>NC_091832.1:85328635-86640510 GCF_037783145.1 Equus przewalskii
CAGGGCCACCTCTTCTGTTTCTGTGGGCCAAGAAGATGCCATCAGTACCTCAGGAGTGGGGCTGCCCTGTAGAACCTTAGGGCCCTGGTCTCCCAGAGCCTTAGGGGCACAACCCCTGTTTGGCAAAGCCTTGGAGGTGGGACTGCTGCCCCAGTGGGTCCTGAAGACAGAGCATCAAGCCAAAGAAGATTTTTCTGGAGACTTAAGATCTGATAGAATTTGCCTTGCTAGGCTTTGGACTTGCTTAGCACTGATACCAAACCTCCTAATCTCAAGTTCGTGTGCCTGATGCACAGCAAGCCAAACACTGAGACATCAGCTCTTAGAGATGGAGAAAGATTTATTTGAATTGGCCAAAATGAGTAGGTGGAAGCCTGGGTTGGCTCAAATCTGCCTCTCCAAGAACAGAAAGCAGGGGGGTTTTATAGAGCTAAGGGGCTTGGCAGGAGGAGCTTCAGAGAAACAAAGGGGTCACTCCTGATGAGCCCTGGGCGATCTGACTTCTGGGCTTCAACGGCAGTGGGCCTGCCATTCACCATTTGATGATCACAACCTCCCTGAAGGCATTCTCTTTCTTCTGCAGAACAAGCTCACAAATCCTCAAGACCCCTGAGTGACCCCTCAAGTTAAACAGGAAAACAGCAAATTGGTTTAATATCTACTGTAACCATCAGGTACCTGGCTTCCGGACCTGCCTCCCTTTCCTTCCCTATTTCTCCCCCTTGGAATGGGAATGGCTAACCTATGCCTGTCCTACCACTGTATTTTGGAAGCACATAACTTGTCTGGTTTCACAGATTTGCAGCTGGAGAGGAATTTTGCCTCAGGATGAATCATCTCTCAAGTTTCACCCATATCTGATTTAGATAATATTTAAATGAGACTTTGGACTTTAGACTTTAGGATTGATGCTGGAATGTTAAGACTTATGGGACTATTGGGATGGAATGAATGTATTTTGCATGCAAGACAGACATGAATTTTGAGGGGTCAAGGGCAGAATGTTATGGACTAAATGTTTGTGTTCCCCTCAAGCTCATATGTTGAAGCCTTAACCTCTGTTGATGCAAAATAACCAATAACCATTCTATAGATAAGAGAAATAAGGTGAGTTTTACTTGAGCCAGAGTGAGGATTATAACCTGGGAAGGCATTAGAAAGTGTTCCAGAGAAGCATGGTTTTCAGTACGGTCTTATATCTTTTTAGAACAAGAAACATACATTAAACACACCCAGGATACATTTTCAAAGTTTCAAAGAGGTATTTAGTCACAAATTAGCAGGTCAACATGACCCTGATGTTGGGAAAAGGACTAATCTGGGCATTAACAATAGGGTGTAGGAGGGGAAGTATGCATTCTTATCTGAAGAGAATGTGTTCTTTAATGGTTAAATCAGATGTACAATATCTGTGTGATAGCTATAAGTCAGGTTTCTTTAGTTCAAGCTGAATCAGTTTGAAACCTGACTAGTTACTCCACATACCTCAATATGGGAAAATCTCTTGTCACCTCCAATGTGATAGTATTTGGAGAGAAAGGTCTCTCTTTCTTTTTGCAGGCTAGTGTTGGGGACTGGAATTGGCCACCCCAAGATATGTCTCTTTGGCATGAGGATTATTTTGGGCTGGTTACTTTTAAAAACTGCAGACATGAGAGAAACTCTGAAAAGTAGAATTTACTTACCCTTTGTTAAGAGACATTTACATTTGTAAAGGAAATCTCCATCTGTAAAGGTGTCTCCCTCTCTGTACCAGGAAGAAGCGGGATGACCTTATCTCGAGAAACTCTTAATGTGGAAGGCAAGGACTTAAATCTGCATAATAACTTTACTTTTGTTTACTGTGCTTTTCTGGTGATCTCCCATAACTGACTCTCCCCACCCCCGACATCCTCCTTTGTCTTTAGCTGAGGGTGGTATTTAAGGTGAGAGCTTCCGCCATTTTGGTGAGTTGCTCAGTTTGCCTGGGTCTCTCACATGTATACATGTTATAAAGCTTTGTTTAATTTTCTCCTGTTATTCTATCTCATGTGAATTTAATTTGTTGTCCGGTCAGAAGGACCTAGAGTGGGTGGAGGAAATATCTTCCTCCCCTACACTAGCAAAGAGGAAAGGCCATATGAGGATGCAGCAGAAAGCAGCTGTCTGCAACCCAAGGAGAGAGAGCTCTCACCAGATACTGACCCTGCTGGCACCTTGATCTTGGCTTTCATTCTCCAGAACTGTGAGAAATAAATTCCTGTTAAGCCACCCATTCTGTGGTGTTTTCTTATGGCAGCCTGAGCTGACTAAGACACCTGGTATGTCTCAGTGGGAAACGGAAAGAACAAGAATGAAGGTGTGCATGAGATGGGAGTGGGCTGAAAGCAAACCTACTATCTTGCATTCGCTTCGGGCTGGTTGTGCTTTGGAGCAGGAGAGCTTAGATTCAGGCAATGGTGTGAGTTTACCAAAGTGGCCGTCTCTCTTTCCAGGCCTCTCCTTATCATAAGTTCACCAGGCATGGGGAGGCACATTCCTGTGGAGAGCCCAGTGCTAGCCATAAGCAAGGCGACTGATGTCCATATGTCCCTCAGGAGACCCAAATCAAAGTGAATGTGTATTTGAAATTCTTTCGTGAAGAATGATCATATTCTTAGACCCAAATTCCTGAGTCATTAATGCACCATAAAGTATTTGGAGTTACTGCAACTATGCATGTTTACTTCTACTGATGACTGCTCAGTGACTTCCTGATAATGGAGATGATGTGGGCTCAGCGAGCCTCGGAGTTGACAGAAAGATTCCTTGGACTCTCAAGGTATGGTAGTAGTGCTCTTTTATTTAGAGAATAGCTTGGGGACAGGACCCATGGGCAGTGAAGAGCTGTCAGGGGTCAAGGGTAGGGCTAAATGTATAAGGCATAGGTATATGAGTTATTTCTTTACAAGACAAACGAAAGATCATGTAAAAGAGTCGTTAAAATGGTATCAGTGCAGGTGGGGTCTGGTTATGGGGCGGTCCTATAACTTTGGATATGAATCAGATCAAATCAAGTCAGGACATCCTATACTTCCTGGAGGATGACATGGATCGGTATGTAGGCCAGGAGGCCTTGGCCTTCTCTCCCTGGGGCAGCCTTGAGCCTCATCAAAGAGAGGGGGTGGTGTGGGGAGGGAAACATTATCACTCCCATATGTTTGTGTGGAGAAAAACAACCCCCCCTAACTACACATCCATTTTCTGTAGTTGTACTTTTCAGCAAACATTAGGGTCAAACAACTTCTTGGTATTTGTCTGTGAGGAAACGCTATTAGTTTGAATGAGTACCTCAAAAGAGAAATTTCAGAAGTCATATCTCCATGTTTTGTTGAATTATGAGGAAGCAGATCTGACAGAGGCCTCCTCTTGTGAGCTTCCTGGCAGGGCAGGGGGTGGTTTGGCCCTGGCAGTCTAGCTCTCATTTATCTTTTCGGGCTTGCCTCCTCCTGATCCTCTCTCTTTCTCCCTCCCCCACCCTACACAGCCCCTTTACAGCAGCCACATTGAACTACTTACTCCCCATGCTTAGGACGCTGGGCTGCTTTGAAGAGTCCATGCTTTGCACATGCATTTCCTTGGCCTGGAAGTTCCTCTTGAATTCTTTTTTTGGCACAATTCCTTCATCCTCCAAACACCCCACGACATTTTATGAGCTATGAGAAAGCTTAGAAATCACATCACACTTGTCAGCAATTAACATTAGAAACAACTCTTGGGAAAATCTCATTTGGTTTTCTTACTGGGTCTTTCCTTTAGATAGAAAAGATACCATCAATATTTTTAACTGCACTTGGCAGAAAAATATACACGAAAGCATACTGTATGTGCAAATTCCCTGAGGGTGACTGACCTTGAGGACGCTTGCCATGTTGTGTGAAGAAGCACGGAGAAAGAATCAGGACTCCTGAGGCTTGCCACGCAGGCCTGAGTAATTGTCTATTTAGGCTACAAACTGATCCTCAGAACGTGCATTCTCCTGACCCAGCTGGAGAAGCCTGAGTGTGGTTCCGGAAAAGGAAATGGTGAAGAAAAGAGAAAGGCCATTACTTGTGCTATTATTATCTACCTCTGGGCTAAACTGAACATGAGATCAAAGTGGTTTGTTTGTTCAAAGTAGTTTTTTAGTGAAGTTCTTGTTTGTTTTGTTTTGAGGTAGTTTTTCAGAGAGATTAAGGGCAAAGCAGAGTGGAAATCCCTTGTTTCTTCCATGTAATCCTATAATAACTACAAATTTGTTATAGTCTTTTGGTTTCCACAAAGAAATTTGTATTTGTGTGTATGTGTATCAGGATGTGTGGAGACAGGAAGCTGAATACCGAAGAACTGAACCTTGAGAAAGTAAGAGAAGGAAAATAGGGCATGCTGTGGTGGAAAGTGAAATAAAGAAAATGAATACAGCAGTATCTGGGAGAAGCTACGAGAAACTTGTAAAGGATAGTGGTGAGAAACATAAGGATATGTGATACAGTCAATCACAGGAAGTTAAGCTGAGCTGGATCTTCAAGAATCTTGAATCCATTCTGTTCGTTTCAAAGATGAGGGAACTGAAGTCCGGGGAAACGATGTGAATTTTCAAAGTGGTTAAGATCAGAGCGAAGATTGGCACCTGGGCCTCCTGCCTCATGAAGTCGATGGCTGTGTATGGTGGGTGGCAGTCAGAGGGGAAGAGCTCTGAACTAAAGACAGGACAGTGGTGTCATTTTCCTGTTCATTACTGTTAGAGAATAACATTTTTAATTGGAAAAATCATGTGTCTGATAAAAATATAAGATGAACATGCATCATAGATTTTGTTTAACTTCTTAATCATTGAGGAAACCAGTAAGATGCTACTGGCTGAAGGAATTCAAAATACTACACATATATACATAGGCAGATAAGGAATGCTGAAACGACTTAACAAATAAATGAGACAGATTTTATTTAACTCATTAATTATTGAGGAAACAATAAGAAGTTACAACTGACTGGAAGGAGAATTCTACAAACTCATACCGTCATGTGCTGCAGAATGACATTTTGGTCAATGACGGCCTGCACATACAAGGTGGTCCCATAAGGTTAGTACCAGATAGCCTAGGTGTGCCATAGGCTATACCATCTAGGTTTGTGTAAGTACAACTCTATGACGTTTGCACAATGGTGAAATTTCCTAACAATGCATTTGTCAGAACATATCCTCAATGTTAAGTGACACATGACTGGAAAATAAGGAATGCTAAAATGAACTTACAAACACATGTAACACAGGCAATAATCAACTGCATTCTGACACAATTAATTTGCATTTGTATGGACAAGAATCATTTGTATTATTTTCAGCTGTCTACAAATTACAGGTTCCCCCCACTATCCGAGAGTAGAATATTCTATGAAAACTTTTGTAAGCCGAAATGGAGTAAAGTGAAGAAGCAATTACTAGCTTATATAGGAAAAATTTGTGAGCCTCCCCAGACCCAAAAAATAACCTACCAAATCATATCAAATAATACATAAAACCTAAAATATTACTAACATATAGTAAAAGCCAGAATGATATGATAAATACACAGCCTATATAAAGTAGAAATGATGTATGGACGGTGTAGTTTCACTCACCAGAATTGGGGAGACAGCGAGCGCATGGGAAGGCTGAGAGGTGGTGGTGGTCATGATGGGGTGTTAGGCTGAGTCGCTGGAGGTTGGGGTGGGGGGAGATACAGGAGCCTGGGGTGTAGGAGAGAGAGGAAGAGGGGCCTCTATTAACATCTCATCATCGTCTGAATCTGTCAGGGCAGGCGGGTCAGTAACGTCCACACCTTCTGTGTCTGCCTGCCCGGAGGTCGAAGGTTGAGGTCCGTGGCCTGCTGTGGCTCATGTGGAAAGCTTGAAACACAACAGTATCTCTATAACGGCTTGCTGCAAAACAGCGCTGAAGGCTATTTTTGCTTTTTGCCTTTTTTCGTAAAAGTGAAAATGCTCTTCAGATTTCTTTCAGTTAGTGAAAGCGGGTACTACTGTAGGTCTTCTGTAAAAGCAAAGTGGCATAAAAGGAACTTTCAGATAGCGGGGGAAACCTGTGAAGAGTTGTAAAATAGCTCAGAAAGAAGAAAAGGCAGAAATAACAGGAAGGATACACTAAACAGGACACTCAATAATCTTCTTTTTTTTCCATTCCAAAGTTTTGCACACTTTTTCCCAACAGGAGTACGTAATTGGAGCGGAGGGAGATGCTGCCTCATCTCTTTTGGCTCACGGATTGTTGGCAATGATGAAACCAGGCTGAGAAGAGGGAAGGGATCAGGAATACAGCCAAGGTCCTGCTGCAGGCACTTCTGGTCAGGGTGCTACTGCTGCCACGGCCTCTGCCGGACACTTGCTGCCAGCATTGCTGGATGCCCCATATGGTCAGCTGACCCTGCTTCTTTGGGCTACAGCCTCAGGACTCAAGTCTAGGTCAGAGGCATCAAGTTGACCCGGGTTCCATGCTCTCACCCCAGCTGCCATGGGCTAGGGAGAAGGACTATCCAGTCATTTGGTTTTACTATGGCAAGCCAAGACTCACACAAGGGGGACTTCCCTCCAAACAGGAAGGATATGTGATATGCTGGGTAGTGAAAAAAAAAGCAAATATTTACGGCAAGAACTACACTAGAGATACACAAAACAATTGGAGAGGCTCGAAGCTTTCTCTGCAGAAAGATAAAATAGTCAAGTACAAAGAGTAAGGGCTTTAGACCCAGAGGTACCTAGGTCTATGCCAGCCTCCACCGTTTACCAGCTAAGTTATTACGGGAACATTACAAACCACTCTGAACCCCGGTTATCTCATTCACACCACTATTACTATTTATCTCACAGACACTCAAGACTCTGCATGATCTAATTCATTGTTATTTCTATGATCTTATTTACTACTACTCTTCCCTTGCTAACTCTGCTCCAGCTCCACTAGCTTCCTTGCTGTTCTTTGAGTATACAAAGACTCACCTGCCTCAGGCCCTTTTCACTTGCTGATTCCATGCCTGAAAAATGTCTCCCTAATATGACTTGCTTCCTTATCTCCTTCATTCAGCTGTATTCTCAAAAGTCACTTGACTTTAGTAATGCCTTCTCTGACAACCCTATCAAAAATTATAGCTCCTTCCGCCTAGTACCATCTCTCCCTTCTCCCTGCTTTATTTTTCTCCATAACATCTGATTCTTGTCTATCTCCCTTCTCTAAACTGTGACATCCACAGGAGCAGAAACTCAAGTCTGTTTTTACATGGTTGTATCCCCAGCACCTTGAACAATGTCTGGCCCATAAAAAGTGCTCAGTAATATCTGTTGGATGAATGCATGATTGCAAAGTGCCTGGCATAGAGTAGGCACCAATACATGCTAGTTATAGGTATTTTTATCAGAGTCTTCTTCTTCTTCTTTTTTGTTTTTTCCATTTGTTGGCCAGCCACCCTCAAACTGACCTGCTTTCTCAGATGACTTCTGATCTGGTGATAGAATTTTACCATTCCAGGAACTTAACCTCTGAACTTCCCAGCTGATCAGCGTATTCGTACCAGAATATTATGGGACTCATTTTAGCCGTGACATTTGGGAGTTCATATTCATTCTGGTCCTTTGTTCTTTAATGTATCTGAACTATGGCGGTGGTACCAAATGGTTTACATTTGCAGCTGGGCAAAAGCTCATAAAATTATCTTGAAAGTGTATTTTGAGGCACATGAGAAATACAACATCTGAACATTCAGAAAGGTCACTGTATTAGTTAGGATTCTCCAGAGAAATAGGACACATACACTTAAAAAGACTTATTATAAGGAGCTGGCTCACATGATGATGGAGGCTGAGAAGTCCTAAGATGGGCAGGGTTGACTGACAAGCTGGAGACCCAGGAGAGCCAATGGTTTAGTTCTGGTCCAAAGGCTGGCAGGCTGGAAACACAGGAAGAGCTGATGTTTCAGTTCAAATGGAAAGGCAGGGAAAAAGTTGATGTCCCAGTTCAAAGGTTGTCAGGCAGAAATTCTTTTCTAACTTGGGGGACAGACAGCCTTTTTGTTCTAATCAGGCCTTCAACTGATTGGATGAGGCCCACCCACATTAGGGAGGGCAATCTACTTTATTCAGTCTACTGATTTAAATGTTAATCTCAGCCTAAAACACCCTCACAGAAACACCCAGAATAACGTTTGACCAAATATCTGGGCACTCCATGGCCCAGGCAAAGTTTATGTTGACACATGAAATTAGCCATGACAGCCACTCTATCTTTAGATCCACTATTAATTCTTTAGTGTCATAGTATAGCTATTATAAAGAAACAATGGGCAACAATATTATCTTGAGTGAAAACAAATGCAGGTCAGCCACCCCATCTAGGTAAACCCCATTTAGCGCATGTTTGAAGGCTTTTAATGTTGAAATTAGCACAGAGAGACCATTAGCAAAATAAAATCAAGACTGCAGTGAGGGCTGGAGGACCCGTATTCTAGTTACTAACTAGAGATCCAATCTGAAGCAATTCACTGAACCTTTCTGGAATTTTGTTTCCTCTTCTGAAAATGAGGGGTTTGGACTAGATGATTTTTTTTTTTGAGGAAGATTAGCTCTGAGCTAACATCTGCTGCCAATGCTCCTCTTTTTGTTGAGGAAGATTGGCCCTGAGCTAAGCCTGTGCCCATCTTCCTCTATTTTATATGTGGGACGCCTGCCACAGCATGGCTTGATAAGTGGTACTAGGTCCACCCCCAGGATCAAACAGGACCAGATGATTTTTAAAGATCACTTCCGGCCCCAGGATCTTGGGTTCTTGATGAATGCATAAACTGCAGGGGAAGCCTGGTGTGCTGGCTGGCACTGTTACACACAGGGACGTGTTCTTGAAGTTAAGTACTGCAGTGCCACCTGCGTTTGCAACTGAACTACAAAAATAATTTGGCCTGCTTTTATTTTTTCCCAGTCAGCTGAAAGTAAACAGAGATTATTCTGGAAAATATCATGTCTTCTTCATGAATTTCCTCATTTCTGCCCTCACATGTAATCCAAAATGGCTTCCCCACCTTGACTGATCATCCTTAGATCAAAATTTATTTATGACACAATATTACTTCAGCCAGACTTGGGGAGTTTAATCTTGTTATTTCTGTTTCTGAAGTGAAAGGCTTAGTCCTGGTTCCAGCATTAGTAAACTGGGGAGAAAATGCGGGGCTCTGTAGTCCCCAGAAATCACATTTTGTTTAACCCAATGGATTACGAAGACTATCATAACAATTTTGCTTTGCAGAATGAGAAAATACAGGGCCTGAAGAAATGGGGCATGGCTTTCCCACCACTGTCCCCAGTCCCGAGGTGAGGATGGAGGGGGGAGGGGGCGGGGAGCCACACCCAGGTTGCTGCTTGTTGGGGGTGGATGCAGGAGCGCCCCCTGGAGGACCCAGCCAGCAGGGAGTCCTTGGGGCAAGTGCATCTCTCTTGGCCTCTTTTAACTAACTCTATCCCCTCCTTCCTCCCCTTCCAAGGCCCTCAGAGGTGTTTTATGTTTTCTGACACAATAATATTCCTTTATTTTGAGTGTCAGATGGTAAGTGAATACATTCACAGATCTTCTGTTTTTAAACCGTTGGTACATAGTTGGGTCATTGAACATATTCCTTTACCAGGAAAGACATTTTTGCCTTCTATATTGAAAGTCAGTGTTGCTAAATCCACTAAAGAGAGACCGCTTGCTAAAAGGAGTGAGAATTCAAGAAAAAAGTTTTGAATTTATTGAAAAGTTTAAAAATTGGCTGAAAAATTTACACAGAGGATTAACAGCGGTTATCTCTGGCATTTTCATTTTTCTGTGCATTTCTCTCTCTCTTTTTTTAACCCCAGTAATGAGCAGGTGTTATTGTTGTGAACAGGAGAGAACAATATTAAAAAAATTTACAAAACAAAGCAAATCCACTTCAATGAACACCAGCACAATGAAACCATTTGGAAAAAAAAAAATCAAGAGCAAGTTTGCATCTGAGAAGATAATCGCACATCTATTTTCATAGAGCTCAAGAACTGTGAGAAGGGGCTGGCTCTGTGGCCGAGTGGTTAAGATCTCGCACTCTGCTGCAGGCGGCCCAGTGTTTCGTTGGTTCGAATCCTGGGCGGGGACATGGCGCCGCTCATCAAACTACGCTGAGGCAGCGTCCCAGATGCCACAACTAGAAGGACCCACAACGAAGAATATACAACTATGTACTAGGGGGCTTGGGGATAAAAAGGAAAAAAATAAAATCTTTAAAAAAAAAAAAACTGTGAGAAATTTTGGCCCTTTGAATAAAACTTATATCTCGTTTCAGTGTTGAATAAGTGGCTTCTTTATCACATTTAGCATACTATTAATTTTATTACTTTTTTTTGCTTTACATAACTTTTTAGAAACTAAATATTATATTAAGTGGGACTTAGTTTGAAAATTATTTTCCTTATTAGTAAAGACTCAATTCCCTTAAATAATAGAACAATTACCAGGAAAGATCAGAATATATTGTTTCCCACATTACTGTGACATAACCATCCTCTTTGCTCTGGCTCATTAGTTATAGAATTGTCTAGGTGCCCAGGATTTCTGATGGTTTCAGAAGTTTTATTGTATACCAAATATCTGATGATAGTAATAACACTGCCATATGATTACAACAACAGTAACGTGTTTAGTGTTTTATAGTTTACACAGCACTTGTATATATATTCTCAAATGATCCATGATATTGTTATATCCAGATAAGGAAACCGATTCTAACTGGTCAAGAGGCCTACCCAGTGTCAACAATGCATGATGTACTGAAAAAAGATTTTGCACTTGAGAATTAGGCAGACTTGAATTCAAAACCAAGGCTAGTTATGTACCAATGGTAAACAAACCATTTATCCACTCAGAAACCCATTTTCTTCCTCATTCCTGAAGATGTCTTGAAATAATGAATGTAAAGTGTTTATAGTAGCGTGCCCAGTACATAGTCGGTACTTAATTAGTTTTCTCTCTTTTTACAAACTGCATCCTGGGTTTAGAGCATCATTTGGGAGATGGATCTCTGGGTTATGAACTGTCTGGCCTCTCTATTCCTTCTTATTTTCATACTGAGAGGCTCTTGGGCATTTTCATGCTCTTGTAGACCAGGTTTGCAGGTCCACGAGAGCCGGGGCATCCATTCTCAGCACCTCGTGTGGTGCCTAGCACTAAGTAGGCCCTCTTACATGTTTCTTGTGTGAATTATTGAGCTATTGAATGAATGGATACTGCACGGGAAACACCATAGGGTGCC
This sequence comes from Equus przewalskii, assembly GCF_037783145.1. Lineage (NCBI taxonomy): Eukaryota > Metazoa > Chordata > Mammalia > Perissodactyla > Equidae > Equus > Equus przewalskii. The sequence goes on from NC_091832.1 coordinate 85,339,936, forward strand.
TGACCCACTTAGCAGTTTGCTCCGGTTGGGTTAGTTGCGTGGTGGGCTGTGAAGCCCTCCCTTCCTGCCTGCCCTATGACTGTCCAGTCGAGACCAGACAGTTTTTATTCTCCATTCTATCTCCATTTTTTGAAATCTCTGATACTAGTGACAAGAGCGCTGTTCCCCACGCCCCAGGGATGGTAGTCCCTGATGTGCCGAGCCCCAGCCAAGCTGGCGGAGGTGGGATATGAATGATCTCCACTAGAACAACCATGAGCAGGAACGATGAGAATTGGGGGTTCTGAGGCCGTGTTTCTTCATCCAGGCCTGTTGTCCCTTGTGAGCACTGAGGAAAGGAGAACTTTTGAAATCAAAGAGAGCCTCGTGGAGGAGTTCTCAATCTGGGGGCTCAGTGTGTGGACGGGAAAACGTTACATTTTTATTTTCACTCACTTCCAACTGACATTAGCATTTTCTTCAATTATGAACATAGGCAACACATCACAGTAATGCTAGTAGTACCTATGACTTTGTCACCAATAGAAATCACAGATATTTTCACATCATATTACAGTGATTGGCAGATCTCTCAAAATATCACCTACACTCATCACTACTTTGAAATTATGATAGTTATTTGACCTGCCTCTAGATCTTATTATTTAGTGTGTTAAATACAGAGGATATGCAGTGACTTATCACAAATTTGTTTTTAAAAATATTCTGATCACTGTATTTTGATGTAATTGATGTTCTTATAATTCTATATATTTTGTTTTATTATTCTTTTTTCCTTGTGGGGGGACAGAGGAGACCCCTAAACCAGAATTCCACCTCCAATTAATGCTTATTGTCATGTGTGTGAGTGAGTGTATGTGTGTGCATACACACACATATTGTATCTTTTCTATTCTCTCCCTAGAAATATATTCTATATATTTCAAAAATGCATTTAAGATTATTCACTAAACTTCCAAAGGGGTCCATGACCCCCGAAAGGTTAAGAGCCTCTGCTATGGTCTGAATGCTGGTGTGACCCCCCAAATTCGTATGATGAAGCCTTAATCCCCAATGTGATGGTATTTGGAGGTGGGACCTTTGGGAGGTAATTAGGTTTAGATGAGGCCTTGAGGGTGGCGCCTCCCTCAAGATGGCAAGAAGGTGGCCATCTGCAAGCCAGGAAGCAACCTTACCAGACACTAAGTGTGCGGGTGCCTTGAGCTTGGACTTCCCAGCCTCCTGAACCATGAGAGAGAGTTGTTTGAGCCATCTAGTGTGTGGCGTTTTGTTATGGCAGCCTGAGCTGATGAAGACAGCTCCTGGAAGAGGGGAGCCTTGCCCTGAGAAGAACTAGTCACTGAGGCAGAAGTGGTAGCACAGCATTCACTGAACAAAATATCCTTTATTCAGACCTTTCATGAAATGGTTGTAAGACTGCTTAGCAACATTTTGACATCAGAATTGTTCCCAACTAGCTCTTTGCCCCATATCACACTCAGTTAGTTCTATGATGTGAGAATGAATGGGTTAAACTATTAAACTGTTTAAGACAACAGACAAAAGTGCTTTCTTGGGAGGCTGACTTTAGACAAACTTAACCAACCCATGGACTCACAGGCCCTGGCATCTTGACAGATGTTTCCCCGCTTTGGTAAAGACTCTGAAGACATGTCAGATGGCTTAACGTCTCACTTTTTTAATGTCCTGTGTGTTTGCGGGGAGGGATAGTCCTTCCTTTAAATGCCATTTTATTTATTTTTTTCTCCACATATAAACATTTCTCTTTGGAGAAATCAAGAGATATAAATTATTATTGATTTATTTATATTGAATGCTTTTATTTGGCCTTCCATGCGTGCTGAGTGCTCACAGAAGGTATTAGATTAATAAGTCTGGAGACTAAAGTCTTCTGTTTATCCACTTATTTGGGAAACAGCAGATCTCTAGGTCATTCAGTGTAAACTTGCCTGCACTATGTAGCTAATTGCCTCAAACTTGACCCAGGAAACTCTAGAGCTTCATCCCTGAGTCCATAATAGGGCCAGAGAAAGACTAGCCTTGACTCTAAATCACTGTATAAGGAAGTCCTTCCTTCCTAGTCCCTTCATCCTGTTCTCCTCTCCCTCATATTACCAGGAGGCCACAGATTGGTATTCTGTGACTTTTTCTCTCCCTTTTGCTTCCTAATACTTAAGATAGTATCAATTGAGGAAAAATTCACTACAATTCAAATAGCAGGTATTTATTCGGGCAATTAGAATTGCAATTTGGGAGACACAGATTCAGGTAGAAACCCAAAACGTGTTCCAAAAAAGACAAAGGAGGCAACAGTTTCAAAGGCAAAAAGGGATAAATTACACAGGTTGTTTCGCAAAATTTGTGATTGGTGCTGGCAACAACTGTTGCCTCTTGGCTATACATGATGGGTTGTTAAGGCCATCTCTAAGGCAAAAAGTTTTATCTATGGGAGTAAGCTTTTTTTTTTTTTAAAGATTTTATTTTTACTTTTTCTCCCCAGAGCCCCCTGGTACATAGTTTGTATTTTTAGTTGTGGGTCCTTCTAGTTGTGGCATGTGGGGTGCCACCTCAGCATGGCTTGACGAGCGGTGCCATGTCCGCACCCAGGATCTGAACCGGTGAAACCCTGGGCCGCTGAGGTGGTGTGTGTGAACTTAACCACTGAGCAATCGGGCCGGCCCCAGCATATTTCTTGAAAGAAGGTCAAGACGACAACAGTGAAGCACAGTTTCGAGAGTTACACTTCACCCGGGTAGAGATGCGGTGCGTGTGCGTAAGCCCCATTTCCAATGGCCTCCTGGCCCCACTTCAAAGTCTTGCCATAGTTAATCCATTTTGTGATCACTGTCCACAGGGGCCATAGCCATTTCTTCTCTAGCCCTTGATAAATTCGTTTTGTTCTTCTCTCTACCTTTTCTGGTAGATCCTATGTACCTATTTTGCTCAGTGTTACTTGTGCTCATCAATTGCTTCCTGAACTAAACAGAAAAGTGGATAAGTGAATTTCCAGTAACCTGTGCAGCTCTTTTCCTTATAATCTGACCAGAGGAGGAGACCCTGGTCCTTCCAGCTCCACTTCTACGAGAAAAATTTTTATCCATTTTATTTGTCTAAACACTCCTAATAAAATTTCATTTGAAAAGAAAAAAGGGTTCTGTGAGTAAAGGAATCTAGAAACCACAGAAAATAGGGAATGCTCTTGGCATGATATACCACTTTATTTTGGCTCTGGCACATGCTTGTGAAGACTATGATTATCCAGTTATCCAATGATGTAAACCAGGATAAGTGTGTAGTAATAGTTACTCTGTTTTCCCCCTGAAGCCACATGTTTATGTGGCCAAAAGGACAGAGCTATGTGGTTAGTTATTTGTCTTTGGAGACTGTACTTGGTTGAATAGTGTTCCCCCAAATCCATGTCCACCAGGAATCTCAGAATGTTACCTTATTTGGAAATAAGATTTTTATAAATGTAATCAAGTCAAGGTGAGGTGGACAGGATTAGGTTGGGCCCTAATCCAAGAACTAGTGTCCTTATAAGAAGAGGGAAATTTGGACACTGAGATACAGACATACAAAGGGGAGGACACCGTGTGAAGACAGAGGCACAGAATGAAGTGATAGGTCTACAAGCCAAGGAATGTCAAGGATTGCCTGCAACCATGAGAAGTTAAGAGGGAGACATGGGACGGGTTCTCCTTCAGAGCTTCCAGAAGGAAACAGTCTTGCCAGCACCTTGGTTTTGGACTTCCAGCATCTGGATAAATGTGTAGTTTTAAGTCACGTTGTTTGTGGCAGTTTGTTACAGCAGCCATAGGAAACGAATGCAGAACCTTTAACAATTCCTTCCTTGTCCCTTGGTCCTCTCCATGATATCATTCTTCCCCCCTCATGAATCCAGTATCTCATGCAGTCCCTCCCCTTCCCCCATTGGGATCTCTTCTAGGTTGTTTAAGCTTTGGTTTGGGTCTGTCAGTTTCCTCTCCAAAGAGTCTAGCATTTGAAGTCTCATTTCCATTGAGTGGAAAGCTGCTTTCGGCATCCCCAAGCTGTGGCACAGGTCCATTGCTTAGTCACAGAGGCTTTCTGGTGGCTTTGTGAAATTGCCTGCTGGAAGTAGACACTTAACTCTACCCTTTTATTAGGCTTCTTCTGGTAGTGAAGAGCCGTGAATAATGAGCCAGAGGATTGAGTTTGAAAAAACATGTGATTTTTAGGCATTTTTTAGGTTCAGTGGAAATCTTAAGAGTAAGAAGAATTAACACCCTTTGGGACGAAGTAATAAAGGAATAATAAAGAAAGTAAGTCATAGAGGAGTGGGAGCTGGCAGATCAATGCTCTTGCTTCTCGTTCTTTGGGAGAATAATTCTGAGGTACATTTATGTGATTCCTCTGAGAATCCCAGCGGGATGGAGCCCTAATTGCCCACCAGCTAAAAATTTACCCTTAGTTGACTTTTTTCCCTTTCCTTTCTCTCTTCTGCTCCTTTACTCTGCTCCTGAGATCATTTCCCAAGTAAACTACCCAGTCTTGTGCTCAAGTCTGTGTCTAAGACAGGGAGCACTGACGGTGGCTCTAGAAAGTAATAATAATAACAATCAGCCTGGGATTGTTTAGTGGGACTGGATCACTCAACCACCATATGGCAACAGGAACCTTATTGCTGTTGGCAGTAGCATCGCAATAATCACAGGGATTGAGAGTCTCTGAGGAAGTCTCAGCTAAGCCAACAGGGAGCCCCAGGACAAAGATCGCCCATTAGAGTCCCATGATGGACGGGAATGAACCAGCTCTAGAACCTCCGCCATGCTTAGTCTTTGACTGAGAGGAGGCTGGGGAGTGTGTGGCCTTGGAGTGAATGCTTCAGTAGAGCTGAAACTTAAGGCAGCCAGAGGCTGTCAGTTAACTACTCCTTACAGCAATTTCTCTCTTGAAAGGAGATCTGAGCAGTACACTCACTCCCATGGCTGCACTCCTAGAGCTCCATACTGCATAGAACTGGGTTCCATAGAGTCCATGGTGATGATGGAATTCCAGAATAGCAGAGGTCAGGTGATGGCACTTAACCATCTGAGGCATGGTAGACATAATTATTAAGTCAGGCAGGCAGAGTAGAGTTGCACCCAGGGCATTGTGACCTGCAGTGATCTGTGACAACGTCTAATAGATCATGGTTTTCTTGGGAGTGAATGAGATAAACAGTGAGCCAAATCATGACTTGATTTGTATAATCAGAAAAAAATTAAGAGCTGCTGAGAAGAATACTGATATCAGCTGTCATATTGGAAAGTTGCGATCTCTTTTCCAGTCTCCCGATCTAAGTCAGTTCTTATACCTGAGCCTATCAATCGAAGGTGAGGCTTTGTCCCCTAAAGGAAGAACCCTTTAATGTCACCGCAAGTATATGCAATAAATGGTTCCCATTCTATCTCAAAGGGAACTGTGACTGTTTAACAGAGTAATTGTACACTATGGAAAGAGATGGACTTTTGAGAGCTATTGGACGCAGGGTCTAAATTGACACCCATATCAGGGAATGTGAAAATGCCCTCATGGTGCCAAAGTTAAGAGTGGAGACATATGGTGTCCAGATGATAAATGGAGTACTGGCCCAGATCCATCTTATACTGTGTCAGTGGGTCCACAGACCCAGCGTATGGTCATTTCCTCAGTCCCCTTGTGAATAATTGGGATTGATATTCTTAGAAACTGGAAGAATGCTCACATGGTTTTCCTGACCTGTGGAGGAAGAACCATTATGATAGGAAGGCCCAGCTGGTTAAGTACAACCACTTGGCTTCTGCTATTCTGAAATCCTATCATCCTTGAAATTGCTTCTCCCAGCAGAGACAGTAAGTCAGAAGGAATATTGCATCCCAGGTAGAATTACAGAAATTAATACCATTTTTGAATATTTAAAGAATACAGAAGTGGTAGTTCCCAGCACATCTTCATTCAGTTCACTGCTATCATCCCTGGAAAAATCAGGTGGATCAAGATGGGTGATGGTGAACTTCCACAAGCTTAGTGAAATGGTGGCCCCCAAAGCAGTATCTTATTAGAGCATATTATCATAGGTCCAGGTCCAGCCTCTGGAACTTGGTTTGTGGCTGTTGATCTAGCACATGTGTTCTTTTCTTGTCTGGAAAGAGGATCAAAACAGAACATTTATACAGGAAGGACAGCAATATATATTCCATGCTGCAAAGATATGTTAATTCTTCTGCTTTCTATCACAGTGTGGTAGGAATGGACTTTGATCATTTTGATATTCCACAGAACATCATAGTATTCACTATCTTAATGACATCATGTTAATTGGGCTGATGCATAGGAAGTAGAAAGTAGTCTTGATGCCCTGGCAAGCTTGATACATTGGTGCCACAGTCTGGGAGATAAATCCTACAATGATTTAGGGCTCTTTCATATCTATGAAGTCTTAGGAGCTCAATTGTTTGACCTATGTAGGGATATCCCCTCTAAGGTAAAGGAAAAGTTATTGTGCTTTGAACTTCCTACAGAAGTTCAAAGAACAAAAACATGGCACAGCAGCAATGGGCCTCTTTAGATTTTGGAAGCACACATATTATTCTTGTGATTATCTGACCCATTTATTAGGTAAGTCAGAAGACTACATTTTAGGTGGAGCTCAGAGAAGGAGAAGGCTCAGAAGCAGGTCCAGGCTTGTAGTGAAAGCCAGTCTACTGCTCAAGTGACAAGACCAGGCATATCCCATATAATTTGGAGTAATCATGCTAGATAAGGATGATATGTGGACTTTCTGGAAGCCCCAATAAGAGATTTATAGGCAAGACTTCTAGAGTTAGCAAAAATATAACTTCTGTGTTAAAGAAGTACCCATCATTTGAAAAACAGTCTCTAGAAGTCTACTGTCCTAGAAACGGAATGCCTGAAAATGGGGATATCAAATAACTATGTGATTAAAACTGCCCAGTATGAACTTTGTCATGAGTTACATTCCCAAGTCATAATGTTAGAAAGATGAAGTTGCAATGTGATAGGATGAAATAGTGCATCTGGGAGCTGGTCAAAGGGCATAAATAAGTTACAGGGATAAGTAATCCTGACCTCCATGTCACCTACTTCTCTTGCACCCATACCTTTCCCTCAGCTCACCCCTGTCACTTCTGGAGGAGTTCCCTATAACCAGCCTGGTTCATGGATGGCGTGGCTCAATATGCTAGTGATATCTGAAAACGGACTGCTGCTGCACTATGGCCCCCCTTGGAGTGTACCCTATAGGGCAGTAATGAGGTGAAATTCTCTCAGTGGGTAGAGCTTTGAGCAGTATGCATCTGTTAATTTTGTATGGTAGAATTGGTCTAAGCATTGGCAATGACTTGGCTGGTTGGTCAGGGGCCTGAAAGGAGCAAGATTGGAAGACCAAAGTAAAGATCTGGGGAAAGAGGAAGAGGGATGGGCCTATGAGTTTGGGCACAAAAATCTTTGTGTTCATAACAGTGTCTGCTGGGAAGCATCTGTGGCAGAGGAGTCACTTGGCAATAAGGTGGACAAGATGATACATCTGGTGGATGTTAGCCAGCCTCTGTCAGTGCTTGTGCAATGGGCCCATGAATGGAGTAATCATGTGTTTCAATTATCTATTGTGGTGTAACAAGCCCCACCAAAACTTAGGGGCTTAAAAATGATTCTTTGGCTTTGTTTTGTTTTTTTAAATTTCTCCTGATTCTGTGGATTGTATTGGTGGTTCTTCTGCACTACTTGATTCTATTTGAGCTAGGACTATTGGCTGGGGAGTCTTGGAGCTTCTCCACAAAGCCCCTCTACTTAGCTAGCTTGGGCTTGCTCATAGTATGGAGGTCTCGAAGTAGTCAGACTTTTTACATGGTGGCTGGATTCTAAAGGGAAGCATTCCAAGAGCATGAAAACAGAAGCTACTGGCTTCTTGCTGCTAATAAGCCATCTCCAAACTTAGCAGCTCAAAATAAAAATGATTTATTATTTCTTATCATCCTGTGGGTCAGGAATTTGGGCCAGGCTGGTTCTCTGCTCCATGTGGTGTCAGCTACTCCGTTAGCTGCATTCAGCTAGTGGTTGGTCTGGTCCTATAGGTCCAAAAAGTCTTTACTCCTCAGTGCTTCAGTGCTGCTCTAAGTGGCCTCTATTTTAGTTCAGGCTCAGGTTCATAATTCAGTTATCTAGCCCAAGCTTTTGTACAGCAGAAGATGGGTTTACATTCCCTGCCAACAGTGCCTCTGATATTACTAGTGCCTTCTGACCTCCTGTACCTGATTTCCTGACGTGGATCCTCCTAAACATTGTCATAGACCAAGTGACCCATTTTGGGGGAAAAAGATGTCTGATCATGGGCTCATGACCACAAGATCCATCAGTACTACAACATACCTTATCTCTTAGAAACAACGGCCTGATAAAATGTTGGAATGGCCTATTAAAGGCTCAGATAAGATGAGAGCTTGGATACAACACACCTGTGGGTTTGGGGCACTGTCCCCCAATTCTGAGATGCACAATATCATGTTCTTCAGAGGATCCTTAGCAGGACCTTAGACCCCAGTTCCCTACTGATGTAACCAGCTCAAAATAGACCATTTATTGCTTTTTCTTTGATCTCTCCTTTAATTTCCTATCTTCTTTACTGTTTCCTAGAGTTACTTTTCAAATAAGCAACCCGCCCAAGTCTGTGTCTCAGGCTCTGTTTTAAAGGGAAGCCATACTTAGACACTTCTTAGAGTACACTACTTTTGGTATTATGAAAAAAATGGAAATTAGCATACGTGGTATGCAATGTGCTTTTCAGATTATTTTTTGGGTAGATTCCCAGAATTGAATTGTTGGGTCAAAAGATGTGGATTATGTTTAAGGCTCTTGCTCTGTCCATTGAAAATAGTGTACCTACTTGTATTATTTCCAGAAAAAATATGATATTGTTGTGTCTCACTTTCCTTGTCAATTTTCATTTCTGTAAGTTGCAAGGAAAAATTTTGTGAAGTCAATGGCTTGTTTCAAAGTTATGAAGTAAGAGTGACATGAAACAATGGTTCTCATGTCATGTTTCATTGTAAAGTCCACTTCTCCCTAATTGACAGAGTGTAGCTAGAAACAGCTAAATGCAGTCGTCCTTCAAAAAGGAAAACTCTCAGAAAACAATATGTTCATGTAAAGGAAATCCTAGGACTCTGAACACTTTCTGATAAATCATTTCAATAAAATTGCAGTGGGTTTTAGAGGGGCAAATGAGAGTCTCTTCTCCTTTAAGGGCTTTACCAGGTGCTAAAGTGTCAGTGAAGCCTTTCGTCTTTTGATGGTGGTGGAGTTTGCGAAGATGTGCGCATAAAGAGAAAAAAATAATAATGTAAATCAGAAAATTCCTTTCCTCCTCTCAGATTTATAGGGTTCATTTATCTCTGTGTATAAACCACATCATTTGCTGAAGAAAAATGGACCTTAAAAATAGCTGACTTTCCTGGTAAAGTGATGCTTCTTTGTACAATAGGAAACTCCACCAACTTTGAAGCCTGACAACTTAATTGATATCCAAGTTTATTTTTAAAATGAGTTCCTATAAGAAATGATGTGAAACTTTTTAAGGGGAAGTACACAAGTGCCCCAGCAATGTATTATTTTAGTGTTTCTAAACTTAAGCTCTAGTTGCTACTACTAAGGTTAACAAATCAGAAGGGATTGGATAGTTTTAAAAGCAGATTACTGCCCACATATTTCTGGTTACTTAAACATTTGTTATTAGAAGAATCTGGGTTTTGGTTCAAATGGACATCTATTTCCTCTTCTTCTCGAAGATTCAAAATAACAGAAAATACACTTTCCAAAATGATAAAACCAAAAAATCTTTGGAAAGTGAGGAAAGGTACCGTCAGTAGACCAGAAGATCTGAGGAATTCCTGAATGATAGAAAGCAAAAGGTGTTGTATCGGGGCTGGCCCCGTGGCCGAGCGGTTAAGTTCGTGCGCTCCGCTGCAGGCGGCCCAGTGTTTCGTTGGTTCGAATCCTGGGTGCAGACATGGCACTGCTCATCAAACCACGCTGAGGCAGCGTTCCACATACCACACCTAGAAGGACCCACAACGAAGAATATACAACTATGTATCGGGGGGGGCTTTGGGGAGAAAAAGGAAAAAATAAAATCTTTAAAAAAAAAAAAAAGGTGTTGTATTGATGGAAGAAGCAGAACAGTAGAAAAACAGAAAAATGGTAATGGCAAGGAGTTTAAGCGTATTTATTGGTAGAAGAGCTTGGAGAAATGCTTACCTGGGAGTCAGGGCCATCTTGACAGGCGTGCGACCTGTACAGCTGCATAGTACCCTGTGCTTAGAAGGGGCCTCTACTTGGTTTAATGCCCTGCTATTGTCTCGAAATTCTGAGTAATTTTTAAACAAGGAACCCTGTACTTTCATTCTGCACCAAGGCCTGCAAATTATATTCCAAGTCCTAACTGTTAGTGCTGTTCTTCCACTCCTTAAACTGGGGCTATGGGAGCGGTTGCTTTATCCTCAGGCCCCACATTATTAATGCTTCTAGCCAACAATAGGCTTGCATGAGGCTCCTAGAGGGATTACTCATGCCTGAGAGAAAGTGTAGCACAGGATTTAAGATAACTGTAGGCTTGTAAAATAAAACAAAATGAAGAAGAAGGAAGAGGACAGCAAGAAGAGGAGGGGGAGGAGGAGGAGGAGGAGGCCAACTCTTCCAGGGTAAAATACACTAAAAAGTCATTCATAATTTGGTATTTGAAGGAGTTCTTGGTTTCTCACCCATATTGGCTGCCTGTAAACACAATTCTGTCTACTTTTTTACTGTCAGTTTTCAAGGGAGAGCCCCCTGGAGAAATGGACCTATACAACCATAGAGAAAACCTGTCTCAGTTGCCTATGTTAACTAATATCATCCATCATTGATAAATAGGAAGAGAGAACAGCTCACCAGACACAGGAGGAAAGCAAACAATGTGAAATGGAAGACCAAAGGTGAAATGATAATTGATCCGGGAGAAAACAGGTAATTCAAGGAACAGGAGAGAACTTTAAAAGTTTAAATTCTATTCCCAGAGATATTCAGGAAAATATTGTATATTTATATTATATATTTATATTGTATATTTAGTATTTAGGAAAAACCAGGCAACTATATAAAAGGAGAAAGCAGAGTTCAAGAAAGAATACATAGAAATTTTAAAAAAATGGCAAAATTAAAAAAAAAAAGGACTAAGTTGATTATGAAATTGGTGGGGAAAAAGATCAAGCTGATAACCTAAAAGATAAAATGAGATAATCTCCCAGAGTTTAGAGCTGAAAAAAAAAGAGATGGAAAGTATGAAAAATCTTTTCCTTTAACTCTTATACCTTGCTTCTTTGAGTAAAATAAAAATACAAATAATAACACATTTCCTTGAATTTTAAAAGACTCTAGTTTTCAGATGGACAGTGCTCACAGAGGTCCAAGAAAAGAAGAACAAACAAAACAAAAATGAAACTGAAAACATTTTAATCTGTTTTGTTCACAGATTTATCACTTGCACTCCTATACCACTTGCTCAGTAAAAATTTGTTGAATGAATGAACAGATGAAAATATCCTCTTGAAGCCTCAAAATTCCAATAAAAAAGACAAAAATCTTAAATGCGACCAGAGAGAATAAAAGAACAGATTATCTCAAACGAACAGGCATTTGTTGGTAGGTGTCTCTTCAGCAACTAGGGACATGTTGACAAGCAATACCTTCAAAATTTTGAGAGAAAATGATTTTGTACCTAGAATTCATTACCCAGCAAAATTATCATTCCAGTATGAAGAAAAAGACATTTTCTTCCATCTGAAAAAATTACCCCAAGATATTCAATAGAAAAAAAAAATAAAGAAACAAGAGTAACATACAGAATCCAGAAACATAGAAGCCAGAAGTTCAATGAATAGCAATTGGAGGATGACAGTTGTATGGAGACTTAGAAAGCAATAGTCCATAATAGAACAGGAAGACAGAGGCTCTGTAAAGCCTCTTTAAGGCTTTAAGAAGAAAATTATTTCTACCCACAATTTTTGTGATTAAAAACACAGAGCATCTTAATATCATGAAAGCATATTTTTCTTCAGTTGTCAAACTAATAAGAGGAAGACAATCAGAAGGTATAAAGCTTTACGCCATACATAGTCTAAATACAAACTAAAGTCAGTTCCACTCCTCTTCTGGTTTGTAGGGCAATTTCTGGACAGTTCTGCCTGATCCTGTCTTGGTTGGAAGATGAGGCTTCCCCCTTACGTTACTGTCATCTCACAAAGTATTAAAGTCTCCAGTGATGGATGAACATTATTGCAAACTGTATACTCATCGATGATGAGTGGTGGATGCTCCTTGGGTGATAATCTGAGTGACAGCTTGGATTGAGTCATGTTCTGTTCAGTCCTTTTTATTGAGATGGAAGGGTCTTCTCCCACCCTCTCCTTGAGGTTTGTTCAGTTCTTCCTTGATGATGATACTTGATTTATTAAAGGAATACATGAACATGACTTCCACAAAGACTCTCTTGGCTGTGGGTGATTATCTAAGACAGTGTTCTCCAGCAGCTCCCAGACCATGGCCAAGAAGGGCTGGACTTCAGGGCCACAGCTGGGACCAAAGTCTGTATGCCTATAATCCGATGCACAGGGATGGGAGTACGGTGAGACTCCTCCTGGGTCCCTTAGCATATAGTGCTGGATTCCCATAGCTCCTGCAAGGGCACCTTTGTCTGTAGATGGATGCCAAATTGTTGTTGTTGAGGGGGGCAATGCAAGTGGGGGATGTCTTATTTGGCCATCTTGCTGATGTCACTCATAGTTTGAATAATTCTGGAGAGCGCTAGGGCATAGGGGCTGTCCCTAGTTGTTTGGTACCTGGCCCTGGGGTGATTAGGGCAGGGAATAGTGGCCCCCAGAGGCAGATAGAGAACGTGATTGGGGTATGGGCTGTGGATTGGATGGTTTGTGTATGAAAGGTGCGCTTGCAGGCCAGTTGTTTGCTATCTTAGGGTGACTAGAAGGTTGGGCTCAGCTGGTTACCTCTCTCTTAATGCAGTCTCAGGGCTTCTCCATATGGTTCCTCGTGGGAGGTGGCTGGTCTTCTTACATGTTGGTTCAGGGATTCATGAAACCACAGTGGAAACTTCTAATCCTCTTAAAAATCTAGGACTGGAAATAGCAGAGTGTTGTGTCCACTGGTACATTATTGGTAAGCAGTTATAGGCCAACCAAATTCATTCATGAGAAGGGGAAATAAACTCTATCTCTCCATGGGAAGAGTGTCAAAGAATTTGTGGCCGTCTTTAATCCACCAAAGCTAATAATGAAGAAAGGAAGCCCCTCGTCCCATCCTTTACCTCTCCTGATACCTGTTTCCCAGAGGCAATTATTTTCAACTTTTTAACTATTGTTACTGGTATTTATATTTTGAACAATGTGGTTACACTGCCATTTCCCTGGATTTATCAATTTTACACATTATTTTTTGGCTTCTTTTCAGGTTAAATGAGGTCTTACTTCAATCTCTCTCTCTCTCTCTCTCTCTCTCTCTCTCTCTTGTTTACACACACACACACACACACACACTGCACACACATTTACCCTTCTCTGATTACCTCAATAGAGCAATGTCATTATTTGGACGATATTAGATAATCTACTAATTCTATCTTTTCTTCCTGGAGACAAGATCTCCTTTCCAGAACTTTCTGTTCCCCTGCTCCTATCTGGACTGGCTGCTCCAGGCCTGCTTCTGCTCATCTGTCATCCTGGGACTTCTCTTCACTATTATTCTGGGAAGTCTCTTTGCCTTTCTCCTATGTTGAAGTCTCTGTTTTCCTGAATCCCATGTTTTCTCTTTTTTGATTAACCTCCTTGTTTTACTGGAGTCAATTTCTTTTATCCCTAAAACTCATCTTGGGTTTTTCTTTTCTTTTTAGCATTAGTAGAAGTCATTTGTCTTATTGGGGATGGAAGGAAGGTGATAGTGAATGTTTGAGCAACCTTCTCCAGCATGGAAAGCAAAGCTCTTGCTTCCCTTTCAGGAATGGGAGATCTGGGAAAAAAGTTTCTGGAGAAAGCTCTTCCTGCTCTTGAGGAAAAGGAACTGATTCTACGGGACCCAGGTTTAATGGATGATCATGGCTCTACCTATTAGCCACTAATAGCTGCTGTCAGAAAAAGAGAAAATAGAGCTTTTTTTGGTATGGTAACAGAAGAAGAGGAACATAGGTTTAATTGGGAGAAACTGAGGAAGGGAGAAGAAGTGTATATGGGGGTGTGGAGGTGAACTCAAAGGCTAGGAGATAGGGGTCACTGCCAGAGAAGTTCAAGTTCACACCATTGATGGTCCTGACCTTTATGGAGAATTTCATATTGCTGGCCTCAAGTGTCCTGCCAGTATATCATACAGCCACTGTGGGTATGAAAGCAATACCCAGCTGAATCTCCTCTCAAATAGAGGAAACTGCTTTCTTATTTGCACCCTCCCTTTACCTCCAGGACAACGATAAGATCAAAGGAATCCTTGAACACCTAGTGAGGAGGTTTGTGAGTTGAACTGAGCATCCTCGAGCATCTCAAGCTGGAACATTAGAATTGGTCACTTGCACTATATATACAGAGTAGGGTCAAAACTGAATCAATCTAAAATGACTGTGCAACAGTTTAGCTTCTATATTTCTATAACTGACTTCATCTTCCTCTGGAGCTACTTAAATTCCTGGTGATTGTAGAAAATCATTTTTTAAAGCTTATGATTAAAAGGTAATTTAATCTCTTCCAGTTTAATAGTTTCATTTTATGAGTGTATATATATATACTTATATTCAAACAATTTAAAATTCAAACTCTCCACCAGAGTTGTTTCTCTTCTGAAGAGTCTCCCTTCCTTCTCCTTATACCCAAGATGGTGTCTGGGTACAAGGAGGAGCTTATTTAGCCTCATAGCTTTGGGGAAGGGCTCCTTGTCCAAGTGATATTGTTCACTCTATTTTCCTGTTGATCACCACTGGGGTATATATTCACCTCTGCAGTTAGTGACTTCTATCCTCTCTGCATCCCCTGCTGAAATGTCCAGTTTTGTCCTCCATTGGCTGTGTGGCTTACCCTGTCTAACCTGTGGCCTTCAGTGTCATCTCACCTCTCTTGATAGTGACACAAAGGCAAGCCCTCTAGCTCTTGACTCTTGATTAGCTTCCGTGACCTTCTCTATATCCTTTCTACACTGCATGGAAAAGTATGGGAGACTTGAGAATAGCTAATACAATCCTCTCTGTCTAACAACTCATGCTTCTTTCTCCTTAGCTGCAGATACCCATGTTGGTTTAGGCCAGGAGACACTCTGAGGTGGTCTGCTCACGCATTTCAAATAGGAACTGTAGCACACAAGGGCCTTTTTCTATGCAGGACACAATTCACCAGTCTGAGGCTCCCATCTCGTCTCTTCCACATCTGATTTCTGTCTCCACAACCCACCCCTCAACTGTCTGAATCTTAGGGGTGTGGGGCGGGAGCACTGAAACCCTAAAGAACCCAGGTGGGATGTGCATGTTGTTCCCTCCTAAGCTTTTCCACTGCTCACTAGAAGAGTATGTATTCTCCCCAATCTAGTGGATAGTTCTCTTATCATGTCCTCTTCTGTGGACTTTTGTTCTAGATGGTATCTGCCATCCCCTCTCCTCAGGCGATTAGGCTGTAATGGTGGAAAGAGCTTCAGAGACAAAAACAAAAACAAAAACAAACTCACAAAAATCTGGATTACTAAAAAGGAAAATGTTCTGCAAGGCATTGAAAATGATTTCTCATTACCTCTTTTAAAACCACTCTGCAGGTCTAATCCTATATCTGTTCTCTTGAAATCTTAGGCCAAGCCGAGAATTTCTGTGGTCACTCTTTAATAGTTATAAAGTGTTTTGTTCACAAGAACAGTCTTATATCAACAATAGAAATGTGCAGGCCAGTGTAACAACCAAAACCCATACTTGTATCTAATTGTCATTGTATAAGTTTCAGCTCAAAAATCTTCTCCCCAGAGAGGCCTTCTCTGACCATCCTATATTAAAAGTAGCCTCAGGGCAGCCTCCCAGCCACTTTCTATTATATTACCTTGATTTAATTCATT
The DNA here is from genome assembly GCF_037783145.1 of Equus przewalskii. Lineage (NCBI taxonomy): Eukaryota > Metazoa > Chordata > Mammalia > Perissodactyla > Equidae > Equus > Equus przewalskii. The sequence continues at coordinate 85,356,073 of NC_091832.1, forward strand.
TAACATATTTATACTGAGGGCTTACTATGTGCATCCAAAATTAGTCCAGGCACTGGGGATATTACAATAAACAACATAGACCGGGTCCTTTCTCTATTGGGAAGGGGTAGACAATAGACAAACTTAAATGAGCAGGGAAAATATCATTTAGCCATATGTGCTGTGCAGAGAATTAAGACAGAGTGCTATAGAGTGACTGGGTGACTAATTTACATTGTGCGGTCAGGAAAGGTCCCTCTGAGGAGGTGACCTTTAAGCTGAAATCCAAATGACAACCTTTTACTTGTTGCATACTGTGTAATCAACAGAGGCAAGAGCTTGTAAGATTGTACGTCATGCAGCATAACTCCTAGATGAGCATACTCGAGCGTAACCACACAATGTTCCCTGAGGTATTGGGACAACCTGGTGGAATGATGAGTGATCCCAAGCATGGTCAGAAGTTATGCCGTTATTTTGCCTGAACCAATTCATGGTTCAGTAGAATATTAATTTCCCATGACCCTTCTACTATTTGCTTGAAAGAGACCCTGGGATGCTGGGCTGATGACAAAAGTGGATGTCTGTATCAACTAACCAAGCCTAAGGAATTGTGCAATTTGTAATGGAGTTGCTAAATGTCCACAAATGACGCAGAATCTGAGAAACAGAAGGTCATGTAGAGGAAGTACTGAACTCAGGCTCTCTTCTGCCTGTTGAATTTTGGGCCCAGGAACATTTGGAAATTGCGCACTCAGTGGAGGAGGAGGACTTAGAAAAGAGTCTACCATTTTATAAATTCTCCATGGACACACGGGAAAGGAAGAGAAGCCTGTTAGATGGCTTCAGGGCTTCCTCTCCACCAGCCCCCCGACCCACAGATTTGGAACACTGAGAAAGACTCTAATGTGGAGCAGCTATGAGACTGGGAGACATTTGTAGACAAAGGCTTTAAGGTACAGTTATTGAGGATAATATTCATCTTTAGTTTATTGGAATTATTTGAGCCAATTCCTGTAATAAATCTTATATATAGCTATATATACATATTCTATTGGTTCTGTTTCTCTGGAGAACTCTAATACAATAATCAGTTGTTAAATTGAAGAAAGTTTAACACTATCATCACCAAAAATTAGAGATAAATTTTCTCCCTCTATATAAACTCATTACAGAGCAACATGTTCATTATAGAAAGAAGTCATAGTTATGGTTTCTATTGGTACCTATAGATAGCCTTGAGTGTGGATGAGACCCCTCTGACTCCAGCTATAGGTCAGTCTGCCCTGAGTCCCTGAGGAGCTGACCAAGGTGAAGAGTTCATCCATACACGTGCACTTGGATGGGTATCCTTCCAGGATGTTCCTGTAAGGTACTATTTAAAAATGGCACTCTTCTATCTATGGTACGAACAGGCCCTGTTCTTGTCCCTAAGTGTAAAATGTAGACAAGGGGCATTCATGAGTAGGAACTCGTAGGAAATCACAGCCTGAAGAAACAGATGCTGTTGATTAGTCAGAGAGGAAGAATCTTTCTTCCTTTCTGAGGCTGCCATTTCCAACTCCTCTCATCTCTCCTGGGAGCTTGACCCATCAATAACCTTGCTTTCATCCACCTATTATCTCTTCATTTTACTGGCCTCAATTCTTCTGTCTTGAAAACGCTGAGGTTGTTTTTCTCTTGAAGAAATAAAACCCGTTCCTTTGAACCTGCTGTTCCCTCAAGCTGTCATCCTAGTTCTCTAGGACGCTCACTGTCAAACCCTTTGGAAGAGTGGCCTGTGCTTGCTACCTGCACTTCCCAACCCCCCGCTCACTAATCTCCTTACCTCTTTCGTTGATTTCCAGCTTCACAAATGACCTAAACCTTCATTTGGCAGCCACTTGGGAGAGGCATGTTCTCTTAAAGGCAATTGCAGTTAGATTTTGATACGAGGAATATTTAGATACACAGAAAAACTTAACAGCCATGCTCCAAAGAGCCTGAAATGGAGTTCCTAGAGTGGTCTATGGGAGCACCCAACAGAAAGGTCACGCTCCTTCACAGCAAATGGGACTGAAGTTGAGGGGGAGGAAGTTGGATTGCCAATTAGCAGGGAGGTCTCATACACACTAAGATGCCCCAGATCGAGAAATTGAGAGAGTGGTTTCAAATATGAGCCCGAATTTAATTTGCTAAAGAATCTAGCATTTTCAATGTCTGGAATTTGCCATTTATGTTCAGCAGTGAAAGAGAAATGTGCACTGTCCTTGGTCAGTTTCTTCCAGAAGCAGACCTGGAGGCAAGGATTTGGGTGTAAGTGGTTTGTTAAGGCACAACCCCAGGAAGAAACCCATAAGGGAGTAGAAGCAGCATGCTGGGGAAAGGGAAGAAGCTAAGAAAGGTGAGGTTTCAGGTGAAGTTGCAGACTCAGCCTGATCTCCTGGGGTGCTTGGTGTTTACCTCACCTGAGACACAAGAGCTGGGCTTTTGCACTCCCATACAGTAGGTCAGGTCCTGGTGGGGGTGGAGGTGGACATAAAATCCCCAGGCACTGCCTCTTCCCCTTGCAGGCTAGGAGGCTCCAGTGTCTAAGGGCAGGCTGCTGAAAGTTGCAGGTGCAAATAGTTAGTAGCAAAAACACTGAAGCTGGGGATGGGTGAACAGAGCCCGTACAAGAGATCCAAGAGGATCTGGTCAGGTCTCCGACACTGTCTGCTACATACGCTTAAAGGTAGATGCTCCTTTAGGGTGACCGGGCCCGTGTAAAGTGGAACAATTGCAAGGCACCCAGAGCCCTGAAATCTTTAACAATGAATCAATCTAGGACTGGTGGGGCCATTCTGGAGACCATCTGGCAGTAGTAGGGATATTAACTATGCAAAAACCCTGGGACCCAGCAGCAATTCCACTCCTCTTTAATTGTCCTGGAGAAATCCACAAGTCTCCATGGAGACTTGTACAAAGATGTACAGTGTAGCCTTGTTTGTGGTAGCAAAGGACAGGATAAACTAAACATAACATACACACACACACACACACACAAACTATATATATAATGTGCAAAGTATAGGCATTTTTCCTCCTTGCATACATGGATCATTCATTAATTATTGTTTTTTTCTGCAAGGGCTTTAAATATATTCTAGATCTGTTTTATATATTATTTTTATAATTTGAAGAGAAAAAATTATTTTTAAAGAAAATAATAAAAATTGAGAAATTGAGCTAAAAACGTGAAAAAGCAGCAGAACAAGGATTAGCAGGATATATGGACAATATCCTCCCAGATGAAGAAAGGAAGTGGTACAGCTATTCTCCCTGCCCTTTCTAAGGCCATGTGGGTTTTCCTTTGGGAAGTCACCCCCTTACCGCACCCCCCTACTCCAGCTCCAGGAGTTGGCCCTTCTTGGCCTGAGCTGGTCAGCAGAATTCCACCCCTCTTAACAGGGTCTAGATTGAGAGGGAGGAGCAGTGATCAGGCCTAACTCCATAAGGCTTCAAAAAATAGAGAGAAGACTGGACCTCGGAGATCATTTTTTTCATTAGGCACAGATGTACACATGAAAAGCCTAAAAGGGCACAGATGTTCTTTAACCTTGTCACATTTAGTAGGTTTTCTTATTTCAAGATATTTTAAAAACACAGGAATTTAACTGCAGTTAATTCCAACTGTCACACTTTGAGAGAAATAGGGAGCTATAGTTAGGAGGAGAAATGGCTGTAATTCTGTAAAAACTTGCATAAACGGGAGTGAGTCAGGGCTGTGCCCGGTAGGCGCCTGGGGCCTGTGATTTGGCTGATCATATGCCACCACGCAGTCTGGGCAGGGTCCTTTACTCTCTCTCATCTGGGACAAATCTGTCACCCAACACCAAATATACAAGTGTATCTACTGTCGTAGAATCAAATCCAATTACAGATGATCAGTTCTACGTAGATAAATTAGGTAAGGGACTGTGGTTTAGGACCAAAAAGGAAAAATGTGTGGAATTATCTATATTCCCTTGGGAAGATTCCATGACTCTTCTGATCATATCTAGGTTTGGCATTGCTGTTCCCAATTTACTACCTCCCAGGAAGAAAAGTAGAATCTACTGAATAATATTGATGCTAAAACCTTGGGAAACCACGAGATATTAGGACTGCTGGCTTCATCAGATCAAAACTGAACTCTGCTAGCATGCCTCACGGGGAAAGCGCGGCTTTGCAGTTACAAAATTATTTCCAGTCCTTGATTATTCCTTGATTCTAAGAATTGTGGCCTGTCTCCTTTCAGTTTTAGAAACAAAAAATTCAGAGTATCAGTGCTGACCAAATATAGACACTGGTTTCTCTTTGTTACTACTTAGAGGAAAGTGTGACACAAGCTTCTCCAAATGTAGGATTATTAAAAAACCCACTGGATGGGGCCAGCCCCATGGCTGGGTGGTTAAGTTCGCGTGTTCTGCTTTGACGGTCCAGGGTTTCTCCAGTTCAGATCCTCGGTGTGGACCTAGTACCACTCATCAAGCCATGCTGAGGCGGCATCCCACATGCCACAACTGGAAGGACCTAGAACTATGTACTGGGGGGCTTTGGGGAGAAGAAGCAAAAAATTAAAAAAAAAAAAAAACCCACTGGAGTTTTTCAATGTGAAGACCCCACTGAAATTTTAGAAATAATCAATGGCATATAGTGGATTTGTGCCCTGATTTAACTTTGCTTATTTGAAGTATGGAGAAAAATCAATAAATACTGTGCCGTACTAGATTATGTTACAAATAAAGGAATCATAGACTCAGAAGACATATATAGTGTCTAATACTATATCGTGGACTGGTAATACTATTAAAAATAACAATAGAGGTAATAGGAAGTGAAAGATTCACATTTGTCTTGGCTGTTTCTTGGGATTAATCTCCAATTTGTTTCATTACCTTAATAATTTTAAATTTACTGGATAGATTTCTTTTTGGATGGAGAAGAATATATATGTATTGACTGAAAAAACTCATGATGTAGAGACAATACTATATTGCTTATTATTATGTGACTCTCCTAGCAGTAACATGCTCACTAAAATAAGAATTGTAGAAGCAGGAGACCTCACACTGTGTTCACTGGTGTTACCAGCTTAGGTTTAAAGAACTTTGACTACTTTTGCCTTTGTGCCTTTACTGTCCCCTATGCTGACATCTACTAAGACACCACTAAGCGCGTCAGTGCATTTATTTATTTATACATCTGGTTTCATGTTCCCAGCAACTAGCACAGTGTAATATGGTGGAGTGAAAAGATAAATCAAGAGGGAGAAGTAGTGGGGGAAGAACAGGTGGAGCGCAGGGGATTTTTAGGGCAGTGAAACCATGCTAAATGATACTGTAATGGTTGGATAACTGTCACTGTACATTTGTCCAAACCCACAAAACGTACAACACAACAGTGAACCCTGATGTAACCTATGGACCTCAGTTAACAATACTGTATCGACATTGGTTCATCAAATATACCACACTAGGGGCCAGCCCCATGGCCAAGTGGTTAAGTTTGCGTGCTCTGCTTTGGAGGCCCAGGGTTTGTGGGTTCAGATCCTGGGCGTGGACCTACACACCGCTCATCAAGCCATGCTGTGGTGGCATCCCACATAAAAGAACTAGAATGACTTACAACTAGGATATACAACTATGTATTGGGGCTTTGGAGAAAAAATAGAAAAAGGAGGAAGATTGGCAACAGATGTTAGCTCAGGGCCAATCTTCCTCACCAAAAAAAAAATGCATACCTTGAAAAAAAAATCACACTAACACAAGAGGTAAATAATAGGGGGAACTGTGTCTAGGGAAGGGGGAGAAAGAGAGTATGTAGGAAGTCTCTGTACATTCCAATCAATTTTTCCATAAACCTAAAACTACTCTAAAAAACATAAAGCCTATTAATTTAAACAACAAGAAGAAAAGATAAATCAAGATACCTTAGATGAGATGCTCTTAGAACATGTGTATTGTAAGCAACAGAAAACCAAACTTAACTGGCATAGGCACAAAGGTAAATGTGTTAGTTTGCTTACTCAAGTCATAAGAAAGCATTAGGGAAAATTGAACCAGGGACTTCAATGCTCTTTTCCATCTTTGTAACACTCTAGATTGACTTTCTTCATAATGCCCAAACCATGGTGGCCAGCAGCTCCCAGGCTCACAACCTTTCAGGCTTCCTACAGGGAGAAAGAGTTTTTCTTACTTTAGTTGTTATTAGAAAACTCCCCAGGGGATGCTGGGCAGCCTAGCTTGGAAATGTGAACACCTTTAGACCATTTATGGAGGTTGAGAGACAGGCTCCAATTAGAGGGTGGCGTTTATAAGGCTGGAAACAGGCATGATAGGAAGCAATTGCAGTTTTCCTGGCAAGAGAGGTTGGTGGCTGAGAAAAGGGAAGTAGTAGAGAGAAGTGGTCAGATTCTGGATATACTCAGAAGATATGGTTGTAAGGTTTTTTTTGAGGCATTGCATATAAGGTGTGAGATAAAGGAATGGGAAATGACTTCAAAGTTTTTGTCCTGACAACTCAAAGCATGATATCATTTTATACATGACAGTGCTAAAATAAAGCTGTCTTTAACTGAGCTGTGATGGTTAATTTTATATGTGAACTTGCCTGGACTAAGGGCTGCCCGTAAAGCTGGTAAAGCATAATTTCTGGGTGTGTCTGTGAGAGTGTTTCCGGAAGAGATTAGCATTTGAATCAGAAGACTGCGTGAAGTAGATTTTCTCTCACAGATGTTGGCAGGCGTCATCCATCTGTGGAGGGCATGAAAAGAACAAAAAGGTGGAGGAAGGGTGAATGCTGTCTGTCTCTTGAGCTGGGACGTCCATCTTCTCTTGTCCCGGACATTGGTGCTCCTCGTTCTTGGGCCTTTGGACTTGGGGACTTACATCAGTGGGCTACCCCACAGTTCTCAGGCTTTTGGCTTCAGATTGGGAGTTATACCATCAGCTCCCTTGGTTTTCAAGTCTTTGGGCTCAAACTGAATTGTATCACTGGTTTTCCTAGTTCTCCAGCTTGCGGATGGAATATTGTGGCATATTTCAGCCCACGTGATCATGTCAGCCAATTCCCATAATAAATCTCCTCTTCTATCTATCTATATATATCCTACTGGTTCTGTTTCTCTGGAGAATTCTAACACATGAGCAGAGGAATATTATGGTGGCACAGATGACAGGGATATCAGCTTAGTTTTAGATATAGTATATGTGTTAGCCTTCCAGTTGGAGATGTCAAATAAGCAGTTGGAGATATATGTGTCTCTTCCTCCAGGGATCCACTTGACACGTTGTTTATTGACTGTAATTGTTTATTGTCCGACTCCTTCCTCTAGAATGCAAGCTCCATGAGAGCAGGAACTTAACCTATTTTGTTCACTGCTATATCCCCAGTACCTAGAAGAACTCCTGGTGTATAGTAGATGCTCATTAAAATTTAATGGAAAGGTGAATGAAGGAATGAAGGAGAGAGTTAAGTGCTCAGTACAATAAAGTAGGTTGAGAATAGAGTACAGTTAGGAAGTATCTGTTTGAAAGTAAAATCACTTTCCTGGCTATGACTAGGGAGAGGTTTGCAACAGGTACTGTGTATCAAACATTTTCTATGTAGAACCATGTAAAAATGAAGAGACACCTACAAGGCTCTGTAAACTTTTATTTTATCCTTACGGGCCACTACCAATGCAGGGCCTTGGCTTCTGGCTCATTTCTACAGATTTACTGGAACGATGTGATAAAGGAGGAAACTGAAAATATTCCTACTAGTAAACCATGGTTACTGACTGGTCCATAACAAAATGCACATTGAAGCCTGTGTGGTTATTCAGAAATCTATGACCTTCTGAACTTATAAAATGCATTTTTCATATGCAAGAGACAAGGCATCTTAAAAAGAAAGACAATTGTCTAAACAAAATGGTGGGAACTTACGGCTTATATTATAGGCATATATCACTGCACGTGATACACCAGTGGAGTAATGGAATTTGACTGCTAACATATCAAGGAGCCCTGCAATTGGATCACCTGGAACCTGATATCATTTTATAGATGACTGTGCTAAAATATAGTCCAACAAATCAGCTTAGCTAATTTATCCTCAGTAATATGTCTGATGAAGTCTGATAGAAACATCAGACCACTTGTCAATCTCATCACCACATTGCGTGGAGGATTGGGACAATATAATGCTTTAAAGTTTAATGACTTTTGCTCCAGCACAGGAAAAAATACAAGCCCAAATACTGCTTTATCAAACCAACCAACCAAACAAACAAAGCCCTATTGCTAACTCATGGCTCGTCCCCTTTCATGCTGCCTCCCATATTCCATTTGTAATGATAACATGGTCACAAGATTTATGAACACAGATAGATTAAAACTGACTGAGGCCAGTTGTCATGAACAACCACCTAGATTTCACTCCGAGTGTGTGCTTTGGCGTCACTCCAGGGCGTTATTACTAGGTCACATTAAGTCCATCCATACCATCACGCACATGCATATATCACACACACAAATACATCCCATAGAGACAATCACAAAAAAATTGGTTAAAAGAAATGTACAGTTGTTTATATATATTTATGTACACACAGTAAAAGATTTTCTGCTATACTCACAGTCTGTAAACATCTTGGAAAATGCCCAGCAAAAGTCACTGTGGGCCTTTGAAATGGTGACCATGTGAGGAGTGGGGGTGGGGGAGGTGTTTAGGTTCCTACTGGAAACCCAGAGAAGTGAAGAACCATAACTTCATGGTGGCATTTGGGGGTAATTATATTTCACTGACATGATAAACTCAGCTGGCCACTTTGAAATTATATTTCCTATATGGAAAAGAGAATGACCACAAAAGTCTTACTGCCAGTTAACATTTTAAGAGAAATCAAGAGACTATGAGGTGATATGTATAATGTTTATATATGTGTACATATATATTGCATGTACACACATACACATGTTACTATTACAAAAAAAAACTCAATGAAAATTTCCAATTCTTCTAAAAATATTCGACCCTTTTCTCCAGAGTGTGCTTTAGCTTTCTACGCATTACACTGACAGTCTTGGGCATAGTTAAATGACACATACATTTAAATTTTGGTACATGATATTGATTTTACATAAGATACATTAAAAAATGATTTGGACTTGTGAAAAATAGAACTATTTGACTCAAGCATTATTTTTAAATTTAACATAAAAATATGCTCAAGAGCTATGATGAAACACCATTAAAAAAAACCAATTAAAAATTCTTTGAATAGCAGCTATTAAACTGCCATACATGAGTATCAGTCTGTGCTGTAAGTGCTTGTATTTACTGTAGCTTGAGAATTCATGTTTTAAAAATAAAACAATGACATGAGAAACATTAACCTACTTGCTTACCTGAATTGTTTCACTTCTTTTTTTTATCTTTTGCAAAATATGTGTGAATAGGCTCAAATTAATCATTTTCAGGCTACTGTGAAGTTAAAAAGTACTGGCACTGAATGACGTTTCAAATAAAGGTGACTTAAACCCATACTGTGTTTGGCAAGAAAAAAAAATCACTTAAAAAAATAGAAAACGTTGTCATAAATCTCTAAACTCTCATGGCGACCAGTTCTCATTGATCATATGACAGAACTGCCATGAAAGCTAGTCATGTCTTCAAAAACTGTATTTTCATGCAAAAATACTAAATATCCTTCTGGTTTAATTCAACAGTCTCTTTTCCCCCTGCCAACTCCCACCATTTTTTAGTGCTGAATGTAACATGCAGAATATGCAAATTAGATAAATTAAAGAAGCGAGATTCATTGATTTTGTGGGTATAAAACAGTCCACCCTCCAATGTTTTGGAAAGCACTTTTCAGGGGGTGGGAGTGCGTCACAGGAGAAGGATCAGAGAAGAGATTTCTGGAGACACAGTTGCCGTGATTTTTTTTCTCCAATAGGATTTGAAGGCATATTGACTAATGTTTCGTAATATGTTTAGTTTATACTGTCCTTATGGCTGCTCCTCTCTGTGTTGTGGTTGTTTTGTTCGTGGTTCTTCCACTGGATGCTTGTTCCATTCATGGGGACCGAGGTCATCAGACTTTTGGACTGGTAACAGCAGCAGCAGAGGCAAGACTGGGAGAAGGAACAGACTCTAAACAACATGAGCCTCACAACCCATTCCCAGCAGAGTTTGGAGGCCTTGGGCCCCCACCAACAAGGGTCAAATCCAGACACATCTCGGGACAGAATGTGAGCCTTAACAGGAATCTAGAGTATGGAGCCTGTTATCCCTAGGTAGAAGTTAAACTGTCCATTCTAGTCCAGAGAAATGGATCCCTCGTTTCTTGTTTTAATTTATTCATCATGTCAAAGAGGAAGGGAAGGCAGTGTTGGCCAGAGGGAGAGCCTTCTCTGACTTGGGAAGGGCTGGGAGGGGCCTGGCATTTATCCCTTGTGCACCAGCAGCATGACTCTCTGCATCGGGCACCTCATCTGATGCTCATACCAGCTCATAATTCCAAGGTGGTAGGTGCTATTTTCCTCATTTTTATGAATGAGGACAGTGAGGCTTAGAGAGGATATTAAGAGGCAGAACTGGAATTAGAACCCAGGACTCTCTAGATTGGGCTCTTAACCCTGGGTATGCTGCCTTTTTATGAAGATCAGTCAAAAAATGTGTTTAGGGGACCGGCCCAGTGGCCAAGTGGTGAAGTTCTCACGCTCCGCTGCGGTGGCCCAGGGTTTCACCAGTTTGGATCCTGGGTGCGGACATGGCATTGCTCATCAGGCCATACTGAGGCAGCGTCCCACATGCCACAACTAGAAGGACCCACAACTAAAAAATACACAACTATGTACCAGGGGGCTTTGGGAGAAAAAGGAAAAATAAAAAAAACTTAAAAAAAAAAAGTGTTTAATTTTTGAGTTTGCACCTTGATTTTCCCTTCCCGTCTAATTAATATGTAAATTAATGAGCAAACGATATTAACTCTAGATTATATAATGTATTAGTGATGACCTGCATTTTAGTCAATCTTTCTTAGGACAGAATCTTTCTCAGAGCATTTCACGACTCGCAAACATTATCAAGCAGACTTCAAAAATGTGGCATACCAAATTTCATCTACTTGTATGATTCTTTGCTTAATATATATATGTCTGTCTCCTTTTAGACTGTAAGTTCCACGAGGGCAGTTACTGTGTTTTTCCTCTCTTCTCTGTCCCTAATAACAGTAAACTCATACTGAACGCTTATTATTGTCTCAAGAGCTTAAGATACATTAACCTGCTGACTCCTGCTTATGAGATAGATACAGTGACCATCTGATTTTACAGATGAGCAAACTGAGGAAGCAGGAGGGGCACCACCTGGACCTGGGTTAGACAAGTTAGCAAGTGCAGAGCTGTGACGTAAATCCAGACTGTTTGCTTCCAGATCCTGCACCCGTGACCGCTATGCTGCTCTTCCTAATACGGACCATAAAGTGAGGTTAAACATCCTTGGCCAAAGATAACAGAATCCAGTTAGGATTAACTCTACGCTAAAGTCATTCCAGGAACTGGAAAAATGACAGCTCAGTAGGAAGTGCTGGGAGCTTCTGGACGACATGGGTTGACTTAGTTGCAAGGAGGTCTGAAGGAAGGAAGGAAACTGACATCGCATGAAGTTACTTAGTTCAGATTTCCAAAGCAAGAAGCATTTACTTTCCTTGAAAAGACTGTTATTAAATATACTATTAAACAGCATTTAATAGGAGCTTTCTTAACAACAAAGTTTATGTTTTTTGAGACTGTGGTTAAAGTTTAAGACTATGTAAGGCATGAATAAGTTTATTTATCCTCTGTGGCCTGGAGCTCACATTTGAGCATTTCTTTTTAAAGGAGGGTACTAAATTGGCATGTTATTAAGTTAGCGCTCTTTAACTGTAACCAGTAAATATGCTGTTGTCTGAACAGATACTGGTTTTCTGTTATGCTGACAATCTGACCCTCTTCCTGGGTAACAAAATAGGATTTTCACTTCTCTACTGAAAACTTCAGCTGATGAAAGCAATATTTACAAGTGGAATTAGCGATGTCTGTTGGCTACTTATTATACTCATTTGGTTGCCCTTAAAAAAATACTTGCAAAACAGTCTTACCTGAAAACAATTTTTAAATTTCTTGCTCACAAAATATAGGGCTATTGGGTTTATACATGAATTCATGGTTGCCAAGTTAATACCGATGTAATCCATGAGCAGCAAGAAACTAGAGCAAAAGAAAATTGAGTAGAATAATTAGAACATAATGTTTTTAAATCTGCCACCTGGCATTTATCCCTAGAGTAAGCATTTTTCTTGCCCAGAAGCCATTTCTTATAGGTGGCAGTCAGAGTTTTCTTTAAAGTGCTTGTTTAAATGGCAGTTTCAGTCCTGCAGAACCTTTACAGATATACCCACCATGGATTAGCTCATACCATTACACACAGCATCAGGAGGGGAGCAACAAAATTACAGATAACACGGCTTGCACGAATTTTGGGATCAGTTACGGGCTATGTCAGCTAAAGAACAATCATCAACTTTGCAGTTTTAATTTACAGGGCTAACGAGAATGTAGACTAGATGGTTTTGTAAAAGTATTATAAACATGAAAATCAGAGAAACTCCAATTTCATAATGCGTGCATAGGATCGTACCTAAGTAATTCACATCGGTTCTTGTCCATCTCATCATACACGGTTTTCTTCAAAATACGACTTAAATGAAGAGGGAACCAGCAAAGAGCAAAAATTACAACCAAGCAGAAAACTGTTTTTGCCACTTCTCGACGCTAAAGGAAAGTGAGAAAAAAAATACAATTCAGTTTAGTGTTTTTCTACTAGACGAAAGAGCTATGCAACAAGGAAGCTAGTAGATAGCAGAGAAAGAATAACTCAGAGAAGAGCCAGAACAGCCCGCCTCATGTGCCTCCGCCTCTTCAAGATTTGGGGTCCAACTTTCTAATCAAGGAGTTGCTAATGATTCTTTTGGGCAGCTTCCAGGAAGGATGGTGACCTCAGGCTTGTTACTAGGGCCAGGGCAGAGCTTCGATGGCAGGGCAGTGGCGGGAAATAGCTGGAGTTGAGCCAACACTGTGGCTGAGTCTGTGTGTGTGTGGTGAAAGTATGGGGGAAAGGGTTAGCAAAAAGCCTCAATAACAGGTAACTAGCATTAGTAAGGGCATGGCAGTCAAGGTGACTGAACCTAACATTATAAAGAATGGACAAATCTACAAAGAAGTTTGGAAAACAAAACAGGAGTAGGAAGCAGAACAGAAAAAGCAATAGCAACGTGTTTTCTCCATTTCTTGATCTTTTTTTTTCTTTTTCGGTGAGGAAGATTAACCCTGAACTAACATCTGTTGCCAATCTTCCTGTATTTTATGTGGGATGCTGCCACAGCATGGCTGGACGAGTGGTGCTATGTCCACACCAGGGATCTGAACCTGCAAACCCTGGGCTGCTTCAGCGAATCATGTGAACTTAACCACTACACCATTGGGCTGGCCCCCATTTCTTGATCTTGAAGAAAGCTAGCATTGGGATTCTTTGCTTTTAAAATTCTTTAATAATGACATGTAGTTTCCAAAGATGTACTGTTTTCCAAACAGAGGGATGAGGGTAAAGGATTATCAGCAAAGATAATTAGAAAAACTGGGACATGTTGACCCTGGACTGACTTCCATCGACGGTTTATATGCTTTCAAGTCTGTACAGGATCAGAAAAACCATAGGTTACGAATTATCTGCAACCAGTCCTTTGTGTGCATTATGCTTAAATATTACAGTGCGTGCATTTGGAAGCCTAAGTGGGAACATAAAGTGCAACTTGTCTGTAACTGGGATCAGTTAATGTTGAAATAAAACTGATTGAAAACAGGATTTGGAAGGGTGATGTTGATTCAACCTGAAGCATATAGCATTAAGTATGGGAAGCCTACAATAAGCCCGCATGATTAATAGAGCCATTTAAAAACATTTCAAGGCAGTTGTCACAAATTGCTGCTCTAGCTCAAAGATCTAGGAGTTCTTTGATCTTTCAGAGTTATTGGGCTAGCTGGGATATGGCTTCAGAGAATGCATAAACTGGGCGATGACTGAGAGAAATAAAGGATTCCAACCTGCGCGAATGGGGGATCATTTTAAAGGGTCATTTTTGTACTCAGAAAGACAGTGTACCCAGAAAAACAGAAAAGGAGGGTTTTGCGGGCAGAGGTTAACTTTCCCTGAGCACATCCTCAAAGAGGATAAGTCCTTTAAAAGGTAATAGTAATACATTGCCTGTCTGATATTTGCTTAACCAATATCCATTCTCCTCTTTTCCTTACTATCAATCAGAGCCTTTAGTTTGTTATAGCAGCGTGGGAGCCTGGCTGGCCTTATCTGCATGGCCACCTGACACAGTTCTGACCAATTAGATTAAGTAGAAATTGTGTGGGGTTTCTGGAAAGCTACTTAAAATTGGGGGATACTCCTTTGGTGCACACACACCCATGTGGTCTATGTTCTTCCCCTCCTTGCTGCCTGGAAATCAGACATAAGGGTAGAGCTGTAGCTGCTGTTTTCTAACACTGAAGGAAAGGTCAGCAAAACTGCAAACCCTTGGCCTCTGAGTCCCTTGACCACTGAACCAATGACATCTGAACTTTTTGCTGTGGGAGAGAGATAAACTCCTACTTGGTCTACTCAATGTTATTTTGGGTTTTCTGTTACCAACATCCAAACACAATTCCTAACTTTGTTGTCAGTATAATGAAGAGAAATTGGAGAGACCACACAAGAAGCAAGACCAAGAGCCCTCTAGGGTACTAGTCAAGGGTGGCAGGGCTTTTCACTCTGACCTAGCTCCCCCACAGTCCCCGCTGAAGACCTTCCCGATGGCTTGCTCTCTGCTGTTAGAATCTGCTACAGCTTTGACTGGGACGCAAGGGAACATCTATTGCTTGGGGACCCAGCCTTAGGCTCCAATCTCCATGTGGTTGAGCCAATCTCTTAACCACCTGTACAACAAGGCTAATGTCTGTCCTGCTTATCTCACAAGGTGCTGGAAGGAATCAAAGAAGAAAATGACATGGAAATGCTCTTTGAAAACTTAAAAAATGCCATGTAAATGTGAAGCAGCATCATATTATTACTGCTCCCAATCCCTATTCAGTTATTTTCAGAGCAGGTACCATGCATAGCTTCAACAGGCTAAAAAATGTTGCTAATACAAAAATCAGCATTTAAAAACAGCTTTTCATAAATCTATTCTAATTACCTCCATTGCAGGAATGAGAGGTAATAATTGCTTAACATGTTTCACATCTGGAGTACCCGAAACATTTACGCCCGAACAAAGTCATACTAAAGTTTCTCAATATAATTTTCCTGTTAAATTTTAATAAAAGATAATAGCTACCATTTGTTTGGCATGTTAGATTTTACGAAATACATGTATACACATTAATTCCTTTGATTCCCGTAATAACATTGGCTCATATATTATTATACCCAATTTACAGATGAGGAGCCGAGGATCAGAAAAATCAGTTCAGTAGTTGAAAGGAGTTGCTGATGAAGAATGATCCTTGTGTATGATAATGACATAGGGCAGATTTACAGGCTCCATCAAGAACTCAAATTAACTTTTGGTGTGGTTGAGTGTCCTTATGTACTTCTCTGTTGAGACTGAGAACTTACCTGCAGTCCTAGTTTTACTCTTTGAATTTCTAAATATCAAAATTTCCTGAGTACTTACTTTGAATTGGGTTCTATTAGACACTGTACATGCATTAGGTAATCCCCTTGATGTATTATTATATACATTTTACTGAATTTTTTAAGACTTAGAATTGAATTAGTATTTGTACAGAAAGGTGCAGGTATTATTATATACATTTTACGAAGAACTACAAGTTCAGAGAGATTAAGCAATTTGCCCAACGTCATAGAGCCAGCAAGTGTAAGCGCCAAGTTTTGCCCTCTCAAGCCCAGAGCTTTATCTGTTCTGTTTGCTGCCTGGGAGGGACCAACAGCAGCCTTCTACAGACATGTTCAAATTTCTTCTAGAACTTTGGGCCCTCCAAAATTTGACCTCTTCTTATGTATTGAATCCCATGTTCTATCATGAGCCTTCCTTTAGATGTTGCTCGAATGCGGTTCCTCTCCTTTTCCCACTCCCCCAGTGCAAGGTGCCCATTCTATTTTCTAACCAGACTCCTGTCCTCCCACCTGAAATGTCCTCTGTCCTCTTCTTCCCCATCAGACCCACTTATCCTCTATGAACAGTTCCATCCCTCTCATCCATGACAAGTTTCTCCATGAACTTATCTTATATCCTCCTTGGCTTTCTATAGCGTTGGCTACTTTTACCAACACCTTGTGATTCTATTTTCCAAATGTTTCACGTTTGTATTTTATTTCCACAACAAGACTGCAAAGCCTGCTAAAGGAGAAAGTCATATGCTTCTTTGTGTCCTGGCATAGTTCCAAGCCCAGTTCAATCTATAGACGCACAAACACACATGTTCAATGTACTCTTGGCAGAATAAATGAATACAGTCACGCGTCACTTAACGATGAGAATATGTTCCGAGAAATGCATCGATAAGTGATTTTGTCGTTGTGGGAACATCATAGGGTGTAGTTACACAAACCTAGATGGTGAAGCCTACAACAAACCTAGGCTACATGGTATTAATAACATACGCAGAAACATCGTTATCAGCACATAACTGTAGTTCCTACTTGGTCCCTGCCTCCAGGACCACCTGTTTCACAGGTAGGCTCCCTATTTCACAAAATAAATTCCTGATACTGTAACCATAGAGAAACAAGATATATAGACAAACAGGACAGTACTTTTATTTTTAGGACACTAGGCTAAATCTGCTAAATACAGTATTTGTAGGCCTTTTGTTGTCAAGGATGAAACAGTCTTGGCCAGATTTTCATGATTTTATTAGGTTTACCTGTTTCAGGTGTTCACTGAGGGCAATTCTCAAGCTGCCATTCCTTCTGTTTAACATCTCACAGGTCATGAGGGTGTAGAAGATGGCAGTGCACACCAAGGGCATGCAGAAATAGAAGCCGAAGAGCCACCAGTCCTTTACATCTTGGTAGAACTGTACAGAGCAGAAAAGGGAGAGAAGAGGAGGGGTGTTACAATGTCAATTAGCTGTGCAGCGCCTCTGCTGGCTCAAAAGCTTCACACATGCAGAAATGTTTGCATATTCACGCTCTCTGGTTGTGGAAATGGGCTTGGGGGTGGTGCTCAAAACTCAGTTAAATTGGAAACTCCAGGAGTTATCCTGGCTTTACAATAGCCAAAGCAACTGCATTTAAAAAAAATTATCCTGAAGAACACTTTTTATAAACTGAAGTTGGTTTTAATTACATAATGGAAGAGCCCTAATCAAGCAAAAGAATTCCCTTCCAAAGCCGATAAAACATGATTTTGAGACATACAGAATATGTATTTATCTTTATTTATTGATGAACCTCAAAAGTTTGCTAGTGCCTGGTTTACTTTTGACTACTGTGGTTAAAGTGTACTCACCTCGAACGTCTTGTTTGGAAACAGCGAAGGTTATGACTAGCTTATCTGTGTAGCTTTGTGCCTGGGAGTTAACCCTTTGCCTGGTATGACTGCTATGTGACCTTGCAGACAGCCAGTTTGAGCCATCAATACCCACGCCCTTTCACACTCTCTTTTAATACCTACCACCTGGAAACTATTGAGGCAGAGTACCTTATCTGAAGGCATATTCAGCATTATCTCCCTGTGGGCAGGATTTCTAAACACCAGGATTATTCAGTTTTATGCCTTTTTCAAAGAGAAAATTTAATACCTTATAAAAGTGGAAATTAGAAAATGGTATCTAAATTCTTCTTCTCACTAAATTAATCACCAACTTGGGAAGAAATGCTTTTGCTTTCTTTATTTTGTTTCTCTAGATTGTTTATTTACTAAGGATAATGCAGCTTCTTGTAATATCTCAGTTCCCACAGTAAAAAATAATCATAGTGCTCTGTGAAAAACTGGACAGTTTCTGAATATAGAAAGAGGCCCAGGGGGCTACATTTATAACATGTCTATTAAACTAATCTATAAATGGGTCCTGAGGAAAACAAGTTCTGGGCAGGGGTTCTTAACTGTTTTTATGCCATGGACCCCTTTGGAAGTCTGGTGAAGACTATAATCTCTTCTGAGAATAATGCTTATATGTAAAATAGAATACGTAAGATTAAAATGGAAACCAATTACATCGAAACAGCTATCAAATATTAAAAGTAAAATTCTAATATAGTAATATATTTATTAACAAATTAAATGACGACTCTAATGGTTCTAATGCTCTAATAACTATCAGAATGTTGAAGCATTGATGAATGTAAACGATATTTCAAGACTATACAACTGTTATGTGGTATGAATATGTCTGTTATTTCTATTAGTGAAAAAATCATGGTTCTGTTAAACACAACTGCGGTTTGTTGCCTACATTCATAATAGAAGGAGATGAAAAATTTTAGAAGTTAGTGAAAATAAACGTGATTTCTTTTTCATTTAAGTTTACAGGCCCCTGAATGCTCTCCTCAGGTTAGGTGCAGAGTCCTAAAGGAGTTGGTTTATTCAGATCTGTTTATACAAATATTTCCCTATCTACATCCCACTGTAGAAAGATTTCAGTACTGAACTTAAAAAACAACAAAAATCAGAAACACTCCTTTGAGCAGCCCCTTCACTGGTACCCCCATCTTCCCGGCACATTGCTGGCTGGGTGTGAATACCCCAGAACAGCTGCAGAGGCTCTGGAAGCTGACCCCTGAGGTGACTGGATGGAGTCCCCTGCCACCTCCATGGTAGAGGACTGTAGAGAAAGGGGTCACATTTCTTTTTTGAATTGATGTCATCAGCAAGGGCACAAGGGCCTCCCTCCAGTCTAGGTTAGGAGCAAAGTTGAGGAGGAAAGAGCAGAACAAAGAGCGGGAATAAAATTAGAAAAAAAGAAAAGGAGGAGGAAGAGAATCCCAAAACTTTAGACTTGGAATGAATCTAAAAAAATGTCCCTTTTACTGCAACTCCATAGATAGCCAGCCTTTGCATCCCACCTCTGTCAAAGAGACTCAGTCTTTACAGAGTAAGCCACTTCATTGTCGGCTCGAGCGCTTAGTAAGCTCCTTCTTACAGCAAACTTCTTCTCTCCAACATTTTTGTCAGGAATGTCTAGATTGCTTATTTACACTGCCCAAATTCTGATAACCTCCAATCGTCTACTGTGTTTTTCACTGTGGGGACTGACTTAATAAAAAAAGTCAGTAAATAAACAGAAGACTTCAATTTTACGGTTGCCAGTTTGGCAGTTTTCATGAACGCTTTTATTTTGAAACAAGAATTTCCAAGCTGGATAACTGGTCAACTGTAAAAACCACGAATTTTGTGAATTTTCCAAGTTAGGAAAGCCTGCCTTGAGATATCTGAAAATGATCAAATGTGGAAATCTGAATGGCACGAAATTTACATCAAAGCACTAAATTATGCTGATTTAAGAGAATTAGTTATCCTTTTGGTTTTCCTCCTCAGCCCACATTTGACTAGTTTTGCAAAGAAAATATGCGTTTTAAACATGTTTCCCAATACACTCAGTCATGTGCTTCAGCTTTTCAGAGAAGCATTAATGTGGTCAGGTGTATTAAACAACAACTGAATTTGTTACACTAAAACATTTTTTAAAAAGTTCAGCAAATTTATATGCTTTGTATATTAGACATAGAATCTGTACTAATAGAAATACATGTAAGTATGACTTCCTACTTTGAGTTAGTAAAACTATCTTTAAAAAAATGTGTGAGCAACGTGCATTTCCCCAAGTAACATAAAATAAGAATCAGCATGCCTGTCAGATGGAAGTTGTTGTGTTGCGTTCCTCATGATAACAACAAATAGCATTACATATATACACATCTATCCTTAGAAAATTTGTTTCAGAATGCTGAGTTTGGTGTAGAGCAACAGTTGTCTCTACAGTTGTACTACAATATAAGAGTGAAAACAAAATAGTTGTTCTATTCGAGAAGCTAAACCCTGGTTTAATGTCTACTTTTCATGCATCTGAGAATATTCCACAGAACTAAGAGTCAACCCCACCGGGCATTGCAGAGATATCACATCTCGGTGATGGTAAAGTATAAATGGAGGTCTCCTCTCCTCCCCTATTAATTCCCTTTAAACTATTCGTACCTCCATGAATTTTGATGTGGCATTGAGCATACAGGTTTTGTGCTGTTCACCCTTGTATTCAAAGGGCACCATGACGAAGCCAATTGCTTCAGGGATGGCCAGGATGAAAGAAAGGATCCAGATGGACACAATCTCAATGGCAGTGATCAAGGGAATCCCGATTCCCTGAACACGACTCCAGGAGGCTACTGCTCTGTACCTGAAAAAGAAAATGGGGTGATGGAACAAAGTTATTAGGAAATTTTAAATTTATTTCAATTTAAAAAAAATTTAAAAAATACTGGAAAGCTCCTCCCCTTGGTCAGTGACCAACCAGTGGCTTTTAGGAACTTTCTTGGAGTCCTGGTGTAAAAAACAAGTGGGGTCATTAGGAGTTCCACCCATCTGGAAATCAATTGCCTGGCAGGCCTGAGTTTTAGATCTTTATTTGAGTCTAGCAAAATCTTGTGAGAGTTAGAAAATCTTGTGAGAGTGGCAGTATCAGATCGGGTGCCTATGTTTTTTAAGCTGTGGGAAAAATTGGCTGGAAGGGGTAGTGAAAGCTGCTGGTAATTGTTATGGTAATATCTTATTCCTCTTTCTATACTAAAAAACTTGAAATATTATTTATGAAGTGGATCTAGATATCCTTATGTGAATAGTGACCAGAGATATTCCATCATTTTCTCCCTTCTTCTGCCCTCAAAATATGATCACAGTGGGCCTGTACCTGGTAGCAGTTTTAACGTATAAATAATATTTCTTTGTTTGTTTGTTTGTTTGTTTGAGGAAGATTAGCCCTGAGCTAACTACTGCCAATCCTCCTCTTTCTGCTGAGGAAGACTGGCCCTGAGCTAACATCCATGCCCATCTTCCTCTACTTTATACATGGCATGCCTACCACAGCATGGCTTTTGCCAAGCGGTGCCATGTCTGCACCCGGGATCTGAACCGGAGAACCATGGGCCGCTGAGAAGTGGAACATGCGAACTTAACTGCTGTGCTACTGGGCCAGCCCCTAAATAATATTTCTGCTAACTATCAAACAATGACTATATCACTCCCACTATGGTCCTGTGCTAGAGGCTAGAGTATATAAAACTGAATTAAAGAGATCCCTGTTCTTTTTTTTTTCCTTTGGTGAGGAAGATTGTCCCTGAGCTGACACCTGTGCCAATCTTCCTTTGTTTTGTTTGTGGGACACTGCCACAGCATGGCTTGATGAGCAATGTGTAGGCCTGTGCCCAGGATCTGAACCTGCAAACCCTGGGCTGTAACCTGTGAACCCCAGGCAGCCAAAGCGGAGTGTGTGAACTTAACCACTCTGCCACGAGGCCAGCCCCAAGAGATCTTGGTTCTTAATCTTAGGATTTACAATCTAATAGAAAAGAACGGTTCATACAAAAGTATAGAATACAAATGTAACAGAATAATTATATCAAAAAACAAACTTGGCATTAGGAAATTGTGTTTATCTTTATCTTTTACTTTAATATTTTTGTGATAGTAATCACATTTCCATGTTAAGTCTAAAGAAAGTTTGGTTTCAGCCTCTCTATGCTCTTTGACCTGATGTGATGGTCTGGTGCTAAGTACTTTTAGACTTACTATTAAGAAGGGACCTGTGATGTGGTATGATATTTTTGTGGCTTCATTCTTGAAATTTTTGTTGCTGTTGTAATGGAAAGGAAACATTGTCTTTTTATAGCTTTCATTAGATAGTGCCAGAAGAAGGCTGTAAAACAGACCAAGGCGTTGGAGACAGGTACACATGCATTTGCAGGACGTGCGACTTAACGTAGAGGATAAGTCAGTAAAGCCAAGGCAAGCTACAGGCTACCCATAGTCACCAGAATGAGCCCCTATCACTTATATTTAGTGTTCTGTCTCAGTACTTCAACAAGGTACATCTGTGAAAACACAACTCCTAGGAATTATGCTGCCTAGTTCTTCACTGCAGATTAGAACCTATAGTTTTGGTATGCACGATGATGCCACATGGCATATATACAGCACAATTTGCTGGAGAAATGTTTTGCAAGAGATTTTTAAGGTAAATAAGATTGGTGTACAATAAGAATCTCTAAAAAAGTCAAGATTAGTCCAGAATGGAATAAAATACAGCTATGCAAACAGACTAAGAAAATCCTTTTACGATATAGCCAAGATCGCATTTTGAAATTTATGGTTATTTCCAGTAGGATAAAGACAGCTATTTATTTTGCTTTCCATTTCTGTTTACTTTTCTTTGTTGCCTTATTAGACTGGCAGCCTGATGTCCACTAAAAGCTAAAAGGAGTGGAGACGGGATGTCTGTATCCCGGGGCTATCAAAGAGTTATATCTATATCTTCTCCTATCCTCTTAGATCAGTTATCAGGAAAGGTGATTTAAATAAAACACTTTATCTCCTAAGGGAGTAAGAAAGCCAAATTTCTTAGGCGGGATTGGAGATAAAAGGGAGTTTAAGTAAGAAAATGTGTCAACGTTCTTCTGACGAATCTATCCACAGACCAGCTTCATGTTATAATGTGCCATGAGTTCCCAGAATATTACATTTCTATAATTCAATGTAAATTAAACATTTAAAAGTAAATAGAAGTAGAAGTAGTTGTTAGTGTCTAGTTTAGCAAATGATTAATTATCAGTGTGCTCCTTCATTAGCCCACATGACTGAGAATTAGAGTGTTTTCCATTTGTAATCACACTGATCTTGATAACATCTCCAGGATATGAGAAAACAACTGTAAGAGCAATTAGGAACAATCCACTGTGATGATGGAGATGGGGAAAGGTGTGGAAAATAAGAAATACTGGATGCTCCAAAAATGATTTCTATTTGGAATATAACAGCACAAAGCACATATACTCAAATATGTTCTCTTTACTAGGTTGTGATTATAAACAGCCTTCCATCTAGTTGATGTATCTATGTGACATCTTCACTTTCCATAGAAAACGTGCAAGTGTAGATCCACCACCCACAACTGCTATTCCAGAAATAATTCCTCCTCTTTGAAATTCTTCCTGCATTGGAAACCACATTCTGCTGGTTTTCCTCTGGCCTTACAGGCCGCTCCTCATCTCTTCCGCTAGATCCTGCTCACTGTTCAAATTCTTAGCATTGGATTTCTTCTTTGTCCTTGGACATCTTTTCTTTCCTATGTACACTTTCTTTCTTAGTGATCTCATCTAGTCTCATGGCTTTAGTATCACTTAAACTGTCTATATGCTGATAATTAATTCTCAAGTTTATAACTCTAGCCCAAAACCTAACCTCTAACCCTAGACTTGTATATCCAACTGCCTACTTGAGATCTCCACTTGGATATCTAATAGGCATTCAAACTCACCGAAACCCTTCTGGTCTTCTTCCTTGCCCCCAAACCTGCCCTCTCTTCAGTGTTTACCATCTCAGGCTCAAAATTTTGAAGCTGGCCTTCATGCCTCTTTTTCTCTCCCATCACACATCCGCTGCTTTAGCAAACCTTGCAACCTCTTCGTTCCCGATACATCCAGATGCGACCACTTCTCACCATCCCGCCAGTCACCATCCTGCCTGGATGACTGCAGTAGCTTCCTAACTGGTCTCCCTGTATCCACTTTGCCCTACCGCAGTCTACCCTTAATACAGCAACCAGAGCAAGCCTGTTGAAACGTAAGTCAATCACGTCCACCGCTCTGCTCAGATCCCCCAGTGCTTTCCCACCCCGATGGGAACGTCTACAAGTATCCTCACTTCCTTCCTTCCTTGCCTCCTTCAGGTCTTTACTCAATTGTATCTTTTCACAGAGGCCTTCCCTGAACACCCAATTTAAAATTGCCAAAATTCCCTCCAGATTTACCCTGTCGCCCCTCACCCTGATTAATTTCTCTCCCATAGCACTTACCACCATGTGACCAATCACATCTTTGACTTATTTATTTTGTTTATTGTCTCTGTCCACTCCTCCCTGTAGACTATAAGCTCCACGAGGGCAGACATTTTGTATGTTGTCACAAGACCTTGAACAGCAGGTGCTGAATAAATATCTTCTGAATTAAGCGTCTCTGTTTCTTCATCACGCATTTGTCTTTACTGGCCAAAGCCAATATTTTGAAGCCACTACATTCTGAATATTTTCTTATTTTTCAAGACAGCCCTGAATTAGGCAACAGATAAAAAGCTACTACTTTTGGAATCTTAGAATCAAATAATTTAAAAACTAGGAGGGAGAGGCTGGCCTGTGGCATAGTGGTTAAGTTCACTCGCTCTGCTTCCGTGGCCTGGGGTTTGCAGGTTTGGATCTTGGGTGCGGACCTAGCACTACTCAGCAAGCCACGCTGTGGTGACATCCCACATAAAACAGAGGAAGAGTGGCACAGATGTTAGCTCAGTGATAATCTTCTTCAAGCAAAAAAGGAAGATTGGCAACAGATGTTAGCTCAGGGCCAATCTTCCTCACAAAAACAAACTAACAAAAAACTAGGAGGGACATTTGGGCTGATCTTTCTCTCTTTTGTGTTCTGGTCAGGAACCTGAGGACTGGAATGTTACCCTGTCCTCTGCCTGGTAGCCCGTGAAAGTGGGGAGCCTGGACCAGGGCTCTGGTCTGCCAACTCCCAGGGAAGTCTTTTCCCATGACATTACTTTGTACCCTGTCATGCGATATGCCAAAGTAAAAGTATAAATTGCACGTTTTATTTATGTAAAGATGTTTGTTACTGTATATGTCTATAAATAGATTTTTACATGTTTTCAAGGGCAGAGGCATTTAATGCATGTTTTTGAATCTTTAATGTAGGATTTGGGACGGTCATTAAATTTTAAAACATTTATTATTGAATGCACTTTAAAACTGTATAAAATAAAACAAATTCAAAAGATACTATTGCAACAAAATCTATTTTTATTTCTTCTTATTCTTTGCCCATTTCTATTCTATAAGTATAGTTTGAATATACATTATAATCATATCAGTTACAATTTTATTTTTATTTACTTTTCATTATAAAAAAAATACTCTCTCATGTTTCCACAGAGGCATGACATTTACTGATGGCAACACAGTATAATAAGGTATCAATACAATTTACTTAAATCTTTTTCCTAAGTTCACATCACTTCTAGTGTTTCGAGGTTGTGAATAACACACCTATAAATATGTTCGTATATACAGTTTTTTTCTCTTTTTGAATGATTTTCCTGGATTAATTATCTTGAGTGGGATTACTGAATCCAAGAGAATGAAAAGGTCACTGAAGTACTTTAAAAAAAAAGTTTCTACATTAGAATTTATTTTTCCTTCACCTTTGCCGTTTCCATAAGGTAAAGTGGCACTTCTCTCTTTACCTCTGCACATTTTAAATTAACAGCAAACGTGACCATTTGTAGTGTTTATGATTTATGACTCATGTGGTTGACAAACCAATTGCCATACGGAGGTTTGGAGACAAAATGCTAGCAGGAGGACTTTTCAAGAGAAACTGGGCATAGTGGATTAAAAGATATCTGCAAGTACTTTGACACTTCTTCAACTGAATCCTTCAACTGGGCTGGCCTGTGATGTTTTGACCAAGTGAGTACAGCTGGAATGATGCTTTGCTAGTTTCAGGACTGGCCTCTAAGCAGAGCAGCAGGTTCCACCCTGGACCCTGAGCCTGTTGGAGAGAAGGTATTGCGAGGCCCTGGACCACACGAGAGGGAGTTGGGCTCCGCTGAGCTCAGACATCTGGCTGTTCTTGCCAAGGGGCCAGTCATGCATCTTCAGACAAGCTCAGCTGCCGGCTGAAATCCTCCAAGAGACCCCAGTGGAGGAGACAAGGGAGCAGAATTGCCCAAACTCCTGCCCACAGCATGGTGAGACAGTAAGAAAATAGCGGTTGTTTTAAATTGCTCAAGTTTTGGGGTAGTTTGTTATCAAAGAAAAATTAGGGAGCAAAATTAACCAGTCGCCTGATTTTGACAATACAATTAAAATAAAAGAATGAATTAACTGTGTGCAACAGGGAACAGACCCCAAAATGAGACCCTGAGTTGCCCGACAGGCAGCGTTTGACTTTGTCTCTGTTCAGTGCCAAGCTCTCTCTGCTGGCTTAGCCACTTCTTCCATGTCTTCACGATTGTCAAGCAGCAAAAGAAAATTGTAACACCAGGAGAAGAAGGAGAAACCAAGCGTGAGTCTAAATAAAAATGAAGTTTTTCAGAAAATCACTTTCATGCTTCTCGAATTAGGATAAACCTTTGAGAATATAATGGAGACCACTGAGCAATTATTTGAAATGATGGGATAAAGAACTGACACAGGCTTTTGAGTTTGAGGCATATCGAACAAAGTTGCCTTATTATTTGCTCTTTGCAACTTTTCCAGGTATCTAATTACACAACATTTTGGAGCAGTCTCATGAAGAGTTTTATCTTTTACAGTCTCCTTCCCCAGGCAATTTTTACCTACAAGTTGGATCTGTACCCAGACCTTTTTACTGGTCTGACCCAGTCATCTTCCACATTAAACACCACAGTTAACTTTACAAAGAACAGCAATGAATTCCCCTCCCCCATCCCTGCCTCTCTTTTTTTCCCCCAAACTCAAAGTAACATATAAAACTTGTCACTTATGACATGCAAGAATACCGATTTTAATTATTGGCAATGGCTGGTTATCCATATTTTGATGGGGAAAATTCATTCATTTTAGAAGTGTATTGTCTTAGCATTAAAAAAAAATCATTCCACTGAAAAGGCTGTATGGGGTCAAAATTTGTTTCTAAATTTCCTGAGTTTCTTCCTGAAATTTCTATTTTATCTTTTTCTTAAGTGACTAAGGATGCAAATAAAAATAAATAAAATTTAGATTTGAAGAAGAATTAGTGAAAAAGTTAAGCTGAGGCAAGTCCATAGTTGAAATTAACAATGAAAGCTCATCCATTCTGGCGCAAGTCATGTGCTTTCTCTTACTGTCTTGTTTACCTTATTCAGATTAAAAGCTGATAGTGAGAAAGGGAGATCTTTCCTTTGATCTTTCAGTATTCCGTAATCATTGAGTAATCACTGAAGTAATACAGAAATTGTATAGAACTGGGATATATAGTTACTCTCATTATTTTCCCTCAAAAACAACAACTCTGAAGTGAGAGACTATTACATCAAAAAATATGTGAAAAAATCACGGGAACTCTTCCTGAACCATAATTTGATTCAGCTCATAAAAGGAAAGCAGAGTTTCCCAAACTGCAAAGTGTTTTGTAACAGGTTCCAATTTCCCTCTTTTTACTCCTTGTTTTATTAACAACAAAAAAAAAGAGGGATTTTTTTATTTTTAGTAGAATATAATGCAACCAAATCAAGAATCAAAGCAAATGGTCTCTTGTCTTTAGGAATTAAGTGTGAATGATTCATTCTTTAGTGTGAAAGCTTCTGAAATAGAAATGTCAAAATAGATTCCCTACATTCAGGTCCCAAAGCTTAGAGTCAAGACCAAAATAAATGTAAAAATAATAAAGAAAGGGCCCAGGGAACAAAGAATGATGAGTTTATTACCAAGGACAACCTCCTGGATGAAGGCAGATTTATGTGGGAGCGAAATTTTAAAATAGTTCACCGTCTTGATCTAAAACTGAGACCACGTTTTAATGATGAAATAGATGCTTGACGTTTTTTTTCTTTTTTTTAACCAAGAACATTTCACTTGATACACAACAGATGATTTGCGATTGAACATTTAGTTCGTTTTCCCCCACGCATAAGGTGGGGGAGGATGTGGTATGGGTGAGGTGAACCCACACCTGAAATAGGAATCTATGACTGAATCTCTTCATTCCCCCCTCATTATCTCCCCACTCCCAGCATCAGTGCGGAGACTGAAGCGCTGCAAGGTGGTCCCCTGAGAGTCCCCCAAGGAAAAAGAGAGGGCAGAACAATGTGAACGTGGGAAGGAATGGAGGGTTTGGATGATTTAGATGATTTAGGAATCCCATTGCCTGAATACTTGCATCATGTATTTCATTCTCCCTTGTTCCCAGGTCGATGTCTTCACAACCATGAAAACTCCTAAAGGACAGCAGCCAGGCCTTATTCTTCATGTCTGGCCATCACACCCTTCCTGCCCAAGTCTCTCTGTTGAACTAAAGTGTGAATTATTCTTCTCAATCTACAGATAATTTATTATATAGCATATCCCTGAGGAACAGTGCCCTAAAATATTTTTTATCAAAAAATTTATTAAGTAGATTTATATGAAATACAAAAGGGACCACTATACCATGCCACATAACACTATTTATAACTTATATTCTCTAAATTTTGTAACCAGAAAATATATTACAAGGATAAAAAAATTGCCTATATTACTTATCAAACGAAGCAAATTCTTTCTTCCCTTTTGGCTTCTCTTTTCACAAATGTCTCTCTTCGTAGAGGATTGTACCCAGCTGCCTTAAAAATGATTTTATTGTTTATAGGAGCAGAGCATCTTCCTCGCTTCATTCGATTTCTTATTCTTGTTTGTCATATGCAGGTCCTGTCTGGCTTTGGCTTTTGGTTAATGTTTCCTCAGGGGTACAGTTTTCTTTTAGAATACCGAGTAACTCCTAAAGTTCATTGTTATCCTGGTTTTTACATAACCTTTGGGACAAAGTTTAATTTTTTTATAAAATGATATTTTCCCAAATTCCATGGTGCCTTTGTAAAGGCAACAGTAAGGATGGGAGTAACTCTCTGTATTTCTCCATGCACACAGGCCTCTGTGCTCATGTCTGTGTGCTTATGTGTGCTTGGGTTTTAGAGCTGCCTGGCAATAGAAAATTAGTGTCAATATATAATAAAGGTCATAGGAATGAGCTGTGAAAATAAGAGAAATAATATGTACAGAATGGCATAAAGTAAATAAGGAAAATGGGTAACAGATAATAGAAGTAAATAAATTTTCAGAAATTTTTTCTGCTCATAGAAGAACATTAGAAAAACCCATCACTCCATCCCTAGCCATAATTACTAATAATATTTAT
Source organism: Equus przewalskii (assembly GCF_037783145.1). NCBI lineage: Eukaryota > Metazoa > Chordata > Mammalia > Perissodactyla > Equidae > Equus > Equus przewalskii. The sequence goes on from NC_091832.1 coordinate 85,385,254, forward strand.
CATATTTCTTCCAAGCAATTTTATATTCACATACCTATACATATAAATTATATTTAATATCCTTATCCATTTCCCTAATATGGGGCAATATGCTTTCAACTTTTTGCCATAAAAAATCTTGTAAAGAACATCTTTGTGCATGAATTCTCTGTTCAAATTTTGGATCACTTCCTTAGAATTGATCCTAAGAATGGTAATTACTGAGTCAGAAGGCAAAAGCATTTGTAGGATTTTATTTTCCAAAAGGGATGTTCAAATCTCTACTACCACCAGATATTTAGAAACATCCTTTTTAATTAGAATTTCTTTGATTACATAAACATTATTCATATGTTAATTAGCCATGTAAATTTCTTCTTTGGTGATTTTTATAGTCATGCACTTTTTATACGAAAGTCTTCAGATTTTAATCACTATTTGTATGGCCTCTTTAAATACCAAGAATATTAACATGTTGTAGCTTTGCCTGCAAATATTTCCCCTAGCTTATTGCTTTATTGATTTGTTTTTTAATTTTGTGAATGTTTGATCTTAATGTTTTAGAATTTTATGTCTTGAAATACATTTATAATTTTATTCAGAATTTCTACCATCCTTTTTAAGTTCAAAAAGTCTTCCTTTTCAAGAGAGCAAAAGGATTTTAGTCTATTTTCTTTACTGCTTTACGGTTTGAGTCTCTATATGCTTTAGCACAGTGGGTAAGAACGCAGACTACTTATATTTGATTGCCGGCTCCAACGCTTAGTAGCAGAGTGGCCTTGATTAACCTCTTTGCACCTCAGTTTCCTTATCTGTAAAATGGGGATAATTACAGCACTATCACAACGTGGTGGTGTAAGGAGTAAGTAAAACGATTTCTGTAAAGTATTTTTAACAGGGCCTGCTACATACTAATACTCAATAAATGGTAATGATTATAAATATTATTATTGATATACAGTACAAGATAAGACTTCAAGATATTTTTTCCCCAGATGGCTAAATAGCACTATATATTGATGAATCTGTCCTTTCCCCATTATATTCAAAGTGATTTCAGCCTTTGTTATGTTCTCGCACACTCTGACACCTGTTTCTGGTTTTCCCACTGATTTGTCAGTGTATTTATGTGTGTTTACTACATTGTTTTACATACTGTAGTTTTATAACATTTAAAAATATCATTTATGAAGAGTACGTGTGTAGGAAACATAATTATTTTTTAAATTGTCATGATTATTTTCTTATTTCTTTTCCCCACAGGGATTTTAGAGTTATATTGTCATTAAAAAATTTAACTGGATATTGTCATGTGTAAACATAGGTACATCTCTAAATATACAACTTGATAAATACAGAAAAATCTTTTACATGTATTAGTAATGTAATAGATATAATTTAAAGGCTTTAAGTTTCAGATAATATAACACTTTGGATACAAGAATAAATGATGTTAATGGGATGCTAGGAGTAGGAACAGCAGAATGATCATAAATGCTTATTCAATTTTTTAGGACATGGCCACAAGTAACCTAATCTATTATTTACTTAACTAGAAGGGGTATGGTGGCTACTGATGGTATGTAAATGTCTTTATGCGGCACACCTTAACACCAGATATGATGCAGAAGAAACCTATGTAGAACTCAGGTTTTCCTAGGAATCACTGAGAATGCTACTAACAGGTGATGAAATTATTTCTGATCCTTGTGTTTACCTCTGCAATGGTAGCATTTTTTCCAACAGCATTACTGCATTTTAAACCACTAATGGAATTATTTTTGTATTTTAATTTCAGCAATAAATTTATTTTTAATAACACTACTAAACATTTTGTTTTGTTTTTCAGTTATTGCAGTCACAAATTTATAAAAGGATGCCATTTATAATTTTCAACTACTAATGGAATGAGTATTTTTATGTTTTAACAATAACAATTTGGTCTTGAAAATTAATTGTAAATGATAAATAACAGAGTATCTGTAAGAAATTAATTTTTTTTAAGAAAGTGGGCCTTTTATTTCTGTGATGATAGGACTCAGGTGCTCTGATAGAGTGACCGTCAGAGTGTGACAGAAAAAATGGAAACCTCTTCTAATTGCGGGTAAGTAGTTAAATAGGACATTAAAGAGCACTTGCATAGGATTATATTCAATATAAAAGAGTACCATAGAATGTGTTAAAAAGTTCCTAATTCATTCTTTATAATTCCTGCTACGAAAATTAGAAGGTGAAGAAAATACCATCTAGAAGTTCATGGAATTCAGAGACTCCTTTAGAGAAGCCTTGACATCCATGTTTGAGAAGAATTCTGGAAAGAGATTTTCAGAATTGGATCAAGGCGTGCTTCTGTTGTTGCCCTGTTTTTAAAAATTATGAAACATTTCAGGCATTCAAAAAAGCACAGACAAGAACATAATATCATGTACTCACCACTCAGCCAAGTAATCAAGCATTATAAATACAATTAAATGGTATCTTCTTTTTTCTAATGAGAAATCTACTATTGAAAATACAGGATTTCCATGACCTAGAATCTCCTTTTCCAACGTTCATTCCAGCTATTATGTTCATTTTTCCTTTATTGCCATAAGGGTGCCAAATGGATATAATTGGCAAAATGCTCTAATTACAAATTGCCTGAGCCTAATATGGCTAATAATCAGCAAATGTGTAAAGGGATTCCAAACAGTAGAGCAAGACTGTTACTATTTTAATTCACTTGAAACTAATTAACCGCTGTCCTGGGCACCAACTCTCAAGGCTCCTTGACTTCCTTTTGAGAAAAATGCTTTTCTAAACACAACAAAATGGTAAAGGGAAAGAAACATGTTACCTGTCAACGCTGAGAGCACAGAGATTGAGGACGGTGATCCCCACTGAGGACTTCTGCAAAAAGGGGAACAGCTTGCAGAGAAACACGCCAAAGTCATTGTGATCGAAAGGCCAGCGCCCAGCTAGCAGCTGAAAAAAGCAGACACCGTGGTAAGAAATGGCAGAGCTGGCATGGAATACACTGATATTTCTAATTACCCTCTGAACTTCCATGTGTTATTATTCATTACACTTTCCAGTTAGCATGGTCGCTAGAGTATTATCATCATGTTTTTTTCATATTTTAAAGCCTCAGCAATTTCTTCATCTGCAAAGATGTAGGAAATGATAAATATAATAACAGAATATGAGATAAACCTTTGACCTTATATGAAGTAGTCATACCGCCTACATTTGGGGTTTGAGGGATAGCTGAACCGAGAAGCAGGCAATCGCCTCTTATCAATTCTTACTAAACCACGAGTAAAGCAAGTCATTTTTGACTAGTGGCATTGGAAGGTTATATTATCTCCTGACAAGCAACCAAAGCTCTGAATGCAAGGTTATGGAGAATACTGGGAAAATGAAGTGGTTTAGGATGTGCTGACTTAGTCAGCAGGTTAACACCTAAAGCCACTTGGAACTTACCTCTTCCTCCATGCTTAAGCGGCTGACTCGGCTTCAGTGGGTGTGTTGTAAGTGGCCTTTATTTAGCCTTAAACTTCCCTTTATTATACAGGAAAATGTAGTTACTGTGACTGCTTTGTAGCATTTGCAGGAAAATCTATTCTTCCACGTTGACAATTTAAAATCTTTGTTGGAAGGAAAGGATGGACACCCTCCAGGGCTGTGGTAAGTAGCAGGAACATAAAGTCTCTGTGAGCTGCTGACACTTAATCTAACTGTCCTAGGAGCATGGGCTTATTTAACAGCTCGGCTACCGAAAATGGGGAAGGAGGTCCCTGCTGAATATGTGATGCCTTTTCAAGAGTAGAAACAGTATTGATTTCCTTTCTAATTTTTGCTTAGTGACTCAAAATTTAAACTTACTCCACTCAATAGGAAACACTATCCTACTAACTTGACAGACCTGTCTCTTTTTCTTTCTTTGCAAAGTGTCTATTGCCATAGTAACTCTCAGTTGAGCTTTGGATTTCTGTTCTACCATTTCTAAAAGATTTTATGAGGTTTAATTTCATGGTCAGGGTGGTCATTAACACGAGTCCATTGAAAGAGGGTGAGAAACTAGTACCCCAGAGATACAAAATCAGAACCTATGCATTTTGAGATGGCTAAGACCCCGTATGACTTATTTTCAGAAGCTCTCTGTTTTTAGTTTTCAAACATATTTCCCTTTCTTCTGAATAGTTTTCTAAAAGGACCTTTTCCTTCAATTCGATCCTGCCTCTGGTCTCTTCCCCTCATTCTAACCAGACTTGGTCGGTCTCTCAGAATTTCCACATAAACTTTTGTCCAAGAACAACCAGTGGGCTCTTCACAGAAGCGCTGCCCTAAACTCTGATAGTTTTCATGAAGCTTAACAAGTAATTATGCCGTTGTTGATTGCCAGTTATTAATGCTTGATGCAAGTAAAGACATAAAGTACTATTTCCGGCATGAATCACCCCCTATAAAGAAAAGAAAACATGAAAACTACTTTTTACAGAACGAGAGTTCAGTATTTTGTTGCAGAATTGTAATTCTGCACTAAAGACTCCGGAGATGTAATTACAATGTGTAGGGACTGTTACAGGACGTGCTTTGGAATAGTTGAACTCTTATGGTTGGTTCATTCCCAGAGGCAGAGGATCCTGAAATCCACGTGATAGGATTTCCCAATTCACACATCCAACAACGTGAGAAAAGAAAAGGATGTTTCTTGCTTAACAAGGGAGACTCTGAAATCCAAATGACAAGTGCTAAGAAAAATGATCCAGAAAAACCCACAACTGAGCATGTATTGTTTCAGGCCCTTCCGGTCTTAACTGAATTTTCTCTTTTTTCATGCTTGCTTAAATTTTTAGCGAGGGTTAGGTGTAAAGGAAAGACTGAAGGAAAAGATATCATGGAATTGGTGGGTCCCCAAAAGATCAGAGAATTGTCTTTCTTTGACACAAACGAGTGTTTTTTCTTTTCTCCAGGAGATAGCATTGATTCTTCTTGGGAATTATAAGGGGAATAAAAGAAATCATGGAGGAAATTTTTAGGTACACTCACTGTACACTTCCCTAACCTATATCTGCTTCATTCTGAAAGGATGTATGGATAGTAACTGTTCCAGTGCAGCCAGGGGGAAATTGGCCCAGGAGGCAACTTCTCTTTCTGGTTAAAGGTGGCTTCCTCAAAGAGACCCAATCTCAAGTAGGACCTGCTTGTTAATCTCTTTCATGGAACCAATGTTGGAGTAACCTTACGTTCCAAGTTTCCTTTCAGCTCACTGTGCTTTAGCAATAAAACATTTACCAAAGAAAGAGGGCATCAAAGAGGCAGAGAGTGTAGCTCACCTATTTTTCTCTTATTTAGAAGCAGCATTTTGGAACTTCTGAAAGACTACTGGGAATGCATCCTTTCTGTTATTCACTTGCATTTAAAATTGAAAATACAATATTTAAAATGGTAAAAATTAAGCTGTAGAAAAACATATAACAAAAAGTAAGTCTCCTTTCCAATCAAGGCCTCTAAACTCTCTGCCCAAAGGCAACCACTGTTAATCAGAAAACTTCCTATGTACATAAAAGCATATGCCTTTTTTCAAAACTAGTGGGAACATATGGAAGTAATATCTTTTAACAGTCTTTTATGATCTTTTTTTCCTAGAGTACTTTTCTGGGAAGCAGTTCTATCACCTAATTAAAAGGGTTTGATTCTTAAAAGAACATTGATGAAACAATTTAGACTAAGATAGGAAAAGATAAGGAACTGTTTAGGATAAATCTAGACCACGGTAAAAGAACTAGTTGATTTCATTAACGTTAACAAGCTACTATACATTTGATGAAAGAAAAGCCAAACTGGTCTGACAAACTGACAAGTCAGAGTGGTTCAAAGGGTTAATATGGTGCCTTGGAGCAGTCATCACTTATTTTTGCCATAAAAGGATCTGTGCTATTATGTAACCCTCATATTTATAATTTCTGAGGACATCACACAGGACCTATCACATAGTAGGTGCTGAATGAATTAATGATTCCAACCCGTTAACTCAGCACAACGTTGTCATATTTTGAAATTAGTACCAATTTTTCCCTGAAAACACACTTATCTTGTAATTTGCTTTCTATTTAAAAGTTTATTGTCAGTATCCTGAAGTAGTATTTCCATTCTTTATGTTGAAAGAAGCAATGTGCCTGCCAACTAGTTGCTGAGGAAGCGGGAGAATACCGTTCTACTTAAGAGGCCAGGTGGGAGAGGAGTGGCCACAAACTCTTTGCTTGGAGAGCTCTCAGTTTGGGCTGTGACGAGACTGTCCAGCTTGATAAGAGCCACAGAGCAGGCACTTGGAGACGACGCACATGCTGTGTCTGTGTTCTCAAGTGGATCACCATGGAACACCACAGAGCAATCACTGAGGCAGCAGAGGGCAACCTGCTGAGCACAATTTTACCAAAGGACACTTGTCCTGGTTCTAGCCTAGGGGACTTTTCTATAGTTGAAATGTAGCTGAAGTCCCTGATCACCACCTGAAAACTAAACTACTACTAAATGGCATAAATGAATGTAGAAGTTCTGTATTTGTGTGGCTGATCTGGATTCTGTCAAAATCAACATCATAAAATTGACAGACTGCCTTTTTTAACTTGTTAAAACAGATTTACCTAAGGACTTGTACCGCCTGATATACTGAGAGGCACCCTGTTTTTAGAATGACTAGATCCAAAAGCAGGATCTCTGTCCACTACATTTAGTACAAAGCAATATCTACTCGGTTGGGACCTTCTAAACGTGCAACATTATCTGTTTATGTCAGTTTTTTGGGCCATACCTAACAATCAGAAAGTAAGCAAAAATGTAAGGAGCCAAACGATGGATGCGAAATTTCTGCTCTAAAGCTCCTGCGCTTTACTTATGGGCAAACTGCCCGAGTCTTCACCGCAGGTTGATTTATTCTCACTTTACAGCCGGTGCTATAAAGTTTAGCTTTTATTCTTCTTTAATCCATTGCACATCCAAAGCTCCTTATTAAAAGGAATCCTCCAGAGGACTAATTCTCACCCTTGGCTGTACATTAGAATGATTTAGGGAACTTTTAAAAATCCCAGTGCCCAGGCCATGCCTTCTCATTTTGGAGTGGTTTTGCACCCCAGGTGACATTTGGCAATGTCTGGAGACATTTTTGGTTATTACAACTGGGGGGGCAGGGGGCAGGGAGGGAGGCTACTAACATCTTGTTGGTAGAGGCCAGGGATGCTGCTCAACATCTTGCAATACACAGGACAGGCCCCCCAATGAATAATTATCCAGCCCAAAATGCCAATAGTGCTGAGGTTGAAAGCCCTATCATAGACCAAAAACCAGGTTCTTTGAGATTGGGACGCAAGCCTCAGTAGTTTTTAAAGCTTCCAGGTGATTTCAGTGTGCAGCTGAGGTTGAGAATCATTGCTCCAGTGCAGTGGTTCTCAAGCTTTAGTAGCATCAGAATCATCTGGAAGGCTCATTAGACCAGACAGCTGGGCCCTGTTCCCAGAGTTTCTGATTTAGTAGGTTTGAGGTGGAGCCTGAGAATTTGTATTTCTAACAAATTTCCAGGTGACCATGATGCTGCTGGTCCACCCACCACACTTTGAGAATCACTGCTCTAGAGGCACCATGATCAACAAAAAATGACAGCTGACAGCCAGATAATTCAGGAGGAACAGAAAATAGTATATAATATAGACATAAGAGATCAAAAGTCATAATGGTTTGGGGTCATGTAGTCTGTAGCCCATCACCCTCTCACCCTAGTAGTCCCTAAAGGCATCAGTATATAACAGTATAATTCAATACGGGTGACCTCATTGTTATTCATGACCCTAAACTTGTAGCCTAACGTCCCAGGCCTCACCAGCTTGGCACTACAAAATATGGCTGTTCTTTCCCTAAATTCAACTTAGGTTGTGAACTCATAAGACTTAGGTTCAAGTCCAAGATTTACCTGTTAGCAACCATGTACCACTTACCCACTGTAGGTCTCATTCCTGTATGTGTTAAATGGGGGTGGTTCTCATACCTGCTACAATGGTACAACGACCATCTGAGAGGCTCAATGGAACAATGCATATGAAAGAATTCTGAAAACTGAATGTATACTACATAAATGTTAGTGATTTTGAACTGCTATAATTTGTAATCATAAATGGAGATGTACTCTTTATGCACGACAATGAAAAAAAGGATAATATAAATGAATTTACCCCTCTTTATCCATTCCAGATGTTAATATCCCCTGCCATTTAATGCCATTACTTGGACATTATTTTTATTATAATGGCATCTTAATAATTGGAGAAATGAATAAAACCAGTGGCACATTTTTCTTTGAACTAACTTTTCTTCCAGCCCTTCGGGTAAGGCTGAGGGATTCTCTTCCACCCCTTCATCTCGCTCTACCCATCCTAGACAGAAACAAGGACAGAGTACAGTCTGTAATGGCTGAAAACCCCAAAGTAAATAAAATGTTCTTTTCCTGTCATCATGAATGATTGTAAGGTCTCTTGTAATTGGACATGAAGGACCAGGTGCCAATCTTCAAAAAGTGGGGTTCTGAGGTTTTCTTTCTTGCTGGAAGAAAGGCTGGGATATAGAAATCAGCACACAGTTGAATCAGCTGTAAACAAAAACGTCTTCTGACAGCACAGACTGAGATGACTATAAAGCCTGTGATGCCCACGACAGGCCTTTAATGAGAGCATTCTCTCTGGCTGGGGCAAATCTCAAATCGGATATGATAAAATAAATAAATCACTTTGCGTGACTGAGAATGAATTTTGCTCTTCCACTATGCTTTAATTGCTGCAGGATTGAGGCAGAGCTTTCATAGAAGTAAATAAAAGAAAACCCGTGGCTTTTACCCTATTCATACACTTTTCCCTTCCAGAGGCTCCTCTTGCCTCCTGTCCTGCCCAAGAATCTGGAGTGTATTACAAATGCAGAGCAGAGCAGGAACTCCATAAATGTTCTAGACTCTGGCACTGGGTGCCTTCAGTGACCTGGGGGGATGGAGGAACACTCCTTTTTAGTTAAAGCAAGTGGCTTGCCATGGTAGTTCAGAGCGTGGGCCCAGAAGCTGGACTCCCTGGGTTGGATTGAATCCGGGCTCAGCTATGTTCCTGACCGTGTGATCCTGGCATGTTGGTTAGCCTCACTGCTTCTGAGTTTCCTCCTCTAGAAAATGAAGATAGTGATGGTAGATACTTTGGATGATAATTGTGTGAAACAGAAGAAAAGGCTTAGCAGAACTAAGTATCCAGAAATATGAACTACTTGCATGGCCTATGGTTATCAGTTTCTACTTTTGGTCCTGTTTTTCCAATGAGATTGTAAAGGAGGATCATCCAGGTCACCAGGTGCAGGGCGCTGGCAGACCACACAAGCACAAAAGTCCCCACTCTCAAGGAAATTACTGCCTAGAAGATGAACATCAATAACAGTTCCTAAAGAAGCTGTAAGCAACTCTCTGAGGGAGCTCAACAGAAGGAGAAGGCCATGTGGCACCATGGCAAAGAGAACAGGCCCTGGACCCTGCGCTTTGTGCCCTGGCATGACTCAGACCAGTTAACTGTGCTTCAAGGAAAACTGGAGATAAAAAGAGAAGCTATGCCATATGTTTGATGTGAGCATGAAATGAATCATCCACGCAAAACACTTAGAACAGGGCCTGGCGCATGGTACATCATAAACGTTAGTTCCTGTAAGAGATGGATTCTGAGCAACTACTCCTGCTCCTCTGCACTTAGACTGGAAAACATGGGATTGTTACTACTACTTGCTGCCTACATCTTTCACTATGGAATATTCAGTGTTTCGGTTTTTGCTGAGGTCTTAACTTTTTAGAATCTGGAATATGCAGATGTTAATAACAACCAGGTGGAGGAGAGAAAAAAAGAGGGGAAAATACTTTTTAAAACCAGAGTCCCCAAGACATGAAGGTTTTTTCCTTAGAGGAAAGATAGTTCACCCAAGATATGGGCTTATTATCCCCAAAATCTTAGTCACCTGAAGGCCAGGGATGAAAAGAAATGTCTCTTTTCAATAACTCTGTTTGCTGTAAAGATGCCAATTTAGAAGCAAGGGATTTGAGACTTCTACTTATTTTGCATGCATAAAACCAAAAGATCATTGGCTGGAGAAGAATAAAACTTCTTTAAAGCAGAAAATTTAGAAATACTCAATATCAACATTTCACAGATTAGTGCCAAAGGTATGTGCCAATACTTTAAGATTTAATTCATAATGGAGAGAGGATTTGTGTTGGAAAGACAGAACCCTGGCTTTTCCTGAATGGAAAAAAGATTTCACACATGTCATGAGTGGAGCCTTATGTTTCGTTGTAACAAAGTGCAAGAACAGTTAATTACAGAAAATAAGTGCTCTGATCTGGACACACAGGCCCAAAGCCTAATGAAAAAGTTTTATGGCTTATTTTAATCAGCAGTCTCTGTGGTAGTACATGCTAGTACTTATTTAAAAGCAAGAAGCAGGCAAAAACAAAGCAGAATACAACAAATTGGCAGAGATCTCCACATACAGATTTAGGTAGTGGCCCCGAAAAACTTTCCAGGAAGGTGGTAATAAGTAAGAAAAAGGGAAAACCAGATATTTGAAAGCATGCAGTGTATTTCATGATTTAATGTACAAAATCTTAAGAACTGGAGTTAGTTCTTCATTGTAACATAAATCATGTGGTCACAATTATCCTGTGTGTAGATGGAAACAATGACCTAACCAAGATATGGTACACAGCATGAAGAAAATGATGCCATATGTGTCTTTTGGGGCTGGGGGAAGGGGGAGAAAGAATACAATTGATGCTGATCTGTTACAGTCAATAAGGTTGAGGTAATTTTGAATATTTAATAACAGAAGTTCATTAGAAAATAAAACTTCACAACTTCTAATAGCTGAGGCATAACGTGAAATAGGAAGACATACTCAAGATGTCTGAGTTACCAGTCATGTTAGGACATGTCACGTAAGAGTGACGTGCATTTCAACAATTCACCCAGTAAAATTTTCGAAGCCTGGCTGTCTTCTAGGGAAATGCTATGGGTGCCATAGAGAGTATTAAAGCCACAAAAGTTATATTTAATGTGAAGAGGAAAGGATGGAACATACTGAAGGGGAAGTTAGAAATCCTGGCTTCCAGCTCAAGCCCTGTCGAAAACCTCTGGGCCTTGGTTCCCTTCTCTGCCAAATAAAAAATGTTGGGCTAAAGCTAGATTATCTCTAAATTCCCTGCCAGCTCTTAAATTGTATGATTTTTTTTTTCATATCAGAACTCTAGTCTGTAACTGGTTTATTTGAAACTATTATTAACTCTAGTTATCCCTAACATAACCTAACCTCTATCCTTCTCTTCATTTTATATGATTAATTTTGTTTTCCCAATTTCTCTTTTATTTTTCCCATCACTGAGTGTTTTGGTCCTTTTTTCTTTTTGTTCCCACACAAAAAGATTAAGGATGTCAGAACCTGTGAAATCCCATAGTTTGAAGCTTTGAGACTATTTATTTACCTCAAATGTATGAACAGTATTTTATTACTCTCCAGGGAAAAGCTAAAATATATAGTAAATTTGTCCAGTGAACTATAAGTATCATATTGTAAATATAATTCTGACTATATGTAAATTGCAAGGAAAATTAGTAGGTAAGTGGCTATTTTAAGCATCTAGTCGAGTCTGTTATAAATAACGATGTAAAATTAACCTTTTAAAAGTTTTGAAAATTAGTTGATATTATTTTATGTCTTATAGTCATTTGGAAATGAGATAATATTAACTTGTCCTAGTCAAGAATGATAGATTTTAACATAGTTTTACTTCTAGTCTTGATATTTGATATTTGTTGCATCTCCATTGTAAGCATTTTGTTTATTTTTAGTGCTACCTTGAACAAAAAAACATACAAATTTGGCGTCTAATGTAATTAGCCTACAATGACACTTGAATACTCAGAGAGACTTGTACCATTTCCTTGAGATTAGGGTCAAGGTTTTATTTCCTTTTCATCTCTCTCAAAGCACCTGGTACATTGTTCCAAATGTAGCAATTATCCAAGAAATATTGACCGCCACGAAAATCAGCCATTTAAGCAAATGTTATCGGGACATATCTGGTAAACAACATTTATCTTAAAGAATCATAGCTTTTCAGACTTGGACAGGTGCTTAGAAATCATCTAGATCAGTGGTTCTCTACGTATTGTCTGTGGACCCCTCAGGACCCCTGAGAATCTTTCATGGGTTCTGCAAGATCAAGACGACACTAAGAGATGACTGCCTTTTTCATCAGTTGACATTTGCACTGCTGGTGCAAAAACTACAATGGGTAAAACTGCTGGTGCCTTACATGAATCAGGACAGTGGCACTAAACTGTTCTAACAGTCATTGTGTTCTTCACCATCAAAAATTGATGGTCCAAGAGTAATAGTGAGGAATTCAGCAAGGTCACAAGATATAAGAGCAATATACAAACATCAATTTCATCTCCATACCAGCAATGAAAAATCCAAAAATGAACCTGAGACAATTCCATTCAAAATAGCATCCAAAAACAATGAAATACTTAGAGAAAAATTTAACAAAAGAAGTGTAAGACATGTACACTGAAAGCTACAAAGTACTAGAGAAATCAAAGAAGATCTAAATAAATGTTCATGGACTGGAAGAATGAATATTGTTAAGATGACAATTTTCTCCAAATTCATCTAAAGAGTCAATACAATCCCTACCTAAATTCAAAGAAATTAACAAGTTGATCTTAAAATCTATATAGATATGTAAAGGACCAATTTTGAAAAAAAACCCAAAACAACAAAGTACGATTTTCAGTACCTGTTTAAAAACTTACTATAAACTATGGTAACCAAGACAGCATGGTACTGGCATAACAATAGACACACAGGTCATTGGAACAGAAAAGAAAGTCCAGAAATAAACCCTTACATTTATTGTCAATTGAGTTTTGACAAAGGTGCCAAGGCAATTCAATGAGGAAAGGATAGTCTTTTCAACAAATGGTGTTGGAACAATTGGATATTTCCAGGAAAAAAATGAACTCAGGTGCTTGCCTCACATTCTACCCAACAATTAGTTAATAAATGATTATAGATCTAATGTAAGCGCTAAAACTATAAAACCATTAGAAGAAAACATGGGATAATTTTTTTTGTGATCTTGGCTTAGACAAAGATTTCATAGATATGACACCAGAAAAATGATCCATAAAAGAAAAATTTGATAATTTGGATTTAATAAAAATTTAAAAATTTTGCTCTTCAAAAGACACCATTAAGAAAATGAAAAGAAATCCATAGAGTGGAAAAAAATATTTGCAAATCATATATCTAATGAAGGACTTCTGTCCAGAATATATAAAGCACTCCTACAATTAAAGAATATAAAGACAAATAACCTAATTAATAGTATAGAAGATTTAAATAGACATTTCACCAAAGTAGATACACAAATAGCTAAGAACATGAAAAATGTTCAACATAATTAGTCATTAGAGAAATTCAAATTAAAACCACAATGAGATACCATTAAGCATCATTAGAATGTCTGTAATGAAAAAGACTGAAAATAGTAAGTGTTGGTGAGGATGTGGAGAAATTGGAACCCTCATATAACACTGGTGGCAATGTAAAATGGTACAAAATGGTACAATCCCTTTTTTTGACGTTGATACTATCCACCGATAATATTGATGTTTCTTCAGTGCTCCATATACTCATTTGTGTATATTCTATAGTTCCATGCAATTTTACCACGTGTAGATTTGTACATCCACCACCAGTCAAGATATGGAACAGGTCTAATACCACCAGGATCCCTTATGATATCCTTTTATAATCACATTCCCCTCCCTGCTTCCTTGCCTTCCTTAACCCCAGGCAGCCATGAATCTGTTCTCCATCTCTATAATTCTGTCATTTCAAGAATGTTATAGAAGTGGAATCATATAGTATGTAATCTTTTGAGATTGGCTTTTTTCACTCAGCATGATTCCTTTCCAATTCATCCAAGCTGTTGTGTACGTCAATAGCTTGCTCCTTTTTATTGCTGAGTAGTATTCTACAGAATGGATGTACCATGGTTTGTTTAACCACTAACCCATTGAAGTACATCCGGGTTGTTTCCAAGTTTTGGCTATCACAAATACAGCTACTATGAACATGCACGGACAGCTTTTTGCATGAACCATTTTTATGTCTTTGGAATAGATGACCAAGTGTGCAACTGCTGGGCCTTATGGTAAGTGCATGTTTAGTTTTATAATAAACTTCCACTCTTCTAGAGTGGCTCTACAATTTCCCATTCTCACCAGCAATGTATGAATGATTCAGTTTTTCCTCATCCTTCCCAGCATTAGATGCTGTCATTCTTTTTTTATTTCAGTGTGTAGTGATATCTCACTGTGGTTTCAATTTGCATTTCCCGAATGGCTAATGATGTTGAATGTCTTTTCATGTGCTTATGGTCAACCATATATCGTTTTCAGTAAAATTTCTGTTCATATCTTCTACTTAGTTTCTATTTGGATTGTTTATTTTTATGCTGTTGAGTTTTGAGGTTTTCTATATTCTAGATACTAGTCCTTTGTTGGACCTGTTGATTACAAATATTTTCTCCTAGTCTGTAGCTTGTCTTTTCATCCTCTTAAGAGGGTCCTTTGCAGGGTAAAAGTTTTAAATCTTGATTTATCAGTTTATCAATTGATAAGGCACAATTTATCAATTCTTTCTTTTATGGCTTGTGCTTTTGGTGTTGAGTCTAAGAACTTTTTACTTAGTCCTATATGGCAAAGATTTCTTTTTGTCCCTAAAGTTTTTTAGTTTTACATTTTTATGTAAGTCCATAGTTCTTATGAAACTTTTTTGCAATTTTTAATTGTGGTAAAACATACATAACATAAAATTTGCCATCTTAACCATTAGTCATGGGTCATGGATGCCTTTAGCAGAGAAGAGGTAATCTGAACAGAATGTGTGGAGGCACTGAGGATCATAGAACCTAAAAGTGACTGAATGACAAATACTGAGTCCTAAGGCACTTACTTTTCTCCATTCATTCATTTATCCCAAATTTCTTGCTAAGAAATAACACTTTATTAGACATCTTCAATTCTAGTACCAGCTTTCTCTTCTGGGCCATTTCCGCAAACTAAATGTTTACCACTTAGTTCATTAGTTACTGCAAACGAGTAAAGAATTTCAAGACCACAGTAGAGGGGGACTCTGGTCCATCAGCTGAGTTTGTCTTTATCATATTGTCCTACAAGCAGGATCAATTTGAATTAATGCCTCTGTAAAATTGTCAATAGCTCAATGTTCTGGTTCTTGACTCCTCACATTCTGAGAGTCTATGCTCCCTCCCTCTCTCCTTCTTCCCTTCCTCAAATATATATGAACTGTCCTCTGTGTGCCTGCTGAATTACACAGCGTCTAAGAGTTGAGTCCCAAGGACTGAGCTCCATCACCCAACTCTATCTTCTTTCCTTTATCCCCTGTAGTTCCTTCTCTTTCCCCCAACATTTTAGAAAGGTCTGATGTATTTAGAGAATATCTGTGCCACAAAATTACATGTATACATCCACACATACACACAGTGTTAAAAAAAGGAACATGGGGTGTTTCTTATCCCTTCCCCTACCTTTCCCCCTTGTCTGTGACATGGCTTTTCTGTCTATTATCAAAGAAATATTCCTTGAATTTTAGAGCATAGAGGTGAGAAAATTCATCTATTTTTAGTTACAACCATATAATTTAATTAGTCTATCCAAAGAAATAGCAAGTGTGGTGATTTACTGGTCAAATAATTTCAAGTATGTAAAGTTTTTATCTTTAAGATCTTTAGAGTACCGCTATCTTTTAGTATGGAACTTCCCTAAAATAAATGGAAAAGTCTTCTTTACTTTCTTCTTTTTCTTCACTGAAACATGAATGGCTGCCCAAAGATCTGGCTACCTGGTTTCATGCTACGCTACTTGAAAGACAATGTAATGAACATCTCTGAGTGCACGGCAAAGAGTTTAAAAGTTGTTCAGTTCTGATCAGAAAATGCATGATTTGTTCAACAGGTTTCAAGGATCCCTGGTGGCTAAGATTCTTACTGAGACCAAAGTTCTGATGTTCACTAACATAAATGGGGGAAAAAATAGGCCTTGGTTGTTCTTCTAGTTGATGTCAGCAGTCACCTCAGAAACAGGTCTATTCTGTGATTATGCCTAATGGGGCTCCATGAGATGGGCTCTTCATTATTTATTTTATCATATAAAGATAATGACTTGAGAGATCAAGTGATTTAGTCAAGGTCACTGGCAAGCCCTTTTTAAAAAGAAATATATTTTGGTGCTGGCCTGGTGGCATAGTGGTTAAATTTGAGCATGCTGCCTCATAGCCTGGGGTTCATAGGTTCAGATCCCAGGCATGGACCTATGCACTGCTCATCAAGCTATGCTGTGGTGGTGTCCCACATACAAAATAGAGGAAGATTGCTACAGATGTTAGCTTAGGGCCAATCTTCCTCACTAAAAAAAAGAGAGAGAAAAAGGAAACATATTTTGATTTCTTGGGATTATGCTCATTTACTTTTTTGAGGTTGGGGCATAAGCCACTTAAAATATCTAAGGTTATGAAGCCTTAGTCATATTTTTGAAGTTCAGATCTTGAGCTTTGGTCTCCTATGGGGCAAAATGGAGGATAATGAGAGGCAAGGATGAAAGGTGGGGCAGAGCAGTTGCTGAGATGTCACTGGGGTTGACAAACTTTTTCAGTAAATGGCTACATACTAAATATTTTAGGCTTTGAGGACCATATGGTGTCTGTCGAAACTACTCACGTACGCAATGGGTATGGCCATGTTCCAATAAAACTTTATTTATAAAAACAGCCTTCAGTACTAGATTTAGCTTGCAGGCTGTAGTTTGCCCACCCCTGGGTCAAAGAATCAGACAGAAGAGAGCAGAAGAGATGAGCACTCAGTGCTTGCAAATTAGGCCCCAGAATATCACCTTAGTGCTTACTATTTCCAGATTTACTTCTCCTCCTTTATGGTGACCCAAGAGCTCGAGGCAATTTTGAAGTCATTCCATAAAACCAATGAAAATATTATGGTGAAGCTAACTATTTCCTTAGAATGAAAAGCAGGAAAAGGTTCAATAAATCATCTAAGTTTAAACGCATCTTCTGAAGATTGCAAAACCCAGTGCTCACACATTTCACCCAGTTCTGAATACCTTCTTGGGAGTATGTATTATTTGCATTGTTAGTTCCACTTAAAACGTAGTTAGCGGTTTTGATAAATAAAATGTTTTAGAGATGCTGCAATGCAAATTTTGTTATTGATATTGAGAGATTTTCTTTTAGATCTGTCTTCAAGTACTACAATCTGGTAAATTTCTATGACAACCCTCCCTTACCAATCTTGTCTTAGTATAATGTAGTAACCAGATTAAACTAAACCTCCAAATTTTACCTAGGACCTGGTACACCCAAGATATCTCGCTTAACAAAAATAAGCTCAGAGATTGCCTGGAAAATTTCACCAATCCAACTTTAACTCTCATAACATTTGCTGTCTGTGATCAGTGCTTCCCAATCTGTTTCATGCTGTGTTTTAAAATAAATAACCATTTACTATAGCAGCAATGGAAAATGCGAAAATCTAATTTTATTTCTGTATCTCTTGAGATTTCTTTTAGCTGTATATATTATTTTGGGAGAAGGAGAGATGACAGTTTTTCTGTTTTTAAAGAAAAGGTTAATAGGTGTTTCACATTCAAAATGTTATTTTTGTGTGTGTGTTCAGTGGCCTCAAAAATTTCAACAAAACACTGGAGTATAAAATTCCCCTGGCATTCAGGCTAACTTGACTGAATATATGCTTGTATCCTCAAATAGAATGTAAGCCACTTGAAGGCACAGCTCCTGGATTTGTTATTTTTTATAGGTACTTAGTAAATGTGTGAGTTGATTTGGGGATTATCCCTTATGGAGGCAGATAATAGATCTTCTTGAAAGGCAAGGAAGAATTATAATGAACAAAGTTTATACATAGGCCACACAGGTCTTTAGAGCTTTTAGAAGTAGAAAGGAATTCTGTCGAGGCAACTCTGCCTAGTTCCTAATATTGTACCATGCCCTGGTATAGTTCTCCATAATTACTGATTAAAATATAAAATGATTATGATCAATATTTATATTAAAAGTATATATTTAGTATATAGGTATATATGTTGATATATAAATACTACATATACATTTTTATGTATACTAACGTAGGTTTTATATATATGTGTATATATACCTTTTCAGCACATATATGCACAAAGATGCATATGAGAATGTCCACAGATGCACTATTCACATTAGCTCAAAACTAGAAACTATTTAAAAGCCTACCTACAGTAGAATGGATAAATAGTGGCATATTTAGACAGTGAAGTGCTATACAATAATGAGAATGAATGAGCTACAACTAAACATAGCAACATGGATTTCTCTTACAAACGTAATGTTGAGCAAAAGAAGCCAGACAGAAAGAATATATATCATATGATTCCATTTATACGTAACACAAAATTAGGTGGACCAATGCATGCCTTTAGAAGTCAGGAAAGTGGGTGCCTTGGGAGTTAGGGTAGTTGGTGACTGAGGGACTTCTGGGTGCAGGTAATGTTGTTTCTTGATCCTGGTGACACAGAAGCATTCATTTGGTGAAAATTCAGAGCTGACATTTATGTACATTTTTCTCCGTGTATATGATATTTGAATAAAATGTTTAAAAGCTTATTAAGTATTAGGCTCTTAAATAATGTAATATCACCCTAATTTTCATAGATTTAGCTTCTATAAGAAAATTAAATGTGTGGTAACAATGGAAATATGCAGAGAAACACAGCATTTATGATATAAGCGACAGCATTTTAAAAGAGAAACTTTGAAGTGTTCTAAACATTTTTATTTTGTGAAACTAAGCTAAAAGTTCACAGCGGTCAGAGTGTTTTTTGTGTGTGCAGACATTCTGCAGAATTTCTTTATCTGATCAGTAAACTGATCAGTAAACTTCCTCTCCAACTGTAACTATGAGCTAGCCATAGACGCTCATTTTTCTGTCTGATGTCCACAGACAAATTGCCTAGCCTTTCCAGAGATAACTGGATGAGACACTAGTTTGGCAAAAAGTGTTCCTATGAGCAGATGAGCAGATCTATCTGTCCAGGGAATTGTTCCATCAATGAACTCAACCTTTCTTTTCAGGATATTTTCTTATCTTCCAGCTCCTTCCTGTCAATTGACCTCACCAACATAACAATGGGTATAGAATACAAAAATCTGTTTCCCAGCTGTTCCAATGCAATCTGCAGGGCTTACAGCATAAATGCCGTGCTGGAGAGCAATCTCTGTATTGAACACATCTTCCTTTATAACGTGTTACTTCTGCCTTAAATAAGCAACTAAAGAAGCTGTTGGGTTTACCGGAAGAAAGAAAAGGGGATCACTTTCTCTTTGAAAATATATTTCTGTACTAGGGATGACATTTTGATGACTACAGAGTTTGCCTTATGAGGTATATAGAAGAGAAGAGTGTGGCAGCTTAGCTAACAGCATGGCCTCTGGGATCAGACGGGATCCAAATCCTGGCTGTGCCACTTGCTTGCTGTGTTGCCTTGAGGAAATCCTTAAACACTGTGCCTCAGTTTCCTCATTTTCAGGTAACAGTAGGTCATCAGAAATTTGTTGTGAGGATCAAATGAGTTAGCTTGGCACAGAGTAAACACTACTGAAGCTTTAGATAGTATTATTCTCAGTTACATATTGGTATACATAACATTTTAAGATTGCATAGTTTTCCTTCATTGATTCAGAAAATGCTCCTCAATACGGTAGCCAGAATGTTCTTGTTAAAACGTAAACCAGATCATGTCATTCATCTGCTAATAACCTTCTAAAATCTTTCTATCTCACTCAAAGAAACAAGCTAAAGACTTAATAAAGGTGTACACATTTCCTGGTTTTTCTATGACAGTGTTGGTTTATGCCTATTGTCCAGATGCAATTATTGACAGTGTCTCCTTTCACTTTCAAAGTATTCTAGTTTGGACAATAAAGTGGATGGTCTCCCTACTACTAGGCCTTATGTTATCTGCTTCCCCCTGTACCTTCCTCACCCCCATATCCCTGTGACCTCATCTATTACTATCTTCTTCCTTCCACACAACCACCATGGCCTCCTGCCGTTCCTTTAACCTTCCAGGCACATTCCTGCTGCAGGGCCTTTGCACTTGCCATTTCCTCTAGCTGGAATGCTTTTACCTTCAATAGCGGTATGCTTTGCTCCTTTTAAGTTTTAGGTTTTTATTCAATTGTCACCTTGTATGGAGGCCTTCTTCAGCCATCCACTCTCAAATTAATATCTTCTCCCCCTTCTTTCTATTTCTTTTCTCCATTTTACGTTTTTTTTAGCACTTCTCTCACATACTATCTGTTTACCTACTTAACTTGCTTACTGTCCTATTCTTCTATTAGAATGTAAGCTCCACGAGGGCAAGGCTGATTGTTTTTCTTCAATGCTATTTCCCCAATGACTGATATATAGTAGGAGCTCTATAAATATTTACTGAATGAATAAATAAAGAACACTTAGAGAAGACAGACCTGATGTAACTGAGTAGCCAAATGGCCAATCAACTGCCATCCCCATTACCTTCTGGCATAAAATTTCATCTAAAATCACAGGACTCCCATCTTTGAGGTAAGTGTTATGAGAAGCATGATTTGACTAATTCCCATTATCGATACTAGGCTCCAAATAAGTTGTTGTAAAATTGTGATGGCAACAATGTCAATGAAACTCTTAGAGATGTTTAAATTCTAAAAAGTAACCTCTAAATTTGCCATCCAAACATAATATTAAATCTTTCTGAGGACACATTTGATTTTCCCTTCCTGAGTCCAGAAACATAGGGGACTTCAAACCTTTCCAATTTAAATAAATATTTTGGAGTATGTGGTTTTGTAAAATTTTTGATGTTCGAATTTAAAAACAAGACTACCAAAAATTAACACCGAGAGATATTCAGTTCTACTATTGAATTTAACTATTCACTTTATAATGTAAGAAAGTTTTTCCAAGGAAAACCAGATCTAGTTAAAAATAAAACCGTAGCTATAGAAAGCAATTATTCTAACTCCCAAGAGAAGATGGTGGATCCAGAAAGCAGTTGTAGAATTTCTGGCAGTGTATCAAATTTATTTTGACAGAATTTCTTAGAACATTCCTTATTTAACCACTCTCGTCTTAGAATCAACTTCAGAGACAGTAAACTTGATTCTCATCCTCTTTCATTTTAGTTTGCACACTCTTTATACTAACTGTATAAATGTTGTGTGATAAAGAAATAACACTCACATCCTAGCAACTTATAAGAGAAAGGTATTTGAGAGATATTTCAGAATAAAATAGCCAGAACATCTGCCTTTATTGATCAGAATGCTGGAATCAGTGCAACGTTTACATACACACACACACATACACACACACACACTGTGTCCTGTGAAAATGTTCTTCTCAAAAGTAAAACTTTTATGCCTCGCTATTTTATGTTAAATTTAGACTACAGCAATCTCTGCCGTGAGCTGAACTGTTTGATGGAGGAATGTCATCAGCCATGATGCTTTTTACATCTCAGCACCTTCCTAATGAGAACAAGACTGAAACCATCTCTCCTTCCTCAGCCATGGGAACAAGCTCGCAGTTATGGACGGTTTCCATCCCCCATCACTGAAATGGGAATTACTGTGCTGTGAGCCAAATGCTGAGGGTTAGCAGAGTAACCTCACATGAGAATAATTACTTAACATGACCATGAGAGAAAGCAATGAGGTTCCCAGACACAGGAAACGAAAAGTCAGAAGGGGAGGTAGAGTTGGAGAGGGTTCTGAAGCCTTTCCAGACAGCAACTTCCTCATAACAAACAGCAAATTGGGTAATAAATTTATCACTCTGTCATTCTATATGGACATATATTCTTAAGTCAGCTAGTTAGCATAATGAACCTTTGCAATATGCGTGTGTCTTAGCAATACCAGAAAATCAACCTATTTCCTGTTCTCTAAAGAGCAAATAAAACCTTTTGGGATATGAAAATTCATTTTGATATCCCAAATCACTCGTAGGTTTAACATTTCAATTGAAACCACAATTACAACCATGCTCAAAGAATGCATATTGCATAGAAATCTTCAAAAGAGACTCTTCAATTGGTTATATATACTAGAGGAAGGGGAAATTAACATAATGCCTAAATCATAGGAAAAAGAACTCTTGACCACTAAAGACAGAGAAAGGGGGAAAATCATCATATTGTTGTGTGTTGCTCTGCTTTGCATACATTTCTCTCAGGACCCTGAGACACTCCTGGTTTGCAGAGAAAAAGTACAAAATCAGCTAATTCAGAAAGCAAGTCTGCCTTTAGATCTGGAATTGCATGGGAGAAAAACATTGTTATAGAGGCAAATACAGTACATTTTCTTATTTTATTCATTCATCAAGTATTTTTTAAGCTGGGCACAGTGCTGGATGCTGGAGTGCCAATGAAGAATGAGAATGATGGCAGCTTGCCTCAAGGAACTTGCAGTCTAGTGGGGCAGACAGGCAAGTGAATGGGCAAATACAACCCAGTGCGTGTTAACTACTATTACAGAGTTAATAGAGGATGTCGTGGGAGCACCGGAGAAAGGCACTAACCCAGTCTGGGTCACAGACACTTGCCAAACAGAGAGATGTTTAAGCTGAGATCTGAAGACTGAAGTGGAATAAGCCAGCGGAGGCATGAGGGGAAATATTCCAGGTAGAAAGATCACCTTGGTATTCTCAGAGGGGCCAGCTTAGCTAGAGTCAACAGGAGAGGGAAAGCTTGCAGAGAGAGGAGCCTGGAGAGCAGGGAGGGTCAGGGGGCCTGTAGCTGGGAGGCAATCACCAACAAGGGGGGAGATCTTGGTCAAGGGACACATTTTCTCTTTTAAAATTCAGGGAATACAGTTTCTCTGCCTAATTTTATGATTATAGCACTCTTATTGGAGAAAAGGAGAAAGGTCTGTTTTTATTTGCTTGATGATGAGTAAAAGGAAAACAACACCATTATCATGTATGCAGTTTGGTGAGAATTTGATCAATTTGGGGAAATAGTATGCGCAGACCATAGATAATATCCTGTGCCTTGTCCATAAATGAAGACTCTCTCTGATAAATCATCATCATCACCATCATCAATATTTTAATTTGAAGGTCTCAGAGAAATCTGATTAGAAGTTAATTTTACAGTAAAGACCCTAGTCAAATCAAATCATATCAATAAGCATTTATTGAACAACTACTACTTTTGAGGCATACAATCTATAAACTGTGGCAATTTATTTTTGAGACAGAATTTGCCTCGGTGATTTGACGTGTTGGCAAACAGCTTTTGTATGGCTACCCCAACAGGAGGGAGCCCAGTTGCATGAGATGTCAACGGCCGCGTGAATATGGAGATAACTGGCTCTGTGTGACTCTGGTTTCCACATTGCTCAGATCCTCTGCCAGAGCAACATATGGGAGTCTTGACTTTCCATTGCAAAATATTCCTGATAATTTCATACAGAAATTGTATTTGTTTATTTTTCATTGTTGTTCTCAAAAAGAGGTGGTTGCTTAGAGTGGACCAACTCAGTACAACAATCAGTTACTGGATTCTGTCACCGGCTGTTTTGCTTGTTCTCAAAGATCCAATTTACACCACACGCTAAATGAAAACATTATTCACCTGCAGTATTATCTATGACATCACTGGTTTCAGCTCCCCGCTTATGCATGTCAGAGATTTCTATGCCAAGTCATTGGAATCAACTTCATCCCTCTTCCCATGGCCACCATTTTAATCCTCTCTACTCTACTTCTCTCATACGTACATTTCCCCACATTCCTGTTTCTACTTAAGAGGCTGAGGAACAGTGGTTGATGGGCATATCTGTGTGCACAGATGGGTTGGCTGTTATCCTGAAAGCACCTGGTGCAAAGCTTTGGCCTACCCACGCACACACATCACTTTTAGGGTTTCCACTCTACTCCACTTATAACCCATCTCCCCATAGACAACACTTCATGGGATAAACATAATCTCACAAATCACTAAAGAATATAATTACTAAAAACTATACTTCTAATCAATATTGGCATTTAGTAATTGGGGGTTATTTTTGGTCCCTAAACACAGACACAAGTTTTAATTGTTTTGCCATTGTAATGAATGTAAAATTTTATATATAGATTAATTTACTTGGCTAAGTTTTTACATTTCTTGAAAATTCAGGATATCAGATAATGTAATTTCTTGACAAACTGAATCCATCATCAGTTTACGTTATAAGTGTGTATATTTTTGAAAGAGTCTACTAACTCCTTTCCCTTCCTCTCTCACGTTTTGTCAGTCTTCTCTTGCAATGAGTGATATTATGTTTTTTGCGATTAAAAATTAGATAGAGTAATCCTTTGATAAACTCAGTAACAGCTATTCTTCAACACTGCCATTTGCAAGGCCCTTGTAGGCTTGAAAACCAAGAAGGTAATTGGCATTCATTTGCTTCCTTTGGTTCCTTCTGCCTTAGACTGTCTCAGACTCTCTGATTTTATCACCAGGGAGAGTGTGTGTGTGTGTATGTGTGTGTGTGTGTATAAGTGTAAGCAAGGGCCAAAGGAGTTCTTCTCCACTTTTTGGTTCATTTCTTCTCTGTGCAGTGACTATGACTCCAGACCTAACTCATTTTTCAATTTGGGATCTGTAAATGCTTCAGCAGCAGCAATATGGTGATATATTTAGCCTCTCTGAGAATGTTATTTAGGGCACAGAATGTTACTTAGGGGTAGTGATGGCATTCCGACAAGAGCTGTGCATGCATGTTGGGAATTGCTAAGAATTAGGTAAAGTATGGCTGAGTGGGGAGGACTTTGACTACTCAACATGGGAGCTCCTGGGTGCTTCTGAGCAAAGTGA
Organism: Equus przewalskii; assembly: GCF_037783145.1. Lineage (NCBI taxonomy): Eukaryota > Metazoa > Chordata > Mammalia > Perissodactyla > Equidae > Equus > Equus przewalskii. Next base: position 85,410,282 of record NC_091832.1, read on the forward strand.
TAGTAAGTAGAAGCAAAGTCCAGTACAGGCTGGCAGAAGAAATCCTGAAGATATGGGGATCAATTAGGAAACTTTTGGAAATTCAGGTGTGGAGTGACCCTCTCTTCCATGCCCACAGACGATCCAGAGCCGCCTAGCGCTAGCTGCACAGGATAATGAGAGATTAGAAACCGCCTAGCTCTCTGGTCCTTGCTGCGCTGCTTTTCAGTTGTGTTTTACATCACGTTGAGATATGAAACAGTCTCAGTACAATCTCTTTCAAAGTGAAAGAAAGGGAATAAAATGTGAATAGAAAGAACACTTTATCAGGCGCTCTCCTTTTTCTTGTAACATTACTACAGTCTAATCAGCAAGTCTAGCTTGCCCCAAGATACAATCTTCTCACTGCCTACTTCCACATATGCTGACTCTGATGCGTCTCAATGCAATGCTCTGTGTCTGGAGACACCTTAGAACTGAGTATAACAGCAACTGATGGAATTGTTAAACACAATGACCTGTGTGATTTGAAAGCTTATCTTTCTTTGAAGAGCATAGCAGATACTTTCATTTTTTTTTCAACCTAATTCTTCTTATTGTAGGAGAGATAAAGAAGCTTCATGTATCCCTTTAATAGAATGTTCTCCAAGACTATGCATTGTTTTTATAGGTACCTAAAACATAATGGTAAAGCGAGATGGACAGCTGCTACTGAGCTTGACATGGTCAGAGGAATCCACAGGTCTGACGTGTGAGACTCAAAGCATCAGACTCTTATAGCAGGAGGCAGCTGTGGAGAAAAGGCATGAGGGCCTGGAGCTCACATTGTTGGAAGGATTTCTCTTGACTATCCTGGGCAGAAATCAGAGAAACAGCAACATCTTATGGTCTCCTAACCTAGAGAAGAGGATTGACAGAAGGAAGTAGAAATAACCCCTAAATATTCCAAGGCTTTTTAGCTCATTCCAATGCCTTTCCCTTTTCCTCTGGAAGAAGATCGAAAGGACTAGAATATTTTTTTTAATCCAAAAGGTTTACTTTCTAAAATTACTGTTGGTTAAATGACTCATTACGAGTTTTAGAAAAACAGGAATTACACAAATGACTCCTGAAATGTAAAAACAAGTCAAACTGCCCATATTATTTAGAACTACAATAAGACATATAAAGTATTGGATTCCCAAGAGGGAAGAATCATATAGTCAAATAAGGATGTGTCAACTTTTATCCATTGTTATCTGAATGTAAAACAAAGTTTTATTTGAATTTTCACCGGATTTGGAGATATTCCAGATAATCTGACTTAAAATGTTGCTAGAGAATAGAAATGAAGTTTAGTTTGGCAATTGGCAGGTAGCACCTCAAAGAGATAAACCAAGTCTCCTTCTCAGGAGTTACAAATATTGATTTGCCATGAAGCTGCTTTGCATGTAGTCAAATGGGAATTATTAATTCAGAGATGGTTACTGTATTCTTCTGAGCCATAACGGGTTGGTTAACTAGTATATAAATATGAACGATCAACGTTTAATACTCTATACTGTGATTGCTGAAGAGTCAAATTTTGAATGAGTCATGTCAACATTTTCAAACCTACTATTGCAGAGAGATGTAATGAGAAAGTCCGGTGTTGAGGACATATAATATTTCATAAGGAGAAAATAACTTTTTAAAAGAAAAAATTAAAGTTCTGTAGCATATGCTAAACATTTTAAATTAATTACACATTTTCAATTTTGCAGCATAGCTTGGTTCTAAAAGCCCCACTTTAAGTTCAAATAGAAAACACATGTATTCGTGCTATTCCGTGAAAGAGATGGTATGTGATTTTTTTTCTTATTTGTTGTCTAATTCCCCCAATTTTATAAACAGTATGTTGGAGTAATTTTGAAATGTTTTTTATTTGTAATGTTCAAAATTTTGATTATTGTTTCACCTTTCTTGCTAGACCACTGATTTTTCTGGTAGGCTAGGAGAATTTTGCCACAGTTTATCTATTGAAACTGAGAGGCTACTGTTCTACTTAAAATTAATTGTATCTTCAACTGACAAAATTTGCCATTTAAAGTCATATTTCAGAATACTATTTCTCAGAGCAGCTTTGTTTTTATGGATAATTCACAGAAGAAAAAAACACAGGCTGAGAAAAGTGCTCTCCCTGGGCTTAGAATAAAGACATTCGACAACATCTGGCACAGATCACGCAATTTCACTTGAATTTTAGTTCATCTGAATTCTTACAGCAATTTTCCCCTCAAACCACTGAATCAAATATAGAACAACTACTTCCTTTTGGCTTTCATTTGTTTCAGTACTAACAGTCCCTAAAGCAAGGTGATCACAGTAACAGTGGGTTAGTTATCGTCCTCTCCCATTTATGCACCAACTTTTGTCTCATTTGTCTTGGATCCTTCTTGCCTGACTCTGGGGTGGGCTTATGTGGCACTCCATAAATGTAAACTGAAGAAATGAAGGAGGCAATAGTAAATGGATTCTTATTTTACATGGTTTTAGTAATACTGCTCAATGAGGTCAGCACCGGCCTGCTACCACGTGGACCCCATTATCTCTAAGTCACCCAGATAACTGAGAGAAGCCAGGATACCCTTTGGGTTCAATCATTAATCCAGATGTTCCAAACAGAATAGGTACTTTTCATTTCAAGCCTTATTGTGGATATCCGGCTTCTGAACAGCATCACTTTAAAAAGGTAACGGAAACTGAAGATAGATTTATTTTAAGTGCTTTTTGGGATAAGTAGGTCTCACCCCAGAAATTGAATCTCAGAAAAATCCAGTGACCTTCCCAAGACTGCCCATCCACCCAGCAAGCTCAGGGCTGGCATGAGACTCTGATTCATGGAAGACAGTGACTTTGAAGAGTCACCCCTGAAATACTATTTTGTTAACAATTAAGTCAGAAAATGTGTAACATTTAACAAATGATAAAATTTTAAAATGCCACTGGGTTTTAAGATAGCAGAAATTGCTCTTAGTAAAAACAGAGATGAAAATTCCAAAGGTCAGAAAAGTCTGCAGCAACTCTCTTACTGTGGAATCAGAGCATATGTTCAAACCTGTAAATACATTGGTGGTAACTTCCTACCTTAAATACATTGATAGGGAGATCAATGACCACATAGATAAGGTCTCCAAGGGCAAGGCTGGCTATCAGCGCGTTGGGGCCATTCCTCATGCACTTGTTCTGGTAAATGATCCTGAGCAGGGTTGCATTCCCCACCATTCCCACGATGAAAATAGTACAAGATATCACAGTGTTAATGTATTTGAAAGCTGAAGTAATCTTAGTCTGCTGTGGGCAATAGTTGTGCATTGAACCATTGCTGGGGAGGGCCAAATTAGTGGGTCGATGAGTGGTAACCAGGAAGCTGAGCTCCGTCCCATGGAAAGCGGTGAAATCCTCCACCTGAGTGCTCAGATTCGTGCTGTAGCTCTCAGGATTATCACTGATCACGCATCCAACCAGCGCCACCCAAAAGGACACCCTGAGGCAAAAGGTCTCCATCTTGATGCAAATTTGAGGAAATGTCTCTTACTGTGTTGCTTTTACACCCCCACTTTTTTTTCCTCACCTGGAAAAAGAAAAGACGAAAAATAATTTTGGTTACAAAATCCAACTGCCAATAAGATTATAGTCAATGATAATTTACTGCTTTAATGAAAAAGCAGGATATATTTGGTAATTAGATAAGCTATATCTGTGTCAGGTTACCCCATGGCAGAACAAAACCAGAAAAGACCAAAGCTCTACTGGGGCAAGTTATCTCTCTATCTCTATCTCTCTCTCATCTCTATCCACAGGTATGTCTTATATCTAGATTATAATATAATCTATATATATAATAGAGATTATATGCAGATTGTAACATAATATGTCAATTTTTGATTCAAGTGGTAGATAAAAAGTTTTCTCTCTATCCCACCTAGGCTGATAAGAACCCGAATTACAAAAATCTTGAAGCGTAGAGATAGAAAATTGTATTTATCAATGGAAGAGAAAATGCATTATATGCTGAGTAAAAGTATTAAGGTATGTAATACTGTGTAATATGTAACACACAGTATTAAGGCAGAAAATCACCAAATCTGAACTAACAATTCAATATTCCAAAATGTGTGCTGTTTTGCACATGGTAAATAACGAACATGAAAATAAAATGCAGCCCAGGCAGCCATGTAAAGCGCTACAAAACGTTAACTGAAAATCAGAACTCTGGTTAACACCATCAATACATTTAACAATCTTAGTTTCAATTAAAAATGATACAGTAGATAAACATAAAATATTTATTTTATTGAAAACCTTGATGATTAATGTGTACAAGCTACATCTTCTGACAGGAGATTTTTGCTTTTCCACTCCAAAGAAATTATCATCACAACATTTGCTAATGAGTGATACTGGGAGTAATGGACTTTTCCAGGCCGAGCGTACTTTTGGGTTTTCTAAGGGATCTCCATCCTACGCTCTCTTTCAAACATCCTATATAGCTACAGTTAGTAAGACCAGTCACTGTGCCGAGCACTTCACATGCATGATGCCATCTAATCCATACCATGATATGCACGTACCTGCAAAGCAGATACACAGTTCCAGTATAAACATAGGGACACACAGGCTCAGGAAGCTCAAGTAGCTTGTCAAGGCCACAGGTGGCGTAGCAATGCTGGTGATTCAGAGGCAGGTTAGTCTGCCTCCCAGCCTGAGCTCCTAACCACTAGACCACACTGCCTCTCATTCTCAGACTTTGCTAGCACTTAAAATGTTTTAATGATATCTCCAGAGGTTTGATGGAGCAATAGACTCAGGAGGGTGGTTAGATATTTTCAAAAGACAATTTAGATGTTTTGCTTGTTTTTGTTTTAGTCACTTGCAGAGAGCAAGTGGTCTTTCTTGCCCAAGAAGTCTAGGTTTCTACTTTAATCCTTAAAGAAAAGAGGTTGGGAAAATGGGTGAGGTTGGTGGCAACACAATAATCAAAGGTAAATAAAAATGGCTCCTCCCATTTTGATATTTTGTCTATTTTCTTTTCTGTGAGTTTTTATGAATCTTTAAATGAAAGGCACAAGCTCATTTCTGCAGTGCTGTGTGTCTACGACGTATACACCCAGGTCGCAATTTAATTTTTAAAAATTGTGTCCTTTTACTGACTCTATTTGTGGTTGGTGTTAACAACTTTTTGGACTTTTGACAGTTACCTTGGGAAATCAATAAAGCTTAGGGTTAGTCAAAATGTGGATGAAATAAGATTTATTCAAGCTGCCTAGAAGGTCTAAAGGAAATATAAGGTACAAATACCACATGCTTTTGCCTTCCTCAGAGATTTGTCCCAGGAACCGGAAATAATAACATTTTACGTATAGTAGTAACCTATTATATCTGTATTTGTGGTCTGACTTGAGCTTTACAACTCTAATTAGGCAGGGGCAATATTCCCATTCTACTCATAAGGAAACTGAGTCTTAAAGAAGTTAGTCAAGTTTTCACGGCCAAGAAGTGGCAGGGCAGATATAATGCCCCACTTTACTTTGCTTATAGGACTTAACTCACTTTAATTAAATGATAAAAATATCAATTTTTCTATGCTAGGGGCATACTACATACCTGTCAGTTCTGTCCAGACTTAATGATAAGTAGTTGGCAGTTTTTTCCTGCTTCTTACAGTTTAGAGTGAGTATCTGACCAAATATTGACAGATCTACAAAACGCCACTATTGCCATTCCACAGTGGAGACCAGGACTCTAAGAAGAAAGCATTTTGCCACCCTTCTCTTTAGATCATAGATACGGGAGAAAAGAAATCCTTCAATTTCTTGTGTTGAAAGCCTCCCAGTTTCCCATTCGAAGCAGACCCTTCAGCAGTAGTTTTCTTATAAATAAGATAGGGGGAAGGCCCATCCCAGAAATGGAATGGCTCTTTGCCCACTAGAATCCGCTAGGAGGATAGCTAGTAAACTGACCTGGCTAACATGGGTATTATGCCACTCATGAAAAGTTCCACTGGTGTTTGCACATTTGCCTGTTGTTTGCCTGGTCCACTGATAACCGCAGGAGCTAAGGAGGCCAAGGCTGTGGGTTCTTATCAAAGTGTGAGCTAGCTACCATTGAAACCACTTTCCTCCCTCCTCCAACAATGACACCACCACAGAAATCACTTCTGATGACATCTCCGTCAGCTCTCTACACGCATTACACTGCAGAGCTAACGGATACTTGGCAAAAGCATGTGGATACCACATCACTGGGTGAAAAGTACAGAACCAAACAAAAGAACCGTCTCAACTGCACGTTCCTCCAGGGATGCGTCTGTAGCTCATTTCCATGGATCTAAGCCATGTTGTGCTCTGAATCATCAGTCATAATCAGTCTAACTCTAGTGAAGCATCTCAGGTTCAGACCCGAAGGACACGGTTTATAGATTCAGCATTCTTCACGTCTGGGGGTCTAAGAATTTGCTAGAGTTCAAAAGCTACGATTAAGGAAGAGGACTGAACCCTTATGCTTACACTTTAACCATCTGACATCTTGGACTCTCAGGATCAAAGTTCACCCGTAATTAGTAATTTGGAAATTCCAACCTTACCGAAATGGCTTGAGTTTAGAGCAGGTAATTTACATGAGATGGTGTTTCTCAATTAGTTAACACTTAAAACAGAGGGAGAGGGAAGGTGGAAAAGCCATACACATCTACAAAAGGAGAAAACACACACACACAAACACACACACAAATAAACCAGGAACTTTTTTACAAGTTTTCCACGGGTTTTGCTTGCTGGGTAAGAAATTAGCAGCTCTCCTTACTGACAACGCCTGAGTTTACTATGCCTTCCACCCCACCCCCTCCACCGCCAACTCCATCCCTGAACGCCATTAGGATGGTGTAAACAGAGGCTGATTATCTAGAAACAGTCCTTGTTTTCCGCACGTGAAAGGCAACAAGTGTCCTTTAAAGGAGAGCCCAGAACAAACGCCCAGACCTCTACAGGCAGGTTTCCAAACTAGCTGCGCTGGGGGTTTTCCAAAACACATCGGTCCCTCACACCGAGTGCCCTTGGCTACCCTTGGCATACCCGAGGTGTGCGGGGAGGAAAAGCGGGTAAGTAAGCAAAAGCTGCGGACAAACTTCACAAGCAGGCTTTGGAGCCAGCGATGAGGGCGTGATGTTCCACAAAGTTCGTTCATGCCTTGGGAAAAAGGGAGACCCAGGGAGAACTGTTGGTTTTCCTCGAACTAAAAATCCGAATCCCGCCTGGGGAAGCTGAGGGGTTTTTGATCAGTTCCCCAAATCCCAAATATTTCCCGAGCGCACCCCTCCCAGGAAGGCGCCCGCCGCGCCACGCGCCCTTGGGCAGGTGGGTGCCAGCTCCTGTGCGGAGGGTCCCTAAGACGCGGGGCGCTGGGCGAGAACGCTTCCGGCTCGCCGTTCCTCCCAACCTAGGGGCCCAGGCGGCGTCTCTCCCACCCCCGCTCGGGTCCCCGAGAGGAAAGAGTTGCACCGACCGTGGAGCTGGGCGGGCGCAGACAGCTGCTCGGTCCGCGCGCGGCGCCGGGGCGAGAGGAAGCGGAGCCGGCGAGGGTGGGTGGCGCGTGTCCCGGGCTCCGGTTAGGCGGCGGCCCCGGCTGCACAGCTGCCTCCGCTTGGGAAAACTTCCTGGGCACGGCTTCTCCCGGGAGGTCTCCCCGAGCCTCCAGCGTCCGGCCACCGGGTGGGATGGAGCCTCTCCACCTCCTGTCCACAATCGCCAGACCAGAGATGACTGTACGCGCCCGCCCGCGCGCGCGAGCTCTCAAGAAAAAGAAAACTCCGGGGGAACACGCCTCCCGTCTGTCCTCCCCTTCTCCTCCCTAAGCTCCCAGACCCTCTACTTCACTCTAGGACTGCAAGGACGTCCTAACCTTCCAGCCCTCCTAGGAGGCAGCCTCTAGAAAGCGCAGAGCTGCCGCCCCCTCCCAGGCCCTGAAGGGCAGGAGTCTTAACTATTTCGTTCCCGAAATGAAGGTGTGGGGGGTGGGGGCGGTAATGGAAGGAGGAGGGCAGTTTGACAGACCGAGACTCAGACCTGAGGAAGGCCTTGCGGAGAAACCCATTTCCTTCCCAGTAAGTGCAGGCAGATTTGATCTGTGATGGAGCGACTGCAGACAGAGGCAGGGTCCGAGCATGGTTTCTCCTCTGCTTTCTCTGACCCCTTTGCCTAGCTTGTATGCTCCCTCTTAAGCTTATAGCAAGTTCAAGAGCCATCGTGGTCAGCAAATTACTGGATCAAGTACGCTGCGCTCCTATCTTGGCCCTTGAAGCCAGCACACCAAAGCTACACGCCGCTAGCCCAGCACAAATCAGGAGCCCCTGGAGAGTGGGTGGAAGGGTCCAGAGTGTGGCTCAGAGAATCTTATGATTCCCCAAGAAATCCAAACAGTGAGGGTGCAGAGGCTGGGTCTTAGCATCTTTATATGATAGAGATTTTTATCCTAATTGGGGAGTGGGAGAGGAGATGAAGTACGAAGGCCATTGCCTGTGACATGTGAGGAAAAATTGAGGGCTCCTTAGAGAAGGCCCGGCATTGGGGTCCTTCAGTGCCCTGCTGGTGTGGGGCATATTGTGGAAAGGAGAGTTTGAAGCACTGGTAACATTACATTAGACGGTTCTGGTTATCTATTGCCGCTAAAGAAAATCACCCTAAGACCACAGCGGCTTAAAACAACAACAATTGTTTACTTTACTCATCAAGCTGCGATTTGGGCCGGCCTTGGCTAGGACAGCTCATCTTCGCTGGAGCAGGAGTCTCCGCTGCCAAGATAGTTCACTCACTTGGTGATGAGTGTTGGTTTTTCTCCATATGTGTCTCTCCACAAAGTAGTTTAGGCTTCCTCATAGGGTGGTGGCTGGGTTCCAAGAAGGAGTGTCCCAAGAAACAGGAAGTGGAAGTTGCCAGTTTCTTAAGATCTGGGCCTGGAAATTGGTGCAGTGTCACTTTTGCAGAATTCTACTAGTCAAGCAGTCGCAGATCCCAGATTCAAGGTGAGGGCATAGAGACGCCACCTGGCAATGCAGAGAGTGTCAAAGAATTTGAGGGGCATTTTGTAAAACCATCAAAGAGATCCACAGAATGTTGCCATTGAAACGGGCCTTCATAGTCATTTAGTCCAACTGGACTAGGTATTACCCTGTGCGTTAACTTATTCTATCTGCAGCTTCCCCATGTTGGACAGTCAGCCAGCTAAGATAACCAGTAGCATTTTTTTTCCTTAAAGATTGACACCTGGGCTAACATCTGTTGCCAGTCTTCTTCTTCTTCTCCCCAAAGCCCTGCAGTACATAGTTGTATATTCTAGTTGTAGGTTCTCTGTTGTGCTACGTGGGACACCACCTCAGCATGGCTTGATGAGCAGTGCCATGTCCACGCCCAGGATCCGAACCAGTGAAACCCTGGGCGGCCGAAGCAGAATGCGCGAACATAACCACTGGGCCACAGGGCTGGTCCCAACCAATAGCTTTTATAAGTGCCTTAGTTTGCTTTAAATAAAAAAGATGGCTTTTCAAGCACATGGCTTGGCAAGCTGACAATATTTTCAGAGAAGAAAAAGTTGTAGCTACTTCCCAGAAAAGGCAGTTCTACACCACACTTCACACTTTGGAGTTTGAAAAGTGCTAGATTTCAGCCTCTATCCACCCTGTGACCAGACACACTTGGACAGTGCACAACTTGCATGACTGAACATGTCAGTCTATCCATTCTTTGGTAGAGCACATGCATCAGCCCCTACCTTCTGGGACAGCTCATCCCACTGTGGTGCAGGTCTAGTTATTAAAAATTCTTCCTTCACACACGTTAGGGTGGCTATTATCAAAAAGCAGAAAACCCAAAAAATGTTGGCAAGGATGTGGAGAAACTGGAACCCTTGTACCTTGCTGGTGAGAATGTAGAATAGTGTAGTATCTGTGGAAAACAGTATGGCAGTTCCTCAAAGACTAAACAAAAAATTAGTGTATGATTCAGCAACTCCACTTCTGGATATAAACCCCAAACAGCTGAAAGCAGAAACTCAAACAGATTTTTGTACATCCATGTTCATAGCAGCCTTCTTCACAACAGTCGAAAGATGGAAGCAACCCAATGTGCAGCTATGGATGCATGGATAAACAAAATACAGTATACACGCATACAATGAAATATTATTTAGCCTTAAAGCAGAATGAAATTATGATATGTGCTACAACGTAGATGAACTTGAAGACATTATGCTAAGGGAAATAAGCCAGATGCGAAAGGACACATATTGTATGACCCACTTATCTGAGGTACCTTTATGAGTAGAAGTCAAAATCCTAGAGACAGAAAGTAGTGTGGTGGTTAGCAGGGCTGGCGGAGAGGGAGGGCTGAGGATTTATTGTTTAGCGTGTTTCTGAGTTTCGGTATGGGATGATCAAAAAGTTCTGGAGATGGATGATTGTACAACAATACGAATGTACTTAATGCCACAACCGTACACTTAAAAATGGTCTAAATGACAAATTTATATTATATATATTTTACCACAATAAAAAAATTCTTCCTGACACTAAGATGAAATCTGCCTTCCCATCATATTACCTGTTGACGTGCCCTATAAGTTCATAAAGTGAATTTACAGCCCAAGAAGGACCTTCAAATATAAGTAAATATGTTGATGTGGATCACCAGCATAGATCTGCCTTTGTAAGGGACCGGGAATGCCTCATTCTAGGTGAGAACAACTCAAACTTTCCTTAGTTGTTGGAGATTTATAGTCTCATCTTCTCTGCTTTATTTTGGGAACAATGACTTCAGTGGATTTAAACCAGTTTTTATTCAAATTAACTACTTCCAGTAATCCCTCTTCCCATGGCCAAGACTTTATATATTTGCCCCATCTCTATATCCCCTGCTTTGTAGTATTTTTTTTTTGAGGAAGATTAACCCTGAGCTAACATCTGCCACCATTTTTGCTGAGGAAGATTGGCCCTGAGCTAACGTCCGTGCCCATCTTCCTCTGTTTTATACGTGGGACGCCTGCCACAGCATGGCTTGACAAGCAGTGTGCAGGCCCACACCTGGGATCTGGACTGGTGAACCGCAGGCCTCCGAAGTGGAGCGAGTGAACATAACCGCTATGCCACCGGCCAGCCCCACTGCTTTGTACTTTTAATGAACATATGATTAGTATGTTTGGCTAAGTTTCTCAACTTGATTTCCAAAGGTTATTTCTTTTCCCTGGAAGGTGGGTTGGAGGCAGATTTGCAGGTCTGCTGGGTTTCAGGAAGACTTTCTTAAATCACACTCGATGTCTGGTTCAAGCAGCTCATTATATGGAGCATTACTGTAATGGTGGTTACCGTGACTTTTCTCAGCATCATATTATCATTATTGATTTCCTGAACAATAATTGCTGAAGATTGAGAACTACTCAAGATAGCACTTAAAAGCCAACTTTTCATATGTCCTTCGGGTAAATGTTATTATGAATTTAAATTTCTTGATTCAAACTTGCAAATCCATTTCACAATTGCTAGTTCCTAAGATCCTCGAACTTGAGATGCAATAAAGGGTTTGAGTCTCACAGTATTTTCTGGGAATGTTGTGCTCATTTTAGGGTTCCTTGGGGGAAATAAAACATGAAGGCTTCAGAGAAGAACCACAAAGATGAAGAAAAGCTGGGAAGCTGGTTGTGAGAGGAAAGGTGGAGGAAGTGGGGGAATGTGCATCAGAGACCTGAGCTGGTCACTGAGTCTTCACGCTGGGCAGTGCCGTGGAGAAGACTTGCTGTTGGCAGTGAACATCACTGGCCTGGAGAAGAAAAAGCAAGCCCTGTGAGTTGAAGGTCCATTTTTAATTAAAATTCACTATAGGCAGTTTGTTTTCAAAAGGAAGTATTCCAAAATGTTAGTTTGTCGATGGATTGCTAAGGATTCTGAAGTGTTTTCTCACTGCAATAATGTTGCGTGTGGTGGTCGAGACCGCAGGTTATCTCATCAAAATGTACTTAAGGCATCATTTAGCCCAATGTTTCATAAACTGCTGGTGGCCTCATTGGAGGGCTGAAAAATCAGTTGGTTTTAGCATCACTAATGACTAGGCAAGCAGATATCAGATGTCCTCTGATGATATATTCCATCTGGCCCAAAATGTTTAACTTGAATCAAGACTTTAGCTATTCCAGTTTCCAGGAAAGATAGGAGATAGACACACAAATTAAACAAATACCCTGAGGAAGGAAATAGGGAAATCCAGAAAGTATGACAGTTTACAGGACAACGAGCCCTGTCTCTTCAACAAGTTACTCAATGAAGAAGGGAGATTTTTCAAGATGAAAAGTGACTTAAAGAAACACAACAAGCAGTTGCCCTGTCCTGGGTTGGATCCTGGTTTTGATAAACCAACCATAAAGAACATTCTTTGGATAACCAGGAAAATTTAGATTTGAATGCTCTTAAGAAATTAATAATTTTATTAATTGTGAAATTAATTTTATTAAATGATTGGTTGGGGCATATAGAAGAATGGTCTTATGATTTAGAGAGTCTTTTAGGAGAGATATAATTTACTTTTAACTGCCAAAGCAGAAACAAAAATGATATGAGTTTAAAAATAGGAGTGAAAAGTACCCAAAGACTTGGCACAAAATAGGATCTCAATAAATGATAGCTCTTTTCATTTTCATTCTTTCCTTCCTCGTTTGTCAGTGAGGTGACTGGTAGAGCAGAATAAGCAGCTTCACGTGACAACATGGATGACTTCAAGAAGGTGTCACAGCAGTAGTGACATACAAGGAGCTGCAAGGTAAAAGCTAGAAAGGATCTGAAGCCTAAATTTGGCCGTGAGGAGAGCAGTCCTCCTTTGCAGAGCTTATGCGACACTGCAGCTGGAGTCCCTTTAACAAGGTGGGAGGGGCCTGAGTGTTCCAGAATTTGCTCATGAGGACTAGAGGCCAAGATGGGTGCTATGATGACATCGCTGTGACTCTGACTCTTGAATGTTCCTTTGCTGGTATGGGCTTGGGGACTGTAGGTTGCACTTGTAATAACAGAAGAAAAACCAAAGCAAAAAAGCCCAAGTCTTTAAGTCTTGAATAAAGGAGACTTAATCAAAAGAGGTGATGGCAGCTGTCCTGTGGGGTGACTTCAGAGCAGAGGGGTGAGGGCAGTTAGCTTACAGTTGGTTGTTTAGATATGGCAGGGAAACTTAGGATAGATTTCGAAATTGGCAGAAAAAGATTGCTAGGTGTCCTGTCTAGTGCAGTCTTCTGTGTCACTTGTGCCTTTTATCATCTTTGAGCTATTTTATAACTCTGTAAGTTGTAGACAACTGATAGCAATGCAAGTGATTCTTGTCCATAGAAACAAAAATTAACTTTGGTTGGTGGAGATGCAAGTGCTTCTTGCCTTGTGGATGTTGACCAATCCTCTTAGTCTGCTCAAGCTGCCATAACAAAACACCAGTCTGGGCGGCTTGAACAACAGAAATTGATTTTCTCACAGTTCTGGAGGCTGGAAAGTCCAAGATTAGGGCACCACTATGCTCAGGTTCTGGGGAGAGCTCTCTTCCTGGCTTTAGATGGCTGCCTTCTGGCTTGTCTTCACATGGCAGAGGGAAAGAGAGAGTGTGACATATATATCACGTATATGTGTATAGAGAGAGAACATGAACATGCACACACTCTGGTCTCTCTTTTTATAAGGATGCTATCCTATCATTAGGGCCCCATCCTTATTACCTTACCTAATCCTAATTACATCCCAAATATCCCACCTCTAAATATTGTGACATTGGAGATTAGGGTCTAATGGGTTCTCATCACCAATTTCTTTCTTTTTCTTTTACTTCTTTTTAAAGATCGGCCCTGAGCTAACATCTGTTGCCAATCTTTTTTTTTTTTTTTTTGCCTCTTCTCCACAAAGCACCCAGTACATAGCTGTATATTCTAGTATTCTAGTTGTAGGTCCTTCTAGTTCTGCTGTGAGGGATGCTGCCTCAGCATGGCTTGATGAATGGTGCTAGGTCCGTGCCCAGGATCCGAGCCAGTGAAATCCCGGACCCCCGAAGCAGAGCATGTGAATTTAACCACTCAGCCAAGGGGCTGGCCCCCGATCACCAATTTCAATGTGTGAAGGTGTGTGTGTGTTTGGGGGGTTCCCCACACCACATCAAGCAATTCTCTGACACCAGCTGGGAGTCCTACAATTCAACTCAATTCTGACACTGTCTACCCAGAAATAGCATCAGACTCCACAGGTTGAGGGTCAGTCCCCCAAGACCGCCCTCCACTTCAGACGCCAATCACAAGCCCAGGTTGTTATCTGTACTTCTGACCAATCGGCTATAAATCAGAGATTCCCACGACCCCCTCGTTGGGTTTGATTATTTGCTAGAGTGGCTCACGGAACTCAGGAAACTCGTTTGCTCACCAGATTACTGATTTATTACAAAGGATATGAATCAATAGCCTGAAGAAGAGATACATAGGGTGAGGTCCTGAACAAAGGAGCTTCTGTCCTTGTGGAGTTTGGGGCCCAGCATGGTGGCACTTGGAAGCCTTCTGGTTCCCTGACCCGAAAGCTCTCCAAACCCACCCATTTTACATTTGTTTATTTATTTATTTATTTTTTGAGGAAGATTAGCCTTGAGCTAACCGCTGCCAATCCTCCTCTTTTTGCTGAGGAAGACTGGCCCTGAGCTCACATCCATGCCCATCTTCCTCTACTTTATATGTGGGATGCCTACCATGGCGTGGCGTGCCAAGCGGTGCCATGTCTGCACCTGGGATCCGAACCCGGGAACCCTGGGCCACCGAAGCGAAATGTGCGCACTTAACTGCTGTGCCACCAGGCCGGCCCCACATTTTGGGTTTTTATGGAGTCTTTATTACATAGGCATAATTGGTTAACACATTGGCCATTAGTGATTGATTTAATCTTCAATCACCTGCCCTAGCCCCCCTCAGGAAATCAAAGTATGGGGCTGAAATTTCCAACCCTCTATTCATGGTTGGTTCCCCTGGCAACCAGCTCCCTCCTTAGGTGCTTTCCAAAAGCCACCTCATTAAAATAAACCCAGTTGTAACAAGACACCCAGTTCACCTTCATGAATCTGAAGTGTTTACAGGCACTGAAGACGAGAGACCAAATATTATAACAAAAGTTACTTCCATTGCTCTTATCACTCAGGAAATTCCAAGAGTTTTGGGAGCTGTGAACCAGGAATCTTGGACGTAGACCAAATATATGTAAGACATATATTTTGGTCGTCTGAATGACCAAATATATATTTCTTATAAGTTACAATATCACAAGGTTTCAACATATGTATTTGGGGGGACACAAACATTTCATACAGTTTACAAGATTCCACCACTGGCCACCCACATTCATGTCTTTCTTGCATGCAAAATACATTCATTCCATCCCAACCGTCCCAAAAGTCTTAACTCATTCCAGCATCAACTCCAAAATCTAAGGCCCAAAGTCTCATTTAAATATCATCTGAATCAGATCTGGGTGAGACTCTACGTATGATTCATCCTGAGGCAAAATTCCTCTCCAGCTGTGAACCCATGAAACCTATGCTTCCAAAATACAATGGTGGGATAGGCATAGGATAGACGATTTCTTCCTATGTAAGAGGAAGTTATAAGATTATTTTATCTATAGGGTTTTTTTATGCTTTATGATTGTATGATTCATTTCTCATGGAGCTTATCTTATAATGGTGTTAGGATCAAAATGGATATTTTGGATGTAAAATAGATATTTAGGATATAAAATAGACTATATTTAGGAAATAAGGTGTTCTCATGTATCATCCATATGATGAAAGGTGATATTACCACCCAAGGGGTGTTGTCTGCCCCCCTTGCAACAAGACATGCCAATAGTCAAGAGGCAAGGTGTTAGGAGAGAAAGGGATTTATTACAGCTTGCTAGCAAGGGAGATGATGGCCGATTAATGTCCAAAAGAACCATCTTACAAAGACTACAGGCCAGTTGTACTAGAGGCTGGTCTCCAGGTAAGGGAGGCAGCTGGTCTCCGGGTGGGGGTAGACATCTGGTCTTAGTTCCTGATAGTCTTTTGTTTTACTGGATATGCATCAGAAGACGGAGCAAGGCCTATGATCTATACCCTGATCTTTCAGTTGTCATTGATGATGGTTATCAGCATAGGCTTTCTGCCCCAGGGGTCATCATAATCCTCAGGAACTCAAAAAAGCAAAGTTATCAACTTAAAGCAGCTGGGAAGGGCCATAAAATCTACAGAGCATGTCCATGCTAGTTAATCAGAGCTCATTCAAAGTTACAGTATGGTTTCTTTTCTACAATATGGCTTCCCTTATGTCAACCTAGTACTGAGCCCTTATCAGTGATATGGTGAAAGAAAACTTTTAGGAAGATTAATTTGGCAGAAGTGTTTTACATATCTGAATGGAAACTAGGAGCAAGAAGACAGGCTGGAGTGTTATCTTAGTATAAAGCATGAGAATAGAGAATAAAATGCTAATGGACACTGCTTTGGTGTTTTTGGGCTAAATTGTAAGGTACAAACCTTACAGACATTTAAAATGAAGAAGACAAATGTAGCAGTTAGTTTATGCTGTATAACAACCCCCCCCCCCACACCAAAGAATACATATTGGCTTAAAACAAAATTGTTTATTGCTCATGATTTTGTGGGTCAGCAATTTGGGCTAGGCTCATCTGGGTGGTTCTTTTGCTGCTCTTGACTGGGCTCATTCATGCAGTTTCCTCATGTATCTGCAACAAGCTCTCATTGGATGGCCTTGCTCACGTATCTGGCTCTTGGCTGGAATAAGGGATTGTCAGGGCCATGTGTTTTTTTTTTGAGGAGGATTAGCCCTGAGCTAACATCCATGCCCATCTTCCTCTACTTTTTATATGTGGGACGCCTACCACAGCATGGCTTTCCAAGAGGTGCCATGTCCGCACCTGGGATCCCAACCGGCAAGCCCTGGGCCGCCAAAGCAGAACATATAAACTTAACCGCTGTGCCACTGGGCCAGCCCCCAGGGCCATGTGTTTTTCATCATCCAGCAGACTAGCCTGTCTCCTTCATCTAGTGGCATCAGGATTCCAAGTGCAGCAAGAAATGGCAAGCGCCAGTGACCAAGGATTCTTTAAGTGTCTACTTGCATCGTGTTTGCTATTATCCTAATGGCCAAAGCAAGTAACGTGGTCAAACCCAGAGTCAGTATTGGAGGAGACTAACCAAGGGCATGGGAAGAGAGAGAGGAAATTATCTCAGCCATTTTTGTGACCAATTTAATGCAACTGAGAATTGTTTTGGTGGGAGTAGAGTTGCAGATCGGATCTAGCGGATGAAGCAAGAAGAGTAAAAAAATGACTCCAAAATTTCCTGAAGGGAATTCTGAACAGTTTACCAATATTTATTGACTAAATACTGTGTACCAGGTTTTGTGCTAGGAATAGAGATTTAAAAAACCAACAATGAGTAGGACATGACCCTATTCTAAAGAAGCCCAGAGTCTAATGGAGGACAAGATGTGCAAACAGCTTAAAAACAACTCTGTAAGTACTAGGATAGAGCTATCTGCTAGAGAGGTGGTTGGGAAACATGTTCTGCAAAGAGCTATTTAGTAAATATTTTGGCTTTGTGGACCCTACAGTCTCTGTCACAACTGCTGAACTCTGCTGTTATCCCCCAAAAGGAGCCACTATATAAGCAAAGTAGCCAGATGAGGAAGACTGACCGTGAATCCATCAGGGTACCTGGAAAGGGAAACCAGGCTTGAGGGGCAGGATGGGCTTATGTGGGAAGAAGAGGAATTCAGTTTTTAAACAGTTTGAGAACACTCAAGGTGACGTGACTGATATCAAGGTCATCTGGGTTTTAGGCCTGGGTCTAGGAGAGGGCTTCAGGCTTGAATTCTAAGAGCGTAGTAGTCAGTAACTGAAGCCATGAGTTGGATGCATTTCATTTGGAGACTGAATAGGAGAAAGAAAAGGGCAAAGAAATCAGGAGGAGCCTTGTACAAAGCATTTGTTAGGATAAGTAACAACTGGAAGCTTGTCAAACTGAGAAGCATCAGAGAAAGAAGCAGGGAAGGGTGGTGTCTGTGACATGAAAGAAGAGAGGTTCAGGAATGAATGGGCGGTCAAGAGAGGTCAACGAGAATGAAGAGTGAGAAGGGGTCATGGATATGGGCAATAAGGGGGATATTGTTCTGGGGATGTCAAGCCGAGCCTTTAGGCAAACTCTTCTGCTTTACACACATTCAAAATAACCTGGTAATTAGAAACAGTGCAAAAAGACATGCAGGAACGTTCCTAAGCGGAGAGTATAAATCTTTTTGCTAAATTTATTTTTGTAATATGTGGAAGAAAAATCAACACCGTCTACAATTAGCATGTGCTATACTAGGCTTTTTTCCAAGACTTCTTGGTAAATTTTGGTAAAGGAATTTTATTGGGAAACAATTCTATTTATATTTTTATATAGAGATGAACAAGAGACAAGGAAGCTTGCATGTTAAGTTTGAAGCAAAGCCATTTTAAGTTCTAATTTTTAGTTTTTAAATGTGAAACTGTTTTCCATTACCTTATCTGAATTCTGAGTTAAAGAAGCAATGGTTGAGATTTCTAGCTTTTCATGTATGTTTATCAATTAAATGCAAATAATGTTTAATGCAGAGTGTGTTCTGTAGCAAAGGCTTCCAAATTTTTTCACCTTAATTTTAAGACTACTGTTTTGAAATAGATGTCCAAAACTGGTTATGGGTTTTGTGATGTAAAGAGTTCAGAATTTAGATTTCAGAATTCTATTCTCAATATGCTGTCTCCAACAACTCAGTCATCTCCTGTGGATATTAGGTGGTCTTCCCAGACACTCTTTTTATCCCTCAACTGGAAGATGTAGAGATGGATTTGCCTGAAGGATGATGGCTAGACTAGACAGCATCTCAAGAACCTTTGTTTACAGCTTTCTGATTTGGATATATTTGGGAGGACATTTCTATTTGCTTGCTAGGGCTGCTGTAACAAAATACTGCAGGCTAGATGGCTTAAATAACGGAAACTTATTTCTCACAATTCTTGAAGCCACAAGCCTGAGATCAAGATGTCAGCAGGTTTGGTTTCTTCTGAGGGTTCTCTCCTTGCCTTACTGATGGCAGCCTTCTTGCTGTGTCTTCACTTGCTCTTTCCTCTGATGAGTGAATACATGTATGTCCTAATCTTCTTTTCTGATAAGGACACCAGTCACATTGGATTAGGGCCCACCGTATGATCTCATTTTGCCTTAATTACCTCTTTAATGCCCTGTCTCCAAATACAGTTGCATTCTGAAGCATTGCGGGTTAGGACTTCAACATACGAACTTTAGAGGGGTCACAATCCAACCCATAACAATGTCTAACACTTGCACTCTGTGGCTGAAATGGCAACATAATTTTGCAGATGTGTTTAGCACACACCTCTACACTCTAGGCTCTATGGCCCCACTCCAACTTGCTGTTTCAGGTACCGTCCTTTGGGTTTGAAGCATTTAAAAAAATGTTCATTGTTTGCTTTATGTGCTTCATAAATGCATATATTTCTGTGGAAGTATTTTAAAGTAAGTCACAGACATCCTAACGTTCACTTCTAAATATTCGATTATCTCTAAAATATAAGAACATTTTCCTATTGAATTGATTTGTGATTTTATTAATGTTTATTTCTTCTCCAATATGTGAATTCAATTTTGATATTTTCCTGAAGCCCTTGTGTTTTGCTGTCCACTTTTAATCAAGTGTGCATAATATCTTCTAGGTTAGTGTTTCATCCACATTTTATAAGTCGTAAAGCCTTCTGTGGTTAAGCAACCTTAGGAAATGCGGATGTAGGTGAGTCTCAAGGATGTGGTGAAGTGTCATTACTCACCGTTTTTGTAATCTTATGTTGATCTTTGTCACTACAGGTAAAGTTTATTCATGCTATAGTTTTGTGATTTCTGTCCATGTGAGACAAAAAGAAAATCATACCTCGAGAGGATATTAAGTTTTAGCCATTGTTTTTGACAACATTTTAAGCTCTTTGAGCCCTTACTCACTTTTTTCCTTGGAGATGCTCTCTTTTTCATCTGTGGGCTGTGGTAATGTTTCCCCAGAAAGTTTCTGTTCTTTATTCTTAATACTTGGTAGGAAGTAACTTAAGAGTTCATATGAACAGCCCCACCCATCTTCTTTCTATCCTTATTCAGAACCAGTTGTACAATTCAGAGAACCTCTGTGTAGTTAGCTTGCATCTACATTCCCATCCCAGAATCCTGCAAGGATATTCACTATATAAAACTATATAAACTATATAAAACGGACACTCCTGATTGTCTTCTCTCTCCGTCAGCACTGCATAACGAAATCCTACTGGTCTGTATTTATCATCTGTTACAGTTAAGGCCCTACTTTGGAGCCTACGTGCTCTCTGAGTTTAGTCAGACACATATATTTCACAACTCTCAAGCAAGTGCTATCCGCTTTCACCCTCTCCTGTCATCCAGCCTTCACATGCACCACTCGCTCTGACCAGAATGCCCTCCCAATTCCTTTCAGAAACACCTCTCCTCCTCCCATCACAACCTCTGACTCACCTCCCCAGTGAGCGAGTTCCGGACGGGGCCAGCGGAGGCCACTAGCACTCACCACTCCAGGAATTAGAAGGTGTCCATTTTCCCCATTTTCTGGATTACTTAAATGCGTGTTTAATTATATTCCTTTTTTTTTTTAGTTTTCCTTATTTGAGCTTTATAGTTGAAAAGAATATGATAGATATAGTCCTTGCTCCCACAAATTTTAAAAGCTAACTGGATGAGCATGTAGAGCCACTGTGCTGCCCACCTCGGGATGGAGTATTTCCAGGGTAGGAACTGATTTTTTTGTTGTTGAGAATAGTTTGCATTCAGTTCACTTAACTTTTTCAAATTGCATTTATAGCCAACATTTTTAAGCCTCATAGTATTCCTATGAGAAAGATAGGGCAAGTATAGGCAAATCTCATTTTCTCACCAGAATGTCTCTGGAAACTGCATCACAAGGTGAGTCATTGTAAGGAGATCTTATTTTTCCCCAAGAGAAAATGTTAAATTTGGAGGTCACATACCTTAACTAAAGACTCCCACTTATCTTAGAGCTATTCTAAACACAGTATAGTAGGTGCTTAATTAAAAAAAACCTGGCAAAATGCTTTCACATTCTTTTCCTCACTATCAATGTTCTTAAAAACAAAACCCAGAGAGTTTTACCTTCACTGTCTCCAACATCCTCCATTTGTTCAAAGTTATAAATGTGGTTGCTTGATACCAGATAGATGAAAGTTTCTATCCTTCAGAGACCTTGGGCCTCCAAACACTTTGTTGACAGTTTGATGTCAGGACTCCTCATACTTCATTGATATCTATAAATATCGTTACCAGGCTATAAGATAAAAAATGAAGCATTATCACAATTGTGCTACAACTAGAATAAGATAGTATCTTAAGTACATATACTCTGGATGGTGGCAAATATGAATTACTAAAGGCTATAAAATTAATGTGCATATTAATTATCATTGCATGAATATAGCTAGGAGCAGGGAGGGACCGCTCATTGTAACAGAGGATACGTTGATTATAGAGGTACAGCAACATGAACACTGGTAAAATTTGCAGTAGAAAGATGAGAAAGCTATTTTCAGATCGCTTCTATTTTCTCAGTGAAATGGGAAGTAAAGCCATTAGTTGAAAGTGAAGATCAAGGATGAATTAATGGAGGTTTGAGAAAAAGAGAAGGGATGAAATGATTGTCTCTAGTCCTAGACCCTGGGACAGTGATTGACTAGGGTGTAATGTAAGAATGGCAAGCAATACAGAGGGCCCTGCAGAGATTTGTGTTAGCAACATGGAGATGAGGCCATGTTGAGTGTTCTTCAAACGCAGAGGAGGCAGAGACTTGATTTCAATTGTTCATAGTAGTGGTTCTCAACTGGAGGCAGTTTTGCCCCCAAGGGGACATTTGTGTCTGGAGACATTTTTGATTGACGCAACTGGGAAGGTGCGTGTATGGAGAGTTCGACTGGCATCTAGGTGGGAGATCTGTGTGGTGCATTTTTCTGGCATGCACAGAACAACAGAGAATTCAGATTGTATTGTAAGTTGGTGGGAAGTCATTGGAGAGCTTTGAATAAGGGAGAGAGATGATCTAATTTATTGATAAATATGTCACTCTGGCCTGAGTAGAAGACAGGGATGCTACTGAACATCCCACAATGCACAGGGAAATCCTCCACAACTGAGGATTAGATGCCCCCAAATTTCAATAGTGTCAGATGAGAAACCCTGGCCCACAGGATCATAATGCAAGTATTTTCTTTGACATTTGATACTGGGTCATAATTTATGTGTTTCTGAAGAAAAAAAACTGACTGTGACTCATGATTAAAAATAATTAAAATGCTCAGGCTTTATCAGATTATTACTATTAAGTTTAGGTATGATATTACTTTCAGGTTACAGGTATTTGGTCGTTCTGGGTACTCCACGGTGCGTTTAAAGTGTTTGTGACCTGTACAGTCTCATAGACTTTTCCCTTCTAGTGGTTACTCTGGCGGATCTGATGCACTGAGGATGCAGAACTCAGTAAGACTCATTTATTTAGTTGTTTCATGTAGTTCTTTCACCATTGTTGATCCTGAATGTACCCTGGAGATGTGTGTGTGTGTGTGTCTATATCTATATCTGCATCTGCATCTATACCTATGTATACTTCTATGTATCTATATTTTTAATATGAATTCTCTATTTTAATTAACATGACTTTATAGTTTGTTTTAATATTTGCTAGGGTAAATCTCCTATCATTTTTTTTTTTCAGTTTTAAGCTCTTTTTCCAGTCACATTTACTATTACTAAGTAAATTTAGAATCAACTTTTCAGGTTCCATTGAAAATAATTTGGATTTTTGTCAGAATCACATTGAATTTGTAGCCATCAATTGGCAGAAATTGATACCTTTACCAAATGAATCCTCCTATACAAAAAAGAATAATGTATTTTGATATTTATTCAGATTTTTAAAAGAGTTTTCAGAAATATTTTTCTTATACCTTTCTTCTTTGGTTATTTAAAAATATATGTATATATAAAATTTTTAATTGTTATAAATATGATATTTTATTGCATTTAATAAGTTATTGTTGATTTATAGTAAATATAATTATTTTGGTATACTTATCTTGTATCTTGATCCCTCAGGAAACTCTCTCATTAGTTCTAATAATTTTCAATTGATTATCTTGAACTATAACTATTCAAAGCCTTGTCTATTTTCTTTCTAATATTTATGTTTCCTTTGCTTTCTTGTCTTATTGCATTATTTAGGAACTCCAGAATAATTTTGAATAATAGTGATTTTTTTTTTCTTAATTCTTTCTTACCGTCTACCCTTAAGAAGGTTACTTGCTCTATGTTTCAGGTAGACTCTCTTTATCAAATTAAGGAAGTTTCCTTCTATTCTTAGCTTACTTAGAATTATTCTTAGAGTTACAAAAGAATTGGGAATGGATATAAAATTTTCAAGTTTGTGTGTGTGTGTGTGTGTACCCGTCTATCAAATGGTTCTTTAATATATTAATACAGTGAATTGATTTTCTAATTAGAAACCAGTCCTTATATAAGCCCTATTGTGTAAAATGTAATGCTTTCTTCTCTTACTCTATGCTAGATTTGATTTGCTAATATTTTAGTAAGAATTTTAAAATTCACATTCACGAGTAAAATTGGTCTATGGCATTTGCCTAGAGGAACCAAATTTGTTAAAACATAATTGAGTGTAGTAGATGAGGCTCACAAAGAGAGAAGCAGAGATTGTAGTAATGGGAGAATGGATGTTTGGTTTCATAACATTTACATTTAGCATTAAAAACAATGCTGTGTAAACATAATCATTGGCAAGAAGGATATGGCCCATAGAAGGCAGCTAGTAGCGTTTGTTATGTACGTATGTGTTTGTGCTAGCTAGTTAGGAGTCTTCTTTTTTTGTTTTATATGTCTAGGGACAATTTAAATAAAATTGAGACTATTAGTTTTATTGAGACAAATTCTCCTGTAAAACAGTCTGGGCCTAGTACCTTTTGGGGGCCATGTATTTCCCCCTATATATTTAATTTATGCTATGATTATTATCCAGTTTGGGTTTGCAACTTCTTCTGGAACTATAAATATTTAAGTTTTCTAGGAACATAGCATCTCATCTCGAATTTAAAAATTTCTGTGTAAGTAGACATGTTTTCTTTTAGACTGTGTTAGCTGGGAGCAGATGTGCTGGCTGAGAGACCCCAGGATTGCCAGTGCAAGGAATATTTGGGTGTGGAAGTCACTTCCTTCTCTGTGTGTGTGTGTCCACTGTGGAAGTCTGGAGTTACCTCAGACTTGGCTGTGCTTCCGTTTCTTGCCCTGTGCTAGGAGCCCTGCCCAATTAGAGCCTCTGGAAGCAAACACCCCAGACAGAAGATTTCCATAGACAGGGAGAAGAGGGGACACAGCGGGCTCAGCTGTTTCATAGATATTTCTTTATTACTTTGATAATCTCCTCATCATTCACTCTTCCCCCTACATTTGTGGATTCAGCTTACAGTTTCTTCCTGGCAGAGTCCTTAGGGATGAACGTCTCGCTTACAGCTGTCTTTCCCACACCTATTGGATGTTGCAGTCTTCTCTGGTTTGGATTTTCCATCAGTCTGATCCCATCTGCTTTTTATTTCCTCAAAATTTTGGGTCTACTGATTATACTTTTTCTCGTTTCCAGTGCTGTTAGGGATTCATTGTTTAAAAAATATCTCTTTATATTTTTAAATAGGGTTTGGGAAAGAATGAAAAGTAAACACATGTGTTTAGTCTGTCACCTTGAACAGAAGGTTTTATGGGCTCTGGATAGCAATTGCTATTCCTTTATTAGACTCTTGCTTAGTTGCTTTTCTAACAAACATAACACTTTTTTTCTCTCTGTTCATTAGTTAATATTACAGTGTTTTTATTGTTTAACATTATGGTATAAATGCAGTATTGCCTAGAAATATTTCTTTTAATCACGTCCAAATCTTTCGACTACTTATTATGTTTGAACCATGAGCTTATTTGAGCATTGAAAGTTTTTTTTTTTAAAATTAAAATTCTGTGGTCTTTGTGGTAGGCCTTCAGTAAGGCCAGCCTGGAATTCAATCACAAAGTCCACTGAAAAAGATTGATACGTAAGCCCTTGGAAACAGGGACAGTACTGGTGGATCCACTGTCTTCTGCTCAGATACTCAAATGGAACATAAGTGATGTCATGAAAGGACCATTGGGTTTGGAGTTTGGAGTCTTATAAGTGGGTCTTGCCTTTAGCACTTACTAGCTGTGGGAACTTAAGCAAGTCCCTTACATTTCTGAACCTCAGTTTCCACATCTACAAAATGGCAATAACTTCTGCACATCCCTATCTCATAGATTTTGAGAGAATGAACGTGAAGGTCCTTTAAGAAACCGAAGTGAGGGGCCGGCCCTGTGGCTGAGTGGTTAAGTTCGTGAGCTCTGCTTCTGCGGCCCAGGGTTTTGCTGGATTGGATCCTGGGTGTGGACATGGCACCGCTCATCAGGCCATGCTGAGGTGGCGTCCCACATAGCACAACCAGAGGGACCTAAAATATGTACTGGGAGCTTTGGGGAGAAGAAAGAGAAGAAGAAGAAAAAAAGAAGAAGATTGGCAAGAGATGTTAGCTCAGGTGCCAATCTTGAAAAAAAAAGAAACCGAAGTTAGGTAAAAGTAAATTAGTATTAAGTATTCTTATACCTTACCAATGATTATGTTTAAACAAAGACTAGATTAAAAAAATGAATAGAATTGTTGACTTCCTTAAAGAGAGGACAACTTGAATTCAAATATTTATTATTTTTATTATTAAAATGAGATCTTTTGTAAGAGAAAAAGATAAAGGCAGAATAATAAATTCTTTGTTTAATAAACTAGAACAATTCATTAGATCTGATAAAAAATTGAGGTTGTTTTCATCAGTGTTTCAAAATTATGCTTCCTAAAAGGAACTAATTTGGAGTTGTTTTCATAGAAACATCTGGATAGTGGGTTAGAAATGTTTAGAATGTGCCTGGTCTAAATATCCTTAATTTACTTTGGCTGACTAAGACTTTTCTCTAGCATAGATATTTAAGACTCACCTTTCCTTGGTTAGGTCCTTACAATACTTGGTGTCAGCTGAAGAGACGAATTCTTCTCATCAGAATGCCCAATTTGGCAGTCTGTGTGAGTCAGTCTTTAATTTGAGAATTCTGCCAGGCTGGGAATTGTAAAAGGAAAAATTCTGAAGTCAGGCCATGAAAACTCAGGATTTATTTGTGCCCAGCGACTTCACCAGGGAAAATAACCTTGGGGTATATTTATTGCAGAAGAAAATTAAGCATTCTAATGGATTAGAATTAAGCCTTTGGAAAAAGAGAAGAATTCATTAACAAAACGTCCCTCTTTCCTATCCAACCTTCCTGTGACCTGAAATTATGGAAACAAAATGCTCCAAAGAACAAATATTGTTGAAGGTTTGTTTGTGATAGTTAAAGGGGAATGGCATTTCACAGAAGTGGAACAGAACAACAGATGCTGAACAGAAAGCCCAAGGCTGTCCTGTTTTTCAGTGGCTAAAATGTTAAAAGTTTAAAAATTGATGTTGAGGGCTGGCCTGGTGGCATAGTGGTTAATTTCACGTGCTCCACTTCGGGGCCCAGAGTTCACAGGTTTGGAACCTGGGGGCAGACCTACACATTGCTCATCAAGCCACGCTATGGAGGCATCCCACATAGAAGAACTAGAAGGACTTATAAGTAGGATATACAACTATGTACTGGGGCTTTGGGGAGGAAAAAAAAAGAAAGAGGAAGATTGGCAACAGATGTGAGCTCAGGCCCAATCTTCCTCACCAAAAAGTACACCTTTAAAAAAAGATTTTTTTTTTAAGGATTTTATTTTTCCTTTTTCTCCCCAAAGCCCCCCCGATACATAGCTGTATATTTTTAGTTGTGGGTCCTTCTAGTTGTGGCATGTGGGATGCCACCTCAGCATGGCTTGATGAGCAGTGCCATGTCCGCACCTAGGATCCAAACCGGTGAAACCCTGGGCCACTGAAGCGGAGCATAGGAAGTTAACCACTCGACCATGGGGCCGGCCCCTAAAAAAAGATTTTTAAAACTTAATAAAAAATACAACTGATTTTACTGGTCTAAACATACTTCCTATTTTGCCAAACTCTTTGTAATAATAAATAGTTTGCATATGTGCTCAAATATAGACTATAATAGAATAAAATGTGAATGAATTTAAAACACCTTAATGTGTTTCTTGAGTATCACAAGCTTTCAATTTGTTTTCTTTGTGATACTTTCAAGGTATTGGGGGAATATTAGAAAAAAAAAGGAAAAAAGATAGCAGGATTATTTTATTAACTACTCAGAAAGAATGCAAAAATCCTTCTTGAGTTCACTCCTACTCATTCCCATCGCCTGTCATGGTCCTTTTACAAAGTTTCTTGAGAGAATTGTCTTTACTCATTGTCTCCAAGTTCTCTTTTCCCATTCTCTCTTAAATCCACTTAATGTGAACCAGCCCAGACTAACTGGTCATGTACGACTTTTAGCTTCTTTTTGGTAGATAATCGTAGCCACCAAGAGAGGCAAGTGGGAGTTTGCCATTCCTCCACTGTCTCACTACCAGGTTATAATGAAAGCAAGTTTCAGAGCAAATTCTGACACATGCACAACACTTGCTAGAAAGCAGGCACAAAAAGAGTACAAAAATACCAAATCTTTGTCCTTTTAGGTGTCCTGACCACAGCTTGTTGGAAAATGTCATTGAGGCAAATGACAATATTTTGAGACACCATTCAGACAACTAGAATCCCCTGAATTCAAGGCTGGACACAAGTCCAATAAGAGATCTTGGCTAGGGTACCATTCTGAAGTGTATAGTCTCCAGGGTGTACCAGACTTTTATACTATCTTCGTGCCAAGTGGGAGTGAAATATTTCAGTCAATCCATATTATCATGACTATCACTAATTTCACCTATGAAAACCCATTCAAACCTCATAATGGTTATAAGGGAGATCTCAGGTGTTAATCAGAGATAAAAATAACTGAAACGATTTTAGTAACTTCCTTTGTAGTGTGGGCTTTATGGTTTTAGTTGCACCAGAATCACCTGGAGGATTTATTAAAACACAGATTGCTAGGCCCCACCCCCAGATTCAGTAGGGGTGAGTGGGGTCTGAGAATTCACATTACTAACAAGTTCCCAAGAGATGTTATTTCCGGTCTGGGGTGCCCAGTTGAGAACCCTTGATATTATGATTGCAAGTCTATTCAGGTTCAGTCTTTCTTTCCTGGTTAATTTTGGTAAATTTTAGAAAAAGGTATATTGTATTCCATGTATGTTTGGAATCTTAATTCATTAATTTTTAATCCTGATCTTTTCTAATGTACCTATTTAAGATTAAGCTTGCTCCTTTAAGCATCACTTTATTGGCACTGTGCAAGTTTTATATGTAGTATTTTTTGTCGACTTTCAGTTCTAAGTATTTTATAATTTCCAGTATAATTTTTATTTCTTCAATGAATTATTTAGAAGTATAGTTTTTAGTTTCTAATTGTATTTTTTACAGACATTTTGTTATTGATTTCTAACTTTGTTGCATTGCTGCCAGAGAATACTGTGTGTGTAATATCAATTCTTTAGTATTAGATGAATCTCCCTTAGAACTATAGGGCATGGTTAATTAATGAGATTTCCATGAGATCTTGGAAACATTCTAAGGCCTCCAGACATCCTCTACCGTACTTAGGTTCTCTCCTTCAGTCCGTTCTCAGACTCTTGACCAGTGGTTCTTTAACTTTAGTATGCATCATCGCCACCCTGGGGATTTGTTAAAACACACATTGCTGGGCCCCACCACCAGAGTTTTGGATTCAATAAGTCAGATGTGGTTGAGGAATTTTGCATTTTTAAGTTTCCAGGTGATACTGAAGCTGCTGGGGATCACATCCACAGAACTGCTGGTCCAAACCATAATGCCTCTTCTTTTTCTCATTACTTTCTTGTCCAAGACCCCTGATTTTGCCTTGAAATCCATTTCTGGTCTTTGCTATCCTAACACCTCTCTATATTTGCTGGGGTTGTTTCATCCAAGAAAGTGAGCTCTATTCTACAAGGTGACTCCAACTCTGAAGGTTCCATTTCCTTTTTCCAGACTTCAAGCTGTAGCTCTACTGATCAGTCTCATCATTGGTTAGTGATTTTCAACCCTCATGTCACAGTACAAAGAACTGTGGAGGTTTTCAAACGTACGTGTTCATGACCCTCTTCCAGAGATTCTGGGATATGAACTAGTCATGTGTGAATTTTAAGTGCTTCATGATTGATTCTTTTTTTTTTTGAAACATTGGCACCTGAGCTAACAACTGTTGCCAATCTTTTTTTTTTTTTTTTCTGCTTTATGTCCCCAAATGCCCCCGGTACATAGTTGTATATCTTAGTTGTAGGTCCTTCTAGTTGTGGCATGTGGGATGCCGCCTCAGCATGGCCTGATGAGTGGTGCCATGTCCACGCCCAGGATCCCAACCAGAGAAACCCTGGGCCCCCGAAGCGGAGCTGGAGAACTTAACCACGCGGCCACGGGGCCCGGGGCCGGCCCCATACATGCTTCCTCTTAACTCAGTATTTATTGACTAAATTACTTCTTTAGTAGTTGGCAGAATGATGGCTTTTCTTGTGTTGGTCATTGTCATTTAAACTATTTATCTCCTCTTTTAAATGCTAAACTTCTTTGGGAAGATAGGAGAATCTGTCTGACACTTCTCTGTAAAGATTTAAAGGGGCCTAAAAACATCTTATAGCTGGTGTTTGTGGATTGAAATCAGATTGATAGTGGTCACCAAGTGAAAGTTCAAGAAATCTGGTTAGAAAGTAGAACCAAATAGCTCTGCCATTTTCCTAAGATGAAGTCAACCTGAATAGATCTTTTGGCATATGCTGATGTAAAAAATGAACATAAATCAAAATCTCATTGCAAGTATTTTTTAGTGATTTGGGCTTTGAAACAATAAAAGAAAGAACGGAGACATATTCTTACACTCTCTGCAAGTATTCAACAATATGCCTCATTGGCTGGAACACATCGTTTCTTTCCTTGGAAAATTTTTTTTTTCCATTGAGAAATACTCTTTCTGGCTACAATTTGAAATAACAATCAGGTTATAGGACATTGAAAAGGATCTCTGTGATTATAGCTGCTGGGATTTGGCTAAAGGAAAAGGTAACAAGAAACACTGGCTGCCAAGAATGAACGATTCTGGTATTAATTGACATGTCTGGGCTAAATTGTCTTCAAGGATGTGGTTAAAGTAACAAAGAGGTAATAATTATTTACTCCAAAGAGCTACGTGCTCGGTCTTGGCAGTCTTATAATGAATAAAATGTTTAATAGATTCTTTATGTTTATGTTTAACTAGAATATGAAACAGTATTCATTAAATTTAGGAGAAAGTCTTAAGTGACCAGACCAGAAGCAAGTAAAAAATTCAGGTAATAAATTTTGGAAATTTAGGCCAGCCAGGGCTAGTGCTCATCCCCTACTTATGGCTGTAAATAAATCACCCAACTTTGCCTGATATTTATTTTCTCTCCTAAAATAACCATAATAGATTTTTTTTTCCAGAGAAGCGATTTATTGCAAACTTACAGTGTGACCTTGAGTTAGTACCGCTTTGGGTCTCAGTTTAACTATCTATGAAATTGGAGTTGAATTCAATAATCTCTAAGGGGCATTTCTACTCTAAGACATCCAGCAGTATATGACAGCATGGTTTTCTCCTCTATTTTATTTGGCTGGCTGTATTTCTTTGCAAGCTCCCTAAGTGGGGATTTCTTTCTTTTTCTTCCTTCCTTCTTTTCTTTCTTTCTTTTCTTCCTTTCTTCCTTTCCTTTCCTTTCTTTCCTTCTTCCTCCCTCCCTCCCTCCCTTCTCTCCTTCCTTCCTCTCTCTCCCTCCTTCCCTCCCTTTCACCCTTCCTTCCTTTTATCCCTTTCTCTCTCTGTCTCTCTCTCCCCCGCCCTCTCCCCACCTCCGGTCTCTATAAATACATCAGTAATATTTGTGGAAGGCACTGTGCTGAGTGTTTTTCGTATAATTCCATTTCAGTCACCTCATAGTTCTGTTATCCTTATTTTGCGAATGAGGAACTGAGGCTTGGAGAAATTTTGTAACTTATCCCATATCACAGAGCCAGTGAATGGTAAAAAGGCGTTTATATCCAAGTGAGTCCAACTCCAAATCCATGCTCTTTTTATCTATGTTGCTGCTTTTTGTCTTGTCTCTCTCTTTTTCTTTCCTTATTTTTGTACCAAATCAGCTATAGTATCCCTTTTCTTTCCATTTTGTTTGGCTATGGTGGCAATAGTCCTAAGACTTTAAATCCTCATGTGGTTGGAATTATTCCTGTTCTTACAGAACATAAACTTGATATATTATATGTTCTAGAATTATGCACCTTTTCTTAAACTCTGATTAACCCCTTGGATAGCCAAAATTTCCGTAGTCTCTGTAATTTATTTTTCCTATTTGTTCCTCAGTTCTGCTTTTAAAGCAAGATTTTTCAGTAATTTTCTAAAATTCACGTTTTCCTTGTAAATCCACCTGGACCTCTTTTTCATGTCCTTCATAAGTGTCTGTTGGCACTCTTTCCCTTGATAGCTACATTCCCTTGTTTTGTCTCTTGGTATAAGCCTTTATCGTTCATTTCTTAATCATTCCTATAAGCTTTTTCCATGTGCCAGTGTTATGCGTTTGCAAAGACACTTCTCTCCATCATTCCAAAGAAGAATAAACGCACTCCTCTACTTCTGACATTAAAATGGAAACAAATCCGCTGCACTCCCAAAAGCTTTGCGCTATGGTACAATATCCAGGGTATCTTAAAATCCCATTAGCACTATTATTCCTTGGAGAATGCTTATTTATGAAGATAGAGACAGTTCCTGATATCCTTTGAAGATGAAAACCAATTCTACTGGATACCACCATGGACTGGCATCTAGCTTTGGTTAAAGTGGTAAAATTTGCTTTTGAATAACTGAGAGAAAGTAAGACTTTAACATACTGTTCACATTCTTATACATTTTTTCACAAAAGTACATTTGTAGCATCATTAGCATACTTATTAACCTGTCATAAGGAAGAGCTGAAAAATAAATTTATGCTAAGATACAGTCTAGCACTCTAAGAAATACAAATGCAAGCAGCTCCTGCCATGAGACTTCAACTGTTATCAATCATTATTTAATCTAGTGGTGAATGCTTTTTGGTAAATTTACTTCCAGAGACAAAGGTTTTCTCCCTTGAAGTATTTGTATGCTTTCTTTCATTGGCGTTATATAACTCACTGTGTTTTCCTTTTGGTCTTGACTGCCAAGAAGCTTGGGGCCAAGCGTGGAGCTCAGTCATGGTAAGTCTATTATCCTTTGTGGTCAGGATATTTGTCTCTTTCTCCTTTTCTGGTTTTAATTTCTGTTTCAACAGTATTTATGCCTGCTTTTAATGAAAAGCTATATCAAATTCCCTCTCTCTCTTTTAAGTAGGGAAGAAGTAATAATAAATAAATAGTAATGGATTTATTACTTTGGATAAAATACAATTCATTTGGATTTTTTTTCAGAGTCAAAAATTTGCTTCTAGGCTCCTCTTGTCTGACAGTAATTTAGAACTTGATTTAACTTTGCGTTAAAACACACACATGCATGCACCCTCTATGCAGCAACCCTGTGTAACAAAGTCTTTACTTTCTTCTTCTTTATCAGAAAGGAGGTAGTGGTTTTGTGTTTGGCTCTTTTAATTTGCTGTGGCCCACAGTTTTCCAAAGACTCCTCTTCCAAATGGAAGGCTCAGCTCTCTCGTCCTCCACCTCCTAGGGGCTCACATCTGAAGGTGGTTGGTGTGGTGTGAGTGAGGACAAGGTCTCACTTTCTGTAGTTCCCTATATCTGTCTTTTTGGATCAGCCAGGAGAAAATTCTCATAGCAACCTAGTCATTTATTCTTCTCAACAGTTTGGCTCTTTAGCTAAATTATTATTCTATTTAGCCTAGTGACCCCAAGGTTCACAACCTGCTGAATGTCTCTAGGTCTTTGCCAGTATTCTTAAAGAAAACTGTAAATATGTATGCATGTATGTATATACATACACATACTTTTATACTTTTTACTATATACAATATATAAAAATATATATGTGTGTGTATATATATTATATATATTATATATACACACACATACACATATATATGCACACAAGCATATTCCAAACAATATTAGAATTTCCTAAACTTAAAAATTGTTCACTGTCCCATCATCTTAGTAAATTATGTATTATAATATTTCCTACTTGGAAAGCCCAACTCTTCATATATTTTAAACCTACTGAAGCAAAGTGGAATAATATTTAAAATAAAATTTAAAAATTAAAAATTAAAATTAAGATAAATTTATGAAACGGTACTCTTACAACCTAGGTTAAAAGGTAAACATCTTTTTAGGATGAGCACATATTGGTATTTGCAGAGCCTTGCTTTTTTTCTGTCTCTCTCAGTTTTCACTCATCTCTTTCCATCATTTTGGCTTGATTTCTCTTTTCCCTCCACCTTAGGGCTTTCTTGGGTTCTTCTGGTTTGCCTTCAGTCCTTTGCTTTTTCTTCACCTATTCCCTTTGAGGACTAATTCAGCATTGTAAAAATCTCTTGCAGAAATAACATGTATTTTGTTTCTTGTTATCAGATGTATCATTTACATCTGTTACATGTTTGCTTTATGTACATGCCCACCCGCCCCACCCCATACTAAATGCCAAAGAGTCAAAAAGTTTTTATGAACAAACTTGCCTTGCATTTTGGAACATCTTTCTTTTCCAGCCTATCATTAGCATATGACCTTAGTATTTGGTTAATTCCCATAAAATGTGACAACATTGAATTAGGCATACTTGTCAGCAAATCTTGTCCATGAAAAGTGGCTACTGCCTGTGGCCGAACGTCCTGGACCTCATTCAAGGAGATGTTTGTACTTTGTCTCAAGATCAAATGTTCCAAGAGGCATATTTTGAGAGCTCAAAGGACCTCAACTTTTTCTTTCTTTCTGAGAAATGGGCAGTCCCTTCTCCACCCTCACTGGAGCAATGACTCCTGAATGGTTTCTAGGAACTCTCCCCTTCCTGCACTCCAGCATGCAGCCCTGTACTTTTCTTGACTTGGATAATTACAATTACTAATTATCTTTGAAGGATTTGTCTGAAAAGAACAATCTGCTTCTAGAGGAAGAGCGTCTACAGAAATCTGAACTCCCCTGACACAATAAATCCAGCCGCCCCAGGGGCTCGCTCCCTCCCCACCTCCTCCCCCCACCCCCCTTGCCTTGCCTGAGCCTTCCCTGCTTCCACATCTGGAACTCCTTGCTGCTCTCCCCACCCCAACCCAAAATGCTTGGAGTAGAAATAGTAAAGGGCAGTCAAGGCTTGGAAATCTTATTCCTACCAAAGTGGGCATGTAGCTGGCACCTCCAAAAATAAATCAAAAAGGACCTGAGTTACTGTTCCAGCTCTGCCATAAACTACCTATGTGACCTTTGGAAAATTATTTAACCTCTGAGATTCTCTTTCTTCATCTATCAGATGAGAAACAACTACCCTGCCCACCTCACAAGGTTCCTGAGAATGGAATGTGGTAATGTGTATGGACGAGCTTTAAACACGACTTATTCTTTTATTATAGTATGTGGTGGGGGGAGCGTCACAGTTTACCACTTTGCATTGGGCTAGGAAAGATTCAGTGGCAGACTTAGTAGATTTTTTCTGGCAAGAATAGGAGATTTGAGGCAATTCTGGGAGAGTGAGTGCACCCTGGTTCTTGCTGAAGTGTCCCCTTAGCGGGATCCCCTGTCCTTTTATGCTTCTCTATGTCATTGTTCTAAGGACATTTCTCCCCTGTCTTTGGGGTCCTGTGATCTGGAGACATTGTGCTACGTTGCAGAATCACTGGGCCTTTGGAAAAGCTGTATTAGCAGCTTAACCTGCGCCTGTGAAACTGTCTCTCTCTGGAGCTGCTTCTATTCCTTTCCATCCCATTCCATTTTCAACATTTATTTGGGCATGTAGTGTGTCACGTGTTGGGAAGGAAAGAAAAATGACACATAGTAAATTTTTGAGTCAGAGCTCACAAATTACGAGAAAGATACACAAGTAAGCCCACCTGAACTGTGATAAAGGCTCCAATTCTGGTAAAGACAATGTATTCCGAAAGTACAGAGGAGGAGAGACTAATTCTAAGTGATTAGGTCTGAGAAGGCTTACGGAAGATATGGGATTTGAGCCATAAGTACCTAGCACATAGGACTTTTGGTGGGTCTTAAATGGAAATGGGTTGGATTCATTCAAAGGTAGGAATGAATTTGAGAAGGTGGAAGGCAAGACAGGGTAGGTGAGGGTAGCAGACGATAAGTCTAGAATGTGGAAAGGTGGATAGGGGGCCAAGTTGTAGAAGGGGTATATTCTCAGTCTATTTTTTTCACCCTATGTGACAGAATTTACTAGTTTCATTTCTGGAATTTACAGTGACTGTTGGAAACTAAGTCACTTTAATCATACACAATTCTTACACTTCCTCTGAAACCTATCATGATGAGATTTGGTTCATGGACTGTTTCAAAGTCTGCATCAAAGGGATTTAAATAACTGTACTTTTGATAATCTTTTCTCATCATCAGCTGAGAGTAACTGATAATCATGGAGTTTACTGATGCCTTTGAAAAAACATGCACAGAATGTAGGACTCGGTCTCAAACCCAATGCTTAGAAAAAGCGTTCTAAGGACTGTGCCAAGCGTTCCAAGGTGAAGGCGCAAAGCTACAGCTCGATTGCAAGCTGGATATTAGTGCCTGTGATTCACAAAGTTTATGGTTAGGCGTTGGAGTCAGTGGTTAAGGAAATCAGTCTAGAAACCTGCTACCTGGTTATGTAATATCATTGTGGGAGGAAGGATTTCTGTAGATTTATAGCTTAATTTATTCTCACCCAGACAACACCTCTTCAGACTTTATATCCATCAGCTACAAATATAAAATTAGGAAGTTAAAGGCAGAAGGAGCTTTCTAGTGGAAGGATAAACTTATATCTCTCATAGACCACGAAGACCGTGATCTGAAAGAATTATTTTTTTGTAGAAGGCGAGCAAACTCCCTTCTCTTTTATATGCCAAACCCAGGGGAAAATTCGAGTTTGGTTTAGAACCCTGGAAAGGCTCTTTTAATGAAAATCCTTTTCCCCTCCAGCAGTGCTTGTTTTCTGAGATGCTCAGAGTGATTGACACACATCTCGTTTATTTTCCAGATTTCCCAAGTGGTCATATAATCGGCAAAATGTAATTCCAATTTTCAGTGTGCTGGGTGGGCTTTGGCATGAGGGTGTTTGGGGAAAAGGGAAAAGCCAATGCTCTTCACTATCCCGTTGTCCTAGAGAAATCTCAGCATTGACGTCAGGCATCCAGTTCTGAAAGCTCATGGAGACTTTGTGCTTGTCAACAAACTGAAGTGGGACAGGCGACAGGTGGTCAGCACAGTTAAGTGTGCCATTGTTCCAGCATGACTATCATTATAGTTTCCACTGGCGTAGCTGTTGAGTTTGAGGAAAGCAGCCACGAAGAGAGCTGGTAGGGAGGCCCCAAACACTAGGGACACAGAGCTAAAGATTCATAATCTCTATCCCCTTGTGATGGTTAATTTCCTGTGTCAACTTGCCTAGCCCATGGTACCCAGTTGTTTGATCAAACACCAGTCTAGACATGGCCAAGAAGGTATATTTTCCGTGTGAGTAATGTTTAAACCAGTAGACTTTGAGTAAAGCAGATTACTCTCCATAATGTGGATGGGCCTCATCTAATCAGTTAAAGGTCTTAAGAGAACTCCCGAGGCCCCCCAAAGAAGAAGGAATTTTGCCTCCAGACTGCCTTCAGACTCAATACTGCAATACTACCCAGCTCTTCCCTGGGTTTCTAGCCTCCTGGTCTGCTTTGCAGAGTCGGACATGCCAGTGCTCACAATCATGTGAACCAATTCCTTAAAATCTGTCTCTGTTTCTACATTATATATATAATATCTTGTTTTATATTGTTATATATGTTATATATATGTTATATATAATGTGTTTTATATTATATTACGTGTAATACTAAAACAACTTAAATTTTGTATATATTTTGTATATAAGTTTTGTAGATATTTATGTAGCCTATTGGTTCTGTTTCTCTAGAGAACCCTGACTAATATGTCCTCTTGGTTTCTTTGTGTTTTTGTTTTTGGTTGTTGCTGCTTGTGTTGAATAGTCAGAATGGAGTATTCTAGATACAGCTGAACAAAAAACTGTGCTCCACATCACCTATCTTTTTTCTCACTGGTGTTAGTTTCCCCATAAGTCACGAGATTGACTGATAAAAGCAAAGGGTAATGAAAATGGCTTTGGAATGAAGCGTGCAGAGCATAGGGCCTGTTCTGTTTAGCTTCCGCTGCTCTCTGTTACCCATCTTTCCCTTTTAGCCCATTAATGTCATGTTCCATTTGAGGTTGAGCTGTACTGCACTTTGCTGGGAAGAAGGAATGTAAGCTTCTTTTATTAATGGGTATCATGTTGTCCTGACCTATCTTTGTTTTTTTTCTGAGCAAAGATGGTTGGAATTTTATAGATGACAGTTCAAGATTTCACTTTTTGATTTGTTTTAAAGTGGAGTAAACCTTATATTCTTTAAATTTTTCTTTGGTAACTGAACCATCTCCAGTTCAGCATTGTTCAATAGAACTTTCCGTGATAATGGAAATGTTTTTCCATGCTGTCCAATATGGTAGCCACTACCACATATGGTTATTGAGCACTTAAAATGTGGCTAATGTAGCTGAGGAACTAAGTTTTAAACTTTATTTAACTTAAAGTCATTTAAATTTTAATTTAAATAGCCACACAAGGCCAGAAGTTTCCATATTGCACAGCACAAAACCAATTGAGTCTCCAAACCATTTGTAGTTTGTTTTTACTCAAGTATATTAGTGTTCTCCAGAGAAACAGAACCAAGGATATACACAGACATACATAAGAGGAGGTTATTATAGGAACTGGATCAAGTGGTTATGGAGGCTGAGAAGTCTCATGGTCTGAAAGCTGGAGATCCAGGAAAGCCAGTGGTATAATTCAGTCCAAGTCCAAAGGCCTGAGAACCAGGGAGCCGATGGTGTGGTCCCTGTCTAAGTCTGAAAGCCTGAGAACCAGGAAAGCTGATGTCCGGGGATAGGAGAAGATGGATGTCTCAGCTCAAGCAGAGAGAGCGAATTTGCCCTTCCTCCACATTTTTGTTCTGTTGAGGCCCTGAACAGATTGGATGATGCCCACCTGCAGTGGTGCAGGTGGCTTCTTTACTTAGTTGACTGATTCAATTATTAATCTCTTCTGGAAAAATCCCCATAGACACACCTGGAAATAATGTTTTACTTAGCTATTTGGACATTCCTGAGTCCAGCAAAGTTGACATATAAAATTAACCACCATACTAGTAAAAGCAAGTCTGTTTTCATATATCAACTTAGTGATAAAAGATATAATAAAAATCCTCACTGCTTATAATTGAGGTCCTCGGACCAGCAAGCATCAGCATCGTCTATAAGCTTCCTACATGTGTAGAATCTTGGCCCCAAGCTACATCTACTGAGTCAGAATCTGCATTTTGACAAGCTCTTCAGTTGATGCCCCATTCACGTTTGAGAATTGCTGATATAGACCAACCATACAGTCTTAGTTCGCAGATGGCAGGGAGGGAAGTAGTGAGTATTCTATCCAAATCGCTTATGTGACTCCTTCTGAATACCCTCCCTACCTGTCTCCAACCTAGGTTCTGGGATTTATGGGCCTCTAACCCTGGTTCTGGCATGATCTTGTTAGGGAGAGTGTTAGAATCGCTCTATGCGTAGTTTTGATTTTTCAAGATGCTACACCTGCTCACAAACTTCTGATTGTTTTCTTGCTCTCTTGGAGTCGGGAGTAGCATGTTTGAATCTCAGGGATTTCTTAAAGTGAAAAATCATGGCTCCTGAATAAGTATGTAGTTGTGCTGTGTGATGTGCTATGCGATGTTCATTGATAAAACAACAAATCAAAATCTGCATTCGTTTCCTGTTTATTATCAAAGTCAATTATATCTTATTAATAGCATTAAATACAATAAATGTTGAATGCCGTATGTATTTGTGACTACAATATACCTAGCACTGTTCTGTCATTATTTTGAGGAGTAAAATTTGCAGACATAATAGAGACTGGACATGGTGAATTGAACATTTGCTTGACTTTGAATTCAATCTTTATCCCCTGTGGGTGTTGGTAACGACAACCAGTATGGTAGAAAATTCAGGTAACTGCTGTTACATGTGGTCTTTTAGTCTACAATCCATGGTCGCATATTCATTAGGTTCTAACAATAATTCTGAACTACAGACTTTTCCGACATTATCATGGGTGTCATGTAAAGCAACTTATAGCAAAGCTGTCCTGTCTTTTTAGGACATAACCGGGTAATAGATAATAAATCAGACTGACTTAGAGTTTTACTGGCACACCTCTAAAATGCTGCATACGTTTATAAAGGAATAAATTCTCAGTGCATAGAAGGACCTTGTGATGTTTGATTTTGTATTAGCCTCGATCCTAGCACCTTTTTGTGTCCCTACCATTGTGCTCACTTTTCTTTCTCATCTACCTTTAATTCATATTATCTTGCTATACTTTATGTATCTTTGTAAGCTACTTTTTGGTAACAAAGTGGGGCCATAAGTTAAAAAACAATAGTTTGGATTAAAAGTCAAGATTTAGTTAATTTGGATCAAAATTAGAAAGTGCCATCAGGCAGAGTTGATTTATCCATTCTGTTACTCAGTTAAGCACACATTATATGTAAATGTTAGTACAATGTCTTCCCCCATAATCTCAATAGGCAGCAGATGGGGAGAAGATGGAAAGCTTCGCATCTGTGGTCAGAGGTTAAAAATTAGCCTGGGCTTTGCAGTCTGACTTTGAATCTCGGCTTGTTCATTTGTTTGTACAGATGAGTTAACACCACTTCACTGAGAGGTAGCTCTGACTCTCTCAGAAAGGATCTGAGGCCTCCTATGCTCCTTGTAGGAGGTGGCCTTGGCAGCTTAGAAGTACCTGGGATGTAAGAATCTGAT
This sequence comes from Equus przewalskii, assembly GCF_037783145.1. Classification (NCBI taxonomy): domain Eukaryota; kingdom Metazoa; phylum Chordata; class Mammalia; order Perissodactyla; family Equidae; genus Equus; species Equus przewalskii. The sequence continues at coordinate 85,450,615 of NC_091832.1, forward strand.
TACTGAAGCCACATTCAAGGTGTGATGTTATGATTGTGGGGAGATCTAACCCCAGATGTTTCTTATAAACACATAGCAGTGGCAGGTGCTGTGGATGATATTCTTTAATAGGTTCAATTCCGAAATGACTCACACACTGAAGAAACTTAAAAAGACTTGCAGCTTCATGAAATCCTTTTTCTTGAGAATTTCGGGGATATAAGTTCTTCTACTGTACTGCGGTTCTAATCATGCTCAGCCAGATTTCTCCAGCACTCGCACCTGTGGTGGCCTTGAGCGTGCCATGATTCAGTTGTGCAGTTGCTGCCTGGGCCCAGAACTGGTCCAGAGATCCTGACCTTAAATGCTACTAACCTCTGTGCCTCTTAGTACCAACTGATTTTGACATGGGCTTGTCCAGGTGCTTGACAACCATTCAGCAGAAAGCTGAAGTTATCTAAAATGCCAGGACTCAGAGATAATGGTTTAAATTTTTGCATATTTAATTTCAGGGTTTTTTTTTTTGGGGGGGGGCGCCCATTTACACATACATACGCACACATTCACTTGCATATGAATTATGTTGGTATTTACCAATATTATGTTATTTAAGTAATATGAGGAATAAAGTAATATGAGATAATGAACGTTATTAAGTATTTTCTGAAAACAGGATCTTTTATGGCTTTCTCTTATCTATTATATGGACGTTGCATTACCTGTTGAACCATTCTCTCATGGTTGGACTTTGTTTTTTTTCAGTCTGTTGCATTATAAATAGCTCTTCATTGCTACTGCTTCGTATGATTTGAATTCTTTCTTGATACATATTGCTAAATTCAATTCCAGAGAGATTGAGTCAGTTATGTTCCTGGTGGCGGTAACTGAAAATATTTATCTTTCAGGATCCCAGCAAGCACTGAAAATTAACGTTTAAAAGATGCTTGATGAAAAAGATTAACTAATTGTTTTAACTGATGAATTATTTTAATTTGTACTTTTTTCCTTTTTTAAATGAGGTATAATTGACATATAATGTTACATTAGTTTCAAGTGTAAAACATAATGATTCGATATTTGTATATGCGGCGAAATGATAACTGCAATAAGTTTAGTTAACATTCATCACTATACATAGTTACGAAATAATTTGTACTTTTTTGTATGATCATGTAGGACTTTATATCTATTTTGTGAATTTTTAAATCTTCTTTATCATTTTTAAATATTGGAGTGTTGAAGTTTTCCTCTTAAAAAGAGTTATAAGTTTCCCATAATCAGAGTTGTAAATTTTCATCGCAAAAAATCAGAAAAATATATAGAGGAAAATAAAAGTCACTCATAATCTTATCACTCAGGAGTAACTACATTGACACGGTGTGCTTAGAAGAAGATCCTCCATATTCTTTTCTCTACCTATATAAACACAAGCCACACAACCACCCACTCTTTCTATTCTGTTACCAAAAAGGAAACACATATTGTTTCTGTAATCTGATCTTTCTCAACTAAAGACATATTGTGGGAAAAACAGAGGTGGATGTTGTGGTTAGGAACATGGCCTGGGAAGTCAGACTCCCTGCGTGGCCATGTCAGCTTTGCCACTTAATTAGCCATGTGATCTTGAGCAAGTTGTTCAACTACTCTGCACCCATTTTCCTGGGAATAAGTGAGAATAATAATAAATGAGAATAATTTATAGTCTATTCACAGAGCTGTAAACAGCGAATGAAATAAAGCATGTAAAACACTAAGAATAGTACGTGACACACAGTAGCACTAATAAAAGTAAACTTCTAACATCTTCTCACATCAACAGTAGATTTACATTGCTGAGAGGATAATTGCATGGATTCTATCGTTAGCGGTATTCTATTCTATTGTACATTGTATTTGTTTGTATCATAATTCCCTGAAACAATCCCCCTTTGAAGTACTTTTCAGTTGTTTGTAATTTCTCATTTTTAAACTTTACTAAGATGAATGGTGAGTGGAGCAGCATGGAGTTTAGGAATGCTGGTTCTTAAAAGGACTAGCTATGTCTCTGTGAATTCTGGCTCTGCCACTAACTAGACAAATTACTTAACTACTTAAGTCTTAGATTCCTCATGTTTCAAGTAGACAGAACAAAATTCTCATGAGGTTGTTTGTTAGTTATCTATTGCTGTAAAACAAACTAGCCCAAAACTTAGTGGTTTAAAACAACCATTTTATTTGCTCACGAGTCTATCGTGGGCTGGCCTCAGCTTGGTGGGTTTTCTGCTTCTCTCACCTGGGGTCACTCATGTGGCTAAAACCACCTGATTGCTCAGCAGTGGCTGGATGGTCTATATTGGCCTCCCTCCTATGTCTGGTGCTTGGTACTGGCTGTTGACTGACCTTGAATCTTTAGCGAGCTAGGGGTTCTTAACATGTGGCAAGATTTCAAGAACAGAATGAGAGAGAGAAATCCTTTATTTGTGACATTTGTTTACATCTCATTGGTCAAAACAAGCGACATGACCAAACCCAGTGTCACTGTGGGATGGGACTATGCAAGGGCTTAGATACAGGGGGGCGTGATTCATTGGAGGAGGCCATTACTGTAATAAACTAGTTGTTGTAAGGATTTCAACTTATTTTTCTCATCCTTAATAATAATAGTATCTACCTCACAGAATTATCATGAAAATCAAATGATCCAATGCATATGTACTATTTTTCACAGTACATGGAACATTGTAAGTGTTCAATATATGTTAGTTATTATATTGAATACTTGCTTGCTTATTTCCTTGGGAAATGAATGGAGGTATGTGCTTGATAAAGACATTAGATACATTGGCAAATAATATATTTTCCCACATCTTTTTAAAAACATTGGGTATTATCACTTTTGAAAATCATTGCCCCTCTGATGGATGAAAAATGATAACTCATTGTTATCATTGTTTCTTTGATTACTTGTGTTTCTTTGTACATAATTTCCATAGATTTTAGAACATATGCATTTCTTTAGTGATTTGCCTATTCATTCTCCTTGCCCATTTAAAAGAAAATAAATGCTTATTTTGGAGTAATTTTAGATTTACATAAAAGTTGCAAAGACAGTACAGAAAGTTCCTATTTATTCCATACAACATTTTGCATTACTGTGGTACTTCTGTCACAACTGAGAAACCAACGTTAGTACATTACTGTTAACCAAACTTCAGTCTTTATTTAGGTTTCACTAGTTTTTCCACTAATGTCCTTTTCTGTTCTAGGATCGGGTCCAGAGTACCACATTGCATTTAATCTTCCTGTTTCCTTAGTCTCCTGTATGTGACAGTTTCTTGTGACCTTGACAGCTTTGAGGAATGCTGGTCAGATATTTTGTGGAATCTCTCTCACTTTGAGTTTGTCTGATATTTTCTCATGATTCATCTGGGATGGTGGTTATTTGGGAAGAATACCAGAGGGGTGAAATGCTTTTCCCATCACATCCCATCAAGGGACACAGGCTGTTCACGTGACTTAGCACCAGTGATATTAACCTTGATCACTTGTTTTGAGTGGTGTTTGCCAGGTCTCGCCACTGTAAAGTTATTATTTTTCACTTTCCGTTCTATTCTTTGGAAGCAAGTCACTAAGTTTAGCCCACATTCAAGGCGGGGGGGTGAGGGTGGAGCGCCACCTCTGAAAAGAGAGTTGTATTAGTTTGCTTGGGCTTCTGTAACAAAATGCCAGACACTGGGTGGTTTAAACTACAGAAATTTGTTTCTCCCAGTTCTGGAGGCTGGAAGTCTGAGATCAAGGTGTCAGCAGATGTGGTTTCTCCTGAGGCCTCTCTCCTTGGCTTCCAGGTGCTGCCGTCTTGCTGCGTGTTCACGTGGTTGTCTCTGTGTGTGTATGCGTTTCATGTCTCTGTGTCCTGATTTCCTCTTCTTATAAGGGCACCAGTCAGATTGGATTAGGGCCTGCCCTAATGGCCCCATTTTAACTTAATTAGCTCTTTAAGGGCCCTATCTCTACGCACAGTCACATTCTGAGATATTGGAGGTTACTGCTTCAACATGTGAATTTTGGGGAGACAATTCATCCCATAACAGAGGGAGTATATATTATTTGGAGCTTTTCTTTAAGGAAGATTTGTCTCTTTCTCCCCATTTATTTATATATCCAACCATTTATATCAGTATGGAATCATAGATACTTATTTTATACTTTAGATTATAATCTAATCCCATGTTAACAAATTCTTCCAGCTTGGCCAATGGGAACTCTTTCAGGCTGGCTCATGTGCCCCTTTGACATGACCCCATCCTTTTGTTTTTTGAGTCCTTTCTTACTTTCTGGTCCTACAAGATGATCCAGGCCCACTTTGTGTTTTTGGGTTTTTTCGTACTCCAGTCTTAGAATCAGTCATCTCTCCAAGGAGCTGATTCCTTTGATTGGAGAATAATATATTTTTTTTTTTTTTAAGATTTTTTATTTTTTCCTTTTTTCTCCCCAAAGCCCCCCGGTACATAGTTGTGTATTCTTCGTTGTGGGTTCCTCTAGTTGTGGCATGTGGGACGCTGCCTCAGCGTGGTCTGACGAGCAGTGCCATGTCCGCGCCCAGGATTCGAACCGACGAAACACCGGGCCGCCTGCAGCGGAGCGCACGAACTTAACCACTCGGCCACGGGGCCAGCCCCTGGAGAATAATATTTAAACAGCAAGATGTGGGCACTGGGTGTGCCTATTTTTTATATGAGAATGAAATAATATTCTTATTAATTGGAATATCTCTTCTATATTAGAGATATTAACTTTTTGCCTGTCTTGAATGTTACAAATGTTTCTTCTTTCATTAGTTAACAGGTATTTAGTATCTGTTTTTTTTGTGTCTGGCTTTTGTCAAGTGGCTGGAGGCACTCTGAAGTAAATAAAACAAAGTCTCTGCTTTCATGGAGCTTATATTCCAGAGAAGGCAATTAGTCAACAAACAAGTAGGGAAATGAAAAAATAACATAACACCATAGCATAAGACCAATGAAGAAAAATAAAGCAGGGTAAGTGCTGGAGAGTAAATGAGAGGATGACTATCTTAGATAGGCCAGCCAGAGAAGGCTTCTTGGACAAGGTGACACTTGAGCAGAGACCTGAATGAAAAAGAGGAAACAGCCATGGAGCTAGCTGAGGGGTAGAGCGTTCGAGGCAGAAGAAATAGAAAGTGCGAAGGCTCTGAGGTGGGTGCATGCTGGCTGTATTGTAGGACTAGCAAAGAGGCCACTGGGGCTGGAGCAGAATGGATGAGGGAGACAGTAATGAAAGGTGACATGAGAGGTTGTGAGGGGCCAGATCATGCAGGGCCTCATAGGTCATAGTAAGAACTTTGGCCTTTATTCTGAGGGTGATGGAAGCCATGGGAGGGTTCTAAGCAGAGGAATGACATCATCAGATTTATATTTTCAAAGATGTACCTCTGGCTATTGTGTGAACAATTGGCTGTAAGGAGCTGCGGTTAGAAGCAGGAATCCCAGCTGAGGCTGTTGTGACCCACATGAGAGGTGTTGCGGGTTGGACTGGGGTTGTAGTGGTGGAGACAGAGAGAAGCAGTTGGATTCAGGATACATTTTGAAGCAGAACACCAGAATTTGTCGATTGACTAGATATGAGGGGAAAGAAAGAAAGGAATCAAGAATAACTTTAAGATTTTAAGATTTTGTGCTTTTAATATGTACATTTAATTTCTGTGTAATATTAATCAATATTTCTGAAGCTAACAATGCCTGGGCCTTTTTAGCTTATTGTTTTAATTAACTCAACATACTGTTAAAATTTTTCTGTATCTTCAATTTTATTTAGCACTACTCTTATGTGAAAAATAATGGAGTTTATCTATTTTTTTTAACATAAAGGGTACTATTTCATACTTTTACCACTTTCTCACAATTAAAAACAGATGAAAAGAACTATGAAGAAAACGTTGATATCAATGACATCGTAATGTCCGTTGTATTGGTTATGACTGTATGTTGCAAGTCACAGAAAATCCCATACAAACCAAATATACAAGTGAATATTTTGATTTACTTAACGGGGAACTTCAATTGGTAGTTTGGATTTCAGACATAGTTGGATCCAGGGCTTCAAACAATCGCATCGACTCTCTGTCTTCTCTCTGTTGCTGTCTCTGTTGCTGTCTCTCCCTGTTTGTCTGTCTCTCAGTATTGCTTATCATGACTCTGTTTTATTCTTAGACTCTCTCTATGGCAACATATCCCTAGTGGCCACAAGCATGCTTACAGCTTGGGATCAAAGTGCAAAAGAGACATCCTTGTCAACCCCTCAGAAAGGACTTGGATGAACCCTTCTTGGGTTGTTGTATGAGGAAGATGAATTATTCTGATTGGTCAGCCTCGGTGATGTGTCCACCACCTATAGCAGGGAATGTAGAGTTTTTTTTGGTATGGACTCAATAGAACCACAGGGAGAGCAGGAGGACATTTCCCACAAGGACACCACGCCACGCTGCCAGCCTGCCTGTGGCTGTGAAAGTGATTCCACTAGAGAAGAGCCTGGGCAGTATTCGTAACACAGATGGTAAGAGCTGAGCAGTTCGATGACTTTTAGATCCCCAAGTGAGCCTAAACTCCTGGGATTTTTCATTATTCAGTCAATTTGGCTTAGTAAGACTTAAGTATTTTCACATCCAGTTAAAAATTTTTTCTTGAATTATTCCGTGAAGTAAACACACACACACACACAGACACACACAGACATAAAACCACAGAAATAAAGAGACTTACTGAAGGCTAAGGAGGTAGTCAGTGGGAAAGGTAGGACCAGAAAATAGGCCTTATTTCTGAACCATTGCTCTTGTCCCTGGAGGAGACTACCCTGAGGATCAGGGAGTGGGCGGTCACGTCTGACCATTGGAGATGAAACTCCTTGGTGAATGTGAGCCTCTGACTGTGGGGCCGGTTTCAGGAGTGAAAATTAGGGACCTGAGTAAGCTTGGCATTTAGGGAGGCAGGAGGGAGTGGGAGAGGACGACAGTGATTTCTCCATACTTCACGCTGCCTAAAAGCATCTCACAGAGGTTATGTTGGTACAGAAATTAAGGTGACAGAGAGTTCTGGAGTTTATCAAGTTACATAGTGTTCAGTTCAGTGTAGTGGTTAAGCTGGTAGGCTCCGGGGGCAATTTTGCTAGTTTCCTACATTTACTAGCCCTGTGAGCTCTGGTAAATTACATAACCTTGCAAAACCTTAGTTCCTTTATCATTAAAATGGCGGACAATACTATTTACCTCAAAGTAGCTGTTTGTCCATCCCTTACCCCGAACCTGACTTGAATTCAATGTTCATACTTTGAATGTAGGATGAGCACCTATTTCCTCTCTTAATCTCTCCTACTCTCTTCTCTCTCTTTCAAAACTTTTTTAAAATTTAATTTTAGACTTAGAGAAGAATTGTAAAGATAGTATAGAGAGTTCCCGTGGTCTTCACCCAGCTTCCCGTAATGTTAACACCAGACATAACCAAGACACAATTTGCAAATCTAAGAAATTACATTGATACAATATTCTTAACAGAGCTAAAGACTTTCTTCGAATTTCTTCAGTTTTCCACCAATGTCATTTTTCTGTTTGAGGATCCAAGCCAGGATTGCACATTGTATTTAGTTATCATTCCTTTTTAGTCTCCTCAAATCTGTGACAGTTCCTTTGTCTTTCCTCGTCTTTTGTGACCTTGAAACTTTTCAAGAGTGTTGGTATTTGGTAGGATGCGCCTCAATTTGAGTTTTTCTGATGTTTGTTCGTGGTTAGATTGAGGTACAGACCTTTCTCTCTCTGTTTAAATAACTTCTTTCCTGGCTACCCTTTCAGAAATACTGATGTTGAGTTTTTTAGAATCAGTATAGCTCCACTAACGAATGAAAGATAAGTTGTAATTGTATCCCCTGTAGGAGGAGAAAGGATTGGAATGAAGCGAAATAGCTTTTTTTTTTTTTTTTTTAAATGGTTGGAAAGCTCCTCCTTAAAGAGAATCAGTAATTACCTTTAGGCCAAAACATGATTTTGAGGCTGTTTTGGATGATTTCTTTTGTAAGAATATTTAGTTATTGAAGGGTGGGTTGGGCTGTGAGAAATAGATGTTAAGTGCTATTGCAAGCAAACACAGCCTAGGCGAAGGAGGTTTGTAAAGCCATCGTGCTGAAGGCTTTTCAGAAGATGTAACTAAATTTGGATTAAAAACAGGTGTATTATGACATCTGTTATTTCTATTTAAGGCAACGCTAAGTTTATTCAACAAACATTTATTACCCATTTGACTCTGTTACATGCAGCTCATGGTGCATTGATGTAATATTTGTGGGAAGCATGAAGGAGTTGTATATACAGTCGATTTTCGTTATTCACGATAGTTATGGTCTATAAAGTTGCCGCGAAGAGAGAATGAGCAAATACTGAACCATTGCTCCAAGGGAAGATATGGAGTTAGGTTCCTGTGAGCCTCTGGTCACAACATTTTTGTTAGCCAGGCAGCATGTAATCTTGTTTGTGTGTGTTGCTCTTTAAAGACACCTTATTTAGCATATATTGCTGTTGATTCATTAACACTGAAGTCACAGCCAACAGCACTGTAACTCATGCCCGAATGAAGCTTATCTAACACCTGTATTTTTTCCCTAAGGTACCTCGCAGCCTTCTTGTGCTCAGGAACACTAGACAGCTCTTCAGCACTGCACTAGGTGGCCATTTTAAACAGTGAAATCACTGACAAAGAGTACAAAAATGTGAAAAATGTGGCATTAAGGACACCGTGAAAAGGACACTTGTTTACCGTCTGAGGACTGAAACAAGAAGGCAGAGCATCGCATATTCAATCTTACCTGGGACCGTGTGGGTTGTGCCTCAAAATTTTCCTTGCGCTGAGCATGTTCACAAATGATCAGGAAAGTGCTGTGAGTATTGATTTTGAGGTTGCAAACAAATTTTAGCAGGTAGACAAATTCACAGAGATGGAATCCATGAATAATAAGAATTGGCTGATTTCTTCATCCACACTGTGTGAAGTAAGAGTTATCTTTATCTCACAAACTAAAAAATCTCTGAGGTTTAGGGAGGCTGAATCACTTCCCTCAGGCTAGCCAGCTAGTTAGTGGGGTGGATGGAAGGTTAAGGAGTCTCCTCTAATTCCAAAGGCAGTGCTTCCATCTTTGCACTATGTCTCTCACTGTGTTGAGAAAGCTCAGCTGTCTCAAAGGACACATTCTGCTGTCAGCCAGGTGCTGTTCTCTTACCTATACAAGGTTGCGATAAGTGAGCCATCTCCACTTAGGTGCTTGTCCCTAGACTGGCCACAAACAGGATTTAAAGTCTATTTAACCAAATGGGTCTCCTTCAGAAACATATATTTTATTTCCAATAGTCTCAGTTCCTGGATCTTTCTTATAGGAGTTACAAGTTAGTATTCTAGGAGAACCGTTACTTTGTCATCTTTATTAATATGACCTCTCTCTTCTCAGATGCTTTTTCCTAAGAAGTGTGTTTTCCCACATTATAAAAGTGATCCATGCTATTTTAGTGAACTTTGAAAATGTAGAAAAGCCCAAAGAATAAAATACAAGTCATCCATATTTCTTACATCAAGAAATAATCGTTATTAACACTGGGTGTGACTTCTTCCACCTGTTGTTTGCTTTATGTGTACATGTCTATTCAAACATATATACATGGTATTAAGAATTGGGGTCATACTCTATTTGCTATTTTTAACTTTTTCACATAAGACTATATTTTGGAGATTTCTAAATATCATTGTATGGTCATACTATACTTTATTGAACTATTTAGATTGTTTTCAAGTTTAAGGTATTTCAAATGCATTTTTTTTTTTTTCAGGAAGACTAGCCCTGAACTAACATCCGCTGCCAATCCTCTTCTTTTTTTGCTGAGGAAGACTGGCCCTGAGCTAACATCCATGCCCATCTTCCTCTACTTTGTATATATGTCGGACATCTGCCACAGCATGGCTTGACAAGCGGTGCATAGGTCTGCACCTGGGATCCAAACTGGCAAACCCCAGGCTGCTGAAGTGGAATGTGCAAACTTAACCACTGCACCACTGGGCCGGCCCCTCAAATGCATTTTTAATTGAGCCTTGTTTAAGAAGAATATTAGCACATATTCCTAATTATTATGTGGAAATAGAATTGTGCATCAAAGTGTATGGACATTGTAAAGACTTTTTGATGATTATTGCTAAGTTTCTTTCAAGAAGCTTATATTAATTTACTTTTCCCACCAGCTGTGTCCAAATGCCTGTGTCCCTACCTTTTTGTAAGCAGGACATGACCTCAAGGCTTTACCTTAAGTTGCTTCATTTTAGCATGTAAATACCTTTGAAATTATATGAGCTGATACTTTATTTAAAAAGCAAGATTTAAGTTTTTAGAATGCTCTCTAACTGAAATGCACTATTCAGATTCCATTTCTCCCAGCAATAGGCTCTATGTGCCACGTGGTTGTATGTACCATCTAGTGAGAGGGCAGGGCGTCCCAGGGCACACCCACAGAGTGAGCGAGGAGGGCAGGGGAAGATGAACCCGTGAAGGAGACAGAAACAGAAGCCAGAAAGATGCCCAGAGAACCTGGGGAGCTGGATGTCACAAGAACCAGGATGATGCCATTTCCATAAAGCTGTAAAGTTTCCATTACACAACAGTGTAAATGCTTCAGAAAGGATTCAAAAAGTCATGTGAAACAAGAGCTAACAATTGTAGGTTTAATTGAGCAAAAAGGGAGGAGAGAAATCTGGAGTACCGTGGGCTGAGGTGCATGCGTCAGAGGCCTGTGTTTTTGCATATGCCTGTTTCTGTTTAGTTCCTGCTGGATCTTTTGGAGTGTGTGTGGGGGGAGTGAATGTACAAACATGGGTTATTCTGGAAGCAGCTGGCACAATTTGCTTTAGGCCACCTGCTTTGGGGAAACAGCAATTCCATAAATGCAAAGAAGCAAATAATTGCAGATACTATCTGTCTGTTTTTGAATCACCATAAAAGGCCAATTCCAATTTTGTTCTAAAAATGGGCAAAAGTTTTCAGCTGACCCATCATTGATGAGACCTTTTAAAGATGAATTTTCATCCATACAGTAACAATCCGAACTCTTAGCAGGAGGCAGTCAGTTCTTCAAGTAGTAAGTTGGTGGTGTTTCCTGTTAGTACCATCCCTGACCTGTGACACCAATTGAAATGGCACTTTTATTTCAGTGAGTGACACAGGTTTACATTTGGTATCAAATCCTATTTCCACAAATCCATTTAGAAAGAACCACAGAAACCTGTGTTTTGGAAACGATAGAGCAGGCATTGCTGAAGTTAAGAGCTGTGCCCTGAATCCTAGTGTCTACTCAGATGCTTCCTGGTGGCAGGGACACTTCCAGGTGGGAAGAATGACCTATACTCTGAAGGGTCTCTTGGGACTACCTGGGAAGAGCTGACTTAGATCTGGAGAGCATGGAGAGTTCTTTACCCTCTGAGCTTTTTCTGACTTTGCCTGAGAAGAGAATGTGAGATAATGGAACAAGAATAATGATAGTGCCGCTATTAATAGCTAATACTCACTGAGCAATTACTCCGTTCTCGGCTACGTGCAAAGCCCTTGACAAGTGTTATGTAAGCAGCCTTCACCATAACCCTTATGAGATATGAGCCATTAGATTTTACAGACGAGTGAAGTGAGGTACAGAGCAGTTAAGTGACTTGCCTGGAGTCGCTCAGCTAGTGAGAGGTGAAGTGCAGACTCAAACCTTGGTCTTCCTGACTCCAGAGCCCTCCTCTCACCCAGTGCTACCTCTTCTGCCTGTCAGGGGCCCGATGTCGAGCCTGGCCCGTGGTAGGTGCTCTGATGTCTGTTTCCTTCTTTTCTGGGTAGTGGTGGGCTGGAGCCGCAGCCCTGTTCTCTCTTGTCAGATAGGGTGGCCACACACTAAGAACACTGCCTGGACGCTGGTCAGTCTGCACTGGAATGACAAGCATGAGGAGGGCAAAGGTTGCAAGGCCCTCTGGACCCTCTGGGGATTCGAGAACATTATATAACCTCTGAGTCATTTTTTTTGTATTGCTCACATCCTTAGCAGCAGTTTATGATTTTTGTTATTAACTAATTCTTTAAAAAAATCATTTAATAACTGGCGTTTCTTTACCAGCTGAAGACTGATTGCTGTGGTTTGAGGGGAATGGGGAGGTGTCTGGAAAGAATGTTCTTTTTGTCTGAAACCCTAAAATATGCTGTGAGGTGAATGGGGAGGAGGTTCTTCCTGTCAGTTGGGAGCCGAACCAGGAAGTGCTGAGTGGGGCTGAGATTCCCTTCCAGAGGTGGAGGGGGACCTGGCTCTTTTTCTCTTTACACAGAGACACTGAATTTCATTGCTGCTTCCAGTGCCCGAAGGCCTGAGGGAAAATGGAGAGGGTCCAAAGAGAAAAGCTAAAGGTTATGGTTTCTTACTTCCCCGCTCAGCTTTTGCTCACTAGGGAGGTTGGTGGAACTGTTCGGAGCACCAGAGCCAACTCCTTGCTGGATGATGGGGGTGGAATGGCGCCTTCCACAGGTCTCTGAGGGAGAAACAGGAATGGTTAGTGGGAAGCCGCCTCGGGCATCGGGGGGCCTGACCATTGAGTCTTCTTCAGGGCCCAGCTGGGACGAAGGGTACTTGGCTCTTACCAGGAGTGGAAGTGCATTCAAAGGCACACATAACTTAACAGTCCTTTTAAAACAAAGAATTAAAAGCCTAATCCCACTTTTGCCTTTTAAGTATAGCATAGGTGCCTAAATTTGAACTTTGGTATTGTAATTAAATTATATTAATCAGGTTTATATCTATAAGGCCTATGGGCTTCAACTACTTTGAGGTATAGTCTAGCACCCAAGGAAAGAAAGTGAACTCCGGAGTCAGACTGGCTGGGTTGGAATCATGGCTGCAGTGTTTCCTGGTTGTAGGCCTTGGACAAGGCACTTAAGATCTTAGAGCCCCAGTTTCCTCATCTGTAAAGTGGAGTTAACAACAGCACCTACCTCATAGAGTTGTTGTGAGGGTTAAATGAGTCTTAGGAAGAAGAATAATAATAATAACAATGATACATGTAAAGCAATAAGCTTTATGTAAGTGTTAGCTATTCTCATTTTTATTATTGTTGTGTTAATGTTACAAAATGGCATATGCTTGGGGGTGACTTCTTACCAAGACTTCAGCAAAAATTGTTTGTTAAGGAAGTCAGTTGATAGATTTCTCTATGTTCAAGATTTATGTAAAAATAATGGAAAGTCCACAATGAGATATCACTTCACATCCACAAGGATAGCTATAATTAAAAATAAAAAGCAAAATGGAAAATAACAAGTGTTGGCCAGGATGTGAAGAAATTGGAACACTTTTAGATCGCTGATGGGAATGTAAAATGGTTCAACTGCTGTGGAAAATAGTTTGGTGGTTTCTCAAAAAGTTAAACATAGAATTACCATATGACCCAGCGATTCCACTCCTAGTTTTATATCCAAAAGAAGTGAAAACAGTTACTCAAACTAATACTTATACGTGAATGCTTACAGCAGCATTATTTACAATAGTCAAAAGATGGAAACAATCCAAATGTCCATCAATGAATGAAAAGGTAAGCAAATTATGGTGTATACCCACAATGGAATATTATTCAGCCATAAAAAGGAATTAAGTACTGATCTGTGCTATAATATGGATAAACTTTGAAAACATTATTCTAAGTGAACAAAGCCAGGCATAGAATGTCATATATTGTATTATTCCATTTATATGAAATATCTAGATAGGTAAATCTATAGAGACAGAAAACAGATTGGTGGTTGCCAAGGGCTACGGGGAAGAGGGAGTAGGTAGTAACTGCTTAATGGGTACAGGGTTTTATTTTGAGGTGATGATAATTTTTTGAAACTAGATGGAGTTGGTGGTTGCACAACATTGTGAATTTACTAAATTTTACTTTGACCTTTGTTGTTGTTGTTGTTGAGGGATATTGGCCCTGAGCTAATATCTGTTACCAATCTTCCTCTTTTTGCTTAAGAAAGATTGTCTCTGAGCTAACATCTGTGCCAATCTTTCTCTGTTTTGTATGTGGGATGCCGCCACAGCATGGCCTGATGAGCAGTGTGTAGGTCCGCACCTGGGATCTGAACCTGCGAACCCCAGTCTGCCGAAGCAGGGCATGTGAACTTAACCACTAAGCCACCAGGCCAGCCATGCTAAATGCCACTTTAAAGTGGTTAATTTTGTGTTACCTGAATTTCACTTCAATAAAAAAAATACAAAATGAGATAAGCTGTTTCTGATTATAGAAAACAATGATCTGGTTCACACTATTTTAAAAATTATTGCTAAAATTTCTTTCTATGACATGTCAAAATTTGTTTCGCTTTATTGTTATAATTTACATATAATAGAATGAAAAGATTTTAAACGTACAGTTCAGTGAGTTTTGATGAATGTATAGGTACAAGTAACTATTACCTGAATCAAAACATATATTTCCGTCACTCTAGAAAGTTTCCTCATACGTTATTCAAATAATTAATTTGATTTTGATTACCAAAGAATATTGTTACCTTCTAGAAATAGATTCTACAAATAGGATCAATATTACGTACTCTTCGTATCTGGCTTCTTTCACTTAGTGGAATGTTTTGAAGATTCATTCATACAGTTTTGTGTGTCAGTATTTCATAACTTTTTATGCTAAGTAATATTCTTTTGTATTAATATACTGCAATTTGCTTATCTATTCACTCATTGCTGAACATTTGGATTGTTCCCAATTTTTGTCTATTATGAGTAAAGTAACAAATGAATTATGAATATTCTTGTATAATTCCTTTTGTAGAAATTAATTTTCTTTTTTTTGTTGGTAACAATTTAGGAATGAAAGCCCTGGCTTAAAAGGTAAGTATATATTGACTTTATAAGAAATTGTCTGTTTTACCAAATGTACTTCCAACTACATTGTATTTCTGATTGCCTTGTAACCTTGCCAATACTTGGTATCATCAGTCTTTTTCATTTTAGCTATGTGTTTTAGTAAGTATGAAGTAGTATCTCATTGTGGCTTTACTTCGCATTTCCTTGATGCCTAATGATATTGAGTATCTTTTCATGTACTAATTGACCATTCATATATCTTCCTCTCTCTTCTTTTCAAATATTTGAGGATTTTCTAGATATCTTATTTTTATTAATTTCTAATTTGGTTCCACTGCAGTTAAAGAACAATTCTTTGAAATTTCTTGAAATATCTTAGGGAATGTGCCATGTGCACTTGAAAGGGATATACATTCTGTAGTTGTTGAGGATAGTGCTCTCAAATGTCAGTTTGGTCAAATTGGTCAAATCTTTATATCCTAATCAAGTTTTTTCCTATTTTTATCAATTACTGAAATATGAGCAATAAAATCTCCAACTATAGGGGCCAGCCTAGTCGCATAGTAGTTAAGTTTGTGCGCTCTGCTTTGGCAGCCCAGGGTTATCAGTCTGGATCCCAGGCACGGATCTACACACCACTCATCAAGCCATGCTGTGGTGGCATCCCACATGCAAACTGGAGGGATATTGGCACAAACATTAGCTCAGCAACAATCTTCTTCAAGCACAAAAAGGAAGATTGGCAACAGATGAGCTCAGGGCCCATCTCCCTCATCAAAAAAACCCAAGCAAAACAAAGCTCTAAATATAATTGTAGTTTTGTTTCTATTTCTTCTTTTCATTCTGTCAATTTTTCATTCATTTACTTTGATGCTTTATTATTACTTGTATACAAACTTAGGGGTATTGTATTTTTATGTCTGGTAATATTCCTTATCTAAAATTCTGCTATGTCTAAATTAATGTACCTACACCAACTTTCTTGTTTGTAGTGCTTGCATTATATATGTTTTCCCCTCTTTTAATCTCAAACATTCTGTGTCCTTATATTTAAAGTGGGTCTCCTTTAAACAGCATATAGCTGGGTTCTGATTTTTTTTTTCTTTCATCCAGTCTGACAATCTCTGCCTTTTAATTGGAGTCCATTTGCATTTGATGTTATTAGATGGGTTGAACTCTGCCATCTTGCTATTTATTTGTCACCTCTGTTTGTTTTCCTTTGTTATTCTTTCCTTGTCTTCCTTTAGGTTAATGGAGAATATTTTCTTTTTCTTTTCTTTTTTTTTTGTGAGAAAGATTGGCCCTGAGCTAACATCTGTTGACAATCTTCCTCTTTTTGCTTGAGGAAGATTGTCGCTGAGTTAACATCTGTGCCAACCTTCCTCATTTTATGTGGGATGCCACCCCAGTGTGGCTTGGCAAGTGGTGCTAGGTCCACACCCAGGATCTGAACCTGCGAACCCTTGGCCACCGAAGCCGAGCACATGAACTTAACCACTATACCACCTATCACACTTTTTCTTTTTTAGCTATACTTCTTTAATTTTTAGAGTCTGCTTTTATGATTAAAATATGTCATTTATCCTATCACAGTCTTCCTTGAATTGATATCATAATTCCTTAACTATACGCAAAACAATATAATTCTTTTTACGCTCTCCCATCCCACCATTTGCTCTAATGTTGACATATATTTAATTCTACATACTGTATAAGCCCCACAAGAGACTGAAAAAGGCAAGTCATAGAATGAATGAAGTTATTTGCAACACATATCACCAATAAAAGGCTTGCATTCAGTATACTTAAAGAACTACGAATCGGTAAGGAGAACACAACCTATTATAGAAAGATTTTAAAAGATAATTTAAAAAAGGAGAAATTCAGATATCCAATAAACATCTTAAAAAAGTGATCAATTTCATTAGTTATCAGGGAAATGCCAGTTAAAATCATGAGATAGCACTACATACCCAACAGAATGACTCAAATGAAAAAAAAAAACCCTCTCATACACAGCTGGCGGGTGTGTAATTAGTACAGCCATTTTGAAAAACAGATTGGCATTGTTTTCTAAAATTCAAGATACTGAGGTCTCTATAACTTATCAGTTCCACTTCTATTGAAATGCATGCAGATAGTTCATTGCAGCCTCAACAGGAGCAAGCATCCCAAGTTTCCATTAACAGAAGAATGGACACATAAATAGTGCATATTCATCAATGTAATGCTATTCATTAAGAAAATGAAAGAACTACAGCTGAACGGATCATCATGGACAAATCATACCAACATAACGAGGTAAAGAACTCACACTCACAAAAGAATACATACTGTCTATGACGCCATCTTTAAAACGCTCAAAAACTATTTAGGTATTTAGCATGTATACGTGAGCTATAAGACTATAAAGAAAAGCAAGGAAATGATAACTATAAAAGCGGATACACAGATGTTTACTGCATAATAATTTGTTAAGTTGCAAATTTTTGTTTTATGTACTTTTCTTTATGTGTATTTCACAATAATGAAGTGACAACCAAACCTGATTAGATTATTCTTTGAAGGATGACAGTGACACTCCCCTCCGCCCCCACTGAGCAGATCCTTTACTTCATAAACTCATTAGCCAATAAATATAAATATAGACTTCTCTCCACTTTATCTTAAAGAGGTATATTTTGAAGCCCAGGAAATGGACCTTTTTTCAGACATAATGCACATTTGAAAACTTCTTTGGGGTTTAGCACAGTGCTAACAATTTGGTGTCAATAAATGAATTAATGAATGGGAAAGTGACCAATGTAAGAATATAAAGACAAAGAAGAGAGAAGAATGTGTGATGAGTTGCTAATCCTTTTAAGTTTCTTTCACTTGGGATCGTTGGCATTCCATGCTGTCTACTTCAATTTTGCTTACTCTGTGTTTAGAAAAGTAGTTACAAAATTTTGAAAAGGGTTGAGTGGGATCTTAAAAGTCATTTGGTCCAAGCAGTTACTGATAGACAACCCAAGTCAGATGGCTGTACCCCTCCCTTATGAGCACTGTCTTTGAGTCAATCCATTCCTTCTCTGCACAGTTTTGGGTATATCCATGTTTTTGGCGTATAGCTGCCTTATATCCCTAGGTCTCCAACCAAAGCAGTCATGAAGATACAAGGAAGAAACACCCTTATGATGAAAATGTATTTGGGAAAAGGTATAATGCTTCTCTTTTAGCATTATTTTTTTTATAAGCGCTATAAGCATAAGGACGCTGAATAGCTTGCTCATGATTGTGTGAACAACTCAAAACGTCAGCTGCTCAATAGAGTTGAGTGATCAAATTCTTAACTTCGGCACAAATAAAGACTGTCACATCAATGTGCACCTTCCCATCCTGCTAATCATCCTAATATTTTAGTTAAAGCCATACGATTTAGCAGAGTGCTTACCTGAAAGGCAGGGTAGATTTTGTATTTAAACACAAACACTCACACATATGAAGAGGTGACAAGAAGCCAAACACATCCCTCTAAGTCTAGTGGAAGTCCTCCCCGTAGAAAACTGCAGGCAGGGGCACAGAGGCTCCTGTTCTATTGCTTAGTGAGACTGGATGTGAGACAGAGCAAATCTCCAACAACACACACGCACACACACATACACACATTCACATCCGCCCCTTCCAAGCCAGCGTGCCATCTAAAACCACAGCACAGTGAGTGGCGATCTAAATTCATGGGCAGTTTTGTGATGACTCCTCATGAAGTTGGCCTGTTCGTGAGGAAGAACAGCTGTCAGTTATGCTTTTCTTTTCTTGCACTAAATTAAGTGAACTTGGATTAAATTCCAAAAAACAAAATTTATGAAGTATTGAAAAAATTTTGCATATCAGCCCTGTAAGCTATATATGTTTTAACTTTAGACCCTGAGTGCTGCCTTCAAAAAAATAATGTAAAACCATTTCCCTTGGGCATTTTTTTTTATCACACAGTAGTTCTATAGCTCTTTTTTACTACATGTTCTCTCCCTCTTCAGAAAGGTAAACCTAGAGTAAACTCTGAGTTCTGACATTAATAAACAGAAAGCTTATTGACAAAAAGTCACTCACGTGAGGTACAATCCTTCCTTAGTATCTGCAGGGGATGGGTTCCACAACCAATGTTTGCATAGAACCTAGGAACATTCTCCTGTATACTTTAAATCATCTCTAGATTACTCACAATACCTAATACAACGTAAATGCTGTGTAAATAGTTGTTATACTGTATTGTTTAGGGAATAATGACAAGGAAAAAAAGTCCATATGTGCTCAGTACACATGCAACCATTAGGCCTTTCCATCCACGGCTGGTTGAATCCGCGGATGTGGAACCCGTGGATACAGAGGGCCAACTGTTTGTTCTGTTACGTATTTCTGTTAGAGTGACAGCCAGGAACTTCCACATCATTGTTAACGTCAGCGACATTGGAACTACTCAAGAAAGCTGATTCTACATTCAGAAAAATTTTTTGTTCTCTCTCTTTAGAGGCTAGTCAACAATAGAATTTAGTAACCTGGAAATTCTCCCTAGACTGGAGCCGAAGCAGTTCCGAGGGTTTTGACCCTCTGGTTTTCCATTTTAATGTCTTACTTTATGTAAATTCCCAGATAGGCATTTATCAACTGAATCCTCTTTTAGCCTGTGTAAAAGAAAAGGCACATTATGGGCTTACATGGGGTGGAAACCTTGTTACTGCCTGAACCAGGCCCCATCTGATATGTTGTTAGACAGGTAGGGCAATGACTGACACTGTCTTAAACTGTGTGTGAGCGCTGGTTGCACCTTTGAGGGGAGATAGACTCAGAGGGTCTTGGTGGTGAGGGGAGGGTCATTGTGTCATTTTTGCAGTGCAACTTTTAAGGCAACAAAAACCCAGGGCATTTGGGATTATGTTAAGATGGTCAGTAGCACACTGAGGCTTTCGCCTGCAAAAGGTAAGGGTATTGGAAGATCAATTTGAATCACCCAATTACCTCATTTTATCTGACTATTAGCTTAAGGGCAGGTTTTAGCATTAGCTTACAAATGGGGGCATGAGGCATGTTGAAGCTAGAGAAATTCATTCTGTAGAGGAAAATGCTGGGTAATTAAAATGTTGACTCCTTGACATAATGTAATATTTTTAAAATCCGTGTACTGGCTAAACTTTTTTCCAGAGGCAATTTGTCAAATTTGCCTGAATGTGAAGACATTTACATCAGAAGAAATTATCTCTCTTTTATTTAGTTTATCACTATTATTACTACTTGTTAAATGTTGGTCATTAAATCTTGAATGTTTTAAATTCTAAATAAAGGGGAATTTTAATTTTTAGATGATTATTTTTTATGTATTTTTAATGTATGCAAACTGACATTTTAGATAATGGTAAATATTTAAATTTTCCTCTTCACAAAGTAGTAAGATGTATTATATATATGAATATAACAATTTGAATGGTACTGATTTTAAACAAAAGTAATAATCAGCTTTAAATAGGATAGCATATGTTTTAGATTATTAAATTTTTATATGTAGTATTAAATAAAACAAATATTTTTGCCTCCATAAATTTAGAAAAATACATATATGTGTCAGGCAGCCAGTATGAGTGACTTTTCTTTAGGTGACATGAACATCTTCCTAGTTCAGGTTTCACTTTGTTGTATAATGTGCTTATTTTCTTTGTCTTTCTGGCTGAGGGGATGACTCCAGATATGGCCGTGCTGTGGCCCACGAACCCTTCTTTTTATCTTTTATCTTTAATTTGGGTGTATATTGTCAGAGAGAGAGAGAGAGAAAGGAGAAAGAGAGGACAGAGGAAAGAGAGAAAATGCAAATGGAAATTTCCAGAAATTGATCAAGATTAAGTAGAACCAAAGAATGTGAGAACTGTATAAATTTTATACCTGGGGGGGGGGGCCAAAAATAGTCTTTGGAATACATGAAATTGGGAAAACTAAGAATTGCTTGCTTAGGGAGAAATCTCTCTAATTATGAAGAAAGAAAGTAAGTAGTTACTATACTATAGGTTTCTATTTGTTGGCTTCTATTCAGCAATATCATCTTCTGGCGCAAAGAAAGAAACCTAGACATGGCAATAAAAGGAAGAATTTTCTCACTTTTTCATTGGTTGGAGTTGGGCTGAACGTAAGGGTGAATATAGGATAGAATGTTATTCCCAAAGTCATTCACCTTCGCTGTAGAAAACTACTGATTTGTCATAACTCTTCGATATGTTTGGCATGAAAGGCTTTGCTACAACTTTCACAGAAAGCATTCATTCAATCATTCATATATTTATTCACTGTTAATTCATTATACAGCAAATAGTTTTTGAGTATTCTGTGCTGGGCAAATGTTCAATTCTCTGGGGCTATGTTGATGAATAAGACAGACAAGGTCCCTGTTCTTAAGGTGCTTATATTAGACCGGGGAGACAGACAGAAAACAACCAAACGGACAAATGAACGAGATATTTCAGAGAATGAGAAGTACTATGAAAGAAATACAGCTGCAAAAGAAAGAAGGATCGACTAGTTATGGAGGGAGAGTGCTACTTAGGAGAGTGATCTGGGACGGCATCTCTGAGGGTGACATCCAAACCGAGTCATGAATGACAAGTAGAAGCAAATCATGCATGGTTTGCTGGGAGTGGAGTCTTCTAGGCAGAGGGAACAGCAAAGTGCAGAAGGCTAACAGGAGCAAGCTCGGTTTATTTGAGGAGCAGAAAAAAGATTCTTGTGATTGGAGACAAGTGACCATATCAAGGACTGTCAGGACGGAAGGGCAAAAGGAGGTCTTAGCTTTGTCACGTGGGGCCTTAGAGGCTGTGCTTTATTTCATATGGGATACACATGGTCTCCTTTGTGTTTTGTCACTATAGCATCAACACAAACAGTCGTAGAGTGAAAACTCTGCTCCCTTCATAGTTTCTTGTATTCAGTCAAAAATAATCAGTTTAATTTACTTTTCTCTTACTGAATTGATTTTAAACAAACAATTATTTATGCTTTAGTTAAGCAAAGCCTTTAGGTTTGTCTTATGCTGAAAAGCATAAGAAGAAAGTAAAGAATACAAATATTTTAAAACAATATACCACCAGGAAGACACTATAAGGCTCAAAAGAGGCTCTTCTTTAGCTGCACTGAACTTTAGGTGCGCCCTTTAGCCAAGTCCACACGGGCCAAATGTAACGTAAGTCGTAGCACATCTTGCTCAAGAATGTTGGAGAATCTATAACTTCAACATGTGTGATTCATATTCTTGTGACAGAGTTGCCTTTAAACTTTGAGGTTAGTGAAATATGGACAAGAGCCCAAGAAAGTTCGAGTAGGGGCATGTCCTAGGAAAGCAGGTTCTTGCTAGTCATATACAGAGAAGTTCAGAGGAGGAGTTGAGGTTGGCCTGCTATGTGCTATGTATTCAGTCAACAGCATAAGCCTGGGGCTGATCAGGGAACAGGCTTTCTGGGATAGTAAAAGTTCCTCATTTTTACATAGATTTTTTTTTTTTTTTAGTGTGGAAGATTGGCCCTGAGCTAACATCTGTTGCCAATCTTCCTCTTTTCTTCTTTTCCTCCCCAAAGCCCCAGTACATAGTTGTATATCCTAGTTGCATGTCATTCAAATCCTGGGCCACCGCTGAAGCACATTGTGTGAACTCATCCACTCAGTCATGAGGTCGGCCCCTACGTACAATGTTTATTGACTGCAAAGCTTAGAGAGCATGATATGAAGTTTCGTCTTCACTTCCCTCAAAGTGGCCGTATTCTCATCTCTTTTCTATCTTGTTGACCTTTGTGAAAAATATAGGCAGTCTGTGGGGTTTAGTAAAAGGACGTACTTCAAACTTTGAAACAGTAAAAGTCGTCTTCTCCTAATGCTGTTTTACTTTTTCCATTTAATTTTCCAGTCACTTGATCAACAAATATTTATTTCTTTTAAAAAATTTATTTATTTTTTATTGAGGTTATCACAGTTTGCAACCTTGTGAAATTTCAGTCGTACATTCTTATTTGTCGGTCACCATAGAGGTGTGCCCCTTTACCCTTTGTGGCCGCAGTCCACCCACCTTCCGCCCAGGAAGCACTACATAAATAGTTCTCTTTGTCCATGGGTAACAAATGTTTATCTTAAGTGACAAGCTCTGTGGAAACATTCACCTCCAACATTACCTCTTCTGTGAAGCGTCACTTTATACTGTGTGGGACAAAGAGCTCTCTGAATTACAGCCTAGCACAGCACACCGATGGGCAGGTCCCACGTGAGACATCCTGGTGGATACCACATGGGAAGATGGTGTGGGATGGTGGCAAATACCCAGGCCTAGCTTTCTGTGTGGGCTCAGACAAGTTCTTCATACTGGCTGAGCAGCCTCTGTCTTGAGATTAGTAAAACGGCAATAAGACCTACCTGAGGGGTTTTGTGAGTTGAAACTAGGTTCTGTGTGGATATTACCTGGTAGATAGAAACGACTTGAAAAAGGGCAGCTGTTGCTATTATTATGTAAAAACTTAATTAATTGCCAATATTACTGACTAAAATCTTTCTGATCTTTTTCTCTTTCTAAGGTAACATCTCTCTGCTTCTATCTTCTTTAAAAAATAATTTCACATTTTAAATGGCGAGCCTCAGGCGTATCTAACTTCTCACTAGAGTGAATTTTCTAATCGAGTATAAATCAGTCAACACGTTTCTTAAAAAAAAAATTGATGATGTAATTGACTAGTATTCAGCTTTATTCCTTCTAAATTTGGTGTCTTAAAGGTAGATATGATAATTAGTTGCATATAATTTTCAGAAGAATCACATAAACTATTTAAAAAAATTGCGGGGCCGGCCCCGTAGCTGAGTGGTT
This sequence comes from Equus przewalskii, assembly GCF_037783145.1. Lineage (NCBI taxonomy): Eukaryota > Metazoa > Chordata > Mammalia > Perissodactyla > Equidae > Equus > Equus przewalskii. The sequence continues at coordinate 85,474,353 of NC_091832.1, forward strand.
AAGTTTGCAGGCTCCGCTGCGGCGGCCCAGGGTTTCGCCATTTGGGATCCTGGGCACAGACATGGCACCGCTTGTCAGGCCTTGTTGAGACAGCGCCCCACATGCCACAAGCAGAAGGACCCACAACTAAGAATATACAATTATGTGCCGGGGGGCTTTGGGGAGGAAAAAAAGAAAATCGGCAACAGATGTTAGCTCAGGTGCCAATCTTTTTAAAAAAATCGTCATCTCACAGGTAGAAGTGATGCGTAAGAATCTGGAAACACTTTTCTCTGTGGGCCTGGGGCTAGTTTTCTGAGTCGTGTATGAGGCTCTTCTTTCTTCAATTTGAAAGATTACAGCAGTTCTGTATGTTAAACTTGTCTGATAAACAACACGCTAAATCTCTAAATCTATGATCCTAGGAAAAATGAGATAAAGTAAGAGAGACTGTGTGTTTTGGTAAATTATACAGACAATATTATAAATATTTTGCCTTGCGTCTCACAAAGACATCACCTCTGCAAGGGCACACTGGCAAGCGTGTCTAGTGGGAAGAAACATTTTCACTTAATAAGGATAAATGATTGTTAGGAACCGAATATTTGTGCCCCTCCCCCCCACCCGCCTCCCGCTCCTCGAGTTCATACCTTGAGATCCTAACCCCCGATGTGATGGTAGGAGGAAGTGGAAGTGGGGCCATTGGAAGGTGATTAGGTTAAGAGGGTGGAGTCCTCATGAAGGGGATTAGTGCCCTTATAAAAGAGACCCCAGAGAGTTCCCTCACCTCTTCTGCCACGTGAGGACACAGTGGGAAGACAGTTGTCTACGAGACAGGCTCTCCCCAGACACCAAATCTACTGGCACCCTGATCTTGGACTTCCTAGCCTCCAGACGGTGAGAAATAAATATTTGCTGTTTAAGCCACCCGGTCTATGGTATTTTTGTTATGGCAGCCTGAAAGGACTAAGATGATGTATACCTATCACTGTTTTGTGAGCTGTGGGGTTCTTATCTAACTTTTACAGTGGATGACACCAAAGACTTATGCTTAGGAATAGTAGCGAAGAATCCTATTTCAGTGAATAGCACCATCATGCATCCAGTTTTCAAGCCCCAAATCCTTTCAATCTTGATACTTTCATCTCTCACACTTCCATGTTCAAATTATCACAAAAATCCTGTCATTTTAATGCCTGTGTATCTCCTCTCTCCACCAAAACTACTCTAGTCCTGAATACCAGTACCTCTCGGACTGCTCCTTAGCCTCTGGACTTTTCTATCTTTTCTGTCACTCTTGCCTCAGGATATTCCAGTCAGATCTTCACAATATAGCCTTGTGATCTTTTTTTTCTTTTTTTTGAGAAAGATTAGCTCTGAGCTCACTGTTGACAGTCCTCCTCTTTTTGCTGAGGAAAACTGACCCTGAACTAATATCCATGCCCATCTTCCTTTACTTTCTACTTTCTATGTGGGATGCCTGCCACAGCATGGCATGCAAGTGGTGCCATGTCCGCACCTGGGATCAGAACAGACAAACCCTGGGCCACCGAGAAGCAGAATGTGTGCACTTAACCGCTGTGCCACTGAGCTGGCCCCAAGCCTTGTGATCTTTACAAAAGGCAAACATGAGCATATTATTCAACACCGTGTTATACCACTTACGAACTCCGCAATTGAGACCCTTATTCCTGGGATAAAGTGAGAAACTCCTTAAGCTACAGCCATGGCCCCTACCTCCTTCCCAGCTTCACGTGGCTCTGTGATCCTTCTCATTTTTCAGTCCACTCACACTGGCCTTCTTCCCAGTCATAAAATGGACCCTGCTCCTTCCCTTTGCAGATGCTGTTCCCTCTGGAAAGTTTACTGTCTGCTCCTTGCCTCGAATTGCATTTCCTTCTAAGCATCATTCAGAATTAGGTTCAAGTGATGTCTCTGTTGAGGTGAAGTCCCTGAGATAGCAGAGGGCACTCTCCTTCCTGGCTCTTTTCCCCATTGCAGTTTCCACTTCTTTGTGTGGCTTGTGTATTTTGTAGTTGTCACTTCTCCTGTACACTCGAAGTACCTGGACAGCAAGAGCAGAGGTGGAATTTGCTCATTGTTTATCTCCAGTGCCTGGCACTTAAAAGTCACACAACACATACTTATTTTAAGACTCCAAGCTCCATGAGGGCAGAGGCAATGTCTGTATTGTTCACATGTGTATATCTGATACCATACACATTCCTAGGATGAGTAAATACATTTTCAAAGCACTTTCTCATTTATTTTGTTTGACTCTCCCAACTATTTCTTGAGATAAACAACTCAAGTTCCCACTCCTCGTGCATTTGGCACTTCATCTTGAACACAATACATCTCTAAATCTAGTGCTTATCAAAGGCATTAAATTATGTTTTCCTGTCTTTCAATTCATTCTGATAGTTTATTATTATTTCAAGGCTTTTTTATGCATTGTACAATTTGAGTGAGGATCCCACATCTCTTAAAGCATTATAGGTGTACATTGTTCATCCTTATTCAGAGTTTTTCCCACTAGACACGCCCATGAAGGCTTTGTGGGACGCATGGCAAACTATCTACAGCATTGTCTATATAACTTACCAAACCGTGTGGCCTCTCTAACTCATTTTTCCTAAGACCACGGTTTTAACTGGTTGCTTATCAGACAAGTTTAATGTATAAAACTGCTGTAATCTTTCAAAATGGAGGAAGAAGATCCTCACACATGTGACTGCAAAAATTAGCTCCAGGCCTGGAGAGAGAAGTGTTTCCAGATTCTTCTGCATCCTTTTAGACGGAAGGGGTTCTTGAGCCTCGCTATTCTTCATTTACAGAATGAGGATATCAATACCCACCTCACAGGGTTACTGTGAGGATTAACGTGGATAAAATTAAATGAAGCAAAGTATGTGAGAATACGTTCCAAATCATAGTTAAAAAATGTGAAGTATTCTTTCATGGATAGGTATGGAGATTGGCTAACGTTTATTTGTTAGGTAACTCTTATAAGGTAGAGGATCATTTCAAACTATTTCCAAATTTTACCTTTTCTCTTTCTCCCTTCTCCCCTCCATTCTCGTTGTCCTTTCCCAATGCCTCCTTCTTAGCCTGTTTCAATAACTTTATAACTCTACCCACTAAAATCTCTCCTCTCTCCTCTCTGATCCATTTTCTTCCAAAGTCATCTCTCTCAAACCTTTTATGCTCTTTCCTACTTTAGATTTTCTTCAAGACCAGTGACCTTCTTTGTTTGTTCTTTTTTTTGCATCCATCTCTAGTCTCTGGAATAAAGTAACTCAGTAATGTTTATTTTTAGTTTGTTTAAGCAACAAAATCTGGTGGCCAAGAGCACGCTATTCTCCAAAGTTGGACCCACCATCCCAGGTAATGCTTACGACTATCCATTGGAATGTGGAAAGAAAATATTAGACTTTATTCCTAATTAGTTTTCAGAGCATACTTTTCAAAACTTTAATTCATATTTTTATTTTGTATGTATTTATATTTGCATACTAGTACATATACATCCCAATAAATAAGTATACATATATTGAGAGTGTATCCTCAAACATTTTTCTGATTGTATCAAATAGCTTTTTGCTGCAATAATGCTGTGAAACAAGTAATTCCACAATCTCAGTGGCTTACAATAATACACATTTACTTCTTGCTAGGTTGGCTGGGATCGGCTGTGGGTCAGCTCTGGTTGGCTGAGTTGTCTGGGTTCAACTCCAGGCTCGGTTTTGGATTTCTGGTTGGGATTTGGGTCTGTTTGATGTCTCTCCTTATTCTTGCGTGAGCACCTAGTCAGAGAAAAATCTTCTCATGGCGAAGCACATGACTGCAAAAGGCCTGGCGGAATCGCCCCCTGCCTCCTAAATCCTCCACTGGAACTAGCACTGTTTCTTCTGCCTGTGTTCTATTGGTCAAAGCAAGGCACATGCCCAAGGCTCATGTCAGTGAGGGTAGGATTATATATTCTTGCCTGGAAAGAGAGAGGAGAGTGAATATTTGCTGAACAGTAGTCCAATTTACTGCACTGATAAAAAAAACATGCAATAAAAGACATGTGTCCTTTGGCCTTGCCCTAGAGGGTGAAGTCCAAATGTCATATGGTGGCATTCTCAGACCAAGACTACGTTTCCAGTCTCGTCTCTCAATGCTGCTGTTTACACACACTCTGATCTTAGGTCTCTAGGCTGGTTGGGTGCTGTCCTCCAAACGTGTTATGAAAGCTTCCACCTCTGCCTTTTGTGGACAGTGATTCCTACTATGGAGCAGGTTGCTGCTGTTGGGGAGGACGGAATTCAAGTCACTGCACCCATGGGTTGTTGCAAGAAGTGTTGTGGGCTGGGTTGGATTCAGAACCCAGGAGGTCAATATGACTTGAGAGCAGCAGTGAGGAATACTCAGGGAGGGGCAGTTTCAGTCTCAATAGAGTTTGGAATTATTGATTAAGGAAGTCCAGAGTGTTCATGCAAGGGATTCCAAAGTCAAGCCTAACCCTTAGGCTAGGTAAAGAACCTGGCGTCTTGGAGGCACTCAAAAGATGTTGAGAGAGTTATGTATTCATATATGACCACCTCAGACCATGTCCATTGCTATCATCCTGATCTGAACCACTGTCATCTCCAATCCAGAGTTTTGAGATAGCTGTCTGACTGGTCTTCCTGTTTTCATCTTTGCTTCTTCTGAGTCTCTTTTCACACTGTATCACTCCTCTGCTCAAAACCTCTAATTGTTTTCCTTCTCACTGGGAGATGAAATCCCTACAGAGTCTACGAGGCGCTACATGATTTGGCCCCTTGTTTTGTCTCTCTCCACGTCTCCTATAACTTGACTTTCCCTCCTCCCCAGCCACACTGGCCTTCACAGTGTTGCTTGAATATGTAATTCCTCCAACTCACCATTCATACTCTTGCACAGTGGTTCCCTCAACCTGCATGATATTCACAAGGATCACATGACTTATTCCCTTGCCTCTTTTAGGGTTTCACTGAAACAACACCTTCCTTAGGAGGCCTTCCTGAATACCCTGTCTAAAATTGCGCTTCTCCAACATAACTCCTGTCTTCTGCTGCTACTGTTCTCCATAGCCCTTTGCACTGTTTGAGAGATGTTTTAACTTTATCTGCTTATGTCCTGCTTCCTTCAGTAGGGAGTAAACTCCGTGAGGGTGATTGTTGTTGCTGTTTTGTTTGCTTTATCACTGAGAATAGTTCCTGCGTATTGTAGGTCCTCAATCAGTATTTGGTCAATCAGTTAATGAAAATTTCACCATCTTTTCTAGTCAAAGTGATTCTTTCTCCTTTATTTTCCCATAGCACTTTCTCTGTACCTATTTCATAGTATATGTCATATTCTAGCAGTATAGAATCAATTTGCATATTGCTTATCTCTCCTGTTAGGATGGGCACCCAGTGCTGAATATTGCGTGTGCCTAATATATTCTTTTATGAATTGAATTTATGCTCTTGGAGACATTTTATTATCTTTTTACTTTCTTCTACTGACCCACTATTGTCTCATGTTCAAAATTGATCACTTCTTAGACACCTAGTCGTTGCATTCTCACTGTTTGTGTGGACAGCCCATCCAAATACAGAGTTATTACATTTACTCAATCTTCTATGTTTTTGAAAGTTACTCTTTCTTTGGGCTTGGATGATCGTCTTGTTGGGAGGCATAAAATGCTTGATGTTTCCTGGAACAATCTCAACTTTCAATAATGATTCAAATTAAATGAAGAAAGTTTGGAGCTTCAAGTTCTATGTCATTACATTTAAAAGTGTCTTCACAATGAAAAAGAAACAAAAATGGAAAAAGGATGAGCATGGAAAAGAGAGGGAGAAAAAAGTAGACTCGGATTAGGTACCAGGTGCCAGTCGTTAAACAAATTTCATTCAACAAATATTTATTAACCTACTCCTATGATAGGCAATGTAGAGGCTGAAGGATATTACCAGGTTCTCCCTTATAGATAACTGCTGTGTATATTGTTTAGGTTGTGCACTGTGCAAGGGTTCCATAGCAATGGGGGTTGCTTCACATAAAGACATCCTTATTTTGAAAATTAAAAATTATTTTATTCTAATTGTTGAATCCAAACAAGGATGATCTGCATATTTATTATGACAATTTTCTGGCTTGTGACAATAAGGAATTTTGCTCTATTGATATCAGCATAGTGTGACAAATTTCCAACAGATGGATATAGAGTGGCTTAGTACAAGAAAGAAGATATGTATCATTCTTCTTTACCTTACAAGAGAAGAATGAGTTTAATAATCAAAAAAAACTTTTGATCCAATAACCTAGGCATCTAAACAAGGAGCTTCTTATTGAATATTTTCATGAACATCTTAAAAAAAGTTCCCTATTGGTTTTAATATGCTGGCTTAACAGGGTACCATGTGCTATAGTTCATACCATCTGCTATTTGTTTCCTGGACCAGAATTGTACTGCTAAATTACCACTTAATCTATAAATTGTTATATTATGATACAAATTCCTATGTAATGATTCAATTTCCATTAACAATCTACAAACTATGTTTTACATGGATACTAATTAGAGATTACCGTGTAACAATTTAATTATGTTACAATATTGGCTTTTTTTTTGTTACTATCAAAATGTTGTTACAAAAGTTAACTACTTAAAATTTAGAAACATGTTATTTTTAAATGTTACAAATGTTTGAAAAAGGTGCTATTTCCCCGCAGATGTTGAAAAAGAAAGTTTAAATAAATTACTAGTATCAGAAAAGAAATAATTGGGAAATTTTTAGAAAAGAAAATTAAAGAGAAACTTTGGCTGGTTAAATAAATTTTCTGGAGAAATAGGTGGAATGACAGAAGAAAAAAGGAAAGGATTTCAAAATTACAGTTTTCAGCAGAATGAAGCATAGGTATGTCATTAATGGAGGGGGATGAAAATGAACCCTCTACTTCAATGTCAACTTTAAATGAAGAATTTCAAGAACAACTTGAAGGTGAAAAAACACAAAAGAATCCATTAAACTGAACATTCTATTTGCGGATCCAGGTTCATAGTCATCTAATTTGAATATGAAATAAAAAGACATGATGCTGTTGTTGAAAAGCATCCATTCTTGTAAGAAAGTTTAACATTCCAAAAGAAACTATAGGAAAGAATATTTCAGAAATGATTATACACAAATTCTTCCAAATGTTGACAATGATTAGATTATAGTTATTCTACCTCAAAAGATTCTCTCTTTTGTCTATATTGTAAATGCTTTGGGGATAGAAAAAAAATCCAATAATGATTGAGAAAGTATGCAATGGCTGTCAGTTTTTATTATATATTCTTAGTAAACATGAAAAAAAATGAAATGCGCATCATCAGCAATGTAGGTATTCAAAGTTGAAATCTTACAGAAAAATTTTATAACTATTGATGCTACCAGAAATTATTTGGAAAAGAGAAAACTATTCACATACTATGACTGACCTCTTAACATACATGATCCAGTTTTTGGCAAGGCTATGTCTAGTGTCAAGAGGATTATTCAGGAAACTTTATGAGTGAGATAATGGTGATTTGCTGTGTTTTGCAGAAACTATAGCAAAATTTTGTAATATCGTGGAAGACATTTGCACAGAATACAAACATTGGCAACATAATATACTTCTTAGGAAATGGAATACAAAACCAGAATTGTAAAATTGTAATAGAATTGTTTGGATAAAAAGAAATATAAAACATGACTGACTTATTTTAGATACAGTCCCTGATATGTGCTAAGAAAAGAGTAAAGAGAAATTATTATTAGATTTGTGGATTATAGGAATGCGTATATTTACATATGTGAATTCTTAGGTTGGAATTCTGCTATGTGAACTAAATAACTAAAAAAGAATTATGTACTTTTCTTGTGGACTGAACTACTTAAAAAATAATAACGGCAAAAATAATTCAGAAACGTCACAGATGCTCCTGGGATTAGCCTCATGTCTCAAGGTCAAATTAACGTCTTAAGGATGAATAATATGACGAGTATATATAGAAAAGATGACATTGCTCGAAAGAGGTTTTATTCCTTGATCTGTACATTCTTTAAACTTGATAGTTAACAATTCTGTTAAAAAACATTTTTTGACACCACTAAACTTCCTCTTTCAAGAACTAACCAACTGCTTTTGGACTTCAACCAAACATTTAATTGTACTTAAAACACATTTACCAAATATAAAAAACTTAAAAATTTTTGTCAAATATGTGATGAGGAAGTCAATTGATAGCATTATGTCACTAAAAACCAAATTAAAAACAGTGTCATGCTCATTTAGAAATTGCTGATGATGTAACTAAAAATACCTAAATATATAGATAGGTATATTAATAATATGGACCTATAAAGAATAATAACATGCAATATTAATACAGCAAATATAGATCATAATACACAATAATAATATATAAAAATGATATCATAATATAACCACTACTGCTAATACATAATGATACAATACAATTATCATTTAAAAGAGTTTTCAATATTAAAAGACTACTGCAGCCTTTTTAGACTTCTAACACAGGGGTTTGCAAAAAAGTTAGATAGTAAATATTTTAGGCTTTGTGGGCCACATGGTCTCTGTTCAATTACTCAACTCTGCCGTTGAAGTGTAAAAGCAGCCATAGACAATATGTAAGCAAATGAGCATGGCTGTGTTCCATTCAAATTTTATTTATGGATGCTGCAATTTTAATTCCATAAAAATTTAACGTGTCAAGCAATACTATTCTTTTAACATTTTCCCAATCATTTAAAAATGCGAAAGTCAGCTCGTGGGCTGTAAAAAACAGATGGTGGGTCAGATTTAGCTTGTGAGCCATTGTTTGCTGACTTCTGTTCTAGATGACATATACACTTTAAAAAATTGTAGAAATGAATTACTACAAGTACATAAAATTTTACAGTTGCAATTGGCTGATGAAAATAATTAAGAAATAACATATTAGATGAGACGTCATTATGCAGCCTTAATGTACTGAATACAGTTCCAAACCTTATCTGGCTCCCAGTTTATAGTGAACTTTGTTAATATTCATGCCAGTGGAGAATTTATTCTGAAAGTGTAAATTTATTAAACATGTTTTAAGGTCTACAACATCACAAAAAAGATAGCCTAACCCAGTGGCCATTTTTATAGAATGAGACACAGTTATAAATAAATATTGGAATTCCACAACAAATTTATCTGCCAAGGAGGCATGATATGTAACTATTTTAAACAAAGTACTATATTGTAATTAGTTGGCGTTCTTAATATCGCAATTATAATTTTGAATTTTGTATTATTTTACGTTCAATAGTTTGATTTGTGAAGTTCATAAAAAACGACTTTACATTTGTTGCAGTTGTTTAACTGAGAAATAAATGCTATCCTGACTTACAAACTTCTACATGAGGAAGAGATGTCTTTTTCTAATTTATCTGGAGGCCCTGTGTGGACCAGCAGAAGCCAGTCCTTGTTGATGGGGGTGGAGAAAAACATCCATCAGAGTCCTAACGGAGAGAGATTAAAAGATGAAGAAGACTTGGCTCCTGTCCTTTAGGTGCTTCTAGCCTCGTCTGGAGCTAGATGTGTTGCAGTTCTAACGTTTATTTGAAAGCAATACTCCTGTTATTGGTTTTGTCCATTATTGTGTGGCAGTGGCTTAATGCCTAGGACTTGACTTCAGAACAAAAACAGCAGCGTACAACCTACCCTACCTTGAGGCAGCGAAGCAAAAGAGGCTGAAAGATGGAAGCCGCTCGGTGAGGATGCTGGTACGTGTAAATGTTACATTGTGTGTTTTGGTTGTTTATTCTACCTTCTATCTTTAACAGCCCAGAGTAAAGTCAAGAAACTTCACAGATCCTGCTGGGATTAGCCTCAGGTTTTAAGGACAAAGATTAGTCAGGTTGACAACTGGCTGTTTTTGACAGAATCTGTCAGCTCTATGATCAGCAAAAATGTAAACTGAAGATGTCTTCAGGTACAAAAAGAAATTCCTCAAAGTCAAAGCTCATTGGCTTTTAGACAAAAATACAAAATCCTCCAGAACTGTATAGTTAAACAAAGCTTTTTTTTTTAGAAATAAACTTTGAAACTCATGGAGGCTGTTTGAAGATAAAAGAAGAGTTGTTTATGAGCCAACGATGAAAGTGTGTAAAGGGCCACAGGTATTTTGCAATAGACATCTGGAGACCTCATTAGAATTTGAAAGCACCGTGAGGAAAAGAAGTTCTTTAAAGTAAGGAAAGTTGGCTGAGCTTGAGTGAGGTGACTCACACCTGGAAGCAAGGATCTGAGGGAGGTTCTTGCCCTGGTGGTGGTGTGTAGACTGATAGGAGTCAGAACGGAATGTCAGTCTAGTTACTGGTTCTTATTATTAAAGCTTTTGAAAGCTTGGCTATATAAAGGCAGGGACCCAACACAATTATCCCTTTTAAATTTTTACGTATCTTTGGCATTTCCGTGTATATTTGAAAGTTTTTTTCATTCTGTTCCAGAATTTAAATGATAAATAGGTCAGTGATAGAATATCCAGTCTGAAAATTGTTTATTGATTTGTGGGTGTCTTAGCTCCACGCTGGGTGAATTCATTTTCATATAATATGATAGATTTGTTGACCCTTACAGAAATAAAGACCAAGCTGTACTTGGCTTTTTTCCTTTAGAAATGGCATAAACTAGCCTTAAAATATGATCTCCTGTAAAAACTCCATGTAATTGCAAAAGAATGCTGAAATAAAACTAAGGGCATAAATAAATAAAATGGAAAATGAATAAAACAACATTTAAGGTCAAAGTTAGTTCTTCAAAATAAGGAGTAAATTGAGTAATCTACTCACAGGATTAATTTAAAAAACTTATTCTAATTGATAAAAAAAGAGTAAATAGTTAAAATCAAGAATGCAAAGATCATTGAGAATGTGTTTTAAATAATTTCTGTATTACTATTCCCAGTTTATATTAATAAACTTGATGATCAAGTTAAATTATTATAAAATTGATGCAAACCAAATAAGCATAAGAAATAAGGAATATAAATTGACTATTAAGAGAGGAAGAAATAGAAAATGTTACTATGCCATTTAAAAATTGACAGTTGTTCCTAAATGTTGTAAAACTGAAATTCTAAGTTTCCAAAATTTCCAAAAATATCTTCTTTGGAAGATACAGCTTTCTAAATATGTTACCTAATATATTTTTTGAAATAAAAAAATATAGTTTTGAAAGTAAAATATAGTTTTGTATTCAAATATAAGAACACTATCAAATTATAAAAGAAAAAAGGAAACTTCTAGGCAAATATTAAAGGTAAAATAAAAGTATAGGAAACTTAGCAAGTAAGCATAGTCATATAGCAGATGAATAATATGCTCTGTTTGAATAGGGATATTGCAACAAAGTGAGAACTCTATGTCACAAAGATAACACTCATCAGATTAACAAGAAAGAAACCAAAAGCCCACATTGTGAGCTCAATTGATTCCAGGAAGGTATTCAATAAAATTTGCCGTCTTTTATTGATTAAGTTACTTAAGTGTACAAAATAGTTTTTAATGGTACACATTTAAAGCGGAGAAACATTACATTCACTTTGGAAATACTAAAGCTGTTTCCCTGGACCAGGAGTAAGATGAGGACATGTCCTGTCATCATTGCTATTTAGCATAACACTTGAAATGCTGGCAATAGCTATTTGAGATGAAAACAGAATCAGACATAAAAATAAGGAGGAAAATATTTTAGGGATAATTTTCTTATAAAAACACACACGTTAGAAAAGTCAAAAAGGTTATGAAAATAATGAACAGCTCTGGTGTCTCTTCCTCTTCTTGTAAGGGCACCAGCCCTATCAGTTTAGAACTCTTCCCTATAACCTCACCCTATAACCTCTTTCACCCCCTCACAGGCCCTGTCTCCAAAGACAGTCATATTGAGCGATCGGGCTTCAAAATATGAATTTTAGGCAGGCATAATTCAGTCTACAGCAAGGGACGCTCTACAGAATACCTGACCAATACTCCTTAAAAGTATCAAGGTATCAAAAACAAGGTAAATCTGAGAAACTGTTACAGTCAAAGAGGAGCCTAAGGAGACATGAGCACTAAAAGTAATCTGGTATCCTGGACGGGATCCTGGAGGCAAAAAGGACACTAGGTAAAAATTAAAGAAGTCTTAATAAAGTGGGATTTTAGTTAATAATAATGGATTGACATTGGCTCATTAATTGTTAACAAATGTACCCTACTAATGTAATATTTTATTAATAGGGGAAAGTGGATAGAGGTATATGGGAACTCTGTGCTATCTTTGTAATTTCCTGTACATCTAAAACTGTTCTAAAAATGTCAAACATTATTAAAAAAAACTGTATGTTATTGGATGAAAAAGAGAAAACATAATTAAATTGAAATTTCAGAGGAATTTACACACTTTTTAAATTTTTAAATTTTTCTTTTCTTTTTTAGGAAAATTAGCCCATAGCTAACATTGGCCACAAATCCTCTTCTTTTTGCTGAGAAAGACTGGCCCTGATCTAACATCCATGCCCATCTTCCTCTACTTTATATGTGGGATGCCTGCCACAGTGTGGCTTGATGAGCCGTGCGTAGGTCTACACCCAGGATCTGAACCAGCAAACCCTGGGCCACCAAAGCGGAATGTATGAACTTAACTGCTGCACCTCTGGGCTGGCCACTACAAACTATTTTAAGAGAACAAAAGACGACAGAACAGAAATACTGGAACAATAGAGAATGGCTTCACTCATCACTATGTATAGCACGGACAACAGAGGAGAACCGAATTATTGACAAATGTACCACATATTACAGTAAGAACCTCCAAATTATCTAAAAGTAAAGCACTAAAAAGCAGAAAGGACAACAGACACTTATCCTAACTCCGATTAGGTGTTCCTTTACCTGATCTGGATATTCTACTTCCATTTATATTTTCCCTTGGCCTAATTTCCTAATTCTATTTCTATTTTGGCATGATTATATTGTGCATATTCCTCTGTAAACTTTTTCTATTACCTTTTGGAACAGGATAGGAAATTTATAATTGGAAAATAAATTCCTAAGTATTGAAGAAACCAAGGATATCATCATAGACAAGATGGGAAGTTCTGATATGGTTCTGCCTTTTTTCTGACCTATTCCACGCTTTTTTTTCTGACAAACCACACAACAGCCCACACGGAGCTGAAAACTAGTGATGGTGCCATTCATCTCAGATTGGCTCAGATTGCTCTTAATTTGATCCGCTTCTGAATCCTCACTAGCTCTCTGACCTCAGATGACTCAGCCTTTCCAGTGTGCACCCTGATTGGCCAGCTTCAGTGGCTCAGTCCATCTCATTGGAGCAAAGCTTCTCTCAGACTCTCCATCAGTGGCTGTGTGGGGGGCTGTCTGCCTGTTCTCTCTGCCTTGCCTGGGGAGCCTGCCTGAGAACTGCCCCACGGACGATGCTATTGCTTATGATTGGCTCTCCCAGCCTCTGCCTGCATCTCTGGATCTGGGACTCAGACAAGGAGATTTAAATACATAAAGCTAAAAATGTTCTGTATAACGAGAATTTTGTATAACAAAATTTCAAAGAAAACAACAGAATGACAAAATAATAGATAAAATTTGTTACAAAAATTTTTGTCCATCTTGTACATATGCTATGGAAAGAAAAAAACTATGATATGAAACAATACAACAATTATACACATGCTACATAAATTTATATAAATGTGTCATACCAATACTAAAAGCCAGTTCAATATAGAGATGAGGAGACAGTATATGTATGCAAAAGAAAAGTGAGAAAAGAAATCAACACGTGACAAAATTGAGCGTATGGATCTCAAAATTGAGGGAATGGATTCTAAAACAGTATTTAGGTAGCGTTTTATACATATTTAAGTATCGGAAATCAACAGTTATAGCAAAACACAATGGTAATGAGTGGGCTTTGGGGAAGGCACAATTAAAAGGGCTGCCAGCATTGTAGATTGCTTTAGTCCTTTTGAGAGCAGTCTGGCAAAATTGAAAACAAAGTTTTAACATTGTTCCTCCATTTTGATGTGGTAGGTCCACTTCTGGGCCTCCACCCGTGGTGGTGAGGTTCAGACCAGGCTCTAAGGAGTCCTAGAGGAAAAGAGGGTGGTAAGGTTAGGGGTTAGGGTTTTGCCTTTGTCACTGCTCATGCATTGTGTGTGTGTGCATTTTCTTTTAAATTAGACAATTAAAATTTGAGTAAACAGAGGGTTTAGAAGGAGTTAAAGTTTAGTTGAAGCTAGTGCTCTGTGGAGGTGTCTCTAAGGAGAAAAATGTGTTATATGAAGATGTTAAAAATAACTCAGTTTAAAATAGCAGAAAACAGGACACAACTCCAAAAGCCAAAAAAGACCAAGGCAAACAACAATAGCATCACAAAGGAGGACAACATAACTATTCTATGACATAAAAAAGGCAAGTATGGGGCTTACTGAGGTACAAGGGAGTATTAAATAAAGTGAAGAAAAAGCAGAATACAAAACAATGCATGCATGATACAATGACATAAAAATGTATGTGCAGTGACAAAAATTGGAAAATAATTTAGAGAAATATAAATAGAGCTTAAGTTCTTTAGGTTTTTTTCTATAAAAATGATTAAAGTGCAAATTTTAAAAAATATTCTTTACGTCTATAGAAGAATATGGGTTATTTGGACCGAACTTTCTTAGATGAATGATCCAATTAAAATTATTATAATTTATTTATGTACAAGGACAACATACCAGTTTTTGTAAGTTTCTATAAAATTAAAGCCGTGTTGGTTGAATTAGCATGGCATTGTAAAACCGGTTCTCCAGACATTTGAAAGCAAATGTTTGTGTACTCAGATGCATAAACAAAAAAATGATGGATCTTTTCCATGTGGGAGTGTTTTAGCATTTCAAAGTCAACATCCAAAGAAATACACAGATGTATATGCAGCTGGAGAACAGTCTTATTTTTCTTTCCCATTCTGGTAATGACATTTTAATTCTCAGTTTTTGTCTGGATTGGGTTGTTGGGTTCCAGCATGGTCTTGATGAACTATGATTTTAAGGTCTCCAGAAGAGTACAGATGGTGACAAATTAATCTGACGTTTGAAAATGATGAAATGCAGTGGAAAAAAGAGCCCTCAAGATAAAATAGCAAAAGTTCTGATAAGATAGAATAATGGTGGTAGAGGGTAAGGTTAAGTCAGGGCCTTTTTTTAAAGAGAAAGAGTCTAAAAGCTGCAGAGGACAAGATGATCTGGCAAGTGCTCAGGTTAGGAGACAGATCTAGATTCCTTCATAGAAAGAACCTGAAGTATAGTCTGAGGACTTTATTCCCAGACCCAGGAGAGCACCCTGATGGGGAAGGGAAGAATCAGATGAGAGCTGCTGGCAGATACTGTGGACTCTTGGTCTTTCTACCTCTATAATCCATGGCGAATTACTTATCTTCTCTGTGCTTTGGTTTCCTTATTTGTAAATGGACAAAATGATTGCACCTACCTCACAGAGTTCTTGGGAGGATTAAATGAGATTGCACATGCCGGGCACAGGGTATGTTCTCAACAAATGTTAGCTGTTGTTATTATTGGCAGAAATGGGGATTGCAGGACTTTGCTGAAGACTGGAAAATTCCATCATAAAATTGAGAGTTCTCCAGATAATCTGACTTACAGAAATCTCAGAGCCTGCTGAGTGGGTGCCACATTTCTACTTATTAGGGCATGCCAGAGATTTGTGGAATACAGCAAAACTGTTTAACCAAATTGCAGAAGTCATGTTTACTGAGAGGCAAAGTCTGGCCATAGGCTTATTTCACCGCGTGTGGTATTTGAAGTTTCTTTGGCGTGGGTTATGAGGGTCCTGGTTTGGTCTTGGTTCTGACCCCAGTGACTTGCAATAAAAATGAACACAAAGCACAAGGGTGGTCATTAGATCCACTGATGGTGTTGTTTTTCTAAAGCTGGAAAAGGAGGGATGCGGGAGATGAGGAAAAGAGAATTGCCGTCTTTTCTTCCTTGACTTCAGAGAGAAAGCAAAACAACGTAGAGCAATAAGTGTCCAAAGATAAACTAATCTTAAAAGAAAAAAAATGGGAAATCAATTTTTTGGCTGACAGTTTTAATTTTACCTCTACGTTCATGTCTATATTCTAATTTTGGACAGTGAATTTGCCGGTTGGGAAATTCACGGTCAAACCTGTGGTCACTGCCTTGGCTGAGTGCGGGAGAACACTTCTCTGAAAACTAGATTCTCATTAGCATTTCTTTCTCGTTTTTTGTCATGATCATCTTCATCCAGAATCCTTTATATGGCAATATTAAGTCTTGCTTTAATACGATTTTCTTTACTTTATTTCTCATATTTCTGTTATTCCTCTTTCCATGCCCTGTGCTCCAGTGTCTCTTCAAAAATTATTGTTCTTCTTATGTACACTGAAATGTTCTACCTAGGTGCCTTAAATTTGTTTTTTTGCTGCCAGGAATATCCAGCCCTTCTGCTTCATCCTTCAACATCCAAATACACACAGTCCCACAGATGTCACTCCCTCCATAGAGCCTTTCCTGTACCGCCACCTGATCCTCCCTCAGCTTCCTGGAACAGGTGCTGTCCTCAGAACTTCCTAGAGCAATTAAACCCAACTGGTTTTCTGGCATTAACCTCTTTCACATGTGTTTTTAAATTCTTTGTGTTCATCTACTCTGCCTCGCTACAATGTTAAGCAATCTGAGGGTAGGGTCCATGCCTTATTTACCGATGTTCCATGATTGAATAAATCTTCACCTAAGGCAATACCTAAATTATACTTACTGTGTAAGGTAGTGTGCAAAGTAACAGAAATGGACATGGTGTCATGTATATAAATGTTATTGCCCCTTTAAATCCCAGACTGGTTCGTTGGATACAAATGTCAAAAAAAAGAAGATTGTCCCTGAGCTAACATCTGTGCTCACCTTCCTCTATTTTGTATGTGGGTTTCTGCCACAGCATGGCTTGATGAGCAGTGTGTAGATCCGTGCCTGGGAGCTGAACCTGTGAACCTGGGCCACTGAAGTGGAGCATGCTGAACTTAATCACTATGCCACTGGGCTGGCCCCTCCTTGTCGTTTTTTAATGAACTGTATTATTTATTTAGTATTACTTTGTTGCTTCTTGTCTATCTCTTCCCACTAATTCTAGTAAGTTCCATGAGGGCAGGGATCTTTTATATTCACTGAAATGTCCCAAATGTCTACAGCTGTGCTTGACACATAGTAGACTCTCTCAACTGTGTTAAATGAAAGGAAGAGAGCTTATAACGTGCCAGGCACTAATAGCCACTTCTTAGTTCTTTATCATCAGCAGCTCTCTGATGTAGATATTTTTATAACCCCCATTTTAAGTTGAGGGGACTGAGGTTTATAGGGGTTAAAATGCCCGCGGTCACGTAGTTAGTCAAGGGCAGAACCAGGATGGGAATCAGGGTGATCTAACTTCAGGTACTGTCCTATCACTTTTCCTAATTGGCCTGAGCCTCAGCCTCTTCCATGTTAATTTAATCAACAATATGATTGTCCACATATATATATATTGGTGAGGAAGATTGCCCCTGAGTTAATACCTATTGCCAATCTTCCTCTCTTTACTGGAGGAAGAGTGGCCTTGAGCTAACATCTGTGCCCATCTTCCTCTATTTTGCATGTGAGTCACTGCCGTAGCTTGGGAACTGAACCGGCAAACCTGGGCCGCTGAAGTGGAGCATGCTCCACTTAACCACTACGCCATTGGCCGCTCTCTTATTGTCCAGAATTTTAAGAGTCGAAAAGCCCTACAAAATTAGTAATGATAAACAATTTCCTTGTTCCCTCACCCTCTGCTTCCGCTTCCCCAGAAGAAAACACTTATAATCTCTACCTGGTTTTTGGTTTTGATATTTTCCTCCAAATTTCTGAATAATATGCTAATATTTCTATTCCTTGATTTTACCCTCCAGTTTTAGACATTATCTATTGACTTTACACATTGGAAGATGAAGGTGTTGACCTTCTTTCCTCCCCTTTCTCCACACACCCCCCCCCCCCCACTCAGATACTTTCTTCCTATCCCCCTGAGCTCTCAATATACTTAGATTTTTGATTAGAGCAATAGAAAGGTTTATGTTATTATGACTTCTGTACTTTATTTATAGAGTAACTACGTGTGTGTGCTATTTTATTCCTTTGCTGTATAACTTTCTGTATTCTGTGGAGTTGTCTTGTGTTAAATTTGCTTAGTTTTAATTGCACTTATCACTATTTGATCCCTGAGGCCTCCCCACCCCTCTAAAATTTTTTGAGTCCTTGAATGTCTGAAAATATCTGTATTCTGCCCTGACACTTGAATGATGACTTGGCTGCTTACAGAAATTTAGGTTGGAAATAATTTTCCTTCAGAATTTCGAAGGCGTTGCTCCATTAATTTCTAGTTTTCAGTTGCTTTTGTCTCATTTGGGGTTATTTTACTGTCTGATTCCTCCATATTTCTTCTGCTTTTCCCTTTACATCCAGAGTTCTGAAGTTTCTCAGTGATGAGCCTGGGGTGTTTCCGTCTTCGGTCATCATGTGAACACTCAGATCCATGTTCTTCAGTTCTAAGAAATTCTTTTGAATTTTTAAAATCATGATTTCCTCTCTCTATTTTCTTTGTCTACTTTTTTAGGAAACTTGATATTCAGACATTAGATTTTCAGAGCTGGTCCTCCACTTTTCTTATCTTTTTCTCTTGTATTTTCCATTACTTTTTCCATCTTGCTCTACTTTCTAGGGGATTTCCTCAACCTATCTTCCAGTCTT
This sequence comes from Equus przewalskii, assembly GCF_037783145.1. Lineage (NCBI taxonomy): Eukaryota > Metazoa > Chordata > Mammalia > Perissodactyla > Equidae > Equus > Equus przewalskii. The sequence goes on from NC_091832.1 coordinate 85,493,194, forward strand.
TCTATTTAGTTTTCAATTTCCACTCAGGCTGGAACACATGTTCTCCCACTTAGCTGGGAAGGATGTTCAGAACGTTTTCCTGGAAGAAGTGGACTGTTGGCCTCCTGAAGGAAGTGTTTGGATTTCAGTGTCTAGCTCTAACGTGGGCACATAGTAGGCATATGATAAAACACAAGGAGAGAGCTTCCCACAAGGGCAAGGCCAAGGCCAAGGAAATTCAACTGGAACAACGAGCCAGAGCAGGTCTAGGAATAAGATTACCTAGAAGGCGTGTCTACTTGAAATACTCACCTGGGGTTCCTTCAATTTCTTCCTATTAGCGGTCACACTGGATCCAGATTCTGGGGAAGAGGTCAACCTGAAAATGGAATCAAGTGGCCTTAACTTTGAGTACAGAAAGTTGCAGGGCCTGGGCTCCTGGGGGATCATTGGAATGGTAATTTCTCTGACACGGACACGCCACTTCAGAATACTTCCCCAGACTCCCACCAAGTTTCAGAGGTATTGGTGAGATTACTACTAAATACCTGTGATATATTTTCCCAGTTGCTTGAAGTTATGTTGTTCCATCCCTCCTCCCCCACATTTCTAGTCAAATATAGTGGCTCACTAAAATGATGGAGTTCAGCTGCCAATAAAGTAAAACATGTCTGTAGACCCCAAGGAAGCAGCTAGGTAAATATTTACATGTGACTGAATTTGCTAAGTGTTGGGTGTCCTTGATCTTTGTGGAAGGCTACAACTTTTTGCTAACAGTTTAACATGTTGTGGAGATGTGAAGCCAGGCAGATGTTTAGTTTCTAAGGAGGCTTGCTGCTCGGCCTCCTGCCAGTTATTAGCTGATGGGTGTCTCAGACTCTAGATTTCAGTTCCATGTCTCACTCTTACTTTTTTCCTTTCCTGTTCCTAGAGATTTAAACGCTTCTATTCCTTGGTTCTTTTCCTCCCAGGACTGGCTGCTGAGTAAGATGCTATCTTCCCCTCTCCTTCTTTACTTGTCACAAAAAATAAGCGCTTCACCTCTTTTTGCTTAAAAATTTTGCTGCTGACTCTTCTTGTCTTGGAGATCAGCCTACTGAGCCAATTTGTAATAAACTCAGTGGCTCTTTTTTTTAAGGTATTCTTTTTTTTTTTTTTTTTTGGTGAGGAAGATTGGCTCTTAGCTAACATCTGTTGCCAATATTCCTCTTTTTTTTTCTCCCCAAAGCCCCAGTACATAGTTGTATTTCCTAGTTGTAAGTCCTTCTAGTTCTTCTACATGGGATGTGGCCACAGCATGGCTTGATGAACCGCATATAGATCTGCACTCAGGATCCGAACTGGTAAAGCCCAGGCTGCCGAAGTGGAGTGCATGAACTTAACCTCTATGCCGCCGGGCTGGCCCCCAGTGGCTCATTTCTATTTAGAAGATTAATAAGCACCACGTAGACTCATGTTTGCTAAGTGAACGAAAGCTTTTGTAAAATTTATAATTGTTATATGATCTCCAAAGATTTTCCCCAGAGGCTTCCTACCAGTTGTCTCTTTCATCTTTCCTTAAAATCTCTTTGACTTGAGCCCCTGAAAATGGAATTGCTTCCCTGTTCTGTGTCTGCCTGTCCTTTCAGGTTTCCTAGAAACACTTTCTCTAGAGCAGTGCTTCTCAAACTTTAGCATGAAAAAGAATCACGTGGAGAGCTGGTAGAATCGTACATTCCTGGAGCCCACCCCGGGAAATCCAGATTTAGAAGGTCTGGCATGATACCAGTGCTGTTGGGCCGATGTCCACACTTGGAATTGCACTGGTCTAGACAGTTAAAATTGTGATTCTAATGTTGGATAGACTGAGGCTCCCTCACCAATTTTCTAAGCTACTGTTTGGGCCCAATCTTCCCAAAGTCCTCATGGCCCCAGTGAGGCTTGTTTGTGGTACAACTTTTCTCACCAACACTGTGGTCAGACCCCTGATTCCTTTAGCAAGGAGAAGGGAAGAGAACTATCTGTTATGGAGAATATCATCTGTGCAGGCACTGAGCTAGGTATAATCGTATATCCAATAGCATCTATGGCTGGTCTCATTTCATAGAAAAGTTCAATAACTTACCCAGTATCATCAAGCTAGTAATCAGGGAACTAAAATGTAACCCAGGCCCTGCACTTATCTTCACAGGTACTGTCCTGCTGCTCCAAAACCACCTGCCTTGGGTTGAACCTCCCTAAAAGGTTATCGTTCAAGTGAGAGGAACATCCCCCAGGAGACAAGTAACTGATACGCCCTGAACCCGCTGAACAGCTAACTTCTCCTTGTTCAGACAAAACTCAAGAATCTCTGTGACTCGCTCAGTGCCCTTTGCCCGCATGAAGTGCTCTGTAGAATTACAGATCAGCAGTGCCAGAAAGGGCTCATTACAAGTAAATAGTTAGAGATGATTTCTCCTGACAAAGAAAGTGATTTTCTAATAGGCCTATCAGAGAAATTAGGTTAAATCTGAGGAAAATCAGGAGATAGGTCTAGCGAAAGGTAATATATTTTATTTTTTCTTCGTAATTCTTTATTTCCTTTTAGGTGATACTTTGAGAGTAAATTTGCATTTTTTTCCTGCTTTTTCTCCCCAAATCCCCCAAATACATAGTTGTATATTTCAGTCGTGGCTTCTAGTTGTGGCATGTGGGACGCCACCTCAGCGTGGCATGATGAGGGGTGCCGTGTCCACGCCAAGGATCCAAACCGGTGAAACCCTGGGCCACGGAAACAGAGTGTGAACTTAACCACTTGGCCATGGGGCCGGCCCTAAATTTGCATTTATTTATAAAATATAAGTGCAGATAATTGCTATTGTTATCTTGGTATAAGAGAGTAATATTCAACCAAGCATAAGAGATTATTGCACCTGTTTCAGGCTGGCATGAGTCACGATTTGTTTTGAGCTTATCTATGTCTGACACAGTCAGCTGTGGGCGTTCAGTGTCTAGGAATTGAGTGTGGGGCAGTGGGCGGCCCTCTGCTTCCCAGCTTGCTTAGCTGCCAGGAGGTCTTTGCTATTTTTGATTCAAGGAGAAGGTGACAGTCTTCACAATATTCTCTGTTTCTATCATTGCAGAGAGCCTGAAAAAAGATGCTCTTTGATCCTCTCATGCTTCCTCATCTCATCCAAAGCCCCTCCTTGGTCTTCCCTCAGTTTTTGATTCAAGTATAAATTTCACAAGGTTCATGTCATCATAAACTATGGTCACATCGTGGAAGAAAAGAAGGCCCAGTTTCAAGAGTCAGAGGATTTGGGTTTTTCCAGTCCTGGCTTTGTCATATATTTAGCTTTAAGATCTTGGGCAAGTCACTTCTCTTCACTGGGTCTTACTTTTGTTATCTGTAAAGTGAGGGAGTTGTACTAAATTATTTCTAAGATTTAAAGTTACATGAAACTAAAATTGCTATAGAGAAATTTAAATTTCATTTTGAATAAGCCATTCCTTCAATTCCAGGTAAATGTCTAAAAGAATTTTTATTAGACTGTTAGCAGCTCATTAACTTCAAAATCACCTTTAAAAAAAAAACCACCAAAAACCTTTTAGGTAGTTGATTGAGGTATTATGGCCTGTCTCTTAATTATTAAGTGTTTGGGCAGAATAATGGAATGATGGACAGATCGATTCACATGTTTCTCCCTTAAAAGCATTGCTATCAGAATGTGAAAACTTTACTATTTGCCAGTGGTGAGAAAATGATATCAATGCTTTCAAGCAATTTCTTCAAATCAAGATCTAAAGCTTCGGGGAGTCAGACCACAGGACAACTCAGTGATTCACCTATGCCTTTAGACACCACTCCTGGAAGAGAATCTGCAGATGAGGACAAAAGGAGTTCTGAATGTGGGGTGGAGAAAATTGGGAAAAGCTGAACAACTAAGGAAACCACATGTCTGATTTCTGTCTTTCCATGAGATCAGCTCTTAGGACTTTGCCTTTCTCTAAGCCATTCCAAACAGGGACATTAAGTAAATGATCATTATTTAGAGAGATGCTTCCAGGGCCTACTTGAATATAATGGGCGGATGGGGGTGTCCCTGATGCTAGGGGGCCATTTAGTATTGCTGTGAACTTCCTGGCATTCTGTTCTGTAATCTGCATCCTGATGGAGGAGAGGGTGGTTCAGTCTCAATGGAAAACCCACTAGTATCTAGGTTAGTTTAGTAGCTAAAGAAAAAGTTGGGTGCTCTCTAGTGTGAGTCCCTGTATATTTCATTACATCTCATTTAGATATATGTGGCTGCCACAAGATCAAGCAAAGTCTTCTTGAGGAGCCTGGCCTGGCATTCGTTCTAACTGAACATTTCTGGGAGAAGACTGAGGTTTGGATTAGAAAACAATGGAAATTTGGTAGAGTCCAAGAGTGTGCTAGGGTCTAGAATGTCAGAATGTGCTCAGGTGTCAAACTCTGTATGCTATCCAGGAGGCAGGGTTTTTGATTGGTGGAGGTTCTAAAAGGAACACTGATATTATTTTAAGAAGGGCCAGAAATTCAAAGCCAAGTCAGTTAACAGACAGGAAAGTGCAACTTCAAGTCAATGGGATGAAAGCAATGAAGGGAACAGAATCTAGTCAAATATCACTGACAAAGAAAGAGGAGGAGAGGAGGCAAAGGAGATTCACCCCAAGGTTTGCTGCTCTCTCAGTTGGATTTTATTGACTCACTCATGCATTGGGAAGCTCTGGAAAATGACCTCTGAGAGGCTACTTTTTGAAAAAAGCTTTATGGAGGCATAATTAACATGCCATACATTTCACCTGTATAAAGCATACAATTATAACCATGGGCCTAATTAGCGCCAGTCTGAACAGACCTCTATCTCTTATCAACAAAATGATGAAGGGTTGTTTTTCACAAAAACTGCTAAGTCACATAGCCAGGGCATGCTCAAAAGAAGAAATCATGACCTGAAACAACCTCAGAACCAAAGATCCTCCTTCCCAGGGAAGCCAAGGACTGGGAGACGACCAGAACTTGAAAGCCGGACTCCTATCAGAAGTGAGAGATCCCTCATTCAGGAAGATCTGGGGTTAAAATTCTTTCTCTACCGGGGCTGGCCCCGTGGCCGAGTGGTTAAGTTCGCGCGCTCCGCTGCAGGCGGCCCAGTGTTTCGTTGGTTCGAATCCTGGGCACGGACATGGCACTGCTCATCAAACCACGCTGAGGCAGCGTCCCACATGCCACAACTAAAAGGACCCACAACGAAGAATATACAACTATATACCGGGGGGCTTTGGGGAGAAAAAGGAAAAAATAAAATCTTTAAAAAAAAAAAAAAAAAAAAAATTCTTTCTCTACCTCATGCAAAATGTTTAGAACCCTATCATAAATGTTTAAAACCTTACTGTAAATGCCTGAAGCCCACCAATCAAAACTTGCCTGACCATCATGTCTGCGTGCCAGCCTGTTCTCCCTAACCTCTTAAATTTTGTCCCAAATCCTGAATCAGGGAGACAGATCTGAGGGCACACGCCCCGTCTCCCTGCAGATCCATCTAGAAGGATAAAAAGCTGATTTCTTCCCTTGAAGTTTGGTGTCATAACTAATTCGCTTGTTTATGCGCATCAGGCAGAGAACGCCAATTTTGCACAGCAACGCAATTCAGTGATTTTTACTATATGCACAGAATCATGCAACCATCGCCGCAGTCTAAGTTTAGAACATTTTTATCACCGAGGAAAGAAATCCCATACCCATTAGCAGTCCTTTGCCCCTACCCTTCCCGCCCCCTGTTCCCCAGTTCTAGCAACTACTAATCTACTTTTGTCTCTATAAATTTGCCTATTCTGGACATTTCATGTAAATAGAAACAAACAATATGCCGTCTTTTGTTACTGGCTTCTTTCACTGATAGTGTTGTTGAAATTCTAGTTTCTCTACAGAATTTATGGTACCACCCAAGGACAGTGATCTGCTTGCTACAAGACATGCCAATAGTCAGGAGGCAAGGTGGTAGGAGAGAAAGGACTTTATTACAGCTTGCTAGCAAGGGGAAAGATGGCCGACTAATGTCCGAAAGAAGCATCTCATAGAACAAAGACTACAGGCCAGTTATATAAACCCCTATTCTCTAGATGGGGGAGGTGGCTGGTCTGTGGGTGGGGCAGACATCTGGTCCCAGTTCCTGATAATCCTTTGTTTTACTGGATATGCATCAGAGACCGGAGCAACGCCCTATACCCTCATCTTTCAGTTGTCATTGATGATGGCTATCAGCATAGGCTCTCTGCCAGGGGGTCATTACATTCCTAAGGACCTGAAAAGAACAAAGTTATCATCTTAAAGCAGCTGACAGGGACCCCAAAATCTACAGAGCATATCTGGGCTAGTTAGTCAGAGGTCATTTAAAGTTACCATATGCTTTCTTTTCCACAATATGGCTTCCCTAATGTCAACTTTGTGTTGAGCCAGTATCATTTACTTTCCTGTTAAAACTATTTTGTGTTTATGTGTGAGTTTTATTACTGAATTTAGACTACTTTTCACACTTACAAAGTGTGCACATACATTGAAGTGTCCTGAGTAAGAAAATGTTATAGTTAATTGAGAGTTACATTGATCTTTAGTTAAAAAAATTTTCAAATAAAATATAGTACACATAGTATTAAAATGAATTTGTTTAGCATAATACCTTCAAGGTCCACCCACATTGTCGCAAATAGTACAATTTCGTTTTTCTTTAATGAGTAGTGAACATGATACAGTGTATATAAAAGTCCAAATATAATGATGTGCCCCTGAAATTTATATAATGTTATAAACCAATGTGACCTCAATAGAAAAAAAAAGCAAAAAGCAATGAATTGCTTCTTCCTTTGATGGTTCATGTCATGAAGAGCCTTAATAGAATTATGATCAAATATACGTGCCATTATTGAGTCTCACAGGTGTTTAAGAAGTAGGCAATTAGTCTAAGGTATACCAACCTTATGACCTTCTCTAAAACATAGAAAAACAGCAGCACAACGACAGAAACATCCCAAGGGCCGGATATCCATTTGTTTATTTGTTTTGTCTCTTTTTTACTGAGGTAAAACGTAGAAAAAAATTCCAATTATCTGAACTTTTTGATTTTTTGAATTCTGGAAAGAGGCATTATAGTAAATCAGGGAAAAGGAAGTTGACAATGATTTGTAAAAGAAAAGATGAAAATATTGGCCTTTCTATCAGCTGGATCTTTGGATGTGGACTTTTGGGTGGGTGAATCCTAGTTCCTGTTTCCTGCATCCATCTGCCTCCTCAAGCAGAAATTATATCTCAGGTTGAATCTCTTCTTTCTTTTAGAAATGCACAGGAAAGGGAAAGTGAGACTGGAATTGCGCTCCAGAAAAATTATTCAGCATGCTTAGAAACATGGCTCAATCCACGAAAATTAACATATGTCCCAGACAACAAATTTACAATCAAGCAAAATGAATCTTGCTCCGGCAAAAAATGATTACCTTGTAAATTAAAGCAACTTAATTAACGAATTTCTAGCTACAGGAAGCACTAGGCTGAAAAAAGCGAACTATCAGAATAGTGATTCAATGCTAACACCAGAATGATCCTGAGATCTGGCTTGGTACCAGAATATATAAAGGAGAAGATACAAATGATGGGAAAGTCATTGTCCCATGGGATCAATCCCATCTGTATAAGCCATAACTTTCTTGGTTATGCCTTTCATTCCTTTACATCCTTGAGAGAGAAATGATGCCTTTGTTGTTAACAAGAGCAGCTGGACTCCTGTGACTAAGAGGTCAGCTTGCAGGAAACATTGTTGATATTGGACTATCTCTCCTGCAGAGAGAAGAGTGGTTTATGTGGTGTCTTCTTTTGTACATACAGTTGCTAAAATGCTGTCTGCTCATGCATTTTGCAAATAATTCCCATGAGAATTACTTTATGTGGCATTTTGGGTTGTTCTGCAGATTCTGGCTGTGAATGTTTGCATATCCTATGGATAAAACCCCAGAGTGAGCTGCTTGACACACAAGGGAATTAAGAACAAGTTCAGAATGACAACACCATCTGGAATATGACCAATGTTTATACCCCAGCCACCTTTGCTCTGGGTGAAATCTTTTGTTTTTTAATTGAAGATTTAGCTATGTAGCATATCTCACAATTCAGTGATGCTGAAACAGAAAGTGTCTGCTCTGAACTCTCTCGAATTCCCATCCGCTGTGTTTTCTATATCTGCTTTGTTCACATTACCATATATACAAGTCAGCTGCCAGATGCTGACTCGACCAGGGTCCTGGGAACATACCCTGCTTGTTTTGATCTCTCTTTATTAACTGTTTGTACAATTTCCTTTCAAACTCAAGTTTAATGAACCTTTCTCTTTCCTGGCTTTATGATCTCCTTTCCTCTACCTCCTCCTCTCCCACTGTTCTTGTCCTCCACCCAGACTGCTTATCTAGATGGAATTTATTTGATTTCTCTTTCCCCTCCCCTTGTCCTATGGGAAAGCTCAAGACTAGGCTCCCTTAAACATTTATGAACTTACTTCATGCACTCAAGTCCGTTTGGCTAATTTGAGCTCGACCCCATCACATAGCTTTTAAACAAGATTTGCTTTGAGTGCTTTCGTATCGAGCATGTAACACACTTCGAATTTCAGGGCCATGAATTATGCTCAAGATGCAGAACAAAGAGCTTGACAGAAATACCACACTTCCCAAGTTCAAAGTTTAGGGAGGAAAAGAATCAAGATGTTCTAGGTGAAGATTGTACCCCAACTGTCACGATGAATGTGATTTTCTTAAAATCCACATCACCATTACTATTCTCATCCCTCCTCACCCTTCAATTCAGAGAAGAATAGGAGGGGAGAAAAAAGTGAAAGAGAAGAAAGGTAGTCGTTCCTATTGAAATACCATATGACCTCTAGTTTGGGGTTTAATCAGTGACTCCTACGACACCCTCTGCCTTTTCTACTGCACATCTGCATCTGCATATCTAGGCATACACAATGTTTCTTTGGTCACGCATCTTGGTTTTCTTTAAACTGCTGAGACTTATTCTCTTGGAATATCTACTGCTTTTGGTGATTGATCACAGTGTATCTTGGCAGTGGTAGGAGGCTCTTTGTTATGGACTCAATTTTTTTTTTTAACAGTCCAGGCAATGAAGAATGAGTGTCTAATGCTGCTAAGTATTTTAGGAGTGGGGTGGGGAGTCAAGAGGAGAGTTAATCAAAGGCCAGCTAGCTCTAGGCTTGCAGATGCAGATGCAAGAAGGGGGAAGAAAGTTTCCTATTTCATAGAGAAATTTTGGACAGAGTTTGAACGGGGAATAAGCAAAAATACCCAAATGTAATTTTATAGCCAACTTCCCATGTCTTCATGTCTGCAGGATAACTTAAAATCTTTTCGTTATACTTCCCTTGCAATTCAATCTGCTGATGTTCCAAGAGAAATAGGAGGAGGGGTGGGAAAATTCTTTTTTATGGGGTTGGAATACACAAGGTTTATTATGCCTTTTAATATTGCAGTCCATTTACACAATAGTGATAGCTATTATGATATTTTTTGATGACTTTATCTGGGTAAAAGAAACATGAAGATCACAAGCAGAACTTTTGCTAAATGGGCATGTATGTGATGATGCATCCAGAAAACAGCTCTCTTCACAATAGACCATCACACAGGCACATTCCTGTGGCATAAGCTTCCCAAGTCAGGCTTACCTTCCCTGCCACTTCACTGTCCCAAGACACAGAACAAGATAGCAGCGGGCAGAGACTTAAAAGTGAATTGTCTTGGCTACTGGAAGTGAGTGAATTAGGATGAGCCTAAAAGTTGCTAAGTGGCACCTTCTCACCTGTATGCCACCCTCATCTCCTGCTGTCCCTATATTCTGGCACCTCTTCTGCTTCTGATAAGTAGGGTTGTAATGAACTCAGGCTGCCCTAGGGCATGTTTTCCCTTTCATCCCACAATAAAGCTCCCAGGCCCGCCCTAGCACCACAAGATCCACATTGACGGTGACTAAGGTTTTCCAAGGACAAATCAGGACACAAACTGTGACATAAAAATGTGCCTTTTGGCAGCCAACGATGGGATTGAGGCCGTATGGGTAAAGGATTAAATGAATGTCTACATCTTGACTGAGATTCCCCTGACTTTCTTCCTTGCCCTGCTCCCAGGACAATGGCAGGAGAGGGGGAAAGAACTGCAGGCACTGACTGGCCGAGGCATCTGCCAGGCATCCTACCCTGGAGCCCTACATTTGACAAATCATGCTCTAGAGCCTCCAGTGAGGATTTGGTGACTGGCCTTTAAATATGAAGAGTTAACCAAGAAGAGAGATTGCAAGTTGAAGACAGGAACCACAACAAACAGGAAAAAAAAATCAGAGGAAAAAACTCATGGCATGGATCACAAAAAAATGTAAAAAAAAAAAAAGAGAGGGAGATTAATATTCTCAGAAAAATAAGACAATTTATATATATTGGACAAAAATAAGAGTATTTTAAAAAACATTAATTAAGGGACTAAAAGCATTTATTAAAGGACTAAGGCTCTTGGAAAATAAGAATATAACAGATAAAAACAATTCAAGAAAAGATTTAGAGGATGAGTTTGAGGACCTCTAGAAGTTAGAACAAAAATCAGGAGTGAAAACTGGGAGAGAAAGATAAGGAAATTGGAAGGTAATGGAACTCTAACATCAAAATAATAGCCATTCAGGAAAAGAGAACAAGAAAATGGCAGGGAAATGTTATCAAAGATCTATACAAAAAAATTTCAGAATCAAAGGACATGAGTTTTTGGATGCAAAAGGCCACTAAATACCTAATATGATGGGTGGAAAAAAGACCTAGTCAAGGGCATATGGCCATCAAATTTCAGAAATATGGATAGAAAGAAGATTTTCTAGAAGCTTCCAGAAAGAAAAAACAACAGAAACAAGTCACATGCAAGGATATGAACTAAGAATGGCATCCAACCTCTCAACTGCAAGACGGAAAGCTAGAAGGTACTGGTGCAAATGCTCCAAATTTCTGAGAAGAAAGATTTCCAACCTGGAAATCTATACCTCATGAAATGACCAATCCAGTGTGAAATGAACATAAAGACATTTTCAAACAGGTGAAGTTTTTAAAATTATTTTTAAATCTCCCACACACTTTCTCAGCAAGCTATGGAAGAATGTATTTCTATAAAATAAGGGATTAAATCAAGAAGATGACCTGGGATCCAGGACATAAAGGATCCAGCATGGGAAACAGGAGAAGGGAAATGCTGGAGGCCTGGAGGAGCATCCAGGGTGATGGAGGGCTCAGGGGGAAATATTTCCAGAAAAAAATGGAACTGATAAGACACATATGAAGGTTTTGACCATGTAGAAAATTGAATGAAGAATTATTGAAGAATAGGAGAAGATTTAGCCAGAGCCTCAAAAAAAAAAAAAAAAAGAAGAAGAAATATGAGGGAAAAAGAAGCAACTTATTCCAAGAATAACAAGCAGCTATTCAAGAAAGAGAAATATAGTCATGATACTCTACTTGATTCAGTGATTAATAATAGTTGTAGAGTCATAATAAAAACACAACACACTGATTTATCCAAAAGTAATAAAACCGTATTCTGAAAATTAGGAAGGAAAATTTCTGTACGAGGGGTGGTTCAAAGAGCTAAATTCACATTACCTACAGTAAGAAAAAAATAGATATTATCTAAAATAGAAAAAAAAAGTAAGTACCATATTATTGTGTTATTTAGAAAGATAAATGCATATACCACAAAAAGTAGATAAAACCGTAAAATGTGGCTGCTTCACAGGAGTGGAAACGATATTGGAGACAGATTGGGCAGGAGACTGGTAAGTTTTCCTGATAAACCCTGCAGTCCTGCAGCAATGTGAGGCAGAGCTGAAGAGCCAGAGACCGCTGAGAAGCCTTGTCTGGAAGGGGTCCTCAGGAGCGGCCTTAGGCCACAGAAATACAGCAGGCCCTTCTGTCAAATAATAAGTAGTGTTTGTGGTCACATGCAGGAATCTTGGAGATGTCATTAGATGAGGTGATGGGCATTAAGCGAGCAATAAAAAATTGCCATTCTAGAGCCCTGGACCCTGAAGAAGGACATCTTCAGCAGGCGGCAATGTGGTAAACTCTACTTACCGCTCATGACTGGGCAAGGGGCAGGGAGGATCTGGAATTCTTTCTCCTTCCCTCCTTTCCTCTCTGCCTTATTTCTTTCCTTCTTCTCTCCCTACTCCTTTTCTACCCTGCTTCTCTTCTTTAATTCAATGAGTGTTCCATCACCTCTCTCTTTCTCTATCATCTGTCTATCTGTCTGTACTAGTCAGAGTTCTCCCAAGAAACAGACAAATAAGATATATATATACACGTAAATTCCAGTCTGAGTCTGAAGGCCCAAGAACCCAGAGCTCTGATGTCTAAGGGCAGGAGAAGATGGATGTTCCATTTCAAGCAAAAAGAGCAAATTTGCCCTTCCTCCTCCACCTTTTTGTCCTATTCAGGCACTCAATGGATTGGATGATGTCCACCCACGTTAGTGAGGGTGATCTTCTTTACTCAGTCTGCTGATTTGAATGCTAATCTCTTGCAGAAACACCTTCACAGACACACCCAAAATTATATTTAATCAGCTATCTGAGCATCCCTTAGCCCAGTCTAGTTGATGCATAAAATTAACGATCATTCTATGTCTGTCTGTCTGTCTATCTATCTATCTACCAATCATCTATGTATTTATTCTGAAAGGAAAAAAAAATATTAAAAAAAAATAGATGTGTAGTACTAAATATCAAACCCTGCAGTGAATTGCAGTGGGTCTTTGCCCAAATGACCCTTAAAATCTTTTTCCCAAAGCCTCCATCAGTGCTCCTCCAAGTGTGGCTGGTGGACCAGCAGTTTCAGTATTCACTTAGATATGCAATATCCTCTTGGGGAAATGCAAATTCTCAGCCCCCACCCAGATACACCAAATCAAATTCTCTCGGGGTGGGGCCCAAGAATCTGCCTTTTAATAATCTCTTTAGGTGATTCTGATGCATGCTGAAATTTTAGAAGCATTGCTCTAAATATCACAGCATCTTTCCCTTTTGGGCCTGCTCAGGAGAATGCTGACTTTGCCAGTTTAGTTTCTGGGACTTTGTAATGAAGAACTGGGTTAATAAAAAGGACTGAGATAAGCTTGATTGGTTAAGTTTGGGAAGAAGAATTACTCAGAATGGAAAAGATTAAGAGAATGAGAGACCATCGAGAAAAAACTAGCAAAGGCCAAGTTTCAGAGAAATTTCTCGAAGGTTTTGAGGACAGAAGGATGACTGTAGGACAGTTGCTGTATATGGTTTTGTGGATTTGTGAGAGCAAGGAGGTGCTCCGAAGTCGATTAAGGATAAACAATCCCAGTGGCATTTTGTGAATGTCCACCACAACGATTTCAATTGCTTTTGAGTTTTACTTTTGGGATGGTGTTGGGTGGCTATTCGTTTCATTGTGAGAGTGTGTCAAGGCCGGCTTCCAGGCAAGAGTGTGCTGCTTTTTGGGAACTGTGAGGAACTAGGCACCGAGATTTGCCTGTTTCATATTATGCAATGGTGGTTCTCTTGATTTACTTGTTTTTTGGTTGTGGTTACTCGGCAGATCTGTGGAGAGATTGCTCTTTGATTAGATTATGGTGTCAAAGGGACAGCATAGGACACAGCTGGCTCTTTGTGTCTTCATGGTCACTGCTGACTCAAAGGTCATGAGATTATCAATACACATTATTTTTTCATTTCTCATTGAGCCTGGTTTCTCAGCCTCTCTCCTCAGTTTCACTTTTCTTTTTGGTGCTGCTGCCACAGCTACCCACTTCTGAGGACATGCCTTGGACCTTGGGAACCGCGGAAATTGCATTGCCTCTGAAACCTCAAATTTACATCATTTTTTAGTCTTTGCTCAAGAACCTCCTCTATAGGACATCTACTTGTCAGCAAATCCTGTTGGTTCTTCCTTCAAGTTAAGTCTCCAATTGGCAACTCCTCACCATCTTCACTGCTAACACATGGTTGACACCACTATCATCTCTAGTTTATACTAACTGGTTGCCCCACTTCTACTCTCACTTCCTTAGAGTTTATTTCTTAAGCAGTCAAAGTCATCCTTTTACAATGTAAATCAGATCATTTTACATCCCTATTTAAAACTCTTCCCACAGCTTTCCCAAGCCATTGGAATTAATCCTAAACCCTCCAATATAGTCAATAAAGCTCTATCTGATCTAACACTTAGTTTCTTCTCCAACTTCATTATCCTCTGCTAGCCTTCTTGCCCACTATTCAAATTTATGAGGAGAAATTTGCCCTTCTTGCTTTTCATTAAACCAGAAGATGAGAAATTATGACCCATGGCTGAATCTGGCCTGTTGCCTGTTTTTGTAAATAAAGTTTTATTGGATAATAGCCACACACAAACAATATTCATATATTGTTTATGGCTCCTTTTATGCTTCATGGTAGGATTGAGTAGTTGTGGTAGAAATCTAATGGTCCTGAAAGCCAAAATATTGACTATATGACCCTTGAAAAAAAAAAGTTTACCAATCCCTGCCTTAAACACATCAAACATGCGCCTGCCTCAAGGCCTTTGCAGTTGCTATTTCTTCTATTTCAATCATGATTTCCCCCAGATAACTCAAATATCTCCCTCTTTTCATTTCACGCCTCTATTTAAATTTCATCTCCATGGAGGTCCTCACTGATTATCCTATTTAAAAAGTAGTCCCTGTCACTCTCTCTTTTTTATACTGATTTACTTTAAATGCATCTGAAAAATTTCTCTCTTTGTTCATTGATGAGATAGAGACAGCTAGTGAACCAATCAAGTTGCATGCTTCTCTTCCATAGTGCAGCATTGTTTCTAGAAGCAGCTACCCAGCAGCCCAGGATCGTATTTCCCAGCCCCCTCATATTTCTAGATGGGATCATTTGTCTAGTTCTGACCAATGTAGTGTGAGCACAAGTGGTGTATGTCCCTTCCAGGCAGAGACGGTAAAACATCTGGGATGCCAACTGCTCACTCTCTTTCTCTTTCTCAGTAACCTTCGGAATCACATGTGGATGATAACAGCATGATGACACAGAAGGAATCTGGATCCTTGAGTCACTCTTTGGAGGAAGCATTTACATTCAAATTTAGTATTTTTTGTAATGTGAGTCTGCTGCTAACAAATTTCTGACTGGGCTGATTGTCTCTTTGCCAAATTAATGGTCTCAGACAAGCTAAACTACAAAATAATCCTACTACTTGTGTTTACTAGGTGTGTGCTAGTTTTAATGATGACTATTTCAGATTCCTTCATCTTGTGTAGATGTTTTAGCTCCAAATAACACTTTTAGCTGATGATCTAGACATATGTGGTTTGAGAAAAGAAAAACAATCAACCAGGAAAACCCTAATCTTCTCACCACCAAGTTTCTAGACCCACCAACATGTACACTC
This sequence comes from Equus przewalskii, assembly GCF_037783145.1. Lineage (NCBI taxonomy): Eukaryota > Metazoa > Chordata > Mammalia > Perissodactyla > Equidae > Equus > Equus przewalskii. The sequence continues at coordinate 85,508,640 of NC_091832.1, forward strand.
ATATCTTGCCTTTTCCCTCCTAATGAAACTGATAAAGTATCATTATCCTATCAATAGTCAAACTTGCCCAAGAGCTCTGGACTCCATCCTCTGTATGGATTTTTCTTCTTTGTTTATTTTTCCTCCCTCCCGCATTATCAATATTTCCATCTCTATCGCATCACTCCCAGGAGTTTACAGACAAGCTTTGGTCTGTCTCAACCTAAAATTCAAAACAAACAAACAAACAAAACCCCAAGTGCCCTGCTATACCTCAATCTCTTCTGGTTATCATCTCCTGTCTCTGTTCCCCTTTACAACAAGCCATTTATAAAGAGTTATTTATACATGGTCCCTCTGCCTTGTAACCTTCTATTTGCTCCACAGTCCCTTCCAAATTGGTGTCAATCCAGAAAACTCCACTGAAACTGCTTCTGCCAAGATCACCAATAGCTTCTATGTTGTCAAATCCAATGAGATCAATATGTTCTCATTTTCTTCAATTTATCAACTGTGTACAAGCCAGTTGTCTGCCTATGTTTTCTTAAAACACTCTGGTCTTTTAGCGTCTGTGCCTTTACACTCTTTGGTTTTCCTCTACTTCTTTCTTAGTTTCCTTCATAGTCTCTTCTCTCTCTTTCTGACCTAGGGCTCAGATCCCAGTACTGTTTTCTTCCCCATCCACATTCTCTACTTAGGAGCTCTCAACCATTCCATGGTTTTAAATACCACCCATTTGCTGACAACTCTCAAACTTGCATTTTTGTTTTAAATTTTTCATCTATAGTCCAGACTTATTTATCCAACTATATACTTGACATGTGTTCTTGGATGTCTCACAGCATCTCAGATTTAATCTGCCTACACACACACCCTAAACGTGTCCCTTTTCTATCTACTTAACTGCTCAGAACAGAAATATGGTGCTACTCTTGTTTCCTCTCTCTTCCTTAACAATTATGTTATGAGTCCTGTCATTTCTGCTTCCAAAACAAATGTTGAATTCATCCTTTTCCTCAACTCAATTGCCAACACTCTAGTCCAAGTTGCCATCATCTCTGACTTGGACAATTGGAGTAGACCCAGTTTTTGGTTTCCTCATTTCTGCTCTTGGCACACTGCATATAAGTCTTATCTTCTATTGCAGTGACAGCCATGGACTTTAATGTGCATTTTTTTGGATCATTGTGCATTAAAGAATAATATGCTTTTTTTAAAAGTTCAGAGTTTGTCCGTCTAGTGAGAATACAAGTCAGGCTTTAGAAACTTCTTCTTAACTTGGTAAGTACGGTACCCAAAGTATAAGACATTACATCCATACTGTTTCAACCCCCGATCAGAAGACTTACAGCAATACTACTTAGTTTAATGAAAAAATTTGAACTCAGAATTATTCTGGGAAATCTAGGCCAATAAGTTTCCTGCCATCATCAGCAGGAAATATGCGTGCACTGATCTGTTGCCAGGAACTCTTTCCTTGAACTATAATGTTGCTCCTTTTAAAAATTAAGATTAAGAAGATTAAGAAGATGTTTTCGAGAAAGAAAGAGTAAGGCCCATTCTACCCAAGAGGTGAAAACGGAACTGTTGTAAGTTAAGGCTCCATCTCCCTTTTCTCAGAACTCCTAAAAGGACTTAGGAAAATGCGGTGTGAACAATCGTAATTCCCTTGATTTATTATTTTGTTCTGGTGTTAATGAGAACATTAAATACCTTCAATCTTGTATCAACCTTTGCTATATAACAAACCACCTGAAAGCTCAGTGGCTTAAAACTGCCGTTTATTTAGCTCACAATTCTGGTGGTTACCAATTTTGGTTGCTCAGAACTGGGCAGTTCTTCTGGCCTCTCCTGGGATCACTCTTGCAGCTGCAGTTATCTGATGTCTTGACTAGAGCAGGGTGGTCTAAATTTGGCCTTGCTCACATGTCTGGAAGTTGGTGCTGACCGTCATCTGGGCCTCTCTCTCAGGTCGGTGTCTTATCCTCCAGAAATCCAGCCTGTGCTTCTGCATGTAGTGGCAGGACTGTAACTAGAGAGTGAGGGCAGAAGCTGCAAGGCCTCTTGAAGCCCAGGTGGGGAATTCATACATGTCACTTTTATTGGTCCAAGCTGGTCACACGGCCAGCCCAGATTCAAGGGAAGGGGAAATATATTTCACCTCTTGATGAGGGAGTGGCAAAGTCACACTGCAAAGCGTTAGCATACAATAATGGGAGAATTTGGTGTGGCCATCATTGCCCACAAGTTACACAGCCCCATTACTTTTCCCCTTTAGTGAAGCACTTCCTCTGAGTTACTCCATGTGTGTATGTATGTGTATATATATGTCTTAGTCAGTTTGAGCTGCTCTAACAAAACAGCATAGACTGGGTGGCTTATAAACAACAGAAACTTATTTCTGAAAATTCTGGAGGATGGAAGCCTGAATCAGGGTGCCAGCATGTTTGGGTTCTGGTGAGAGTCTTCTTCTGGGTTGCGGATTGCTGACTTCTCCTTGTATCCTCACATGGTGGAAAGAGGGCAAGAGTACTCTCTAGGGTCTCTTTTATAAGGACATTAATCTCATTCATGAAGGCTCTACCTTCATGAACTTATCACTTCTTAAAGGCCCCACTGCCTAATACCATCACATTGAGGCTTAGGATTTCAACATACGAATTTTGGGGGGACACAAACATTTAGTTCATGGCAGTGTGTGTGAGCGTGTATGTACATATATATGCTATAACTCAGAAATGTACATGTATGTAGATATAACATATTTATAATGCATACAGAAGTAACTTACTGAGATATCGGTACATATTAGTGAACATATAAATGACATCTGGACAGGAGTTGTCTGTAGATTGTTTATTATGTTGTCTAATGTCATTTGTAAAAGGATCTATGCAATAATTACTTCTCAGAAGATGTGTAACTCTTAAATAAGTATTTCTTTCATTCAGATAAGAAATGCATAATTCATCACTCACCTTTATTTGGCTTCTAGAAAGCTTAGCGTTGAACCTAATGCCATCTCTTATTTTTTTTCCCTAGTAATTTTATTGAAATCATAATGGTTTATAACATTGTGTAATTTTGGGTGTACATTATTATTTATCAGTTTCTGAATACATTTCATTGTGCTCACCCCCAGTAGTCTAATTTTTGTCCATCACCATGCATATATGCCCCTTTATCCCTTTCACTTACCCCCGAACCCCTTTCACCTCTGGTAACCACTAATCTGTTCTCTTTATCCATGTATTTGTTATCTTCCACATACGAATAAAATCATGCAGTATTTGTCTTTCTCTGTCTGACTTATTTTGCTTAACATCATTCCCTCAAGGTCCATACATGTTGTTTCAAATGGGATGATTTTTGTCTTTTTTATGGCTGAATAGTATTCCATTATATATATATACATCACATCTTTTTTATCTACTCATCTGTAGAAGGGCACTTGGGTTGCTTCCACATCTTGGCTATTGTTAATAATGCTGCAATGAACATAGGGGTGCATAAATCTCTTTGTATCATTGATTTCAAATTCTTTGGATAAATACCCAGTAGTGGAATAGCTGGATGGTATGGTATTTCTAGTTTTAATTTTTTGAGGACTCTCCATGCTGTTCTCCTTAGTAGCTGCACCAGTTTGCATTCCCATCAGCAGTGTATGAGAGTTCATTTTTCTCCACTTCCCTCCAACATTTGTTGTTTTTTGTCTTGGTAATTATAGCCAGTCTGGTAGACGTAAGGTGATATCTCATTGTAATTTTGAGCTGCATTTCCCTAATAATTAGTGATATTGAGCATTGTTTCGTGTGTCTGTTGGCCATCTGTATATCTTCTTTGGAAAAATGTCTGTTCATATCCTCTGCTAGTTTTTTGATTGGGTTGTTTTTTGTTGTTGTTGTTATTGAGTTGTGTGGGTTCTTTATATATTTTGGAGATCAACCCCTTGTCAGATAAATGGTTTGCAAATATTTTCTCCCAGTAGGTGGGTTGTCTTTTTGTTCATGGTTTCCTTTGCCTTACAGAAGCTTTTTAGTCTGATGTAGTCCTATTTGTTAATTTTTTCTTTTGTTTCCCTTGCCTGAGTAGACATGGTATTTGAAAAGATGCTGCTAAGAGTAGTGTCAAAGAGTGTACTGCCTATATTTTCTTCTGGGAGTTTTATGGTTTCAGGTCTTACATTCAGGTCTTTAATCCATTTTGAGTTAATTTTTGTGTATGGCAAACGATAATGGTCTATTTTCATTCTTTTGCATGTGGCTCTCCAGTTTTCCTGAGAAACTAGAGAAACCATTTATTGAAGAGAATTTCCTTTCTCCATTGTATGTTCTTGGTTCCTTTGTTGAAGATTAGCTGTCCATAGATGTGTGGTTTTATTTCTGGGCTTTCAATTGTGTTCCATTGATCTGCATGTCTGTTTCTGTGCCAGTTTTGTGTTCCACTGATTTGCGTGTCTGTTTTGTGTTTTGATTAGTATAGCTTCATAGTATATTTTGAAGTCAGGAATTGTGATGCCTCCAGCTTTGTTCTTTTTCCTTGGGATTCCTTTGGCTAGTCGAGGTCTTTTGTAGTTCCATATAAATTTTAGGATTCTTTGTCCTATTTCTGTGAAGAATGTCATTGGGATTCTGACTGGAATTACATTGAATCTGTAGATTGCTAATGTAATATGGACATTTTAACTATGTTTATTCTTCCGACCCACGAGCATAGAATATCTTTCCATTTCTTTTTCTTTCAGTAATGTCTTATAGTTTTCAGTGTACAGGTTTTTCACCTCCTGGTTAAATTTATTCCTAGATATTTTATTCTTTTTTGTAAATTGTAGATTTTTTTGTAGATTGTAAACGGAATTGTATTCTTGATTTCTTTTTCTGCCAGTTCATTATTCATGTATAGAAATGCAACGGATTTTTTATAATTGATTTTGTACCCTGAAACTTTCCTGTAGTTGTTGATTATTTCTGAGTTTTCTGATGGATTCTTTAGGGTTTTCTGTATATAGAATCATGTCATCTGCAAACAACAAGAGTTTCACTTCTTCCTTTCCTATTTGGATTCCTTTGATTTCTTTTTCTTGCCTAATTGCTCTGGCCAAAGCCTCCAGTACTACATTGAATAGGAGTGGCTAGAGTGGGCACCCTTGTTTTGTTCCTGTTCTCTGAGGCCATCCCTCAGTTTTTCCCCATTAAGTATGATGTTGGCTGTGGGTTTGTCATATATGACCTTTATTATGTTGAGGTACTTTCCTTCTATACCCATTTTATTGAGAATTTTCATCATAAATGGATGTTGGGTCTCGTCAATGCTTTCTCTGCATCTATTGAGATGACATGTGATTCTTATTCCTCATTTTGTTAATGTGGTGTATCACATTGACTGATTTGCTAATGTTGAACCATCCCTGAGTCCCTGGAATAAATCCCACTTGATCATGGTGTATGATCCTTTTAATGTATTGCTATATCTGGTTTGCCAATATTTTGTTGCGGATTTTTGCATCTATGTTCATCCGCGATATTGGCCTGTAATTTTCCTTCTTTATATAAGTTGTCCTTCTCTGGTTTTGGTATCAGGGAAATGTTGGCTTCATAGAATGAGTTGGGAAGCATTCCATATTCTTTAATTTTTTGGAATAGAGAAGGGTAAGAATTAAATTGTCTTTGGATGTTAGGTAGAATTCTCCAGAGAAGCCATTTGGTCCTGGACTTTTGTCTTTTGGGAGTTTTTTGATTACTGTTTCAATCTCTTTACTTGTAATTGGTCTATTCATATTCTCAATTTCTTCTTCCTCTTCTTCTTCTTCTTTTTTTTTTTTTGGTGAGGAAGATTGGCTCTAAGCTAACACCTGTTGCCAATTGTCCTATTTTTGTTTGAGGAAGATTGTCACTGGGCTAACATCTGTACAAATCTTTCTCTATTTTGTATGTGAGATGCTGCCACATCATGGCTTGATGAGCTGTGTGCAGGTCTGCACCTAGGATTCCATCTGGTGAACCCTGGGCCACTGAAGTGGAACATGCTAAGTTAACCACTATGCCACTGGGAGGCCCCTCTCTATTTCTTCTTGATTCAGTTTTGGGAGGTTTGGTGAGTATAAGAATTTATCCATTTCTTCTAGGTTATCCAATTTGTGAGTATATAGTTTTTCAAAGCATTCTCTTATAGTCCTTTGTATTTTTGTAGTATCTGTTGTAATTTCTTCTCTTTCATTTCTAATTTTATTTATTCAAGACTGCTCTCTTTTTTTCTTGGTGAGTCTGGCTAAGCGTTTGTAAATTTTATCTTCTCAAAGAACCAGCTCTTAGTTTCCCTAATCCTTTCTACTGCTTTTTAGTCTCTAGTTCATTTATTTCTGATCTGATTTTTATTATTTCCCTCCTTCTGCTGACTTTGGGCTTTGTTTTTCTTTTTCTAATTATATTAGGTGAAGTTTAAGATTATTTATTTGAGATTTTTCTTGCTTGTTGAGATGAGCCTATATTGCTATGAATTTTCCTCTTATGACCGCTTTTATTCCATCCCATAAGAGTTGGTATGCTGTATGTTCTTTTTCATTTGTCTACAGGTATTTTTAAATTTCCCTTCTGATTTCTTTGTTGATCTGATGATTGTTCAATAGTATGTTGTTAAGTCTCCAAATCTTTCTGACTTTCCTAGTTTGTTTCTTGTAGTTGATTTCTAGTTTCATACCATTGTGGTTGGATAAGATGGTTGAGATGATTTCAGTCCTCTTAAATTTGTTGAGACTTGCCTTGTTTCCCAACATATGGTCTATTTTTGAGAATGATCCATGCGTACTTGAGAAGAATGTGTATTCTGCTGTGTTTGCATGGAATGCTCTCTGTATACCTATTAAGTCCATCTTATCAAGTGTTTCATTTAACTCTACTGTTTCCTTGTTGACTTTTGTTTGGATGGTCTGTCCATTGATGTAAGTGGGGTGTTGAGGTCCCCTACTACTATTGTACTGCTGTTAATTTCTCCTTTTAGGTCTGTTAATAACTGCTTTATGTACTTTGGTGTCCCTGTGTTAGGTGCATATATATTAATAAGTGTTATCTCCTCTTGGTGGAATGTCCCTTTTATCATTATATGCTGCCCCACTTTGTCTATCATTGTTTTTTTTAACTTGAAGTCTGTTTTGTCTGATCTAAGTATGACAACACCTGCTTTCTTTTGTTTTCCATTAGCTTGGAGCATTGTCTTCCATCCCTTCAGCCTAAACCTATGTTTATCTTTAGAGCTGTGAGGTGTTTCCTGGAGGCAGCATATTGTTGGGTATTGTATTTAATCCATGCAGCTGGTCTGTGTCTTTTGATTGGAGAATCCAATCTGTTTACATTTCGAGTGATTATTGGTATATGAGGGCTTAATACTGCCATTTTATCTCTTGTTTTCTGGTTGCTCTATGTTTCCATTGTTTGTCTTCCTTTGTATTTCTAGTTGCCATTTCATTTTGGTGTTTCCAGAGGTTGTCTCAGTTTTCTCTCTTTTTGTGAATTGTGGCTGTGCTCTGATTTTTTGTTTAGTGGTTACTCTGAGGATTGTATAAAAGATCTTGAGGATGAAATAGTGCATTTTCTGATAGCCTCTTATTTCTGTTACCCTAAGTAGGTTCCTTCCCTTTCCTCTCCCCTTCTGAGTTATTGCTGTTAAAAATTGTTCTGTTTTTTAATGTTGTGAGTTTGTGACTAAGTTGAAGTGTTTATCATTACTTTTGATGCTTTCTTTCCCTTTGCCTTTTAAGTTATAATTGAGTCTTTGCCTCCCTGTTCTGATAGAGAGCTGTAGTTTTATGATTATGTCTGTCTATTTATCTCTTTGCTCAAAGCTTTGTAGACCTTTGCCTTTTTGCTTCCACTGTGAGGCCATATTTCATTATTTCTTGTAGGGGAGGTCTAGTGGGAATGAACTCCCTCAGCTTTTGTTTATCAGGGAAAGCTTTTATTTCTCCATTGTTTCTGAAGGAAAGTTTCACTGGATAGAGTATTCTTGGCTGAAAGTTTTTATCTTTCAGTATTTTGAATATATCGTTCCATTCTCTCCTAGCCTGTAGGGTTTCTGCTGAGAAATCTGCTGAAAGCCTGATAGGGTTTCCTTTGTAGGTTATTTTCTTCTGCCTTGCTGCCCTTAATATTTTTTCTTTGTTGTTGACTTTTGCCAGTTTTACTATTATATGCCTTGGAGAAGATCTTTTAGCATTGATGTAATTAGGCATTCTATTAGCTTCATTTATTTGTTAATCTGGATCTCTCCCCAGGTTTGGGAAGTTCTCAGTTATTATTTCTTTGAACAAGCTCTCTGCTCATTTCTCCCTCTGGGATAACTATAATCCTGAAGTTGCTTTTCCTAATTGAGCTGGATATTTCTCAAAGAATTCCTTCATTTTTTAAAGATCTTACTTCTGTCTCCTCCTCCACCTGTAGAATTTCTATATTTTTATACTCTAAATCACTAATACTGTAAATCACTATTCTTTCCTCCATAAAATCAGCTCTGTTTCTTAAGGATTCTAGATTATTTTTATTTTGTTTTTCATATCCAGAATTTCTGCTTGATTTGTTTTTTTATAGTTTCAATCTCTTTGGTGAAGAGATTCATTTTATTTCTGAGGTCATTGAACTTTCTGTGTTCTCTTGTAAATTGATGAGCTTCTGTATGACAGCTATTTTGAATTCCCTGTCATTTAGGTTGTAAATTTCTGTGCCTTCAGGGTTGGTTTCTGGAGAATTGTCATTTTTCTTCTGGTCTGAATTGTTACTGCAGTTTCTCATGGTATTTCATTAACTAATCTTTCATTGGGGCATTTGTGGTAGTATCAGGTCACAGATTCCACCTTTTACTTCACGGGGGAAGCAGGAGCAGATTTTCTGATCCTACCCTATCTGCTGGGAGCTGTGAGGGTGCTATGTGCACTTGTGCTGGCCTGGGGTGCATTCAGGTCCTGTTTGGACTGTGCTTGGTGGGTGGTGCTTTCTTGCTAGGATGGGCTAGTGCCACTCTTTGGGGCTGCAGGAGCAAGTGGGCTCTCTCTCCCTGTTGGGAAAGTTATCACAAGCAGGCTAAGGGCTGTCACCTCTTCCTATGGTCACCCTGGGGCGTGTTTCCTCATTTGGGGCTCATTGGTACTATGGATGCTTATGCAGGCCTGGAGTGTGCTTGCCTTGGTGTGTAGATCTGCTGCTGTCTCTCTCTGTGGTCCTGTGGCCACTGTGCTTGGTGGGCAGGCCTTCCTTGCCAGGAAGAGCTAGGGCCACTCCTCAGGGCCACAGGGGCATGGTGGGCTCCCCACCACCACCAGAAAAGTGATCACGAGCAGGATAGGACCACAACCACCTCTTCCTACAGTTGCCTCTATGTGTATTCCCACTTTTGGGGTACTGCACCAGGCTGGAAAGCATTCCTGCATGTGCACAGGGCTACTGGGGGAGGAGAGGGAGTGCTCACCTATCTTACCCACTTCCCAGAAGGCCAGTCTATCCTCCCTCAGATGTATAGCTGTGTGTGTCTCTTAGGCATCCTGTTGTGCTGTGTGGGCTTTGCTGTTGGCCAGTGAATGTCCATTTAGTTGTAGTTCAAAAAGGGGAGAGACAAAGGGAACAGCTCACTTCACTATGTTGCTGATGTCCCTCTCTCATTTTTTATGTTAGTTTAGATATAATTGTGTTCTAGTACTTAGAATTAGTTTCCTCCTTTTGTTTTTAACTTCCTTATTGTGTATAAGTATTTATTATAAGCTATTTCAATCATTTTTGAAATGATTGAGGTGCAATCAAAACAGTTAAAAATACATGAATGTGCCTTTTATAGTTTCAACTTGAGGTAATGATGTTAATGGGCTCTAGAAAGACTAGACAACCAAATGTTGGGATTATTTCACATTGGTACTATTCATAGGGTTAGCTTATGCAATAAGATAGTTCAAACAGTGGAGTCTAGTTCCCCAGAGAGTCACTGGGCTCAAATGTTTATGGTTTAATGCTTCCTTTTTCTCACTCTTCACAATCAACCGTCTAGAAAGGCCCATGGAGAGTTATCCTTAAAAAACTGTCACAGACTTCATCTCTCCATTTTCAATCTGCTCTCCAATTCACCGCTTCCTCCTTTCTACCTCAGAAAGGAGTCTTCATGGAGGAACAAACTGTTAATTTTGTTATTGGCCAATAGTGGATTATTATCTCACATATAAAGTCTCTTTAAGTGGAGGTATTTTTTTCGCTTTTGGTCCTCACCATTACTTTCAGGTGTGTTTCCTGAATTATACTTTTGGTGCATAATATTTTTCTTTGATTTTCTTTTTTCTCCCCAAAAGAATTAATCCAAATACATTTCTCCATGTAACATCTTCATTTATATTTAAACTTGCATTTCTTTTGCCCCTTTTAGAATGGAAGTGCAAAGAATTAGAATGATTCTGAGGATGTGATTTTGTGATTTATAATAAGAAGTGTGTATATTTGGTCTTCTTGGCACACAGCTTCTAAAACCATTATAATTTCCTATGTGATAAGAGTATGGGAGCATTTTCTGTTATGATACTTAGTCTTTTGTCCTTGGGTCCTGAGATAATTTCAGTGAGATAAGGGTGAGAGAAGTGTCTTTTGTTTTTCATAACAAGCCCCTTTCAAACACACCAGAGTTTGTGTTAATGAGGTGAATTTTGGAAAGCCTTTAGATAACATAGGATGGGGCTAGTTGGCAGGAGAACTGACCTTGTGACTAGAGAGTTAAAATTTTCAGCACCTTGCCCCCACCACACCTCCAGGGAGGGGAGAGGGGTTGGAGGTTGAATTAGTAATCACCAGTGGCCAATGATTTAATCAATCATGCCTATGCAATGAAGCTTCCATGAAAAACCCCATAGTACTGGGTTCAGAGAGCTTCTGAACATGCGGAGCTGCTGGGAGAGTTGAAAACCTGGGGAGGACATGGAAGAGCTGCACCCCTCCCCCCATACCTTGCCCTAGGCATCATCTCTTTCATTTGACTGTTTCTGAGTTGCATCCTTTTACAATAAACCAGGAATCTACTAGGTTGTCAACCCAAATAAAAAAGGTCAACTGAGGCAAACTTGAAATTACCGAAATTGAGTTTTTTCACGGGCAGCAGAAGAATTACAATTCAGGAAATGCACACTGTAGCAAGCTACAGGTGAGTTCTTTGAGGGTTTGGAGTGGACTGTATTTATGGGAAAGGAGTGCAAAGAGGAAGAAGCCCAACTAGAGTCCAAGCAGTAAGTTCATTGGCTTGAGGATGGGGAAAGAAGCACAGGTAACAACCTGGACTTAGTACTGGCCTCTCAAGTGGGACAAGGCAGTCCTGTGGGATAGAGCCTGTAACCTGTGAGATCTGATGCTATCTTTGGGTAGACACTGTCACAACCAAATTGAACTGCAGGACACCAAGTTGGTGTCCACAGAGAATTAGAGAATTTCTTGGTGGGGAAAAACCCTCACACATGTGGTGGCCAAAACTATTGAGAGTAGAGTGTTTGAGAGGGGATTTTCGTCAGGGGCTGTCTCATTTTAGCCGTTTAATAACTCAAGCATATTTCATTGACTCAGGGATTGCTTGCCTGGCAACTCTTCCATCCAGAGCACAGTAACCGACCTGTAAGTAAGAAAAGATTGTCTCAAGTGGCTAAAATAGATGTGAATCTACTCACTGGATTATCTCACACGTGTTTCAGGATCCTGTCTACTGTTAACTTTGCACACAACTCTCCATGATTTTTGTCTCATTTCCTAGTTCATAAACAGATTAAAGTAGCAAAGTAGAACAAAGTTGTGAGTTGCTTAAGGAAGGTTCATTGAGAAGCTCAAGAAGTTGGTTTGACAGCCTGACAAGGATGGAAGCAGAAAAACCAGGAAAAGCAGACATCTGAATCCAAAAAGCATAGCAATCTCAGGTACATGAGCATAATCACAAATAACCCTCTAAATATCGGTAATCTCTGAGAACAGCATTGCGTTGCTCTAAGGCACGATGTTTACTGTTCACTATTATAGCCCTGAGTTGCCAGAAAAAATGTTATATTACATTCAAGTAGTCTATTTAAAAAGACATCGAAATATTTCCATCAAATTGTTATTATCATCATTTTCTGTGCTTTAAAGCGTCAGATTCCATAAATGGGAAGGTTGCCTGTGTTGCGTGCCTCACTAATAATAACTCATTCATCATCCTTTCTTTATATTTTCATGAAGCATCTAATATGCCAGGCACTGAACTAGGAGCTGGATCCATAGAGGTGGAGAAAGCAAACACCACTGCTGCCCTGGTGGAGACCGCAGGATTGTGTTGGAGACAGACAGTTATTAAACAGGCAAAAAACTCCCCACAAAATCCCACCATAATTCTACTTGTGGAAAAGGCTACAAGAGAAAAGAATGTAGGGGTGTGACAGAGAAACGTGGGGATGGGAATGAGGAGGTAGAGAGTGTGGTTAATTATTTAGAGTCATCAGGGAGGGCCAGAGAACCCCCCAAACAAGATGGAGACAGCAATGTGAAAAGGGAGAGGAAAAGAGATTAAATAACACAAACAGTGGGGAAAGGATTTGAGACATAAAGGAGGTTGACAAAGTAGAGGAGCTGTCAGGAGGACAGTGTGACAGGAGAAGGTCATGCAGAAGGTCAGAGGGAGAATGGAATGACTTGGATTTGAAAAAGGAGCTGGATCGCAGAAGACTTTGCAACCCACAGTGAGGACTTTGGATTTCATTCCAAGTATCATGGGAAGCCTTTGAAGGCTTTCAAGTGTGGCTGCTGGGTGACCAGCTCTAAGTGTTTTTAAATGCTTTAGTTATTTTTGCTTCCCCCTGCTTTTGCTTGTATTGTGGAAATGATGAAGGGCTGCTTCTGCAAACGTGTGGTGCAGAGATAAGTCCAAATTTTAAGGGGCCTAAATGTTAAACAATTTGGGAGATCCTCTTTAAGAAACACAATTCGAATTTGCAAATAGAAAGCTAAAGACAGAGTTGTCCTTGGAAGGGCCCCATGCAAGTGAGGGGCCCAGAGCTTAAGCTTCATTGTGTCACGATATATCCACTCGCTTCTGCTATTGTGGAAAGGGTTTTGTAGAGAGTCCTGGCGTTAGGTGGGAACCAAAGTTGATTTTCAAGTTTGAGAATTGCTTGGCACACTCTCCCCACCATTCTTCCGAAGGCTTGTCTTTTTTTTCCTCCTCTTCTGTCCCTCTATGCAATGCTCCCTGACTCAAACAGCTCAGGTTAAAAACTCTCGAGTTTGCAATTGTCATAGAATTGATTTCGAGTTTTGCTGCTGACCTGTTTTATCCTTCCACAAAATTGAATACAGTATATCCTTTGTAACAATATTCCTCTGAAGAGTCACATGAGTGTATCTGAAATGTTATGGGACCGGGAAATGGAATGGAAAAAAGATGATGAAATTCATTTATGTTAATAGTCACGTTTTAGAGATTCCATTTTCTCAGAAAAAATAAATCCTGGAAATATTCCAGGAGCCTGTTACAGTGATGTTCCAAAGCTTCATTTTTTAAGTTCAAAGACCCTGGAAAGTTCAAGGTGCTGTATTGAGTCAGAGCCCCTGTCTCTTTTCGTTCCACATTCCTCTCTCCTTTGAAAGCTTGCTGAACACTGTTGCATATCTCTTAGCCTATCTGTCAAGCTATTTTACTGTAAGAAATGGTGTCTATTCCACGAAATGCTCTCTCTAAAGAAATAGCACTGTTTTTAATGAAAGAGAGGGAAAGATGAGCTGGCTAATTTATTCTATTCCAAATGCTTTGTAACAAAAGTTGAAATGAATGAGCATGATTGAGTTTGTAGGCCTGCTCTGCAGATATGAAAAACTGCTGGAAACCATTGACTATGGAATGGATTTAATTTACTGCATGGATCTCAGCCCATGATATGCCTGCTTTTTGTTAACTTTCATAAAAGAAAGAAATACAGAGAGCAAGAGCTTTCGGAATGGCTATAGTTAGAAAGAACCAGTGCTTGAAGCTCTAAGATCGTTATTTACATTAGACAATGGAGTATTGTTCTGGAGGAGGGCAAGAGGGGGAGGACGGCACTGTGGGAGTTTGGAGAGTTAGAAAGGCAGACTCATTAGCAAGAACTCAAATGGATTACACCCCATCAAATGGCTTCCTCCGTTGGCAGGAGGGCTTGGAGATGCCATGCAACAACCAAAGGTAGGACTTGGTGTGATGAGTAGGGAGGTCATGAGAATACAGTTACACTCTCTACACTGAGAATATCATCCCTAGATTTTCTCTATGTGACTTAAATATCAAGATGTTTGATATTGACTGGACTAAAGAATGGTAAACGTTGCTCATTCTCTTATCTTTTCTACTCCAACACTGATAGTTCATTAAATGAATATAAAGATTTAAATGTCCTAAAGTGCCACTACACAGGTACAGGTGGAGGACAACCTTCAAGACACCTATTCTTTGTGCCTCAGTTTTCACATTTTGCTTGAACTGCACGGCACTGCGCTACTGAGAACTGTAACCCCAGCCCTCCCGCAAAGTACTGGACTCGGGCATCCTGGATGATTTATAGCAACATTTACTCATCAGGCTTCTGTAAATACAAAGAAGAAGACGGCAGTCCCTGCTCCCTCCCGTAGAGAGTTCAGAATTGTTATTCACGTCTCATTATCACGCCCTTAATCTTCCTTTTTTTTTAAGGTGTTATTGAAACCATCTGGACTGCTTTGAAGTCAGTTTATTTTACTATATTAAACTTTCTCAGATTGTGCCCTTTTTCTTTACGCTATGCCATGTAACATTTGATTAACTCTGGCACAAGTACACCTGTGTTTATAAATCTGACAATTTAGTTTGTAGATGAAGGAAGCCGGAGTCAGAAATTTGTGCCAAATTAATCTATTGGTAGGTTCCAGGTTCTTTTTTTTCTTATTGATATGATTTTAGATTAAACGTTTCCCTGTGTGGATAAACTTCTGGCTTTAAGCACTAGCTTATTTAAAGAGACAGTATAGTGATAAAAACATAGTACTTAGAGTCAGAGACAACCAGCTTCAACTATTAGGTCCACATCTTACCGTGTCCTTAGGAAAATTACTTTCTCTCTCTGGGCCCCAGAAGCTTCAATTGTAAAATGGTGATTGTGGCAGACAGCCAAGATGGCTCTAATGATGCTTGCCTCCTGGAATTCACGCTCGTGTGTAGTGTCCTTCCATGTCGAATAGAGTTGACTTGTGTAATCAATAGGATACTGGGGAAATAATGGTATGTGACTTCTGAGGCTAGGTAGTCAAAGACATTGTGGCTTCTGCCTTTGCCCTTTCTCTTGGATTGCTCAGTCTAGGGGAAGCCAGGGGCCATGTTGTGAGGATCGTCAAGCAGTGTGAGGAAAGGCCCACATGGCAGGAGCTGAGGTTTCCTGCCAACAACCAGCATCATATGAGTGAGCCATCTTGGAAGCCCATCCTTCAGCCCCAGTGAAGCCTTCAGATGTTTGCAACTCTGGCTGATGTCTTGAGTGCAACCTCATGAGAGATCCTGAGCTGGAAATACCCAGTCAACCTGTTTCCAAATTCCTGACTTAGGAACTGAGTGCGATAATAAATGTTTGTTGTTTTGAGCTGCTGAGTTTGGGATAATTTGCTATACAGCAATAGATAACTGATATAATTATAATGATAGTACTCCCTCGTAGGATTGGTGGGAGGAGTCAATATGACAATGTAAGGGCTTTGCACATAGCCTGGTACATAGTGTTATTCAGAAAGATGAGAGCATTAGTTATGGACAGAACTTGATACTAGAGGACCCATTGTCCTCTCCAGCACTTGTACTCCAAATGCTTTATAGGGGCTCTGTGTTTAGTTGATGAATAATTCCACATTTACAGCAGTCTCCTGAGTGAATGGTTAATGGAGTGGTGTGTCTGATACTTCTTATGTCTTACCTCACAAGCTCTTATCACACTTTTTAATTTCAGCCTTGCTGTTGCTACCAGCTGCAGGGCAGTCTTAGCCTGATGGCACCTGCCTCAGCCGCACAGGTGCCTCTTGCTCAATCCTAGTGCTGCCTTGTGGCACACCCACGTGGACCCTTTCAGCCATTTGGATGCATGTGCGAACCTGGACCCATTGGACTTGGGAATGGGAGGTGGTGGGTAAGTACTCCCCTATTCCACCCCTTGGCTGGATGATGCTAAGGCACTTTCTACATGGCTCCTCGGAGCTGTCCCGTGTGGGATGGAGATCTGCTGCCACAGTGGAGATCTACTCAATAGTGCAGCTTCAGACTGGCTTTCTCTCCTTCGTCTCTCTCCTCCCAGTCTCTTACTCCTGTTCCTTGGGCTCACTGCCTAAAAGAAATTACCAGCTTGCCAGCGCTGCATGTCTCTGGCTCTGCTCCTTGGAGATAACCTTAGGCTGAGACAGATGGCTCTAATAAGAGTTGGCTGAGTGTTGTTTCTTTGGTGTGTGTTCATGAAACCATTACTGTGATACCTGCTTTACCCGCTTTAATAGTTTTCCTCTCTTCTGAGGACAAGGTCTCAGACCTCTCACATGGTGGCAGAGCACAAACAAGTGCTGCCCACACTTTCAGTTTCCTCTCCCAATTTGCTGCCCCATCTGTTCTCTACCTTGGCCTTATTGGGCTCTGTTCAATTCGTTTTACTTGACAGTCTCTCTTTAGCCTCTGAACCAAGAGCCTGCTGTTTCCTCTTACTTTGCTTGGCCAATTGTCACTTATCATTCAGATCTCAGCCTGAATACCACATCCCCAGGAAGGCCTTGAAGATGTCGCTTTAAATATCCCCATATCAATCTGAACTTCTCTTTTCTTAATACCTCTTGCATGTATAAGTATTGTCTTAATGTTTACGTTTCTTTCTTGAGTGTAAACTCTATGAGGGCAGGGACTATGACTATCTTGTTCTCTATTGCTTAATGTTTGGCTTAGAGAACAATTTAATAAATTGAATGAAAGAAGAAATTTACCTAGGCAAAATCCACTTGGCTGATGATTTTCTGTTTCTTTTTTTTTATATGCCTTAATCTATCCTTTTAAAACAGGAATCACATCTAAAAGGGCCTCCTCAAGCTGCTGAAACAAGGCATTACCTTAATAACACAAATGACAAATTTGTTGGTAGTAAAAGGATTTACTTTTACATTTATTTACTTTTCATCACTTTACAAAAGACAGTATCATGGGCTCACGTTGACTGACAAGATCCTCCAGTACTTTAGAATCTAATTCGGTTTACAAAATTTGATTGACAGACAGCTTTTAGAGATTTATTGGGTAGAGTCCACCTCTGCTTAAGTAAAACTTATGGTTTCAATTCATGGAATCTAAGCTCTACTTCAATAGAAAAGACTTTTTGCTTCCAATATGTGTAGAAAGAGCTCTCTACTGATGAGTTGTTAGGAAACAGATGTGCCCATCCCAGGAAATCTAGTCATTTCATACACAGCAACACTATTAAGACGTCAGAGGGTTACATCAGGATTCTGCTTATATCTTTAAGGATAGAGAGTCTTTTATGAATGAGATCATGCTTCAAAATATATTACAGTCTAGGACCATCTTGTATTAGTTGGCATCAGATGGTCTAAATTTGTAAACTAATACTCAAAATCTGGAATTATATCATGCTAGAGGTAAGAAACCTCTAAATAATGCTGTATTTTGAATAAGAGTCATTGGTGAATACGTTTGCACAATGGACGTCACCTCTTGGTAGATCAATAACGCACAAAGATAATTCCCTTGGTATTTTACAAAGGGGTGTATATAAGTTTATCATGTCTTTCGTAATTTTAAAGATCATACACTGTATGTGTCAAGGAACCATCTGTTCACTCAACAGATGTTTATTGAAGGCCTACTAAGTTCCAGACACATTAGATATAGCAAAAACAAAATATATCTTAGCATGTTCTCTTCAAAAACAAATTTTGCCATGGTAAAGGGCTTTGCGAAAACTCATGGAAAGGAAACAGTTGACATCATTGGGAATTAGTGTTGGTCAGGCTACAGGAAATTGTCAACAGATCTCCCACAGTGTTTTCTGAAGAACTAGGATCTTCCAACGAGGAAGCTGTGTCATGTATTTCATCTAGATCCAGCTGTTAGAGCAGCTTATTTCAAGGCTAGAAATGTTTTTTTTTTTCTCTAAGGAAATTGAGATACCATTGAACTTAGCTAACTGAACTCACTTCTCACTCAGCCACACAGGTTCCCTCTGGAGCGGCTGATCCCTCTTTCTTCTCCCTGAGTCTCTGGAGAGGTTCAGCTACATATAGTGAATTGTTGCTAAAGACCAGAAAATAATCATGTACAGAGAAGACAAAGGCTACAGGCAGTTCTAGAAATTAAGGACAAACCACATTTTAATCCAGATTTGATAAGGCAAAATACATTAAAAAATTAATTTCTAGGACAAAATGGAAGGGATCTCGAACGTGCACTCTTGATCAGCGGTTCTCAAGCTTGGGTGGGCATCTGAATCACCTGTGAAACGAAAATTATAGAGGCTTCAACTTAACTGCAGCAATTCTGATGCATACTGAAGTTTGAGAACCGCTCACCCAGATATTAAAATCCATTTGGTGATGACTCCCTACCATACTGTCTCAAAGATTCCCAAAGTCATTGGTTGAAACAGCAACTTTCTGTGGTGCCTGAAGTGGAATCTTTTTATTTCTAAAAGGCTGTATAACAAATAAAAGCAAAAATAATCACAAAGTTACAGCATTGTAAATTTTTGCTCCTTAGCAGATTATGTTAACTAAGGAGGTCGTATATGACTATGGGTGCTGTGGTTCAATCTTAGATCAAAGATTCCTTTGATTAATTGAGAAACGCTACAGAGTATTTTCATTTGTTGTTATCTAACACAGCAATTAGGTGCTGAGTTTGGACTCTCAAATCATTGTCTATGGAACTAGGGATCTTTAAACCTTAAAAGAGTTTTTATTTAAAATCTCTATCAATAGTATATGGAATCAAGTAGCCATTGGGGGTCAGGGACTGATTAACACTGTTAATCAATTAACAGTAAGTCAATAAAGTGTTGATTATCAACTAACAATTAACGTAACTGAATTGTGTTAATGGGACTGCTACTGCTATTGGGTAAAGCCAATGATTGAATGGCTTAGATACAAAGAAAGTCTAGTGGGTTTTGTTTTCTCTCTTTTGAGTGTTACTCAATTTAATGTATTTATCAACTAAAAAACAAATACCTTTAAAAATACTAAATTACATAAATCCTTGATTAGCCACATTTGCAAAGATTTCTTTCCGAAAGATAGTGGGAGCAATTTTTCCTCTGATACTTTCTCCCAACATTCTGAACTTGCTGTATAAATTGTATATTTTGCAGCACATCTTTTTTTTGTTAAAATTATTTGAGGTTTTCTTTACAAAAGGTAGTGGAAATTTACCAGAGTAAATCATAAATCATTGTTGCAGTCGACTACAACAAACTTGAATTGCACAACAAAATGCACACACAATTAAAGAAAATAAAATTTGGCAGGTCTAGTTATTAAGTAAAGTTTGGCCGCGAGGAAAAATGAAAAGTAATTTATGAGTTGAGTTGTATATGGTGTAATAGAATAAGGCTTTGAAGTACTAACAGAGTTTAGAAATTCTCACAGTCCTTGTCTAAAGCAAAAAATCTCTCTCTTTTGCAGTGTTTTCTTGAATTAGAAGCCTGTGTTTACCAGCTGCTATAAATCGCTTTTTCCTTTTTTATAGTGTTTGACACTATGATACCTTAAAGTGGGTGTTGCTTATCTTGTGGGTGGTGGTGAATGTTGGTGAATCTGGGAATGGATTACAGCCATTTAACAACTGTTTGCAAAGGTTCCAGGGTTCTGGGGAAGGAGCGGAAGTATTAATTTAAAAATAGTTCCCAAACCAAAAAGAAGAGGGAAGAAAAAAGCAATTTATTGCTTAATCTGTTTGGATTACCTCTAAGGAGATGAGTAATGAATGAAATTCAGGATCAGCACACAGGAAAGGCTCTCAAGAGACCGTCTAGACTCCAGGCCATCTTCCTCTCTCACAGAACTCCTCCTGAAACTTTTTAGAGAGAAAATTCTCTGCCCTTTTCTTAAACACTTTAAAGGAAAGGGAATTAAGAAACTGTCTGAATAATCAGCGCACTGTCTGATAAACTTCATCATCAAAATTGTTTTCTTTGAAATTTTTTTTTAACTTCTCTGATTGCAATTTGTATTTTCTTAGGACCTGTAGACTCAGTGATTTTACATCTTGGATTTATAGTTTATTTTCCTATTTAAAAAAATTGGGTCAAATTTATTTTTAATTCTAAAACACTTTGCAAAATCACTATACTTTGCCTTAAAATTTCAAGTCTTATGTTAACTTAGCCATGGTATTTCTTTAAGTCATCAAGAAACACATCTCTATTGTCATTGATACTTTTTTCTGGTGAGGAAGATTCACCCTGAGCTAACAACTGTTGCCAATCCTCCTCTTTTTTTTTTTTATGCTTGAGGAAGATTAGCCCTGAGCTAACATCTGTGCCAATCTTCTTCTACTTTACATGTGGGTTGCCTCCACAGCACGGCTGATAAGTGGAGTAGGTCTGCACCCAACATCTGAACCTGCAAATCCTGGGCCATGGAGGGTGCGGAACTTTAACCACTTGGCCACGGGGCCGGCTCTCTATTGTCATTGATACATTTTAAACTATTACTGGGAAAAGTTTTCCAGTAACATTTTTTATGTCATCCGTATATCTTTCAGAGTAATCATGAAAGTTTAATCATAAAATTCAGCTAAGATGGTCCTGTGAAGGTAGGATGAA
Source organism: Equus przewalskii (assembly GCF_037783145.1). Taxonomy (NCBI): domain Eukaryota; kingdom Metazoa; phylum Chordata; class Mammalia; order Perissodactyla; family Equidae; genus Equus; species Equus przewalskii. The sequence continues at coordinate 85,529,449 of NC_091832.1, forward strand.
TCCTCTGAGTAGCTCTCCAACTCCAGTGTTACATACAGGAAGAAAAAATAGTTCTAAACAAGGAATCTGCTGGGCTGTCCCCATGGACTGGTGGTTAAGCTCAGCAAGCTCTGCTTTGGTGGCCCGAATTTGCTTCCTGAGCATTGACCTACACCACTCGTTGGCAGCCATGCTGTGGCAGTGACCCACAGACAAAATAGAGAAAGACTGGAACAGACATTAGTCCAGCGTGAATATTCCTCAAGCAAAATGAGGAAGACTGGCAACAGATGTTAGCTCAGGGCGAATCTTCCTCAGCAAAAAACATAGAAATTTGTTTATGCAACTCCTATAAAGAATATAAATGAGTATATTGCACACTCTGGTGAGCAATTTCATAAATTTCCTTATTGAGGGGCCAGCATAGTGGCGCAGTGGTTAAGTTTGCATGTTCTGCTTTGGGGGCCTGGGGTTTGCTGGTTTGGATCCTGGGTGCAGACCTATGCACCACTTGTCAAGCTGTGGCAGGTGTCCCACATCTAAAACAGAGGAAGATGGGCACTGACATTAGCTCAGTGCCCATCTTCCTGAGCAAAAAGTGGAGGATTGGTGGCAGATGTTAGCCCAGGGCTAATTGTCCTCAAAAAAAATTTTTTTTCTTATTGATGTACTGGGATTGAAAACAAAATACATTTCCTTTTCCTTACAACTCCCACATCGCAGGGCACGGCTCGCTCACCTTATTGCATTTCAGCATGTTAGGACAGCAGAATTTGTCACTGCCACTTGGCCCTTTACCTCAAGCTACTTTGAAAGCCAGTTGTTGCTGTTGTAGAAGATCAGATTTTCCTTGGTGAGCATTTTTGTCTGGCTGTGGAATGGGTGGGACTTCTCCTGGGAACAAATATTTCTTCTAATTTACTTACTGGGAGGCCCATTTTTCTTTACTGCTGTGTCTGGATTGAGGCAGTGTGAGGAATTTCCCTGGGCCTCGTATTTGCCTCTATTCTAAAGAGTTGCCTGGTGGCCAGGAGGCTTGTCACTGCTGCTCCTCCTTGCTCTTATTCCATCTCCAAGTATTGCAATTTCTCCCCTTGATGAAAACTTTACATAATTTACACACAAATATTAAAATTGTTTGACAACTTACTACTTAAAATGCTCATCTACTGGGCAATATCTCTGTAAATTTTGGTATATGTTTGTGGAATATTATGCAACCAATAAAGAGTTTATAGTAACTTGGAAAAATGCTTACGTTAATCTATTCAGGTGGAAAAGCAGGGTGCGAAATTGAATATGTGTTATGACCATAGCTAAGTTAAAAAAGAATTCTGCTTTCTTCTAAAAAATTTACACCTAAAAAAACCTGACAGAAAGTTACTAAGTCCTGGTTGACAATGAGTGGTAAAACTATTGGCAACTTCCTTTTTTCCATGTTAATTGTTGTTAAATATTTTATAATATGGTATCATTCTAACACCGTAAATAGAAATTCAATACTTTCCCTTTTAAACAAAGCAAACTAATCATTATGAAATTCCTTTTTGCTTCTCCATAATTTGAAATAACAATTCCTCATTCTATAAGTGGTATTGGTAGATGGGAGAAAAAGAGAGGAAAAAAGGTACATAAATAAAAGGCATGTTTTAGTTCACCTAATTTCCTTAGAAGCGTACAGACTAATACATACTTAATGAATAGCTAAATGATTGAAATGATTCAGTAGAAATCTGGTGTGACTTCTTTTTTTAAGTCATTTCACTTTCCAATCCTAGCTCTGACAACAGAAAGTATAGTTTTTAATAAAACCATTTATGAATGTAAATATAGAAAAGCCATTGAAAACCTTAATCTGAAGTAGTCTTTTTCTCTTGTGATCATCAGATTTTAATCTAGGAAAAATTCTTCAGTTCAGAGATGTAGAAATTCCTCCTCAGAGAGCAGAGTGACGCCATAGTGAGCAACAGCGCTGTCTCTAGAATGCACAGCTCCAGATGGTCCCTGAGTGCCCTTCCCCCCATGACTGAGTCTCCCAAAAGTCAAACTAAATTCAGTCTGCTTTGGTCTGGAACAGCTTTAGTTTTGCACTGCTTTTTCATCTGACAACTCAAAGTGTAAGAGCAAAGAATGTGAGAAGAACCGTTTTCCATACGTCTGCTCTGCCAAAACTAACATGAGTTGGCAAGTGAACCCCCAAAGCAATTTAGAAGTCTGCAGTCCTGGGGCAAGGCCCTCTCTCCAACATGAATCACTTGAACTGCGCGCTTGCAGACAATGACCATGTGCTGTTTGCACCAGGGAATGGGAAGTGATCTTGGGAAAGGATATTTCCAAAAAGGCAAATATCCACGCACAGCTAATGGAGAGACCTTGCGGGAAACAGCGCCTCATTTAGCAATTGTGCTTCTTTTCCCCCTTCGGACTAAGGAAGGGGATGGGCATGTCGTCAAGCTTCCGTTTTTGTTTGTGTTGTAACACTGCTCTGGGGGCTGTTTACCCAGGCCTTTATTCTTTACCACAGGACAACTATTTTGGCCAGTTGGAAAAAAGTTTGCATTTTCTGTCTCTTTAAAAGATGGAGAATAAGAAGAGTATTTATTGAGAGAAATGTGACATACCTCACATTGCTCTGTGTTTGGCAGTTTCTTGGTAGGCTATTCAGCCTTGGGATTTCTGCAACTGAGGCCAAGACTATATCAACGATTGTAAAGGCATATATTTCTCTGTTACGGTCTTAAACAATGCCGTCTGCATTTCTGCCCTCATGGAAGCTTTGTAAATTAAAATAAAGTGCAGTATTTATTTCTATATTGCCTTTAAAAACATTTGAAAACTCAAGAACTTACAAAAATGCTTTTCAGATATATTGTAGCATGTATTTCTTATAATACCCCTTTCAGAATATGTATCATTATTTGTATTTTAAAGAAGGAAAACTGAATTGCAGCTAAAAATTCACAGTACAGTGTAGTCTTCCCACAGCCTCTGATCTCAAATTCTGTGTCCTTTTCCCTTATCCCCTATGACTTATGACCCTCTGCTATAGAGACCCCATTCCATTTACAGAATAAAAATTCATTAAAACTTTTTTCCAGTTTTATTGAGAAATAATTGACCTACATCACTGTATTAGTTTAAGATGTACAGCAGGATGGTTTGATTTGCATGTATTGTGAAATAATGACCACAATAGGTTTACCATCCATCAGCTCATATAGATACAATGAAAAGAAAAGAAAAATAATTTCCTCTTGTGATGAGAACTCTTAGGATCTGCTCTCTTCACAACTTTTCTGTATATCGTACAACAGGATTAACTATAGCCATCATGTTGTACATTCCATCCCTATATATCTTATAACTGGAGGTTTGTCACTAAAACTTTTACACTTTGTGTAACAAATCTCTTCTGAAATTGTACTTCATTGCTTGTGTGAGTCTCTATAATCTGCATCTTACCCAGAAGGGAAGGAGTAATGGAGCAATAATAACTAGAAATTTCTCCTGTGATAGTGTTTTTTGGTAGACTCAGTTCATTTTGCCATGTTTAAAACCTGGAAATACTTATAAAATGGTGGTTGAATTCAAATAATGGTTTTTGTTAGAAATATCTACTTGTTCTGATTCAATTCATTTTTTTAAAAAGTGCATTTATGAGCATAGACTTAGTAACACAGAATTGTGGTATTTTTAACTCAGGTTTTGTATTTGCCTGCTTAGGTAATTTTTTAGCCATCAGAAAGGAGAGCATTAGCACTGAAAGAAAGCTCTGTGCTCATTCATTTATAGTTTTCATAAGACATTCCATGGTTTCCGTTCTTGGTAATGAACTTTAGATTTTGACGGGGTCAGTAATTGCTGGATGTTTCACTGTGATATTGTTCCCCCCTCCACCCCCAACTCTAGGAAACTGGCACAAATGAAAAAATATGATGCTGTTTGTCCGTCTTATACTATATGACTCTTTAACACCATTTTTTTCATGACTTTGCTAATTCACAAAATATTTATGGAGAACCTACTGTGACACCTGGACACAGAAGAGTGAGTGACTTGCCCAAGATCTCATGGTTAATAAGTGGCATGGTCACAGCTTGAATAAAGTCTGTCTGGTTACAAAGCCACACACTTAATTGCTAAGCCATTATGATATGTGCTGTGCATGTGTGCACATATGTGCGTGTGAGAGAGAGAAAGAGATATTAAAAGAACACATAGGACATAGTCCTCCCTCTCCCAATCTTTTCAAAGGGCAGCACGTTGGGAATTATGCAGTCTTCTGTATGAGCTCATTGTTATCTGACCATATATCTTCGTTATTCCCTAATGCCAAGAAAATATGGCTTGGTAGCATTTCAATGGGGGAAGAGAGATGTGTATAAGTGAGAAGAATCATTCTTTGTGAGAAAAGAGACATTTTCTTATTGACCTTTATTTTCTGAATTTTGACAAGTACTTAGTCTTTAATGTTCAAAAATTTAAAGGATACAATGAGTTAAAAAGAATTCTTTTAAACTTGAAAAATGTTGGAAACTAATTTCAACAACATAGACTGATCTTCCCCTCTGCAAAGATATTAGTGCTAAGTATTATGGAAAGGAAGTAATAAAAAGTGTGAACCTACTCTGAGGTATTGCCTTAAATCTGGTCAATTCAGGGCAAAAGAAAGAAGATTGGACCTAAAAAAGTGTGACCCTTAGTCTGATCCACAGATTGGTACTGCTGCTCAAACTGATTGTGAAGTTTGTGGCTAGATAAATACAAAAATTGAGAGTGTTTGGAAATTTTGGCATAACTGAAAGAAACTTGACAAGATAATTTTGTCTGTTGAATCTAATGACAAAAACAATAGCATTTGTATTTTCTTATTTTTTGTTTTTCTTCTTTTCTTCCAGCTTTATTGAGGTATAACTGGCAAATAAAATTGTGTATATTTAAAGTGTACAATGTGATGATTTGACATACATGTACCTTGAAAAATGATTACTATAATTAGATTAATTAACACATCCATTACCTCACGTTATTTTATTTTTTTGGAGTGAGAATGCTTAATATTTACTTTCAGCAAATTTCAAGTATAGAACATAGTATTATTTTATTTATTTATTTATAAAGATTAGCACCTGAGCTAATATCTGTTACCAATCTTCTTTTTCTTTTTTTCTTTTTCTCCCCAAAGCCCCCCATTACATAGTTGCGTATTATAGTTGTAGGTCCTTCTAGTTGTGGCATGTGGGATGCCGCTTCAGAATGGCTTGATGAGTGGTGCCATGTCTGTGCCCAGGATCCGAACTGGTGAAAGCCTGGGCCACCGAAGCAGACCATGTGAACTTGACCACTCAGCCACGGGGTTGGCCCCAGCATTATTAACTATAGTTACCATGCTATACATTAGATTCCCCAGAACTTACTCATCTTACAACTTATGGTTTGTACTCTTTGACCAGCAACTCCCAATCTTTCCCACCCCCTAGCCCTGGTAACCACCATTCTACTCCCTCTTTCTATGAGTTTGACTGTCTATTTTAGATTCCACATATTAATGAGATCATGTGATATTTGTTTTCTTCTGTCTGGCTTATTTCACTTAGCATAATGTCCTCTGGGTTCATCCATGTTGCTCCAAATGGCAGGATTTCCTTTTTTCTCATGGCTGAATAATATTACATTGTTTATGTATACACACCACATCTTCTTTATCCCTTCATTTGTCAATGGACACTTAGATTGTTTCCATATCTTGGCTATCGTGGATAATACTGCAATAAACGTGGGTGTTTTAATTTTCTTTTTCTGGTAATTCATCTTTATTTTATTTTATAAAAATATCTGCCTATTTTGGATGAAATTAAAAAAAACAAACTGGTCTTCTACCATAGATAGTTTGAGAACACTACGTTAAACCATAATCAAGTCAGGTTTGTTATTAAAATGAAAAGAATGTATTTTTAAAACACTTTGAGTATGAAATACCAATTTAAAATTAAAATTAAAATATTTAATTTAATTAGAAATTAAAATATGTAAATTATAGCCTTAGGTAGTTTTCAACCCTTGGTCAACTAGGTGAGTAGGATCCAAAGGATTTTGGAGATTTGTAATTGCATGGAGGCAATTTTTGCTTAATTCCAAGTGAGAAATTTTGCCAAAAATTTGGGAGAGGGCAAGCCCTACCAACTAGCCTAATAGTCAAATATCTTTGCAAAGATATCGTGAGGCTATCTTTGCTCAGTCTCTCACACAAGGAATTACTGTATAACCATCTATTCATTCATTTATTCAGTGACTACCCAGCACCCAGTAAGTGCCCAGGGCCATTCTCTGCGTATTAGGATATGCTTCAGGAATAATATAAGGGGTTGTCTGCATACAGACAAACACTCTTGGAGATGATTTAAACCTAAAGCCTTTGAGTTCCTTCCGTAACCCTTAAAGAACTCAGGCCCGCTGAGCACATTTACAGAATGTTATGCGACTGGACTTCAACCGTGCTTGCTCTATTTTCCTGGCCCCATTATCTGTCATCCCAGTTTTCTCAGTCCTAATTCTGGAATAGACCCAGAAGATAACAAATGGGTCAAGACAGTGGGAATCCCAGAAGAGTGCAAAAGCTAAAGCTGGGACATAATTGTGGAGGCAGCCTCCACCACAAAACTAATTGGCTTTGGCAAGTGGACCTGTAGGTTGGTGGGTATGAGACCCTCGAGGACACAGTGACCTACAGGAACACCAAGGTCATTTTAACATAAAGATAGCAACGGACGTGTAACACAGAAATTGAACAATCAAGACCTTATTGCTGAATCAGCCAGTTTGATTCTCTAGTTGGAGGGGGAGAGCAAGACTACAGTGAAATTCCTGCTGGCATCCCGTTTGGTAAAGTGTAACCTCTGACATTCCACTGCGTGATCTTTCAGGAGTTCTAAAGACACAGAATGCCTTTAGAAAGTAACACAATCTTTCCTTTTCATTTTTACTTCCTTTTATTTTATTTCTCTTGATTTAACATTATTAGGTTTGTTGTTATCATAAAAGAGAAAGTTTCCATCATAGATGTCATTCATGTTGCCAGGTTGTAAAATAGTCTATTTTACTGATGGATGTGCAGATAGCATTGAATGGGGGAGGCCTAATCATTCAATCTCCATCAGCAATTAGGCGGGATTCATAAACAAGAACACATGTTGAGACTGAGGTATTGACTGGAATAGCTAGGTACTTCTTTAGCAAGGTTTACAGAGTCTTGATTTTTCTTCATGTGGTGTGTATGGGAGAAGTTGGGGAGGTCAAGAGAAAATAAGCACAAGTCAAAGGGAGACTTGTAAAATAAACAGCAACATCTGGCAAATGACTTCCTCCCATGTACATAGGAAAGGCTCTTATTCAGGCCAGTGAATGAGAAATGTTTTTCTTGGCAGTGTGTTAGTTTCATGTCCATCAGATCTGGGAATGAGGTTAACTTTTTTTCTCTGGCTGCTGGTGTGGACTCTAAGGCCTGATGCTCATAACAGCAACCATCCATTTGTCCGTTCTTAAGAATCATTAAGTTTACTTTGAAATGTTTTCAAAAGATATTTAACCATTAAAGACCTTATAATTCTTCATAATCTAAACTTTTGTTTATCTTCCTAGTGAACTATATCATTTACATTGGGGAGGTCTAGTATTGTATTTCTCTTTGCTCCATTAACAAAAAGAACATTAAATTCTAAAAATTCACTGTATCACTTCAAACATACCAATATGGTAGAAGCCCTCTGTAATTTCTTGATCCATAACTATTCACATTAAATGATTAATGAGAAATTTATCCTGCAATGACTTATAGTATGTTATTCTTTATCTCATCACTGGCTTTATAAAAAGTACTTTCAGGCCTCTCTTATCAAAATAGACATATTTTTATTGTTTTCACAGACTACAAAAAGAAAAACAGGCTTCTTATGCATTAAAAAAAGAAACAGAATTTTATAAAATAGAAAACTTTAGAGTCTCTCATCCAAGCCACAGTGACAATTCCTTAACTTTCTACAATGCAGAAATGAAGTATTAATAAAGTTATTATTTTCATACGGCATTCACTATTTTTAAGTTAATATAAAGTTAGCAAAACTCTCCAATTCTGTCGTGAGAGTTCTGTAGTTAGCTCCTTCTCCATGCGATGGCGATTGAGAAGTGTTCTCTTTGTTATGGGGAAGAGGATGGGATAGCAGTACGCTCCTCGGGAGGGTGAGTGGGATAGAATTCCGCTCAGTTTCCCCTCTCCCAGCTCTTCCTTTCCTCCCTCTTCTCAGCTGTTGCCATTTATGAAAAGCAGATGGAAGCAAAGCGATTTACCTATGGAATAATTATATTTTATGTTATGGGACTGTGGATGCCTCAGTTTGAGGATTTTTATGACAATGCTATTTTTTTTAGGTGCAGGCCATTCACATGGTGAAACCATCTGCTTTTCTGAAGCCATGTACTTCTGGGTGCAGGACTCTCAGAAAGGCTCAAGGACTTCAGGTGGGAATCTGTGTCCATGATCTACAAGGGAAAGAGAAAAATCCTGGGATTTCCAAAGGGGGAAGATACCCGAGTAGCAGTTATCCAAATAGAAGGCCTACCAGGAATTAAGCCATCTGTGGAATATTGCCCAACAATCTTGTATGAGTGAGAAAAACTGTCACAGACATATACACTTAAATACGCCACTCCCACCCAAAGTTGTTCTAGAAAAAACAGTGTAAGGAAAAATAATTTACCTTCTTGAAAAGATTACAGTGGGATTTAGAGAAGGGAAAGGCTATCTCTACTTAGTGACACAAGGAGTAACTTTTGAGTTAGTGATGATAGTGGATAGCGGTGGTCGTAGACAATGTGGCAGAGTCCCCTGTGGGGAGGTAGTCATGTTCAACAGTTGATTGCTTTTTAAAATGATGAGAGGCCCTGTGCTCCTGGCTCTGTATCTCTCTCTTCAGAGCTCCAGACCCATATGATCAACTGGCAACTGCTTGTCCCTCCTTAGGTATATCACAAGTAACGTGTATTGCTTATGACACTTTATGACAGAAAGCAGCTCAAGGAAGTTTATTGTAGAGATCCAGGTCTCGCTAATGAAGCTGAAGGGGGAGAAATGCAACCATAAGAAGGCAGGAGAACCAAGGTTTGGTTGGCAGTCTGAGACTTTACATCTCTGTCTTGGTTCTTTGTTTACGTTTGTAGATTCACTTTCTCTGTACTGCCATGAATGTTGCAGGCAGTTTATGGCTTCCTTGTTGCTCATATTTGTTTGTTGTTGTTTCATTTTTTTATAATTTTTTTTTGTCCTTTTTTGCTGAGGAAGATTCGCCTTGAGCTAACGTCTGTTGCCAATTTTCCTCTTTTTGTTTGAGGCACATTCACCCTGAGCTAACATCTGTGCCAATCTCCTCTATTTTGTGTATGGGTTGCCACCACAGCATGGCTGCCCGACGAGTAGAGGATGCCTGCGAACTGAACCCAGGCTGCCAAAGTGGAGCCTCTAGGCCACTAGGGCGCTAGGCCAGCCCTGCTCAGATTTTTATATATCATAGCTCCAGCTGCATGAAGAGATTGAGTCAATTCTCTCTTGGTCCTTGTTCCTCCTAGCAACGAGTCAAAATAATCTAGGCCACTGTCTCAACAGCTAACCTATAGCATTGAACAAAGTAGTTAGTGAAAAAATATGTGGATCATAGGACAAATTCTTGGGCCATTGACAAAGAAGAGGTAGGAAGAAATTGTATTTTGTCTAAAAGATCAGCATGCACTCTGGCAGTGGTTTAATTCTTGCTTAATGAAAACAGGTGAGGAGCCTGGGGGTGTTGCTTCCTGCGACATGATGGGTTCTAGCAAGGTTAACTGCAGAAGAATAAGAAAGACCAGACTGGGACTGGGCACACACCCTGGGGGCAGGACTGGCAAAGGCAAGATAGGTTCCTAGTTCCAGAAGATCTGAATTCTGGGTCATTTACTGAGCCACAGGTAGAAAGGAGTAAGGCAGACAACTAAGCTTCAGAGAGGTTATGGAAAATGAGGACTTAGTTTTAAAAAATGGCAGTCAAAGTGAACTAAAGTATGGTTTTTAAAAACTGATGGGTCCCAGAGCCTGAGACATAACTTAATCCAAAAGCTCATATGAGGCGAAGAGGGCCTGGGGATCTGGGAACAGGGATGGGTGGGGATGCACGGAGGGGTAGGGGGTGAAGGGTGGGGAGGACTTGAGGAGTCTCCTATAAATAGGTAGTGAAGGCTTCTGATTCTATTCATGTGAGAATACCTTTAGTAAGCTGAGAAAAATGTGTGAGATTTTGGTATTTCTATGCTTTATTAGTCAAGATCAGGATATGGAGAACCTGTGAAAAACTGCTTCCCTATCAGGGCCACCCTGGTGGCGTAGCAGTTAAGTTCCCGTGCTCTGCTTCGGGGCCCGGGGTTCACCAGTTCAGATCTCAGGTGCGAACCTATACACTGCTCATCAAGCCATGCTTTGGCAGACCTCCCATATATAAAACAGAGGAAGATTGCCACAGATGTTATCTTCCTCAAAAAAAAAAATTACTTCTCTAATCAATTTACATGTATTTTATCAAAAATACTAACCATAAATTGACCCTTATCTTCTCACTGACTTACCTAATAACCTAGAGACAGTTTCTTCTACATAAAATAGAATAGTACAACTGGAAAACTAATAATTAGCAGTAAACTGTGACAGAGAAAAGCCTTATTTCAATAGAGAATTCCCAAGTTTATCTTTTTATTAAAAAAAATTGCAACCAAAGACACCCATTTTGAATCAGTTTCCCCAGTTCATTTTCCCCCTGTAGTTTTCTTTCTCTTTTGTTTCTGAAGGAGATGGTAATGAACATACATGTGGAATATATATAGACACAGCACTATATGCTTACGTTTCCTCTCTTTAATAGTTTTCTCAGTTCTTTCTTTCCTGGCCTCTATAGTAGTTGCTAATGCTGGATGCCAGAACACCTACCTTCCCTCCAAGACTTGAAAGTTCCCAATTCCTCTACCGCTCAGTGGTAGAATATTGTTTCCCTGAATGCTTTTTGCTCTTAAAATAGTGATTTTTAAGAGTCACTGCACACCTTTGTACTTAATTTTTATTGACGTGTTTTGTGGAAGCTATTCCTCCTCCTTATTGAGACTGTCAGTCTCCAGATCCTCCTGTTCTTCTATGCTGAGCTTTGTCTTTTTATGGAGAACATCTACTTTCTCTTGTCTCAGACAAATGTCTCATTTTCTCTTGGCTCTTGCATCGCTGTTCAAGCACCCAGCTCCCCATACTTGAGTTCTTTCCTGAACAGCCTGTAGGCCCTCACATTGCATTTCTAATGCCAGTCTCACGGAGTCTTGCCCAAGATTTACATTGTACTTTCTACTTGCTTGCTCCTTCCTACTCTCTCTACCTCTCACTCAACCTGTTTAAACACGTGGCCTTTTAGAGCCCGAGTTAGGAAAAACTCACTCTTCCTCCGATGTTTCTCCTTTCCTCTCACATTACTACTACACTCACAACAGTTCTGAAACCAGATGTGGCATTTTTCTCCCCACATTAAGCAATTCTCTGTGACACCAGCTTGATGCCCTACAATTTAATTCTATTCTGACACTATCTACCTGGAGATAGCATCAGACCCCACAGGTGAAGGGCTCAGTCCCATGAGACTGCCCCCTGCTTCAGATGCCAATCACAAGTAGTAGGTCCCCAGGATACCCACAACTTCTCTCGGACTTGGCTGCAGATCAGAGCTTCCCATGACCTCCTCCCTCTTGGATTCAATTATTTGCCAGAACAACTCACATAACTTGGGGAAACACTGACATTTACCAGTTTACTATTTAATAAAGGATGTGATAAAGGATGCAGATGAACAGCTAGATGAAGAGATACATAGGGAAAGATATGTGGAAAGGAGTGTGGAACTTCCATGCTCTCTCCAGCTGCACCACTTTGCCACCATCAACACTTGTTCAGCAACCCAGAAGCTCTCTGAACCCTGTACTTTTGGGATTTTTAGGAGGTTTCATCACACAGACATGATCAATCATTAACTCCATTTCAAGCCCTTCTCCCCTCTCTGGAGAATGGAGGCGGGGCTGAAACTTTAAAGCTTCTAATCATGGCTTGGTCTTTCTTGTGATCAATCCCCATCCAGGAGCCCACCAGAGTCATTTTAATAGAACAAAAGACGCTATTATTACCCAGGAAATTCCAAGGGCTTTAGGAACTTTGTGTCAGGGATGGAGTCAAAGACCAAATATTAGAACAAAAGATGCTCCTACTGCTCTCCTCACTTTGAAAATTACAATGGTTTTAGGAGCTCTGTGCCAGGAACTGGAGGCAGAGACCGATATATATATTTGCCATTTCATAGAGCCCATACTTGATTATCCCCATAAGACAAGTTTTCTAGACTCCTAGCTTCAGTCTTCCCTGATCTGATGCTTCCTGCCACCTATATTTTGTCTTTTAATGATCTTTTAATATTTTGCCCTATATGTTAATATTTGTGTCTATGTCTCATCTCTGCTACAATACTTAATGTAATATTTATGGTCAATATGTGAGAAAAACACTGTTGTCCCCATTTTACAAGTGATAACAAAGAAACTTTAATAAAGAGTGTCATGCCCAATGCCATCCCGCTGATGGGAGGTAGAGAAATGATTGAAGTCTAGGTCCTCTTTCCCCTGTATCACAGAGAAAGAGAACGTAGAGGCCTCACAGTTAGACATTGACCTCATCACTGAAGAAGCGCAACTTGTGGAGAAGCCTTTCTGGCAGGGTAGATAATCCTCATAATTGATGGATACTTAAGAGCTGCTTTGACAGTGATATTCAGCTTTTTGAAGTAATGGATTCCATTGTGTTACTGAGATGAAAATATAATTCTCATTACCATTTGGATACTTGTGGGAAATTAGCTTCCTAAATGTGTAATTTTGGAAGAAACCTGATCTGAAATAGGAATCTCAGCTTTCTTTATTTATGTTCTTTCCTTTCAGCTATTCAAAGGGACATAAAATACCTGAATTTCAAATTGTCCCCGTGAGAATATTTGTTATAAAATGATTGTGGGAAAAGGTCACTGTGACTTAGAGAACTCACATTTCGGGGGAGGAAGGAGGGTTATTTAGAGCTAATTTTCTAAGAAATTATTTTTTCCTATTGAAAAGAAAGTTCAAAAGTGTTTCATTATTTTTCATTTAATCTTATCCCAAATGTCCAATATCCAGTTCACTGTCCTCTGCAGTTATCACAATGTGCCATTATATCTTAAGACAGAGCATATAAATTGTATATGCAAAAGAAAGAATATTCAAATATTGCATGTTGATCTCTCTATAGCATCATTGTGGCTTTATATGCATCTAGGAAATTTGAATTAGTTATTAAATCTTTGACTAATCAATATGTCTATGGTCAAAATGCAAAAATGCAAACTTACACTACAAGGTGATAAAAGGGGCATGCTAAATTTGGGTTTGTCAAGGTGAATTAAATTTGGATTTGTCAAGGGGAATTTATAGATTTGCTAAGTCATACCAAAGATTATTATATAATGAAAATTGAAAATGATTATAATAAGACAACCCAAATGATATTAATTTATATTAAAGTATACAGTTAATATCAAAACAAATAGAAATGTGGAAGATAATGTATATTTACCAACTCTTTCAATTCTAAAAATGTCAATAACACTTACTGATACTTGTACAAAGGAGATGGAGAAACAGCAGAGATACAAAAGGAAAACCAGAAGCATGAGCATCAGTAAAGCCAAGGGAAAAGGGTGTTTTAAGGAGAAGAGACTTGCTAACAGTCTTGAATATAATAGAGCAAGAAGACAAAGTCAAAAATGGTCTGTTAGAACCGTAAGACATCAGAACACTTAGTGAGTACAGTGGCATTGTAGTTAGGGATCCAAGTCAGATTGAAATGGACTGAGGATGTGTAAGTGGTAAATAAATGGAATCAATGAGTAAAAATTCTTTGGAGAATGTTTTTGTAAAGGATGGAGGTATCTAGAAAGGAGGCTAGAGGAAGATGTAGGTTAAGGAAAATTTTGTTTACTTTTTAATGGAAGAAACTCGAGCATGCTTAAAAGCCAATGGCAAGGATCGATTCAATGGGGGGAATTGAATATTAAAGAGAGAAAAGAGGTCGTCAACAGTTCCTGAGGTTCCTGAGAAGAGGAATGAACAGAGCACTCAAAGAAAGTGGAGAGACTGGCCTTATACAACACCACAGTCAACTTCTTCACTGTCGCAGGAAGGAAGGGTGAGAATAGTTGTAAGGAGTTTGTATATTGACAATGTATAGCTAGGGAATTGGCAAGAATATTAGTTACATAGTATTAGAATACTATGATAGACCACAGAATCTAAATTTGATAAGGAGAGAGTTTAGAAAGATCAATGAGGTTGTGGAAGAATGGCCATAGCAAGCAAACTAGAAGAAAAAGAGGTTATGATCAGAGAGTGGGGTGCTTAAACTAGTGCTCTAGGGACTAGAGCAATTCCAGATGATCACAGGGTTCCAGGTGTAACCTGGAAACATGTGCTGATGTGAACGGTTGGAGAAGGTTATCGGAAACGAGGTGGTTAAGAGGCTGAGAGGCCAGGATGTTTTATTGTCTACATGATTGTTGTCATCCTCCAAAGAGATGCCAATGGCTTGGAAAGAGGAGGTGGCAAAGGCTGATGGATGGAAGAGAATGGATAAAAGATTTGAAACCCGGGAGGAAAAGGAGGAGGAGAAGGTTGTAGAGTCAGGTGACTCTACACAAGGCCTCAACACAGCAGGGTGTTTTACTAGAAAGGAGAAGGACAGTAGCTGGGAAGAAGGAAGACAGCAACTCCCCTTCCTAACTCTAATGTCCTTGGAGTGTGTGAGAATAAGCAGTTATCACTGCAGAAGTCTGCAGAGCAAATTGTATCCGTAGGGGAAAGCTGGGGATCAGGTATGGGAAGGGGACTGGGGAACATTTAGAGAAGCTAATGGAGAGTTTGTTCATTTTGGAACAATAATTCTACGGGCACAGTGGGAAATTCCGGTGGAGGTCAGCTCTGGGGGAGGAAGTATAGGTATTACAGGCAGATGCTGTGTGAGAGCAGTGCTCCTCAAATTATGACGTGTATCCAAATGACCTTGCTCAAATGCAGAGTGTTATTCAGTAGATCCGGGGTCAGAATTGAGATTCTGCATTTCTAACAAGCTCCTGGGTGATGTCAATGCTGATGGTCCTAGACAACTACTTTCTCAAGGGATTAGAGAACATATTTATTTTATTTCAGGGAGAGAATACACTTTTGGTGTTGACTGATGAAAGTAGGGATAACATTAAATAACATTTTTTTATATGCATTACATATATAACTTCTTCTAATCCTCCTAACGACCCTTTAAGGTAAGCACTATTATTACTCCCTTTTACAAATGAGTAAACTGAGGCACTTGCTCAAGGATATACAGCTTGTAGAGATCGAATCAGGATTTGAACCTAGGCAATGTTGATCAGAGCTGATATGCTTTGCTATTTATGAGAAGCATGGAAGTTTAATTTCAAGAGTCTTTATGAGGAGAATGAGCACTGAGACTAGTGGCCAAAGGTCTTATCTCTCTTGGTAAGTGCTTCAGAAAACTTAAAATAAAGGAATACAGTATTTCATGGTTAAAAAATCTTATGAAGTGTTCAGAGTATAATGTCTTAGATATGAGTTTGCAGTGATTTCTCCCACTTTTTGTTAACTTCTATTTGCATGACATGTGAACATAGTTCTAAATTTAAATTAGTAGCTGTAACTATTCAGGCACTAACTAAATGCAGTCATTTGCTTATTGTTTCGCCCAGACCTTGCTTGTGTGTTGGAAGCAGGATGGTGGCCAAGCACCCCAGTTCTCCTATGCCCCACCGTATCACACTTGGATAAATAAAGATTCATATCTATTATTTGCCCATCCTTAGTGCCCATTTGTGAGTGAACACTTTGATACTTGTAAAATTTTCCATAGCCTTCTTGAAGAGCTTGGAGGCACTCAGAAGGACTCCAGAAACTAAAATCATGCTTATGACAGCTGGAACATAGTATCTCCATCTACATCAAGTTGGCAAGCTAGTCATATTCTTTTGGCAAACTGATTACATTCTTTCCAGTTCAGCTTTCACTAGATTTCTTCCCAAGAGCATCTAGAAAGAAAGTAAGGAGTAGAAAGATTCCTTATCTTTCATGAAAAAGAAATTCAAGTATTTTTTCTTTTTCAAGACATTCACTCATCTAGAAAGGCAGTATTGCCTAAGGCAGGGGATTCAAGTGGGGACTGAAACTCAGTACAGGGAAAGAAACCATGCTTTAATTCATACAATATTTAGCTAGAAATTTCTTATTGTTGGTCTTATACCTGAAGGTAAAGGACTTAAAGGGGTTTCAAAAGCTCGTATTTCATTATTAAATAATCTGGTCTCAGGTCTCTGCTAGAAAATAGTTCATAGATTGAAAGAGCAGTGGCCCAAGACTTGTTAAATCATAAAACTATTGGTGTCGGTATTAAGTTTTAGATCAGTCACATTTCTAAAATCAAAGTCTGGAAAGAGTAAATGGAGTAAAGGATGAAAATTAGGTAGAAAATTTTCCCTGGGAAAGTATTCTCTGGCCCCGATTTGGTCACTTTCTGCCTGGAGCAGTATATCAAAAACTTCTGTAGGTTGTTTTCACGAATGGCAACTTCTGCCTTTAGAAATGCTTACTGCAGTAAACAAGTGTGTTGTTGTTGTTTTGGTGAGGAGGATTTGCCCTGAGCTAACATCTGTGCCACTCTTCCTCTGCTTTGTATGCGGGATGCCTCCACAGCTCGGCTGATGAATGGAGTCAGTCTGAGCCTGGGATCTGAATCCACGAACCTGGGCCACTGAAGTGGAGCACATGGAACTTTGACCACTCAGCCACAGGGCTGGCCCCCTAAACAAGTTTTAAGGGAAATAAAATGTATACTTTTGATCACCAGAGATAATATGTGAAGAGTATGCAATTGTGTTAATAGTGATATTCAAATGAATGCTTTATTTATTTAAAGGACACTTGCTGTCTACATTGGGCACCATTATCTTCTACTTGGAACAGTCAATGGCTTCTGAACTCATTTCCCATTTTCTACGCTTACTCTCCTACAGCTTGTTCTCTATACAGCATACAGCCATAGAAGCTAAAAAAAAACCCTAACATACACCAGATCCCATTCTTGCTCATCTTACAACTTTACAGTGTACTCCCTTTGCAATTAGAACAAAAGCCAAACTCCTGTGATGTGACTCCTGATTAATTCTCCGACCTCTCTGATACCGCTCATGCTTTGGTTACATCGTGGCAGCCCTGACGGCTGGCTTGGGCTTGCTTGGGTCTTGGGGTCATTGCATTTGCTCCCCCCTGCCTGGAATGCTCCTTCCCAGATCTTCACACCAAATACATTTGCAATTCTCAGATTACTAGATTTTAGACAATACCTCAATTTAGTATGAACTAAATGCTATGATTATTTAGTTTTTGTTTGATTGACACAGTGATCTACTTCGCAACAATGTTTAGTATTTTCAAAGAATCATAAAAAGTCCTAAAACTTTTGAATTTTTATTCCTTTTCATAAGAATATATTTTTAGAATAATATATATTATGCATTTCCACACCTTAGGAAATAGAATTTGTAATACTAAATGAACTACTTCTTGATGACTCAGGGTCAGTAGTATATGTAATTGTTATTATGGTCTAACCTAAGAATGTTCTCTGGGCCTGCTGAGGATCTCTGCTCTGACTAAATTACCCCATGTTGCATTGTGGGTTTTAAGATCTGTTTTTTATAGTTCTATTAAAATTTTTTTTTCCTCCTTGTTAAGCTATGTCAGCTAGTATATTTTATTGCTTTCAATGACTCTCCCTAGCTCTACTCCTCCTTTCTAGTTTTTTGCTTTTATTATGTTATGTCTTAGAGAAACAGATTGCTGAGCCAAATAAAATTGTGCCCCAAATAAGGGAAAGTGGCTCTGAGTCACTTTCAGTGCATTTTTACAAATGAAATGCACGCAGATGAGTGCAAGGAATTACTTATATGTAACTGGACTTTTTGGAGGTGTTTTCCAGTTTATTTCAGGTTTTTGATTGTATGACAATTTCATGGCTATATGAGATCTGGATAAGAGCCATATGATTATTACTATTTTCATTTTTTAAAAAAATTCCATATGATTTTGGGCCTGTAATCATCTTGTGATTTTGATCAAGATCAGTGTGTGAATTTTAAAAATTTGTTTATTTTTCCAGCTTTATTGAGATATAGTTGACATATAACATTGTGTAAGTTTAAGGTGTACAAGGTGATGATTTGATACACATAAATATTGAGAAATGTTTTCCATAGTAAGGAAAGTTAACACACCCTTTGTCTAACATAACTATCATATTGTTGTTGTTATAGTGAGAACATTAAAGCTTTTCTCTTACAGGAACTTTCAAGTATACAATACAGTATTTTTTTTATTAAGATTATGGTAGTTTACAACCTTGTGAAATTTCAGTTGTACATTATTGTTAGTCATGTTGTAGGTGCACCACTTCACCCTTTGTGCCCTTCCCCCAGCCCCCCTTTCCCCTGGTAACCACCAATCAGTTTTCTTTGTCTATATGTTAATTTCCATCTATGAGTGGAGTCATACAGAATTCATCTTTCTCTATCTGGCTTATTTCACTTAACATACTACACTTAAGGTCTATCCATGTTGTTGTGAATGGGACGATTTTGTCCTTTTTTATGGCTGAGTAGTATTCCATTGTATATATATACCATATCTTCTTTATCCAATCATCAGTTGATGGACACTTAGGTTGTTTCCATGTCTTGGCTATTGTAAATAATGCTGTGATGAACATAGGGGTGCATGGGACTTTTGGAATTGCTAATTTCAAGTTCTTAGGATAGATACCTAGTAGTGGGATGGCTGGGTCATAAGATATTTCTATTTTTAATTTTTTGAGAAATCTCCATACTGTTTTCCATAGTGGCTGCACCAGTTTGCATTCCCACCAGCAGTGTATGAGGGTTTACAATACAGTATTTTTAACTATAATCACCATACTGTATACTACATTCCCAGGACTTATTCTCTTAAAGCAGAAAGTTTGTACTGTTTGACCAACATTTCCCCATTTCTCCCACCCTTCAGCCCCTGCCAACCACCATTCTACTATTTGTTTCTATGAGTTCAATGTTTTTAGATTTCACATATAAGTAAGATCATACTATATCTGTCTTTCTCTCTATTACTTATTTCACTTAGCAAAATGCCCTCAAGTTTTACCCATGTAGTTGCAAATGGCAGGATTTCCTTTTTTCTCATGGCTGAATAATATTGAATCGTATATATCTCTCTCACATCTTCTTTATCCATTTATCTGTTGATAGACATTTAGGTTATTTCCATACCTTGGCTGTTGTGAATAATACTACAATGAACATGGGGGTGCAGATACGTCTTTGAGATCTTGATTTCATTTCCTTTGGATATGCTATACCCAAAAGGAGGATTGCTCCATCATATGGTAGTTCTATTTTTAACTTTTTGAGGAATCTTCATACTGTTTTCCATAGTGGCTGCACAAATTTACATTCCCACCAACAGTGCACAAGTGTTCCCTTTTCTCCACATCCTTGTCAGCATTCCTCTCTCTCTTTCTCTTCTTGTTACAATACCATTCTAACAGATGTGAAGTGATATCTTGATTTGCATTTTCCTGATGATTAGTAATGTTGAGTATCTTTTCATGTACCTGTCGGTCATTTATATGTCTTCTTTGGAAAAACGTCTGTTCAGGTCCTCCACCCATTTTTTAATCAGATTTTTGTGTGTGTGTGCTTGAGTTGTATGAAGTCCTTATATATTTTGGACATTAACACCTTATCAGATATATGATTTGCAAATATTTTCTCCCATTCTGTAGGTTGCCTTTTCATTTTGTTGATGGTTTTCTTTGTTGGGCAGAAGCTCTTTAGTTTGATGTACTCCCACTTGTTGATTTTTGCTTTGGTTGCTTGTGCTTTTGGCATCGTATCCAAAAAATCATTGGCAAGACTGATGTTGAGGAGGTTTTCCCCTATGTTTTCTTCTAGGAGTTTTATAGTTTCAGGTCTTACATTTAAGTCCTTAATCCATTTTGGGTTAATTTTTGTGATTGGTTTAAGATAGGGGTCTAATTTCATTCTTCTGCATGTGAATATCTCGTTTTCCCAGCACCATTTATTGAAGATACTATTCTTTCTCTATTGAGTATTCTTAGCTCTTAGAAAAAAATAGTACTCTTAGCAAATATTAGTTGACCATATATGGGTAGGCTTATTTTTGGGCTGTCAATTCTGTTTAATTGGTCTATGTGTCTTATTTTATGCCAGTACCATACTCTTTTGATTATTATAGCTTTGTAATATAATTGGAAGTCAGGAAGCATAATGCCTCCAGCTTTGTTCTTTCGCAAGATTCCTTTGGCTATATGTGGTCTTCTATGGTTCCATATGAATTTTACGATTTTTTCTTCTATTTGTTTGAAAAATGCCATTGGAATTTTGATAGGGATTGCATTGAATCTATAGATGGCATTGGGTAGTATGGACGTTTTAACAATATTAACTCCTCTGATTCATGAACATGGAATATCTTTCCATTTATTTGTATCTTCTTCAATTTCTTTCATCAGTGTCTTATAATTTTCAGTGTATAGATCTTTCACTTACTTGGTTAAATTTGTTCCTAAGTATTTTATTGCTTTTGATGCTATTATAAAGGGGATTGATTTCCTGGACTCTTCAGATAGTTCATTGTTAGTGTGTAGAAATGCAGCTGATTTTGAATTCAATCGTATAATACAACCTCATTTCAAAGAGTACAGATTTGACCACAACAATTAGTCCTCCCAGAGAAAATTTCTATGAATAATTATCAGTAAAATCTCTTGGAGCTTCAAATAAAAATATTTTGTCAATCAATCAGTATCTGTGAAGCATGCACCAACTACTGCCCAACATCATATTATTTCGCGGGGTAAAATTTAAACACTGTCTCAGTATCTGGGTTGCAGACAGTATTTTAAGCTATTGCTCCAAAGTGTGTAGCCCAATTTGGTGCTTCATCTTGAATTCATATGGCATTTTTTTTTACTGAAGGTATGCTTTACTTGCCTTAATTTGCCTGTAATACACTAAGGGATAAAGCTGGTAATACATCTGAATTCATAGAATAGTAATGTGGACTGACTATCAAATGATAGGGAAGCATGGTAGAAATTTTGTGGATAGAATGAAGAAAAAAGTTTATTTCAAATTCTCTTACACATAAGTCAGTGGGCTTATGTGTTCACTTCTTGGTTTCAATTCTTCATTAAAGCTGCAGTCAGTCACAGTGGACAGCAATACCTCAATGCTTATTTCAGAGTTCCTGAAAAATCATTCCCTACCCCCAAAAATTCACTGGCAAGCTATAAACCCAAAAAGATATTCCTTGGAGGTTAAAGATAGCTAAAAGAAATAGAGGAAATAAAGAAAAAATAAATGCAGCTTAAAGATTTATTTAATGGTTCAGTCACACCTATGTAAAGGATTCTTTATCAACTCTCCTAAGTATTCTCTGAAGCCTTATGCTTCAATCAAAAGAACATCTAATTCTCTGCTTTTTGCAAACGTAAAATTATTCTTGGAAACTTTCCTGAAGAGTGTGTTTTTTTAAGAACTGTGTACATTTCTTTCCTTTTGCGTTTACTTAAGGTAGGGAGCAGCGGATGAGGAGAAAATCGAGATCAAGTGTTGGGTGAATCTCAGCTTACACTTGTTATACAGGAGGTGGAGAAGACCAGTCTCCATCGTGCTTCCTGCTGTCGATGACCTGGAGGCATTTCCCAGTCTAGTTATCATCTTATAACAGCTCCTTTCTTGCCAGGTCATTAAGATCCCCTGCAAGCCTCTGTGACAAGCTCTGCCTCTCAGAAACTCAAGATTAATACTTGAGGAGAGTTTGGGAATTCCTTCTTATCAAATTGATCTATGAGAGTTTTTCTTTATCTACTGGTGTCAGGAATGCAGGGTTGTGGTAGAGCAAGTCAAACTAACATAAACATGTGCATGTGTACACATTTTAAATGCATTCTCTCTAGCCTTTCTCTTTTCTGTCTTATTCACCCAAATGGTTAATTATCTTTCTATGAGATTAGTTTGTGTCAAAGAAAAATAAAATTCAACTCGGTGTTAGACTAAGGCTGATACTGTAGTTTGGAGTAATATTTCAATTTGATTTGGATAAATTTGGTGTTACACTAAGGTGATTTTTCTATCAAATCTCCAGAAATCATCCTAATTGACTGGAGTTGTCTTTAAAGCAAGTATTTTCCTCTCCACACCTCACCTTTGTTAGTGGGGAGAGCCACAGATGGGTAGATGTGATTGTTGAGGAAGCCCCTTCACCTTTGTGGGCTTTGGTTACTCTGTCTTAAGGTAAAAATTTGGATTAGATGCTTGCTAAGGTGATTCTGGCTGTCTGGGCTTCATAAGTTGCCATAAGATGCACTGTTGGCATCATGCTTACATTCATTATTTGGTTTTTCAACATGATGTATACGTGCTGCTCATGCCCTTAAGCCCATATTTCAGTCATGGCACGTTAAAATAAGTAAGGATAGGGGCTGGCCCGACGACGCAGTGGTTAAATTAGCACATTCTGCTTTGGCGGCCCAGGGTTTGCTGGTTCGGATCCCAGGTGTGGATCCATGCACTGCTTGTCAAGCCATGCTGTGGAAGGTGTCCCACACATAAAGTAGAGAAAGACGAGCATGAATGCTAGCTCATGGACAGTCCTTCTCAGCAAAAAGAGGAGGATTGGCAGCAGGTGTTAGCTCATGGCTAATCTTCCAAAAAAAAAAAAAAAAAACGTAAGGATATTCTTTGAGACCTGTTTGTTAGGTAAAGTTCAGATGGTTTACTACCTGTGATAAAGTTCTGGAGGATTCTCTACCTTCTACTTAACGTCGATATTGGTATTTCTGTTGAAAGAGAGGAGCAGGATGGCCATCAAGGGGATGATTGTTCCAAATTAAGTGACACTGTTGTGTTAAAATCGGAATATTTTTGTGATAATCATCACCATGCAGTAAGTGCCTATTTGTTTCTTGTCCTGGTTAAAAAAAGGTTGATAGGTAGAGGCCGGAATCTAGGTGACTTAACCAGCATCTTGGTGGCTTCTATACTAAACTGTGAGAAGGTTTGGTTCAGTGAAGGGAGCAGGAAGCATGCTTGTAAACCAAAATGCAAAAGGTATTGGAGACGGACTGAGGAGGAACAGGGGGATTTTTAAAAGTATGGCACCTAAAGAGAACAGACTTGTTCTGTGCACTCTGAAAAATTATCTTGACGATGAGGTAGGAAATAGTGCCAATATAAACTGTCACAGGTAATCATTCTTAGTTTGGGGCTGCTCCCACCAATGAGTCAAGATCAAATATTCAAACAGAATGTAATTATTCCAACAGGACTTTCAGATCCCTTATATTCTATTAAACAAATTGGAGGAAGCACATGAGTCCTAATAGAGCAGCAAGAAGGGTACAATTATTCTACACTAATAATAGCAGACGGAGCTTAGTGTGGGAAGGGTGAGGGGTGGAGGGTCAATTAGTCACCTTTTGGAGATGGATTAACTCCTTGAGGCCCCTAGGGTGCCATTCAGTACATACATTTTTGCACTAATTAACACCCTTGGGCCCAAGTATTAATGCAGGCCAAGAGGGGACAGATTTGCTCCCCAGGCATCAGGAGCATAAGGCCCATTATTATTGTTTATAATAAAATATTGTACTTACCCCACACCCTAGATCAAAGACTTTTTTTCCTCTTTTCTTTCCAAAACACTCTCATTAATCCTAGCACCATCACTGGGATTAAGTGGCTGAAAACTGTATCATTATCTCCATTTTTTTAGAGGAAGGGACTAGCTCAGGGAGGCAGCAACTCGCACGGGCCACGGTGAGACAGAAGTGGAAAAGGGACAAGAAAATAGGATTCTGAGCTTTCCTTCTTTGGCTAAAAATATCTTAGCTGATGAAAAGATGTCAGGAACTGACTCCAGAAACCAGCAAATGCTTTTATTTCTCCCACTCATCTCCTTCTTACCCACAGTGCTTTTATTTGATAGGAGTGCCGTGGGGAGTTTCTCCTCTCCCCAAGATGATTGAAGAAGGTCATTGGTCCACTGGGCACCAACATTTTTTTAAGCTATTGCCAGCCTAGTCCTCCCATGACATTTAAAAACTTTAAAAAGTGATGTGATAATACATTCTACAGGAAAATTCAATTGTGAAAGATCGTATTAAAAAGGAATCTATCTTCTAAGTATTTAATAAGACAAGGAGCCATATCAGCAATGGGAGCAACTGAGATATCACGAAGATCATTGAACACATAGACACATGAGCACTCCAGACCTGGGACTGCCATTGAGTAGGCAAATGACCTTAAACACATGTCATTTTGTGCCTTATTCTTCCTATGGATCTTTGAGTTTTCGTCTCGAGTTTCCAAACAAAGTCTTCATTCCTTCAAATTATGGGATTTGTCTGAGAGCTGATTTGTAGTTTAAAAATAGAAGACTGCACCTTCCATGACAAATTGGTCTCCAGCAGACTCCCAGGGGAGGTGGGACGCACGGAGATAATTTTAGGTTTCCTGTACTCACAGAAGTATTGCAACTTCAGGGAATAGAGACTCATTCATCAGAACTTGGGTAATCAGGTATGATAGAAGAATCGTTTTTTGGACAGAAATAAATATGTTCCTCTTTTCCTTTTTTCTCTGTGTTACTACTACGGGGTAACTTCTGGGTCTTCATTTAATTCTACGGTATTATCAAATGGCTTTGAAGTTCTTAAAACCTTGTATAACCTTGAACATTTAACCTCACTAAGTCTCCGTTTTCTCTTCTGTAAAATGGACTAATAATTGTACTTATCATGCGGCAATTGATGAGATAACGCATTTAAAGTGCTTCACACAGTGTCTGACACATAGTAAGAAGTCAATCAACATTGGATATTATTATTAACCACTAGTACTCTTGACTTATAAATAAAATAATTAAGGTTTAAAAGCATAGTGAATAATGCTTGATGGTGGCCACAAATTTCAAAGTTTTATCCAACTCCTTTACCAACTTTGAAGAAACAAGAAGGGTTGTAGCAGATCTGCGAAATCCCCATTTTTCTAGTTTATCTTCAGGGATTGTGAAGTCTACAACTTTACTCATCAGATCTCTCTTCTTGTCTAAAATAATGAAATCATACCTCAGACAGTTATTCGAACTAATTTATGTCCCAAATCCTTGGGTTGCCCCATATAATCAGAGAATAATTTCAACTTCCTAGCAGTGTTTTGGAAATAAGGCACAGAAATTTGCCTATTTGGTCATAGTTATTTTATGATTCACGTCTTATTTCTACATGGTTAGGAGGAGGAGGCTGTTACTGGGAAGACACTCTGACTGCAGTAATTCTTAACTTTGCCTGCATGTTAGAATTCTCCAAAGATAGTTCTAGAAATCCCAATGTCCAGGCTACACCCCAAACAATTCAACAGAATTTCTGGGTGGAGATCAGGCTCTACTTTTAAAGCTCCCCAGGTGTTTCCACGGGCAGTTAAAGGTGGGACCCCCTCTAGTACTCGCCGGATACTTCAGCAAGCATCAGGATGTGGAGAACCTGGTGGTTCTAGGGCCCCATCCTCTGAGATTCTGCACACAGTAGGCCTAGGTGAAGCCCTGGGGACTTTCATGTTTAACAAGAACCCCTACTATTGCCCTCCCCTTGGTGATTTTGGGTGAGTAGTCTTAGGATCGCACATTGGGAAACATGGCTGTTGACTAATAATCTATTTATTGATCTCGTTTTAAATTCATAAATTCCTAAACCAGAGTAAAAGCTTCATCAACAATGCACATTATTTAGTCTCTTCCAAGTCACCATATCAGGAACTTCGCTTTGCTTTCAGATGTATGATAAAATTCTAAATTAGTACCTCACAATTTCGGGGTTTGTTCTTTGTGAACCATTGGATGCTGCCTTAATTCAGCAGACAAGAGGCCAGGAGGCTGCTGACTTGTGGAGATGCGCCTGGGAAGGTTTCCAGAGACTCTGTCTGCTCACATCGCTGGATTTGCCCCTAGGCTTCAGCCCATTGTTTTAGCTGATTTTATTAAACTTTAAAAATAAGCTTTCACCACAATTATCTTTCAGGTTTTCAGCCATACAGAGATTTCTATAACTTTACCATGGTTTCATTAAATGAAAGCCTTTCTGATGAGTCTCATGATGCTGTTACAATTACAGTGAGACTTCCTGTTTCCTTTGTAATAACATGCAACTAAAATTTGCACATGTTTAATTTTTCTCAAGTCCCCTTTCAGCTTCTTGGGCTTGACATTCCTTGGAGACACACCATGCATTTCCCTTCTTGTGAAATCTGAGCTGTAAGTATACTCTGTGTTTAACCCTGTAGCAGACTCCAGTATAAATTGTTCTTGGGAAAGGCCAATGGGGAGTGACTTTTATAAATCTTTCTTTGATTTTCATTGAGTTTCAAGCCAAATATACAAAGTACCAAAGGAAAAAACACCACACAAGGAGACAACCCCCCCCCCCAAAAAAAAACAAAAAAGAAGAAGAAAAGCAAACCCAATATTGTGAGAGCCCTTAATTTTTTGGGGCAAAATGAGTATGTTCACTAAATAGCACCAAATACACAGTAGTCTAAATTGACTTTTAAAATATTTACGGTATTTGCTAATTTACATGGCAATGTGGTGATATCATGGGCCCTTCTGAAGCAGCCGACCTTATAATTTATGGCCTGTGGGACTAAGATTTTGTAATCTGAAAATGATAGGGCGGATTGAGGATAGCCATCTCAGCTCTTTATCCTTGATTCTGAGAATGGCTGACTTTAGGCACTGCTCTTTACTTAAGCAGCTGCTCTCATCTCTGGCATTCACAGTGTGAGAGCTGTGAATGTTATTCTTGTCCTGATCATTACTCTCAGGGCCTAGGGCAGAGGAGTCCTGGTAAGAACCAGCTTCCAGTCCAGGGATAAGGTGTAACTCCGGAAGAAAAATCTTCCTGGTGACCCCCAGGCCCTAGAGCAAGGAAAAGATGCCCCACTGACCTAGGTGGGGCTTGGCCACTACGAGGAAAACCCAACTTTGTCCAGGATATATTGCATTACTGAATAGCTGGGCAGTAAGGGAACTTAGGTGGAAGGACACTTATTTTCCACTGCATCCACTCATTTAACAAATATCTTAGGTCACCAACTGTATGCCAGGTACTGTTTGGGAACTGGGGTTACAGTGGTGAACAAAAATCTCTATCCTCAGTGTCGGCCCCATGGCCGAGTGGTTAAAGTTCCGTGCACTCTGATTTGGTGGCCCGGGTTCATGAGTTCGGATCCCAGGCGTAGACCTACACCACTCATCAGCCATGCTGTGGAAGCATCCCACAGACAAAAAATAGAGGAAGATTGGCACACATGTTAGCTCAAGGCTAATCTTCCTCACCAAAAAAAAAAAACCCCAAAACAAAAAAAATTCCTATCCTCAAGGAGATTACATTCTAGTGGGAGGAGGTGACAAAAAGTAGAATAAAAAAGTGAACTATGTAGCATGTAAGATAGTGGTAAGTGCAATGGAGAGAAATAAAGCAGCAAAGAAGAGGAAGAATGGGGGAGGTGTTGTTGTGATTTTAAAAAAGAATCAAGAAAGGTCTCACTGAGAAAGTGACATTTGATAAAGGTCCTGAGAGAGGGGACAGAGTTATGTGGGTATTTGGATAGAGCAGTCCAGGCAGAGAGAAGAGTATGTACAAAGGTCCTCAGGTAGAGAGTGCCTAGCCAGTCAGAGTCAAGGGGTTTGGATCTTTAGGGTTAGATAGAATGTACCACTTGTTGGAGTTAACCAAGTGGACCTAATTAGACACTAATTAAAAAGGCTTATTCACCAGGCTTGGAAATGGAGGCCCCTCCTAACTTCCCACTTCTCATCTTCCTCTGTTCCTTCTCCCCTCCTCTTTCTTCTTCTCATCCCAGACTTGTTCATGGAGCTGTTCTCTGTTTAAAGTTTTCTTCTTCTTACAGACCTCCCAGCAAGGAGACTAAAGATTCAGAATTA
This sequence comes from Equus przewalskii, assembly GCF_037783145.1. Classification (NCBI taxonomy): domain Eukaryota; kingdom Metazoa; phylum Chordata; class Mammalia; order Perissodactyla; family Equidae; genus Equus; species Equus przewalskii. The sequence goes on from NC_091832.1 coordinate 85,557,697, forward strand.
AATGGCCATGGCCTTGTCCCCCAAGGGGACATTCCAAAAGATGGTCTTGACATCTTATAACCTTATATGAAGATGCTTCTAGCCACATGAAAACCACATGTAGGAAATATCACATTTGATAACCAAGCTTCATAGTGAAAATTACCAATGCCAATTTGCAATAGAAGATTGGACTGTATTCTGATCTGGTGAGAAAAGGATTAAGCTGGTTTGGAAATCTCTAGGAGGTTCCACGGTGGTGTGGGAAGCAATACACAGGTCTAGGCATCGCACAGATATGGAGTTTAAACCCTAGTAATGAAACTTTCTGAACTGCAGTTTTTTCATCTTCATTGCAAGTCTTTGTGAGATTAAATATATAGCAAACATCTCATTCATAATTGGAGGCCAATAAATGGTAGGAATATCCTTACAAATGTTTAGGCATAAACAATGAAAACAGTCCAGTAGAGGAAGAAAAGAGAGAAGAAAATAGAGTAAAGTGATTTCTTTTAGGAAGACAGAGAGAGAAGAGTATTTGTAGGATGAAGGCAAGAAGCCAGTAGGGATTAAAAAGGTGAAAGGCCATGCCCTTTCACTTTCACACATTCCTGCAAGGAAGCCTACAGATAGGACACCATTGTCATCACTTCCTTTTAAAGCTGCCTCTGTGCCTGGTGGCTCGTGAGGCAGTCATGAATAGATGTGGGGTGGAGGGATAGGGGCCACTGGGATCCTGGCAACCCGTGTTTATCAAGAATTACCTTCTGGGTGTGGACTCAGTCATTGATAACAACCATCGGTTTAACAAATGTGATTTATGGCCTGTGAACGCGATCTGTCATGAGAAAGAATTAGTGCAAGTCAACTTCGGTGAAGAGACGACTTTCAGTTTGGGCCCTTTGAACCTGATGACTGTGGAAAGATGTCCCCAAATCTCTCACAAGGAAATGAAAGAATGAATATAAAGCATGTCCTTAAAGTCTGGCACACAGGAGATGTTCAATCAATGGCTGTTGGTTATTGTGACAATTTTCATAACATAGCATATGCCTATATTTAAAGAATTATTGGGTTTATCTAAATGTGGTATAATACTAATGCAGTTAAGAATCAAGTAGTATCACATGAGGGTAAAATTATTACAGCTAGAAATAGCAAAATAGAAAATAATAATTCATCTCGATAGTTTTAGGTCTAGGGGAGAAGAACGTGTATGAAGCCAGAACACACAGATGAAGTTTTGCCCACATGAAAGAACGATACTAGCATCAAAAGTAACTTGGGACTTTCTTTGATTCTAGGCTCTCAAAATAAAAATGTAACTCTTTAATTTATCCTCTGGAGTCTTTAAAAAAAATTGAGACTGGTTTCAACTGTAGTTCATCATCATTCGTGTGAAATGAAAAGCTGCTGCCTCTTATAATAGACGAAATGATTCCTTGATCACATACATGTGGGAATGGAAATGAAATCCAGAAAAACAAATAGAGTTTACTGTACTTGAGAACTGTGTGTTACTGAAAATTCGGTCAGGACATGCTGACTTTCCACTCCTTGGTGGAGAAGATCATGCTACTTATGGCAAAAAAATAAAGGAAATTGGGAAAATGATCCAAGCTTTTCCTTCTAAACTCTAAAATTTGTGCACTTATGTACAAGAAACTTTTGTATTATTTTATTGCTTCTTACTCTGTGCCAGGTGCTTCAATATAGTTCCCACATTGAACCCACTCAACAATTCTGTGAGAAAAGCATCATTATCTTCATGTCTAGATGAGAAAAGGGTTCAGAGCATACATTTTGTACCATATAGCATCCTGTGTAGCACCAGAGATGAGATTTGAACATGAACCTATGTCCATGTGACTAAAAAATAGATGTTCTTTCCATTTCACCACTGTGTTGTATGTACCCAAGATGTTTTTCTCTTTTCTTCCTACTTGGTTTCTACCCACCATCTCTTCTTTCCCACTGACATACTCTGCCTTCCAGTCTACTCTAGACTGTGTCTGCTGTCTACTGCCCTTGTACCTCTTCTACAAAGATGTCTAGGGGTCAGAGTAATTATCGACAAAAGGCACTGTCACACAGGAAGTTCCTCTAGGGTAATAGAGTGTGATCCTTGAACTAGTATTGTGGGCATTATCTGGGAACTTGTTAGCTAGGCCTTGAAATTTAGAAGCTAAACTTGGCAATAAAAGTTGGTTACAAATATTAATGGCTAAATATCTCGGTTTCACGGAAAGCACTGAAGGGACCCTATAAAATGAAAATCAAAACTTTTAAGGAGCTACATCAGGTCTTAGCCCTTTTCTATGTGCTCCCCTAAACATTCCTTCCTCATACTCATGAATTTGATGTTTTTTCAGTAGTTTGTTTTGTAAACGAGACATATGTTTTTTATCCATGGTTCATTCAAACCACTGCAGAATGCTTTACAGAATTTAGAACTTCATTCACAGTAGATTGTCAGGATGAACACTTAGAGATTTATTTGAATCTTCATGCTAAGGGTAAAAAATTATTTTCTAGACTGGAGTGAATATCTTTGGAAGTGTTTTTATAGCTTAATGGCCATAGAGAGCTGTCCTCTGCAAATCATCTCACTGTGGGCCCATCACTATCTAACGCTACAAGAAGGGAGGGCTATTACTAGCCATTTCCTCTTGCAGAGAGCGGAGAGAAGGCTAGCTATGAACAGCCCCATTGTGTCCTTGAAAGATGATGATTAAGAAGTCACTTTAGCTGCCTGATTGATTCTCCTTTTGTGAATGGTTGGAAGGCAAGTTTCCATACCTCTAAGTGTTGGAATTCATCATGAATGCCTCTGGTTTTGTTTCAGTTTGTACAGACAATACAGAGATGTACTCAGGGGGAACACACTCACTTTCGTTTCCAAGTTATTTATGACAACTTAAAATCCATGACTTGAAAGGACTTGAAAGTACGTATTCCACTTTGAGAGAACATGAACATTTGACTTTTCTTTCTGGAAGAAATAAAAGATGAAGAAAACCTTATTTCAATCTTCACCATGGGTTTAATTACTTTGAAGCCTTCTCCTGTGCTTTTGGCCTATTTGGCAATCCACATTTATGAATCATCTGAAAAACAAGGGCAAGCAATTATAAACGATTTTGAAAAACAAAGATCAGATTGTGAAGCATTTGTTCTGCACATATTTTGATTTCAGCTGTGTGAAATTTCTTGGTTGGGAGCATTATTTATCATAATGACATATGAAGTGCGAAATGTTTTGTTTTTAATGATAAAAATCTAATTCTGTGTATTTCACATATTCTGTAAACATTCTGGGCAGAATACTAAACATGGTTGAGAAGTGTTTTGTGCTCTGGAGGAATATCATTTTTCTGTTTCTTTCTGTGTGTTTTTCCTGCCTACCCTATCAAAACGTAATCACAGCAATAAAGCTGTGTGTCAGAAAGGGCAGTGTATTAAATGGAACACTATACTCATAATCACAAATTTTAATGCACACAGTGTAATGTATTCCAAAGGAGGGAAATGTTTACAGAGATAACTGGTTCTCACCTTCCTTGAATGATAAAAGAAAAATCCACTTAGCAGATTAAAAAAAAGACTATGCAAATATGAATATAAGAAATCAGACTGGTGAATGAATGGATGAATTAGGGTCAAACCACAAATATCTAAGCAATGCACATAGATTTTTCTGCAGCTGCAAATGTTTCTACTGGCAGATTGAGATTGCAAATCGGGTCTTCTGCTTTAGGCTAAATTGCCTCTTTCTTTTTGATTTTGTAGTCCTCAGAGATCTGAGCTTTGCAATTGATTTATCCTAAAACTCTCCACAACAATTTTCTCTTAATATATAACAAATATTAATTAACTGTAAAGAAAAATCCAAGACATTGTTCTAGATTAATAATCGATATGATGGCAAGAGACATTCAAGAAAGCATTCTTAAAAATCCACATGTACACAGAGAATGGGTATGAGTGAAAGCCAGGTACTTAATTACTAGATTTTGTTTTTGTTTTGTGTGTTCATTGAATTACATTTTATGGTAGATGTTGTTTCAGGTGATCAAAAAATAAGAATTCATTTTAAATGAGTAAATAAGACTAGTTATGAAATTCTTATTGAGCTTCACTCAATCTTGTGCTCAAAATGATATACAGCTATGAATGGTGTGCAAGCTGCAAAAAGAAATCATTCCAAATATATTATAAATGCCACAATAGACTGATTATGATAAAGGGTTCGTGTGAGCTAGGTGGTTAACGGACTGAAGATACAGAGCTTAAGTACAAGAATTTTTGGTGAAAAATAAGCAGAATTTTTCCAAGACTGTATCTTGGAAGGGAAAATTAAGAGAGGTGTGAATCAGTGAGGATCATTGCTAGATAAGGACAGCTGAAATCTATTGCGTGCCTACCGTGTGCCAGGAACTGTTCTAAACACTTTAGGTGCATTGAAAAAACAGCTTTGTGAGGTAGGTGGTACCATCTTCCTTTTATAGGTGCAGAAAGCTTAACTCATTCACCAACAAAACTAGTAGACAAGACTGAAAGCTTGGGCTCCAGTCACTAGGCTCCCAAGATGCAGCCTGGGAAACTCTGTGCTATAGGGCTCACAAAGGACAGTGAAGGGAACCTGAGGGTAAATTGTCTCGAGAGAACTAAGTTTTTCTCCACTACTCCTTCTACCTTCCTGCTAGAGTTTGAAGCTCTGGTCTTCAAAATCTGAAGACCCTTAGATCTGCATTACACACTTTCTTGTTGGGGCCTCATCATTGGGATGTGTTTAAAGGTGACTCATTGACCGTAAATGTTTATCGTCTCTTCCTCCTGAGGCTCAGTCAAGTGGTAATAACGAACTAAAAATTATATAGACTCAAACAGACAGAAAGTCCTAGCATGCAAAGGAGAATGCTAATGAGAAAAGGGTTGATGTTCCTGGCAGAACATTTGTGGGTTGAGAGTCTGGAAAAAGGGCAGTGCTGAAAATAGAAGGATTGCTTGAAAGTCAGTATTCCGAATCCAAAATGCAGACAGCCAGGTATCTAGCATTTAGTTCGAAGACCAAAGTGTTCTTTTGTAGAGGGTTGAATTTCATAGGCTGAGGATTCAGAGACACCAGTTTTCCCTGTTCTTCCTTGCTCATGGAACACCTGCAGGAGGAATTCACCTTCCAGACAGGGGGCCCGAAATCACTTATTTGGAGATATTCAATGACTTCAGAAAAAAATGGCAAACTGAGGCAAGTTTTATTTTCCAAATATAACTGTATATAGATATAGATATAGATTAGATACACACACGCACAAACACACACACTTGGGGTGGGATATATGGAGATGGACAGTCACTGCACCCTCCCCTTGAATTTGGGAAGGGGCTTGTGACTGCTCTAACCAATACGGCCAAAGTGATGCTCTGCAACTTCTGGGGCTAGATAATAGAGAGGATACAGCTATATAGCTTTTACCTGCAGATCTCTCTCTCTCTCTTTCTCTTTTTCTCTGTGTCTCTTAGATCACGTGCTTTGGGATCCCAGAGCCAACATGTCAGAAGTCTGGCTTTCCAGAAACTGCCAGACTGAAGAGATCACATGGAGGATTGCACAGAGATAGAAGCAGGTGTCTGAGGGGCCCTGAGTGTTGCAGCCCCAGCCCTTGAGCTGCTGTAAGTGATGCCAAATAGAGCAGAGACCAGACGTCTCTGACGAGCCGTCCTCCAATTCCAGATTCATAAGCAAAATATATGTTGCCTTTGTTACAAGCCACTCCATTTTGGGGTGGTTTGTTATGCAGCATTAGATAACCAGAATACCCACCCACTGGCACTGGGGGCTCTCAGAGGGACCTAAATGGAAGTTCTACCCCAGAGCACCCTAAAGTGAAGCTTCTAATCAGTGATTCTCATTTGAAACCACAGAGTGTCCAATCTTCTCCTTGGTGCCTTAGTGCCTTTTTGTTAAATGTGAATGGACAATCACAGACCACTGTCCACTTGAAGAAAGCTTTCCCCTGGAAACTGACAAAAATAAACCCAGAATAAACAAAGATAATTCAGGAAACAGAAGGAGCATTCTACTTTGTATATTCAGAGATAGACAAGGATTATTGTACTCATAAAACAATAAGAGGATGTTATGAAAAAGGAGAAATTAGAAAAAGAGACAGAGTTTTGCAAGTTTAATATGCAATTTCTAAAATACAGAATTAAGTAAAATGGTTGGAAGACAGTTAAAGAAACCTCCCAGAGAGTGAAAGAAGGAGAAAAAGAGATTATTTTCGAAAAATCATGAAATACTAGAATTTGTCTATGATGTCCAAAACTTGAATGAAAAGAGTTTCATAAACAAGAAACAGATAAAACAAAAGTAGAAAAATCATCACAGAGTAATAGAATAATACTTTCGAAACAAGTGGATGTGGGTCCTGTGAGTGCCCAGTAGTATGACTGAAAAAGATCCACTCCAAAGCACTTAATTATGGACCAAGGATACAGAGGAGGATTCTAAAAGTTTCCAGAGAGGAAAAATAAAATCAAGTCACCCATAAGCTATAAGCATCAAAATAGCATCTGATTTATTGCTACACTAGGTACTAGACGGCCATGGAGTTCTTCACAATTTTGAGTGCAAATGATTTCCTACCTACAATTTTATATCCTGTCATATTATCAGTAGAATGTTAGCTAAAATGAAGACATTTTCACACTTGAGGATTCATGCACTCATAAGTTCTTTGAAAGCATCTAGTGAATGTGCTTCCTCACAATGAAGAAATAAATAAAAAAGAGGAAGACATAGTTTCCAGGAAACAGTGAATACAACTCAAAAGAGCACTGAAAAGGATCTTCAAGATGACACCTGGGCAGCAGCCATTGGTTAGGATTGGAGCAGGGAGACTGAGGGCCCCAGGAAGGAGATGGCCTGGAGATAATGGGACTCTGTAGAACAGATGATATGATAGCACATGGAGTGGGGGTGGGGAGATACACAATGACACACATGGTGGGGCATGCGTATGGAAAATTATGTAAATCAAGAAACAAGGCTACTATTAAATTCAGGAAAAGAGGAATAAAGAGCACAAGAAAGAAAAGGTAAACTTTTAATAAAATCCTTGTATATTACTTGGCCTTGTAGTGAATAATATTTACATAGTCAATTTTGTAAACACGAATTATTAATTTAACTAAAAATAGTGGTGCAATTATATTAGGAGGATGGGGGGGAGATCAGCTGTATGGAGCACTCAATCCTGTCCTATCATGATAGGAAATCAATAAAGCCTAAAACTGATTAATCAAGAGCTAGTCATATATTATTTAGAAAAATGGAAACAACTTCCAGGAGATAAGCTAAAAGAATGAAGAATGATTGATGGCGGAGAGCGAGACTGGGGCTTGGAGTAGGTCAGGAGCTGTTGTTTTTCGCTGTAAGTAAAGTGACACTATATGTTGGTTTACCCACAACAGTTCTGATTTATGCCTCATGTCTCATATCCTGTTTGGTTTAATATTTTTTCCAGACAAAAGTATTCCAGTTTGGATAATAAATTGTATGGTCATTTTTATTATAAACATTTTGATTTAATTTGATATTTTAAAAAGACCTATGTATTCCTTTGTTATAAGTTAAAAAATAAAGATTTAAAGAGGGAAAAAAATGCACATTGGCTTGTGATCTTGTAATTGCTTAGAGAGGGTAATAAAAGCCGAGAAGCGTGTGTAACCTTAGTTGAAATGGTTGAGGAGTGGGAGGGGCAGTGCTGACATGGAAGGTACATTACCTTTCCTGCTGTCCTAGTGTGCCAGTTGTACAAATACATCATAACAATCTTCCCATCTGATGACTGACAGGAACGGACTCCTGGGTCAAATTAGCACTATATCAGGAAGGCAGGCAATAGTTGGAAAATATGCAGAATTAGGAATTTCAGGAATATCAAAATAAATCTTGGCACAGGAAGATGAAAGCTATGTTGACAACAGTAGGAAAACCTTATTTATGTGTGACTTGACCCGGGCTGGAGTGAGAAGGCAGGAACCTAAATCACTTTAAGCCGGATTATAGCACAGCATTCACTGAGAAGTCCAGGCGGGGTAGAATGAGAACGAAACCCACGTACCCTCTCTTCTCCATGCACAGTTACCTCAAGAGTACTACTAGCATGTTAATCATTGGAAATGTTGGCATTCCAAATCCCAACACACCTTAGGGTAGGGGAGGTGAGGCGAAGATTGAGGGGATGGTGGTGGGTGGGGATGTTCAGCCTTACTTGTTGCTTGAAATCAGCAATGGATTTCATGCCAGCCTCAAATTCTGTTAGATGTTTCCTTATGAAGCCAGGTTGGACTAAGTTGATCAGACACTTTCTTCTGCTTTGGGAATGACAACATACTTTAGATGTGCTTTCGCTTATTCAACCTCTTAAACGAGGTCTTTTTTCTTAATCATCAAATAGTTTAAAGAAGGAGGAGAACCTAAAGCCAGCTAGCCCTAATCTCTACTGAGAAGAAAGCAAACATTTTTGGAATATGTAAACACTTGACTGAAATCTCATACTTCTAGGGGGAAAAAAATAAAGGAAATGTGGAAAAATGGTCCAAGCTTTTCCTACTATACTGTAAAATTCATGAAGTTATGTACAAGAATCCGTTCTATTATTTTATTGCTTCTTATTACGTATTATGTGCTTAAATATATTTCCCACATGGAACACACACAAGAATTCTATCTAAAAAAATCATTATCCACATTTACAGATGAGAAAAGGTTTGAGAATATATCTCTTGCACCAGATAGCCCCATACATGGGATTTGAACCTACGTCTGTGTGACTAGTAAAACCTGTCTTTCTGCTTTACTGCTTTGTTGGCATGTGCTTAAAGGTTTTCTCTTTTCCTTCTCTCCTCATCTCTTCTTTCCATTGATATCCTCTATCTTCCATTTGTCTCCAGCCTATGTCTGCTATCTAGGGCCTCAGTACCTCTTTTATAAAGATTTCTAGGAGTCAGAACAATTGTTGACAAAAACAGTCATGCCAGAAGTTCTTCTAGGACAATGCTATTCAGAGTGTGGTCCCAGGACCGGAAGCATGGGCATCCCCAGGAACATGTTAGATATGGAGATTCTTAAACTCTACAAGACCTACTAAATCAAGGGGCAGGACTCAGGTGCAACTTGTGTTCTCACAAGCTGTCCAGGTGATTCTGAAACAGGCTAATATTTGAGAACCTTTGCTCTAGAGTAGTTTTTAACACTACTCCAAGTGTGGTCCAACATCATGGACCAACATGGACCAGCACCATCAACATTATCTGAGATTTTACTAGAAATTCAAATTCTTAAGCCTCACCCTAGATCTACTAATTCAGAATCTCTTAGGGTCAGGCCCCAAAATCCAGGACACAGGAATCTGTGTTTTAATAAACCTTCTAGGGAATTCCTCTTCAGGCTGAAGTTTGAGACGCACAGGTCTACGTAGTATCATTCTCTCTTTATTGCCAAGAGGAGCATCCAGGATTGAAACTCCCTCACCTACTTTCCCATGGGAGGTGCATATTCTCTCCAGATGTAGTGCCTAATTCATATGGCACTCAGTTATACCAAAGAGCTTTATTATGAGCAATAGTTTTTGATTTCATGTAAGTGGCTAAAGAGATCATAAGAAAGGTGGTATTAGTTTAGCAATGTGAGACTCTTAATTATTTAGTATGTTTATTTCTCCCTTGTGTCACCTGTTCCTGGAAGCTCTCCCTGTCTTTCCCTCATATCCTGCCCTTGGTGCCCCCTTCTGCATGCACTCAAAGCTCTCTCAGCAAGCAGTGATTATAGCACTTTCACTAGTGATAAAATGTGGCTACTTACATGCACATTAGCAAGGTTTCTTAGAAGCCTTTGAACTAGAAGGTCATCCTTTCTAGACCTTAGAAACTTGAAGGTCATCCATGTCCTAAACTTTGTAATCCCTGCTGCAAAGCATGCTGGGTTTTCACCTACAGCACTGTACAAAGAAGGGAAACCATGTTTACATGGGGTCAGCAGTCTAATCATAAGGCTGACCTTGACTATAACGACCTTGAACTCTATCTGGCTCAAAATCTAGGTTGCAGCTTGACAACCTAGCCTCCTGAGACCTGTGCAATGAGACTGGATTAGGAGGAAGGTGGTTTGTGTTTCCGCAGTGGCCCACTCTGAACTAGTTAGGCACAGAAAGGCAAGAGGGATGAGGCAGCTGCTTTATTTACTTTTGCTGTTTGCCATGGGTACTGAGGTTTTACAGAGTTGGAAGGATCTTATAAACCCCCCGGGCTGCATTTTCCCTTTTAGGAAACCGACATCTAGGGATTCAGGTAGACTTTTACACTGGAACATTAATTTTTCCATTAACCTTTAAATTCTTCACTAGACTCTTAACTTTTTGAGGGGAGGGGATGATAACTTCATCTTATTATGTATGGAGCCTAGAAAAGTTTTTGCTATGTGGTAGGTACACAATAGATATTTGAGTGAACAAAAGATTTGCCTAAGTTGCCCAATGATTGAATCTGAATGATAGAAGTTTTTGCGCTCTCAGTCCAGTGGTCTTCCAGTTGTAGCACATAAGAAGATAGATGCTAAAGCTGTACAAGTATGGCATAATTCATGTTGCTCTTTACCCATAAATAATGCTGCTAGTACTACAAAGAGGACTCTTCTGAACTTGGTCCAAGATGATTTGGGTAATGGCAAGTCAAAGAGGATCAAAGGCTTTCACAGCATGGACTACACAGACTTTACCCCCGTACCTCCCCCCATTCCAAAAGAACAAACAAACTTACACTGCCAGTGGTTCCCAAACTTTTCCAGTTACTACACTTCTTAATGAGATAAAGATTTTCTAAACCACATTGCTTTCCTGAGAGGACTGGTGTTTTTGTTAAACAAGTTAAGCAACAATAGAAAAGGATAGTCATTAGATAAATACTAATATTTTATGAGACCAAAAATGGCCTGTCTTTGTGGAACCCAAGGACCACCACAGGGTCCCAGATCCAGAAATACTTTTCATAACAGAATTAATAAGATGTTGGGTTCCAAATCAATATTCTCGTGCCTTTTGTAATTTCTCCCTTCCTTCCCTCTAGCTTCTGTCACAGGCAACCATGGATGTTTCTGTTATTATAGATTAGTTTACATTTCCAAGAATTTTATATAAATGGAGTCATACTGTGTGACGATTTATAATAAGAAATATATCTTTGGGGCCAGCCCCGTGGCATGGTGATTAAGTTTGGCATTTTCCACTTTGGCGGCCTGGGTTTGCGGGTTTGGATCCCAGGTGAGGACATGTACCACTTATCAGCCATGCTGTGGTGGCGACGCATGCACAAAATAGAGGAAGATTGGCATGGATGTTAGCTCAGGGTTAATATTCTTCAAGCAAAAAAGAAAAGGTGGTGGTGGGGAAGATTGACAATGGATCTTAGCTGGGGACAAATCTTGCTCAGCAAAAAGAAAAAAAGCAAAGAAGTATATATTTGAACTCTGACAATTTCTGCCACAGGGCTCCAAAAACCCTTGAAATTTCCTAAGTGCTAAGAGAAATAAAGGTGTCTTTTGTTATGTTAATGAGATGACTTTGGAAAGTACTTAAGGTTGGGGCAGCTTGCCAGTGGAGCCAACCATGTGATTAGAGGTTTGGAACTTTCAGTTCCACCCCTTAAGCTCCAGGGAGGGGAGAAGAGTTGGAGACTGAGTTCAATCACCAATGGCCAATGATGTAATCAATCTTGCCTATGTAATGATGCCTCCACAAAAACCCAAAGACTGGGTTTGGAGAGTTTCCCAGTTGGTGAACATGTGGAGGTGCTGGGAGAGTGGTGTACCTAGAGGAGGCATGGAAGCTCTGTGTCTCTTCCCCATACCCTGCCCTATGCATCTCTTCCATCTGGCTCTTCCTGAGTTATATCCTTTTATAAAAAATCGATGATCTAGTAAGTAAAATGTTTCTCTGAGTTCCATGAGTCACCCAAGTAAGCTAACTGAACCCAAGGAGGGGGCCGTGGGAACCTCCAATCAATATTTGATGGACCCAAAGCACAGGTGATAACCTGGACTTGTGACTGGCATCGGAAGTAGGGGTATCTGAAGTCGTGTAGGACTGAACTCTTAACCTATGGGATCTGATGCTATCTCCAGGTAGAAAGTGTCAGAATTGAATTAAATTGTAGGACACCTAACTGGTGTCTGAGAATTGCTGGGTGGTGTGGGGACTTCTCCCCCTGGTCCTCCACCCACACATTGGAATTGGTGACCAGATCTTTCTTTATATGGTATGCTTTTTTGTATGGCTTCTTTCACTCAGCACAGTTATTTTCGGATTCATCCATGTTGTTGTGAGTATTAGTAGTCCATTACTTTTTATTACTAAGGAGTATTCCATTGTATAGATATAGCACAATTTATTCATTTTTGTTGATGAGCTTTTGGATTGTTTTCAGTTTTTGACTAATACAACTAACACTGCTGTAAACATTTGTGATACACATCTTTGTGTGGGCATATGCTTTTGTTTCACTTGGGTAAATAACAAGAAGTGGAAAGCTTAGATGGTATTGAAGGTGTAATTGTAACTTTTATGAATCAAAATTGTTCTTCAAAATAGTTATATCATGTTACATTCAAACCAGCAGCGTATGAGACTTTCAGTTGCTCCACATCTTTGCCGATACTTGGTATGATCAGTCTTTTTCAGTCATTCTAGTGTGTGTATCGTGGTTTCTTATTTGGTTTTAGTTTGTGTTTCCTAATGACAAATGACCTTTGGTATTTTTTCAGGTTCTTATTAAGAGATCTGTACATCTTCTTTGCTGAAGCGTTTGTTCAAATCATTTGCATGTTTAAAAAATGAGATCATTTGTCTTATTTTTACTGAGTTTTAAGGTTCTTTATATATTCTGAATATAAGTCCATTATCAGATATATACTTTGCAAATATTTCTCCTTGTCTGTTACTCGCCTTTTCATTTTCATAATGGTACTTTTAAAAGAACAAAAGATTTTACTTCTGATGGAGATAAATTTGCTGATATTTTCTCTTTTATTTCTCATGCTTGTTGTGTCATACCTAAGAAATCTTTGCCAAACTCAAGGTCACTAAGATCTTTCCCAATATTTTCTTTGAGAAATTCTATAGTTTTAGATCTTACATTTAATCTATTTTGAGTTAATTTTTGTAAATGGTATGAAGTAAGAGTCAAGGTTAATTTTTTTTCACATATGGCTATCCAATAATTTCAGCACTTTTTGTTGAAATAATTTTTCATTCCTAATTGAATTGTCGTAATGCTTTGTTGAAAATGAATTCGCCATATATGTGTGGAGATATTTCTGAATTTTATTCTACTCCTTTGATTTACTTGTCTCTCTTAAAATATCACATTATTTTGATTACTGCTGCACTAGAAGTCTTCAAATCAAGTAGTGTGGATATCTTCCAAATTCTTATTCTTTTTCAGTTTTCTTTGCTATTTTAAGTACTTCGATTTCCCATATAAATGTAGGAATAGACTTGTCAATTTCTACAGAAAAGCCTGCTTTGATTTTGATTGGGATTGCATTGAAGCTATAGATCAATTTGGCGAGAATCAATGTCTTATAGACTGAGTCTTCCAATCCATAAATATGATGTATTTCTCTGTTTCCTTAAGTCTTCTTTAATTTCTCTCAGGACTTTATTATAGTTTTCAGTGTTCAAGTCATACACATCTCTTTTCAGATTTATCCCTACATAGTTCACATTTTGATGTTATTGTAAATGATATATATTTTAATATCACTTTGGTTGCTTATTGCTATTACTTTGAAATATAGCTGATTTGCATATTGGCTTCATACATTACAACCTTGTTAAACTCGCTTATTAGTTTTAGTAGCTTTTTTGTAACTTGTGTAGGATTTTACACATAATTGATTATGTTGTTTATGAATAAAAGTTTAGTTTTTCCCTCAAAGTTATGTAACATTTTTGTTTCTTTTTCTTGCCTTATTGCTCTGACTGGAATCTCCAACGTGCTTAATAGAAATAATGGTAGTGGATATCCTTGCCTTCTCATCTTCTTTAGGGGAAAAACCTTCTGTATGATGTTAGCTGTGGAGTTTTTGTAGATGCCCTTTAGCAATTTGAGGTTGTTCAATTCTGTTTTTAGTTTCCTGAGGGATTTTTTTTTTTTTTAAATGAGGAATGGAGGCGGGATTGTGTAAAATGCTTTTTCTATATCTAGTGAGGTGATCATATTATTTTTTCTCATTAGTCTATTAATATGGTGAATTACATTGACTGAGTTTTAAAATTATTATTATTTTATTGAGGTCACAATGGTGTATAACGTGTAATTTCAGGTGTACGTTATTATTTATCATTTTCTGTAGAGACTGCATTGTGCTTATCACCAATAGTCTAATTTGTATCCGTCACCATATATATATATGCCCTTTTCCCCACCCCTGAAACCCCCTTCCCCTCTGGTAACCACTAATCTAACAAACCATGTGTTTCTCTTCCACATGTGAATGAAATCATGCAGTGTTTGTCTTTCTTCGTCTGACTTATCTTGCTTAACATCATACCCTCAAGGTCCCTCCATGCTGTTGCAAGTGGGACGATTTTGTCTTTTTTATGGCTGAGTAGTATTCCTTTGTATATATATATACCACATCTTCTTTATCCATTCATCATTTGATGGGCACTTGGGTTGCTTCCATGTCTTGGCTATTGTGAGTAATGATGCAATGAACATAGGGGTGCATAAATCTCTCTGGATCATTGATTTCAAGTTCTTTGGATAAATATCCAGTAGTGGGATAGCTGGATTATATGGTATTTCTATTTTTAATTTTTTGAGAAATCTCCATACTGTTTTCCATAGTGGCCGCACCAGTTTGCATTCCCACCAGCAGTGTATGAGGGTTCCCTTTTCTCCACATCCTCTCCAACATTTGTTGTCTTTTGTCTTGGTAATTATAGCCATTCTGACAAGTATAGTTTGTAGTTTTGGTTTGCATTTCACTAATAATTAGTGATATTGGATATCTCTTCATGTGCCTGTTGGCCATCTGTATATGCTCTTTGGAAAAATGTCTGTTCATATTCTCTGCTCATTTTTTGATCAGGTTGTTTGTTTTTTTGTTGCACAGTTGTATGAGCCCTTTTGGATATTAACCCCTTGCTGGATATATGATTTGCAAATATTTTCTCCAGTTGGTGGGTTGTCTTTTCGTTTTGTTCTTGATTTCCTTTGCCTTGCAGAAGCTTTTTAGTCTGATGTAGTCCCATTTGTTTATTTTTTCTTTTGTATCCCTTGCCTTAGTAGACATGGTATTTGAAAAGATGCTGCTATGACCCCTGTCAAAGAGTGTACTGCCTATATTTTCTTCTAGGAGTTCTATGGTTTCAGGTCTTACATTCAACTCTTTAATCCATTTTGAGTTAATTTTTGTGTATGGTGCAAGACAATGGTCTACTTTCATTCTTTTGCATGTGCTGTTCAGTTTTCCGAACACCATTTATTGAAGAGACTTTCCTTTCTCCGTTGTATGTTCTTGGTTCCTTTGTTGAAGATGAACTGTTCATAGATGTGTGGTTTTATTTCTGGGCTTTCAATTGTGTTCCACTGATCTGTGTGTCTGTTTTTGTGTCAGTACCTAGCTGTTTTGATTACTGTAGGTTTATAGCACATTTTGAAGTCAGGCATTGTGATGCCTTCAGCTTTGTTCTTTTTTCTCAGGATTACTTTGGCTACTTGAGGTCTTCTGTTGTTCCATATAAATTTTGGGATTCTTGTTCTATTTCTCAGAAGAATGTCATGGGGATTCTGAATGTGATTGCATTACATCTGTAGATTGCTTTAGTTAATATGGACATTTTAACTATGTTTATTCTTCCAACCCATGAGCATGGAATATCTTTCCATTTCTTTATATATTCTTCATTTCTTTCAATAATGTCTTATAGTTTTCAGTGTATTGGTCTTTCACCTCTTTGGTTAAATTTATTCCTAGATATTTTATTCTTTTGGTTACGATTGTAAATGGGATTCTATTCTTGACTTCTCTTTCTGCTAGTTTGTTATTAGTGTGTAGAAATGCAACTGATTTTTACCAGTTGATTTTGTACCCTGCAACTTTGCTGTAGTTGTTGATTATTTCTAATAGTTTTCTGATGGATTCTTTATCATTTCCTATATGTAGAATCATGTCATCTGCAAACAGTGAGAACTTCATTTCTTCCTTTCCATTTTTGATTCCTTTTATTTCTTTTTCTTGCCTAATTACTCTTGGAAAAACCTTGAGCACTATATTGAATAAGAGTGGCAAGAGTGGGCAACCTTGTCTTGTTCCTGTTCTCAGAGGGATGGCTTTCAGTTTTTCCCTGTTGCATATGATATTGGCTGTGCATTTGTCATATATGGCCTTTATTATGTTGAGGTCCTTTCCTTCTATACCCATTTTTTTGAGTTGTTTATTTTTAATCATAAATGGATATTGGATCTTGTCAAATGCTTTCTCTGCATCTATTGAGATGATTGTGTGATTTTTATTCCTCATTCTGTTAATGTGGTGTATCACATTGATTTATTTGATACCATCTGTGCATTTCTGGTGTAAATCCCACTTGATCATGATGTATGATCCTTTTAATGTATTACTGGATTCACTTTGCCAGAATTTTGTTGAGGATTTTTGCACCTATGTTCATCAGTGATATTGGTCTGTGGTTTTCCTTCTTTGTGTTGTCCTTGTCTGGTTTTGGTATCAGGGTAATGAGTTAAGAAGCATCCCTTCTTCTTCAATTTTTTGGAATAGTTTATGAATGATAGATATTAAATCTTCTTTGAATGTTTGGTAGAATTCTCCAGAGAAGCTATCTGGTCCTTTGTCCTGGACTTTTGTTTTTTGGGAGGTTTTTGATTACTGTTTCAATCTCTTTAGTTGTGATTGGTCTATTCAGATTCTCTATTTCTTTTTGATTCAGTTTTTGGAGGTTGTATGGATCTGAGAATTCATCCATATCATCTAAGTTATCCGATTTGTGGGCATATAGTTTTTCATAGTATTCTCTTATAGTCCTTTGTATTTCTGTAGTATCTGTTGTAATATCTCCTCTTTCATTTCTGATTTTATTTTTGAGCCTGCTCTCTTGTTTACTTGGGGAGTCTGGCTAGGGGTTTGTCAATTTTATCTTGTCAAAGAACCAGCTCTTAGTTTCATTAATCCTTTCTACTGTGTTTTTAGTCTCTATATCATTTATTTCTTCTCTAATTTTTATCATTTCTCTCCTTCTGCTGACTTTGGGCTTTGTTTATTCTTCTTTTTCTAGTTCTGTTGGTGCAGTTTAAGATTATTTATTTGAGATTTTTCTTGTTTGTTGAAGTGGACCTGTATTGCTATAAATTTCCCTCTTATAACTGCTTTTGCTGCATCCCATATGAGTTGGTATGTTGTATTTTCATTTTCATTTTTCCCCAAGTATTTTTTAATTTCTCCTTTGATTTCTTCATTGATCTAATGGTTGTTCAGTAGCATGTTGTTTAGTCTCCACGTATTTCTGACTTTCTCAACTTTTCCTTGTAGTTGATTTCTAGTTTCATAGCATTGTGGTTGAAAAAGATGCTTGACATGATTTCAATCTTTTTAAATTTATTGAGGTTTGCCTCGTTTCCCAACATATGGTCTATTTTTGAGAATGTTCCATGTGCACTTGAGAAGAATGTGTATTCTGCTGGTTTTGGATGTAATGCTCTCTATATATCTACTAAGTACATCTGATCAAGTGTTCCATTGAAATCTACTATTTTCTTCTCGACTTTCTGTCTGGATGATCTACCCATTGATGTAAGTGTGGTGTTGAGGTCTCCTACTATTATTGTGTTGCTGTTAATTTCTCCCTTTAAGTCTGTTAATAGTCATTTAATATACTTATGTACACCTTGCTAGGTGCATATATATTCATAAGTGTTATGTCCTCTTGGTGGAAAGTCCCTTTTATCATTATATACTGCCCTTCTTTGTTTCTCGTTGTCTTTATTATCTTGAAATCTTCTTTGTCTGATATAAGTATAGCAACGTATGCTTTCTTTTGTTTGCCAATTTGCTTGGAATATCATCTTCAACCCCTTCATTCTGAGCCTGTGTTTGTCTTTAGAGCTGAGATATGTTTCCTGGAGGCAACATATTGTTGTGTCTTGTTTTTTGATCCATGCAGCTACTCTGTGTCTCTTGATTGGAGACTTAAATCCATTTACATTTACAGTGATTATTGATACATGAGGGCTCAATACTTCCACTTTATCTCTTGTTTTCCAGCTGCTCTGTGTTTCCATTGCTTCTCTTCCTTTGAATTTCTTACTGTCATTTCATTTTGGTGGTTTTCTGTGGAGGTTTTCTCTTTTGTTAATGAATTGTGAGACTCTGCTCTGATCTTTTGCTTGGTGGTTATGTGAGGTTTGTATAAAAGATCTCGTAGATGAAATAGTCCATTTTCTGATAGCCTCTTATCTCCATTAGCCTAAGCAGGTTCCATCCCTTTCCTCTTCCTTTTCTGAGTTATTTTTGTTACAAATTATTCTCTTTTGTGTTGTGAGTTTGTGACAAAGTTGAAGTGTTTATAATTACTTTTGATGCTTTTCTTCTCTTTATCTTTTAAGTTATAATTAAGTATTTATTTCCCTTTCTGAAAGAGAGCTGAAGTTTTCTGATTTTATCTATTTATCTCCTTACTCAGAGCTTTGTTGACTGTTGCCTTTCTCTTTCCAGGGTAAAGCCATCTTTAATCATTTCTTGTAGGGGAGGTCCAGTGGTTATGAACTCCTTCAGTTTTTGTTTGTCTGGGAAAGCTTTTATTTCTCCATCTTATCTGAAAGATGGTTTCACT
Source organism: Equus przewalskii (assembly GCF_037783145.1). NCBI lineage: Eukaryota > Metazoa > Chordata > Mammalia > Perissodactyla > Equidae > Equus > Equus przewalskii. The sequence goes on from NC_091832.1 coordinate 85,576,593, forward strand.
GGATAGAGCATTCTTGGCTGAAAGTTTTTGTCTTTCAGTATTTTGAATATGTCATTCCATTTTCTCCTAGCTTTTAAGGTTTCTGCTGAGAAATGAAAGTCTGATAAGAGTTTCTTCATAGATTATTTTCTTCTGCCTTGCTGCCCTTGATATTTTTTCTTTGTCAGTGACTTTCACCAGTTTTACTATTATATGCCTTGGAGAGGTTTTTAGCATTTATGTAATTAGGAGTTTTATTGGCTTCATGTATTTGTAAGTCCAGTTCTTTCCTCATGTTTGGGAAATTCTCAGCTATTATCTTTGAACAATCTCTCTGCTCCTATTTCCCTCTCTCCTCCCTCTGGAATCCTTATGTTGCTATAATCCTTATGTTGCTTTTCATAATTGAGTTGGATATTTCTTGAAGAATTCCTTCATTTAAAAAAAATCTTAGTTCTCTCTCCTCGTCCACTGAAGCATTTCTATATTTCTATCCTCTAAATCACTAATTCTTTCCTCCATAAAATAAACAATTTTCTAAGGATTCTAGATTATTTTTTACTTCATTAATTCTGTTCTTCATATCCAGAATTTCTGCTCAGTTTTTTTTTTATAATTTCAGTCTGTTTGGTGAAGTATTCCTTCTTCTCCTTAATTTTATTCCTGAGCTCACTGAACAGTCTTTCTGAGTTTTCTTGAAACTCGTTGAGTTTCTTTATGACAGCCACTTTGAATTCTCTGTCATTTAGATTGTAAATTTCTGTGACTCCCTGGTTGGTTTCTGGAGAATTGTCATTTTCCTTCTCATCTGAATTGTTGCTGTAGTTTCTCATAGTGTTAGATGAACTAATCTTTTTCTGCGGCATTTGTGGTGGTATCAGTTTGCAGATTCCAGCTGCTACCACTGGAGTGAAGCAGAAACTGTGTTTCTGATCACCCCCCATCTGCTGGAGGTTGTGGGGTACTATGGGCGCTTGCACCAGTTGGGAAGGCATTCACCTGGGTGTGTAGATCTGCCACTGTCTTTTCTTATGTTCATGCTGGCTGCTGTGCTTGGTGGGTGAGACAATAACATGCGTCTTCTGTCATTTATTTACTGATCAGTATGGCTAGTGGTTGATCAATTTGATTGATCTTCTCACAGATCCAGTTTTTGTGTTTTAAAAATTTTCTCTATGGTTTTCCTGTTTTGTTGATTTTTGATTCTCTTTTTATTTTTTCCTTTTTAATATTTACTTTAGATTCAATTATCTTTTCCCCTATAGTTTCTTAAGGTAGGAACTAAGTGTGCTGATTTGAGACTTTTCTTCTTTTCCAATATGAGCACTTAGTGCAATAAATTTCCCTCTAAGTGCTGTCTTAACTGAATCCCACACATTTTGATATGTTGTGCTTTTATTTTAATTCAATTTCAAAGTGGTCACCACTTTGAAAAGCACTCTAATTAGGCTTATATCTTCCACTCAGGCAACAAATGAAGGCATTTTGTTTTACCAATAATGTAAGCCAAAGTTATTGTATAGAAGCTGTATAATATGTGAGAGGATTGAGCAATGCAAGGGTGTGGGCTGTATCAGATACCTTTCATGTGACAACTCCGTTCTTTTGGACTTTCCCTCTTTCTAGAGTCTTTGGGAACATGTTGCACTGAGCTGTTGCAGCTACTAACTTCACAAGAGAAAAATATGACAGTGCTTTACCCTATGCCTATGTCATGTACCTTTCACCTTATACTCTGTGATGTCTTTGTTGCTACTGAGGTGTGAGACACTGCAGGACCCACTTAGTCCCTATGCATGTGAAACCCAGGGGTACAAGGGAGTCAATGTCAGTGGGGAAAAACTTTGATCAATGAAAGAGATGTTAACCAGTGGATAAATTTTTCTTCCTTTCTCTCTTTGGGTAGATTGTTTTGAGATAGTAATTTATACAGCCTATTGGAAGATGGTTACAGAAGATGGAACAATTCAAGAGGCTATGTAAGCTACCTGCATTTGCTTTCTCTCCTTCTTTGGTTCCCTTCCTCTTTCTCTCACTCCTGCTTCCCTGGGATTGTACTCCTTAATAAAGGAGTAGCATGTAGGCTTTTGCCTTAGATTCTATTTTCTGAGAAACTCAGACAAAAGCAGAAAGCAATTGATAAATGATAAATCAGCACTTGATATTATTTTCAATTAGTTTTACTCAAAAATTATTTGATGTTCCTCAAGGTCTACTACAATTGAGAAAATCAAGATAAGGTTATGCAAAGTTATGGCTAAGTTTTAATTTAGCCAGTGTTGGAGGAAGTCATAGAGAGGACATGACCATCAGTTGGCCCTCAAGCTGGACTTGGGCAATCAGAGGATCCTCACCCTCTCCCCATCCTTGGAAAGTATGTTTCACCCACCGTTGCCACACCAGGAGCAGTTTCAAGGATGTGGCCCTGAGAGAGTAAGGTGTTGTTGACACTGTCTGGACAGTATACATGACTGAACCCAGTTAAGGCCTCTATATAAACTTTTAAGATTCTAGCACGTGGGTGTAGAGACCTACTCATCTTGTAGCCTGCCCAAGACAAGCCTCATAATTAAGTTTGCTTGATTATTAAACCTGTTACCTACCTATCTGGAGGGGCCTACCTCTTTCTTCCATCTCTTCTTGCCCTCTGTGTACAGGAGCCAGTTTGGGAACCAACAGCTAGTGTAACTCTTCTGAAACTGAACCATTGTTGCAAGTTTTTTTTTTTTCTACTCAGTATTGATTCAACAGTTGTTTTCCTCTGATGATTATATTTCCCTCTTAAGTATAATGTTTTGCATTTTGCATTTGGGTATCTGGCATGTGGGAGCTGCTGAGGCTTTCAAAATTGCTTTGAGGGATTAGAGCCCTTGTAGTTTGATACATAAATTGCACTGTCTGAAAGGTAAATACTCACTGTCTGATCTTGCCTCTGTGGTAACCTCTACTTTTAGAAAATCCACCTTTCTCTTTAACCACCCCCATGTCAATGTCCTTCACTTTGCTCTGAGCTACTTTTATTGGTATTGGAAGAAGGTAAGAGGAAATATTTATGCTATGAATAATCTCTGTGGAAAATCATATATTGTCATGTGTCAACTAATGTATCCTTCATTTGATTTTTTTTGTGGTTATTAAGCTTCTTTATGGGTTTGGTTATTTGCTTCTTATTCTTTGCTCAGTGACTAATATAGATGTAAATCTCTGTCTACTGGTCAATTCTTCTGTTGACAACAAGAGCTGAGATTTCATAAAGGGCGACTATGGCTAATCTGGTATCTGAGAAGAATAAAGCATTGAGGGGGTGGTATAAATATGTTTTATACTACCTTTCATTACAAAATTAAGAAATGATGCATGATGCAAAATGTGAGAAATTGGAAAAATAGAAGACAACATCATCAAAAGCTCAACAGAAAAGAATCACTGTTGGCATTTGGATGTTTTCCTTTTAATCGTTTTGCTGGGCATATTATTTTTACATGACTATCATCACACAAAATTAAATATATGTCAATGTTTTCAAGAATATATTTTCTGACTTAAAGAGTAGTATATGCTTGGAGTAGCAAATTTGGAAAATAAGACATTTTTGATAAAAAAGAAAATTAACATTATTGTGAATCTTATCACCTGAAAACAATAAATTTCAATATTTAACTTATTTCTTTATAATTTTTTTACATGCAAAACATGATTCAAAAATAAGCATTTCTTAAAAGTTCTAATAATAGTCTGGATAAGAAATATCAAAAACTTTGCATAATAGCTTTCATAAATCTGAGTTATCTAAACTTTAACAAAAGTAAATTTAATTTGTTTTATCCTTACTTATTATAAATGCTAAGCTGTAAGGGCAATTAATTACAGTCAGGTTGATGGGCAAAAAACCAACTTATGTCTGTTAACTCCCTAATATTGGCAATATCAAGTAAAGGATTAGAACACCTGGCATTTACCAGAAAGAAAATACATTAATTTTAAAATTCCCAAAGGAAACTTGAGGAGTTAATGTTCAATTCCACAAGAATAAAAAGCTGAATTAATAATAATACAGTCAAGCTGGTTGATGCAGAGCTAGAAATAGGAACACAGCTACATCATAGAACAGACAAACAGACAGACTTAATGACTGACAGACATATATATATGTACATATATTCCTGTATAGACTGAAGACAAAACTGGCTTAAAATGACTGCCTGGAGAATCTGTTAAGATAGTTCAGGTCTTATGTACACTTGAATGCACAGGCTGGTTTGAAGCAAGCTGTGCTAATTTTATTGTGAATGTTAGTTCCTTAAAAGAAAATATATTTGACTTTCTACTAGTTTGCAGTCTTTTGCTTATCATGCATTTTCTACCAGGGATCCAGGTTAGAGCAATACTTTTCATTATTGGGAAGTTCTAAATCTTTAGTAATCATGCGATTCCTTCAGGCATTGGCAATCATACTTTCCACTAAAAGGGACTCGAATACTCCCCCTTTGCATCTTTGTTGAAACCTTCTAAATAACATTATTGTGAGAGCCAAACATGCTGCAGAGGTATTTTAGTTAAGTTTTCAGTAAGAATGTCTTCACAGATGTTACATTTGCCTATAAAGACAGGTTTATGAGGATATAATTTTTAAATTAAACTTTTCTATATTAAGATAATTGTAAATTCACATGGAGAGATTCTATTACTGAAGACAGTTTACCTAGATTTCCCCAATGCTCACATGTTGCAATAGAACAACATCACAAGTAAGATACTGAGATTGATAAAATGCACCAATTCTATTGATATCCTTGGATTTATTTGTTCTCCTTTGTGTATGTGTGTGTGTTTAGTTCTATGTAATATTATCACATGTGTAGGTTTGTGTATCCACTACTACACAGCAGTCAAGATGAAAACATATCACCACAAGGATCTCTCACATTGCATTTTTCTAGCCAAGTTCACCTCCCTTCCACCCCTACTCTCCCCCACTCCCCAATCACTGGCAACCACTAATCTGTTCTTTTTTCCTAAAATTTTGTCATTTCAAGAATATTACATATAATAGTTACAGATTCACAAGAAGTCACAAAGGTAGTACAGAGCAGTCACATGCACATTTTAATTAAATATATAGGACAATATCAAACCCACGAAATTGACATTTTACAAATGTGTATAGCTCTATGCCATTTTATTACATGTGTAGATTTGTGCAAACACTACTCCTGATTATGGTTGAGTTTTGTAAAACACTTTTGAAGGAATGTGAAATAGCTATGGAGAAAAATCCAATACATATTTAAAAGTGTTGTGGTGGTTTTAAGTAGGTCCACAAATTCTTTGATACTCCTCCCTTCGAGAGGTGGAGCCGAATTCCCATCCTATTGAATGTGGGCTGTACTTACTGGCCCACTTCTACCAAAAAGAATTAAGTGGGATTGAGAATATGCAAATTCAGAAACGAGGTCAGAAAGGGCACCACTATCTTGGAATACTCACTCTGGTGGAAGTTAGCTACCATCTTGTGAGCAGCCATATGAAGATGCCCAGATGGTCAGGAACCAAGGCTTCCTGCAAAAAGCCCCATGTGGTTAAGCCTTCTTGGAAGTGAATCCTCCAACATCAGTCAAGCTTTCTAATATGGCTTTGGCTCATATCTTGACTGTAAAGTCATGAGAGAACCTAAGCCACAATTGCTCAGCCAAGTTACTCCCAGATTCCTGAACCCCAAAATGTTGTGAGATAATAAATATTTGTTGTCTTAAGCCACTAAACTTTGCATTAATTTGTTATACAGCAATATATAACTAATCCAAATATCAATATTTAGGAAGGCATATAAAATACATTAGAAAATCAGGAGACTATATTTACCATGACTGAAAAATCCTACAGATTACCTTTGCTTTTATAATTATAACAGCATAATGAGCATAAAACAATTAATTAAGGCCAAGAGACAGATCACTGAATTGCCTAAATATGAAGGATGTTTGTTTTGCTTTGTCTAATTGGGGTAGAGGAGAACCCAAGGCGTGGGACTTTCTGAGTTTCTCCATCTTCCCCTCCCACACACTTCTTTGCCTTTTTTTTCCCCTGAGGCTGCTGGCTATATGATTCCTTTTGTGAGGTTTTTTGCAATGCTTGACCTTGATCATGCATGGAGGCGTCCCAAAACCTTTGTGCTGTGATATGTCACAAAATAATCACTCAATGGCCAATATCCATAATGATTCAGTGTTAGAATTTGAAGCCAACCTGGCATGTCCTTTTTTTCCCTTAATTGAAATATATTTGACACATAAAATTTTGTAAATTTAAGGTGTACAACATGTTAATTTTGGTACATTCATATATTGTAATATAATTGCCATTGTAGGGATAATTAGCACTTCTATCACATTACATAATTATCTTTTCTTCTTAGTTGTTGTAATAATCAAGTTCTAGTCTTTCAGCAGATTTGATGATTACGACACAATATTGCTATCTATATTCACCATACTGTGCATTAGGTCTCTAGGGCCTGTTCATTACTCATTGTAAGTTTGTACTCTTAAACAACATCCATTCTATTCTCCCATCCTCTCCTTTGAATATATTATTTGCTCAGTGCTCCAACTTAGTTATACAAAAGAAACACAGAGAGAGTCTATGATTTGTAATATAAACCAAAGCTAGAACTAATCAGTCACTGTCAACCATCCTGTTTGGTTTCCACAGTATTTGTGCTTAACTATCCTATTATTATTTTTGTATCTATCTTTAACAATTATTTTTTGATTATAAATACACCATCTTTGAATCTTATGTTATCAGCCTATGTAATGGCTACAATGACATTAAAGCAATCACTGGCAGCTTCAAACTTTTTTATAAAGGTGCAAGGGGGAGGAGTGTGGCAATCTAGTGGGAACTGGGAGATGGGACATTTGTCTTGAAGCAACATTGGTAAAGTAATAAGAGATTAGGGGGTGGTGGTGTGATGGCTAAGCTTCCCTTTCTTCAAGCCACTTGTTGGCACTGCCATTGAAAGCAGTATTCTACCGTAGAAACTTTCTTTCTCCATCTCTTTTGTTGGCACCTTTCCCCCACCAGTCCCTTAACTGTTATTCATAAAGCAATGGTTCTCAAACTTTAGTCTGCATCAGAATCACCTGGTAGGTGTGTTAAAACAGATTTCTAGGCCCACCTTCAGCATTTCTGATGCAATAATTCTGGAGTGGGGTGTGAGAATTTTCATTTCCAGCAAGATCTCAGGTGGTGCTGATGCTGCTGTTCTGGAGACCATACTTAAGAGCCACTGTGCTGAAGTTCTATGCTTGAGTAGCAGTTGAGATCCTGAGGACACAGTGAAGACAGGAGTCAAGGCAGTAAAGGCTAAACTGCTTTGCATGAGGCAGTAAAAAGAGTATGTTGTTGCTCCTGAGAAAGAGGAAATGAGGAGGAGAGAGGAGGAGGAAGAGAAGTGGCATAAGCAAGACAGTCTGAGGCTGAGGGTCAAATAGAGATCAAGGCAGCTATTAATGATAACTGGTAGAGGAGTCCTCAGAGATCTTTGAAAATTCCTCCTCCAGATCTGGAAAAATCTTAAAATATGCCAAATTCAGTCATTTCCTAGCAAGATGTGGTGTGCGTGTGTGTGAGAGAGAATGAGAGAGAGAGAAGAGTTAGAGAGACAGCGAGATAGTGACAGAGAGAGAGAGAATGTGCATGTGCTGTGTGAGGAAATTAAGACAGATGCTGATTTCTGCTAAGAGTTGCTGCAGTTCAGAAGACACAGCATGTTTGAGATAGCAAAGTAATCAGCCAACTGAAGAAGCCATAGCTTGCAGCCACAGATGATCCATAACATGTTAGTCCCCTACATCCTACACCTCCCTCACTGGAATTTACAGTTATCTTGGAGAAGGATTTGGGCTTTCATAGAACATGAGAATGGGGCCTTGAATCAATCATACCCAATTCTCTAGGGGCCAGAGAGGCCTCAGCTAACACGTGGGTTACTTTTTCTTTCATTTCTTAACTGCTTTGTCTTTATCCTCAAGTCTTCCTTTCAGAAAAGTAGAGTGCAATACACTTCTTCAAATCGCAATCTCCAGAGGCTCCTGTTTGCCTCCTCATGAATTCTTTGGGTGTGATAGGGAGGTAGCAGCAACTTGCCACAGGATATTTTTATTAGGACCTCCAGATGAAGGGTGGAAATTCTCAAGCTTCTGGAAATGGAGGAGCCACTCCATCAGCCAGTATTTGAGGAAAATCCTTTTGGGGGAGACCAAGAGGACAAGGCTTTTCACAGTTCCATTCCAGCTGAGGGGAATAAGAGAGGTGTTCTGGGGCCTCATGAATATCAGGCCTACAACTTTCAGTCACAGTGTCTGTTGTGAGGAAATTCAGAAATTTAGGGGTTTATACCCTCCCTGCTATGATTTATCTTCAAATTCTCTTCATCCATAAAATTCTACAGGTGTGTGAGGAAAGGAAAGGAAGAAACAACTACCTTGAAATCTGAGGCAAATAGCGTTTCTTCCTGCCCCATCTTTATTAGTAACCCATGTGGTCTCCATGCTCATGCATTGTTCTATGAATTTGTTTGTCGGTTTCAGCACTGACTAGCTCAAAATGTTTTTAAGCCTCAGCAGAAGAAACAGCCAATTAAAGGATTTCATTTCGAGGTTAATGGTACACTATGTGGTGCTAATTAGTGGTGTGGAGAGTGCTGTTTCTTAACATCTCGTTCACTCATATGACACTAAGCTGTGAAAAGTTGAAGAGATTAAACGTTGAAATCGTTTATGGTGGTGATAGTGTTAGTGGTGGTGAATCAGACTATTTTTGCGTTTGGAAATCTTGCATATAGGCTAGTGATCCCCATAGAACACTTTAGTTATTTTTTTCACTTTATTGAAGTATAATTGATAAATAAAAATTGTACATATTTAAGGTGTCCAACTTGATGTTTTGATGTACATGTACATTGTGAAATAATCACCACTAACAAACTAATTAACATATCCATCACCTCAGACAGTTACCACTTTTTTAGTTCAACTATGATGCAATCTCTTACACTGAGTTCCTGCTCAGAGTGAACGTCCTTACCAAGCACCAAGACTTAGTTCAAAGATGGAATCGTGGCATATTCTACCAGGTGGGAGCGCCTCATTCAAACCGCTGGAGCAAGGTGTTGTTTTTTTCTGCTCCTGGTACGTTTCACCCTCCCTTTTTCCTGCTGATTTCCATACTGCTTTCCCTCACTCTCATGGAGTCCCATCTGAGCATGTTTATGACTGTTCTCTACCCACAAAAGGGAAGGTGTGGGAGAGCTGGGCTCCACAGTGACCGTCAGTTCTAGGCATTGTACCAACACCAACAGAATCCCTATCTAGGCTTTCCCCAGAGGGTATGCAGTCTTTATTCAACAGACAATGAACAATGGAGAACAAGGATGATGGCCACTGGGGTTGCATAAGAGGTGCTGTTTTCATTGTTTATACTCTCTGGCACTTGCTCATGGATCCTTTATTCAGACATTATAGAACAAAACCGAAAAAGAACTCATGGAAGAAATGGTTCTTGAAAAAAAAATATGAATAAAAGCATTTCAGATAATTCTGCAAACTTGGGGGAAAATAAATTATTGGAGGAATATTGGCAGCTTACAGGATTCGTTGAAGTACTAAACAACCGAGTCTGGGAAGACACAGGAAATAGAGGCCTTGTCTTTATTCAGATTCTCAAATTCTTTGGATGGGAGAATTTGACTAGATAAGACAGAGTATGTTATCTCTACCTTGGTTCCAGCCATCCATGTTGCCAGGAGAGAGGACAAGGAGCACAGCCACTGTGATTGGGAGAATCCTAGTGAATTGGGCAGCCCCTCCCTCCCATATGTATGTATTATATGAGTCAAATATATATATATTGTACATATATACATTGTAGCTAGAAAACACTTCTATCATCTATCTATCTATCTGTCTGTGATCATCATCATCTATTTATCTATCGAGACTTTATTCTTTTAGAGCAGTTTTAGGTTTACAGCAAAATTGAGAAGAAGGTACAGAGATTTCCCATGTACCTCCCATCTCCACAAATGCATAGCCTCCCCTATTATCGACATCACTCCCCAGAATGATACATTGTGTTGTTTTGTTTTGTTTTGTTTTTTACCAAGGATGAATCTACATTGACACATCATTATCACCCAAAGTCCGTAGTTTATCTCAGTATTCACTCTTGGTGTTGTACATTCTATAGGTTTGGACAAACATGATGACATGTATTCATCATTAGAGTATCATACAGAGTATTTTCACTGCTCTAACACTCCTCTGTGCTCTGCCTATTCATTTCCTCTCCCCACTATCCCTGGCTACCACTGATCTTTTTATTTTCTCTATAGTTTTACCACTTACAGAATGTCATAGATTTGGAATCATACAGTATGTAACTTTTTCAGATTGACTTCTTTCACTTCGTAATGTGCAAGTTTCCTCTATGTATTTTCATGGCTTGATAGCTCAGTTCTTTTTAGGGCTGAGTAGTATTCCATTGTCTGGTTGTACCAGAGTTTATTTGTTCATTCACTTACTGAAGGATGTTTTGGTTACTTCCAAGTTTTGACAATTATGAATAAGCCTACTATAAACATGTGTGTAGGTTTTTGTACAGACATATGGTCAAATATATTTTTAATCAATCAAGTTAGTAGCTATTCAATGGAATGTGTCTAAACTTAGAGTCCTACCTTCATTATCTTGCTTGAAATATGCATAATATGTTCTAAACTAGGGTCAACACAAAGCATCCTCTAGTCCAGAGCAGTGGTTCTCAAACTGTGGTCCCCAGGCCATCAGCATAACATCATGGAGAACTTTTTAGAAATGCAAATTCTTTATTCCACTCTAGACTTAGTGAATTAAAAACTCAGGGTGAGATGAGGGATTGTGTTTTAATAAATACTCTAGATGATTCTGATACCTGCAAAAATTTAATGTGCATATGAATCACTTGGCAATGTTGTTAAAACGCATATTCATATTTAGTAGTTCTGGGGTAAGCCTGAAATTCTGCATTTCTTTTTTTCTTTTGAGGAAGATTATCCCTGAGCTAACATCTGTGGCCAATCCTCCTCTTTTTGCTGAGGAAGACTGGCCCTGAGCTGATATCCATGCCCATTTTCCTCCACTTTATATGAGGGACGCCTACCACAAGATGGCTTGACAAGTGATGTGTAAGTCTGCACCCGGGATCTCAACTGGCGAACTCCAGGCTGTCGAAGCTGAGCGTGTGAACTTAACTGCTGTGCCACCAGGCCAACCAAGAGATTCAGCATTTCTAACAAGCTTACAGGTGATCCCATTGCTACTGGTGTAGCGACCAAACTTTGAGTAGCAAGACACCAGAGAAATTGAAGGAGAAAACTTTATATCACTGCTGAAATTCTGTAGACAAAAGAGCTATGGAAAGCTTCTAATAATAAATTATTGTTACTGCCTTTGGATGATAATTATTTGCATAAATCTTCAGAAGGTGGTATATTTTTTAGGAGGAAGGGAACTCTTTAACTAGCAGGTCTGAAAATAGGGCTAGTTAAATATTTTATGTAGCAAGTCATCTTTAAGTCAAGCATGTAAATGCTCCACCATGTCTTAATTTCAACATGCAACAGCATGTAACAAGAGTGGAATCTATATCTCTAGCTATCCTTTATTTTGTCTTGCTCATGACAGAAATACTGCTTTCCACATCATTTCAAATGATAACTCAGAGCTTAATGCTAATGAAGTTGCCAAGTGGTGACCTAAAAGAAGTGAGAGCTTGGCCAGATGGCTCAAGTCACCGATTGTAACTGGTTGTCCCAGATTGATTATATCTAGTGTTTTTAGTCTCTAGCTATTAAGTGAATAATCTTGAAAGTTTTTGAGAATCTGGTCCAGTTTCCAGCAGTTTGTTATTAGTGCCACTCAAATCTGATTGCATTTGCTTGACAATGACTTAATGGTGGTGGGGAGAGACTATCTAACTAAGGTTTATGAATCTTCCTGGTTAGTGTTCTCTTAGACGATGCTGACCGCCAGTATTTTCATGTCCAATTTTATTGCTTTCATTATCAGATGACTTTGCGTCTTTGAGTTTTTGCTTTGAAAAGGTTACAGATGGTTTCATTTCACATAATGAATTAAAAAATGTATAATAGAACGTCTCCCACACCAAAATCTCCTAAGAGGTTGGATCAACATCAATGTATATCAAAAAATATCTCATTACAACTGAAATTCAAACAAAAACTAAGACTTGTCTGCAGAGTGATTTCTATTAGAATTCTTTGAAGAGGCCAAATAAACATGAAAATAAAGATAAACCAGGAAACATAATTTATCTAATCTTTCAAAAATACTCATAAGCTTCAGTAAGAGAGAAAATTAAATCACACGTGGTGGAGGGGTTCTTCTTCCCCATAAAGTCGTTGTTTGCTGTCAAGAAATAAAAGGCAGAGATAAACAGCATTTTTCTGAAGAAAGAAATATTCACAATGTGACTTGGAAGAGGCTGATTAAGGTTAAGAGACTATGGTTTTTATAAAGACTTTTTTCCTCATTATAAAATAGCTGTTTATTGTAGAAAAGTTAGAACACGTGAGAATATTCAAGTTAAAAAAGTAACCCCCCCTCACCCCAAACACACCATTGCTAACATTTTGGGTTTCAATCTTTTGCCATCTACAGATACAGTAAAATTTTAGCATGAAAACCTTTGTATATTTAAGGGTATTTTCTGCTTCACTATATACAGTAAAATTATTTTAGTAGATTTTTAAATAATTATTACCCTCCATACAGCTATAACAATTTGCATTCTCTCCAGTTAGGTATGAGGGTGCCTATTTTCCTACATTTTCATTATCGTAAGAGTTCATTCATTTAAAACAATTTGGCAAGATTTATAGGAGAAAAATGGTATTGTGTCATAATTGGTGTTTACTTGACCTCCAATGAGATTGTATTTGAATCAAGTGTTTTTTAGACATTTGTAGTCACTGGACCATGTCTTTCTTTCCTTTTTTTTCAGGGAAGTTTTTTTAAATTAATTTTTTGTCTTTTTTATTTTATTTATTTTATTTTTTATTTTTGGTGAGGAAGATTGGCCCTGAGCTAATACCTGTTGTCAATCTTCCTCTTTTTGTTTGAGGCAGATTGTTGCTGAGCTAACATCTATGCCAATCGTCCTCTATTTTGTTTGTGGGATGCTGCCACAGCATGGCTTGATGAGCAGTGTGTAGGTCAGTGACCAGAATCTGAATCTGCGAACCCTGGGCCACCAAACTGGAGTGCATGAACTTAACCACTACACCACTAGGCTAGCCCCAGGACTATGTCTTTCTTATGCTTGTGCTCCTAGTGCCTAGAACAGAGCCTGGCACTTAGTAGCTACTCATATAATTCTGTTTTTATTTACATATTTTTTATTTATATTACTACTCAGATAAGATTATTTCTTCAGTTGGGAAGATTTATTAATTTCCTAAGGAAATCAAGTGATCATTTGGAAAGGACTCAACACGGTTGTGTGTGAGGTACAAGCAGGTGTTGAGCATGGTGAGGAGGAGATGACGTTTCAGCTAAGACCTGAACAAAGAGGAGAATTCACCCAGGCAAAAGAGAAGTTGAAGGAACGAGGGAAACTGGCCCAGTAAGAAGAGAGACAAGTGCAAGCTTCTAACAGTATTAGAGTGTAGAGTCTAGCTAAAGTGTACGGTTTGGGGTGGATGAGGGTAGAGAGAATTTAAGCTGCACAGCGAAGCAAGAACCAGATCATAATAGATTTTTTTTTAACTATGGAGTTTGAGCTTTATCTAGAGGACAACTCGAGAATATGTATCAAAAGCTACAAACTATGTATTCCCTCAATTCAAGAATTCTACAATGAAAAACATGTTATAAAGAAATAGAGATGTAACTAAAATAATTATTGCATCATTAATTATAGCATTAAAAATTGAATACAACTTAAGTATCTAATTGTAGAAGATTGGTGAAATAAATTATGCTTATTTTATGAAATTTTATTTGTTATCAAAACCACTTTGGAAGAATGCTATGGGGAAAAGGTTTTTAAAAAAATATTCTTAAGGGAACACATTATATGTAAAATGTGATCCCAAATTAAAAAAAATTATGTGGGAGAGTTGATAATTATATGTCATTTCTGAAATGAACAAAGAAAATATAGATTCTTCATGATCTCTAGCTACTTTCGTATTGCTCCTGAGCCTCTTCATCTAGCTGGGTTCAAAGAGGGGGTGTGTGTGTTTTACTTAAATTGTCTAATTAAATGTAATTTATTCTCTTCTAGTTAAAAAGAGGCTCTTTTGTTTTAAAACAGTCTTATTTGGGCCAATCTTCAACCTGTCACAATTCTTGTGCTTCCACCTTCTTCTCCTTAACATGGCCCCCAGTATACCTGAGTAGGTAAGACTTTAGGTTGGCTAGAGAGAGAGGCTTGGGTGTGTTTGCAGGAGCCCATGGCTAGTCTTCTAAGTCATTTCACCCTATTATTGAAAGACGTCATCCTCCTTGTCTTTGGCATTGGTCTCTTTCTCTTGAACTTGTTGCTGGTATTTGATCCTACCTGGTCATTGGGTCTATGATGCCATCTGCAACTGCTGGTTGCAAACTCTGTCCTTGCCTCTGCCTTGAAGTCCTTGCCCTCAGAAATATCTATTTCCTGATGCGAGGTCTCTTTTATGGTACCGGTCGTCTCCCTTGGGTGGGAGTATTAAAAAACATCTGGGTTTTCTTCATACCACATACAATGTGGGAGAGGTTTTTCTATATACTTCCCTCTGATTGTGCTGCACTACTGCTGTTGCACCATATTGGATGTGGTCCCAGGCTGAAGGGCAAGGCTTCGGAGAGACTGAGTGACCCTCAGGTACCACTTGGAAGAGTGGGCACTAGCTTTGATCTTGTTCTTTGATATTTATTTGAGTGTCTCTGCAGTTCATGCCCCATATCCCGTGGAGGTCTGGAATTTGATGACCTTGCTCTGTCCCTTTCATGACTTCCTCTTTCTTTCTCCCAGAAGTGGAAGTGTTTTCTTTTTCTTTCCTTCTCCTTTCCAGTCTGGCTGGGAGTTTCTCTACATAATGTTATTTTTCAGGACGTTATGATGAGATGCATGCAGAGAATCATAATTATTTATTTTATGCCTTTAACAAGTAACTTTATAGCATTTAATATGTGCAAAACACTATTCTAAACACATCAAAGATTTTAATTCATTTAGCTCTCATTGCAGTCCCCTGAGATGGGTACTATCATTATCTCCATTTTACTACCAAACTGAGGCACAGAGGAGTTATGTAACCAGTCTGTGTTTACACAGCTTATAAAGTGGTAGACTCAGAATTTGAACCCAGGCACTCTGGCTTCAGAGCCTATATACTTCTTAACAAACCATGTTGCCTCATATCTGTAAAAGATGCATTTTAATCTACTTCATGTTTAAGGCTTTAAAAGTGAAATGAAAAATATATCATTTTAATATTTTCAATATTGTTTCCATTATACACACATAAACATACACAGAAAAAAGATAGGAAGGATGTAGACTAAAATTTTTAAAAGTAGCTATTTTTGAGTATTGAGATTATAACACAGGTGATTTTAATTTTAATTCTTGCTTTTATAAATTCTCTACAGTATAGATGATTACCTTTAGCTCAATAAAACAATACATTCCTTTAATAAAAATAAGAAAATTATTTGCAAACGTAGATTTATATTGAAAAGACTAGGTTCATAAAAGGACTATTTTTTCTTTCATTAATTCATTCAATATTTATTGAAGGAATGTACTAGGGATTACATTATGGCTAAGGATATAGAGATGAACAAAACATAGTTGTGGCCCTTAAAGAGCTTATTTATAGCAGGGGTTGAGAGACAAGTGCAGAATTTTGATATGCCATTCTAAGAACTATTGCAAGCTTGAGCACAGAGTAAGAAATGCATATGAGAGACACAACTCAGTCTTGAGGGATTGATGAATGTGTATTGAAAACTGAGAGCAAAGACATGTAGGGAGGGGAATGGAAAGTGTGTCCACTCAGAAATAACAGCATATACAAAGGTCCTGATGTGTACTCAAGGAATTTGAAATCTACTCTGTTTAGCTAAAGAATTGAGTAAATTATTTGGAGTGATGAGAGAAAGAACAGGAAAGTGAATTTAATTGCAAAGATGTTATTGGTGATTTGATCAAGAATAGATTCAGTAGAATTGTGAAGGCAAATGAAACTTTGAAACAGGATGCCATAGAGGAAGGAGTTACTACATCTTTAAAGGAGTTTGAAGGAAGGCCAGGTGGCATTGGTGGCATAGTTTTTGAATCTGCCTGAATCCTCCCAGAAAGCAAACATAGAAACTAGGATAAGAAGGCCAAAATCCCATGGGCAGCATATTAAACAAAACTGGGCGATGAGGTGCCCCCAAAGTCCAAAATATAGCAAAACAGCCCTGTGGTTGAACCTGTGCAGAAGGAAACTGACCCACGGAATCCTGAAATTACTAACAAATACTCACCTTCCAAAGAAAGGGGCTCCACTCAGGAGCAGAAGGAAACTGTCAGCCGATCTGGGAAAAGCAGCTCTAACTGGGCGAGGGCTTTCTAAGTCCCAGTAGGTGTACCTGTGCAGGAAGACTGTGGGAGACCTGACAGTGCTGGGTCAGGCTAGGCCCTACCAAACTGCTGAAGTTGTTTTGCAGGACAAAGCCCCATACTGAAGAGAAACTGGAGGAAGTAGAATCGAAATTGACACTAGGGCAAGGACACTAAGGGAAAAGGGGAAAAAAAGATTCAGAGGAGAGTGGGAGAAGAGATGGGAAAGCAGATTTCAGAAAGAAGTGTGGACATATTTTAAACTCTTCGTTGTTCGTGATAGAACTGCTAGCCCCACCTCCGGGAAGCTGAGAAAGCTGTCCTGGTGCGCCCCACTCCCTGAAGAGGAGGCTCCTCACAGGAGCACACGGAGACTTACTGTGCTTAAACATGAGCAAGACGAAAGGATTGGGGCTAAGTCCTGTGCGAGTTATTACAGGAAAAGAAGAGAAAAATGAGCAGAGTAACATTCTCGAAGACATTGAATACGAAATATGTCACCCTAAAACTTAAAATAAGTTGAATAAGTTCCACTTCCGGACGTACTTTTTCCTATTTCTCTTGCTAAGTACAACTAAAAGCCTTGGACCTTATGTATAAAATAAAGATGAAAAGCCGCTGAAACATAGAGAGCAGAAGGCAGTCTCGCCAGGGAACTTGGGAAGTGAGGAACGATACGGTGGTAGTGAGCCCCTGGGTTTCCTTTTTTGCCTCATATATCTCAGACCTGGATCTGAAAAACCAGCAACCCAGAAATACCAATGAATGCAGACAAATTCCCATAAAAACAGTATATTTGTAGCCAGATGACCAGGAAAGGGGTAGTCTAGGAAAAGGGGAAACTTTTAGACATTAACTGCTCTACTCTAGTCAAACACCAAACAAAAGCTGTGGCCCCACTGCCACCCATGCCAGCAAAGGCTGAGTGGGGAGCCTAGAGTTTCACCTTCATGAAGCTATAACAAGGCAATTCATCGACCTCACCAGAGTGGTGTCAGAGAAGGCCAAGGAAGGACTTTTATCCTGCTGATCTCATAACAAGGCCCTGGGTCTTGGTGGAGACCACATGGGGAGCAGGAACTCCCACTCTACCAAGCAGAGGTGAGGAGCCCCCTCCACCAAAAAGAAACAGGTGTCAACTAAGGCAAAGCGGGAACCTAGACTTCTACTTCCACCTAGCAAGATGAGGTAGTGCCACCTTTCTCTTTCCCTTTCTGAGCAGCTTTAGAGAGTCAGCTAAAACAGAAGGTTCAATAATATTGTCTCACAACATAATAGGGAAAGTAATATACAGTCTCATAACATAATAAAATCACTCATCATGCCAAGAACCAGGAAGTTCTCACACTGAATGAAAAAGACAATCAATAGATGCCAGCACCAAGGTGACAGAGATGTTAGATTGCTTGACAAAGATTTTAAAGCAGCTATGATAAAAATGCTAAAATGTGCAATTACAAGCGTACCTGAAACAAATGAACAAATAGTCTCAACAAAGAAATAGAATGTCTCAGCAAAGAAATATAAGATAGGAAGAAGAATCAAATGGAAATTTTTGAACTGAAAGATGCAGTAGCCAAAATAAAAAGTTCACTGGATGAACTCACAGCAGAATGGATGGGACAGAGGAGTCAGTGAACTGAAAGATAGAAAAATAGAAATGACACAATCTGAACAATAGAGAGAAAGTAGACAATTTTTTTCAGGCTTTATTGAAGTATGATTGACAATTAAAAATTGTATATATTTAAGGTGTACAATGATGTGTTTTGATATAAGTATAGCTTGTATAATGATTACCATAACCAAGCTAACTAACATACTCATCATCTCACATAGTTAACCTTTTCTCTGAGACAGGTAAGATCTACTGTCCTAGCAAATTTTGAATATAGAATGCATTACTATTAGCTATAGCCCCAAGAGCCCCTGGCAGCTACCATTGTACTATCTTTTTCTCTAAGTTTGACTTTTTTTGATTCTGTGTATAACTGATATCATGCAGTATTTGTCTTTCTGTGCCTGGCTTATTTCACTTATTATAACGTCCTCTAGTTCATCCACATTGTTGCAAATTGCAGGATTTCCTTCTTTTCTAAGAAAGAAGAAGATTCTATTTGTGTCTATGCATGTGTGTATATATATATATATATATATATATATAAAATCTCACAATTTCTTTATCTGTTCATCCATCGATGAACACTTAGGCTGTCTCCATATCTTGGCTTTGTGAATAATGCTGCAGTGGACATGGAGCTGCAAATATCTCCTTGAGATCCTAATTTCATTTCTTTTGAATATATACCCGGAAATGGGAGTGCTGGATCATGTGGTAGTTCTAGTTTTAATTTTTTTGAGGAATGTCTACACTGTTTTCCATAAAGGTTGTACAAATTTACACTCCTATCAACTGTGTAAAAGGGTTCCCTTTTCTCCACATCCTTGCCAACACTTATCTCTTGTCTTTTTGACAGTAGCCATTGTAACAGGTGTAAGGTGATATTTCATTGTGGTTTTAATTTACATTTCTGTGATGACTAGTGATGTTGAGCATATTTTCAAATGTACCTATTGGTCACTTGTATGTCTTCTTTGGAAAAATGTCTATTCAGGTCCTTTGCCCTTTTTTAAATGGGTTATTTATTTTTTTGCAATTGAGTTGTATGAGTTCCTTATATATTTTGGATACGAAGCCCTTGTCAGATATGTGATTTGCAAATGTTTTCTCTCATTCTGCAGGTTGACTTTTAACTCTTCTGATTGTTTCCTTTGCTGTGCAGAACCTTTTTAGTTTGATGTGGTCCCACTTGTTTATTTTTGATTTTTGCTGCCTATACTTTTAGTGTCATATCCAAGAAATCATTGCCAAGACCAATGCCAAGGAGCTTATTCCCTATGTTTTCCTCTTTCTGCTTAATCAAGTCTGCTGTTGAAGCTCTCTGCTATGGTCTGAATGTTTGTGTTCCTCCCCAATTCATATGTGAAATCCAAATGCCCAATATGATGACATGAGGAAGTGGGGCCTTTAGGAGGTAATTAGGTCATGAGAGTGGGGCCCTCATGAATGGGATTAATGCACTTATAAAAGAGGGTCCAGAGCTAGCTCATCCCTTCCACTATGTGAGGACACAGCGTGAAGTCAGTAGTCTGCAACCAGGAAGAGCGCCTTCACCAGAACCTCACCATACTGGCCTTCTGATTTGGACTTTCAGCTTCCAGAACTGTGAGAAATAAATTTCTGTTATTTTTAAGCTACCTAGTCTGTAGTATTTTGTTATAGCAGTCTGAATTACCTAAGACATTCTCTATTGCATTTTTCATTTCATTCAATTTGTTCATCAGCTTCGTAACTTCTATTTGGTTCTTTTTTATGACTTCTATTCCTGTGTTACACTTCTCCTTTTGTTCATATCTTCCTGAGTTTGTTCAGTTGTTTATCCATGTTCTCTTGCATCTCTCTGAGCTACCTGAAAATAATTATTTTGAATTCTTTTTCAAGTTACTTGTAGATCCCCATTTCCTTGGGATAATTTAATGGAAAATTGTATTCCTTTGGTGGTGTCATGTTTCCTTGCTTTTTTATATTTCTAGTGGACTTCTGTTGATGTCTGAGCATTTGAAGGACCAGTCACTTCTTCCAGTCTTTTTGGACTGGCTTTGGTGGGGAAAGACTTTCATTCTCAGAAAATAAGAATGGAAGGAGGACTTCCTCCCCTTGATAAAGAGCCTCTATAAAACACCTACAGCTAGCATTGTATATATGGTGAAAGGCTGAATGCTTTCCTTCAAATTCAGGAACAAGGCAAGAATGTTCATTTTCACCACTCTTATTGAACATAGTAATGGAATTTCTAGCTTGTGCAATTAAGGCAATAAAAGGAAATAAAAGTCATACAAATTGGAAAAGAAGAAATAAAACTGTCCCTACTTGCAAATGATGAAATTGTCTACATAGAAAATCCCAAGGAATCTACAAAAAACAACAAAAGACAAAAAGAAACTCTCCTAGGGGGCTGGCTGTGTGGCATAGTGATTAAGTTCACATGCTCCACTTCCATGGCCAAGATTTTGCAGATTTGGATCCTGGTGCAGACCAAGCACCTCTCGTCAAGCCATGCTGTGGCAGCATCTCACATAAAATAGAGGAAGATTGGCACAGATGTTAGCTCAGTGACAATCTTCCTCAAGCAAAAAGAGAAAGATTGGCAACAGCTGTTAGCTCAGGGCCAATCTTCCTCACACACACACACACACAAACCTCTCCTAGAATTATTGAGTGAGTTCAAGAAGATCACAGGATACAAGATAAATACACAAAAATCAAATCTATTTCTATAGACTAGCAATGAACACATAAACATTGAAATTTAAAATACAATACCACTGTAGTTGCTCCAGAAAGATGAACCACTTTGCATTCATTAGCATGGACAAAATCAAATAGATAACAACAAGTGTTGGGAGCACGTGGAAAAATTAAAAACCCATTTGTTATTGATGAGAATGTAAAATGTTGGAGCCACTTTCAAAAAAAGTATGACAGTTCCTCAAAAGGTTAAACATGGAGTTACCATACGATCCAGCAATTCCACTCCCAAGGGAAATGAAAAGTATGTCCAGACAAAAACCTGTACATCAATATTTATAGCAGCGTTATTCATAATAGCTCAAAAGTGGAAACAATCCAAATGTCTTCGGTGGCCCGGGGTTCGCAGATTCAGAACTCCGGGCGTGGACCTAGCACTGCTTATCAAGCCACGCTGTGGCAGTATCCCACATAAAGCAGAGGAAGAATGGCACAAATGTCAGCTCAGCAATGATCTTCCTCACAAAACAGAAACAAACAAACAAAAACAATGAAAGACTGATGCATGCTACAAGATGGATGAACCTTGACAACACTACACTAAGTGAAAGAAGTCAGTTATAAAAGACTATATATTTTATGATTTTATTTATATGAAATATCTAGATTAAGCAACTCCATAGAGGCAGAAAGTAGATTAGTCATCTTTCCTGAAATAATTTCTACTTCTTTAATGAATCCAATATCTCATTTCTAGTTTCTCTTACTTATATTGTCTTTTCACATTCTGCATAACTCTCTTACTTTTTTATAATTTAGTTTGAAATATTACATTCTAATTTTCATCTGTTTTGTGGTAATATCATTTTGGTGTGTTTTCATAGGAATTTTGTACCAGTGTCTACTCTCTCTTTCCTTAAAATAGCTACATATGCCCCTAATCCTTTCTGTTGCTCATTTGTGTGGATTATTTTTCCTGAATTTTAAAAGGAGGAATGTATGAAGATAGCTGTGGATCTGTTGTTTGCAGGACGTATTAAAAATATAATCTTGTACTATCTGAGATCTGATTCTATTCCTTTCTGCTGCTTTTACCTGACCTGCTCTTTAATTTGCTTGAATTACCTCTGTCCTGTATGGTTTGGAATCTATTCTCAGCTATTTTTCCTCAGTGCAGGGCCTTGTCTTGAAAGGGAAATATGACTAGTTAGATTTTAGTGTTCATAAGACTTGGTTTATTTCTTCTCCTTCAGATCCCATGCATAATCATCTGCAAGTATGAAAAACTCTTGCAGTTCAACAGTTTTGCTTAAATTGTCCCATGATGTTTTCCAATGTGTATCTGTTGTCTCTTTTGGTTTTCCTGTTCTCTCACCTTGTAGATGTCCCGTTGCCTCCCCAGCTTCCCCTAGCACACATGGTTGTATACCATTTAGGTCTTATAAATGTGGGTGGCATGTCCCCATCCACTAGTATTTTGGGGTTTGTGAGATAGCTTGTCACCTAGTTTTGTTTTAGATGCTGCCCATTTAGTTTTGCCATCTAGTGACTCATCTATTTTTTATGGGTGCATTTTGGTGAAAATAAAAACTATGCTTTTACTGCCTTTGCTACCTTATCAGAATCATCTCAAAATGGAATTCCTGATTATTCATCCCAAACCAGTCTTTACTAAATTTTCTCCATATGGGTAAATGACATCACTAATCACTTATGCAAGCCAAAAACCTAGGTGTATCAGTGATACAAGCTTTCTTTCAACCTTCACATCTAAACCATCAACAAATCCATCGATCTCGAAGATCCATGTTAATTTTATTAATTCCTTTTTGTCTTCACTATCATCACTTAAGTCCCAGGTGCTGTCATCTCCTACTGAGATTTCTATAGTCTCCTCTTTACTGGCTCCCTTTTTACTCTCTCCTTCTAAAAGAGCCAGAGTGATTTTTAAAATTATAAACCAGACGGTCATTTTTATGTTTAAAATGGCTTTAATAAAATTTCAATAGAATAAAATCTTTCAATAGCATAAAATCCCAACTCCTTTCCATGTCCAAAAAGTCCTGGTGTTATTGGATACCTGCCTGACTTTCCAAACCTCGTTGCCCCCCTGCCTCCTACCTTCTCACTACTCTCTGTCCACGGTGGTATCCTTTTGAGGCTAAGCAAGTGATCAATATAATGGGAGAAAATATAGAAATAAAAGTCTGATGACCTTAATGAGGTAGGAGAATAAGCAAAGGGAGAGCGCAGAGTAAGAGAACGGGAAAATTAGGAGATTGTGGTCAGGACGAGAAATGCTTGCAATTAATATTTCTGTCATGGGAAGTTGTAGGTGAAAACAAGTTTCTGGATTTTGCCTATGTGTGAGTGGCGGCTCATGAGGAATGCTGTTGGGAAGTTACTGGAGTTGAGGCAGTTAATGAAATCAGAGGCTAAAGAGTGGAATTGGTTATCTACCTGGACATTTCTTCTACCCAGTCCGAGGACAGGATATGGAGTAAAGAAGAAAACAGTGATGAGTACATGAAAATAAAGTTTATGGCTGATATCACTACACAAAAGGCTTTTCTGTCTACAGAATTGAAAGAGGTCATTAAAATTAGTGAACACCCTGTAAAAAAAAGAGCTGGAGAA
This sequence comes from Equus przewalskii, assembly GCF_037783145.1. NCBI lineage: Eukaryota > Metazoa > Chordata > Mammalia > Perissodactyla > Equidae > Equus > Equus przewalskii. The sequence continues at coordinate 85,600,174 of NC_091832.1, forward strand.
ATACTGATCAAGTATGAGTTTCCAACTCTCTTCCTTTTATATTGGTACAGGCCATGACCTGCTGTTAGCGTTGCCCTTAAACTGTCTTTTATTCAACACTCATTGATTGCATCCTGAGATAGCCGCTCTGGGGATAAAAAAAATGGTCCCTAATTCCAAGGATTTTGTTTTTAATGAAATGCAATTCACACACCATGAAATTTACCCTTTCAGCAGTTTTCACTATATTCATAGGGTTGTTCAACCACCAATGAATCAAACCTGAAGTGAGTTCGCTCACCCGTTGTGCAGCAAGTCAATCTCTGACACAGGGTGTAGTGGAAGAAAGTAGGAATTTTGTTATTGCACAGCACTGAGCAAGGAGAAAGGGCAGCTAACACTGAAATCCCAAACTCCCCACAAAGCTAAAAGTAAGGGCTTTTATTTGGGGTTTTAGGTAGGGGCGGGGGAGCATATGGCCTTGCTGGTTGGAGCTTTTCCATCAGCCTGTGTTTGGCCTTGAGACTACTTGCAGAGAGGAGGGAGCCTGTGACCTTGCTGATCAGCAGCTTCCCACCAGCCTGTAGCTGCTTGCAGAGAGGAGGAAGAAGGGGAGATAACAAATCCAGGAGGTTATCCTTGGCCATTTGTCTCCAAGGCCTACAGTGGAGCTAGGAAGCCAGGGAGCAAGCAGAGAATGAATACTTTGGGTCCAACCCCACACACACTGGGTCTAATGTAGGGAAATCGATATCAGGGCTGATAATACCAATACTATCTAATTGCAGAACATATAATCACCCCAAAAGGAAACTGTGTACCTGTTAGCAGTCACTTCCCGCTTGTATTTGTCTGTTAGGGCTGCTATAATAAAATAATAAAATATAGACTGGGTGGCTTAAAAATGACAAACATTTATTTCTCATGGTTTTGGAGGCTGGAAGTCATAGATCAGGGTGTCAGCATGGATAGGTGAAGGCCCCCATCTGGTTCGAAGACTTCTTGTTGTATCTTCACGTGGCAGAAGGTGTTAGGGAGCTCTGTGGGGTCTCTTTTATAAGCACACTAATCCCTTTCATAAAGGCTCTGCCCTTATTACCTAGTCAATTCCCAAAGACCCCACTTCCCTCTTCCTAATACCACCACCTTGGGAGTTAGGATTTCAATGTATGAATTTTAGAGGGACATAAACCTTTAGACCATAGTACCACTTCTACCTTCCGTCTCTATGGATTTGATTATTCTGGACATTTCATATAAATGAAATCAAATATGGATCTTTTGAGTCTAGCTTCTTTTACTTAGCATAGTGTTTTCAAGGTTCATCCATGATGTAGTTTGAATCAGTACTTCATTGTTTTTTATGGCCAAATAATATTCCATTGTATGGACTAAGGTAGGATTTACATCTGCTATTTGTTTTCTACATGTCTTATACTCTTTTTGTTCCTCTATTCCTCCATTGCTGCCTTTTGTATTGAATAGATATTTTCTACTGTATCATTTTAATTCCCTTGCCATTTATTTTACCGTTTTTTTAAAATAAAGTTTTTTAGTTATTGCCCTTGGAATTACAATTAACTTCTTCGCTTATAACAATGTAGTTTGGATCAATACCAATTTAATTACAATAATATACAACAACTTTGTTCCTATATATTTCTGTTTCTCCCCCTCATTTGTGCTGTTATTGTCATACAAATTCCATCTTTATACATTGCATGTCCTTTAACATAGATTTATAATTTGTGCTTTATATAATTTTATTTTAAATCATATAATAAAAAAGATTTATAAACAAAACATGCATTTAAACTGGCTTTTATATTTACCTATGTAATTAATTTTATCAGTGCTTTTTCATTCTTCACATGGATTTGAGTTGCTCTCTAATGGTTTTTCATTTCATCCTGAAGGACTCTCTTTAGTATTTCTTGTAGGATAGGTTTGCAAGTGATGGATTTTCTTAACTTTTGTTTATCTGAGAATACCTTAATTTCTCCTTCAGTTTTGAAGTATAGTTTTGCTGGGTATTGAATTCTTAGTTGGCAGTCTTCCAGCACTTTTAATACGTCATTTCCACCCCCTTCTAGTCCCCATGTTTCCTGATGAGAAATTGACAATGTTACTGGGATCACTAGTATGTGATGAATCATCTCTCTCCTGCTGTTTTCAAGATTCTCTCTTTGCCTTTCAACAGTTTGATTATGATATGTCTAGATGTAGAATCCTTTGAGTTTACCTTACTTGGATTTTATTGAGCATCTTATGTGTGCATATTATCGTTTTTCATCAAATTTGGGAGGATTTTTTGCCATTATTTTTTAAAATAATTTTTCTTCCTATCTCTTTTTCTTCTCTCCTTCTTGGGCTCCTAATATGCATATGTTGGTACACTTGATATTGTTTCATAGGCCTCTGAGTCTCTTTTTATTTTGCTCATTCTTTTTACTTCCTTTTCCTCATACTGAGTAATCTAGACCAACTTATCTTCAAGTTTGCTGATTATTTCTTCTCTCTGTCAAATTTGCTGCTGAGTCCTGTTGGTAAAATTTTTATTTCAGTTATTGTATTCTCAACTCCAGACTTTCTCTGTGTGCATTTAAAATGTTTTCTATCTCTTCATTAATATTCTGTATTTGGTGAGTTATCATTCTTATACTTTCCTTTCATTCTCTAGGCATGGTTTCCTTTAGTTGTTTGAACATATTTAACATATCTTCTTTAAAGTCATTGTCCAGTAAGTCCAATGTCTGGTCTTCCTCAGGAAAGCTTTTTGTCGATTTCTTCTTTTCCTGTGTATGGGCCGTACTTTCTTGTTTCCTTTCATGTCTAGTAATTTTTTATTGAAAACTGGATATTTTATTTTTATTTATCTACTTTTTTTTGGTGAGGAAGATTGTCCCGGAGCTAACATCTGTGCCAATCTTCCCCTTTTTGCTTGAGGAAGATTCTCACTGAGTTAACATCTGAGCCAATCTTCCTCTATTTTGTATGTGGGATGCTGCCACAGCATGGCATGATGAGTGGTGCATAGGTCCACACCTGAGATCTGAACTGACCAACCCCAGGCTGCCAAAGCAAAGCCTGCAAACTTATCTAGTACGCCACTGGGCTGGCCCTGAAAATTGGACATTTTAAACAATATAATGTGGCAACTCTAGAAATAAGATTCTTGTCCTTCCCCAGGGTTGTTTGTTTGCTTATTGTCTTCTCTGAACTAATTCTATAAAGTCTGTATTCTTTGTCATATGTTGTCACTAAAGTTTCTAATTGGTTATCTTATAGTCAGCTAATGATTGGACAGAATTTTCCTATACCACGGGAATCAATGTTTCCTTGTCTTGCTCAAGGGCCCTGTATGTGTGTTGGGGAAAACCTTATGCATCATGTGGACATCTAGATTCCCAGAAATATGTTGGAAATTTTCAGTGCCCCTGTGGGCATCTCATTCTCTAGACTTTTTATTTTAAGCATTTTGGTTAGCATATTGTTTGCCCAACTGTTATCCACTGCTTCATACAGCCATGAAGTTAATTGCCTCTCATTGTTTTTGACAAGTGCTCCTGGGGAAATAGCTTCTGCATGGAGTGAGCTCTGAGTCAGGTATAAAAAATAGCCTTGAGTGTGGAGTTTTCAGGGAACTATAATACAGGTCAAATAATGATAATGCTTTGGGAGTAAACTTTTAAGGAGCTCCACCCTCTTTCTATCCCCTCTGATGGCTATTAGGCTATTGGTTTGCACCATGATTGCAAGTTGTTGGTTTACACTGATTGTAGGCTGTTGGTTTACACCATGATTGCAAGCTGTTGTTTTACACCATGATTGCAGGCTGTTGGTTTATGCCATGATTGTAGGCTGTTGGTTTACACTGTGATCGTGGGCTTTTGGTTTACCCTCTGATTGCAGGCTGTTGGTTTACAATATGATTGTACGCCATTGGTTTACAATGTGGTTGTAGACTATTGGTTTACACCATGATTACAAGCTGTTGGTTTATGCTATGATTGAGGTTACTGGTTTTCCCATGATTGTAGCCTTTGGTGTTTAAAACTATCCCAAATCTATAGAGTGGAGAATCAGAACAGGACAAATGAAAATGTCTCAAAGTTTCTTCTCCTTACCAAAATTCAGCCTTTTTTTCTTGAATAAATGCTCAGTGGATTGCTGAAAAACTTTTGCTGATATCCAGAGTTCTGAAAAGGTTGATTCTGACAATTTTTGCTATTTTTATTATTGCTTTTATGGGGGAGAGAATTTTCTGAGGTCCAAACTCTGCCATTTTTGCTGTCATTGTCTCTCCAAAGATTTTATCATGTAGACTATATAACATGTTCCAGTTGGTCTTCATTTGAAAATATTTGCAATATGTTACATTCCATAAGATTAGATTTTTTTCAACTGATTCTTTAAGTTAAGAATTCAGAATAACTTAGTTCTTGCGAAGTGTGTGCTGTGCCCATAATGACCAATAAGGTGTAGAAGACAACTGAAAGAAAATGGAACATTTTTATTTAGTTTTCAAAAATAAAGTGAATGAATGTCTGAACTATTTCCTGAAATTCTTGTTTCTTTTGTTAAGAAATCACAATGACAGACAGATATGCATACAAAATAAAATTAGAGGTTTTTAGTTTTGAAAGACAAAGGCTACAGAAAAGAAAATTTATCTTTGATTAATTAATTTATAGAATTCATTTTCTCAAGGATAATAGAGGCTAAAAACATAACCTGAGGTAAAAAAAGATCATATTAAAATTAGATTTTTTTTTAAAGATTGGCACCTGAGCTAACAACTATTGGCAATCTTTATTTTTAATTGCTTTTTCTCCCCAAATCCCCCCAGTACATAGTTGTATATTCTAGTTGCGGGTTCTTCTAGTTGTGGCATGTGGGACGCCGCCTCAGCATGGCCTGATGAGCAGTGCCATGTCCACGCCCAGGATCCAAACCGGCAAAATCCTGGGCCACCAAAGCAGAGTGTGCGAACTTAACCACTGGGCCACAGGGCTGGCCCCTAAAATTAAATTTTTAAAAATTATCATATTAAAATTTTGCTGCCTTTTGCCACATTGTTTAGAAAAAACCCGGACTGAGCAGTCGAAATGAATTAAAATTTAGAAAATTCTTCTTACGTGAATGTAAAATATGGCAAAGTTTAGGTTTAGCAGGAATTAATCCAGTTTAAATCCTTGTCTCTGATGCTATAACAGATTTAGAGATTATACTTTATACACTATTACATTCAAAGGAACCATGATTTGACCAAATATCTATTTAAAAACATATTTTTCCATTAGCTGGCCAAGATTTTATGAGCTACAAATTGAATAAAAAACTAGGAATTACTTTAGTGCTAATTGAAAAAAAGATATTAAGTCCTAGGTCCAATACTTTAGCAATGATCCTAAAGTCTCTGCCAAGATTTGATTGTTTAACCATGAATCACGGGAAATTGCGGTATACTAAATCTGACTCTAAACAATCTGAATTGATTTTAGTGGTTGGAAATGAATTTTGGCCTTTTGTTTAATTTTGACCAGTTGACTCCCTATGTTTTCTATTATTGCATGCATGTATGTACATATGCATTTCGAGAGAAAAAATTGGAGAGATTTTTAAGTTTTTATTTTTTGTCCAAAAGAATTAGAACCTTCAACTTAAAGTTCTAAAATAAACTGGTGTCAGCATAAAGGGTGAAAATATAGTAGGGCACATGCACTTTATTAATTATGTTATGCTCAGGATGGATATGGTCTAAATTCGCCATTAAAAAGTAAAACATACAGCAGATGACACTGTGCGTGGTGCCTCCCACTTGGAGGGCAAGGGTACTTTCCAGGGCGATATACTGGGAGCTTGGACAAGGCTGGTGGCAGTGAGGACAAAGAAGTGGATGGGTAAGAGATGTTTACAAAGGTGAAAAACTAACACTTATAACCCTTTTTTCCCCAACCTAATATAATTCACTTTACCTAGACTGCAAAATTTTATGGCTTTAAACATTCCGTTACTTTCCAATAAAATGAACTTTCTTTCATGCCGGTCTTCCTTAGAATAAATGCTCTGGTCTCTTCCCATATATTTGAAAATACTTCTAAAATGTCTTAGGAAAAAAGACTTACCATGAAGCCCTTCAGACTAAAACTAGATAAAATGATTTTCATTTGGCCTATACAGTGTTTAGAAAAATTGAATTAGTTGGCAACCTTTAAACGTAGGGAATTTCTTCACATAAAAATACAGATTATTAGCTTTCCTTGAAAATGGGGGTGATCTGACTATATGGGCTGTCTTGACATGAAGCAGCCAGTCGAGGCTGGCTAGCTTTTCAGAGACCTCCAGAGACCTCAGACCTCTCCAGACTCTTCCAATCTCCACCGGATCATTTTCAATCATTTATAGGATACCTTACTGTTCCCTTTGGAGGCACTTAAGATTGCAACTTCTGCAAGGTCAAAGGCTAAGAAAAAAATTCCGTTTTTAAATTATAGGTGTCTTTGAGAATACTTCTTACCAGTTCGGGTCAAGAATGATCAAACAGAGCTTTATATCACTGTTTGATTCTATGAAGATGGTAGGGCTGTAAAATGTTAACGTGGTGTCTCTGGGCTACTTGAAGTTGGGAAACACAGATATGTAACTCAGGAGATGGGGAGGAGAGGAAAGAGGGAAGAGAAGTGGTAATCAAGGAATATACACAAGCTTTTGGAGGCATAGGGAATTTAGAACTGACCTTAAGTGGCTCAGGGAGTGGCATTTAAAAGACATCTTGAAGGTTAGAGATTAGGAGAGGAGGAGGCTTGGGGGAAGTTGTTGATTAGAAGCTTTGGGTCCATAAAAAAATAGAGACTGATAAAGGGAAATTTCTATAACTGGGTGATGTTCCTGATTGGAGATTTTTATAACTAGAGATAAAGCCATTTTAGCTTTATTTGCGGGTAAATTTGGGGCCCAGCAAGAAAGGAACATACCAGGAGAGAAATAGTTCTAATTTGTATTTCTGAGATAGAAAAAATTCTTCCTTCCTTCCTTCCTCTGTCTTTCTCTCTCTCTCTCTCTCTCCCCTTCCCTTCTTCTTCCCGTCTCTTGTTCCTTCTCTCTTTCTTTCAAACAATTTATTGAGCACATGCTGTCCTTGTGATGTACACAACTGACTGTCATCCAAGGCACTATGTGTTTACCACTCTGAGAGAGGTTCAAAGTACAGTAGGAGGGAGCTTACTCTCAACTGGGGAAGGTAGTGTGATGTGAAAAGAGAGAGGGATTTGGAATCAGATATATCTGGGTGACATTTAGATTCTACAGCTTCCTAACTATATAGCCTTTAACGAGTTATCTCTAAACCCTACTTTCCTTAACTGTCACCCTGAAGCATGAATATTTATTGAGCACTTACTATATACCAAGACCATGATGTATATTATTTTAATTGATCCTCACAGGAGCAATGTGAGAAATATTATTATCCTCTTATTAGTGATAAAGAAATAGAGGCTGAATTTCTGTTTTTTTTCCAAGGTCACACAGCTGTTTTATTACAGATTTTATTATTAGTAAGATATGGTAAGGCCAACAGATCAGGGAATGACTGCCATTGAAAAGAGAGTTTGTTATACTCACAGATCCCAAGAGGAAGGGGCATACCACTCCCAGGACGGGGTGGGGAGGTGCGAGAGACACATGGGGAAGCACTGGACTTGGTCAGGAGACAGGGAGTGGGGGAAGCTGTGGATAAGAGTCTTTATTGTGGTTTCTTTGGGAAGGAACAGGAGAGACAGGGAAAGCGGGTTTAGGATTGGCTAGTTTGAATAATTCCAGGGGGCTCTGGAGTATGTGGGCTGTCCCCAGTTGTCTGGGTACCTGGCCCTGGGGTGATTAGTACAGGTAGATAGTGGCCTGGAGTAGGAGAGACCAATAAAGGAGGTGGTTAAGGGTGTGGGCTCTGGATTGGTTGGTTTGCATTTGAAAAGCGTGCAGTTCGTTTATTATGTCTAGGAATTAGCTAATCTTGTGAGAGGCAGTCCCCGCAGTCAGCAAGGCCCCAGATGTCAAAACATCAGCATACAGAACATAAAAGATGTGGTGAATCCAATAGCTTGTAAGTAAGCGATGAAGCTGGGACTTGGATCCTGGTCTCTTGACTCAAGCCCAAGTCCTTAACATTCTGTGGTGGGATGCACATGGGATGCACAGAAGGGCCTAGGTGAGGAATCTGAAGATGTGACCAGAGGACCTAGAATTGGAGGCCAGTTTGTTAATGATTATAATTTAGTTGAGCTGCTTTACTGAATGGGACCAAGGCTATGCCTCCCTGTGTGTCTTTGCATACTGAGCCTTCACATACCTTAAGTGTAGTTAGTTCTCCCTGACAGACTGTCAAAGCATATGAAGTGCCACAGTGAGATTAACAGAGGGGATAGGAGAGAGTCATAAAAGGAAGATGGCCGTGGTCATTATGACCTGACTTGTAGAGTCAATGCCTTCCTCTCCCTTACAAGGAATTTCCAGAATCACTAGTTATGGAAAAGACTCTTGACTCTGATAACTGCTTTGGGCATAGTTTATCAAAATTCCAAGAAGCAAAGGGAAGTTTCTTGCCCTAATTGCTTCCTCTGAGGTCATCTTAGGCCTAGTGTGGCTAGATTTAATTTGAAAAGGGAAAGTGAGAAAGAGAGCAGGGAAGGTGGAGCCATGTTGATTGTGCCCTGCAGCAGCACCATTATTCCCCTTAGGCCCCTCACTCTTTCCTTTGTCACAACATCTGCACAGTCTAGGTTCATTGTCAGAGTATCTTCCCCTTAGCCAGATGTTGGAAGTTTTGCGGGATTCACGAATTGAGGAGTAGGACTCCACTCTCAATTGCAACTTTGAGACAAAACTGCTAGCACTTTTTTGGATTCAGGAAAGATCACCCTAGAGTTTGTAGAGGAAAATAATCCTAGGAGAACCTGTTTTTCATTTAGTCAATAAATTAATGGCCTCTTTACACGTACAGCTCTGAATTGTTTACTAATATACGACATTCCTGAAATTTCACTAACTCTCTTTAAATAGTATACTTTATTTTCAGACACAGTTGAAGAACTCATTGAAAATCAATTTTTGCTTATGAAAATAGAGTCTATATTATTTACCTGCTATAACTCAATGAATTTCTATATGTGAGGATAGCTTCAATACAAGTCGAATTGAACAGGGCTTTATTGTCAGTATGAACCCTAGTAAATAGGGACTGTTTTTAGTTTTTTTTTTTTCAAGGAAGAGTGAGTTAATAGCATTTTTGTGAGTGGAAATAAGTATAAGTCATGTTTTAGAATACAAACTACTTGTTTTCTTTAAAGATATCTTTCACTAGAAAATTTGGAATCTTTAGAATGAAAGCTGTAGGAAAATGAATATATTTCCCCTTAATATGGTGACAGGTGGCTTTTAGAATGAAGTAGTAGGGTTCCTCTAAGTGAATCCTGGCCTGAAGATGGAGAAAATTTGCCAAAATGACAGTGATTAAGTACAACTATCAGAGTCACTACAACACACTCTTAAAATGGAATGAAGTTCTCAGATTAGCAGAAACATTTGAATGGAGCCCAGGATTGACAACCATTGTGGTGTGAGTTATTCTTTATTCTTTGAGGTTTAAACATCTGATTTCAATCAAGAGTCACTATTGTTTAGAACAAACTCTATTTTTCTAAGATCACTCCCTTAGCATTTAATCAAAGAAGGGCTGGAAGGAGATTGGCTTTTGTGAAATATTCTGATGCAGAAGTCACTTTAAAAGTGACTCAGTAAGCATCCTGTCTCACAGATAATTCCCTCGGTGGGTGGTAGGATTTGTAAACTGAACAAAAACCTCAAATGCTGGACTAAAGAATGACTGTGCTCTATAAAATATATTTGAATGATAGTCCCCTCCAAGAATATACTTGGAATGTAGCTGAATTTTGTGTTGGGAAAGTTCTGTTAGGAAATTGCCCTCTTTGGAAAGACTGTAATTAAGGGCCAATCCTACATCCACAGACTGCTTCAAACATTTCCTTCAATTTTAAGCCCAATTTGAGTCTTGTGTAAGATTTGGGTTGGACTGAGTTTGGGTAACAGCTTCCCCACATGTATGGTTTTGCTGGTGGTCTGGTGTCTCCAGGACATGGTTGGATTTACATCTGGATAAAGAGGATCAGCCTTGAGTTAGAGGATCAGGCAGATTGAGAAGAGGGAGAAAAAAAGAAAGAGATTCAGACAGACAGATGCTGGTGCAAAGAGGTACTTGCTTCTCATTACTCATTGCCTGAATCCTGGGCTGAGGCTATTGTATTGTTTTCTGTTTCAGACCACGATGGTCTTTATAAATTTAAGACATGTGTAGTAATTCTTTGCAGTCTTTCAGAAATATCCAACTAAAAGGTTTTAATCAACCCCCAGAAGTTTTAGAAAAGTTCTTGTGTAGTGTTTACATTATGTGAATCACTAAGCTAGGCATTTCCATTTGGAGCATTTCTGTTGATGGTGAGCGGCCCCAAAACCAGTTTGAATGTTTTGTTTATCATTTGAATGCTTTTGATTCAGTAAGCACAATACATATCTATGCTCTGGGTAGGAAAACCAAGTATGAGAAATCCCCTCAAGTATTTGATCTTCAGAGGTACTGCAGGGTCCATCTGTCATGCATCCATTTAGCTTTGTAACTTAGAGAGTGACTGAGATGTCACCTAGGGGCAGCACTGATCATGCAGATAGTGAGAGAAATAATGTCAATGCTGTGGCTCTAGAGGACAACGTTTAACCTTCTGGAGAGACTGAGTAGTGACAACGGCAGCAGTTGCCACTCTTCCTCAGTAACCACAGCTCGACTCTACTCTGACACCTTCCCGACGAGTCTTGGGAGCAAGAGCATAACTTGGGGGATACTTTGGATTAGGGACCTCACCCGTGGAAAGCTCGCCTATTCTTCCTGGCTCAGCAAAGTTGGGAAGTTGCACTAATGTGACCTGGACTCTGCCTTTCCCTTCTTTTCATTGCTTTGTTATTATCTCCAGATTTCCTCTCCTAAGAAATAAAATCTTACTATCTTGGCACCCGCTAATTCTTTGATGGTTTTTGACACACAGAAGCCTTACTCTGAGGGACATTAGTGCCTCATATTACCTGACTGGTGGGGGTCCTTTCATCCCTTTAAATCTTACCGTTTCTAGGTTGGTGAAGTATATTCTACGTGCAGGATGCAACAAACAGAGAATTTGCTAATGCCTCTACCTTGTTAGATCTCTTAAGTCATTCAGAATTGTGCAAATGATAGGGTTTTAAAACTCGAAAGACCAGGGGCTGGCCCCGTGGCTGAGTGGTTAAGTTTGCACGCTCTGCTTCTGCAGCCCAGGGTTTCACCGGTTCGGAATCCTGGGCACGGACATGGCACCTCTCGTCAAGCCATGCTGAGGCGGCATCCCGCATGCCATAACTAGAAGGACCTACAACTGAAAATACACAACTACATACCAGGGGGGCTTTGGGAGAAAAAGGAAAAATAAAATCTTTAAAAAAATGTATTAAAACTCAAAAGACCAGTGATGCAATAAATTCAAAGTGCCTTTCCTTGTGCTTCTTTCAGATAGAAATCTAAGTGTCTGTATGTGGCCAGTGATATTTTTCTGTCTTGTATGATGCAGTCATGTGGGGTGAATATTGCCCTCACTATAAACATATACACTCTCTTTGAGTGTATGAGAAGCCATAAATAATTTCTAGACAGATGGAATGCTATTTCATCTTTTATTATATCTTTTCCCATAGCTAACCTATTGTTTTAAGACAAAGAGAAGACTAGCAGGACTATCTTGAAAGACATTTCACAAACATTGCTCTTGGGAGCATAAATTGGGACAAAATTTATGGAGGGCCATTCAGCAATATATTTTAAAAGCCTTAAAAAGCTTATATTCTTTGAACTCCATAATTTCACTGTTTTGAATTTCCTCTAAAGAGAAAAAAAATCACAAATATGCAGAAAGATTTATATTCCTAAGTTTTTCATGTCAGAGTTAATAACAATGAAACATTAGATATCCTCCATGTGTCCAATAATTGAGAGTAATTAGATGAATTATAGCACATATATAAGATGAAATACATTTATGTATTTTAAGTCCTATTTATACACAAAAGGCTAAAAGGAACAACTGACTTCTAATGATAGTTATTTTTTGGTAGTATGTGGGAAAAATTTATTTCTTTCATTACATTTGTTGTTGTTTTACAAGTTTTTCTGCCTTGAGTATTTATTGGTTTTTAAATGAGAAAAACAGTATAAAAATTAAAATAAGGAAAAATTGTTGTTCTAATTGTTCTTAACCAGAACCGTTAAGTATATTAAGTTGAATTTTTCAGGGATTTATTATTAATCTTTTTTGGTAAGCTAAGAATTTTATTTCTTTTCCTTTTTTTATTCCTGAAGCTCAGCTTCTGTTGATTTCATGATTTATTAACCCCGTGATTCAAAGTGAATGAATAGGGAGAGAGAAAGAAGATTCACAGGACCTTCTTAAGGGTTGGATTTTAACATAACTTTTATTAGTAAGAAGTAAGGCACAGTCTTTGTGTTAGTAACAAATTATTTTTTTAATAAGTTGTTTTTGTAGAGATTGCTTAAGTCTTTAGATTATATGAGGACCAGCAGCAAAATTTCTGAATGGCTTCTGGTTCTTTATCTCTTCTAAAAGATAATGTAAAAGCAGAATACGTGTGGGTAGAATATAAAAATGGCTTCCTCGTGGGTAAGTGTAGCTACCAGCAGGTTTCTTCCCTAGGACAGCTCAGAAGAGAATAGCTGTCGACCTGGCACAAAGGACTCAGACATTTTTTCCCTTTAGCCTTCTTTTCCTCTAACTTAGTCTCATCTAAAAATTTTTCAGTCATGTGCTTGATATGCTTGCATATTTAAAACATTTCAAGTGTAGAGTACTAAGCAAGAAATTACTTCAACAACTGTCTACTCCATATAACGATGACGACGATGGACTTGAAAACTAAATCAATACGTTTGGTAGAAAGAATTCCGTTCTTATGCATGTATGTTCTTCTTGGTAGGCACATAAACATTTCTGTTTTTATCATATTAGCATAGCCAATAGCGTGGGCCTTTTTATGTTTTGTTGTTGGCCCAGAACAATGGAAAATGCAATGTAAGAGATGACACAAGGGCACATGATCCCATTTTGGCTTTTTATCTTTTAAATGCCTGATGCTAAAAACTTTTAATGATGTTTATGAAGGCTGAAATGAGTTGATTTGTGTCTATCTGATTAGCCCAAGAGTAGCTCTTAATTGCTACAGTGCTCAAACCCCAAAATTGTTTTATTAAAGTTGGAGAGTTTGAAATTAAAGTCTTGCAACTGCTATTATTTTCCTCACCACTCTATTCACTTATGATTGCACACAATCTATGCTGGATGAACAGCATAAGGAAATGAAATTATTCTGGGAAAAGGCGTTCTGGCCCATCGATATCCATTCAGTTACCATGTCTTAAAAAAATGCATTAGCCACTGTGTTAGACCTAAAATGAGACAAAGTTCATACACTCATGGCAGGCACTGAGTGCTACATCGCTGTGATACATTTTAGAAAGCATTTAGATTGCTTAATATTGAGTAGTCTATGTTAAGATGATTTGCGAGAGATCTATGGAATGTTGGCAATTTTTCTTAGACATCCACTTAGGAACTTTAGTGTTTTATTTTCTTTTTGTAACTTTAAAAGCAAATAATACTCATTGTAGAACATTTGGAAAATTTATACAGACTTTAAAAAAGAAAATTAGAATTGCCTGCAAATCTCTAAACATAAAAAACCCATCTAAATATCGTTAGCATTCTGTTGTACTTTTCCTAGTCCTTTTTTCTCTGCACATTTTTATATTTAGCATAATTGAGATCCTTAAGAATCCTGTTTTTTGCGTAAACATTGCATCATGATTATTTCTCTTAGCATTAAAAAATTCTTCAGAAATATAATTTGGATTTATAATATTTAATCAAGGAATCTTAAGAATCTCCTGTTTTTGGACATTTAAGTTGTTTGCAGTTGTTAATTATTATAAATAATGATGTATTGAACATCTTGTACATACATGTTTGCTCATACACTTTACTAATTCTTTAGGACAGATTCTTAGAAGTGGAATTTCTGAGTCAAAATACATTTAAAAATTTTTAAATTCATATTGTCTGTGGTACTTTTAAGGTCAGACTTATAGAAAATCAGATTTATTTACTGGGAAATGACAAGGCTGAAAGTGGAAATATTATAGAAGCTGATAACATAAGAATTCAGACTTTGTTCCGAGCTCCTGATTAGCCATAATGGTCCAGACTCTTGGCAATGTCACTTCAACTCTTTGTGCCTTAATTTCCTCATTTTGTGAAATAGTTAAACAGTACCACTCTTTTTCTTGCTGCCTTTTTAGAAAATTTTAAAATGGGCTGATTAACAAGAGTTTTTAAAGTACTTTGAAGATTTAAAAAGGGCTCTGGAAGAATATGTAATGACAATCTGGTTGTTTATTTTGTGTTCGTGAACCAAAATCAGATGTTTGGACCTCCAGTTGTTAGAGGTTTGGCTGGGAAAGCAGGAGACAATGAGACTAGCCAAAACGGCATTTACTGTTCAGTATAATTTCAAAGGTATGCTAAGAGAAAGAAAACTCAGCCAAGAATTTATGACTCGGTCAGAGGCAAAGTTGAGAGCTATCACCTGCTTCAAGGAGGACGGCTTTGGATGAGTTCATATGTATGCAGGGCACACTGCTGCAGTCTAACTTTATGACTTTTAATGACTCCGACCACCTAATCACTTGTGAAAGGATGTGCTGGAGTTTGCCTTCACTCAGCTTGACAAGGTGATGGGAGGCATATATCTTCCTTACATGAAAACACTTGTCAGTTGCATCATATTTGGTAAGACAAGCACCAATGTCACCTTGGGGGGAAAGAAAAGTAACTCAGCTGACATCCAATGCATATGAGTTTCCAATATGCTGCGACACAGCCTAATTTCAAGTGAAATATGCAAATACACCCTATTTTGTCTGTAGTTTTTATTTTCCTGATGCTTTCGCTGAGTGCCACATCTTCTGCTGATGGAAACATTCTGTAACTTCTTCTGAGCTGATGCATATTTAAATACGCAAGGCGAAGAATTTTCAGCCTTTGAGTAGAAGCGACATAGCAAACCAAATGCAAATCTCTCAGTCACCTGTTCTTGTTTGTTTTGTTTTTATTTTATTTTTGGGCTTGGGCTGCGTTTATATAACCAGTTCTATTTAGTTCAAACTGCTGAATTTTAGACTTTTTATGGGCAGTAGGTCAGTCAAGTGAAGTCTGGCTTCTTAGGGTTTGGGACTAAGCTACATGGGCAGCAGAGGGATGCTGAGTGTGTCATGATAATGAAGAACAGAGAAGGAGTTAGATTGCAAATTCATGTCTCTTTCCACTTCCTTTTGCTAAACTTTAAAGAAGAATGTTAAAGCAAGTGTGTTTTGTAATCCTCAGGGCGGATTTGTATATTTATTTGGTTTTGATTTCTAAATGACTTCCACATTTGAGCAGCATACCCAAAGAAGTCTAGGTATAAATGCCTTCAAGAGACAAATATTATGGATCAGGTGAAAGTCCTGAATCATAATACTGGATCTGATGGTTTCCAGCGTGGTAGAGTCCTGTTTTCTAGGGAAAGGAAAAGGTTGAGTTGAAAATGGGGCTGCGTTTGAAAAGGGTTCAGTGCAAGCTTTGTCCATAACAAAAGAAGAAAGCTAGCAAGGTATTTTGGTGTGACTGCGTTGATGGTTGCTGGAATAGTGTGCCATGGAAAACTAAAAACCCCTTTGTAAACCATCAGATTTTCCCTAAGAAAATGTCCTTATTTTATAAGGAGATGGGTGATCTCTCTTTGTGTAGATTGGAGGACGTGATCTGCAACAGAGTTTTCAAGGTTTTTGATAAACACCTGAAGCCCAAGTCCCTCAAGGGTGCTTTTTGTTTGTTTTGACCACATATACATTTATTAGAGGCAGCATTCTCTTATAACAAACCAGTCTGCTGTTGCAAATGCAGTGGTCAAGGGTTCCATTTTATTTCATATATATGGGTTTCCTTTAATTGCTGCTAGCCACATATATCTGATCATTTCTGAGTGACTAGAGTGGATCCTTTCTCCAACAGAATTGTGCAGTAGAATTCTGCCTATTTTGGAAGCAAAAATTGCCGAGCGTTTGCTCATGTGTGTAGAGCAAACAAAGGTTTTGTTTTCAATTTTATATAACTGGATTTAGATTTCACTGTTTCCCATGATGGAGGAATGAGGCCAGGGGATGTGCTAAGCCAAATTATTCCCCCAGTCACGAAACAAAAGAACCCTATCATCTGAATCTGATTCTTCACCTGCTAAATCTCTCTACTGCTAATTAAAACAGTTGAGGGTTACTTTATATAGTTTTAAGAAGTCAAGGAACAAAAAAGCCAACTACCTATAATTGTCCCCATAGCAGCCTAAGGTAAACACATAGACAGTGATGGGATGTGTAGTTCCATCCACAAGGCTACACACTCCGAGAAAGTGAGTTTGCGTACACTTAGAAAAAAACACGTCTAGAATTAGAAGACCCATGGTGGAATAGTGTCCTAGAAAATTGTAGGTAAAAAGTACATTTGATTTTTCACTATAATTCAATAAGAGACAACATGTCAATTTGTATTTGTCTCCATCCACAGAAATATGTTTTTCTTAAAGCTACTAATCAACACGTGTGAGAGAAAGCCATATAGTTGACCACGTTAATGAAAACATAGCTCTTTGGGGTTGGTAGGCCATGTCAAAAAGTTTCATTTTTAAGTTTCAAGCTTTTGTTTCTTCCCCAAACTCAAGATTCATGACTATGTGGTGTCATTTTTCCTTTCATTACTAATTCTTTTACAAAAGTTGGCAAAATTTCTATCTAATGATCATCCAATTTTGTTTGATTTTTAAAAATGAGAAGTCATTTGAGAATGAAATAAGCAAGTGTCATTATTAATCTGAAATGAAATACATGTTAAGAAACAAACTTTCTGTCATCACACAATTGTCTCTTACGGGATAGTCAGGAAAAATGCTCGATAGCATTTATTATTGTGTAGCTCCTTCCACATTTGGCCCATCGGTTACTGGTTTCCTGCTTTTGCTATTGTTCGGCGGTGAAGAGGCAAACAAAGGAACTGCAGTGAATTGTCACATGACTGTTTGGGGTAGTCATGAGCAACGTTTCCTTCTTGTATGAAACAATAACATTTAAATTTTGTGGTTATGTATCATGAGTGTCTGACAGCAGAAACTATTGTGATTGGCAGGCAGTAGATTAAATTTATGGGTTTTAGGCTTTTTTTTTTTTCTTAATAAGGATTCCTTGAGAAAGTCCAAGGGAAATGAAAGTCAGTTTTGTCATCTTGCACAGATTTCAAAGGCAGGGGGCTACACCAGGGCTTGAAAGGTCTATATTACACTGCTGCTGTCTAGCCATACTTGACAATGAGACATACTGTATTTGCTCACGGTGCTGGAGTTTATCATGCAAGAAGAGTAATTATATTTGAATTGTGTCAGCCAGCCACCCTAAAATGAAGGAACGTCAACGAATGTTGCTCCAAGGAGGAGGAGATGATTAGCTATAATTATACTCAGTGTCCAAGAAAAATGCTTCATTCCCTCATTCTGTTGCAAAGGGGAAAGGAAAAAAAAAACCCAACAAATTTTTTTTCAGTACTTCTCAGTATTTTTTCAAACTTTTAAGGTGGCCATTTATCGTAGAAATTTCAGATAAGCTCTCTGGTGTGACCATTTAACTATCTGAGGACTTGCTTGGTCTGTGCACAATTTTGTAGTCTTAAAAAATAGGTAATATGGAATGCATCGTCTAGATTTTTCTTCCTCACCATTTATGGACAATCTTCTAACAGAAATATTAGACAATAGGAAGCAAATTTCTTAATTCACTTAACTGTCATTTTATCTACATAGTGGAAAGGCATAAAAAATGGCTTTACGGCCACTTATGAATATGGTGATTTGATTCATAATTCTTGTCAAACAAACTGTCTGTTTGAGATGATGAGATGAATACCCTGGAGTGCTGCTACTTTTTTGAGTGTGTGTGGTCAGTGAATGGTTACCGAAACTTAGCTTTCATTTCCTAGAATCACAGATTTTGCAGTTTATTGTCTTTGAAACGTTTTAGTTGGTGCGTTTGCTGTATATTCTTTTTTGTTGTGTAGCTTTCAATAACTACCTTAGAGAGAGAGCTTTGGGGGTATTAATTTGTTGGTCAACTCTCATTTGGGTTATTTCTATGACTTTTTATGTATAACTCTCTTTGGTAAAAATTCTCTGTTTAGCAATATTTTATAATATTGAGATGATGATACGGTTGACGGACTTGGATTATCCCTCAACTAATTTATTATTATCCTTATCTTACAAGAATTAGCTTCACTTATAATTATTGATGTTTGTGTGGTTTCAGTAACTTCCCAAGAAATTCTCATGAAACCAATGCTATAAGTAATGGTAAGATGAGTAGAGAAACTGCATTTAAAAGGGGATGATGTTCCCAAGATATATTTGCTGAAAAAACAAACTGGTATTAGGCATTTTTATATATTTAACTTAACTCCCTTAGCAGTGAAGACATAGGTCAATACATTTTACTCCTGTTATCTAAGTAAAATTGTATATCAGTTTATAATTATATAATCACTATCTGCATGTTTTCATTGGAAATTGAAACAGCAGTGAAGTATTTTCAAAGATACTAGAGAGATACATGTCATAAGACTGTTTAGTTTTCATATTAGCATTTGGTTGGATAACTATTGTGGATCACTCAGAGTGGCTTTGATTAGTTGTCTTTAACAAGATGGTTCACCTCTCATAGAATTTTGCAAACTCTTATTAGACAATGTGCAATGTAACTATGTCTGGTCCATATAAAGTGAATCAGGGACATGACAGAGTCTTCAGACAAATCCCACTATTTCACCTCAAACAGCTAGATCACTGAGGCAAAATTTCATATATATGTATAATGGCTTTTCTTCTCAGCTACTCAACATGTAGCAAAGTGATGAAACTGCTGCCTCATGTAACTCATGCCTGTTCTGGGTGGTGGTGGCCATCTCAGTGATGGCCCTGATTCCGTAAGGTAGATACAGATGTACCCTGTGAGCCCTGTCTCTGCAGGAACCGTTCAGATGGTCTTTCCCTGCTGTGATTTCCTTTTTTTCATGGGTTTAAATGTAATCAGACCCATGAATAGATTTTACAAATCAAAAATTTCAGTGTAAGATTTTTAAGAGTTCTAAATTGCGCTTAACTGTAAATTTTATAGTTTAAGGATATCGCCAACCTATAATTTTTCGCTATGTCTTTTACAAGATCATTTTCTTTACCTTCAGTTAAATTTTATTTTTAGATATGGCTGGCTGTTTGGGTATGTTGCTTTATCCTGTTATCAATAACTATGGCTCCAAAGTCCTCTATACTTTTTTTTTTTTTTGTCATGTGTGCAGAGTTGAGTCAATCACGGTCCTCATTCGCAGCCCACTATGTCATAGATGGGTTGACATGAGCTTTTCTTTTGTTTAATTTTGTTCTTCTATGTGGTCCCCAATCTCCACTCCCATTCTCTTGCCCCATAGACATCTGCTTTAATATAATTAAGGTATGCTCTTGTAATTCTTATCATATATAAGTGTGTGTACCTACATACATACATAAAATTTATATACATACATAAAAATTATATATAATGTAGAAAATTATATATATGTAAAAAAGTTTAAGTAGACTCTTGAAAATATATGGTATTGTTTTGAGTATGTTTTAAAATTGATATAAATGATATTATGCTCTAAATTTCATTCAATTTCTTACTTTTAAAAAATATGTGTTATGTTTTTGAGGTATTTTCTGTTGCTAAATATATGTCTGACTCATGAGCTCTGCCTCTGATTTTGTGCTCCATCATGTGCACATTTGCTATTTTCCCATTCCCTGGAGATGGATGCTGTTTCCTTCTCCATGCAACCATAAACAATGCTTCTGTGACCATCCCTAGATACCTTTCTTTGTGGACCTGTGAGGCTATATACTCAGAAGAAGGATTGCTGGATTGTGGGGCGCCTGTCCATTTTCCTTCAGTAAAGGCTTTTCCACCTAAATTTTGACTGATGAATGAATGAATGCTGGTTTACATTTTAGAATCACCTAGAATCTTCCCCTCCACTTCCTTGGGCTTCAAAATCAGGTTAACAAATGTCTTGGAAGGAAAAATTTGCCCCTATTTTTCTCTTTTACATCAGCTAATCAGCAAGCAGTCTAAATACACTTTGATGTGTTGTCAGTTTTTTAAAAGTTGGGAATAAAATTGGTGGGGCTTTATATTAAATTATGTAAAGAATTAATCCTACCATTGTAATCAGTAAGTCTATTTTTACAAACAGAATGTTTGTTTTTTGATGATTCTACGTTTACTTAGCTGACGAATAAAATAACTTCAATTAGACATTGACCATTTGAACACATTTCTTTACTATATTATCCGCTCATATAGTAAACAATGAGCAAAAGAATGTCCAGAGTGCACAGCTGTGCCTTGTGTATGTATATGGGTGTGTGTGTGTGTGTGTGACTACTTGCCTGAGCTCTTCATTTTCTGGTTGGCTTATCTTTATCAGAATTTCTTCCTTATTTTACATAACTTTCTGTCACCCAAATTCAATAAACAATGTAAAACGAGAGCTTTAGAAAGAAAGTGAAAGCAACGTTTGACGAAGAATATTATTTGCTGAATACTTTTGTCAAGCCGCATTGCCCGAAGAGCCCCCATCTCAGTGAATACCACGCTGTGAGGCAGAGCGTCTTTTGTTTACTGGAAATACAGACCTCGTATATGTTACCTTTCCATCCAGGTAGGGGAGTCTGTATATGTAGGATGAGCAGTGACTATGAAGCTAAACTGAGAATCTCTGCTCAGCTTCTAAGGGGGAATTGAATGAATTTGTGAAATTACTTTAAGCCCTGTTTTATTTTCGTTTTTTTCCTAATATATCTGTGTTCTGAATATCAAGAACTGGAATAAACATGATTATAAAGGAAAATATGTTATTTAACTTGGTCATGAGAAAGCTGTTACATGGTTATTTAGATAAAACCTAACTTTAATTTAGGAGATTTGGTTATAATTTCAAACAACATAATTTGTTTTTTTTCCTCTCAGTAATAGGAAAAAAAGCAAAGAACTCAGACATTCTGCTGTACCACATCTGTATCGACAGTCCTCTGCCCTACCATTATGTATTGCATAGAAACAGTGATTTCTTTTTCTTTTTCCATTGTAAATTTTCTTAGTGTACTTTAAAAATTAGCTGGCATTAACACTGAGTTATGCAACAACGTTGAACTCCCTCTTTTTAAAAAGTAAATATTTTAACAGATTTCACAGCAAAAATAAAAACCAAAATCTTTGACTTTTAATGTATATCTTTTAATGATTCCTAACACGCTGGAATCAAAAAGTCCTTTCTGGATTGCATAGGGGCTGGGCATGGTTATTAATTCACTAGGGCATGGTGGATCCACTCTTAGGCTCTTCTGCCTTTCTTTGGTCCTGGGAGCCAAGGAGAGAGAGGAGGAGGGGTAGTGGGGGAAAGACAGTGAAGGGAAGAGGGAGACAGGGAGACAAAGCCTGAGAGGGAGAAGATGACATTAGAGGTGACACATAGCTATCACGAGCTTCCTCAGTCTGAGAGGAAGAATAATGAAGGGTGTTCCTTGCCTTCTACAGCCCGGGGACAACCCCATAGCCACAGCACCTTTTCTAATCTCATTTTCTGTGTGCTGCATGTCATAATCTGTAAGGCACTGGTTCCAACTGAAAACACTGAATCCAAACAGGGACTGGGTCTTGTATTTATTTGCACTTTAAAACTACAGTGTATGGGAAAATTTACTCTTAGAAAAAAAAAAAAGAGGGGCAGTAGCAAAACAGTATGTTGACATTAAAGTGGAGTCACTGGACGCAGCAAGCCTTCAGATTTCACCTCTCTGATTTATAATAGCATTTTGCCAATGAGAGAAAAGCCTGTGGTCTCTTTAAAATTTTTTGTAAAAATCTCCCCTTTGGACTATCTTTGTTTCTTGCAGTTCAGGGCCCTGTGTAACAATCAGCAGTTGTCCAAAGTCTGGCTGACCCTGAGCTCCCCAATGTCTACCGCACCGTGGAAGGCTGCAGCAACAAGATTCTGAGCAGGAATGAGGCAGGACAACTGTCCTCGAGGCAGGGTCCTAGGAGGCACCGTGTGAAAAGCACCAGGGTTATATCCTGCTTGTGGTTTTGTACACGAACATAAATGGTACTAACCAGTGAGAAGGACCTGTACACGGAGCACATTGAAATAGCTGCTTACCAGCTTTCCTTGATCACCCCGGTGAGTTGAACAGTCGGTGGATTAAATGATTTTAGCCTTCTGTGAAGAGAGAGTTGGTGGTTTAAAAGTGAGGGAAGTCTGCTTGTGTATTTTGAAGTTATGAATAGTATTTGTAAACTTCCTGGGAGTTAGAGGCAAAGAGGCCGGATAGGAAGTAGAGAGAGGAGATGATTCATTAGCTCGCCAGTAGGGAGGGAGGCAGCAAAGCTGGGATATCAGATATGGGAACCCAGGCCGACTTCGGAGGATAGCATTCTCATCTGCCTGTCTGCTAGGAGTGTTCTGGTCAGACTTTAAGGAAGAGAAACTATTGCAAAGAGCCCAATCTAGCGATTTTACAAAGGCTGATTAATCGTTATAGCAGCAAATACCTCACTGATAGAGAAAACCGGTGTGATTGTGGTTAGTTATTATAATTCTACGGGCATGATGTTCACTGTTTTATTCCTTCTTCAAAGTCTAGCTATTTGAAGTATGTTTAAAGTTTATTATAACATTTTATTAGGAAATTGCATTTACTTTTTGCCAGTATGAAGCAAAAGTAATAACTCATTTTGAATTAGTTTACCCTACTAGAAATAGATTGTGACAAAATATTAATCAATAATAGCTATTTTAAAATAAAATAGTTAAAAAAATTGCAGGAGAAGAGGCTTTTAAATGAATATTAATTTAGCTTTTAAAATTCTTTCTATCCCATTGACTTTCTTCATTTGCTTGTGGCCAGTTTGGGTGTACCACATTTCTTTGTTTGTTTACTTTCTAGGGCTACAAATTTCCTCTACGTAACTATGTAACAATTCCGAAAGAAAATACTTAGTTCGCTTTTGGTTTAGTAGGATTTCTTGGCTGAAGTTAGAGTTGGTTTAAAAACGCACATGAATATTAAGCATTTTACAGTAATTATGTTTATTGAAGTAGTAATAGGAGTTCTCCACTTTTAAAAATATGGAATAAGGATATACAGGAAAAAATTTCCTGATCCAACCAAAGAATATCTAATAACTTGGTCAAAAATGCTGTTTGATTGTTAGAATTCTGTAAGTATATTGTTGGGTTCCTGGTTCCTGGATTTAGTTATTATTGGATATGGCCTATCAACTCAGAGGAAGAAAGATGAGCCATCCTTATCCAAAAGAAAACCATTTTTTTAAATCAGCGCTTTTTCACTCAGAGTATAATTCAGCCTTCATATCTAATAGAATTTACCAGTTCCTGTTAGAATATCATTATTTTTACCCTTTTCTGGTAGTTATTTATAAAGAAAACACAAAAGCATTATGAAGAGATCATTTCAGGTCATTTATCATCGTGTGTGTTTAATGGAATTTTGGCTCATTTAGTACATCCTCATTTCAGAAGGATTAATGGATACCCCAAAGGATAAACAAGCAGAGTCACTTAGGCGCTTTACTAAGCTAATTTCCAATTTTTTTAAATGATAATATTCTAGTAAGTTCTCTAGTTACTTCATCTCAGAATAAAGTGCATACTATAATAGGTATAATTTTATAATTTTTGGTAAATTATCAATGCAGACCTTGTTTTCATTCCAACGTTGTCACTAACTAGCTCTATGATTTCGGACAATTCACTTAATATTGTCAGACTTCAGGTTCCCTATGTCTAAAATGAGGATGGGAAGAGGCACTCTAAGTTCCTTTTTTTTATTCTAAAGTTGCATGATATAGAAAGAATTTACTTGAACTTAACGAATGTTTATGTAGAAAACGATAGTTACCTTGATAGTATAGTTGAATTAAATTGAGCATTGGTTTTCTTTTCAGGCTCTCAAAAGTATTGTTGAAAAGAAAATTGAGTTATCCTTAATGATTCTGACCATTTCATTTTGTCTTGCTTCATATTATCTGATAGTTGCCTAAAAGTAAAAAGAGATACTGCGCAATAGCTTACAGTGACTCAGAAAATAACAACACACTTTTATTAGCTAGTAATCTATTGGTCGCAAGTGAGGAACTCCAACTCAAATTGCCTTAAGCAAAATAAGGGGAATTTTTTGGAATCTGTAGTCATCCATCCAAGGATGGATCAATTTCAGATACAGGTAGGTTCAGGGTTTCAAGTAATGTTCTTAGGGCTTAGTTTCTCTATCCCTTTGCCTTATTTTCCTATTGGTTTATTTCTCAGGCAGGCATGTTCTCAATGTGGTAGGAAAGGAAGCCCCAAGAATATATTCTTTTGAATTTTGATTAAAAGGAAGAAAGACTCGCTCACAAGAAGACCATGTCAAGCCTGATCACATATCCTGACTGGTTTTCATTACATCGTGTTCTCATCCAATCTTTGTGGTTGGGATAGGGATGGAACATTCTGATTGGTCAGCTGTGAGTTATAGGATTACCAAGTGGCCATAGGCAGGTTTATCCCACCTGAATCACAAGAAATGGGCTCTCCAAAGGAAAGTAGGATTCTATTATTAGAAGTGCAGTGGACATGCTGAAAAGACATAACAAAATAACAAATCTAACACAAGGTCTTAGATTGAATACTTTCTTGGCAGTTGAAAATTTTAGCTAAACAGATAAATTTGTCAACACACTTGGAAAAAACCACCACCACCACCACCAGTAGTTGAGTGGCTTCAACTTTTTCTTTACACCATTCAATCAGGAAGGTGTCAAGACCCTCCCTGAACTAATTTAACATTGATCTGCAAAAGGATTCACAAACTTTTCTTTATTCATGCATTTATTTCATTCTTTTAATAATTTATAGTGGTGAAGCTTTTTGTTTCTCCAAGGTATTCAAGATGGGTACCTTGATTTTCTTGCTTGTTAACACTTACACGTTTAATAAATATTATTTGCTTTTCCTTTTATTTCATTCCCTTCTTCCCTCTCTTCCTCTTTTTTTCTCCTCTCTTCCTTTCTCTTAAACCTAGGCAAACAGTCATGGATCCATTCTTTACCACCTATTTTAAGTAAAGAATGAGTATACTTAATTGAAGTAATGATTGATTAAATATCAATTTACTTAATAGGAAAAATATTACCTGATAATAAAAAAATATGTAGATGTTTTCTTATGATGAATTAGCAATTATTTGGTTTAAACTGTATGCTCTTAAGTGACTTCTGCCTATTTTTCTCTGGACAGGAAAGTACTCAAACAGAATTATTTTATTGCTAAATTTTTTCAAACTAATGATTAATTATACGTTCACAATCTAATCTAGCTGGAAGGAAGGGTGAAAAAGAGTCTAGTAAAATCCTGGAACAGTTAAATAAATACATTCTAGCCTTGCTTTCTTTGAATTCTTTCTATCCAATTTGACCCTTGAAAAAGTCACAAAGAATGAGAGAACAGAACGAACATGTATATCTTGGCGTTGGAAGTGGAAATAATCTTTATATAGTGAGTGTTCTACTAAGAGAATCAACCCTGGTATATAGCAAATACCAAGAGTATATTTAGTCCATACTATATAGCTTTGAGTTAAAAAAAATCCTTTTTGTTGATGTTTTTATTATTAAATAAGGTGATGATTTTGTCCTGAACTCTTTTTGATATGAAAAAGAAAAGAATGCAACAGTTTTTTGCTTTTTCCTGAAAGACATTTTAAAGAATGAGGTTTCAAATGATGCCACTGTGTTTTTATAGATTATGAAAAGTTATGGAGTTTTAAGCAATTAAACAGAACAAAAAGCAAGTTCAAGGGCATTGTCTCCTGGGGAACAATAACAATAGCTTCCTAGACAATGGCATCAATAGTCAGGCTTCCGTTAACGGACGGAAGCTCAACCATGGCTGGCTGCTGGGCAATGGGGAGGAACTACACATTGGGGTTTTAATTGCTCATTTGCTCTGGGTCATGCCTTGCTGTTTCAACTAAATCTCTGGAGTAAAGAATCGCTCGTCCCCTTCTTCCTGCATCTGATCACCTAATGGAAAGAAGCCTATGTTCCTCAGGGAAATAACTTTGGCCAGCGTGAATCAATCTTTCTCCCCTCTGTAAAACCTAATTTTAGTGTTGTTATAGAAAATCAAATGTAAAAAAGGAATAGAGTTGGTATGCATTTCTCTGTTCCTCATTATTACTTTTGATGCAAGGTTTTTAAAGAGCAAGGAGAAAAGAATTGATAAAATCATAATAGTTTAAAATTTTTGTATAGGGAGCAAAAGTCAAGTGGAACTATGAGTCTGGAAAGCACCAGGATATATTTGGTCCCAGCCTCCGATATTAAGTAAAAACTATAATTTTGAAAAATTTCTGAATTTTCAAATTAGTAACATATCTTACTTTAACCATATTATTTTAATTATGTAGACTCCCATTGGGCATGGGTACAACACAGTTGTAGTCTGGCCCAGCAGGTGAGAGTATACATAAATAACTTTAATGTTAGGTAGAATGTGATAAATTATTATAAAAGAGTTATATTCACAAGTTTTGGGAATTCAGAGAAAGGAGAGATAATTTCTACTAGAATGTGAAGCAAGGGGCAGTGAAGGATTAGAAAGGCAGAAAGAAGGACTTTCAAGAAGCTGATGATCTTTGAGCAAAACCTTGAAGGTTAACTAAGACTTAAAAAATAGAGTAAAATTTCATACACGATGCATTATTTCGGAGACATTGGGATGTGAGGAAAGAAACCCATCCTACTACAACTATTACGAATTTAGTTAAACTCATTGAAATCATTTCCAAACATTTTCATAGAGGCTATATATGTTTTTACAGAGTAAAGTTAAAACTTTCTATGTGTAGGTGGATATGGGTTTTAGAAGCCAGTACATGGGTCTAATTATCAGAGTCTGTTCCAGTTTTTATCTTCAAGATGAATTTTAATCTCTGCCTGTTCCAGTCCTTTGCAAATTAAAACTGCAGCCATCATGGTCTCCCACTCTTTGAGGTTGAGCCAATTTTTTATAACTAGATGTGCCTAGGAAGGTGCAGACATGGAGACATTTTTACCGCGTGGCACATGAGCACTAATTTATTTAAGCTGATATCATTAAAATAGCATTTATAAGTGATTTGATATCCAGAAAAAATTAGGATCATGTATCATAAAAACGTTGAACAGCGTACAATTCCTCTCTCCATTTGACCCCAAGAAGTCATGTTTTCCCCAAATAACATTTTGTGAGTCCTAAAAGGTTGGAATTTAGTTTAACATTTGTAACTTGTGGATTTTACAAAAACTTCAAGTGAACTAAACAAATAGATTAATCACTTAAGTGATGCCAGAAACAAACAAAGAATCCATCATAGTCCTGGAATAATATCAAGGTAACTTAATTTGCTGGCTGCCTTTGAAAGAACAAGTGAGGTTTAGATTTGTGGTTAGAAAAATAGTGTAGTTGAGTTTAGTTAACTAGAGTTTAATTCGTTATTTATGCCCTTGAGATTTTGTTTGAACAATGTGATAGTGAGTAGGTAATTCTGAAAAGGAATGAGGAATAGAAAATGCACTCGTTGATGGCCCTATAGCTTTGAGCTAGCATGGCATAGATAGCTTGAGGTAGCTAAGTTCAAAGAGACGTAGGTTTCAATCATGCCCACACTTCCCACTGAGGCTACAGATGTGGACAAGTTACTCTTTTGGATCCTCACTTTTATAGGTTGAAAGGGATGAATAATACTCATAGTTTGGGGTTGCTTAAGGATAAACGAAACAGTGCATGTGAAGTGCCAGCCATATAATTGACACTCTATAATTCATAGATTTTATTATTGCTGCTGTATATTTTCAGAAGGAATTCTGAGGCTATCTTAGATGCTTAGCAATATTTATTGAGGTTAAACTAAAATAAGGAAAAATTCAGAGAAGTCAATGTTACCGAGTGTTGTGAAACAAAATTTCACTCATTTCTGGTGACAGTGCAAATTGGAGCATCTCTTTTGGAAAACATATTAGCAGTTTTGTATCCATTGTAACTCTACTGCGGTGGAAGAATGCACTGTTTAAAAAGTGTAGGTTAGGAGAACTGAGTGGGCAGGAAGAGCTTTTGATGATTCAGTGGGAAAAAGGGAGCCCAGTGGAATCAAGAAATATCCTTCTGGTAAACACTGGAAAAAGCCAGAGAAAAGAGAGAGGAAAAAAATGCCAACCTCCATTGAATTAAAACTTTTCCTCTCACTTTTGGCCTATGTTGACAGCATGACCTAACTATTTGCAGAAGGCAGCGACCATAGCAGATGTTGCTGCAAGCACCTGGGATATTGGCAGACAGAAACTGGGAGGGACTAATTCTGTGGTAAAGATTTTTCAGCTCAAATCTGGAATTCAGGGTCCGGAGATCCAAGGCAAGGAGTGAAAACACACCCTGATGAAAACCCTTCCAGAGTCAGCACATTCTAGGAGTTCTACTGAGGCCAGGACCAAAATGGCACTGACCTTAAGGAGTCACATGGGGGGATGTGACTGGGTTTTCTAGGCTAATGCCATCTTGTCTTCAAGTTTGTGCACAATCCACACTTCTTTATGTAACATATGCTGTTTAATCTTTTCTGTTGCTTACATTTCTTATCATCACTTTTTGGTGTGAGAGCTTGTCCTTTATTTTAAACATTCCCGGGATATTGGGCAGAGCTAGTGTGAGGTGTGTACCATCTACTGACATTCCATGAAACTAATTGTCTGAGAGAATACAGAAAAACTTACGTAGATAGAGGGATCAGAGTAATAGATCCAGAAGATGTTTACACATTTTTACTGCAAGTCGCCCCGGAATCACATTACTAGATCTGAAAAGTGTCCAGAAAATACATAAAGAAGTTTAAAGTTAAACATTTTAAGGTAATACATATGTCCAAAATGAGAAAATGCTTAAGTCAATTAGTAGAATATTATGCTTCTAATAAAAATTGTATATGTGAAAAATATCAATGTTATGTGGGAAAAAGAGTGTACAATATTCTATGTATTTGATAATTATAACAATGCTAAAAATGTGTACTTATAAAAACAATGGAGTGAATATATAAAAATGATAATACATCAGGCATTATGCTTATGGTATGTTATTTTTATGTTAATTTAAATAAAAACTTTTCATATAGACTTTTTTCCTTTTAAGAGAAACTCTTTAATATGTCTGTGTCTTTGAAAATTGGAAAGAGGAAGAGAAGAATTCGGTACTTTGCTGTGAACATGATAAACTCTTCAGCTCAGATTCCCAAGTGTGGGATTTATTGCAAGCGAATTATAATTTAAAACGAAACTAGCTGTATTCCCATGATTTTAAGATTAAAAGTAGAGAAAAAAACTTCAGGACACATGAAAGTCAAAGATCTCACCATCACGCTGACCAGATGTATTTATTTATGTCGCAGAATAAACACAAGTTGCAGATATGGGAAATGCATGGTGTGCCTCATCAAAGGTTTCCTTTGGGAATTTTGCATCTTGCCTTTTTCTGTGTTTCCACGAAGTCTACCTTGGCCTTGTTTTACTGTGTTGGGCTTCTCCCTTCATTTATTAAACCAGAAAATGGTAGAATAAAACATCAAAAGATCATGTTTCTTAAGGAATATCTACCAGCTCTTAAGGAAAATATATTTTCTAAGTCAAAAGCTCGCAGATAATCCAACAGAAAATCTGGAAGTTGATCCCTGATGGCACCAATTGTCAGGGCTGTGGACGGGAACCATTTTATCCTTCCGACCAGATTTATCATATTCACTTTTCACTTGGAACAAACGCGCATGAAAAGTCCTCCTTTTTTCAAACTGCTTCTTCCCTGATATCTTTCAAATCCAATAACTATGAGAGCATTTTTTCTTTTTGTAAAGAGAGTGGAACTGGAACCTCTCCCCCTAATCCCATTGAAGGCACATTTCCAAGAAGCCTAAATAATTACACACAAGAACTGGGAATTTGCCTAAATTAAGCCTTGCAAAGAATGAAAAGATGCCTCCACTTTTCACTCTGCTTTCCTCTGTATGTTGGCTATAAATTCTGGTATGGTTCATAAAGTACTTAATATTGGAAGTTTCCTTTAATTGGAAGGGATGATCTAAAAACAAAAGACCGCTAAATACAGCAAAGAAATAGAAATCTACTGTATAGCGTACAGCCTATAACTAACAATACTATATTATATACTTAAACATTTGCTAAGAGGGGAGATCTTATGTTGTGTTCTTATCACATGAAATAGTATTATTAATAAATAAAGAGGGTGGGAAGAAACTTTTGGGGATGATGGGTAAGTTTATGGCATAGATTGTGGTCATAGTTCATGGGCGTATACTTACCTCCAAACTCATGAAGCTGTATAAATTAAATACGTACAGCTTTTTAAAAGTCAATCATATGTCAACAAAATGGTTAAAAAAACACAAGGATTAGGATATTTGGTTAATCCCTTTTTTTTTTAAATTTGAGATTTGAATATGTCTACTGTATTGAGAATACACTGTATTGAGTTCTTCATTCCTGACTATCTCCTGACTTAATGGGAAAATACACACATAAATATTTAGAGGTAAATATTCCATGCACACAAACTTTTAAAATGTTAACTTATAAATAAATGTATTCAAACTTGTAAAGTCATGCATACTTCATGGAAGACTACGTTAAGGCTATTTTCAATAATTCAGCTACTTCAAGGCAGCCATCTAACAGAACTCAGGTCAAAATTTTTTATTTTAAAATGGAAAACATGTTGGTGTATTTCAATGCTAGTTTCAACCATGAAATTAAACAGTATCGAAAAACAAATCATATGGTTCTTATGAAAAAATGTAATACCCCCTTTTCTACATTTTAGCATCAATATTTATTTTCTCTTTTAGCATCTGTGTTGTAGGGGAGAATGTTTGGATCATATATACTGCTAGCTCTATTTTCTCTATTATATGAGAAGCAAGAGGCAGAGGTGGTGGCAAAGCTGATGTGAGCTGAGTCAGTATTATTTTACCAACCAATTAGATTAATTAACATTTATGTACATCTAACAACTTTTGAAAACCATTTATAAGCTAAACCAGTAAGAAAGAATAAATAGGTTTTATTTCATTGGAAACAAACTACAAATCCCATCCTTAGACTATTTCTTAGACTGTCTTCAAAGCACGTGAAGTCTGACTGAAAGAAAGAGAAAAACAATTAGTTGACTCTGAACTGAAACTTAGCTGGAGTTGAGGAAATGGAAGGGCTGCTGCTGAAGGCAGGGTTTCAGAGGACTGATTAACGTCCTAAATTCTGTGGTCAACCTGGACGATCCAGTCATAGATTTAGGGGTATCTAATCTATTGGATGAAAAAGATCAGTGTCCTATTTCCAAACTCTGCAGCGTTTAAAACTTTCTTTTGGTTCAGCCCTATTCCGAGGAAAGGAAGTTTTCAGTTTATTTTGAGTCTGGGGACAGATCCCAGTAATCCAAATTAGTTTACGATGTTCATAGTCTGTAAAAATTTGAGACCAGACAAGTTAATCCTCTAAGATCCCTGGCTTAGAGTAGACTCTTCGCGCAGGACACAATGTCTCCTTCACCTAGTGATGATGTTACACCTTTATGCACAAAGTACGAAACTCACAAATAACAAGACTTTTCCTCCAAGTTGTCTGAATTTATCTTCCTAGACAATCAGGAATGAGAAGTAGAAGTTTTCTTACTCACTATGAGACATGTGGACACGAGAGACCCACAGAGTCTTTCTTAATTTGAAAGTTCAGCTCAGTTCAACCAGATTTGTCAAGAGGCTGCTCTTCTGTACTGTATGTGCCAGGTACTCTGCCAGACCCTCTTGATGGCTACAAAGTCACAGGCAGGACTCTTGGCTAAGACTCAAGCCTCCACAGCAAACTTCTGAAATGAGTTGAAATTCTTTTTTGTTGAATTTTGGCTGAGATGCAAAATATTTATTCAGGAGGTTTCTCTTGTGTAATTTTGTTTTCTCATGGTTACCATATCATATGATCTTGTTATTACAGAGCAATATGCCTTCAGTTCATGAGCTGAAGTTTTCTTCTGCACATCCAGTATTATTCTCCCTTAGTGCTACAAGATGCTTCCTATGTCCCAAGAATTTCTTGATTTGCATTTCTAGTTGCCAGAATTAGGTTACTTTTAATTGTTAAAGTAAAATCAGAGGGAAATCCAAGTGCTGAGCAAGCCAAAAGCAAAACTAGGATATTGTATTTTGTTTTTTAAAACTGAAGGCTCTCATCTCTGCAGTTCTTTGGTGCTGGATTGCTGATTATCATGACTAAGTTGTAGGCCCAGCCTGATACTGCTACAGGGCTAAATTCTATGTTTAAACATTCTGCAAAGTGCATCAGGATCCTAATAGAATTTACCCATCATTGATACATGTAAAGCTCTAAGAAGAAGAGGACTCAGTGTGTAATCAGTACCTAATACTTGTTACCTATTATTATTATTGAGTCCCTTTCACTTTGTAGTTGGTTATGGCCCTTGTGGGCATTTCCCTTATCATAGAATGTAGGAGCCATCAAATGTAAGTATTTTGGTTTTGTTCACTAATGTATCCCAAGCATCCATCAGAGTGCTTGGCAGAGAGTAGGTCCTCAATAATTTGTCAAATGAAAGAGTATTAGACTGGTTTCAATCAGGCTGCTGGCCTACCACCAGGCCTTTGACTTCAGCTTGACCCCATTAGATTTCAAATATGATGATGTGATCAAACATGCTCCAGGAAGATGCTGTTGATTCTCTGCTACATGTCCAGAGGAGCCATGATGACAGAAGGTGCTCATTTGTTTGTTTGAAAGTCATGATCAGGGGAGTCCCTGGGCCCTTGCTTTTCGTGAAGAGAGAGCATGAAAACTCTACATCTGATAGGAATTTTAGTGAAGCCTTCCATTTTGGCTTCTATTGGCTACATTTTAATAAAGCTCTCTACTTCTGGGAACTTTGTGTTATAGATATTGTCTTGGAGGGGAAATTATAAACAAAAGGAAACACATATTTTAAATTCATTGTTAAGATGCAATGTTTTTATAATGGATGGTTAAAACTTAGAGATAAAGACAAAATAGTAAAAGATTTAATTTATCTGGAATCTATTCCAAAGCAACACTAGGAGCTTTTGTCTTTGTAATTATGGCAAATGAAAAGAAATTAAATGTCACTTCAGGACAGATTTGGTTTGCAATTTAAGGTGAAAATACTTTTCTAGTTCATATAGTGTACGCTTTCTTGTAGCCCCTCAGGAATTCGCTTGTTGACTATGGAGAGAACAGCACAGCTAATTTGGCTTGGCTCATAAAAGTACAGGTCTCTTATTTCCTTTGTGGTGCTTCTCTGCAGAACATGCTTTAGTCAGATGATTTTTTTTTTCCAGTTTTTTCAAAGGTTTCCAACTTCTAGTCACTCGAGATTTACACTGCTTTTAAAGTCGAGGGATTTTTGGATTTGTTTAGTGTTCTAAATAAATCCTGGATTTATTTCTTTTTGACTTCTTATAATCCCCTATGATTATTTCCACTGTTACACATTTACCAATTACTGTCTCTGTTTTAAAGTGTAGTTGTCATTTGTAACTCAGTGGAGTAATATTGTTAGTTTGATACATTTATATTGTGTTTTGTGCCTTGGCCTCTATTTTCCACTCCTTTAATAGTTCATTCATGTTAATCACTAATTTTAATGTGCTTTGACCATAGTCATTAGGATTGGTAGATTTACCACGTTAATCCTTATTCTTTCCTATCTTTTATTACTCCATGTTTCTATTGCTCTATTGTTCCTATTGACTATGCCTCCTTGTTAGGAGTGATCACATTGTATCATCTTAACATATGTCTCACAGAAATTGTAAATTTCTTGAAGATATGGACAACAACTTTTCAACATTTTATCCCTAACACATAGCTTATAGTAGGTACTCAGTATATTTTTGTTGAACAAATAAAACTAAAATGTGGCTAGGTGCTATTTGTTATCTAAGCCTTTGGATGTACAGAGAAGAATGGAGAATAATAGCTATCACAAATATTTATGAATAGTATTATAGATATATATTTTTTTGGTGAGAAAGATTGGCCCTGAGCTAACATCTGTTGCCAATCTTCCTCTTTTTGCTTGAGGAAGATTGTCACTGAGCTAACATCTGTGCTAATCTTCCTCCATTTTGCATGTGGGATTCTGCCACAGCATGGCTTGATGAGCAGTGTGTAGGTCCACGCCTGGGATCCGAACCCACGAACCCTGGGCTGCTGAAGTAGAGTGTGCTAACCCAACCACTACCCCACCAGGCCAGCCCCAGTATTATATTTTTAAATATAAGGAAGTCTATAAGTAGGAAACTCACAACTCTGGTGGAACCTTGAAAACAAACTGGTCTTGTCCTACTTTCGAGAAGGACAAACTAAACAAATCTGACTTGAAATCATGTTATTGTGAACCCTCAGGTTACATATGATGGGACTATCTTATTGATGAGACTAACTTAAGCCAAGGTCCTTGTAAAATTATATTTTATATGCTGTCTTTGTTTAGGCTAAGCCACATTTTACTGAATATTGTATCTCTTGTGTATTAGTTAGTATTATGATAAGGTAGAGTTACTTTCAATGGAAATGCGTTCTATGTTCTTTCTTGATAAACATTCTGATTGTTAGGAAGCATTATTATTATTTTTAAGGGGTCATTAGGAAAGCAAGTTCTTGGATTATGAACATCTGAACTTAAATGTTGTGACAAGAATTACTTTTTCTGTGTAATGGTGCAGGATACCTGAGAATCTTAAATGCAAAGTTATCTATAGTCTGTCATGGCCTGAAGAACTAAACAAGTGCCAGGTATTAAAAATAAAAGTAACTTAGCAGTTTCTACTTTCACCCAGGATATAAAATGCTGGAAAGAATACCACTCCCACCCACCTTAACAAGGAGAAAAAGTCATAAACACTCTAAAAGCATAACTTTTCTTGAGCCCACTAGAGAGCTGAGGTCACGCAGTAACCTAAATTCCAAAGAGTGACAAGTCTATGGAATATGAACTGTCTCAACTTCTAGAGGAAGAGACAAGTGCCATATAAGGAAGAGACAAGTTGGAATACTTCAGCTAAAATTTTAACCAATTAATCAAGGCTGAGGGTAATTGGTATGCCAGCTTGAAATGAATGGGTTCTCACTCACTAGCAAGAATTTTTCTGTTCGCCTGTGCTGGATGCTCATGAGGAAAGGACAGGAGACTGCAGAGACCACTCCTCCTTGGAGCACAGGCATGCAGGAGGCAATATGGAACTTCAGGGGAAAACTCAAAGCCTTTCCTTTCCTGGTCCTTTCTCTTCTATGAATAAAAAACCTTAACCCACTGAAGACAAGCAGCAAACACTGTTATTCACAGGGCACAAGAACCATTTTGGCTAGGAAAAGAGTAGAAAGAAAAAACTCCTCTGCTGTGGGAGAACAGGAAAGCAGCCTGGGTTCTGTATCCCATAGTGCTACCAAACAGTGGTCAGATACCACAGGGGAAGGCAGGAAACTTCAGGCCCAGATAAGCCACAGACACAATGCAGAGTTTGACTGTCATGGGAAGGTAGGCAGAACTAATGAAAAAGCTCCACTTCAAGTTCCAGGAACACAGGGCCTGCCTAAGACCAAGGCTGAACTAGGAAAAGAGAAATCTCTTCCCCATGCCTAGCACTGAGTATCAAGCAATAGCAGTCTACAGCGGGGCGTGCGGCAAGAGTGTGGAGAGAGGCTTCCTCTGTGGGATAGGTATGTAGCAATGGCTGAAAGCTGAGGGTGAAGCACGGACACTGAGAAAAATTGCCTGGTGCTCTAGTCCTAAACTAAGCACAAGGCAATTGCAGCCCCCTACTAGAGGAATTTGAGGCCTGTGGTGCACTGAAGTGAACCCAGACACAGTTCATTTTTTGACTAGATTAACTCAACCTCTCATGCAAATGCCTAACAGAGGAGGGGCATAAATATGCGTTACCTCAACCTGTATTGTCCTACCTATAATGACAGACATTCATTTAAAAAAAAATCACAAGATAATCAAACAAGCAAGAAAATACAACCCATTGTCAAGGGATAAGGGAATCAAAAAATCAAGATGCAGCGATGTTGGAACAATTCCAAGATGTTAGAACAATCTGGCAAGAACTTTAAATAATTATAACAATTATGTTAAAAGATCTACTGGGAAAGGTGCACCATGTGCATGTATAGATGGAAAACTTAAGAAGAAAGATGAAACTATAAGAACAGATTATAAACAATTAAAAATTGTACAATTGTTATAAACAATTAAACAACGGAAATTAGAATTGAAGAGTTCCTTTGACAAATTTATCAATAGGCTTGATATAGCTGAGGAAAGAATGAGTGAACTTGAAGATAAATCAAGAAAAATTATAGAAGTTATCCAAACTGAAAATAGAAATTATCCAAACTGAAATACAACGTGGAAAAAAATGAGTGCTTAAAATAAACAACAAAAAAGGAACATCCAAAAGTTGTGAGACAGTATTAAATGGTTTAAAATATGTGTGTTAGAGTCCTAGCAGAGAATAAAGGCAAAAGAAATATTTGGAGAAATAAAGCTTGAGAACTCTCCAAAAACCATGAAAGATGTCAAACCATAAATCCAAGAAGCTCAGAGAACTGCAAGCAGGATAAGCACTCCTTCCATAAAACAATAAAAAAAGTCAAATAAAAAGAAATTTTGAAATACTGTAGTAATCAAAGATAAAGAGAGAATCATGAAGACAGCCAGAGATGAAGATATTTTACAAGTTCAAATAAACAAAAAAAAATTATAGTAGGCTTCTTGTTAGAAACTATGAAAGCCAGAAGGCAATGGAGTGACGTCTTTAAAGTACTGAAAGAAAAAAACCATCAACTCAGAATTTTATGCCAGTGAAAATAGCTTTTGAAAAATGAAGGCTAAAGATTTTTTTTTTGTACAAAAGTTTCAAACCAAAATATGAGAGAATTCATTGCCAGTAGAGCTGCCCTATAGGAAATATTAAAGAAAGTTCTTCCTGTAGAAGGAGTATGATATTAGGTAGAAACTTAGGGGCCGGCTCTGTGGCTGAGTGGTTAAGTTCGAGCGCTCTGCTGTGGTGGCCCAGGGTTCGGATCCTGGGCGCGGACATGGCACTGCTCGTCAGGCCACGTTGAGGCGGCATCCCACATCTCACAAGTGGAAGGACCTGCAACTAGGATATACAGCTGTGTATAGGGGGGGTTTGGGGAGATAAAGTAGAAAAAAAATAAAAAAGATTGGCAACAGTTGTTAGCCCAGCTGCCAATCCTTAAAAAAAAAAAAAGAAACTTAGATTTCAAAAAAAAAAAGAGTGCCAATAATGTTAAAAATAAAGGTAAATAAAAGATACACTTTTACATGTTTTTAATCACTCTAAAAGAAAATTGACAGTTTAAAGTAAAAATAGTGAAAATATACTGTAGGTTTATAATATATGTAAAAATAAAATGCAAGAAAACCAAAATACAAATTATAGGAGGGAGGAACTGGAAATATATTGTTGTAAGGTTCTTATACAATATGTGAAGTAAAAACATTATTTTAAAGCAGACTAGGACAAGTTAAAGATGGACAGTGTCACCTTTAGAGCAACCACTAAATTTTAAGAAGGGGGTATGGCTAATAAGCCAACTGTGGAGAAAAAAATTAAATAATAACAAATGCACAGTTAATCTAAATGGTTGAAGAAAAGGGAAAAACGGACATCCAGGAGAGAGAAAACAACTAGAAAAGTGGTAGATTTAAACTCACTATATCAATAATTATCTTAAAAATTATCTAAATACGCTGATTAAAAGGCAGAGATTGTCAGATAAGACAAATTCTATTAGATAATAATACAAAACGCAGCTGTATACTGTCTAAAATAAACTCCTTTAATATAAAGACATAGATCTTTTAAAAGTAAAAAGATGGGAAAAGATATACCATAAAAACCCAAATCAAAAGAGAGTGGAGTAGCTACACTAAAATCAGACAAAATAAACTTCACCCAAGAAATACCCAGGATTAAGGGGGACATTACGTATTGATAAAGATGTCAATTCATGAAGAAGACATAATAATTTTAAATGCGTATTTAAAGCACAGCAAGACTTCAAAATACATGAAGCAAAACTGATAGGAATAGAAAAAGCCATAATTACCGCTGGAGACGTCAATACTTCTCTCTTAGTAATCAATGAATCAAGTAGTGAGAAAATAAGTAAGAATATAGGAGATATAAACACTATTAACCAATTTAATTGGCATTTAACGTTCATTAAAGTAGACCATATTCTGGGCCGTAAAACAAATCTGAAGTTTTGAAGAATTCAAATCTTATAAAGTATGTTCTCTGACCGCTCAAGGATTATACTAGAAATCAATAATAGAAAGATATCTGGAAAATTACAAAATATGTGATGAAACAACATACTTCTAAATAAGCCAGGAGTCAAAGAGGAAATCACAAGGGAAATCAGAAAATATCTGGAATAGAATGAATAAGAAAATATGACATATCAACAATTGGGGATGTACCTAAGTATATAAATTAATAAAAGGAAATGAATAAAAGGAAATTTATAGCATTAAGTTCTTACATTAAAAACAAGGAGTTTATATCAATGCTCAAAATTTTCTTCAGAAACTAGAAAGAACAGAAAATTAAACCTAAAGCATGCAGAATAATGCCTAGTCAGACAGAAAAAAAAAAGAGAAAAATAAAGTAAGAGGTAAGTTGATCCAAAATTCAAAGAGATAACAATGGAAAATCCCAAAAAATGAGTTGTTTTTTTTGGAAGGAGGTGGAGAGATGAGTACTTGAAAAGTTGACACAAAAGTCTGTATGGAAATTTATATGGAAGTGCCTAGAATAGGATGATCTCTGGATATCAAGGCTTAGTATAAACCTATGTTAACTGAACCAGTATGAAATTGGTGGAAGAACTGATAAATAGTCCAATAAGGTAGACTTGCCGGCCTAAAAACCAACTCTGACATATGTGATGCCTTAATTTATAACAGTAGGGAAAGGATAGACGTCAGTAGCGCTAGGAAAAATTATGTATCCGTGCAAAAAAGGAATACATTGGGTCCCTATTTCATACCACACACCTACTTAATTTTAGACCCACATGTGAAAGGCAAGACTGCAAAGCTTTTAGCAGCTAATGTCTGAGAGTCCTTCTTCATGTGCTAATGAAGCAGAGCTGAAAACATTTCTTTGAGTTTGGATACTTTGGCTTAGGTAATTTAAAAAGCTTTTTGAAGAAGATGTAAATTGAGCTGGGCTTTGAAGAATGGGTAGGATTTGGACAAGTAGAAATTACAGAGGAAGACATTCTAAGCACAAACAAAATATAGTCTTTGGGGAAAAGTGATTAGACTGGTATTGAGAGGATGGGGAAGATGGTTAAGTGCAAAACAGTGAACTCTGAATGCCGGATGCAGGAAGTTGGGATTTATCCAACTGGGCAATGGAAGCGAGGATATGACATGATGCAAGTGATAATGTGGCGGCAGTGCCTAATACGGATTGGAGTGAGGAAGCAGAAGAATGCAAGTGGTGTATTTAACACCGAATGAGTAAGTGTTAGAACCTTCCTTAAAACGATAGAGGCGAGTAGGGGCTGGCCTTGTGGCTGAGAGGTTAAGTTCGCGTGCTCCGCTGCAGGCGGCCCAGTGTTTCGTTGGTTCGAATCCTGGGCGCTGGCATGGCACTGCTCATCAGACCACGCTGAGGCAACGTCCCACATGCCACAACTAGAAGGACCCACAATGAAGAATATACAACTATGTACTGGGGGGCTTTAGGGGAGAAAAAGGAAAAAAATAAAATCTTTAAAAAAAAGAAAAGATAGAGGAGAGTGTTCCCAATATGGTGAATGGATGATTGAATGTGGCAGTGAGTCCAGGGAGTCAAAGATAACGAAGATTTTAACTCAGAGTAACCGGAGGAATGGTGGGAGATCTTTAATAGCAAGAGGAACATAAGGAAGACATTTTGGAGAAAATAATAATTTTGAAACATGTTAAACTTGAGGAATGAGCAATACAGTTCAAGTAGAAATGTTCAAACAGCCATTGGAAATGGAGAGTGGGAGCTCCTCGGGAGAGGCGTTTGTGTGTGATTGAATCTAGTGATGTTTGAAGCTGAAGTTACAGGTGAGCTCTTAGGATGAGAACTTGAAGAGAATAATAGAGGGCTGGTACTGAGTCTCCGGGAACACCCACATTTAGCAAACGGAAGGAAAAAAGGAGGCAGCAAAAGAATCTGGGACAAGGTGATTAGAAACACGTGAAAAAACACAAAAGGCTGGCTTTCAAGAAGAGGTGCTGTTAACAGCTTGAGTTGCTACAAATTGGTGAAGAATGAAGGCGAGGCAACTGCCTTTCGAGTTTGTAGGAGATCGTGGATAACATCAGGGGCACAGCTTCAGTGGAGGTAGGGAGGCAGCCAAATCTTGAGGGCGCAAGCAGAGTGTATGGGAGTTCATTCCCAAACATTTTGAAAATAAGAGAAAGTGGATTATAGATAGAGAAAATAAAATGTCATTTATTGAGCAATTAGTTTAAATTTATCTTCAAAGATAGAAGGAGACTTAGAAATTACTTAATTCAGAGGTAGTGTTCTGACTGTATGGGGGACAAATGTAGTCACCAAGCTGTACCACACCACGGCAATAGATTGCTTAAAAAGTCGAATTAGGTGTGAACACTTAGAAATGGAAAATTTTCCATAAAAATCCCTGATTTCTAGTGTCTCTTAAAAAATTGGAGATTTGGCAGCACTGGGCCTGTATTCCTACATACCATTAATCAGCTGGAGTTGAATAGCAGCTGCCCCTTGGAAGGGCACGCATTCTTCACGTAGCCACGGTCCCCACTCGGCCTGGGTCGATCCAATAGACTAGCTGCTGGATCCTGGTAGGTTTTTGTGTTGGCCATCCATGATTAAGCCCAACTCCCTCATTTTTAGAAGAGGAGACTGAAGTCCTAAATGAAGGTGTGACTTGTCCCAGTCTGGTCAGGGGAAGAATCCGTTTTAGAGCCCATAAATCTGTGTTCTTATTTCAGTAAGCCTCCTACTCTGTCAACTCAATGTTTTTCTCTGGCTTGGTAGCCTCTTCAGGAGCAGCTCATGGCAATTTTCACCCCCCTCCCAGCTTATAGCATTGCCAAATGGCACCTCCATGATTTGTTTGGCTCTGCTCCTGACGAGGTTCTCATTGCTTTTCATGTGATTTAGATGATGACCAAGGCTATTCCTCTTTGGACAAGAAGGAAACTCTACTGGTCACCAAGTCCAAGCTCACTCTTTTCAGAACTCTGGCATAATGTGAGGCACATAAATTCCCCATAAGTTTCCTTTTATGGAGATTTTTGAGGCCTAAGTGGAATGATGCTAAACAATGACTATCATGTGTTGCCTCCCAAAGTAGAAAATTAAGTTCAGCTCTCTGAAATGAGTACCAGATCATTCTCTCCAAGTCCCTCCACCCCAGATCTATAGTTAGTTTTTCAAGGGAATTTGAATATTGCGTTTGAATTTATATTCTTTCTGCTTTAAGAAGAAAGTAATAAGACAATGGTTTTTCTTATTTTCCTTCTAGATGTGAAAATTCACTAACCTGTCAAAAGTATTCCTTTGAAATTTAGGAGAGGCCATAATGCTATAAAAAACGAGACTATATGATTATCTAGAGCA
The DNA here is from genome assembly GCF_037783145.1 of Equus przewalskii. Taxonomy (NCBI): domain Eukaryota; kingdom Metazoa; phylum Chordata; class Mammalia; order Perissodactyla; family Equidae; genus Equus; species Equus przewalskii. Next base: position 85,642,300 of record NC_091832.1, read on the forward strand.
AAAACAGTTTCTAACCCATTCACTCAGAAAGGGTTTTCTGAAAGCTTGGGATAACGGCTGTGTTAATTCCTTTCTTTCTCTCCACCCCCAGCCTTTGCCCCTCTACCACCCAATATGAATGGGTCTGGTTTATCGACCTTTGGCTATTGGATTTAAGGAAGACAGTGTCAGTCCTTAATGTTTAAAGATATAATGACCCTGTGAAAATTTGGAGATACTGTTAGTTCACTGAAGTATGACTCCTGATATAAATAGTATTTTGGAGTGTTCCAAACCAGCCAATTCTTGCCTGGGCTTATCTCTTTCATGTAATGCCTTCCCAAACGCAACCTATATTAGCCAGATACACTAATGATATGATTGTTTTCCACCCTCTTCCTCTAGAGTTTCTGACTTCGTAGGTTGTACAGTCTGTCTATCAAGTTATCATTGATAACAGTTTTGCAACCTGTTTTCCCACTGCACGACTTAGATCACCGCATTTCCAGCCTGTGATATCAGCTTCTTTGCTGCCTGCTGCACTGCCACATCTTAAAAGTTTGATGACAGTAGTCCCCACTGCCAGTACCACTTTCTCAATTAGTCAGGTTGGGCTAAATTATGGCATGTGGTAAACAAGCTGTGGAATCTCAGTAGCTTAGGAGATAAGGGTTAGTTTCTTTCTTAAATCTCTGTCCAATGCAGTTGAGGTTGCTCTCCTTCAGCTTGTGCTACTGCCATCTTCAACACATGGTCTCCATGGCTGCCTTCATGGATGCTCATGCATTGGATTTTATGAAACAAGCATGAAAATGATGGCATATTGTTTCCCTCTCCATGTCACTGGCCAAAACCTGGTCACTTGTACCTAATCCAACTATAGGGGACATGGGAATATTTATTCTTCCCTTTTTTCTGAGAAAAAGAAAGTAGAATTGGTGAATATCAATCCAATCTTGCCACAATGTGGATCTGAATATATTACTGCTTTCAACTGTGAATAGCTCTTTTTTTTTTTTTAAACAAGTACCTTCTGACCTTCTGACACAGAGATTTGGGGCTCTATAATTCAACTTTATCATTTGACCAAGCACATTAGATCACCAAAGAAAAAACTCGTGTACAGAGGGATCAGGATCTCAAATATCATTTGTGCTGCATACCTCCTAAACAGGAAAATAAAAGTATTTAAATAGGTATATACACTTGTTCAAAATCTAAGTGTCTGTTCCAGCAAGAAAGAATCAATATGTATGAATGTGTCTATCGGTGTGGTTACTAATAAGTTATAATCTTTCTCAATTCCAACCACATGTCTACTTTTCCAGTAGATTTTTAAACAAAATGAGGAGTTTCTTTGAGTCACTCAAGAGTAAATGATTTGGCTACAGCATTAGATGCATATATTCAAATGATGGCCTCCTAAAGTCAACTGCAATATTGTCCTAATGTTCACCTAGAAGTTTTATCGTTATTGAGGATATTAATGAAGTTTTATTCAAAGTAAATATTTACAGTTGGCATGTTAATTGTCTGGCTCATTGACATGGAGTGGCGTTGCAATATAATTATTACAGAATAACGGTCAATGAAGCAGATAAAATGCAACATCTTGTAAAAGCTTACATGCTAAAATTGCTATGCAGGTAGGGAGCGTAGAATTCCATCAACTTGAATCAGGCAGGATGGAGGTTAATTTTAATCTTTAAGAATTTGAATGTGTGGGTGTAGCATTTTATCAATTCTAAGCAGTCAACGAAAAGTTGTAAATATTACCTCCCACTTTCTGAGACTTGATTTCTTCACCTGTAAAAATGGGAAAAATAGCAGGATGATGCTATACCCTTACGAAGGTGCTTGAAGAATGAAGCAGAATCATCTCTATGCAGTGTTTAGTACAGTACAGGAACACAGAGGGAGTAACTATCCTGCCGCTGCTGCTGAGGGTAATGATGACTATTGATGGTAGCAACAAGTCAGGCAGGTCAAGCAAATGATTTTCTTTTGCTACAGAAAGGCACGATATGATGCGTTGTGTGCAGAACGGACTCCCTTATCCTGCTGCCCTCAGAAAACTTGTCTACTTTTGTCTTCCTCCTTCCTTCCTCCAAGTCTCTTACTGTTTCTACTTTTTACAACATAAAACTAGCCAGTGTGTTTTTGTCTCAATGCCTTCTTCCTCCTCTAACCAATACTCTCTGCTTCAGTTCCTGCCCATTTTGCTGATAATTCTGGTGAAGGTTATTTAGTTAGGGATTTGTCTTCTGTTGGCCCTTTGATGAAGAGTATTCAGGATAATGGGAGCTTTTATTATTCTAATTTATTGAGGAAGCTAGAGGGATAACCAGGAAGTTCTGATGTCTGTTCTCTACTTCTGTTTCCCATTCTCTCTCTTTCTTTCTCCCTTTCATTGTGGACTTTTGCTTTTCAAATTGATGGGTCAATGATTTTCACTTTAAATGTACTTTCTTCCTTTCCTAACAACCCCCAATGATCACACATTTTGCTAGTGAAAATTTGCCTAGAAGGATATTTCTTCAATAATTCTTATTGCCTCTCTTTCTTCCCTCTCCTTTCTGCCTCTTTTCTTTTCATCCAGGGCCACCTTGCTGCCTCTCTCCAGGGGGCAGTTTTCACATTGAATTCTATGTGAATAGTATCACCCATTGTTGCACATTAAGCCATCTTGCCCCCAGACAAACCTAGTCTTATTAGAACAATACTCTTCAGAATCGTATTTAATCTTATTACTATAAAAATATAAATGAATCAGAAATTTCTAAGCTAGAGATATTGAGCAATATTAATATACATACTAATATAGAGAAGTTAATATAATTTTATGAAATGCACACTTTTTCCTTCTAAGATGACAATAGATCCATCTGACCTCATTTTTCTCAGAAAGGAAATAAAATTGGAGTCTTTGACAATATTATGCTTCTTGACTTGTGGGTCTTATTACTATTATATCTTTACAGAGTGCCTCAGATCTCATAGGCAAATTCTCTGAAAGTTCATTAGTATGGTTGAGGACCCGGCAACTCCTTCAGAAACCCCTTTCCCCACAAGACTTACCATGTCTGGGATCCTGTGAGTGATGGCATCATGGAGAATAACAACGATAATTATTATTTTAAGAGCTACAAGTAGTGCTTTTGGACAAAGCTATTACTGAGATGACTATGAAATGAGTCATATGTTCTCCAACTTCTACACTGCTTTATATCAGTGGCAGTTTCAGATGGTTAGTGTTATTGCCTTTCCAAACCATTTTGACATTTTTTGTTTACAAGCTTGCTAAGATGGTATGCTCCCTGCTCTGTTCAACTAAGGTCATCGTATCTGAACTACGAGAGTAAGCATTTCGGAAAGTGCTTGGAGATGTATCCCAGCCTCAAAATTCTTTGTAGAAACCATCCAGTTTTGGAAACTTTACTGGTATGCCGATTCTTGCTGCCTCTACCACACTTTTATTGTCAACTTTTTTTTTTGGTGATTAGTCTAGGAGAGCTCAGAGAACATTTGCACACTTTAAATACATTCTGTGTTTCCCCTCTATCACACATGATAATGGAACAAAAATATAAAAGAAAGAAGTTGTAAATATTTAATATCTTTCTTTTAAGTTTATTTTAAGTTGACCTTGATTTTTTTTTTTAGGTCTGGAGCAATAGGTTTGTATCTGATTTGTGAATCCATAGCATAGCTCAGTTTTGCATCCTCAGGCACTTGTATTGGTGGATATTTAAAACATTAACACGATAAGTGAATATTACTTGAACACCTACCATCTGGTCCTCTTTCTCTTAATGAGACTCACTACTTGCATGAACTGTTCCTGCTAATGGGTTTGTGTTGGCTTTTTCTGACATGGCAAAGTGGTGTGAAGGTTGACAGCCACTGATCCAAAGGGTGGCTGTTGATGAAAACTGAGAGATTAAACAGTGCAGGACTTGAACACAGAAATTGCCTGATAAAAGATGATTTTTTTCTTCTTTATTATTACTTTAAATGATTGGGATAGTAACTTATGAGAGCTGTGAGTTGAATTGAATTAAATGACCACATTACCTGTTCATTCCTATCCAAGCCCCCTTTCTCCCTCCTTGCTTCAGTTTTAAGAGAGAAGGCAGTAAGAGCATGATAAGGAGGAAGGCAGGAGACAATCTACAAATAGAAAACAAGGCAAGGAGGCAGAGGCTGGTGACAGAGGACAGCAGAATGCAGGAAAAAAAGAGAAAAAAAAGAGTAAAGTAAGATAACAGATATGGGAATTTAACTGCTGATAATAATAGTTCTCTTCTATGGAGAGAAAGTGAGCTAATATTTAATGAGCATCAACTTATCTGTGCTACCGACTTTTCAAACTTCTAGAAAAATCATAACTATCTTTTGCATTACAGTTATAATTGTTCGCATTTAATGTGGGAGAACTTGGCACACAAAGGGGGTGGGATCTGTCCAAGGCAATATGTGTGCACAGCAAGTATCTGCGAGGAAGTATATTTCACCCTACCTACATTCATGCCAAGTCCTCAGAGAATTAAGAGATGAAAGTAAGGCTACAGTGAATGGTTTGTTTATAAGATGTTTTCATAGCGGTCAAAATTATTTAAATAATGGATAAAATATAATTAGCAATACAAGAGTGTTACTTCTTAATAAATAATATTGACTCATGGTCCCCTATTTCATCACATAAAAGCTAATGATACCATGAGGACCTTAGAATCTTACTTATGTTTCCAAGGGAACACACGAATCATCCACACCCTTGAAGGCAGCATCTCCCTGGCAGATTCTGTGCTGGGTTCTTGGTGTGTGTAGATACTGACCCAGGCATTCCAGGCTTGTGGGGCATGACTTAGGATGCCTGAACCCCTCTCCTCCCCCAGCTAGTTATTTCTGGACACATACTGCCTTATCTCTTTATTGTAGTGTACAAATACTATCATTTTCTGTAAGTGCCATGACTTGGGAAAAGTTGGGAAACACTGCTTTAAATATTAGTACCTTCAGAACTTTCTCTAGTAAGATAAATATGAAATTCTGCAGACTGTTGTTATATCCCAAATCTGACAGAGACACCAGGACAGGCAGAGAGGATGAAGGCAAGCTGCCAGGAGCCTTGGCCATCTGCAAATTAAGGCAAATATACTGCACTTCATTCAAGCTTGACCGGTGAAGTGTAGCCCAGAGCAAGACGCATGTGGAAATACTAGACACCCTTCACAGTTCCCTCGATAAAACATTTTTTGGGAACTTCTTTCTTAACGTGGACATGGGAGGGAACATAACGGTGTGTGGCAGGATGGAACCTAACGACGACTATTATCTACTACATTTTCTCTGGGTCTCCTCTTAAATGTAACTTTTTCTCTAAAACTCAGGCTACCTTAAGTAAAGTTTTAATCTAATGTCACCATATAATGATCTTCTGAAGGGCCCCAAAACTGACGACTTGTGTAGCATTTTTCCCTAGAGATGTTCTAGGATTCACTTGCTCTCAGATGGCCCGCTAAATCACTCAGTTTAGTAATAAGAAGCCATTAACTCCATCAGCGCTTATTGTCTTCAAAAGTCATAACTCTCGGTATAAGATGGCTGTGGAGCTGCTCAGTGCCCTGTCATCTCATGACTGTTGGTTGTCATTTTAGTCTCAAGTAATGAGATCTGTAAAGGTGCCTCTTTCCAGTCAAACTATACAATCTTTATCACATGTAAATCCTCCTGCAAGAGGTGATTTGTCCCTTTTCCTTTCGTGCCCCATCGTTGGCCTTGTAAGAAATTATTGGTCAGGGTTGTTACGATCTTCTGGCACAACACCTTGGGTGAAATTAGTGCTTAGAAAAAGTCATGAATAAGTTCAGAGGTGTCGCCTGTTCATGCATTCTCGTATGATGGCCACCAATGTGTCAGGTCTGATGGATAACACTTTTGATAGCATAAATTCTCATTTTTTTGTGCTTAGGAGAAATTCTAACATGCCTGAGAAATTTTTATATATTTCAGATTCTAGATTATGAATCTATTGTAGTACCACAATACTACAACAAACAAAACAAAACTGACCAATATTCACGGGTTGTTGTTATTATAGCCACATTTTTTGGGAGGATCAACTTGCGAATATTGACAGTTTCAGAATCCCCAGTCACAAAAGCCAAGAGGTTGATTTACTGTGAGAAAATATGTGCATCATTTGTTCCTTCCCAGTATCTTTTGGGCTTAATATTTACGTTTTAATTCTAAAGTGACAAATTTAATAGCGTACTGGGCTAAAATATAACACAGTTCCCTGCTCTATAATTTTCTCTGATTAAATCCGGGAGGTTAATGTCCCTCTTTAAAAATGCATGTATTTTACCGTTAAACAAGTAGTCAGTTCCATTAAGGCTGGAAAGGATCAAGCAGTTGCTTCAGGTGCAATTGTCTAAAAAAGGACTCTCTCCAAGGAGTGCCAAGTAGCACAGCCTGAAGACATTCCTACTGAGCCTAGAAGCGATGGGACTTTGACTTCTGCAGGAAAGCATTCTGAACTATGTCTTAGAGCGTACGGCAATAAGTGCTTGTGTCCTCACAAGAGGGTTATTTTTCATTGGGATTTGTCTTTTGGCCTTTGTCCCCTGTGTGTACGTTTCTGATGTGGAGTGTTTTTGCTATTTGTTTAAATTAGTGTGTGCTTAGAGGAATGCGATAGAGAATGTGAAAGCATTTCTGGAATTCTTTGGAATGCTCTGGCTATTTGCAAGAACTTTCCTGCTTTCAGATTGATTGTTTTGACAGACAGGTGCTGACTTTCCCTAAGTTAATTATCCTGGTAACAAAGAGATGTGCAATTCCCATCTATCTTTAATGTTGGGAGAACCTGGATATGTTAGCCTCACTTAATGATAACAGATAACGTTTGCTCAGCACTACTTTATGCTGCACGTAATGAGTCTAATCCATCATGACAAATGTTTGATGTAAGTGCTATATGATTATTTCACAGATGAGAAAACTGAGGCTTTGAGAAATGATGCAGTTGTCCCAAGTGACACAGCTAATCAATGTTGGAGAATTCAGTGCCCAGCCCTCTGATACCAGAAACTGACCTTGCAAATGTTCAAGCTTTATAAATGTTTGGTATATTAGAGGATGCCATGTATAAGCTTATCATTTATTAATTATCCTGAGAGACTGGAGATTCTTCTCTTCTTTGGTAGTGGTTTGTTTTTGTTAGTTTCTATGTACTTTGTACACCAGCACAGCATATCTGACTGTGTTCTTTAGAATGACTTTGATGCCCTGCTTACATAAATTAACCTATAATTTTCCCCATGGGAATGCTCTTTCCCTCCTCTGCCAGGTGTCCTTCCTTTCATTCTTTCACACCTAGTTTAGCTATTACTTTATTATGACGTGTTTTCTGAATTCCCCAGGTGGACTCAATCTCTCCCCATTCTATGTTCTGAGGACCCTTTGCTCTCAACTCCTTTAGAGCAGTTATCAAGTTATTGCATAGTTATTAGTGTGCATATCTTCTTCCCTTCATTAGGCTTGAATCTACTTGAGGCAGAAGTATTATCCGTCTGTCTCATTTTCTCAGCATGTAGCACAGTTGTGCATATACTCATAGAGAAGTGGTAGGAGGTCCAGGAAGACAGGAGAAATGAGAGGAATTACTGTCATTTAACAAGATATTAATAATGACATCATTTTTATCATCCAGAAAAGCACTGAAGTTAATAGTCTGTGTTCCTATGGTAGAAGAACTAGTGTATGATTAGAAGGATGCAGGTTTGGGTGGACCTGAAACATACAATTTGGGACACTCTCCTTAAAATCTTTTTTACAAAATTACAAATACAAAAGCATATAAAAAGTAAATATTTATTACAAATAAGAAGTCACACAAAGTGACAAATTAATAAACTCTGAGCAATACCACACATCTTATAAATTCAGAAAAATAGCATAATGTTTTTTATTAATACCCTGGCCTGCAGACTTCCCTTTTCCCATATGTTTTTTGGCTGCATGCTTTTTTTTTTTTGAGGAAGATTAGCCCTGAGCTAACTTCTGCCAGTCCTCCTCTTTTTGCTGAGGAAGCCTGGCCCTGAGCTAACATCGTGCCCATCTTCCTCTACTTTATATGTGGGATGCCTACCACAGCATGGTGTGCCAAGCAGTGCCATGTCTGCACCCAGGATCCGAACTGGCGAACCCTGGGCTGCTGAGAAGCGGAACGTTTGAACGTAACCACTGTGCCACTGGGCTGGCCCCTTGGCTGCATACTTTTTTATCACCTCTGCACAAGACAGTACTTTTGTAATATTTTCCAGAGAGAATACTAACATGATTGATAGAAATTTATTTTTTATTTATAAGGTAGAAAAATTTGTTTCAGCTTTATAACTTGTTCCTGGTAATGTCATGTAAGCTATTGAGATTGCTATCAAATTTGGGAAGGCCTCTATCAAGTTTATTTCATATATGAGCGTATGATTGGAAGGATTTCCCAAGGACTAGCTGTACATCCACGTTACAATGCCACGTGAGTTGGCAAAGCAGGTATATTCCTTTTACAATTGAAAAAAAGAAGACCATTGGACAAATTGATTCATATCATCTGCCTTTGAATAGGAGTCATCTGACTTGAAACTCTTCCCTAGGTTACCTTGAAAATGTCATGTGCGGTCAGGAGGGCCAGAAGAATGAGGAAGTTGACGTGGCCACTGCATTTCTCAACAGGGAGATCTCGGTGGACTTATAGCAGTCATTTCACTGTAGTGTTGGAGAGAGAGTCCAGATTTCAAGGCGAGAAGGAAGAACTAGGTGCTGAGGAAAAAATGGAGACGGTGGGTATAGGACGTACGTTTGAGACTTTTGTAAAGTCAGAAAGAAGATGGTAAGAGAAAGACCAGTAGGATTGAATAACAAACAGGGAGGGAGGGAGCTGTTTGCATTTTCAAGAGACAGTTGCTTAAAGTCACATTTGGAAATTTGTCTAACCAGCTCTATGGGGTCTCAGAGGTAATTGCTAAGGCATGGTTTGTGGGAGAGTGTACAATCACCAGTGTCGAAATGCTCCCTCTAATTACTCATCGTGTACCTGTCAATCATAAGTTTAGATAACTCCATGTTTTAAGTTATTCAGCTTACCGTCTTTCAGGGGACTATTAACGATACCTTCAATTAATGTATCACTTCATTTTTATGAGGTACTTTCACATCCGTCATCTCACTGGAGCATCATAGTTGTTAAATTATTTATTTTACAAGTTACAAGAAAGAAGTGAGGTCTTAAAGATCTTATCTTAAAGATGTCCAGGTGAAAATTCAGAAGGAAAGACTGTCATCAATTCTGTAAACTGAAAGAAGGGAATGGCACTCAAAGTGGTTTCCCCTACTTGGCTGTGTGGAGCTACGGGATCAGTAGCGATATTTATGGAGAATTTTTAAGTGTTTTTTTCTGCAGCATGCAATGTATTTCCTCTCCCTCCTCTATGTCCCCTACAAAATGTTCAGAAAAATGAAGTTTATTGTCCCAATGTTTTTATACCAAAGGATTCTCAAGAGGAATAATTATCACGCTTCAGTGTGAATAAAAATGCCTAGGAGAGAGAGTAAAAATGCAGATTCAAATCCAGTAGAAGCAGGGTGGGATGGGGAACTCAAAGGCGTTCTGAGCGCTGCATCCAGGTGGGCGCGGGTCACAGGTTGGAGAGGGAGATAAGGACTGAGCTGACACCTGGATTTCACCTATTTTAGAAACCTGAGGCTTAGAGAACTCAGACACTCTTTGGTGGCTTAGAGCTGCTAATAGGAGGCAGCCCTTGGATATGCACTTTACTCTTCAGGCCTCTAGTCCTCCCCTGTCTCTATAACTGTGCCCTAAGAGATGGCAAAAGTCCATGCAATGTGGCCAAGAGCATGGACTTTTAGAGCCAGCCTCCCTGGATGTGAATCTTAGCTCTTCCACTTATTAGCTATATTATCTTGGGCAAAATATTTAATCTCTGCTTGCCTCATTTTCCCCATTGGAAAATGGGCATAATTTGTCATAAGATTAAATGAACTACTATTGGAAAAGCCTATCGTAAGCATCAGGAAACGATTTGTAAGATAATTAGGAAACTCTTCTCTCACGGCCTACGACGTAGAAGACAGTACTTTATTTATCAGTTTGCCACAAGTGGGTACCGCACTTCAGCTTCCTCCCAACCCTCATCCTCACCTGCTGTGTACACGTGTCCCGTGTATCCGCAGCTCTGACTTCACCGGATCTCGTCTTTCTGCTTTGCGGGCTCCAGGAGAGGGTAGAGCAGCTGGTTCCATGCAGGCGGTAGTTCCCTTCAGCGCAAAACCAGCAACCTGAGAAAGAGGAGCTGAGTCTGTTCTGTTGCTCTGCCTTTGCTCACAGCCCCTGAGACATTCAGGTTTTAGTTTTTAAATTTTCGAGTAGGAAATGATTGAAAATATTACCCTGGCACAGGAGAAAGTTTTATTTTTTAAACTATTGCCCTTTGGGCATTCTAATATTCTACCTTAACTGGCCGGGAAATTACAGATTTTGCACATCTGTAATGATTCTCTTTCCTCTTTTGTTTTCAATTTTTCTCAGAGGAAAAGTATTCTCACTTGCCACATGTGGCCAGTCCTTTTTTCTGTTTCATTTGTCAAGGCAAAATAGATATACACTTAAAAATTAGAACTTCTTTCTCTGATAGTGCCTAGCAGTTCTCAGTTGCTTGTTATTTTTGGATGATGTTTCCCTTTGATAGCTTATGACATCATACTTCTCAGGGGTGTTGTCAGCAGCTGTTAGCCAGCCAGTGGGGCAGGAAGTCCAGCAGCTGTGTGTTGGCCTTTCTCCTTTCCTTGCGTCACAAAGGTAGCACATATGAGAGGATCTTCATAGATTTTTTTCTGTTGAAAGTTGTTACCAGCCAGACAAGCCACTGGCTCACTGAGCTGTAAATGGCGGTGGGGCAGGATTGCTCATACCTGCTGCTGGGCATGCAACCCGGTGCACTGGTTCTGTAGATGGTATGGCAATATTGACGTATACGTATTACAAATGCACGCATAGTACTTATTACAAAGTACATATGAAGAAGCCTTGAAAATATGCAGTCTCTGATTTGGTAATCCCATTTCTAGAATTTTTTGTGTCTAAGGAAATACTTGGGCAAGTGTACCAAGGTGTACAAACAAGGCTGTTTATAAAAGTGAGTTATCTGTAACATCAAGAAAATTGTAAACAACCGAATTATCCATGAACAATGGATTGACTAGTAACTTAGGGTGCATTGACAAAATGGAATATCAGGCATCTATTTAAAACTATGATATAGAATATAATGGATATATTTAATATGTATGTTTACAAAACAAATATATTTATGATATATGTAATACATATATTTATGTTATTTTCTATGTGAACAAGGATCATAGCTTAATAGATTAAACATTTTTGTGTATATTTACCTATGTATGAATTTTTATTGGCTTAGAAAAAGTCAGAAAATATAAACAAGAAAGTGTAACCAACAGTTATTTCAGATTGTGGATTACGGATGATTTTCATTTTCTTATTTTAATGTATTTCTTTTTCTAGTTTTTCTCACTAACAGCATATGTTACTTGTGTGATAAAAAATGACCACGAGGAATGGTTCCTGAATGACAAAGAGAGTGTTGCAAACTGTTGTTCCACGTACCCCTATTTAGAAATGTTTATATATGTGAACATATGTTAATAACATTTCATTATGTCAAATGGAGAAGAAGACAGAGGTAAGATGGCCTCTTGCAATGCCCTGTCAGTAATCAAAGAGCTGAAATCTCATTAGGTTTGCCATTTTGTTGACTTTTACAGAAATATACCACCATAAAATTAGACCTTTGTTGGGTTAGCTTGTGGACCATCTGTTTTTATACTCTCAAATCTGTGCTACAAAATCCAGAAGGATTGATTGTCCTCTGTGTGTTCACAGTGCACATACAGGAGCCAAGAGAAATAAAGAATGAAACAAAAACCAATGTATATATTTGTTCTATATTTTACTTGGAAAATGTTCTAAAGAAGCATCATTAGAGCCCAAGATTCCACGGCATTGAATTCGTTTTTTGTGCTCTATACCATTTACATTTTTGTAGACTCTTATCTGCAACTTTGTGGCCACATTACAAGTAACCTATGGGATGCCAAAGGTCTTTATTAAATGCTTTCTCAGGTTGGGTTTTAATGTTTCTACAATAAGGAAGAAAATATGTCATCATGGTGAGTTAGAAAACCAGATTTTAAGTCTGCTTCTGCGACTGACTGCTGTATGATCTGGCATGACAATGGTGATGAGGTAATAGCAGTAGTAGTGGGTAGTAGTGGTAGAAGTAATTTCTAGGTAGCTGTACCACTATCTGTGAATTACTCTGGATTGTTGGACTGTCCTTCTTTGAATGCAACTTTGTTCAGAGACTGGTTCATATGGGCCTTAGCTTTTGTGCTAGTTACTTACCATTTAATGAAAGAAAACGTGATTATTATTAATATTGTCAGACACGTATTGAGAACTTAATATGCCAGCCAGAGCGGGCAGACCAGTCATCATGGAGCCTGACTTCAGCCACAGAACAGTCCAGGCACAGACTCCCAGGCAAAGGGACACAGAAGTGACCCTTTGAAGGGGACCAGAGTTTTAGGCAGGTTGCAGGCAGGGAGTCATGAAGGAATAAGACAAAATCCCAACTATCTGAACTGGGACACAAGGTGGAGACTATATCTCAATGAAAAGACAACACCACTTGTCAGACTTGGGGCACTAAATCAGAGTGAGAATATTGACAAGGCTGACTTGATGCTGAGTCCCAGAGTCTTGGGCTTTGTCCCCTAAATCGTAATTCCTGCCTAACATTAGGATTGGCGCCCAAGGTAGTTCTTATTCTTTACTATGAATAGGAATCATCTGGGGTATTTATAAAACTCGAGATTGAGAGGCTCCATTCCTAAAGATTCTGATCCAGTAGATTTGGGGTTGGTCCTAGGAATATGCATTATTAGCATGCCTCCACCCCATCAAATATTCTGCTAATGCTGGCGCATTTGAGAGTCAATACAGTAGAGGATCCAGGAATGCCAACTTCAGAGGCAGGAATTGAGACAAAGCTTGTTAGCCCCTCACATGTGTCCATCAGAACCTGAGGCCCAGAGCCAGGACCAGATCCCAAGTCTCCAGGTTTTGATTCGGCCGCTCGTTTGATTGTGTGTTGGATTCCATGTCATGCTTAAACAATATCCATTGTTTCCCACATGTCTTAAATATCTGCTAAGGCAATGAGCTTCTATATTGGGCACTTTCTCTGTCTCTGTGAATTTTGGGATTTTGATTTGTTCCTAATAAGGAAGTTTCCTATAACTCTGACTTTAGGATACCATATGTGACACAAACACTATCTTTCAACAAATTTTTCTTTATAACCGGCTGGAGATCCTACAATCATTTTGATAGCCTAAACTCCAGCCAGATCTCTCCTGGAAATATAGGTTGGAGTCTTCATAAGCTTGGTTTGCTGACAGAGGGTTACTGATCCAGCTAAACCAAAGTCAGGACGACTTGGCAAATACACATGGTGCTCATTTTTTTCTTTTAATAATTCTAAATGTGTGCTCTGAATTCATAAGTTCTCTATTTGAAACTTGGAGATCAAGGACTAAAGAGAGCCAAGTGTAGTTTTAATGAATGGCTTGAAGAAATCCAGGGTGTTGTGCAGATTAGAGTTAAGAACAGTTCCAGTTTCTGAGAGCGAAGTCAGACACATGTGTTCTTAATTTGGCTATAAAAATGAGCAATGACTGAGGTTTGAAAGCTAGGGAGGAATGCGATGTTATAGATGAAGATGTCAGATTCACATCTTTAATAATTTAATCTTAATGAAAAGGCAACATGATTAGATTGAGTGGGCAATTAGCTTGTCCCTTGCTAAGGAAACCTAGTTCTTAAGACCTCCCAGCCTTTCTAGAATGCAAAGAATTTTGGGATAATACAGTAAAGATTCCTAAGCTAAGTATTTCCAGTAAGAGTAAATATCATTCAAGATGTGCTTTGAAAACAACCTATAGGTTCTAAAATTGTTACATGGTTTCTACGTAGGTTGTAAAACAAGATAAGCAGTTCTATTAAAACATGTTCTATTATAAATAGCTTCCAAAACCTACAGCTACAAATTTTCCAAGCACGTAATGGGAATAAGTTGTGTTAATCCTTTAATGTGCTGAGGATGTTTTTTCCACTTTTCTATTATTCTCTCTTTCTCATTCCATTGGTAGTTTTCAGAGAAATGGGCATTGTTTTTGGAATAGGCTATTAAGTCGGTTAACACTGAGGCCTTGGGAAAGCTGTAGTCAGTAGATCAGCTCTCTTTAATGATAAAGAAAGCCACAAACAACACCATCTCTTAAATACATAGTGAGATGCATGCACACACACACACACACACACACACACAAGACACACACACACACACTTCACAGCCTAGGAAATCAAATGTCTCTTACTGATCAAAAATGATCTCTAGGTATTTTCTGGAAAGATACAATTGTGTATATAAATAAATAATAAATTATGCCTTAATGGCTATTCAATGTGATTAGAGGCAATTATAGGTACTTCCTATAGAAAAGTCTATTAGAGAGCAATCAGAAAATCTTGTACTTAAATTCTACTTCTTAACTTGCATCATACTGTTCAACTGAAAAACATATTTATTAAATCTGTTCTGAGCAAAGCATGAAGTGGTGGCTAAGAGTACAAAGATACAAGAGGCTCTTGCCCTTAATGGGTACAGAATCTAATAGAGAAAATGGACATATAAAGAACTAAAAGTAAGTTTGCTACTTGCAATATTAATAGAATGCCATGTTCATGGGTGCTAGGGACTCATGTTGCTTGGAATTCATTGAAGAATGTGTAAAATTTCACTAGTTGGCATTTATTGGTCCAGCACATAAAAGCATGGTGTGCAGGCAAATTTAGATAGCTATAGGTGTGACACAAAGGATAGAGATGGTAAGGAATCAACTTGGTTCTTTGGTAGCAGGGAGAGTTGGGCAGGTCAGGGTGTCCTGAATGTGGAGTTAGGACAACCGTGTCAGTTAAAGGAAAAACAACTCTTGGGCACCATAGATCCAGGGTGGGAGATAGAGTCTTGTGGAGTTGCACTGCAGCTCTGGCTCTACCAGTATCTTTTAGTATTCTTTATTGAGTTTAATTCAAAAAACTTTAACTAAGTGCCTACTTTGCTGGGCTTGGGGCTCAGGGTACAAGTAATCCACAAATGAGTAAGGGAGGCAAACATGTAAAGAAATAAATATCATTCTATAAAGAAGGTGTTAAATGGAATAGAGGCCAAAGTTCTGGTTTTAGGATATGGGGAAGTACTGTAAAAAAGAACTCCAAATCCTGGTAATTTAATACAAAGAAAATTTATTTCTAGCTCATATAAAATCCAATCCCAATGGCACTGAATGAGCAGCTCTCCTGGCTCTCTTTCCTCTAAGCAATGAGTCAGGGACACTGGGACTGCTGCTACCTTGTATTTCCACCATTTTGTATTTTTAAGGCCACCCTGGGGTCACCCAGCTGGTAGGTGGGGGGAGGAATTCATGGAGGATCCTACCCCTGATACTCAGATTTCTTCCTGGAAATTAGACATGTCACTTATGTCCACATTCCATTGGCTAGAACCAGTTACATGACTCTCCCTCGATGAAAGGTAGCTGGAAAATTGGCAGCTGCTTCTAAGAAAATCAATGCAATCTTCACAAGGAAGTGGAGCAGCAATCTCTGGTGGCCTCTAGCAGTCTCTGCAACAGTGCAGTGAGGGCCAAAAGGGAGATCTCTGGGCAGGCACAGTGATGTGTATGATGAGTCTTGATGGAAAAATAGTTCAGCTGTCGGATGAGGGGATGTAGGGAGAGTCAAGCATTCAAAGCAGCTACATGACTGCAAGGATGGAAATATGAAACCTTACAGTGGTGGCAGGGAAGTGGCCTACTTTGTTAACCCTTGGGCATATAGATTAGGGACGGAAGTGACGGGAGAAAGGAGGCAGGAGAGTTTTGTAGTCATCGGTTTGTGAGGAGACCTTGCAATCTCCGAAGAGGAGCTTGTACCTATTAAGGCCATTTAACTAAACTTGTGATTTTAAAATTTGGCTTCATTTTAAAGTGATAAGAGAAATTTTTTTCTTGATGCTCAGTCTCAGTCCCCCTACCCCGCAACCCGCTTAGATCAGAATCTGAAGATAAGACTCAAGAATCTGTAATTTTAGGAGCTCCATAGAGAAATAGAATGTCTAACCCAGCCTGGGACAAACTGACCTAAAGTTATTGTTAAAATGCAAACAAATATTTGCTAGACTTTACTCCAGTGGCTATTGAGAGAAGAAACATATAAATACTTAAAATGAGTTTTTAAAAATCCCATTTTAGCACAGGAAGCCATTGGCCAAAAATAAAATCTTAATTATCATCAAGAACATTTATGAGGTAACTCTTGGGAGCTAGGTAGGATGAGAGAACACATTTTCTGCTCAGAATCATTCAAAGGCTTGTAATTTTCTACTAAAAGATGGAGGTCGCCTGATGTAATAGAAAGATAAGGGGATGTGGAGTCAGACCTGGATTTAAATCCTAGTTTACCATTTTCCAGCTAAGCTACTTTCTAGGGAAGCTAATGAACTTTCTAGGAAAGTCACCTAGCTTCTCTGAGACTTTGTTTCATGACTTGTAGAATAAGATAATCATGTGTGCATGACACTCCTGGTTGCCTCCCTAATATTCACTCCTCTCCTCCTTATTTTGTTGAGGTGGCAACATGCCCAGTTAAAAAGCTTGATTTCCCAGTCTCCCTTAAAGTGAGCAGTGGCCTAGTGACACATTTCTGATGAGTGAGCAGTGAGCAAAGGAGAGAGTAGTAGGCTGTGAGGTCAGAGGAACAGTGTGGGTAGGCAGATCCTGAGGGGACTCGAGGTTGTTTAAGGGTTTGGATTTTATTCTGAGTGAAATGGAAGCCATGAAGCATCCTGAGCAACAGATGATTGCCCTGGATGCTGTCTTGAGAGTAGACTGAAGAAGGGCAGGAATAGAGAAAAGGAGACCTGGTAGGAAATGTTGCAGTGATTTAAGTGAAAGATGATGGTGGCATAGAGAAGGAGGATGAGTTGTGGAGATGATGTAAGCTATCAGATTCTGGATATGTGTTGGAAGGAGAGCCAACAGGATTAGAAGATGCAATGGATATGAGCTGTGTTATTAAGATAATTAAGAAAGAATAGAAGTTTTTTTGGCTTGCATGACTGTAAGGATGAAATTGCCCTAACTGAGATGAAGAAGGATACAGATGAAGTGTTTGAGGAGAAAGATCAGGAATTGAGTTCTGTACATGTTGAATTTGATATGTCTATTAGAAATCCAAGTGGAGATGTGTATAAGTTTGTGTCCAAGTCTGGAGTTGAAGGGAGAAATCTGTGCTGAAGTTATAAATGTAGGGATTCCAACATGTGTTTAAAACCATAAGATTGGATTAAATCATCAGAGTAACTGTAAATAAAGGAGGGATGCCTGTGTCATGGATCAATCCACCATTAAGAATCAAAATGAAGAGATGAAACCAGAAAGGAGATTGAGAAGGAAGATCCAGTGAGGCAGAAGGAAAAGCAAGAGAGTGTGTTGTCCTGGAAGCCAAGAGAAAAGGGGGAACAACTGTGTCAAATGCTGCTGATCAATCGCTCAGTAAGATGGGGACTGAGGATTTACCATTGGATTTAGTATTCTCAGGGAAAGCATTTTCTGGTGTAGTAGGAGGTAATGCCTGCTGGATATGCCTTGGAGGAAATGGAAGGAGAGCAATTGGAAACAGGAATAGAGATGACTCTTTCAAGAAGTTTTAAAGCACAGATACAAAGTAGGTGCTAGTGGGAAAGTGGAAAAAGGGGTAAGGGAAGCTATATGCGTGTGTGTGTTTAAAGATTTGAGAAATAATGTTGTGATAATATGAGGATGGGAATAATCCTGGGAGAGAACAAAAATGTGATGATGTTGGAAAGAGGAGAAATTGTTGGAGTGATACTTTAAGTGGGACTGAGGGGATATAATTTAAGGCACATTTAACGGAGCATGGAATTCTTTACCTATGCAGTGTAAGGCACCAAGGAGGATATGAAAGAAACAAAAAATCTATGACCCTGAAGTACTTATAGTCTCACTAGGGAAAAAAAGACATTTTGGACCCTGATGGCCCCTTAGAGCATGCTCCACCCAGTCTTTCCTGTGTCATGCATTGTAAAGATTCTTTAAGACTCTAAGATTTAAAGATTTTTTAAGCCACAGCCAGATGGACACACTATTCTCCTTCTTCATTATCTCTATTAGAGAATTGCACGCGAGGTATGCATTCTCCAATTCAAGACACCAAACCAGAAGACTACCAGAATCAACCTAAATTTTATGGTTGCTTCGTGACAGCTTCATCATGGTCTTTCAAACTTTCAACATTTTCTAACTCCCTCTCTGGTTCCAGGTCCTTTGCTAGGTGGTGGGGTTGGAGAAACGAGAACTGAACTCCCTGTGCTGAAGCAGGTGATGAGAGCCTGATATAAAGCTGTGGTGTTGAAAGCAGGGTGGAGGGAGGACATGTGAGACAGAGATTTAGAAAGTAGAATCAGTGGAATTTGGTGATTGACTGGAAAATGGAAGATTAGTGAGATTGAGGAGTTTACAGTGATTCTAGAATGTTCCAAATATTAATCTCAATTTCTACAATGGCTAGATTGATAGCCATATATTATTAGTCATTCCATTTGAATTTTTCTTGTTAGTTTTGTT
Source organism: Equus przewalskii (assembly GCF_037783145.1). Taxonomy (NCBI): domain Eukaryota; kingdom Metazoa; phylum Chordata; class Mammalia; order Perissodactyla; family Equidae; genus Equus; species Equus przewalskii. Next base: position 85,661,155 of record NC_091832.1, read on the forward strand.
TATTTCTATTTTCTTAGAAATTAATCAAATTCATATAAATTTCTCATCTTTTTACCATAATATTTTACATAATGTTCTGTTTACACTTGAAATCTTTTGTGAATCCATTTATTTGCATTGCTAAGACTTTACATCTGTGCTGTCTTAGCTTTTCTAAAAATTTACACATTAAAAAATAACTTACTTTGTATTATTTATAAATTATATTGTTTTCAATTGAAGAAAAATGTGCATAATTCTTAATGTTAGATCTTCTCCCATTTCCAGGCTCTTTGATCTTCTTAAAATAAGAATGCTTAAAACAACAGCATCAATACAGTATAACTAACTATAAACACAAGTACTAGGTTTTTTTTTTTTTTTAAAGATTGGCACCTGAGCTAACATCTGTTGCCAATCTTCTTTTTTTTTCTTCTTCTCTTCTCCCCAAAGCCCTCCAATACCTAGTTGTATATTCTAGTTGTGAGCACCTCTGGTTGTGTATGTGGCACACTACCTCAGCATGGCTCGATGAGCCGTGCCACGTCCGTGCCCAGGATCCGAACCTGGGGCTGCCAAAGCGGGGAGCGCACGAACTCGAACTTAAGCACTTGGCCACGGGCCAGCGCAGTACTAGGGTTTTTTTGTCTCTGTGTTCAACTATAACATTTGTGAGAGTTACATTTCCTTTAGTGCAATGTGTCACTGACCTCTTACTTTCTTCCCAGTGTTTTCTGAGAGCAGTAGCTCCTGCTATGATATGAACGAGGAGGTGATTACAGCATAAGGCAGGGAGGTGGCCTGCTGTATAAAGCCTTTGTAGAGCGACAGAAAACAGCTTTCTGTTTGGCATGGACCTTGAGTTCTGCAACAGGAGGCAGACAGAGAGAGAAAGAGAGAGATTGAAAAAAGGATATCCTTATTGACTTTCAGGTGGCCAAAACGTAGGTAGACCATTGCTTACGATTTTTAGTACAGTTCTACTGGCCTTCTAGTTAGTAGAGAATCATCTCAGATTCTGGCGCTTAGGTTTCAATGTTACTGGGAGTTTTCCTTTCTTTTTCTGTTTCCTAAAGAGTAAGTAAGAGGTTACAGGGCTGCCTTGTAGTCTCCCTTACAGCTGGGTTCTTTAAAGAAACCACTTATGAAATTAATACATGATTGATTTTGAAAATTTTTAAAATATAAAAAGTAAAGAAAATTTAAATCTATAACTTTATCATCCAGAGATAATTGTCAGCATTTTATTATACAGCATAAAAATGCTTGGTTATGTAGAAAGCAATAATAATGAAGATACCTTTTTTAAAAGTGTGACCATTTAGTAAATATTGTGTGTACTTTGAATAGTTCACTCAATGATATATCGTGTGTTTTCCCATATTACTGAACATTCTTCTATTACATGATTTTAATGGATGCCATTATATGGTACCACTATTTATCTATATACTCATTTGATGACATATATACACATAAAACCTTTAATACATGTATTAAACCCATAATATATATATATAAACCTTTAATATAGTATATGTAATATATGTATATACTTTTTCCTACTATGAACTCCCTTACGCATAGATTTTCTGTATATCCCTGTGGTCTTCTTAGGATGAATGTCCTCAGTGGCATTTCAGCACTAGGAAGCCTTTTGCTCCATGTTGCAGACTGCCCTTCACAACAGTGGTACCAACTTACACTCTCAGCAGCAGCGCCCTTAGGTTCAGTCGACAGAACCATTTGTCGTCGTCTTTTGTATTAGTTTGCTAGGCTGCCATACTAAAATACCACAGCTTAGGTGGCTCAAACAACAGAAATTTATTTTCTCACAATTCTAGAGGCTAGAAATCTGAGATCAAGGTATTGGCAGGCTTATTCCCTTGCACCAGCTGAAACTGTACATGTTAAATACGAGAGAGAGGGAGAGAGGTTGCTATTTCTAAGGACTTCAAGGAAGCCAGGATGACTGGAGCGGGCTGGGGGGTGGTTAGTGCATGAGGTCAGAGCACTTCTATGAGTGAGACTAATCTAGTTGTATGTATCTTTCAATGTCTTTGTACATGAATGACTGACCATACAAATTGGCTGATTATAAAATACCCAAACTTTCCCCTAAACACTCTGTAGAGTAGACATTGCCCCACTCTCATTTGGTTTTTAAGGTTGAGGAAAAGAAATCTGAGATTAACTCTTTCCCCCTTCCCTGGATTCTGGTTGTCTTCTCTCTTTATTCTTAGAATTTAATTTTATTCCTCTGGAATGTATCTAAAGGCTCATCTTTCTTCAGTACCATCATCTGATTTATAGTAAATCCATTTGTTTTGCACATTAATGTCTTTTTCAGTTCAGGAAAATATCTGATTACATCTTAATTACTTTTGTCTATCTGTTTTAGACTCTTTAAAAATAATAATCATTTTTATGTTAGATTTCTGTTTTCTGTCCTCTGTCTTATTCATTTGGTCTAATTTTCTTATAATGAATATTCTAATGTCTCCCACAACTTTTGTTTCTTTGGAGGAATATTTTATCTACTGCTATTTAACAGTTCATTTTTCATTTTACTCTGTTGTTTCTTCATCTCATATTTTCTTTTACATTCTGCATTTTGAAAGCATAGGGTATCTTTCTGACCAACATTTCTCTTTTTGTGTAATGCCTTTATCAATAGTATTCTCTTCTTCTGTATCTTGGTGATATCTTCTTCCTCTTTTATGTAGGAGAATCTTTTTCTCTCTGTCCCTGAATGAAGAACAGGCTATCCAAGCCCATAAACAGTATGGGAGCTGTGCCTTGCAATCTCTTGCTATCTCCTTTCATATAACAGTGTCTGGTTGATATAAATTTACATTACTTGTTCAGTAGTTGGGCTGCCAGAGAAGGGGTGTGGTAAGTGAGCAGCAGCTTTTGGGCTATCCCAGTAGAGGAACATTTTGTTTCTGTTTTGGAGGAGGAGTTTCCTGTATCTGTTTTTCTGTTGGGTCATTCCACACCAGCTATGTGGTATGTCTGTGCCTAGTCTCCTTTGTAAGGTGACCATCCGCATTCAGGTATAAATGTCCACTCTCCAAATCTTACAGAATCCTTACCCCACTCTTGGCTTTCTTTGATGTATTCATTTTGTGAGCCGTTGGGCCTTTGGTCACAATGGCTTTGAATGCTGCTGATTCTGGTGGCGAAGAGGCTTTCCAGGTGGTGCGCTGCTTCTTCTCCAAGACCCTGCCTTGTTATCAGACCTTGCCCCTCTAAGTCAGGACCTTTTGAAAGGATCTCTTCTATTGTTTTCAGGCTCTTCTCTATCCATTTCTACACTACTTTCTTAAGAGGCCTCTGTCTTAGTTTTCTATTGCTGACAAAAACAAGTTACCGCAAACTTAATGACTTAAACAACACAAATGTATTGTCATACAGTTCTGGAGGTCAGAAGTGTGACATACATCTCACCAGGATAAATCAGGCATTGGCAGGGCTGCCTTCCTTTCCCTAGGAACATTTCCTCTCCTTTTCCTGCTTTTTCCGGCCTCCTGCATCCCTTGGCTTGTGGTCCTCTTCCTTCATCTTCAAAGCCAGCAAAGATGGGTTACGCTCTTCTTACTCTTCATCACTTTGAACTCCTTTTCTGTCTCCCTCTGCCATTTGACAGACCCTTGTGATTACATTGGGCCCACCTGGGTAATCTCACTATTTAAAGATCAGCTGATTAGCAACTTTAATTCCATCTGCAAATTTAATTCTCCTTTTTCATGTAATGTAACATATTCACAGGTCCAGAGACTAGAACATGGACATCTTTCGGAGCGCCATTACTCTGCCTACCACAGCCTCTGTATCTTTTTCAACTGTGTTCTATTTGCATGATAGCTAGTAACACGTCTTCAACATTTCTGTCATAGTCTTGATAGTCTTCCTTATTTTCTGTCACTGATGCTGCTTTTTCTCTATCTTACGTTCAATAGGAGAGTTCCTACATGTATTCAGGTCACCATTTTTCCTAGAAGTGCAGAAAGTATTTCTAATATGGTTTTCCTAGGAAGATTCTCCCATGATTATATTTACATATTGATTATTAAATTTGTAGTTATTCAAGTTATATTGTCTTGATTTCCCTTGTTTCATGGCTTTCTCTTGCGCTTTCAGGAATTTCTCCAAAAGTTTCATTTTCCAGAAAATCCCTTTCTCATTGGATTTCCAGCATGTGATGGGTAAGAATAAGTGAAGGAACTAAATTTAGTCAGCTTTGATTCTCATATTAAAAAAAAATGGATTGGGGAATAGGTCCAAAGCTTCTCTTCTCACAATCGAGCCTACTCAAGGCAATTTTAGTATATTTCTCCTTTACTGAGCAGTAAAATCTATTTATCAAATACTTTTCACACATGTTTTTCATTAGCCTTGAACTCTGGTGAATATTTGGAAGATATCATGGCTTTTCATGGTCCCTAAAGAAAACTATTGAATTTTTTCCAGTTCATTTTGCATCCATTTTATTGTATGAAAACTATATTTTATTCTACTTTACATTGTGTTTGATAAATGTCAAGGGTTTAAATTTCTGTCAACAACTTCTTTGAATTTTGTCTCAAGAATTAGGATTTCCCTGGGCATCTTATTTTCTTTCACAGTTTTACATTTTCAAGATCATATGGCATTGTAATGTTTAGTTGTTCTCCAGAGATGAACTCTCTAGAGACAGAGAGATATTTTGTTAAAAAGTCCCTAGTTGGTTCCTGGTAATACCCCAGGTCCTTCCCTAATGTGCTTTAGTTCAAATAGCCTAAAGAATAAGCTGCCCTGAATGGCACTAAGCTAACATATGTAAAACAGTATACAAGTCACTATTTCTTTATTACCAATAGACTGCAAGATTAATTTCTTTGGTTCCCTCAGAACAGCATTTTATTTAGATTGGAGTCATTGTAACATTTTCTTTTATGCACTTAATGACCTAGATTTTTGTTTGGCTCCACAATCTAGACTCGATTTAGATCTACTAATAGTGTAAGCCTTCTGTGCTGACAGAACACCCCATGTGCTAACTTTAAGCTTGGGTCCCCCGATATAAAGTCTGCTGATAAAAGTTGCTCAGCACTGTCAGGCTTATCAACAGACTTCAGTGAGGAGTGTGGCATTTCAGTGACACCAAGCCAGGGACCAAGCTGTTCAGACATACCATTCATCACCTCCATTCACAGGGCCTGAACAGGCATTCCTGCTTTTAATCAGTACATATATGGTCTTGAAAACAAAATAAAAGGTGTCTGCTGTGCCAAAGTAGGGCAGTCATTCTATCTAGTGGTTGTTGGATTGGTCCTGTTCTAACTGGTTTCGTCGAGATATATTGCTCAAGAATAATTAGGAATGAATAGTGGCCAAGACAGTCATGCATGGGTAAGGCCTCACAAACCCTCAGGTGTGGGGTTTCAGAGGAACCAACTGTTGCAAGGGATGGCAGCCCAGCAGTAAAGAATTTGAAAATAGGCTCTGCCTTGCAGGGGTCACCTCCATCAAAATCCAAGCTGATCAGACCTCATTGTGTTCCTAAACCTGCTGAGGCTGAGGGAGGATGCCGGGCTGTAACTCTGTCCTTGACTGGCACAAGGCGGGTGGGTGGTGTCATTAGTAGCAGTGGCCTTATTCCTATTAGTGGTTGTTACAGCTCTCTAAAAAAGACAGTCGCTTAAACATTCAACATTAGGAATTGATGAAATAAAATGGTTTATAATGAAGGAGATTATCAGGCAGTCATTAAACATCGTATTCTCTAAGAATATCTAACAACACGGTAAAATATTCATTAAAACCAAAGAAGGAGAGGCAATAGGATGCAAAAATTATTAAAATGTAGTACCAAAATGTTTTCAGTATTTACCTCTCCATGTTAGTATTATAATAAATTTTAAATTTTCTTTTTATGCTTTTTTCTATTTCCTGAATATTCTGCAACAAAAATATACCCTTGTTATAATGTGGAAATGCTATTTTTAACAAAGAAAGAAGGAAAATGCTTAAAGCAAATATTTCAGGTCTGAATCTACCAGTTCTAAATTCTGTTGAATAATATTTAGAGTTATATAGAGAATATTTAATACTGAGATTTGGACTCTATTGGACAGGTAAAATGTTGGTTGAATATATTTTTTTGTAGAATTTAATTTTCATTTTATCTATTCAAAGGGCCATCTTAAAGATGAATATGAAAATAGCATATTTCCAATATGTGAAATTATATGAAAAGTTTTAAATTTTATATTTTTTAGCGGGAAAATGAAAAAGTTAAGGTAGTGCAATAATATTGTAGAATAGCCACTTTCTATTTGCATAAGGAGTCAGATTTGAGCTGTACTTGTAGAGGTTTTGTGACTCACAGTTAAATTTTATTTGGAATACGTGATTACGGAAATTTGGTTATTTCACATACATACCACCTTTGAAATAGTCAACAGATATTTCTTTGATGATTGATGGATGTGTTTTCAGTCACTTCACTGTAGCATCACTATTGCCAGTGACTAAACTCATTGTTCGTTTTTCCCTTTGACTAAAATTAACAAATAGACAGAAAGCTGAATTCACCAGTATGAGATTTTGAGCTATGGGTATGTGCATGAAGTCATTCAATGCTCTGTGATAGCCATGAAAATATCTTTTAGTGTTGTTTCCAGGACCTACAAAAAATTCAGAAGGTAAGCTATTTGAAATTCATCTCATATTATTTATTTATTTATTCATTTATTTATTCGTGGTACAGAAGAAGGGGACAGAAGTTGGGGAGACTATATCTTAATTGAATGACCATAATCTCTTAACCTAGTAAAGGCAAGATGGGGCAATGCTATCAAACACTGAGTTAGGAACCAGATCCCTTGTCTTCTCTCTCTGTTTTATAAATAACTTGTGTCTGTGGGTCTCAGGTTTTTCATATATCAACTCAAAGGATTGGTCTGAAATTAGTGGTTGTGAAGTTGCAGACCCAGAAAGGCTATAGAATCAGTAATGGGAACAGAAGGTAAGGTGAGGGGAGAAGGATGGGGTGGCTTTGAGTCTTTCTTGCTTTTCTGATCAGATTGTCACCTTATCTGTTTTTTTGCAAGCTGTTTAGTTTTTCTATAGCTTCCAAAGCAAAACAAACACTGGTGTAGACTCATTTAGGAGGGAGAGGCATGGAGCCACTTGTTAAAATGGGTAGGACTAATCCAAACTTTATTTTAATACGTATAATGATGTTTGAGAACTGTTTTTAAAGGCTTGCTTACTCTACAAGATTGCAATTAGTTTTTGCAACATGCTTTGTTCTGGAGGTGTGGTTTTGCACTCACATGCTATTACTGTATGTGGTTACTTCAGTGTTGAGATGAAATCAGAGTCATCAAGTTATGAGTGTTGAGTATCCTTATAATTGAGTGGGATCTGGTGGCTGAAAAACTGGTCCCTGATGGGGAACTAGAAAACATGCATCTGTTCTTATCACTCATTGGCTAGAGAAAGGGGACAGCATAATAGGATTTTGTGCATTTTGCTTTCCCCATCAGCAAAATGAAGTAAACACATGTTGGTCTCCACTGGGGTTATCCTGGGAATTAACCAAGAAGTCCCCTCAGATGCTCTCTGAGGGTGACATCCCTATCAGTTTAAAGGACTGATGGCCATCTTGAGGAAGAGCGTTGCAGTGAACGAGACGAGAAAATTTTAGGATCACCTTTCCTTACGCATAACTTAACTTCTAACAACTGTTAATTTTCCCCAAAGGACTTTTTCCTTTGTGAACTTGAGTGGAGGAGAAAAAAAGAAAGTATGACCATGTTTACATGAAAGGCTCTACCTGAGTGTTTTAAATACAGTAAAATATGATGATTTTGCTTCTAGCCGCAGGTGACTACTTGTTCTGAGATCTGGAAAGCCTATCAAGGCCTACATCCGTGATAGTGAGACATTGACCATATTCCCATGTATCCTTGGCCTCATGGGTCACCTGAGGTTTCCTTATGACCACAGGAAGATAATTATAGTCTTCCCATGGTATCCAAGGGGGATTGGTTCCAGCTCCCCACCCCCACCCCCACCTCACCCCCCAATACCAAAATCTGCGGATGCTCAGATGCTCAGGTCCCTTATAAAAAATGGTGTGGTATTTGCACATAACCCATGCACATCCTGCCATATACTTTAAATCATCTCTAGATTACTTATAATACCTAATACAATGCAAATACTATGTAAGTAGTTGTTATACTGTATTGTTTAGGGAATAATGACCAGAAAAAAGTCTGTGCATGTTCAGTACAGACACAACCATTATAGGCCTGTCCATCTGCAGTTGGTTGAATCCGTGGATGTGAAACTTGCATATATGGAGGGCCCACTGTATTACCTTTTCTATGCTAAAATGTTTATGTTCTCTTAAATTTTGGAGGTTCCAGAACTTATAAAATGTAAGGCCAATATTTTATAAATACTCAACAGCTTTTTTAGGAGAGTTAAATTTGCAGTGCATGGGAATGCATCTGCTCTCATCAAATGACCAAAGGCTTTCTAATTAGTAGAATGTAGATTGAAGACAAGCCACGTTTTTCGGAGAAACCAACAGTAATGGAGAAACCAATTGCAGTAATAGATTTCCACAGAGCAAAAAAAATACCCCAATAAGTACCTCTCCGCACCCTAAGTCAGGGTTATTGATTCATTGGGCGAGGTGTGCTATGCTCCTTTATGTAGTCGGGAGCATTAATTTCCTTTAATTAATTGTATGGAAGTTAAAAACATAAATTTTTCTTAAGTTATAAATTGGCTGACAAAGAAAATGCAGTAGATAGTGAAGGACTGCCTACAGACAATTGATGCAAGTGGTTAAATCTTGTGCGGTGAGAGTGGAATTTTCCTTCTTCAAACAGGATCAGATAATTTTTTGACTGTTTGGCTAAAGTTGTGGTAAATGTGTTCATTTTCTTCTACATGGATTTACTCATGTTACTGTTTTGAAATCCTGTGCATCACTCCAGGTCTTGCTCAAATCCCACCCCTTACAGGAAAGCTTTCTAGCTGTGAATGTTCTCCCAGTGTTCTCTCCCTTTTGTGAAGTCTGTCTGTTAGCACATAGTTAAGAACCTCCTTGATTCTTATTTTTGGAAAGTCGTTCTATCTTCTATTTCTTTGGTCACTCTCACAACATCTAGCTCAGTGCTCTTGTATGGTGCCAAGGAACGTGTCCATTCAATGCTTATTGATAAATATTCTAGAATGAATGGATAAACAGGCCCTCAACTAGTACAGCATTATTTTTATGGTTTTAGCCATGTTTTCCTGAACTCTCACTGAAGTGTTCTGGGAATAATCATAGGGAGTCTAGAACAAAGTTGTAATATTATAAGCAAAAATCTAATCTGTAATATTTTGAAATAGACTGGGTGAACAGGAGGAAGCTATTAGCTTAGAACATAGAAGACTCACCGACAGAATTGGCAGTCAGGATGCAGGGTTGGGAGGGTGCTTTCCCAGCCTTTAGACACGGGCACTCAGGTCTCTGTAACCACAGTACGTATCTACCACTAACTCGTCCCTCATTCACTCTGCTAGATTTGTCACTGACTGGGCAATTTCCTTCCTATCATCTGACATCCTGGTGTCTTCCCTAAAGAGAGAGAAAGTGCTCATTGATGATTCAAGCATTTTCACTTGTTTACAGGTATTCTGTTCACTGTTGGTGAGTAAGTTGGCATTCTGGTTCATCAGTCTCTGTGTACTTGGTTAATATGAATCTATACCTGGGATGGTGTTAATTCTCAGGTTTCTAAGCCTGCAAGGTTGAGGACCACACCTCTGACTGTGGTGCTTAGGAGGTCCTTGTCTTGGAAATGTCTAGATGTCTTGTATCACATACTTTAACATTAAAAGCACTGAAAAGAGCTAAAAAGAGACAAAGCCTTTTTCTCAAAAACTGTTAATCATATTTTAAGCATATACAGCATTGCAACAGATATTTAATTGCAGAACACAGAGGTTTCTTCTCAAAGGAAAACACACATTTTTGAGAGGGAGTGTGGTTGACTTTCTGCATGTAGTGCTGAGGGATGGCACTTAGTTTCTTGTTTTAAGTATTTAGAGACATTTAAAGAGCAAAAGAAAAAAGAGGAAAGTTTAGAAAAAGTCAAAAAGGACTAAAAATTTCCACATTTTTTTCAAATGCACTAAGTCTCATAAACACTAACCAAATAATTTGAATCTTTAAAAATTGTTTCATTTGCCCATGTGGTGTGCTTAAAGAGACACCAAACATTTATGTAAAAATGAGAGCCAGAGAAGGAAGCAGCAGATAATTATGGTGACCTGAGATGACTAAGATTTAGGATTTTTCTTTGTATAATTTTAAGTTTAATTACCTGCATACCCAAAGGACTTAGAATCAATTGGTTACTGCAATCCGGATTTGTTTATCACGTTTCCACACTGGTTGGAGGAGTGTTGTGGGACCTGTTGACTCTCCTAGGAAGTTTGGGGGCTGTAGGAGGAACCACAGATAAGAAGATTTAAAGCTGTAAGAAAGGGAAGCTGGGGTAGAGTTGGGAAGGATTTTTGCTCCTCCTCTAGCCATGACAAGCATGTGACCACACCTTTAATGTAACCTTTTGTGTACCTGGAAGTGGCAAAGTCTATTCATTTAGAGTTATGTAAGGACAGTTATGGTTTCAAATTTGAAAGACTTGAGCAGAGTTGAAATGGAAAATATTTTAAAATTTCTTCTCAGAGTGTTGAGAAGTGATGGCATTGGCGGAAGAACTATACCAGTATCTCACATTTCCCTATTTTCTAACAAAAATTGCCTGTGGAGCTGAAACTTTAAAGTTTGCTCTCTTTCTAGATAGATAGAAATTTTATTTTCATGGACATTTTATTAGTTTTGTTATAAAGACTTTACTTTGGAAAACAACATTTGAAACATTCACTTTCTCCAGATTCTTCAGGATGTTGCTCACTATGACGACAATAACTAATACTTTCAAACGTTTATTGTGTTGTTAGGAGCTTTATATACAGTTTCCCCTTTGATCTTTGCATGGACTCTGTGTGAAGTGCATTATTACTGCCCCTATTTAACTAAGGTGCTTAAAGTAGGTAAGTGTCCAAGGGTATGCAGTGTACATGGTGGGCCCATGAACTTGAACTCAGGTTGGTCTGACTTTGAAGATTGTCCTCTTAACTACAACACCCTGTTGCTTCTTGAAGTTATCACACCTCCAGCAAAGGATTTCAAAAAACTAGGACCTAAAATTAACACGCCTAAAATTGATCACACAGCTGTGCATTAGAAAAGGCTCCAAGTAGATGATTAGAAACTATTTTCTGTCTTTTCCAGGAGTAACACCCAGATTATTGGTTCACCAATATAAGTATTCTGCAAACTGATGGTCCTGGAAGGTGGAAGGTGTGTTTTGGAGTTAGAATTTGAGTCAATTTGTATCTGTTTTCCTTTGTTCTTCTAACATCAAGGATACTAGGGCATGTGGGGATGAAATGTTGATTTGGTGCCTTAATTTCCATCATTTCAGTGTCTTCTTTAATGACATTTAAGGTGTGCACAGTATTAAATGTTCATGGAACACTTCCTTTTAAAATATGAAAGAACATCTTCACTCCAAAGTATAGTCAATCCTCACTATTTGCCAGTTCCATATTTGCAAATTAGCCTACTTGCTACAAAATTTATCTGTAAACCCCAAATCAATACTCATGGTGCTTTTGTGGTCATTTGTGGATATGGGAAGACTGGTGAAAATTTTGAGTCACTACGCGTACATATACCCAGCTGACGTCCGACAAGGCGATGCTCTGCCTTCCTGTTTCAGCTCTCTTACTATAAACATATGTCCTTCCTCCATCTATTTAGTGTCACATTTTTGCATCTTTGTGCTTTTTGTTGGTGACTGTCCTGTTTAAAATGGCCCCCAAGCATAGTGCGGAAGTGCTGTCTAGTGTTCCTATGCACAGGAAGGCTGCCATGTGACTTGTGGAGGAAATACATTTGTTAGATAAGCTTCATTTAGGGATGAGTTATACTGCTGTTGGCTGTGAGTTCAATGTAAATGAATCAACAATATGATACATCCTGAAAAAGGAAGGGGAAATTCGCTCATCTATATGTGAGGGTGCTCCACAAAATGCTAAAGGAACATCTGTAGTATGTGATGAAGCAACGGAAATGATGAAAAAGTGGCTAAATTTGGGGACTTATGAGATGATGATTGATATAAGAGCATAGTAGGTGGCACTATGAAGTTGAAAGCCAAAGAAATTTACAGTTTCATAACCCAGGGTCGGGAAAATGTTAAACTCTTTTTTGTTAGTGCTGGCTGGCTCACATGTTTCAAAAGGTGATACAGCATGAAAAATGTTAGACTTGTAGGCAAGGCAGGTTCTGCAGATCAGCAGGATTTGGAAGAATTTAAGAAACACCTGCTAAGTGTTATACAGGAAAAAGGTCATGTAGAAGAGCAGGTTTTCAATGCTGATGAGATTGGCTTGTTTAACAAGCCTGTATAATACAAAGGGTATTTTGGTTGAGGAAAATGTGATCAGGGGCTCATAGGAACATAACCCTGTATTTCCCCTAGGAGCAGTGGGTCAGCATTCACTAATTCAGTGATTATGGTGACTTTATAGAACATAAGTACCCCAAATAACCAGAATGGATTGCATTTTCACCAGAGGTAATGGAGAGGACTCTCAACACTATAGATTCCTCTAGGACTGGGGACTCTTTGTCTTTCAACACATCTTTGGGCTTGTTTTCTTTCTCTGTATGATGGTGTCTTTATTTTCATGTTCCTAAATCAATTCCACATAGAGTAAGAGCTGTTCCTATCAAAGCTGACAACCTGAGAGTCAAAGGACCTTGACCTCATGTCCCAATATGACATTACTTTGGGATAAAACAGTCATCTTTTCAGTCAGTGGTTTTGCCAAGCTGAGTACAGTGTTTGACCAATTAGGGAGGAGAAACGGCAACGGCACAAGCCCTATTTTGGATTATTTTTTTCATGTGGGAACCCCAGAGCAACATTTTCTCATGCAGCAGATACGTGAGTATGTGTTAATGCACAAGGTATTGTAAGTGTCTTGTGTCATCCCCTCAAAAAAAAAGGAACTCCAATAAAAAGTATAAAAGTTTGGTAAAAAACAAACTTCCACAAAGAGGTATTCTTTAGGAGCGCACTCTTGGGTTTTTGTTCTAAGGACCAGAATCTTGATTTTAATAGTCGGGAGGGTTCTACCCAGCTGAGGTGTCTATATTCATAATCCCTGAAGGGGTAATTTAACTAACTACTTTATAAAGATAGAAAAGTTCATAATCTATCCATGGGCAGGGAAACTCACATATTTGTGAAATGGATAAATAAATGAATGATTGATAATTAATCAACACTGTGGGATAGTAATTATATAAGCATCTACACACACACCACATGCACACACATGACAAGGAACGTGCAGACGTGCTGTGGAGCCTTGAAAAGACTTCCAATTCTCTCTTCCTGTGGAATTGGCCTGGAGCGTGGCTGAGAGAATATATTCCATTCCGATCTAGTTTGTGTTGTCCAAGTTCCTGCTGGAATGTAAGCTCCACAAGGACAGGCATCGTGTCTGTTTTGTTCACTCATGCATCCCAAGTACCTAGAACAGTGTTGGGCACGTAGAATATGCCCGGTAATATTTGTTGAGTAAATGAATCAGCACTTACCGCCTTCTCTGTGTGTTAGACTATTGTGGCCCTATGCTGTCTGTACTGGAGTGTGTTCTCGTATGTCAGCACCCTTGTGGGTAAGTGGATAATATTACTTTTTTTTTTAAAATAAATTTTTTTCCAGCTTTATTGAGAAATAATTGACATAACATTGTGTAAATTTGTGGTGGCCAATGTGATGATTTGATACACTTATGTATTGCTAAGTGATTACAACATAGGGTTAGTTAACACCTCCATCACCTCACATAATTACCTTTTTTTTTGTGGTGAGAATATTTAAGATCTACTCTTTAGCAAATTTCAAATGTATAATACAGTATTATTAATTGTACTTGCTACGCTTTACATTAGATCCCCAGAACTCACTCCTCTTATAATGAGAAGTGTGCACCCTTTGACCATTCCCCATTTCCCCTACCCCTCAGCCCCTGGCAACCACCATTCTACCATCTGTGTCTATGAATTCAGCTTTTTTAGATTCCACATATAAGTGAGGTGATACAGTACTTGTTTTTCTCTCTGACTTATTTCACTTAGCATAATGCCTTCAAGATCCATTTATGCTGTCACAAATAACAGGATTTCCTTCTTTCTCATAGCTGAATAATATTCTATTGTATATTTATATACTGTATCTTTGTTATCCATCCATTTGCTGCTGAACACTTAAGATGTTTCCGTATCTTGGCTATTGTGAATAATGCTGTAATAACATAGGGGTGCAGACATTTCTTCAAGATCCTGCTTTCATTTCCTTTGGATGTATACCCAGAAGTGGAATTGCTGAATCATATGAGAATTCTATTTTTAATTTTTTGAGGAACCTTGAAACTGTTTTCCACAGTGACTGTACTAATTTACATTTCCACCAACAGTGCACAGGGTTCCTTTTTCTCCACATCCTCTCCAACACTTGTTCTCTCTTGTCTTTTTGAAAATAGCCCTTCTAACAGGTGTAAGGTGATATCTCACTGTGGTTTTGATTCTCGTTTCCCTGATAATTAGTGATGTTGAGCATCTTTTCAGGTACCTGTTGGCCATTTGTATGTCTTCTTTGCAAAAATGTCTATTTAGTTCCTCTGCCCATTTTTAATTGCGTTTTATTGGTTTTTGGCCGAGTTCCTTATATATCTTGGATATTAGCCTCTCATCAGATATATGCGTTGTAAATACTTCTCCCATTCCATAGGTTGCCTTTTCATTTTGTTGATTACTTTTTCTGTGCAGAAGCTTTTTAGTTTGATGTAGTCCTACTTGTTGATTTTTGTTTTGTTGCTTGTACTTTTGGTGTCATATCCAAAAAATTGTTGCCAAGACTAATGTACAAGGAGGTTTTCCCTTGTGTTTTCTTCTAAGGGTTTTATCATTTCAAGTCTTATGTTTAAGTCTTTAACCGTTTCGAGTTAATTTTTGTGAGTGGTATAAGAGAAGCGTCCAATTTCATTCTTTTTTTCATGTGGCTATCCAGTTTTTCCAGCACCATTTATTGATGATATTATCTTTTCTTCATTGAGTATTCTTGGCCCCTTTGTCAAATGCTAGTTGATTGCATGTATGAGGGTTTATTTCTGGGCTCTAGAGTCTATTCCATTGGTCTGTATATCTTTTTTTATGCCAATACCATACTTTGATTATTATTGCTTTGTAATATAGTTTGAAACCAGAAAGTGTAATGCCTCCAGCTTTGCACTTCCTTCTCAAGACTGCTTTGGGTCTAATGTGGTTCCATACAAATTTTAAGATTGTTTTTCCTGTTTGTGTGAAAAATGCCATTGGAACTTTAATAGGGATTGCTTTGAATCTATAGATGGCTTTGAGTAGTACAGACATTTTAACATTAATTAATGTTAAATTAATGAACATGGATCTTTCCATTTATTTGTGTCTTCTTCAATTTCTTTCTCAGATTGTTATAGTTTGCAGTGTACAGATCTTTCACCTCCTTGGTTAAATGTGTTCCTAGATATTTTGCTGTTTTTGTTGCTATCGTAAATGGAGTTGCTTTCTTTTTCAGATAGTTTGTTGTTATTGTATAGAAATGCAACTGATTTCTGTAAGTTGATTTTGTATCGTGCAACTTTACGGAATTCATTTATTGATTCTGACAGATTTTTGGTGCAATCTTTAGGATTTTTCTATATATAAAATCATATCATCTGTACACCAAGACAATTTTACTTCTTCCTTTCTAATTTAGATGCCTTTTATTTCTTCTTCCATACCCCCCCCCCCCCCCCGGTTATTGTGGACTTTCTGTACTAGTACTTTAAATAGGAGTAGTGAGAGTGGACATCCTTGTCTTGTTCCTGATCTTAGAGAAAAAGCTTCAACCTTTAACCATTGAGTATGATGTTAGCCATGGTTTGTCATTTATGGCCTTTATTGTGTTGAGGTATTTCCTTTTATACCCAATTTGTTATGATTCTTTATCATGAGAGGATGTTGAATTTTTCCAAATTCTTTTTCTGCATCTATTGAGAGGATTATATGATTTTTCTCTTTCAGTCTATTAATGTAGTTTCCATGTTACTTGCTTTGCATATGTTGAAACATCCTTGCATCCCAGGGATAAATCCTACTTGATCATGATGTATGATCCTTTTAATGTGCTGCTGAATTTGGTTTGCTAGTATTTTGTTGAGAACTTTTGCACCTCTCTTTATAAGGGTTTGGCCTGTACTTCTTTTAAGCTCAGAGTTTTTATCACTCTTTTGCTAGAGTTATCTGCTCTTCGAAATCTGCTCTGAACAAAACCAGCTGCCTGCTGTAGTGAGCACATGGGAATATCTATTGCTGCATTTTCTGCCTCTCTCTGATGGTAGTGCTATTACTGCATTTCTGGATTTATTCTCTCCCATAATGAGGTAAAGAGGCATTTTAGACTCTCTTTGATTTGCGTGTGTCCAATGTGGACAGTGTGTGGGGAGGTATGAAGAAGAGCAACTGTGGGTTTTCACCAACACCTGGAGGTTGTGTGGAGTATGCAGGCTTCTCATTTCCTAATTGGTAGGTGATTCTTTAAAAAGAATACTCCTGTCCAGTGAAGGACCTATCTATGCCTGAGCTAAAGGGTAAAATTTTAAAAGTTGGGTACAGTTTTCTACCCCTTTGGCTTTTCTCTCTAAAAAAGATATTGCTTTGACTTTTAAAAGCTGGGGGTCATTTTGGAAAATACAATTTTTCAGACACTGCACTTATTCAGTTGGTCTGGGGAGATTGCGATGATAAAGAGATTTAGAAACCACAAAGAGCAGTTGTTTGGGAAGGAAGTAGGGTAAGGAAAGGAATTCAGAGAGAAAGAGATAATCCATTATTTCTTGAGAAAGCCTTCTGTCCTTTGTAAGAATGCACCTATGGGATGGTTCACATTTCTGGTGTGTTACACCTTTGTGGTGTTGAGGTACCATGGGGTTTGTTGGAATGCTAGGTGTGGCTGTGCCCTGTTTATTATACAAGTTGCTTCTATATTGTCCAAAGCGCACCCATACCCATCTGAATTTCTCTCAGTGCTCTCTCCTGGGATATCATTCTGCCGAGATCATCACAGGAATCTAATGTTTGTTCATAAGGAATTGGGCTTGAAATAAGCTAAGCAAAAACATTTTTCAAAACCATAAAGCTCTATACACTTTTGGTGTGTTATTATTACTATTACTAAAAACAGTAACTATTATTGCTGAATCTTGTGGGTGCTTTGAGGGATGTAGTTGGCCAACCTGGACATGGTTAGTAGAAAGGCCTGGACATGACTGGTGGACTACCCTGGGGAGATCGCCAACTATGCGAAATAAATTGAGTTTGCTTATGCTCGAAGGTCCCTTGAGGAAAATTTTTCACATTGTATCCTTTGGCAATATTTTTAAAATGTTTTCCAGGATTTTTACTTTAAAAATGTCTATATACAATCCTACACTGTAACACGTACATTGTTTTTCTGTCATATTTCTTTATTCTTTTCCATAAATGTGCATATTTTACAGAGTTTTATTTATGGCACAGGTACAACTTCCTCAATTGCTTTTTTCTTTTCACCTAACTTTTTTTTTCGTTGCTTCTAACCTTCATAATTACAATTGTAAGGACTACAAAATATTTACTATTTTATTTTGTTATTCTTCTATTATTAGACAGTTTGGTTGTTTCCAAATTCTGTTATAAATAACCCTGGGATTAATATGATATCTTCATGTCAACAGTGGGAAGCTGTTGGCTTCCCTCCATTTGAATTCTTTGTCCAAATTCTCAAATGTGAGATTATATTGCAAAAGATAGCAACATTTTCCAGGCTCCTGATAACTATTAGAAAATCCTCTGTGCCTGGTTTTCTCAACCTTAAAATGAGGTTATAATAATATGTAAAGTGTTTAGAACAGTGCATTCAATAGATGCTGGCTACCACGGTGCCACCATCACCACCGCCACTACCATTCTGAAAACAATTGTGATCACCAGATCGCTCATATAGATTTTTTGTGTTCTCCTTGTCTTTTCAAAATGATTTGTAGCCTGTTGGGTTCTTGTCCTTCCTTCTTAGTACCAGAGCTCTCCCCTTAGAAGAAGTCTTCTTAATTTCCACCATTTCCTTCTCTTTTTCTCCTGAGGTTGTTTCCACTTGGGAAAGTAACATATGTGTTTCTTATATTTATATATAATCTCCTTATATTATATTTGGTGGTGAGAAAGCTAAATGGAAGAAGAAAATGGAGTGTTGGGAAAAGAGACACCGTGGTCTCAGACTCAAGTTTAGTGTCTATTAGGGACAGATGTAAAAGTCTGACCCCTGGTGGCTGTGAGCTGCAGCTATAGGTCAGACGGTTCGTCTGAAACGGGATGGCAAACGTATCCTCCAGCAGTAGCTGAACTGGTGTAGGGCTGATTGGCTTTTAAAGATCTTTTGTATTTGTTGTGATGGTTGTTCCTTATGTCAAGATAAGCTTGCTGTCTTCCTCATAAAGGAATTATCTTTAACTCAGTCCCTCATAATATAGAGCTTTAAATAAACATTACAAAAATTGTGGTGTCCAAAAAAATATTTTCTTAAAACCACCAACCACAACTACCATGACCACCACCGTTTGATGATATATGTAGAGATTTCAGAGGAAAAATGAATTGCTAAGTCTTAGCAAAAGAGAATATCAGAGGGAGTAAAACTTTATTTTTTGTCTTCAAAACATCTTTAAATGGAGATGTACTTTACCTCCTAATCAAATATTTTCAACCTTTTTACCTTCCAAGATTTACTTTTTTAAAAAAAGTAAACTAAAAGTCTCAAAAATGATTTTCAGATGTCATTATTATCATGTAATTAAAAGAGAATAATGTGAATGAAGAAAGCAGGACTTGAGAAGTCACAAAGAGTTTGTGAGAATACCCATGGGGTATTTTTATGTTTTTAATTGTTTGAAATGATATAGGAATGACTCCGCTTTGCTTATGCTTGAGAATAAATGTTTATATTAAATTTTAATTATTTTGCTTTTATAAAAATCACAGTTTTTAAAGTGACTGAATGAATCGACAGGGCATAACTCATAGTTAATAATTTGATATTGTGTGTTTGTATATATTTGTGCATAAAAACTAGTTGAAAAGTGAAAGGATTTACTTAATCCTAGCTACTTGTGTGGTTTACACAAAAATATAGAATTTGAGGCAGTTGACATTAAAAATGAAGGTTCTATAATTTCTAGATGGATGACACATTCTTCTTTGGTCTCAACCCTAAGGAGGTGCTAGTGTCTATGTTATCGTCTGCAGTCCGGAAAAGGACAATTAGTAATGAGATGTTCTTAGCGAATTCATTCAACCCTCCTCACTATTTTCACTATTGACCTTTACTTCAAATGAACAGGATTAATGCCTTCCTGCTGAAACAGGCTCTACATATGAATGCATCTCTCCAACTCTCCAATACCAAACTTTTAAAGCCTGATTCATTTTTTAAAAGCTTACTAATGATTTCTGTTATTTGGATGAATTTATTCTATTTACATATTATAGTTATAGATCAATTTTTATTTGTTTGCTCATTGCAAAAAAGTTCAGAAAATCCCAAAATATATAAAGAGCACAATAATATCCCATTTTAAGTATTTGGACACTATAGTTGATTTGAAATGGTCCTTGGTTTTCTTATCAGTTGAGCAGAATTAATTAGCAAAAGTAAATAGCTAATATTTACTGTGTGTGACTCTCCAGGCACGGTCTTTGCATGTAATCTCTTCGTGTAATGTTCACAATAATCCCATGAGGTAGGTTCTCTTATTATCCCCAGTTTTACAGATGAAAAAAGCTACAGGAAGGTTGCCCAAGATGACACAGTCAGTGGCTGAGTGAGACTTTGAACCCAGGTCACCTGACTGCAAAGCCTGTCTCTTACAACACAATGTAAATTTAAAGTTATAAAATCTGCATATGGAATAGTAAAATGCCCATGGGCCATGCCTTAAAACACTCACAGCCCAGACATATAGAACAGCTTAGTTAAAATCAGTTAAGACAATTGGAAGATATTCAATGCTAATAATGAATTTTACTAGTATATAATTTATTTAAAACAAATCAGAAATATATACACATTTTGACAACATATGGTCAGCATCATTTCTTTCATACTGTAATTTATCCTGGGTATTCTGAGCAACCAAGAATTGATTTAAAGGAGAAATTTCTTCTTTACTTACACTTTATTCTAGCTCCAATCTTTTTAATTCACTGAATCAAACAAAACATCACCATCAGTAATTTTTTTCTTGCTAGGAATTAATTGCACATCTGGAAAGTGGTTTCACTCTCTTCTCCTTCCTGCTTGCCTTTTGCCTAATTGAATTCACTCCCAAACTCCCCTCCCCATCCAATGAGTCCTGTGTGGCAAGCAAAAGGAAACAATAGCCACAGCAGGAACACGTGGACATTCCAGGCAAGGGTACAATAGGGATGGGAGGAGAAGCGTGAGGAGCATGCCTTGCTCCCTCTGATCTGGTGCACCCTCAGAGGTGGTTTATCCCCTAGGGTCAGGAGGCTGTCACTGAGCCCAGATCATTCTTCCTGAGTGACAGGCCCAGGGAGCCCTGACTCCCCAGTAACCCAGCTCCACTCCATGCCTGCCTCCGGAGTAGCCAGGAGCACCTCTGACAGTGACAGCCAGTGGCTGCTCTGAGCTCTGAGACTCAGGGGCTGCTGCTCCAAGAACCCCTCAGAGAAGGAAAGGAATGCGGGGGCAGGGCAGGTAGGAGATGTGCTTCATGGGGCTTGGCTTGTGGAGTTTCATGATGATGGATGAGGCAAAGAAGGTATTAGTAATGCAGCTTCTCCTCTTTGATGACACAAATCTCCCCCCTGGTGGGCAAGAGAGCCGAGTAGAGCTCTGTTTCTGTTTAGGAACTAAAATCTGCAACTCCTGGTCTCAAGCATGACATAAAGCTGCTCCTTTGTGAGTGGCCGTGAGGCAGTAACTAAGATTATTTCATTGATTTAGCAAGTACTTACTTGATGCTTACTGTGTGCCATATACCGTTCTAGATAATGGGAATATCATACTGTTTAGGAACTATTCTAGGTGCTGGGGGTATAACACTGTTCAGGTAACTCTTCTAGATCGTAGAGCTAACAGAGCTGACAGTTTACAGAGCTAGGTGTTTTTTATCTTGTCCCCCTCTCCCCACAAAGCATACAATTAGCATGGGCCTAGTATATATAATAGGTAGACTTGATTTGGGCTGGGCAGGTCTAATTTCTACACAAACTGCTTCATTTTGCTATTTGCCTATGTAGGGGAGGAAGACATTTCCTCTACCCACTCTGGGCCCTTCTGGCTGGACAATGAATTAAATTCACATGAGACAGAATAACAGGAGAAAATTAAACAAAGCTTTATAACATGTATACATAGGAGAGACCCAGAAAAACTGAGTAACTCATCAAAATGGCAGAAGTTCTCAGCTTAAATACCATCCTCAGTTAAAGACAAAGGAGGATGTTGGGGATGGGGGAGTCAGTTATGGGAGCTTACCAGAAAAGAGCAGTAAACAAGAGTCAGGTTATTATGCAGATTTAAGTCCTTGCCTTCTGCATTGATAAGGTCATCCCCCCTTCTTCCTGGTACAGAGAGGGAGACGCCTTTACAGATGGAGATTTCCTTTACAAATGTAAATATCTCTTAACAAAGGGAAAGTAAATTCTGCTTTTCAGAGTTTCTCTCATGTCTGAAGTTTTTAAAAGTAACCAGCCCAAAATAATCCTCATGCCAAAAAGACGTATCTTGGAGTGGCCAATTCCAGTCCCCCATGCCTATTAAATGTAAGCCACTCTGTCTCTTAAAATGCATCACACAAGTGTTTTGCTTGTAGAACTAATTTCAAAGGTAGGTCATGGTACCCCAAGGAATACCTCTGACTGTCTACTCTTCCTGGCCCTTTCCTAACACGAGGGGGTGACAACTGTTTCCCAGACATCTTCCTCTTTCAGACTGTTTGGGTAGGCTGGAATCGTTACTCCCGCCAGCACAGTTGTGCAGTCAGGGTCACTTAGACAATTCATCAATTGCACTTCATGGTGTGGAGAGGTCATAGGAAATTGCCTTGGCTGAAACCACAAAAATGACAAATGTGGATCTTTTTTTCTTTTTTAATTTATTTTTTATTGCCATAGCATGGGTTTATAACATTATATAAATTTCAGGTGTACATCATCTTTCGATTTCTGTGTTGACTATATCATGTTCACCACCCAAAGACTAATTACAATCCACCAACACCACACACATGTGCCTAATTGACCTTTTTGCCCTCCTCCTTCCCTCCTTCCCCTTGTCTTTTTTTGTTTTATTTTGTTTTTGCCAAGGGAAATGTAAGGACTGGGTTCCTCCAGACCATGAGGCTTTTCCTCCTCGTTTGAAAGTGGGGTCAGGGATAATGAGGACCGTGTCTACTGAAGCAGAACAGCAGAGCTCCTCATATGGTGGACTTTCCCCTCTCAGCACCTGCTGTGCTGCTATGGCCTCTGTTCTCCCTGCCTGAATGGTCAAGTTCTAGAATGGCTGGAGAATCTAGAACCACAAACATCAGCTCCAAGACCTGGGCAGTGGCATGGATGGGTCTTTTCTCAGATGCCAAAAACAGTTCCTGCTTTGAATGTGTGGATCACAAGAGACTCTCAGGCTGGTGAGCTTATCTTGCATGTTTTGGTCTCAGTGCTTTAATCTGTAATTGTTATTTCAGAAATCTTGGCTATATGAGCACACTAAGAATGATACAAAGTTGGAGCCCATTTTTCTTGACAAGTAACAAAACTATGTGAGGATATTTAAATTTTGATTATTATTCTTTCCTCTGAATAGTAGGAGGCTCCTCATTCTGGGCCCTATGTGACTCAGCTGATTAGTTCTAAAGAAACTGTGCTGCAGGAAAGCTACTCAAACACGTTGAGCAAATGACCTTTTGTAGCTGGCGATCATGAGTATGCGAGCAGATTAAATAAACGGTACTCACAGTTCAACATTAAGGTGGATCTTACTGAACTCCATGGATAGGGGAGTGTGACTTTGTAAAAAATCAGATTTATTTAGGCTGAATTTGGGCAAAATTAGGAAAGAGGTAAAGTTTACCTTTTCTCCTTTCGTGTGTCTTTAACTTGTGTTGGCTAAATAAAGTTTAGGGGTGTGTGTGCATATCTGTGTAAATGTGTGTGTGTGAGTCTGTGTGTGTCTGCCAGTGGGCCCAGTCCCAGTCTTCCAAAAATGATAATAATTCAGCTTTTGCCTTCAGTGTATCATTGGTTAAGCGGGTCAAAGTCCTCAGCTAAGAAAGGTCCTGTGTGTCATGGGCGCTGTAGTTTTGTATAGGAAATGTGTCTACGTTTTCCCTCATTTAGGCCATGTCTTTTTAATAATCCTCAACTCTCATCTGTTGTAGTTTATTTTAGTGAGTCTTCACTCAGAATTTCTTTCCTAAATGGTAGCCAACAGGACTACTAACCCTTTCTAAAAAGAGAATATTCAAATAGTGCCTAAGGGAAAATCTGGACCAGGGTACGAGGTCAAAGCCGAAATAGCTCTGTGTATGTTGAACCCTCAAGAAAATCTGTTGACTGATTAGAGGTGACCATTATATAACTGGCAAGCGTGGAGAACGAGGAAGCCACAGTGCTTTCTGAAACTGTAAGAAAAGTTTCAATCCAGACAAATTATGATTAATTTAAAAATATTGCTAAAACTCCTAGGCAAATTATAGCAATGTTTCAAAAATGACTCTATAATTACCTGTATGTCTGTATCTATTTGTTTCCCTATGATGGGTATGCTAAAAATTGGCACTCCTCAAAGTGTCTTCCATCTGCAGGATGCTCAGGGCAAAATAGTTCCCTAGTACCTAGGTTTGGGAATCGCTGCCTGCTTACTGTATGTCTCTCTCACTGAGAGATTCAAAGGACTCTCTTAGAGAATTCTGAGAAGTTCTGCAGTAAGCAGACCTATTAAATTTTATTCAGTCCAATGTTTCCCAAATTTACTTGACTCCAACCCTTCCTTTTTCAACAAGACCTGCTTTGCATTCTTCTTTTTGACAAATGCAAGAAAATAGACAAATTCGTTTTAATGGGGAGTTAAATTTTACCAAAATCAACACATAAAAAGAAATTTTAAACATAAAATTTTAAAAGAAGCCTCAACAGGTCAATAATTATAGAATAAATTTTTTAACTTATCAAAAAATTTCTTGTAGATTTCTAGGTTGCATGTTTTTGTGGTTAATTTGTGGGAATCTTTAAGGAGCTCATATTCTTATGTATTAAAATAATAAATCATTTTGGAGCATATAAAATGATGGACAACATCCTTACTATAAATATCTGGAAAAGATCTTTTCCATATTCTCCCTTCTCCTCAGCCAAAGAAAATCTCAGAACAGGGGCCGGCTCCGTGGCTGAGTGGTTAAGTTTGCACGCTCCACTGCGGCAGCCCAGTGTTCGGATCCTGGGCGCCGACACGGCACCACTCGTCAGGCCACGTTGAGGTGGCGTCCCACATCCCACAACTGGAAGGACCTGCAACTAAGATATACAACTATGTACCAGGGGTGGTGGGGCGGGGGGGAGGTGGGGGGGCGTTTGGGAAATAAAGCAGGAAAAAAAAAAAAAAAGATTGGCAACAGTTGTTAGCCCAGGTGCCAATCCTTAAAAAAAAAGAAAATCTCAGAACAATTGTTAGGAATGTATGTGCAAAAAAATCTTAAACAGTAATAGTAAATCATATTCCTTGGGATATTTAAAAAAATTCCAACATAATTAACTAGTGTTATCCAGGAATGTAAAGGCAATTTATTTATTAGGATATCTATTAACATAATTAATATGTAATTTCAAAAGGTTAATAATGATAAACCATACGAACATTGAGAAAGATTTTAAAAGCCCATGATAAAATGTTTCTGTTTCTATATAAAGCTATCTGTGAAATAGGACTGGAAGAATAATTCTTTAACAAGATAATTAGTCCTCACCTCAAATCAACTGCCAACATTTTATTTAATGGTGAAAAATTTAGCCATTCCCTTTAACATCAAAAATGGGATAAGGATGTCTGTTATTACCCCTAACATCTATATTGCAGACCAATACAAGATACGAAGCAGAAACAAGAGGTCTTTCAATAAAAAAGCTAATAGAAGCACAAAATTATTATTTTCAGATGATATAAATTAATCTAGAAAACCAAAGGAAATCATCCAAAAAAAATTGCAATAGCTCAGATAACTGGCTAGTATACAAGAAATGTGGGAACAAATACCAATAGAGTTTTCTACCAAGTACCTAAATACCCTATTTGCTGAGACTAAAGAGCTCACTAACAATACAACATTAACAACAAAATAAGATAAATCCTATATAAAGAAAACTTTCAACATTTACTGAGTACTTTTCCCTTCCATAAATAGTGACTTGAACAAATGAAGATATAATCCGTTCTCAAAGAGTTCTCAAAATTAATTCTCAAAGAGATTAATTAAAATAAACATATGAGTTCTTCCCTGTTAAACTAATAATGAATGCTAATTAAAAACTGTGTTGTTTTAATTTGAAAAAAACTGTAACATTAATTTAGAAAACTAAACAGATGAAGAAAAGCAAAAATATTTTGAAGAAGAAAAGTAATGGCTGAGAGGATTTTACTCCACCAGAATGGATAAGCAGATGAATGGAAAAATACGTCAGTTTTAAAAAATTGTACATTGCAGAACAGTAGTGTCATTACAGGAAGTTATTAGGTTAAGTACAGGAAGTTATTAGGGTCAGACAAATAAAACTATTTTAAACAGGTTTTCAAAATCTATACAACATTACTTAACCTTTATTTTGCTCACAGAAATTAGGAATCTCCAAAAGGGAGGTTTAATATGCCACATTCTCACACTCATTTCACCATGAAACTTTTTTATTTTTTTTCTTTACCGGAGCATTGTTGGAACCATTATTCCTGAAACATCCTTTGCAAAAGGCTGGCAAAAATAATCTAGAAACAGAAAATATTTGCTAAATAAGAAAGCTTTTCTTCCCCACTGCACATTCTATAGGTTTATCTCCTTACCGAGCGCTCCCTATAACCTCTATCTATATTCTTCTCAGTCTAAAATGACAACTTTCTCTATCTCATAATTTCTGCTATTAGTAGAATGCCCAACTTACCCTCGACGCTACTGTTTCGTCATGCTGGGAGATATTTAAATCATATTATTTTTGATTATTAGCTGTACTCACATAACATACGTAAATAGCATTGGAATGTAATTGCACAAGAGATGATCTTAACCTGCACACAAATATATATATAACCTAAATATATATATATATATACATATATAGGTTATATAACCTACATATATAGGTTTTATATATATATATACAAAACCTACATATATATATGGCGTATATATATGTATATATATAACCTATATATGTATAGGGCAAGTTCACAAGCTGGGCCTGGGCAAAGGTTAATTCATTCTAAATAGGCATGGTTAATTAGGAAGTTCCTGAGAACATGGTTTGTCAGGAGAGTCCAATAAGGCTGTGAGTTTTGGGATCCTCTAACTGTGGGTCCACGCATATAGATGCCTGGAGAGTATAAAATTAATATGAAGGTTGGGCCAAAATTATTAGTTTACTTATTTGTTGTTGTTTGTCAAATTTAATTTAGACTGTAAAATAATACCTAAGGCTAATGGAGTCAGTTTTCTAATTTGGGTGCCATATTGGGCTATTCTTAGCATAAGTAAGAGATCCTCCCTGACCCCATTCCCTAGCCGCCCATCGCGTCCCCATAGATGTAGCTTTTTGACAACTGGTCAATACCTTTTTCTCCTCCGATATATTGTCAATGTTCACTCTTGCAATTTAATCCCTTCCTGCCTTTTATAACTTCTTTCTTCTCCCTTCTTTCCTCCTTTCGTCTCAACTCTGATCAAATCTTCCCAGGCTGGCTTCTTTCTTACAGGCACTATTTCTTTGTCCCATAAGCAGGGTCACTGCTGAGGAGCACAGCTGGCCCTTTCCCTCGGTCCTCCCCGGGGCTGCCTCAGAGTCACACATCTTTGGTTTAACATATCTCTGAGCTGAAAGTGGTCTGAGAGAATTTCTTGCATACTCTATGGATTTAAAAGCCATACCATACAGCAGAGTTTACTGCCTATTCTGCATGTTGATTATCACGTCCAATAAGTGTCAAGCAGCTGACTAAATGGTTCTCATTGGCATAACTCAACCTTTCTCCATTTGTGCAGAGCTTTACTCTATCTTTAAACGGTGCAGTTAAGTCAGCAGTTCAACTGACTGGACCCGTGTTTTATGCAAATTTAAAAATTGGTTCCAGCTCCTAGATAGCATACTTCCTCTGCAAACCTTACACAACTTAGAGTAACATTGAGGGGGAAAGTCCAGTCCACCACACCAAATGGCAAGTGTTGATCTACTCAAGACCTTAATTGTAGAGGAGAGACATTTTTCCCCAATGGAAATTTATTCATTTGATTTAGGAAAAAACGTTTCAAAGGAAGTAGGAGGATATATAATAGATATTCTTTTGGTAACAATACTATATTTCATCTGCTTTATACCAAATATGGCAAAACATTTCAAGACTTAAAAATCAGATAGCATATATTTTAAATTATACCTTTTCATAGGCTGTCGCAACCTACATAAGCCTTTTATTATAAAAACTGTATACATAGTTGAATTTCATTCTATTTTAGGATGTGAAAGTGTTTGCACATTTTGCATTGTAAATGAAAGGCAGAATTTCAGGGCAATTCCTTAAAAACAAATATATATTCAGTGATTAGATTGGTAAAAGTGTTATAGCATTCTAAGTGAAAATATAAATTTTTATGAGTTAGCCAAAGGAAAAGCTTCAGTGGAATGAAAAACTATATCGCGAAAAGTTTGCATTTCTCCTTATACCTGAAGTGGTGCTTAACAGCCAGCCCCTTATGAGATTTGCTGTTTATTCCTGGTACCCACATGACATCAGGGGTGCCTGAGATTGGTGGCCTTGAAATATGCTGGCAGAGTTAAGAATACTGACAAGACCAGGAACTGTAACTTTATTAATTCATAAACCACACACTCAGGGAAGAGCACACATTCATTTTCATTTTGTAATTCAAGCAGAAAAGAAAAAATTACTCCTGAATCTCACATATTTATGAATAGAAAAATAATGTGTTGTTTCAAGATCAGAAGAAAAAAATGGTAAGATAAAAAAAGGATCAAAAGAATTTTTAACAAGTTTGGAAATTGATCGACACAGAATCAGCATCCTTTGTACAAGCAACTACATCATTTAAAGGTGAACTCATTAGTAAAACTAACAAATTATGAAGCTCCTACAGTATTGTAGCCTTTATTGAAATCTTTATTGTACATTATATTGCAAAATTGTTAAGTTTGGTGTATTGTCATATATTTTTTTTAAATAATGGACTTCTGAAAATAAATACGTGCTGCTAAAATTACTGAAAAATAAATACAGCAAAACATGCTGCTAAAATTAATGCAAATTCAGCATCCTTGGAAAAAGGAAAAGCCTATGATACCCACATAGGTTAATATCAGAGAAAAATAATGAATTTTTTTTCCATTCTCATTTGGGAAGAGAAATTACCCTTTCTCTATTCTAGAAGGAAAATGACATTCAAGTTTTGTGACTGTTGAATTTCAAAGCAGCTTGTTTTATAGTGAGCTTCATATGAAAATAGGGCTAGAAATTATGTTAGTTTTAAGAAATGACTACACCTATATTTTAAAAAAGAAAAGAAAAACTTCGACGGAAAAAATTAAATTCAGTAATGCCCTACTCATTCTTTTTTGAGCTACACAAAAGTAAAACCAAA
Organism: Equus przewalskii; assembly: GCF_037783145.1. Classification (NCBI taxonomy): domain Eukaryota; kingdom Metazoa; phylum Chordata; class Mammalia; order Perissodactyla; family Equidae; genus Equus; species Equus przewalskii. The sequence continues at coordinate 85,690,261 of NC_091832.1, forward strand.
TGAACAGTTTTACTTTTTAACTGGTTATTATTTAGACACGTTCATGATAACATAAAGAAAAGGTAAAATATAGAAACTGGTAGTGCATCTGTGACTAAATAGTGAATGTTTTTAAATAACAAGAATAAATACATTTCTACAAACACGAAACACTAATCAGGGGTTTAACATAAAGTGTACTGAAATAAAACTATATAGAGAAAACTTGAAGGCAAAGTGCTGATACACACACATACACATCAAATTTCTAAACAAAATCTGATGGTGAATACAATGAAAAGAAGGAGTTCTTCTTTAAAGTTAACGTTTTGTGAATCGATTTTCTGATCGCGTTAAAAATAATAAAAATGCCCTTCGTATTCTTAGGTTACATCAATACCTAATAAAGTGTGTAAAAAATTAAGAGAATTGAAAAAAATGGCATTTGCCAGACGGTAAATGTAGTCCAAAGAGCTGGTTCTGTCGTGACTGAAGCCAGGCTTTCTTTAAAACCATGGTGCTTACAAAGTGCGAAGCTAGAACCTTGCATGTTTGTTATTAATGATGAAGTGGTTGCTATAGACCTGCAATTCCCAAAACGTTTTCAGACTAAAGTCTTTTTCAAGATGGCAAAGACACTGTGGGTGGCCCAGTCTATCTGCTCCTGGAAGATGGATATCAGATAAAATTAATCTCTCCTCAGAATTATTGAAAAGACTAGTTTTATATCTTATGAGATACCCATGAGCTCACTGAATTTTATTCATCTCAGCTAAATCGGTTATTTGTAATAGTGATACAGACTAAACAGTTATAAACATTAAGATTAAATAAATGATAAATCATGAGTTTGTAGACATGTTGAAGCCCTTTCTTGTCTATGTTAAAAGTATTTCAGAGCCGTTCTCTTCCTTCTCTGAAAAATTCGTTCCTAAATCTATTAGGTGGGGAAGAACAAAGCAGGCATCCTAGATATGTGAGTGTCAGGAGGGGTGGCAGTGGCCAAGAGCTCCCACAGGGTGAAGATAGTCCACAGTAGGGCATTGGGTGTCAGAGCCCTAGCAGGGTGAAGAGGGCATCCCTGCAAACGGAAGGGGTGGCTTGGGTGTGGAGTCAGAGCCCATTAGAGTAAGGAGGGCATCCAATGCAGAGGAAGAAGGGGAAGCTGGCATAGAGTGTCAGATCTTGAGCAGGGTAAGACAAGAGTCCACGTGGAGGGGTGGCCCAGTGGGAGGAGTTGGAGCCCAAGCAGGATAAGAAGAGCATCTCCGAGGAGCACTCGCCTGGTGCAGGGTGGCAGAACTCAAGCAGGGAGAAGAAGGTGTCCATGTTGGGAGTGGCCTGGTGTGGGGTGTGGGAGACCAAGTGGGATGGAGAAGGGAGACATGGTGAGGGATATCAGAGCCCAAGTAAGATGAGGAGGGCATCCCCACAGAGAGGTGATATGAGGTGTGAGAGTCCCAGTGGGGTGAGGGGCTGTCCACGTGGATGCGCAGCTCAGAATGCAGAATCAGAGCTGTGACAGAAAAAAGGTAGCCACACAGAGGAAGACTCAAGGCAGGTTACATCCAATGGGATTGATCAATTAAATAAATATAACGGAGACAACTTTCTCACTTTTGGAGAAGAGAGTTACAAATAAAAAAAGGGATGAAACTAGAATAAACACTGCTGTGTTGGATTGGACTTAGAAGTATCCATGTGAACTCATGGTCTGTGATACATATCTAGATAAATAGGTAGATGGATAGATGTAGCAATAATTAAAGGCGTAAACATATGCATATGGAAGTGATTTGGATATGTATCTACATACATATATTTCTTAGCTCTTTCTACTGAGAGGGGCTTAGAGCAGTGACACCCCAATAACAATGAGCACATTCAGGACTCAGATCGTGACTTTTATTTTTAAAGATTGGCACCTGAGCTAATATCTGTTGCCAATCTTCTTCTTTTTTCTTCTTCTTCTTCTCCCCAAAGCCTCCAGGACATAGGTGTATATTCTAGTTGTAGATCCTTCTGGTTGTGCTATGTGGGACACCACCTCAGCATGGCTTGATGAGCTGTGCCACATCCTGGCCCGGGACCCAAGCTGGTGAAACCCTGGTCTGCTGAAGTGAAGGGTGCAAACTTAACCACTCGACCAACAGGGCCAGCCCCAGATCTTGACTTTTAAATATGATTTTCCATGCAAAGGAGCCAAGGCTCCTTGAAGAAACCACAAATTCCAGGGATGGGGCAGGGAAAATACAAGTCAGGACATCTTGTGCCAAAAAAGGAAGGAAGTGCTAAAAAGATGTTGGGGACATGTCAAAAGGAAACAGAAGCCAGCTTGAATGGGCTCTCTGGCCAAGCTTGGGACAATTTGAGCATAAAAATAATGATGGTAATGGATTAAAACTCATTGAATAAAATTGGAAATCCACTTAGATATAAATAAATTTATGAAGAAATTGAAAATTTGGACAAGATCAGGACATTTACATAGTTTCAAAGTATCTCCCTACAAAATAATTATTCATTTCTAAGGGGAAAGGAGGAACTTTACATTGGAGAAGCCTTGCAGACATCATTTCACCCAAGAGAGCAAAGTAAACATCATCAGCGATGGGCAAATAAAAATCACTCGCCATCTGAAAGAATTAAGTGAGTAGAACATGTTGTCACTTCTGAATTATTCTTGCCAGAAATGCAAAATCTGAATCTAATCAAGAGGAAATATTAAATGAAACCAAACTAAGGGACATACTACAAAGTAACTGGACTGTACTTTTCTGAAGCATCAGGACACTCAGGGAAAGACTGAGAATCTGTTCCAGACTGAGGGGGACTAAGGGACATGACAACCGAATGTGTGATTCTGGACTGAATTTTTTGTTATAAAGGATATTGCTGTGCAACTGTGCAAAACTTAAATGGAGTCTGAGAATTAGGTGGTAGGAACACTGTTAATTTCTTGATTTGACGGATGTATTGTGATTATATAGGAGAAGGTTCTTGTTTGTAGGAAATACACACTAAAGAATCTATGGGTTGGGAGGCATCCATTCATCAACTTACTCTCAAATGGTTAAGAAACAAATAAAATGTGCTGTGACCATCCAATTTTCCTGTAAGTTTGTGATCATTTAGAGAAATACATAGGATTTTCTAAAAATTGAAGACAGATCAGAATCCTCCAGCCACCAGAGGTGGCAGCTGTTCCTCAGCTCTCTTGATTCTTCTAGGAACTACATTCTTGTCGGAAACCTCTCCACAAGGAGTTGAGGAGCCGAGGAGCCTCTTTACAAGAGCCAGCCTTTCTGTAGTCTTGGCTCTTAGAGACACTGAGACAGTCCAAGGAGGAGAGAGTTTCTCCATCCTTCAGAAATTAGCACTTGGTCAGAAGTCCAGACCCTAACTGACAGCTGCCGCCCCACGACTCCTGCCCTTCCTAACAGGTGAGGCTTGGGGATCAAATAATCCTTTGTCTAGTCGACTCACTTTGACTGGGCTCTCTAGTAATCAAAACTGAATCCAGTCTGTAACCAAAGCTTCTGAGCAGCTTAAAGTGTCTCCAATTCCAAGAAGAAAACTGTCATTAATTTTTTGGAACCCAAGGCCAGCTGAACCCACCATGCCTCACATCTCTGATGTCCCTGATCAACACTCAAAACATAAGACTCTCTAGTTATTTCTTTTCTCAGGCACTGCTCCTTGAGTCAACTTCAAACTATTCCCCACCATCTCAGACTTTCATCTGTGATTCGTGGAACCCTCCTCTGTAGTTAACCAACATCATTACATCCTCAACCCATCTCTGTTGATTACATCCCCCCCAGGCTCAGATGCTGGCTGCTCCTGAGGAAATCGCTTCCCCTGAAGCTCTCTCAGATAGAGTCAGGTTATTTGTCCACACTTCACTTTCCTCAGGGTAGGAAGTGAACTCAGCATGCCGCTCTTTGGCTTTTTCCAAACTACTACTCATCTATCCTCACATAAAAACAACCGCCCCTTCGGGGCTTAGGCCATCTGACTGTGTCGTCTTTTATCGCTCTTCACTGACCTTACTTCCAATGTAATTTTGCCCTTATTTATTCAAGACATTAGCAGCTACTTGTGGTCTTTCTCTCCACCCTGAGTTCTGGCACTCCCACTTGCACGTCTGTGTAGATGACCCACCAACACCTTGGCTCTCAGTTCCATAACAATCTCAACTCCAGTGACCTTCTCCTCCATGGCCTCTTTAGCTGCTCACCCTCATGTTGACAACTGAATCTTGTCCTCTCCTAGAATCACTCTCCATCTCTGAAAATTTAAAATCACTTATACCACTCCTCCACATCAACCTCCTTCAATGGTTCATAAATGATGTCCCCCACTATAGGTGACTTTCTATGTCATAGATATATTTAGTTTCTTGCCTTTTTTGTTATATCCATCAATCTTCTCCATCCCAATTTTATTCCTCTCCAGCTTTGCTTCCATGCTTTATCCCTTTGGGCCATACTTTTGTGAGTATCCTCACTCTTTTGCCCTTTTGTTCTTCCTCCATACCTGGCCTGGCAATACTTTAAAGCTAAGTCATTCTAAACGTCTGCTCTCTAGACACCTACACCTGGACTATTGAGCTCTGCTGGAGCATTCACACAATTGACCAGACTCATGCCACTAGAAATGTGTAGTTTTGATCTCAACCAAACACCCAACATTAACCAGAGACACTTTTTCATGTACTCAGTCATCCAATGTGGCTATTTGGTTTTCCATACTCTTCTCAAACTCCTTACCCTACCTTCTCTCCTATCACTCTTAGCAACCAGTCTTTCCAGTATATCTTAGAGAAAACAGAAGGAAGAGAGAGTTTCCTCAATTCCTGCCACCAAATTGAAAACTTGGCTGTCATCCACATCAGCCATTTCCTCTTTCCTCCTGTTCCAATGGAAGATGTGTCTCTCCTCCAATGCTGCTTCCTCACTCTGCACCCTGGATCACATCCCTTCTTATGTCCTCAGGGACTGCTTTACTGACTGTCCCCTCTCTTCTGTATCTCCAATCTTTTATGTGGATTTGTTAACAGCAATGTTTAACATGCTTGGTTTTCTCCCTTCCTGCCAAAAAGTCTCTCCCTTGGCCTGTGACACCACTGTTCTGACCACCTTCAACATATCTGTGGCCTACTATAATCCATGTTTTCCTAAGATCTATTTTTTAGTCTGTAGTCAGTGTTAGTGTTCTGAAACAGAAGTCTATTTTTGTGCATCCCCTGCTTAAAAACCTCCAAAGGCTCCCATTGCCCTCGGGATAAAATTCAAAATACTTAGTTTGGCTTATGAGATCCTTTACAACTTCTGTCTCGCTTCTCTCCTTAGAAACCTGAGCACTGTCCACATCTTCTACCCCCTCATCACACCTCCAGCCCCCTCCCCTCCTCAGCCCTTCATCTATATACATGGTCACATACTTGTAATTTCTGGAATATATCTCTCATCTCTGGGATTTTGAAAATACGTCTAGTTCTGATTAGAGCATTCTTCCCTATGTTCTTTACTTGGATAAATTCTTGTTATTTATATTTCAGTTTTGATGTTTCCCTTGAAAAATTTTCCTGACACCCCAAGACTTTGTTCAGTAATGTGCCCCCATAGTTCTTAGAGCTGATCCTTTGTCTGGTCTTTAACACACTCTTGGGGTTCCCTGTTCACTTGTAATCAGTGGGATGTCAAGGCCTCAGGGTAACATCAGTTGTGCCTTGCTTGTCTCTCTCATCCTATTGCCTGGGTCAGTACCTTGCACTTTGTGGATGCAGTCAGTAAACATTTGTTGAACGAATGAGTGGATCCTTGTCAAAAACATTATATAGTACTGGCAAAGAAATTTTCTGTTTCTTTCTTTCTTTCTTTCTTTCCTTTCCTTCCTTTCTTCCTTTTTTTCTTTCCTTCTTTCCTTATTCCTTCCTTTTGTTCTTTCCTCCTTTCTTTCCCTCTTACTTTTTGTAAGGAAGATTGGCCCTGAGCTAATATCTGTGCCAATCTTCCTCCATTTTATGTGGGATGCTGCCACAGCATGGCTTGACAAGTGGTGCTAGGTCCATGCTCAGGATCCGAACCTGTGAACCCCATGCCACCAAAGCAGAGCATGCAAACTTAACCATCATGTTGCTGGGCCAGCCCCAAGAAATTTTAAAGTTAAGAAAGATTTTCAAGTTAAAAAAAAATTTAACACATGTTCAGGAAACTGAATGATTCAAATGCAGCTAAAATGCATCAAAGTTGGTGGGCAGGGGCTTCCTATTTATTATGATAGTAATGGTAATTAAGGGAAACCATCTCATTTTGGGTGGGATGTTGTGGAGACAATGAGGATGGAGAATTGGGAGAAGACGTTGCTTAGAGACTATTTTAAAGTCCTACATAGAAGTTTCTTTCCTTGTCTTTAGGAATTAAAACACCTCTTCAAAAAAGGGATAAAATTAGTTCTACTTTAGCAGCATTCACTGAACTGCGTGGAGTGATAACTGGAAAGAAAAAGAAGTACTTAATCTTTTCGGAAGGGATTTAGGGTCTTAACATGCTCATATTTCTCCCGTCTTACCAAACAGTCCCTCCCTTGACCTGACACCACTGCTCCAGTCATTGTCTACTTGTATTTGGGTTACTATAGTCCACTTTTCCCTGAAATCTACCTTTACATCCACAGTGCCTGGTGCAGTACCTAGCATAAAGTATTGCCCAATAAATACTTGTTAAATAAACAAACGAAAAAGAGTAATGTCCTCTTCAATCCAGGTCTATAATTTTTCTTTTCATGTTATTCTTCAACAGGAATTAAAATTGTTTTCCTTATCATATTGGAAAGGAAAATGATTTTCCTTTTGTGAGACTTTGGGAATAGCTAGATGCTTATCATTATTATCACCTTGTACTTTTGCACATTTCTATATGGTCAATGGTAGTACAATACCTTTATGAGAAGCTCTTTGCTGGGTATTAATATTAGCAGATTCAGATTCTACTTTGTCTGCCTACATGGAAGCATAAAGCTCAGAAAAACAGTGTCGCCTATAGGCTCTGTTGTTTATGAAATTGGGACCAGTTGACTTCCTTGCTTTTTCCCTTATCAATAAATTTGCCATTATCTGCATTCTCCCAGAAGGAACCTTACCATGATCTTTACCTTTTCTCTTCACAAAACATATGTTGGTGTGTTTGCTCCCCGGGCTTCTTTCCCCTTGTCTTCCTATCCCATTGACTGGTCATGAGAGCCAAACTGCCTAAGACTGAAACAAGCCCAGCTCCCAGGGCTGCTGACCACAAGCAGGTCACAGCCCCGGGGACATCTTCTCCGCAGTGCTCAAACCTCACATTCCATTCTGGTCATGCTTTCCCTTGTTAATCCTGGCTCCACATGAAACCCGACATAGAAGCCAGAGATTTGTTAAGCACTTTTCCAGCGACCAACTTTGGCTCCAATGTTTGATTGCAGATGTAATTTTCACCCTATGTATATGAGTCATCTAAGTTGGCTGTTTGCTGAGAAGTGAGGGCACTGTGTCACTTTACTTAACAGTATTCGTAAACTCCTTATAAAGTCATGACTATCTAGCAGAAAACCCCAGTAATTTACTTTAAAACATTAAGCAAAATTTACTTATTCTCTGCTTAAGGAAATTTCTTCTCAGGAGATTGCTTTGGAAAACAGTAGCTTAAACTACACTGAACACGTCAAAGACACAGACAGCCGCCTAGAGAAGGTCATTTCCCCACAAGTGAAGACAGACATAGCTTTCTCTGTTTATGTCTGTCTGTATTTTCTCTGGTTTAGTTTGTAAAGGCTCATATCACACCCCAAGACATTTATCAGGATGTCCAACCCCTGACACGCTCTTATCCAAAATACCTGCTAGTTGGTCTTGTTCCATCTTCCCATGGCTGGGCCACATAGGCTGGGGTAAGCACCTGGTTTTCAGTTCTTGTCCTGCTCATTCAGTACGTATTAAGTTTTGTTCTTCCTGTCTTCCAAGCACTACTATAGCTGCTGGAGATACAGCAGTAAACTAGTAAATTCCTGTTCATGACCACTGAATGGAATCAGAAGACAGATAGATGATTGATAGATGGAGAAAATGTCAGATAGACAAAATGCTGTGTAGCTACTTAAAAAGAGGATCTGATAGAGAAGACCTGAGGGTTTAGGGGGGAGGGTTTTTAGATTGCCCGATTGGGGAAGGCACTCCTAGGCAGACAGGCAATACTGAAGCTGAGAACTAATGACAGGGAGGAGCCAGCCGTACAAAGATGGGGGAGGGCATGTCCCTCAATGAGCCTAAGGCAGATATAAAGGCAGTGTGTTTGCAGGAAAGAAAGAAGGCCTCTGAGTGTCAGGAGCATGATGGCAAAGGAGGAGGTGGTTTAAGATGAGAAGAGGTTTTAAGAAGGGCCTCACAAAGCAGGATAAGAAGATTGTGTTTTGATTCTAAGGCTGTGGAGACCTGACGGCCTGGTGGCTTTGGGGAGAATGGAGGCAGAGAGAAACAAGGGAGGCCAGCTAGGGGACCACCATGGGAGTCCAGGCCAAAAGGTGGTGCTGGGTGTAGGGTGGTGGTGGTAGGGGTGCAGAGAATACATGAACTTGGGAAACATTGTAACAGAAATGCCAACAGTGCTTACTCTCAGATGGGGTGTAGGGAACTGGGTGATTCAAGGATGATTCCCAGATTTTTTACTTCCTTTCCCTTCAACATCCCAGTTGATTGTAGGCTTGAGAATCTCGGAAGCACCCTGACCAAGAGTAAACAGACATCCAGTGTTCCAGGGGAAAACCACAAGGGGGCTTTCAAAACTAGGGGCCTGGGGACCGGTATTTTGTTCCCTCCAGACGGGGGAAGTTGTGATTTATTTTTGTGTGTTGACATTCACTGTAGCCAAGCTTTTTTGTTAACATAGAAATTATTACAAGCAATTAAAGAGCTTCATCTTAAAAGTTATATTTTATGGAAAGCGTCTAGCCTTTCATCTTAAAAGAGACTAAATTGGCTCTATGTCCTCAGCTCTTTTTGATTAAGGAGAGAAGTGTGATTAACATTTGTTTAGCACTACTATGGTGACAGCGTGATGGTTGAAAATGTTCTATCCAGCACATTATTAGTTATTCCATTTCTTGATAAAATAGACATTTAAGAACAAGGCAGAGTCTGGGAGTGCAGTGGGGGTGGGGGAACCCAAACTCTGTGAAATGTTTAACCTTTTAACATAGTTCAACAAAGTTTAGATTTCTGGCAAAACGCCTAGACTTTCTAAGGCTGTTCATGGTTGCAAAACTCGACAAGACTTTAGTACTTAAATTATTCTGGCTCAAAAGTTGAGACGATGTGAAGAGAGCAAAGGAGAAAAAAAACCCATACCCGGATGGCTCCAGTGGGGCTCATGGCACAGAGTAATTTGCAGGAGGATGCTGGGGGTAGTGTTACAATCTGGAGTTCTTGGAGGTATGTCAAATGCCTCTGATGAAAGAATAGACCATCCCCCAAGGGAAAACAAGTTCGGTATTAGAGGTAAAGAAGGATCTTAAGAACATGTGACAAACCAAATATGTCATACATTAGCAAGAATTGTTCCTTTCACAGAATCATAGCAACTGTCCTTACAGAGAGAAGCAGCAAAGACTAATTAAGCTATCATGTCTCAAGCATTGAGTCTGCAAAGAGTTGTCTCCTTCCACAAATGCACATGCAGGTTACCATCACTCTCAGTGTCTGGGGCAGCATCTTCGAGCCAAAGAAAATGGGAAATTGTAACTAGCCAGAAGCAAGCACGAATTTCACTGCTACTTGCCTTTGTTTGGTTTGTGTCAACATATCTGTTGATTTGAATTTCCTGGGAGTTTCTCTAAAATTAGTCTCAACATATGTCATTTACAAATAAGAAAATATTAAACGATGATTATTAAAATAATTATGGATGAATGTAGTGCAGTATTTCCCACATGTGGCCTGACAGCTCTAATTCTGAGAGGTGGACAGTAAGTAGGTAGGGTTGCTGGAAAGATCAGTTCAGTGGTCAATAAGTTTGGGAAACATTTGAATCTTATTCCAATTTCTTTATATTTGTCCTCTTCAAAGTCTGCAATAGTTTTATGTGTATTGCAAAGCTCTAGAAGGAGAACAGAGAATCTAATGTTCTCCAAATAGATTTGATCACAAAATCTCCCTATTCTATGCCCCCATCCTCTTTTTTTGGTGGAGTACATCATCAAACACATATTCTGATCACATAAACTAGTAAACGCTGGTTTAGTAGAACATATATGTCAGCAAAATGAGCATATTTTTGCATGTGGCACTAAGAATAATAGAGAGAGAACGAGATAAAAGAGGAAAGCCAGTGAAGGAACAGACCGCAGTCACTGAGCTTGGCAATAAATGGGTTGTAAGAGAGAAGAATCCTGTTACCCAGAGAAAAATCCAATCATCTTGACTTAAATAAATAATAAGAAAACTGAAGGTAGGTGATTTCTGGTTTTATTTCAGCACCGTAACAATGCTAGAACCAAGATTTCTTCATTTCTCTTGGCTATTCCCTCAGACTTGCAGCATAGCTGCTGTGACTCTGACTCTCACATCTGCATCCTAGGCAGGAAAAAGTAGGAGAAAGGGGAGGGGTTTGGAAAAGGCTATTCTTTTAACCAGGAAGATACAAGCATTTTCAGGAATACCACAGCACAGTTGTGAATATATCTAATTGCATGAGACTGTGTCAAAAAGCAATAGCTGAAGGAGAGATTCAACTGGAATTTTATATTGATAAATTGGGCATTTTGGGGGTGACTTAGGCAGTAACAGAATTGAGGCAAGAAAAGGAGTTTGGAATGATTCGTGTGTATTTCAAGTTGTAGAAATATGGAGGGGGAATGTGTTATTTTAGACACATTCCTTTAGGTAGGTTTTCTGAAGTACCCAAGTCCTTCTGAAAAAAAAGGGAAAATATTCCACTTTCTTTTGCTGTCTTGGGGATAGTAAACTTTCTTAAAAATACACACACATCTTTAAAGCTGGGTTGGGAGAAGACATGACCCTCCATCCCTGAAAACACTGTCTAGTAGCTTGTCATTCAGATCTAGGTCAGTCACTTGCCAGAGGACAAATGTTCTGGGGTTTTTCCTCAGTTAACTAGTAGACTTTGTTTCTTTTACTAGATCGGCTCTTTCAGGACTTAATCCAGCCTATGGATTAAAACATGAAAGCATTTAGAGACTTCCAGGATAATTACCATGTTTCTTCACTTGCTGGGCTCTTAATGGGGATAAATACATACCAGGAAACAAATTGGTTCAGTTTGCTTACGAAATTTTCTTCGGTCGTGAGACACAGGTGTGTTGGTACAACACTGTTCTCCGCGGCATGGAATTTATTAAAAGAAAGACCTGTGATGAAACCCACAGAAGGGGCTATCAACTTTTATTCTGTGAACTACCACAAAGGAACATTTTAAAGAAGAAAATGATTTCTTCTAAAAAATGGCAATTACGTGGACCTCAAATTCATGTTGTAACAAAGTCCCACTGATATTCCTTTCGCATAGAAACCATGTTTCTTATTATTTTTTTCATTATAAAAGTAATATAAGCCTCATTATCAAGGTTTTGAAAAAATAGAGAAAAATACTACTATGAATCCAATAATCCTAAACATTATTGTGAAATATCTTCTTTTCTTTTTTAATATTTTTCTTTAAATATATCATTGAATGTATAGCATTACACAACATCTTCCTTTCTTCACTCCCTGCTGTGTTATAAACATCTTTTTTATGATACAACATAGTCTCATACCATTATATGAACAATTAGGCCATTTTCATTTTTTTTCTCAAAGTGCTTTTGAACCCGGTATGATCATTTCTCATACAGTAGTACTGTTCTCCCCCAGAGATACAAAGTTATTCAATTAATATTTCTAATCGTTCGACTGATGTATTGATTACCTACTTACGTATGTATGAGAAACCGTGGGGGGTACAAAAGAACAATTGTGGTCCCTAAATTCAGGAGTATGTGGGTAAAAGTCATACACGTGTAGGTCCAAATGGAGTTCACAAAGCTACCCATTTGTAGAAGGTACTTATAAAAGATAAGAGGCGCTACGGGCCTGGGAGGAGGGGAAGAATGCAGAGACTGGAAATGGAATCACCGTTCAGCCTGTGTGTGACATGATTTAGAGAGGTGCAGACGAACAGGCTGGAGGGCCGTCCAGGCACAGGCAGAAAAGGGTGGGAAATCACTCAGTGTGTTTAAGGAGTAGTTAGATTTATGCCTGGTCTGCATAGTGGAGTTTATTTTAACTTCAATTTCCTGCATTTCCAGAAGAAAATGGTCTGAAGCCTTTACATGCTGAAAACGTCCTCAGTTCTCGCCCTCGCTTGTGTGGGCGAGCTCAATCAGGGGGTGTGTGGTCCACGGTGGATGGACTCAGGGTCTCCGTTTTCCTAGTGTGAGTGCTTTTCCCAGACTCCTGTGGTTTGCTGTCATCTCTTGCAAAATCTGAAAAAAGAAAGCTTGATTTCGAAGAGAAAAATCAAAGCCATTTGTACTTTTGCACACTCAGCCTTATCAGAATTTTCACATCTACTCATATTTTGGGTAATAGCTGGAGTTATGATTTAATCTGAAAATGTCTCTGCATTTTACTTGGTGAGGACAGTACTGAAATGCATGTGCAAGTTGGGGAAGTTTTATAATCAAAGTGTTAGAGCCAGAGAGGCCTCGTGGCAGATGGCTTAGATCACCTAGCCAGCGTTGTTCCAATACTGCGGGGTTTTTATTGTTGTTTTGTTTAGGTGTAATATTTCCCCAATAAATGAAAGCCTTCCCTTTAGGACCAAATGCAAATCATATAAAACCAGATCCCTCTCCTTAAGCACAACATCTGAGTCCCTAAAATTTCTTGGAACACAGATTGAAAAACACGTGTTTAATCTGTTTGCTCATTCATGTAACAGATGGGAAAATTGAGTCCCAGGAAATCAAGTCTCCATGGAGGATCTCATACCTTGAGTTCCATTATGAGAGCAGGTTTATTCAGGATTCAGCGTCTTGGCCGACTCCCATTCGTTAAATCAGAGATAAATGCATTGGGCTAAGCCATGTTAGAGTCCCTACTCTTTATTCTCCTAACTCTCTTCTCCAAAAAAAGAAAGCACTATTTTTTCTAGGCCTAGGAAGTAGGGACAAGGCAAGGGGCATTCCCAAGTAGTCAGCCACTTCCAGCTCCTCTGGATCCGCACGCCTGGGCTTTCCCCTCACACAGCCCCAAGGAGCTGGGAGGCTCCGGGACAGCACGTCCGCGGGTTCAGTGAGGGACCGCGGTTCAAGGGGCACCAAGCAAGACTGGGACGCAGAGCCGTAATGCTCATTCTTAAAGAGAGATTTGGGGCCAAAAAAAACAATCAACTTTTGCTTTCTGAAAAACTGCTTGTTCCCAGTTCCAAGCCTTAAAATCCTTCTTGTGAGTTGGTCCTATTACACGTAGACAATTGTAAGAAAAATACTCAAAATGAACTAACTGAAAAGACTTTCTGGTTCATTATTTCTTCTGGCACCTCATATGCCTGATGCTTCACGGGCAAAGATGTTACCATGATAGGATCAGCTTTCCAGTGACGCTGACAGTTTTTTTCATTAAATCTACCTACAGGACAGATGGCCGTGTATACAACGTCTTTGATCTAAGTTAGGTGTATCTTGCATAGACCACAAATTGGTGACCTATATAGCAATGTGGCACACAGATCACTTTGTATGGTGCGTTTTGAAATTTTTGAATTAGTTGCCAAAATTTAAAAATTAAGAGATTTCACATAAAAGTTCAGATTCCCAGTTTCTCTTTAAAAACCAGTAGATTGGGCAATAACGTGTTCAAAGTCTTAAGGATTTCTGATAAGGTAACATTTGACCTGAGCTGTGTGGCACCTGTCCCCTTTAGATGGGACATGAGTTCTTCAGTTTGCTACATTTCCTAGTTGCGTAGCCTGGTGCTTTCTTTATAGAGTACAATATTTCTTTTCTTTTCTTTTCTTTTCTTTTTTTTGAGGAAGATTAGCCCTGAGCTAACATATGCTGTCAATCCTCCTCTTTTTGCTGAGGAAGACTGGCCCTGAGCTAACATCCATGCCCATCTTCCTCTGCTTTATATGTGGGATGCCTACCTCAGCATGGCTTGCCAAGCAGTGCCATGTCCGCACCCGGGATCCAAACCGGAGAACCCCAGGCCGCCGAAGTTGATCGCGCGAACTTAACCGCTGCACCACCAGGCTGGCCCCTACAATATTTCTTTGTATTCACATCTCTATTAAAAGTGAGGCAGGAAATATTTGACCTAGAGGGCACATGTTTCTTAAATAGAGCTGGACTTAATGTCTATAATTTAATTGGCCCTATCAACATTTGAGTTTGCCACCCCTCTACAGTGTGTGAATGGATAATATTGTGTTCTGCTAATACTAAAATGGACAGTTTTCTCATATTTTGGCATCTCTGAAATTGAGAGACATTGTAGAATTGCTGTCAGCCAGGCAGTAGTCATGGGGAAGTGGCCACTGCCTGCAAACTTGGTCATAACTGTTTGTGCTGTCATGTTGATTGAGTTCATGTGCAGTGTTGGGAAAGGTGCACATAGACTGTAACTGCCGTTTCAAAAGTCTTTAACGAGAATCCCATTATTCAGTCTTGACATGAAAAGTGACTGTGTATGCAGAAAGACAGCAGCTGGCCAAGAATCTGATGCTAATGAAGCAAATGTTCTTTGTTGGAGAGACGACTACAATTCCTCTTTTTCTTGGAAAGAGCAACCAAGTGCTTTAGGAGATCTAAGAAGGGCAAATCCTCCAGGTCTATGAGCCTTTGTTACATTTTGTTACTGAGATAAGTGCCAAAGAATGCCTATTACAGGCCGAGCAGTGCAATAGAAGGCAAGAGAAAATGCCAAAAAATTTTAATAGATAAAAGAAGTTTCCGGGCAAGGAAGGCTGGGTGGCCCACCCAAGATTCCAGCAGGACTATCATTAAGGTGTTATATCATAGATTGACTGGAAGTGTACATATTTTTTTCACATTGGTACATAAAATGGTGAATCTCACAATCAATCATGTCTTCTTTCTTTTTCTTCTTCTTCTTCTCCCCAAAGCCCCCCAGTACATAGTTGTATATCCCTGTTGTAGGCCACTCTGGTTGTGCTATATGGGACGCTGCCTCAGCATGGCCTGACAAGCGGTGCCATGTCTGCGCCCAGGATCCTAACTGAGAAAACCCTGGGCTGCCTAAGCAGAACGCAAGGACATAACCACTCGGCTCCGGGGCCAGCCCCAAGTGATGTCTTAAGTTCAATAAAATGTGGTAAAACAGAGACAGAAAAAAGGAAAGACGAGTGCCTTTTGACAGTGTGATAGCTATCAACACGTTCCCTTCAGTTCCCACCTATTTGCCTCTTTCAAAGTCACTTCCTATCTCTTTCTGACTATTGAGTGAAAGAGAGATGGAGGCAAAATGCATAAATGGCATAACTCTTAGGAAACAGAAAGGCTGCCAAAGCAGAAAACAGAAGCTGAACTCTGTGCTTGCTCACATTAAATAACACAACAACCCAAGCTGCCTCTAAAACTTTAAAGGAAGACCAACTGAGACCAAAACACCAGAGAATTCTCTTCCCAAATATTTCCTAGTTTCAAAAGGGCATTTTTAACCTTAATAGTTTTGTGAGAAGCCACGACCGAAGGACTAGGTGAAGTTGGCCCTACTGCCTTCCAGGCAGCAAGACCCCGTGTTCTAGGGCAGTGACACATCCATCCCTCTCACGCATTATTACTTACAGTCATGTCATGGGACAAATGTTTGTTATTAGCAGAAGTTTCATGGACAAGTTTTATCATCCGTTTTCTGGTCCACTCCAATTTAACAACAGTTTTATATTTTGCCTGCGGGGTAGAAAGCTGAGTTTGTGCCAAAGACATTTTTATTTTAGCTGTCATGGCCCCAAATGAACATTTTGTTTTTAAAAGGAACTGGAAAAATAAATGCAAGAAGGAAGATGTAATTTATTCTTTGACGTTTTCTAAAATAATTTAAAGTCATTCCAACCAACAGATAGCTGTTTGGTTCAGTTGTCTTTCCAGGAAGTAAGATACTGTTACTGTACCAGGTTTGTTTTTGCCTGCTGCCCGGAAAGCCAAACACTGAGATGACGAGATTGCAGCAGAGAGAGGGTTTAATCACAAGGCAGCCACGGGAGGAAGCGAGAGCATGAGTTTCAAATCAGCTTCCCGAAAATAGGGACTCAGGGATATTTATGGGATAGGGGGGCAAGCTGGTCTGAAATGTGGAGATAGGTGATTGGAGATAAGGAGAGGTGAGGTAACTGATGATCTGTGCAATTGTAGTCAGACTTCATGGCTCTTCACAGGATGCATGCTCAGAAAATGGCGACATTAGCATGATCTGAGTGTGGAGTTTTTAGCCCCTTGATGTCAAAATTTTGATTATTGGACATCTGCGCAGGCCCAGTCGATGGGTGGTTGGTCTCAACCAGCCTGAAGTGGACGACGGGTTCTAATTCCTGAAAAACAGCTCACACACCCATTACCATGGTGACCCAGGCTCCAGGGAGCTGTTATCTATAGGAATCTAGTGGGAGTCAGACAGCATATTGCCTAAACAGCACAGTTAACAATGGGTGGGTTAAACAGCTAAAAGCTATAATCAGTAATTGCAAAAAGGAAAAAAAACTTTAGTTCCTAGGTACTTAATCATCAATGGCTAGCTGTTTGCCTGTTTCAATCCCCCTATTCCTTGGTCATTTCTTATTCTTGAGGGATTTGGGGTGAGGACTGATCTAGCTACTTCCTGCTGAACTGGGGCGTAGATCTGGGTTAGAGGAATGAAATTATTTAGCACTCATTTGGAAATATTCTTTTATTCCTGGCTTCAGGTTGACATTTTGCATTATTAGAATTTTGTAACTTGCTCAACAGTTTTGGAACAACATCTAAAGGTACATTTTATAATCAAGTTTCAGACCAGAAGGATAAGAAGTACAGACAAACCCAAGTTTTAACAGTCCCTGAAAAATAGACCTAATCCCAGTGGGGCCTCCATCTGATCTTCAGGTTGGGGCAGATACCTGGTCTTATTCTCAATAGTCTGCTGTTCCACTGGATATGCATCAGAGACCGGAGAAATGTCCCATACCCTGATCTTTCAGTTGTCATTGATGATGGCTATCAGCATAGACTTTCTGCCTGGGTTCATGACATTCGTAAGGAACTCAAAAGAAGAAAGTTATCAACTTATAGCAGCTGGGAGAGGCCATAAAATTTACAGAGCATGTTTGGGTTGGTTAATCAGAGGTCATTCAAAGTAACAATAGGGTTTCTTTTCTACAATATGGCTTCCCATAGGTCAGGCTTGTGTGGAGCCGGTATCAATACTGGCTTTGGTTTGATGAGATACGACTCATCTTTACTCTGCAAAGGTCTATCTTGTTAATGCACTTGTCTTGAGGGAAGGGGAGTGGATTAGCTTTATCTCTGTGATCAAAGATACTGTGAAATGGCCTTGGAATGTGTGATTCACTTGGGTATTTTCTGTTTCTCACATTTTTAAGCTGTGATATCAAGCAAATAAATTGCTAATTGGGACCGGCCTCATCATATCCTTTTTGGTAAAACCCTTGACTTCTAGGCTTAATTATCACTTGTTTTATTTGTAAAACAAAATGGAAATGACCTTTCATAAAAAATTAACGACACATACTTCTCTCTTCAAAAGGAAAACAAGAGCTTAAGGTAAAAGATTACTTTCTCCAGAAAATTTCTGCTTTTACTTTTAAATTGCTGAATGATTTTGCCCTTGACCTGGCATTTTTCATTCCTTGTACAATTTTCTAAGGGAGAGATCTTGGTGATTGAGTTTTGAAAGTGTCGTTGCAACGTATTGAAAGCCAATTGAAAGTAGCCACTGTTCATTGCTAGAAATTTTACACTTGAATAGAATTAGAGATGGAAAATGTCAGAAGCTTAGTTGGGGTAGCACACATCAATATAATTTTAACATTTTAAATTCAGGGGGTTTCCAGAGTTCCTAAGGCAAAAAGGCAAACTTAACAGATCAATAGTAGTTTCTATAGTGTCTCATACCGAATAGGCATTTAATAAGCACTTGTTGAATAAACTGTATAACATATGTGTGCACAAAAGCCTACATATGAGCTATACATCCTACCTTTCAATAAAATTCAAAATTAGGACAAGTCCTATAAGTAAAATATTTATGCTTACTCAACAGATGAACTCAATGATGATAGCCATAATAATAATGGCAATTTTTATTATAAGTAAGTTATACATCGTAATAAATAATAATTATTTTTAATAGTATTTAGTTTAATAATCATTATTAGCTATCGAGTTCATTTTCCTCTTTGGCCATCATCTCCAACTCAAATAGTGCTTCCAAGACCTCAGTGAATTGTAGGGAGATAAGAAGTCTCTAGAGCAAACTCCAGGCCCAAACTATGTCAGGTCACAGACAGCTGCATCTTCATCCTCTGAGAGAACAAGGACCAAGAAGGATCTTTTCATGGGTTATACCTAGTTGGGAAGAGAACAAGAACACAGACAGTTCATTTATTCATAGATATATTCCAGATATTTATGCAGAAGGAATAAATTATATAAAATTGCAGGTGATGGAAGAAAGCCATTTATACAGGTATCAGAGCATCCTATTTCAACGATACCTAGAAATCCTCAAGAATTTCCCAGTGAATTAAAAGTAATTTGACTTGGGAGGAATTTGGAAAAGTTTAAGGGTCTAAATCATATTGGTAGGGAGAGTCAATATGTGGTAAATCAGGTATGGTACTCAGGTGGTCAGCCAGGAGGCGCTGACACCAAGATTGCTTAATTTATTTATTTAGATGTAAATACTAATAGCTTTTTTATAGATTGTAATTTAAATAGTTAAATTATTAATTCTATGTTAAATTCCAAGTCAATCTAGGTATATTAGAGGTGGTACTTTACAATAGTAAATAATATGAATAATTAAGACCTCTATTCGTAGATTTAAATTTCAGAGAATAGAAAATTCCATATTGTCCTATGGAAAATTATAAATAATAATAATTTATTTCCTTCATAATTCTACGTATTTTATTTTGTGCATGTATCCATTGATTTCGCCAAACTGTTGAGAAGGTCCATGGCACAAAAATGATTAAAAAATCCTGAAACCCTACTGAAATAACTTAAAAATAAAATAAATCAGGAAGTCTGTGTTCTATATGCCTTAGCTGGTAGGAGTTTGGACTGATGGCCAGTCAGATCAGTGACTTCCTTTCAAGACCTCATTGGAAGGCATAAGTTTAAGACCTGAGGGCACATGAAACAACAAGTTGAGATGATTTAAATCTGAATGGAGAGTTTGGGGTTTGCTGTCCATGACTCCACTAAGTGCAGTTCTACAGTAAACCATAATTGAATTAATTTTCAAGGAAGCTCAAATTTGGAAATCAAAGGAAAATTGCAAAAGCTGTTAAATTTGGCTCCTAGGAAATAAAATATGTCAACCATGCATTATAGTGCAATGCCATGGACCCTGTTAGTTAATTAGGAAAAAATGGTGTGTTTGTTTCGGGGACTAAAGACATAGCTGTGACATGTATCTATAGTTGGGTGTAAAGGAGAGAAAGGAGAAAATGTGAGCTCTGTATTTTGACTTTGGTGGCTGACTTGCTGTTGGGTTGTTTCCATTTATCGAGCATCTATTTGGCCAGGCACTGTGCTAGCTTCTGGAGAGGATATAAGATAATTGAGACAGTTTCTTTAATTGAGTACCTTATTTGGGCACAGAGAAGGATCACTATTTCTTCAGAATGTGAATGTTTTATTAAATGGCATTGTTATAATTTTAAACAATTAATTCTACTTCTACTAAAATTTCTTATCATCAGGAAACAATTAGATTAACTAGTTTTTCTTTCCTCTAGAATTTCTCAGACTGTTCATATTCCCTGTCATACCAAGCACCAAATGTGAACTCCCTGAGGAGGGCAACCATAGAGAAGGGGACTGGATGAGTTGGTGAAGGCATTAGTTATCTATGAGGCCTGGTCTGGGGGCCCTGGAAGGTTCTCTTAACTCAACAGATCTCTCCTGAACTGCCTGAGAGAGTTCACATCACTGAGTAGCTCTACATTAGAGAATTATTGGATTAGTAAGCACTGATTATACCTCCTAATGACTCATTGAGCCCGCTTTGCCTGAGAAAGTAGAAGTTCTGACAAGTTTGGGGATGGAATGAATAAGAGACACTATAGTGTTAATGAACCAGGCTCATTTTGCCCGTTGCACAGTATGCCAATCACCGAGATGATGAGGTTGCATCAGAGAAAGGGTTTATTCACAAGGCAGCCAAGTGAGGAGACAGGAGAACAAGTCTCACATCTGCCTCCTGGAAAATTAGGATTAGGGATATTTATGGCATAGAGGGACAGAGTACTCTCAAGTGTGGGAATAGATGATCGGAAGTAAGGAGAAATGATGTAATCGATGATCTGTGCAAGTGTAGTTAAGCTTCATGGTTCTTCATAGGATCTGTGTTCACAAAATGATGGTGTTAGCATGACCTGAGAGTGGAGTTTTTGGCCCCCTGATGTCAAGAGATAACCTATCAGGCATTCATGCAGATCCAGTTGATGAGTCAGTGGTCTTTTCAGCCTGAACTGGACAAGGAGTTGACTAAAAACAACTTAAGCACCCATTACCATGATGACCCAAGCAGCACAGGTGTTATCTATAGAGTGGGTTTTAGCAATGCGTTATCTAACTATTGCAAACAGACAACTAAGTGAGTATAGTTAAAGGAAGTTGGCTCCCCATTTCAATAGGAGGTGCACTCTCCCTGGGTTAAAGCGGATGGAGATGGGTGTCACTGCCAGTAGCATGCAGCATGAAGGCCATAGAGAAAGCAGCGACCTGAGGAAAATCTGATCCATTCCCAAGAGTGGGCTCAGAGAGAGACTGCCACAGGAGTGAGGATGAGGCTGCTGCCCTCTGACCTGACCCTGTCCCCTAGAGAGTCCTCTTGCCTTATGACTACTCACAACCAAGCTGACCTCCCAAAGTGCTGCCTCCTCATTGGAACTGGCCTCAAATGAGGGCAGCTAACTTCTGATAAACCTTAAGAGCACAGCTAAATGCAAGCAGGAATATTTTAATAAAATTTTATTAACAACTTATGAATATCTGAAGGAAAATAGAAACAGGAACACAAAACTACGTGATTTGCATTATAAGGACTAACTCCTGGAGACATCACAAGATGGCAACATAGGAGGCTCCTGAATTCAGGCAAAGACCTGAATAGATATTTTTCCAAAGAAGACATACAAATGGCCAAGAAGAACATGAAAAGGTGCTCAACATCACTAACCATCAGGAAAATGCAAATCAAAATTACAGTGAGATATTACCTTACATGTTACATGTTAGAATGGCTATTGTCGAAAAGATAAGAAATAACAAGTGCTGTAGAAGATGTGGAGCAAAGGGAAGCTGTGTGCACTGTTGATGGGAGTGTGAATTGGTGTGGCCGCTGTGGAAAATAGTATGGAGGTTCCTCAAATAATTAAAAATAGAACTACCATGATCCAGCAACCCCACTTCTGGGTATATATCCAAAGGAAATAAAATAATCATCTTCAAGAGATGTCTGCACTCTTGTGTTCATTACAGCATTTATCACAATAGCCAAGATATAGGAACAACCTAATGTCCACAATCAGTGCTTATTAATCCAATGATTCTCTAATGGAGAGAAATGTGGTTTGTGAGTATACATACATAAATATATTTCAATTTATGTATATATATATATATAATTCAGCCATAGAAAGAAAGGAATTCTGCCATTTGTGACAACATATATGGACCTTGAGAGCATTATGGTGAGTAAAGTAAACCAGACAAAGAAAGACAAATACTGCAGTTATATGTGGAATCTGGAAAAAAAGTTGAATTCATAGAAACAGAGAGTAGGATGGTGATTGCCAGGAGCTGGTGGGGGTGGAGGAACAGGGAGAGGCTGTTGAAAGGTACAGATGTTCAGTTATATCTGAGGATCTCATGTGTAACGTAGTGACTATAGTTGATAATACTATACTTTATAAAGGAAATTTGTTAAGAGAGTAGAACTTAAGTGTTCTCACCAAAAAAAAAAAAAAAAAAAAAAGAAAGGTAAATATGTGAGGCTGAGGTGATGGTTTGTTAATTAACTCGACGGAAGGACTCTTTCACAATGTGTACATCTATGAAATCATCATGCTATACACTTTAAATACACTACAATTTTGTTGGTCAAATATACTTCACTAAGGCTGGGGGCATAAAAAGGAACAACTCATTTCTTTTCACGTTGTGGCCCAGCAGCTCCAGTTTAGCTACATGTGACAGAGGCCATCCTTCCTCCTTCACCTGGAGGTGTCCTCTGATGCCCTCAGGCCCATCTGGGCTCATCGAGGTCCTGACCACAAAAGGAAGCCTAGAGAGACAAGAGTTACCACTCCCATTAACTGGAAGCTTCTTGACGGCAGAACGCATCTGTTTGCTCACGTTCCTTCACTGAACAATTGTTCGTTGAGCACCTATCCTATGCCAGATGCTTGGGATACATCAGGACACCAAAGAGACAAAAACAAAACAAAACACTGTCATTCAGCAACAAACAGACAATAACAAAATGTAATAAATAAGTTTGATTAGATTGAAATAAGTGCCATAGGCAAAATAGAGCAGGTTAAGGGAGACTGGAAATGCCAGCAGGGAGTTTGTGTGTGGGGTGGACTGTATTTACAATAGTTTGGGGAGGCCTCATAGAAAAGGTGAAATTTGAGACAAGATTTGAAAGAGGTATGAGATTCAGCCATGTGACTAAAGGGTGGGCGGGTGGGGGGCATTTTCCAGGCAGAGGAAAGAACCAGCACCTAAAGCTTAAGTTGGTATCACACCTAGCTAATTAAAGGAAGAGTGCAGAGGCCAGTGTGGCTGAAGGAGAGTGAGCTAGGAGAAGACATGGGATGAGGTCAGACAGGTAACGGGGAGCAAGCGGTCATGGGAGTCTTAGAGGCCATAGTAAGGACTTTGTCTTTTCTTTAGTGAAATGCAGTCATTAGAGGGTTTCGAGTAGAGGTGTGGCATCATTTGAACTTAAATCTTACCAGAATCATTTGGGTTGCTGTGCTGAGAATAGACTATAAGGAAGTAAGGTGAAAGCTGAGGAACTGGTGTGAAAGGTGTTGCGATATTCCGGTCTCCACAACTGTGGATCCTACCAGGGTGATAGTGATGGAGGTGGTAGAAAGGGGTCAGACTCTGGATATATTTTGAAGGTAGAGACCACAGGATTTCCTAACGGTTTGAATATGGAATGGGAGGAATCAGGTCTTTTGGTTTGAGCAACTGGAAACAGAATTGCCACCAGTTGACATGGGGGAGCACTGAGTGGTGCATGTTAGGGAGTCAGAATGTGAGGCTTTTAGTTATGGACACATTGAATTGGAGATGCCTCTTATCTTTATTTATTTATTTTTTCAGTAATTTTATTGAGGTCATAATGGTTTAATAATATTGTGTAATTTCTGGTGTATATTATTATTTGTCAATTTCTGAATAGACTTCATTGTGCTCACCACTAGTAGTCTAATTTTTGCCCGTCACTGTAGATATATGCCCCTTTATCCCTTTTGCCCACCCCCCAGGCACTTTCCCTCTGGTAACCACTAATCTGTTCTTCTTATCAATGTGTTTGTTTATCTTCCACATGTGAGTGAAATCATGCAGTATTTGTTTTTGTCTGGCTTATTTTGCTTAACATCACACCCTCAAGGACCATCCATGTTGTTGCAAATGGGACCATTTTATCTTTTTTATGGCTGAGTGGTATTTCATTGTATATATATACCACATCTTCTTTATCCATTCATCCGTAGAAGGGCACTTGGGTTGCCTTCATGTTTTGGCTATTGTGAGTAATGCTGAAATGAACATAGGGGTGCATACATCTCTTTGGATCATAATTTCAAGTTCTTTGGATAAATACTTAGCAGTGTGATAGCTGGATTGTATGGTATTTCTATTTTGAATATTTTGAGAAATCTTCATACTGTTTTCCAAAGTGGCTGCACCAGTTTGCATTCTCACCAGCGGTGCATGAGGGTTCCCTTTTCTCTACATCGTCTCCAACATTTGCTGTTTTTTGTCTTGCTAATTATAGCCAATCTGTCCAGTGTAAGGTGATATCTCATTGCAGTTTTGATTTTCATTTCCCTAATAATTAGTGATGCTGAACATCTTTTCGTGTGTCTGTTTGCCACTTGTATATCTTCTTTGGAAAAATGTCTGTTCATATCCTCTTCTCATTTTTTGATTGGGTTTGTTGTTTTTTGTTGTTGAGTTGTATGAGTTCTTTATATATTTTGGAAATTAACCCCTTGATGAATATATGATTTGCAAATATTTTCTCTGAGTTGGTGAGTTGTCTTTTCATTTTGTTCCTGGTTTCCTTTGCCTTGCAGAAGCTTTTTATTCTGATGTAGTCCTATTTGTTTATTTTTTCTTTTGTTTCCTTTGCCTTAATAGACATGGTATTTGAAAAGATGCTGCTAAGACTAGTGTCAAAGAGTGTACTGCCTATATTATTTTCTAGGAGTTTTATGGTTTCAGGTATTGCAGTCAAGTCTTTAATCTATTTTTAGTTATTTTTTGTGTATGGTGTAAGACAATGGTCCACTTTCATTCTTTTGCACGTGGCCGTCCAGTTTTTCCAACACCGTTTACTGAAGAGACTTTCCTTTCTCCATTGCATGTTCTTTGCTCCTTTGTTAAAGATTAACTGTCCATACATGTGTGGTTTTATTTCTGGGCATTCAATTCCCTTCCATTGATCTGTGTGTCTGTTTTTGTGTCAGTACCATGCTGTTTTGATTGCTATAGCTTTGCAGTATATTTTGAAGCTAGATATTGTGAAGCCTCCAGCTTTGTTTTTTCTTCTCAGGATTGCTTTAGCTATTCGAGGTGTTTTGTTGTTTCATATAAATTTCAATATTCTTTGTTCTATTTCCGTGAAGAATGTCGTTGGGATTCTGATTGGGATTGCATTGAAACTGTAGATTGCTTTTGGTAGTATGGACATTTTAACTGTGTTTATTCTTTCAACCCATGAGCATGGAATATCTTTCCATTTCTTTATGTCTTCTTCAATGTCTTTTAAAAGCGTCTTATAGTTTTCAGTGTATAGGTCTTTCACCTCTTTGATTAAGTTTATTCCTAGATATTTTATTCTTTTCATTGTGATTATAAAAGGGATTGTATTCTTGACCTCTCTTTCTGCTAGCTTGTTCTTAGTGTGTAGAAATGCAACTTATTTTTATAAGTTGATTTTGTACCCTGCAACTTTGCTATAGTTGTTTATTATTTCTAAGAGTTTTCTGAATGGATTCTTTAGGGTTTTCTATGTATAGAATCATATCATCTGCAAACAGTGAAAGTTTCATTTCTTTCCAATTTGGATTCATTTTATTTCTGTTTTTTGCCTAATTGCTTGGCCAAAACCTTGAGTAGTATGTTGAATAAGAGTGGTCAGAGTGGGCACACTTGTCTTGTTCCTGTTCTCAGAGGGATGGTGTTCAGTTTTTTCCCCATTGAGTGTAATGTTGGCTGTGCGTTTGTCATATATGGCCTTTATTATCTTGAGGTCCTTTCCTTCTATACCCATTTTATTGACAGTTTTTATCATAAATGGATATTGGATCTTGTCAAATGCTTTCTCTGCATCTGTTGAGATGATCGTGTGATTCATATTTCTCATTTTGTTAATGTAGTGTATCACATTGACTAATTTGCAGATGTTGAAACATCCTTGCATCCCTGTTATAAATGTCACCTGATTGTGGTGTATGATCCTTTTAATGTATTGCTGTATTTGGTTTGCTAGTATTTTGTTGAGGATTTTTGCATCTATGTTCATCAGTGATATTGGCCTATAGTTTTCCATCTTTGTGTTGCCCTTGTCTGGTTTTGGTATCAGAGTAATGTTGGCCTCATAGAATGAGTTATGAAGCATCCCATTGTCTTCGATTTTTTGCAATAGTTTGAGAAGGATAGGTATTAAATCCTCTTTAACATTTGATAGAATACTCCAGAGAAGCTATCTGGTCCTGGACTTTCGTTTTTTTGGGGAGGTTTTTTTTTGAAAGAGGATGAGGAGTAAGGCCATCAGGTATTTAGGATGACAAATTTGCTTCCTATAATGTAAGTAGAAGGGGCCCCATCAGTAATTCTGAGCCTTCTGATTTTACTTTCGGCTACATGCTTTTTTATGTGTGAGGAAGATTGACCCTGAGCTAACATCTGTTGTCAATGTTCCTCTTTCTGCTTGAGGAAGATTGTCACTGAGCTAACGTCTGTGCCAGTATTCCTAATTTTGCATGTGGGATGCCACCACAGCATGGCTTGATGAATGGTGTGCAGGTTCTGCATCCAGGATCTGAACGCATGAACCCCGTGCTGCTGAAGTGGAGCAGGTGAACTTAACCACTGCACCACTGGGCTGACCCCTAGGAGGTTTTCGATTACTGTTTCAATCTCTTTACTTGTGATTGGTCTATTCAGAGTCTTTCTTTCTTCTTGATTCAGTTTTGGGAAGTTGTATGAGTCTAAGAATGTGTCCATTTCTTCTAGGTTAATTTGTGGGCATCTAGTTTTTCATAGTATTCTCTTATAATCCTTTGTATTTCTGTGGTATCCATTGTAATTTCTCCTTTTTCATTTCTAATTTTATTTGAGATTTCTCTCTTATTTTCTTGGTGAATCTGGCTAAGAGTTTGTCAATTTTGTTTATCTTCTCAAAGAACCAGCTCTTAGTTTCATCAATCTTTGCTGCTGTTTTTTGTCTCTCTTCCATTTATTTCTGCTCTAATTTTTATTATTTCCCTCCTTCTTCTGACTTTGGGCTTTGTTTGTTCTTCTTTTTCTAGGTCTGTTGGTGCAGTTTAAGATTACCTATTTGAGATTTTTCTTGTTTGTTGAAGTGGGCCTGTATTACTATGAATTTCCCTCTTATAACCACTTTTGCTGCATCCCATAAGAGTTGGTATGTGGTATTTTCATTCTCGTTTGTCTCCAGGTATTAATTTCTCCTTTTATTTCTTCATTGATCCAATGGTTGTTCAGTAGCATGTTGTTTAGTCTCTCTATATTTCTGATTTTCCTGGTTTTTTTCCTGTAGTTGATGTTTAGTTTCATAGCATTATGGTTGGAAAGGATGCTTGTAATGATTTCAATCTTCTTAAATTTATTGAGGCTTGCCTTGTTTCCCAACATCTGGTCTATCTTTTAGAAAGTTCCCTGTGCACTTGAGAAGAATGGGTATTCTGCTGTTTTTGAGGTCCCTTATTATTATTGTGTTGCTGTTAATTTCTCCCTTCAGGTCTGTTAATAGTTGCTTTATGTACTTTGGTGCTCCTGTGTTAGGTGCATAGATATTCATAAGTGGTATGTCCTCTTGGTGGAATGTCCCTGTTATCATTATATACTGCTCCTCTTTGTCTCTCATTGCCTTTTTTAAATCGAACTCTGTTTTGTCTGATATAAGTATGGCAACATCTGCTTTTTTTTGTTTGCCATTAACTTGGAGTATCATCTTCCATCCCTTCACTCTGAGCCTGTATTTGTCTTTGGAGTTGAGATATGTTTCCTGGAGGCAGCACATTGTTGGGTTTTATCTTTTAATCCATCCAATTAATCTGTGTCTTTTGACTGGAGAATTCAATCCATTTACATTTAGAGTGATTATTGATATATGAAAGCTTAATACTGCCATTTTATCTCTTGTTTTCTGTTTGCTCTATATTTTCATTGTTTGTCTTCCTTTAAATTTCTTACTGCCATTTTATTTTGGTGGTTTTCTGTGGAGGTTTTCTCTTTTTTTGTGAATTGTGGCTCTTCTCTGATTTTTTGTTTAGCGGTTACATGAGGTTTGTATAAAAGGTCTTCTGGCTGAAATAGTCCATTTTCAGATAACCTCTTATCTCCATTAGCCTAAGCATGTTCCGTCTCTTTCCTCTTTCCCTTCTGAGTTATTGTTGTTACAAATTATTCTGTTTTGTGTTGTGAGTCTGTGACTAAGTTGAAATGTTTATAGTTACTTTTGATGTTTTTCTTCCCTTTATCTTTTAAGTTATAATTGGATATTTGCTTCCCTGTTGTGATAGAGAGCTGAGGTTTTCTGATTTTCTCTATTTATCTCTTTGCTCAAAGCTTTGCAGACCTTTGCCTTTTTGTTTCTGGTGCAGGGGCATCTTTAATCATTTCTTGTAGGGGAGGTCTAGTGGCAATGTACTCCCTCAGCTTTTATTTATCTGGGAGAGGTTTTATTTCTCCATCATATTTGAAGGAAAGTTTAGCTGTATAGAGTATTCTTGGGTGAAAGTTTTTGTTTTTCAGTATTTTGAACATATTTCATTCTCTCCTAGCTGTAAGCTTTCTACCAAGAAATCCACTGAAACCCTGATAAGGGATCCTTTGTAGGTTATTTTCTTCTGCCTTGCTGCCCTTAATATTTTTTCTTTGTCATTGACTTTTGCCAGTTTTACTATTATATGCCTTGGAAAAGGTCTTTTAGCATTGATGTAATTAGGCATTCTATTAGTTCCATGTATTTGTAAATCTGGTACCTTCCCCAGGTTTGGGAGTTTCTCAGATATTATTTCTTTGAACAAGTTCTCTGCTCCTTTGCCCCTCCCTTCTCCCTCTTGAATACCTATAATCTTTATCTTGCTTTT
The DNA here is from genome assembly GCF_037783145.1 of Equus przewalskii. Taxonomy (NCBI): domain Eukaryota; kingdom Metazoa; phylum Chordata; class Mammalia; order Perissodactyla; family Equidae; genus Equus; species Equus przewalskii. The sequence continues at coordinate 85,719,108 of NC_091832.1, forward strand.
CCTAATTGAGCTGGATATTTCTCAAAGAATTCCTTCATTTTAAAAAATCTTAGTTCTCTCTCCTCCTCCACCTGTACCATTTCTATATTTCTATCTTCTAACTCATTAATTCTTTTCTCCATAATATCAACTCTATTTTTTAAGGATTCTAGATTATTTTTTATTTCATTTATTGTTTTCTTCACATGTAGAATTTCTGCTTGATTTTTTTAATAGTTTCAATCTGTTTGGTAAAGTATTTCTTCTTATCCTTAATTTTATCCCTGAGCTCGTTGAAGTGTCTTTCTGAGTTTTCTTGTAACTTGTTGAGTTTCTTTATGATGGCTATTTGAATTCTCTGTCATTTAGATTGTAAATTTCTATGCTTTCAGGGTTGGTTTCCGGAGAATTGTCATTATCCTTCTGTTCTGAATTGTTACTGTAGTTTCCCATGGTGTTTGATAAATTAATCTTTTGTCAGTGCATTTGTGGTAGTATTAGGTCATAGCTTCCACCTGCTCAGCTAGGGAGAAGCAGGAGCTGAGTTTCTGATCCCATCTCATCTACTGAAAGTTGTGGGAGTACTATGGGTGCTTGCTTAGCCTGGAGAACTTTCAGACATGTGTGTAGACTCTACTCGGTGGGCAGGGCTTCCTCATGGGGTTCAAGCCTGGGCCACTCCTTGGAGCTGCAGTGGTGTGGTAGGCTCTCCCACCATCAAGACAGTGATGACGAGTGGGCTAATGGCTGCTGTTGCCTCTTCTTTCAGTCTCTCCAAGGTGTGTTTTCATTTCCATGGGGCAGTGGTTCTATGGGTGCTTACACATGCCAGGAATGCACTCACCCTGGTGTATGGGCCTGCTGCTAGCTCTTCTTGTGGTCCTGTCAGCCTCTGTGCTTGGTGGGTGGGGCCTCCTCACAGGGACTGAGCCAGGACCACTCCTTGGAGCCTCATGGGGTACCATGTGTTCCCCCACTGCCAAGAAAGTGATCACAAGTGGGTTAAGGGCTGCCACTGCCTCTTCCTACATTTGCCTCAGGGCGTGTTCCCACTTTTGGGGCACAGTGGTACTATGGGCACTCTCACCAGGCAGGAAAATGTTCACACGCATGCACAGAGCCACCAGGGAAGACCAGGGGGTCCTCACCTATCTCTACCACTTCCCTAAGGGCTATCAATCCACCTTCAGATATACAGCTGTGTGGGATTCCTCCATTGGTCAATGAATGTCCATTTCGTTGTAGTTCAAAGGAGGAGAGATAAAGGAAACAGTTCACTCCACCATGTTGTTGACATTTCTGGAGATGCCTTTTTGGCATCCAAATGGAAACGCTGAGAGTGTTGTGGCTTTATGATCTTGAAGGAGTTCAGAACACACCACTCCAAAATATGCCACTCTGGAATATTGACTATTTTGAGTTAAAGGCTCTCAAAAAACAGCAAATACATGAAAAACACTGACCTTCCTTCTTTTTCTTAAAAATGGGACATAAAATTCCTATATGAGAGATGTTGTACATATACCAGAAGGAAAGTAACATTCTTATCATCAAGGACGAGAAGTTGAGACCACAAGGATTCTATACAAACAGACCTTGGTAAAATAATTCTCTTTTTCCTTTAGCCTCCCCCCATAGTTGAATCACTTTTCCACAATTGCCTCTTTTTGGTCAAGCTAATACAAAAAAGCAATAGGTTTTGCCATTTCTTTGAGTCTTCATTATTTAGGAAGGCTCCTGTGTCATGTAAAACTTGTATTAAATGTATTTGTATGCTTTTCTCCTTTTGATATATCTTATGTCAATTTAATTCTCAGGCCCAGCCAAAAGAACCCTAAGAGGTTAAAAGTAAAATTTGCCTCCCTCTGTAGTTTCTACTTTGGGCAGTGGTTCAGGCTGGAGAACACTGCTGGGTGTGTAGTAAGCACTCAATAAATATTCACTGAATGAAAGAATGAATAAATCTCAAGTTTGTCTTTCAAGGCCCAGTTTTCAGTCTAAGGACTTTTCTCTTCCCCAGATAATTATCAAAGAAATATTCACTCTCGTTAGTGGAGACATCAATCTGTATGACATCACAAGACAACATTGTCAACAAACAGCAGATTAAGTCTAATGTATGAACAAAAGCACAGATTTATATTTATATATAAATTGGTTGGGTGTGGGTAGATGTGTTGGTTAGATATATGGCTGTTATAATTTCTACAAGGTCACTGAACAAATGAAGATTAGGATGGAGCCAAGTAAAGTGACATGGGTGGTCTCAAACACACAGGACCTATTCCTAAATATGCTTAGAATTGCCTTGGAGCAAATTGAGAGACTTACAAGCCAGTATCATGAAATCAAAGACCTCTAGGAGGGCCCATAAATTACTGTTTGACCTGAAAATTTTCCCAGTAATTCAGAGAGGGGAGAAGTGAACATCTATATTTTAGATCCTATGATCTCAACCTCCTCTTTCCTCCATTTGCTCGATTTCTTTTTCTAGAAAATTTGTCCCTGTAGAAGGTAGCTTAGCTTTTGGAAGAACTGGTCTCAATAAACTGTGGTAATACTGTAAGACATTTTTACTTTTTAAAAATGAAACATCCCTATCCAGTCAAAAATCATGTAGGTCTTTCACACACAATGCATTTCTGCAAAAGTAATTAAAACAACATGAAAGAACCACCAATTTGGTGGAGAGTCTTTTTAAACAGCTCATGTAGTTTGTTTATATATGTGGTTTTCTAGAGACGTGCTTAGAATTCTTTGCAAATAAATATTTGTGTGAGATTTTGGTACCAAGATTAATTACTTCTGGGATAAAACGAGTTTTTAGAACCATTCTTGTGCTTAGCTTCATACTGCCTTTCAGTGATATTATGAATTTATAGAAATATTTCTATTCAATGAAAATTGGTACATTGAGCACATTGAGTAAATTTGGTGAATTTAATTTAAAATGTGGGCCATATTCAAACTGTAGAGCATGCTGTTTTAAACGATTCACAATAGAGATGGAGGAAGACAAAAATACATCTGGACAACAGTAGTTAAGCCAGCCATTTTAAGAACTCAATCTCTCTAGTGGCTAGATCACCCTCTTTCTGAGACAGTAATTTCTAAACCACAAATATTGAGTTCTACCTACATCTGGGAGTGACTGCACATCTGTGGAACATTTTTAAAAAGATAATTCATCTTTTTTTAAAAAGAAACACAAAATTAGTTGTTAAACAAGGCTATTTGTACACAAAATATTTTTCACCTAACCAGAAAAAAAAATTTGAAAATTTTACATCAGAGCCTCCTTGTTTTTCTTCTGCTGTGACCTATCCTTTTGTTTTCATCATAATTACCATCAATAAATGATTTTAACTTGGTCTGATGCTTTATATTATTTTAATTGGCAGACATTCTATTTATTTTTACATCAGTTTTCTTATGAAAGGACTAGAATACATTGTTTAATCTTGGCCACAAGAACTCTTACAGGATCACTGCTGTTGAATTGAATATTGTCATGAGAGAAATAAACAAACCCAGAATACTGAGCAAGTATCAGAACTATATTTATCAAAGTACAGCAATTGGGACAACGTGTTCAGGTAGTGGGTGACTAGATTTGAACTTTAACATCATTTTAAATGTTTATGATTGTGGATTTAACCTACAAAAGTTTTAGTTCCTAAAATATATAGATTTGTAAATAAGATCCAGCATTCTAAATAGGAAAATGGTATTGCTACACACATACACTCTGGCAGGGTTTGGTTGAAGCTGAACAATATTAATATTATAAGGCTCATCTTAGCTTTAAAAATGAGCTCAAGAGAGTATGTTTTTAAAAGAAAACCAGGTCTAAGGAATGATTTCTCATCTTGAATTAAGCTTAATTTAGCTTGGTTTTATTCCTAGAACTTGATGAGGGGGTTCCTTAAAAGCATCCTGAATCCTTTTGCGGGCCAGACTTCTTTAGGCTTATCCTTCACTCACTTCAGGACAATTCGGTGTCAAGCATCCTTGCAGGCTGCCGGAGCTCTGGGTTCGTGGCAACAGAGTGGGAGTTCTCTGATGACTCCAATTGCTCAATTAGCAATTTCCCTATCATAATGCATCTTTCCAGCTTGTTCTTCTCTCAACGAGAATAAAGAAAAACTGCCATGAGGAAGGAAAAGTTGTGTCCCTCTCTCTCTCCCTTCTCTTCTCCTTTCCTTCTTTGTTCTACTTCAGGGAAGGCATCGTGTGTACCTACACTAGGGTACTAGAGGAGGGGAGAATAAAAACCTAAAGCCAAATCTGGAGATTCTTCCTGTCCCTTCAGCAGGCCACCTGCAAGCTCCATGTCCTCCAGATGGCCGGTCTCAGCTCCTGCTCTCTTTCTATGTTATAACACAGGGATAATGTTTTGAATAGTGTGTTTAAACAGAAAATCTAATGTTTGAAGACATTTAACAAAGGGGGTTTTGCTTGTTTGTTTGAGAGCATTTAAAAGAAATCATTTATCTTACACATTTCTTTGGTGTTCTGGGCATAGTTACTCAAGTATATTTTAGCAGCCAATTGAATTGGCAGCATCAAGTTAGTCTCACCATTGTGTTAGGCCTTATGAGATTTCCTGGTTGACAATACTTCTATGTGATTCTCCTAGCTAATGAAGTTATAATCAATTTCTTTAAGCTTCATGCTTTGTGGAGAGAAAAAGGCCTTGTTCAAACAGCAGTTGTCAAGGCATTTCTGACTAGCTGGGCAAGCTCGAGTCAGGAAGAATGGAGGCAAGTCAGCTGGAGATGCTATACAAGGCTATGTTCTTATCAGAATATGGTATTTTAAGGATCAGCAGCCCTCAACAAGGACCAAGAAGCTCTGCAACTTTTCTGCTCCCTGAACCGAAGCGACTGGGAGAGGAGCCCTGGTCGGATGCGGATGGATTAGTTGAACTGCTCAAACTCTTTGACAGTGATAGGGAGGCAAGCAGAGGAGACCCGGGTGGTGGGAATTCCCCGGTGGTGGTCTTCTCCTGTCTCGCTTGTGTGGCCTATTCATGACACCTGGACGAGACAGTGAGGCGTCTGTGCTGGAGAGACCTAGCAGGGTTATATTCTGATAGGAATCGCCCATAGACTGAACATCTTGATTCCACCATCACATTTACAGCATCATGAAGACACAAATTGCTCTCCAAGAGCAGAGTGTACTTGTCAGTGGGAAATGTTCCATCACAAATTATCAGAAAATGAGACGAGGGCAGAAATGTTGTAATAAGGGACAGAGAATACTTTTCACCTCTGCCAAGTTTTCCTGATGTGTTCTTTAAAGTACATATTCTGATTTTCATTAACTCTCTTTATGTAGGCAGAGTTTAGAATTCTTCCATTGCAGACAATGCCTTATTGCACCTGCCACTTTGGAAAAAGTTTGCTTTTTAAATTGTTAATGTGGGTCATGAAAGTGGGAGAATTTTGATGGTAGCCCTTGCCAACATGAGTATTCAGTTATTTCCCCTGCTGTTCTAATCCTGACCTGAGCTTGGAATGGCACATGAGGCCTGCTGCCTGCTTTTAGGAGGCGTGCTCTCCAAACTAACACGTTGTCCTCGAATTCGTTTCATCGGATAAGAGAATTACTCTGATCTTTGCAACGACCATGGCTAAAATATATTGGCAAAAGAAGAACAAACTACAGAGATAACCACATGCCAGATTTCATGCACTATTCATTAAGTTTAAGAAAAAACACCCATTTCATCTCTATTAACGCCTTATCTTTTAGAATATCCACTAGCTTTAGGTCCTTTATTCTATTTTCTTTTCTTTTCTTTTTTTTTTTTTTTTTAAAGATTTTATTATTTCCTTTTTCTCCCCAAAGCCCCCCGGTACATAGTTGTATATTCTTCGTTGTGGATTCTTCTAGTTGTGGTATGTGGGACGCTGCCTCAGCGTGGTTTTGATGAGCAGTGCCATGTCCGCGCCCAGGATTCGAACCAATGAAACACTGGGCCGCCTGCAGCGGAGCGCGCGAACTTAACCACTCGGCCACGGGGCCAGCCCCGTATTCTATTTTATTTTCTATTGACCTTGTATTTCAGAAAACTTTCTAGATGAAGAAATGAAAGAACGGGAATGGGAAAGGACAAACCTCCCAGCATAAATGTGATTAAACCTCAGAGCTGGCGTCACTTGTTGGTTCAGAGCTTCAGTTTTGCTTTGAAGCCATTCTCTACCCATTCTTGGTTATGTGACTTTGGACTAGTTCCTTAACTAGTGGCGCTATCGGAAGCAGTGGCTGAAGAAGGTGAGGCATCATACAGAAGTCAAATTGTGAAATCAGTGCCTGGAAAATAGTGGTCACTTAGTCCATGTGTGCTGGAGGAATGAAGTGACAAATAGAATAGAGTATCTCAGTCTGGAGTAAGGACAGTGCTTTGCAAAGGTTAATTAAGTGAAGATTATGTGATGGTGGTGGCGGAGGCAGGGGGCCAACAGGTGTTTAGGCAAGGCTCGGTGATCTGAAAGCAGAACAAGATAGGGAATGCTTCTATTTAAAATTTCAGGCAAAAAGAGTCTTAATGCTTCTCTGCATTTATACAGATGATCTAGTGTGTGATATGTCACAAGTATGTCAAAATCCTTTTCCACACTTCCTGATCATCACACCTGTACCACAACCAACAACAGGGTTCCTATGGGTAGCAGAGAGGCCCATATTAAAAAATACATATTATTTGTGGAGGTTTTTTTACTATAAAAAGTCTAGTTTTTAAGATAAAATTTTGCAGTATTATTTTTAATAAAGAAAAGAGAACCAAGTTTCAACTCGATTTCATCTATTGTACATTTATTTCATCTCTGTTTTGGAAATGGTCACCGAGAGAGGAAGCTTGAGTTTTGTGTAAGTTTTCCACATGTATTTTGATGTTATTACCCAAAAAAATCATGTTGAAAGGAGCAGGAGAAGAAGTAATGACTAAGGGGAGAGGAGAGGAAAAAGAGATTCCTTTCATCTCTGAGATATCTGAGATTTGCTGAATGTGACAAGAAAAATACTACATTTTCCTTAAAGTGAAGAATGAAAAGGGATAGGGAGTTGTACTTTAGAAACTGAATCTTTTGTAAAATATGAAATAGTGAGATCACTTGCCAGACTACATGGGGTCAGTAGAAGAGTTACCACCAAAATCCGGCCTGAAAAGAAACCCAAGCGTCTGGAGTGAGAAAGTGGAAAGCAAAGAAGGAGTCGTAGTGTTTAGACGTTGAGTTAAAGGAAGGGAAGCTCCACAATCAAGGTGTGATGCAGGAAGGAAGGCGAGGAGTCAGAAGGCCACCAGCTAGACAGATGGCCTCTTTGTAGAGCAGGAACTTGGCAGGAGCTAATGGCAATGTAGACACACTATCTTATCTCCCTGAGAGAAAGCCTCCGGCTCTGAGCTAAATCATGTTGGCAAGGAAGAATCAGGAAGCTTACGAGTTTATAGATTTGCTGGGCTGTTGCTGCACCTTTTGGGAAGACAAACAAATAAATCCAAAGCTCTCCACCACTCTTCAGCCTAAATAAAGATTACATTTCGCCAGATGGATGGGTATTTTTAAGCCAAAAATGAGAGCAGGAACACATCCACTATGGAAAGAGATAAGAGTCGGCCTCTTAGACAGCGGAAGATCCGGAAAAACTAAATCCTAGGCCAGAATGTCACCCTGAGGAGTTTGGGGGGAAATTTCTAATCTTTGTGGGATGAGAGACTGTAGTTGATTCCCTCAGCAAATGGAATTACCTGGGAAATGATCCTAAAACACAAAAACCACGATTGTCTTGGATTTCATATTTTTATCACCTACTATTTGGTTAACTAAAGGTTTGGCACAAATGGTTTTGAAAGGAATGTGTCCAAAGTAAAGACAGCATTTCTATAGAGACACAGTGTGGTACAGCAGAATGAGCATGGCTTTGGGGGCCAAAATTATGGATTTAAGTCTAAAGTCTTCATCTTGCCTCTTTTGTGATGTTGTGCAAGTTACTTATGCTCTCTGATTCCCAGGTTTTTTCATTCGGAGAAAATGATAACTTACATACTGTTTTGTGGTGAGGATTAAATTGGATACTGCTATGAGTGCCCTGGGCTGAGAATAGACATATGATAAATGATAGCTCCTAACATCACGTTTTAGGGGTTTGGGACACAATCTGAATACTGAAATTCTCACATGTTCTGATGTGATTTCTTTGTTCTCTTCTTAGATACAGAATTGGGAGGTAGGAAGAAGGAAAAAGTGCTGGTACTATGTCCCTGGCTTTTCAGAATTGTCTTAAAATAAAAATAAAACATTGGAGTCTTGATTTAAAAAATAAAGTTCAGGAATATGTTTTCTGCCATCCTTGATGTTAGCTTGCTCTGCTTCAGTGTATTCATCTTTAAAATGGGAATATTATTACAGTTATGAATAATTTATAACAGAACACCAAAGAATAATTATCTTTATACTTCTCAAAGTCACAAGATTCACATTTTAAACTCTTCTGTGTTTATCTCTAGGACCCAAGAACATGAGCGGTTTCAAAATATTCCTGGAAAAAGGCCAGGTTTTCTCCTTCTATAGAAATGTGGGATGAGGTATATTCAAGTGGTAAATCAGTGACACCCAGTGGCTGCTGCTTTTATATTGACCTTTTTATTTTCAATTTACCTTTGCCAAGTTCTATCACAGAACAAATTAAGAAGGTGATGAGAATACGGAAGTCATAGATGCCTTTGAAGAAAGAGTTTCTCGGCAATGATATGACGCTCCTAGGACATGAGAACAACCTAACCGCAGCACCAAAAATAGAGTGCTGGAAGGTGGGGACAACAGTTCTGGGAATTTCCTGCTCAGTCACTTTGCGTTTTATTAAAGAGTGTACTCAAGCTTTCCTGTCACTGTTGGATTTCCCAAAAAACATTCCCATCACTGAAGTGGCATGTCGGTTGGCCAAATTCCAGCTAAATTCTAATCTCTTAGAGGCAGTTGAGAATGTTCCCCAGAGATTAGACACCCTAGGTATAAGTAAAACTTAGCTGGAGGTTTAATCCAAAGCCTCTCAAAGCTCTCCTATGACATGATATCCGTGGTGGGGTTAAAGATCTGTGGATTCCTGCAAGAGCCTCAGATGCCCGCACGTGTGAAGTTGAGTAGGAGCCAGCATAATGAAGCCCAGCTGGGCTCACATCCCAGCTTGTACACTCGGTTGTTGGGTGCTCTTGGCCACTTCGAGCCTCTTGGAGCCCTTATTTTTTTCATCTGTACAATGAGGGTAATAATAGCTAACTCACAGGTTGCCATGAGGTTTTAATGAAATAATGGACATAAAGCGATGGGCATATAGCCATCCTAGGCATCCCATAAATAGCTATCGCCCTTGTCTTTCTTCTTATCAGCTGAGCTTCTTTGTTGACCTAGTGCAAGACGACTTCTGAGAAAAACCCTTCTCTGAAACTGGGTGAGTACTTTTTAGGGGCTCTACCAGCTGACTCCTTTCAGGTGACAGTGAGGGTAGAAATGTCCTCATTGTCATTTTGTATAATTAAGGGACAGGACTAAGGTTGCTAAAGTGCTTTGGGTTTCTTAGATGAAAGACTCTAGAGTAATATTGCATTATAAAATTATTAGCTAATAACTTACCTTGTAAGGATTAGTAGTTTTCCCACACAAACCATTGAGGAAGTTATAATAGCACAGAGATATGCTAAGTGAAGCAGTTGGTAACATAATTAGTTCATAAAGGAGTCCGCAGAGGGTTTGTTAAAACAGAAGATTCTCGTTCTTGGCTGCTGCTCCTTTTAATTGCCTGATAAACATATATAAATTTTTAATTCTTTCTATCCTCTTGAATTCTTAGTTAACAGATAGGACAATATTGTAGTTTACTAGATGACCCAGAAGATATACATTATGAGAAGTTGATATACTTACAATTAATATATTGAAAATGAAATGCTTTACCATACCAAAATGGTCTATAAGTCTTTCTTTTTTTTTTGCTGAGGAAGATTCACCCTGAGCTAACATCTGTGCCAATCTTCCCCTATTTTGTATATGGGTTGTGCCACATCATGGCTGATGAATCGTGTAGGTCTGCGCCCAGGATCTGAACCTGTGAACCTGGGCCTCCAAAGCGAAGTGTGGCCACAGGGCTGGCCCAGGCTATAAGTCTTTTATTGTGGGTTATTGGATGATTTTGTGCTTATTCACCAAAATATTTTCAATGAACGGATTATTAAACTAGGTAAATAGAAATATGGTAGTAAGTAAAATTTACAAAAGGAGATCTTTTTTCATTTTTTTTTACATTAGTTAAATATGTGGAATGGTTAAGATGCCAGGCCTTGCAGCCAGATGGACTTGAATTTGGTTCCCTGCTTTTCCACTTATTGGTTTACTTAGATTCTCTAAGGTTCAGTTCCATCATCTATAGAATGGGGATGGTAATGCCTACCTCACAGAATGGTTGAGAAGAGTAAAGGAGAGCAAGTATGGAAAACATTTAGTTCCTGGCACACAGTAAATGCTCATGATGGAGAGGGGGAAATGGGGGCTGCCTAGAACAGAGGCCCTTCATCTTATCTGACCCCAACCCTCTTTATATAACAAACAGTTTTCATTCTCCCTTTACTATCTTCAAATGAAATTTTAGAGTTAATATTAACTGTCTGCTATATTCTTTAAATATCAGTGTAGTGCTCTAATTGAAATATAAAGGAGAAATGAAGGAAGTTGACTGAAAGTGAAGTAATTTGCATTTCTACATGATGCTTGGGTACGCCTGCACCAGAAGGCATAATACTGGTGGCTTGTTGAATGCTTGTGCCTCTGTGATCAGCCTGAGTATGACAGCTCACCATGCAGACTGACGGCAGTTTGACTTGGATGCAACAAGGAGTACTGCTCACAGTGACTTTTTGAAACAGTGAAAACCTCTTGGTAATATTTTAAACATGGGGAAGAGTGATCTTCCCTCACTTATTTGTTGGTTGCATGACTGGCAATTTTATACTGATTTATTTAAACTAAATATATGGTTTATATTTAAACCATGCAGAAATACTTTGTGAGAACTGGGTTTTAAGCTCAAACAATTATAAACAGATTTTTCACCTAGAAAAACTTTGGCTAGAATGGTTTTTCATTATGGGACTGCCTCCTTGATTACAAGATGTTGATCATCTTTGGCCCCCATCGACTAACTGCCAAGAACCTCCAGCTCCCCAACTTTTGTAACAGCCAAAAATAACACCACAACTTTCCCAAATGCCCCCTAGCGGGTGGTGCTACCTTCATCAAGAACCATTGGCTAGAGAGGCTTGAATCTCAAGGCTGATTTTCTTAACTTCTTTGGCAAACCAAAGGTTTTGAAATCCAGGCTATGGGGAGTAAGACTGAGGAATTTCTAATAACCAAGCTTCTCTAAAATTTCAAGAGGCAGGACTGGCTGGCCAGTTTGTGGAGTTTTCATAAGGGAATCCTGGCCCAACCCTCCTCTTACCAGGAGATTGTTAGAAGGAGGGGAAATGAGAGAGGCTCCGTGAGACACGTATGTCCTCATTTTTCCTCTTTCAGATTAGGTGCTGAGGGAGGAGAGGTATGAGGTTTAAGGACGAGAATCATTTGCCCACTTTGGAACTCTGCAAGGAGTTTTCATATGGACCAACAACGTCAACACTGCGGGTGGGGAGGGGTATGGCACAACCGAGGAGATTCAGTGTAGGGCAGGGCTGGGCAGGAAGATCAGGCTTATCTTTTCCAGGTCCCTGCTGTAGCTGTTTAGGCTGCTATAATAAAAATACCATGAATTGAGTGGCTTATAAACAATATTTATTTCTCACAGTTCTGGAGGATGGGAAGTCCAAGATCATGGTGCCAGCAGATCTGGTATCTGGTGAGAACTTGCTTCCTCACTGATGCTCATTCATGGTCAGGCTGGACCCTTTCGTATAAGGGCACTAATCTCACTCATGAAGGCTCCATCTTAATGGACTAATCACCTCCTAAAGGCCCCCACCTCCTAACATCGTCACCTTGGGAGTGAAGATTTCAGAAAATGATTTTGGGGGTGGGACACAAACACTCAATCTGTAGCCGTCCCCTTGGCTCTTCTGGGGTGTGAATGGGGCTCAGAAAGCCCCACTGGCCTCCAAGGGGAGCCAGTGAATAGGCCATGGAGCTGCAGCGGGACAAAGATGAGAAGATGACCCCAGAGCAGAGTGGCCAAGGGCAGGTGGGAGATGAGGCAGAGACTCTGATGGGCCTGCAGCACTTGTGCAAGGCAAATTGGAGCCTAGAATGTGAGGGAGCTCCACAGAATCCCAAACATGAAGCCTGGAAAAACTGCAGCCTTTCAACAGCAGATGCTGGCAGGAAGCCAAGAGATGAACTCATGATAAGCCAGTGTTTAAATCCAGCCTGAACAAGTCGCTGTATCTAAGGGGTCTGTGAGGATCCAGACAATGTTGCCTGGTTCCATGGACCACCTGTCTCCTCTGCCGCCATATGATGATATAAGCCACACTCCTTGCTGATAAAACCAGAGATGATCTAGGATGACATCTGAGAAACTGAACTAGACCTAAAGACTTGGAGCATTTACTTAAGGGGTATTTTAAGTTTTGTGCTAGACTAAGTTGATGAAGGTATTTTTCTCTCATTATCCAGCAGGTGGAGGCCTATGAGAGAGAGAGACTCAGTAATAGGGGGAAGTGAAATCTATATTTTTTTCACATGATTATAGTGTGAATAAATTCGTGATCCTTCTATGCTATTATTAACCAGGAGTTTACCCCCAGGATCTAGACATTGCACATTTGTGGTGCTGCTTTGGTGGGAGATGCCTTTGACTCACATATCATAGTTGCTTGATTTACAATATCAAGTCTAATTCATGTTTGGGCCTAGAACTTATCTTGTTAACAAACAAAAGTAGCTTCATAATTTCCACTGGAAAATTAAGAGACCATGGAATTTTTGTAGGAATATACTGTGTCAATTCTTAAATATAACTTTCAGTCAAGTTGAGCTTGAATCTTGTAAAAATCTTAGAATGTTTTCCCCTTTTTGTGATGATCAAATAATATTTGCTTATTTGATAAAGTTTATATGGGACACTTTTTTAAAAGTCAAATTTCACAATTTTATTTCTTCAAACTTTTCAAGAAAATGTTCTGTGATTTATCCATCTCAAATATCAATGAGTCAGGGGTCAAGCAGCACTAAAAACTAAGAGAGGTACAAAATGACAGGAAGCAAAAAGTATTCCCACTGTTATCATTTTACTATAGCCAAAAAAAAAAAAATCAAATGCTCATGTTCTGCAGTTTTCACATGTTCATTTCTGGAGGAGTCACAGGCCTCAACAGGGATCTGAGAGGAGAAGGTCGTGCTCATTATAATGGCAAGTCACATCCTTGAAGCTCCCTCATTGGTTCCTCCCTCAAGAGACGCCTCCACAAGTCTGTGTGTCACAGTGGCCCCAGCTGAGCTCCCACAGGTCTAAGTGGACTTGTAGCTGGTCTGGGAAGGGTATGGAGATACCAGAAAATATAGCAGTTCTGGGTGGAGTGGGGGGTGGAGGCAAGAAAGTGGGGGAGGACTAAGATACAAGTTAAATTGATGCCAGAACCTAGCGTTCTGTTATTAATAGTGTTTTCTTTCTCAGAAGGGACAGGCTGGGCAGTTCCTAGACTCTGGGAGAATTTTTTGCCCCTCTTGCTAAATCATTTGATTTCTTCTGGCTCTTGCCCTCTTGGCCTCATCCTAGCCAGCTCCAGGGCTGACTTCCAACCGCTCCCACTGACGGGCACCCTCTTCCAGGGTTACCTTAGGTCATGGCGTTGATTTTTCCCTCCACAGTTTTTTAGCTACAGTTATTGTATACGGTTCTTTAAAAGCTACTAAAATTACACATTTCTTAAAAATATCTATACATGGGGAAAAATTTTAAATCTAAATAAAATGTAGTGACTATAAAATGTTCACTGTAAAACAAAGTTAAAAAAGGAGGCAAAAAATCCCCCACACCCTAAATAGACTAAAAGGTCTAAATTATGAGACAATATAGGCACAGATCAATGTTTATATTACTATACAAATGCACAGACAGAAATACAATAACATAAAACCTAGAAGGAAATATAACGAAATGTTTATAGGACTCTACCTCTATGTGGTGAGGTTATGGGTTTTAATTGTTGTCCTTATAATTTTCTTTACTTTCCAAATTTTCTATAATGGGCATATATAAGTTTTCTAATAAGGAAAACTATTTTTAAACCACCAGCTATTTTTTTTTTGTTTTCTTTTTCATGTCAGCTAGGATATAAATTTTTCTAAAATGACAATAGATGTGTGCTGCTGCTGACAGATGGAGGGTAGGCTGCAGGAAGAGGGAAGCAGAAAAGAACAGTATTTTCGTAAAGAACGAATTTATGCTATTGTCTTAGACCCAGGTTTAGTCCCTTCACCGTCAATGTGAATTTTGAATAGACAAACAAAGGGACTGAAAACTCGGTTGGAACTTCATCAGGTGCTGGCAGCACCTTGTCATTCCTGTTAACTACCGTGACATTAAGAACTACCTTGTTACGTGCCTGTTCTCAAGAGCAGTTCCCTCGCCTTCCTTGTGAGACCACTCCAAGTCCATTCCCCTTTCTTAGGTTCATCAGAATCAGTTTCTTTCGCTTGCAAAGCACCTGTGTTGTAGAGTTATTTTACAGCTGGACTGGAGCAGCTCTATGCTTATTTCCACAGATGGCTGGATGTCTGGCTTTGACTCCCGGCCAATTTAAGGTCAGTGGGCTAACTAACCAGCTAACTAATGATTTATGACGCACTGTTTACAGTCTGAAACTCCCCTGGTGAAACCCAGGGCTAGATTGTTCGCTGACGGCTTTCACCTGGTGTAACCAATTAGCCTGGCTTGGTTAACCTGACCGGGGGAATAAAAGACTACTGGGAACTTCTGCCTGGAGGTCTTGGGAAACCAAGATTCATAGCACAAATTTCAGTGGTTTAATCTGGAGACCAAGCAACTCCTTAAGCAAAGAAGAAGAATCCTGGAGCCTTTCGCCTGGAAATCGCTCAGACTCCCAATGCTTATGTGCGCTCTCTTTCTCTTGGTGCACCATAGTTTTGCCTTTATTTTAAGCCCTACGAGAATGTGTGCTTTGTGAAGTCCCCCGAGTGCTTTAACCTAACCTAACCTGAGTATCTTTATGGGACCCTAACTGGCATAGAAGCAAATAGCAGTTAGAAAGTGAGAGAAGACCCTCAATGGTGGGACAGGGAGTAGGTGGAGGCAGCATGTAAGACGGAGAGAGGGGCTGGGTGGCTAACAGTGTTCAATAACTGCTCTGGAGAGGGGAAACATGCAGTAATTTCTTCATGAGTGGGTGAAAAACTAAGGGGCACTCTAGACAATTTTTATAAGGTACTATAGATGAGAATGAAGTTAGAAGAAATTGTGGCCATCTTCTGAATATTCTGTAAACTCCTCCTGTTACTGGAATGATGTCAGAGCCATGGCTTAATGGTAGAGCTAATGAGCACATTTCGGTTCCTCTTCTTGGATGCTTCATCTTGGTCTTGTCTCCTGCACATGATTCTATCCTCTGGCTGCATCCTTTGTGCCTCTCTACCATTCTGCAGTTGCTTAGAGAATTTTAAACTAAGATCTAGCGTGCTTTTTAAGAATCAGTGAATCATGTGTTCCAGAAATGCTGTTTATCCATTGTGGTCAAGCTGTAGACTAGTTCTGGTCCACAGAGAATTACAGGATTCACAGGCACCATGGCTCTGTGCCTCTCATTTAGAAAGAATCACTTATGTCATTGTACTATCACAGTTATTTTTACATGTGTTTTTTTTTTTTTTTTTACTGGCTGTGAGCATCTTGGTTGCAATGACTTGTCATTTATCTTCCCATCCCCAACAGCATCAAGTAAACACCTTGCAGAGTAGGTGCTCAATATCATTTAGAGAATAAACATGTATGTGTGTATCTATCTATATTTGATGGCCAAACTATCAAAAGCCCGAAGAAGCCTATATTTTTCCTTCTGCTGCAATGTTATAATTTCAAGAATGACAAAAAGGAAGTACGATAAATCGATGCAAGAAAGTAATTTTAAAATGCAGTTTCGAAAATTTGGAATAGAATGATTTTTGATCACCTACATCATGTGCTGGCTGTGAGTCTTGGCCCAGACACAGCCTAATCTCTTTTATGACTTATCCAGTACGGGACTGTCTGACGAGGACTAGCGTTCTTGATGAGGAGCCAGAGGGACTGCAGATCCCACAGAGCCTTTAATCCAGGAAAATTTATTGTGTTCCATATAATCTTACTTGTGCTTTGTTGAGTTCTAATTCTTTGAAAAGGGCTGAAGTTCCATAGAGCAAGGCAGTTGCATACAGGAATTAAAAGCATGGATTCTGGAGACAGACTGCCTGGAAGCAAATGACATTCCTGTGATTGCCTGCCGAATAGCCTTGGACAAGTGGCTCAACTCTTCTATGCCTTAAATTTCTCATCTGCAAAATGGGAGTAATACAAGTACCTATCTCCTAGGTTGTTTTAAGGATTAAATGAGTTAATTTATCTAAAGAGCAAAGAATAACATCTGACATATAGTAAACCCTTTCTTTCTCTTTCTTTCAAGTAATTACTCCATAAACTCTGTATCGAAGGCCTCATCAGCCGAGAGTTTGCGGTATCATCCAGAAGACTGCTGTTAACCTGGCATTCTCTGCTGCCTTTCTCGGAGTGACCCGTGCACTCTCTCTGGGCAGGGCTTCCTTTGTGTGCACATGTCGGAACAGGGAGCACTGTCCCATGCCCACTGGGTCAGGCACCTTTTCATTTTTAAGGGCCTGGATAACAAATACAGATGCCTCAATCAATCAAGAAGAAGGGCATCTTGAGTAAGAATGCCTTTGATTCAGGTAAAGATGGAAGTGTGTTCCATTCAGTGAGAAGAGCAAGGAACAGGTCACATCAGAAGTGAGCCAGATCTCCCTCTAAGCAGCTCATTCAGGAGCTCTCCTGCAGGAGAGTCCTGTCCATCCTCTCTTAGGGGACCCCGTTTCCATGTGCAAGACAGACTAGCTTACAGCTCCTTGAAAGACAGTGTGATGCCCTTCACCTTTGAACACATGTACCATGGCTGCTCTCAAACTCATCTTGTAACTCTCAGAAATCAAAAAATTAAGTTAGAGTAACATTAAACTTAAGAAATATGACCTAATTGAGATCACTTAGACCAAACCAAACATTTAAATTAAAAGACCTAAGACTGCCTTTTCTTTGATGCCCTTTCTGAGCATATGTGCACTAACTTCTCTGGACGAGTGTACACACATGTGAGGAGGTGAAAGTCTCCCTCATCCAAATGACTTGGAGGTCAGCTCCTTTGCACCATGGAATGCTTCCAACACGGGAAGGTTCAGTCGAGGAAGGCTTCTAGAGGAAATATCTCTAGAAGGAGTGTCGCCTCGCCTAAGATGTCAGAGGGGAGAATGGCTGTAGAATCTCCCTTTTGAAGAACTTATGGGAGCCTGGCCAGTGGCACAGTGGTTAAGTTTGTGTGCTCTGCTTCTGCGGCCTGGGGATTGCAGGTTCGGATCCCGGGCATGGACCTACACACCACTTGTCAAGCCATGCCATGGCAGCGTCCCACATACAAAACAGAGGGAGACTGTCACAGATGTTAGCTCAAGGCCACTCTTCCTCACTAAGGAAAAGAAAAAAAGATCTTATTGATTCAGGCAGTCTGAGTGATTGGAGGAAACCAATAGGCCTGCTACAGTTGTGAAGGATGGTGTCACTGATGGTTTGAGAGATTCCTCATGTTAAATTTCACCTGTGAACCTACAAAAATACGCGAGCAAATTTACAATGTTATTTTTTAAAAAGCTAAATGAAACACAACTCTGCTGTCAACTGACCGTGACTTGTGATTCTAGGACTAGAAGCTGACATGAGGGTTCAGAGGGCCTGGTGGTCGTAACCTGTACTTTAGAGGAACTCTTTCAATAATAGAAGTCTTCTCTATTGAAATTTATTTATCTTCTTTCCTTAGAGTTCATTTCCTTCTACTTGTCATTTCACGAGTCCTTCTGATTCTTTAATGTCTCCAATTGACCACTAGGTGGCAACATTGTTCTTTTATGTTACAGCTCCGGCTACAATACACATGGATGGATTTATTTTCCCAGCAACCAAATTTTAAAAATTGAGAAACAAAGACTGGTAATTTAAATGCATCACTCTGTATAATGAGAATACGGTAGAACATATTAAATTATGAATTTGTGATTTACCTACCTTGAAAGTGTACTAAACCACATGTGTATCTGCATATGGAGAACAGACATTAGTGCCTGGCACTTGTAGACCATAGCGTGGCCTCAGGTCCCCTGGTCTTTGTGCTTGCTGGGAACTGCCCAGATGTTGGGTGAGTGTTTTATTCAAATCCTTTAACGTCTTTCTTTATTTTGCAACATCCTGGAGCAGTGGTTTCCCAACCCAGAGGCATAATATTAAATAAACAAATAAGATTCCAGGGACCTCTCCTCAAGATTCTGATTCAGTAGATCTGACGTGTGGCATGGGGGGTGGGGGGGGGGGTGCTGGGGTCTCACTCTTTAGAAGCACCTCTGCATGCTTTTGATTATCCATAAGTTTGGAAGTAAACCTCGTGTTCTTAATTTCTCCAGCCACAGAATCCTCAAAATACAATGAATTTTAACTCATTTTAAATTGCCATATATGCTTTTGTTAGAGGAAAAAGTCTCAACTAAAAATACTCAGGCATCTCCATTATGAAAAAGTTAAAATCACTGTAAACATAGTAGAGGTCTAGTAATCGAAATATTTATTCAACCTATGTGTCTAAAACAAAGGTTATCAGACCTACACACGGGCCAGCATTGATGAGAAAGATAGCCTGCTGATAGTGTTGCCTCTCCTGTGAGTTTCTCTTGATGGAAGATTCTGAAGCTGTAGGTGGTGGATTTCTACATAAATGGTTTCAGATATTCCATAATGATATCCCTCTATTGTTAGTCTATTAACTATTAGGATGTATATCTTTAAAAATCATCTTTAAAAATCAATTATCACTTTTGGAAAATTGAGGGTCCCATCAGCTATATGAAGTGCTCATTTTCTTTGTCATCTCTCATTTTCTCTCCTCTCTCTGTCTCTCTTTATTTGTGTGTCTCTGTCTCTCTCTCTCTCTGTCATGATTTTCTCTGGAATCTTATTTGCTTTTTGCTTTAACGTGATAGCTTTAGACCAATTAATCACTGTTCAAACATTATTTGCCCTGACTCTTTTGAATCAACTGAACTCATGATTATTTTCTTTATCTCATTTTTTTTTTCTGCTTTATCTTCCCAAACCCCCCTGTACATAGTTGTATATCTTAGTTGCAGGTCCTTCTAGTTGTGGGATTCTTTATCTAATTTTATCTTTTCTTTTTTTGTAATTAAAAATATCATGGTGAGGGGCTGGCCTGGTGGCATAGTGGTTAAGTTTGCAGGCTCTGCTTTGGTGGCCCGGGGTTTGCGGGTTCGGATCCCAGATGTGGACTATGCACTGCTCATCAAGCCATGCTGTGGAGGCATTCTCCATACAAAAAAATAGAGGAAGATTGCCACAGACGTTAGCTCAGTGACAATCTTCCTCACACACACACACACACACAAACCTAGCAATTAGCATCAGAAAATAATACCACCCTTTTCTGACGTTAATTCATGGGTGTATATGAAGGCCCTCATAATGACAATTTAAAAAGAATGAGTGTTTTCTTGAATGTGTTTATCATTTAACTACAGATACTCCCCTCTTCCCCCCAGGAAGATTAGCCCTGAGCTAACATCTGCCAATCCTCCTCTTTTTTCTGAGGAAGACCGGCTCTGAGCTAACATCTGTGCCCATCTTCCTCTACTTTATATGTGGGACACCTACCACAGCATGGCTTGCCATGTGATGCCATGTCTGCACCCAGGATCCAAGCTGGTGACCCCCGGGCTGCCGAAGCTGAACATGCACTCTTAACCGCTGCACCACCAATCTGGCCCGGATACTTTTTAAACATAGAATAATTGTATTTTCAAAGAAAAAGAACACCAGAATGTCATAACATGATCCTCCAGTTTAAAAGAATCAATCTGCTGATCACAAAACTATACTTATATGACTTCTTGATAGCAGGTGAGATTCTGGGAAATTTACTATTTTGTTAAATTTCTGTGTCTTTTCTTTTGTTTCTCTGGTTTTTTAAGAAATATTTGAATTTAAAGACAAGAAGATTCCTATAGATTTTCTAATTCATAAAAGTCATTTCTAAGTTTTAAAAGACAATTGCAAAAAACACAGTCAGAAAACAGGACACGACTTGAAATATGCATTGGCTTCAGAGTCAGAGACACAACTCAGAGAAATCCTCATCGGGCAGCCGCTTGTTTTTCTTGTCATAAATGGTGTCCACACTTGCCACTCCCTGCATTCCACTGATGGCTCTTGGCTGTAGGAAAAGAATAAACAGAACATTCTGTTTTGGAAGTTTTAATTTAGAGGCAGAAGTCTCTGAACCGGTACTTATGGGAGAAGCTCCCACTGAGCTGGGCCAGCAGAGGGACCTGGAGCACCACTCATTTGTCTGGGGCCGGGCATAGGAATCTGTGTGTCCAAATAAACATTTATTTTCTGAGAATTTTATTCCTTGTTTCTGTCCTTTAAAAAATGCAAGAGAATTATCTGCAGGAAAACATTCAGATTTAGATCAAAACAGAAAAATGAAGCAATGCTCTCTAGTGAGAGAGCTAAACCGTCCCTCTTCCTTCCTGAAGAATTGTCAGTGATTTTGATTAGCAGGAATCACTGACACTACAAATCAACTCTGTTTTAATTTTTAAAAGACACTTGAGGTATGTTTCACAGCAACTCATGCCTGTGCAAACTAAAAAATTAAAATAAAATAAATTTCAAAAATATTTTAAACCAAAAAAAAGAGGGGAGGAGGGTCTCTAAATTTCGAAGATGCCAGATCTTAACCACAAGAAAACCCTGTCCTGGTTTCCCAATGTTTACCTTTCTGCAAAGCTGGCCCACAGAGTCCTTTCTCTCTTCAAAAGGAAATCCTGGCACCTGGAAGACTGGGCTGACAGTGAGTATTAAAATGACTTGTTTAATGAGCAGCGTGATTGAACCACGTAGGGAATGCCAAGGCGTTTTCTCGAAAGGACTGGGTTTGGTGTTTGCATTTTGTTATGTTGTATGCTGCCACTGTCCCTTATTTTGACAAGCTATTGAAAAGTTTGGGATGAGCTTGGGCAATTTTTTTTGTTTTTAAAGCTGGTTGCTAAAGAGAAATGGTGCCTCTCCTACCCTGCCTCTAACAGAACACGGGCTGTGCCACTTAAGTGAGGGCATTTGGCATTAAGACAGCACCAGATATTCTCGAGGTCTGTATACACTGATGAGCGAGGACCAGGAGAGATGTGCACATTCTTTTAAAGCACTAGGCCACTCCCACTGAGTAAAGGCTGTTTACTAAATGGTAGACAAATTGCCGGTCCTTAGGGCTGGAAGGAACTGATCTTCAGAAATCATGACCCGCATTCCACCCTTCTTCTTGGAGGTGCACTCCGTTTTGGATATCTGTCTCCTCCGTCCTCCAAGATGAGCATCTACTCCAGTCTTTAATTCCTCCGTAGACTACCGTTCTACTTCTCACAACATTTAAGACCAGTTTCTCTAGAAGTCTAACCTAATCTTCCCTGCGTAAATTTAAGGTGATGACTTTTATCTTACCGGAAAAATATAGAATATCCCTTTTCTTTGCCAAAACAAATATATCAAATTCCTTTTGTTTTATGGGTTTGTCGTTTTGCTTCTGAAGTTTGAACTTATTCCTCAACTGGTTCAATGTTGTCTTCTGAATTGTTTTGAACTTTTCACCATTTCCCTTATTTATCAAGTAATTAACTAAAAATAAGGTGATGTTAAATATAGCTAGTAAATGTTGAATTAAAAGAAACTCAGGATAAAATACTGAAAGCCACACATGGAACTGTAGTATAAACCTACCATTGTAGAATTCTAAATTTCATGGTTGACTAGTAGAAAGAATAAAATTGCATGTCCTATAAACAGGCAGCTTTATTTTCTCTCAGTTGATGGAATCAGAATCATTTACTTACAGATTCCTTAAAAACAAACAAGTAGGTTAGAAATAGTCTAAAGCTTCCAGCCTCTCTCCTTTTATCCTCGTATTTTTAGATTTTTGTGTGTATTTTTTCTTCACGATTTCATGGGGCAACGGGAGTTTTTTGTTCAAAGAAGTTACATTGTTTACCTACTTCAGAGTCATTTCATGAGCGTAACTTAAAGGTTGGGAAGTAACTGCAAACATCTGTAAGACAAGAAGTGTATATTTTTCAAAACAGATGCATCAGTGCATGGCTGTAAAAGGGAGTGTCTAACATATGTAACTGATTTTGTTGAAATGTTACAATGTTGTGACTAAAGAGAAAATTTGCTCTCCTTTAGACAGACTTCTGAATTCCCAAGGTCTAAGATTTCCATGCGCAATGCTGTAGATGAGGTGGAGTAAAATAACCATAGTGGAGTTTTAAGGAGAAATTCTTCCAAGATAGGGAAGCACAGATGGAGACTGCAATAACTGGCAAAAGTGTAGTTGTTTCAGAGAAAACTCTTCAGGCCAACTTAAGAGGCAAATGTGCAAATGGCACTAGGTCCTGAAGTGGACAGTTGCACCCAACAAAAAAGAAGACGTGTGAGTGTGTGTGTGTGTGTGTGTGTGTGTTATTGTCTGCAGCCAAGGGCTTTTCACCTCTGTGGCAGCAAATAGTAAGAGGGAGTAGCCAGAATTGCTTGGCTAATTCTTTCTCAGTTTTGATGACCAAGACCCAAACAAACCCAAACTTTCAGACAGGGAGCAGGGTTTTAACTCCTAAACAAAACCACAGAAAATGGCACCCCCTGAGGAAAGCAGCCATTGACAATCCAGGGAACATTGGAGCAGAAAGGATCCTCAGGACACTGGGGTCTCCAGGTCACAGAGGAGGAAGCCGGGCCCAGATGTCAGTGTCTTTTCAGAGACCCCTCAGCAAGATCATGCTGAACGCCCACCATTACTCTTCTAGGTCACATGGGTCATAGTCCTTGCCCCTCTTTCCCACCAACTCTCCTCTTCCTCACTCTTCTCAAGGGGACAATGGTCTTGAAGTGACAACATGAACGTTTGCTGGATTTGATTTTGGTCTATTAAACACCCCTTGGTTTCAGCTAGATGACCAGAGAACTGTGTATTTTGCCTGGCGGAGAATGGACTTTGGTGAATTATGCTTTTGTGTGGTGCCACTGGCTTGTCTTGAGGGCCATTCTAGGAAGAGGCTGCATAAAACCTGCTGTTCTCCTCACGGCAGAGACTCCCAGACAGCCATCCACAAAATCCGGCCGCTGGGGGATGCTTTGACATGACCCAGGGGAAGAAATTTTTTAAGTTTCAGAATCTGAGAAAAGCCACGTTTCTCCCCAACACCTGGTGCGTGTCTTTTCAGATGCTGTGAATCTTGTAGCTGAACGTTGTTCCTTTTTTGCTTAGGATATTAGGAAGTAACATTTGTCATTAGAAAGGAAGTATGGGGTGTCATTAGAGCTAAGATCTGAGAATCAGAAAGGCCTGGGATGGTAGCTTAGCCCCCACACTTAGGCACTGGAAGTCTCAGTTTCCTCATCTGTAAAATGAAAATGATGATAATCTACTTCATGACTTTCCTGTGAAGAACAGATTTTTTTCACAAAGGTAATGAAGGTAAAACATTTGGCATCTTTCGTGGCCCATGGTAAATGCTTAATAGATGGTTATTTATTCATTCAACAAACGATAACACACAGGTAAGCAATAATAAGTCAGGCACTCTAGATGCTAAATACTGGGAATAAAATATGGAGCAACATAAACCCAGTTCCTATTTTCAAAGGCTGTGTTATCAAACAGCACAAACAGGCTATTAAAATGTAATAAATATAATAAAATGTAATAAATATAATAAAATGTAATAAATGTAAAGCGTGACAGAAGCCACGAGGAGGGAGGACGGGTGGGAGTGTGTTTCAGGAGCATCTGAACTGGAGATAAACACAGAACTGGAGGAAGATTCGTGTGAGTTCACCCAGTGGAGAGGCAGAAGAGCCTTGCTGGCAAAGCTGTGTGGGGAAGGGCGTGTCCAAGTTGTGGACGGAGGTTCGGCGTGCCTGGGGGGCAGAGTGGCAGAGGGACCAGATGGCCAGGGATGAGGTTGAGCAGGGAGCGGTCACGAAGGCCTTGCAGGCTACAGGGAGGAATTCCGACTCTATCCTAAAGACGGGGGAGCCATCAATGTGCTGTAAGCAGGAATAAGATCTGATCGGATTTGCTTTGGAGAGGTGTCACTCAGGCATGGAGAACGAGATTAGAGGTGGGCGACGCTGGAGGCACGGAGATGAATTGGGTGTCCCCATGAGCCATGAAGTTACTGGACTAGGGTTGTAGCATCCGTAGAGCCAAATGTCCACCTTCCACCTTCTAGCCACCATACAGGAGTAAATGCTTTGCATTTATACATTTCAGAATATTTCCTTTGACATTTTTTTCACCTGTTTACCCTTTTGCTTCAATTTCAACTATTTATTATATCCTTTCATATCACGTGTCTTTTGGTAAATCTCCTCAAACATATTTCGTGTAATGAAGATGGAGAGGAAGAAAGGAAGGAAAGATGGGAGACAGCAAGGACAGGACACCTACGAACTAGTACGCCTTTCTTTAAATATATCCATTTCTAAATAGCTGTAAGGTTTCTGTCCTGGGTTTGACCTGATTTGGGAGAAAGGCCATATAGCGGACTCTGTGCATGTTTTCACCATTAAACGCATTGTATCCTTGTTGAGGATGTGACCCCAATGGCTTCACCATTTTAGGACAAACTCCAGTTTTCCTCCTTGTTAAACATTGTCCATAATTCAGACACACTTGTGTATTTAAGCTGGCGCAGTCCGAACAGTTTATGGGGCTCATCACTTCTTTACCCAGCAAGGTGTGTGCAAGAGGAAGACTTGTGTAGCCAGCTGATATTAAATTGCATAATAGGTTAACCAGAGCCCTTTGAATTCGAACAAAAGAAGTCCTCAGGCTGATTGGAATTAACCTACACTGACTTCTGCTTCGTCTTTTCTAAAGCATCAATGATATGATCGGCAGGCAGGGACCCTGATGGGTGTTAATGGGGGGTTTTCAAGTTTGTCTTGCTTTTCTTAAACTATTAAGAAAGAACAAAAACATTATTTAGAATGGAATCAATTTCCAGGAAGGGAAGAAAGAAAGCTGGGAATTTATTATTAAAGAAAGAAATAGAGCCAAGGTGAAAAAAAGGGCCCTCTCACATCTCCTGGCCAGGTGCTTCGTGCATATAAATGTTTCAAGTTAAGCTTTAAGATCAAGGGAAAGTCTGTAGGGAGCCTTGTTTCCTGGAGAGCTGCTTGCTAGAGCTGCTCCTGAATACAGGCTGCCCATTTTTATTTGGTTATTAAGGATTAAAGGGGGCGATGATTCTGGAATGGTAGTTCCTTGGTTTCCATTAACTTTGTACAAGATAGTGAAACGCCAGCTTCCAAGGGAGGGTTTGCATATGTATTTCGGGCTATCAGCGCTCTTCCTGCCCTGTCATCTTGTGTGTATGTTTAACATGAAATTGCCCTTCCTCTCATGAGCCAAACTAGAAAGCTGCCTCGTTGCAACGATTGAGAATCTCTGTGCCTCTCAGAAATCCTCCTGGTTTTCACAGGAGTGTGGAGGGAAGATGAAAAGAATTTCACATTAGACTGCTGGTTGCTCCAGATATCTCGGCTTAGCAATTGCCTTGGAAAGCTACTCTCTTAGTTGCCCAAGTTCTGTGTGCTTCCAGAGTCTGAACACACGAGCAGGGAGCCAACCCATCACTCCAAGTCTATATTTAAAATTTTGCCTTTTTATTACTAGTGTCACAGGCTGTCCTCAAAATGAAAGCATGTCTGAAGTTACTTTCGTAAAATGCCTAAGAAAGTTTAGTGAGAAAATAACACACACTGAAGAGAGTGCCTTATTGTTTTGGTGGGTAATTTTGTTACAAAAATCTCATAGTCTGGGGTTATGAATGCCCTCAAATAATAATCAAAAATATAATAATCAATAATAATCATTGAAATAAAAGTACTGATGAACAGCTCAGTCTTCACGAAGAACAAAATAACCAAAATAACAAACCAATTTTCTGATTTAATCCATTCCTAGCAAGCAATGTTTTACAAACAGAATGGGAACTTGAGTTAACAAAAATTTATGCTCTTTATTGTCAACGTTTTTCAAACCCACAACAGGAGGTTCAACATATAGACCAGTAGGCTGAATCTAAGAAAGCAAAGAGATTTGTCCCATGTCACGGGACTAGCAAATCATGCAATTTGGAATGGACCTATATATTTTGACTCCAATTCTTGTGATTTCAATACTGAACATCTTTCTCCAATTATTCCTGGGTTTTGTAGCACTGAATATGAGTGGTGAAAGAAAGACTGAAGAAATACAGTTTTGGAACAGTATCTCTTACTGTATTTTTTTTTTTTTTAAGATTTTATTTTTCTCCTTTTTCTCCCCAAAGCCCCCTGGTACATAGCTGTATATTTCGTTGTGGGTCCTTCTAGTTGTGGCATGTGGGACGCTGCCTCAGCGTGGTCTGATGAGCAGTGCTATGTCCGCGCCCAGGATTTGAACCAACGAAACACTGGGCCGCCTACAGCGGAGCGCGCGAACTTAACCACTCGGCCACGGGGCCAGCCCCTCTTACTGTATGTTTTTAATTGAAATTCTTATGTGCTCAGAGCCTAATTTATTTTATATTATAACCTCATAATTTAATGTTCATTGCTACTCAATATCACGGTTATTTTAAAAGTTGTAATCAATAATTATCCATCCATAGTCAATAGTACCTAATAACGAACACAGTTCAAGAGTATAGACTTGTAGTTTCACTTCGTGGTATAGCAATCTTCTGTTAAAACGTGAACTTCTGTTTGAGATGGAATAGTAGCCTAGAAATAAAGATTTAAAAATATTTTTAGTGCTATCTATAGTAATCCTTAGACCTCTGCGAGGTACTTGCTCCCTCTCTGTCTTCGTAATGGTCCTGAGCACTGCTCTTCCTTAGTGTGTGATGTAGAGGCTGTTAGCGACAGCTCTCCCTGAGAGCAGCATTGTTTAGCGCACATGACATTCCATTTTATTTACTCCTTGGTTATATCTTAGGAAAAAGTCATACACAGGAATTTGGGGATGTTAAGTTTAGTCACGATCAGATGCAGGATTTGACCTCCTCTGTCGCCGTCTATCAGCAGTGCCTTCGTATGTGGGCCTTTAAGGAGAAGAGGCATGCCAGCCTCACTCACTCAGACAGCAAGTTTCCAGCAACTAAGCTGGTCCAGGGCATCCCAAAGTCAGCTGGAGAGAAGACATCACTGACCTCAGAGAGCTTAGAGATCGCAGACCCAGCAGTAAGTAGAAGGAGCCTGGTGGGAAGGTGGCAACCTCATTAGGCAGGCCCAGGATCACTTAGACCCGCATGGAAACACTGAGTGGGAGTGCAAGGCGAAGAATCAGTATTGTCTCAGCATAAACATCGCTGTTACTTAAAGTAATGTGATGGCAATGAACTAATTATTTTTCTATTGAAATTCTTGTGGCTAATGTGCACGGTGAAAATCTATAATAGTTGCCATTGTTTTGCACTGGATTTTTTATTAACGTTATTATTTATTATTATGAGACAACTCTGCTTAGGGTTGAGTTGTTGGGGGATAAAAATGAGAAAACATAAGGAGAATTGAGCTAACAAACAAAATGAAAGTTGCAACTTGGCTGATCTAAGCAAGTTGCAACTTGGCTGCAAATTCCACCAGGGCCATTAATAGTTTCCCTTAAGTTGTTAGTTTTCCAAGAACTTCCCTTCCTATTATAAGAACAACTTAGATTCCATCCATAGGATACTTTATAGAGTTCATTCCATACATTTTTATCACTAGGTCTTTAAACAACTCTGCAACCATGACCTAGCTGGAGCAGATTTTGTCATCTCCATTATACAGAGGTGTAAACTGAGGCTTAGGAATGCATTAAGGAGAACCAACTAGTAATAGAGACTGAAACTTAACTTCAAATCCAATCATCTTTCTACCTTCCTAATGAGAATTCTAAATCAGATCTTCAAAAAGTTTAAATATGGTCAGCAGCTGTACCCAGAATTTAAACACCCAACATGTCTAGGGTAAGTAGCTATTTTGGGATATAAGTGATTTTTAAGTTACTTACTCTTCCAAGCAACCCGTCTCAGAACTGAGAGTGAATTCAGGAGTTTTTTCCAGCTTCAGAAAAAGAGGGTCTTTTGGGAAAATAATTATAATGGTTGTGGATTACCAGTCAATTTTGACTGGTATTTCTTTTAAACCAAACCATCTGGCAGTTGTGTCTTATTTCTTCCTGCTACCAATGGCTGGACCCACACGCATTCAGACCTCACACAAAAATGCCAATGTCTGCACATTTTCACTACGAACAGGCATTTTCAGTCAAAGCAGAGAGAAATGAGGCTCTGCCTGTCTGTTGCAATAACATTAATATTATCTCTGTACAGATGCTTTTAGAAGTATGGAGTTAAATGCAGAGCCCTGGAGATGCCTAGAAGCACACATGAGATAAGCAGAGCCATTCACGGAAGACCTAAGAAACTGAAAATTTGCAGGATAAACTTTTCACCATGACAAAGTAGAGCAATGTCACCTATTCCAATATGAGATCGACAGCAGGAAATAATGACAATGAGGTTCATGTATGATGCGTTCATCATGCAGAGAGGCGGGAGATATATATATATGCTCCCTTGGTCAGAATAACCATGATATTATTAGCTACCAATGTAAATTTGGGCTTGGGGAATAAAAAAGTTGAAATCTGAGGGTGGCAAAGTCAGTCTGGCTATAGGTAAGCTAAGGAAGCATAGAGTGAAATAAACATTCCTTACAGGCCCTTAGACAAGAAAGACTGTCATATTAGCAGATAGCGTTTCATAATTGAGAGGAGCAGAGGGTCAGCTTTGCAAGACCTACAACTACTGAACGGACTATGCTGGGTAAAACTGGCCTGAAATTACTCTCACAAAGGCAGTGGTAGAGCTGGGCTAGCCCCTGGGGACACTGAAGAAAATGCTGGTGTCCAGTGGCTTATTGACCCATTTCATTCTCATCCTTTCAACTGTTGTTAAGTGAGAAAAGGGTTACACTCACACACACACACACACACATACATCTATACATGCTTATTTATTTAAGACTTTTTTTAGAGCAATTTTAGGATCACAGCAAAGTTGAGAGGAAGGTTCAGAGATTTCCCATATCTGCCCCACACATGCACAGCCTCCCTTGTTATCAACATCCCCCACCAGAGTGATACATTTGTTATAATCGATGAACCTACTTTGACACATCATAATCATCCAAAATCCATAGTTTGCATTATGTTTCACTCTCGGTGCTGTATATTCCATGGATTTGGACAAATGTGTAATGACACATATCCATTGTTATAGTATCATACAGAAAAGTTTCACTGCCCTAAAAATCCTCTGCGGTCTGCCTATTCATCCCTCCCTACTCCCTGACCTCCAACCCCTGGCAACCATGGATCCTTTTACTGTCTCCATAGTTTTGCCTATTCCAGAATGTTGGAATCTTACAGTATGTAGCCTTTTCAGATTGGCTTCATTCACTTAGTAATATGTGTTTAAGTTTCTTCCAGGTCTTCTCATGGCTTGATAGCTCATTTCTTTTTACCACTGAATGATATTCCGTTGTCTGATGCATCACAGTTTATTTATCCATTCACCTACAAAAGGACATCTTGGTTGCTCCCAAGGTTTGGCAATTATGAATAAGACAGCTATAAATATCTGTGTGTAGGTTTTTGTGTGGACATAAGTTTTCAACTCCTTTGTGTAAATACCGAAGAATGTGATTGCTGGATCGAATGATAAGAGTATGCTTAGTTTTCTAAGAAACTGCAAAGCTATCTTCCAAAGTGGCTGTACCATTTTGCATTCCCATCAGCAATGAATGAGAGTTCCTGTTCCTCCACATGCTCAGCAGCATTTGCTGTTGTCAGTGTTCCGGATTTTTGATCACTCTAACAGGTGTGTAGCAGTATCTCATTGTTGTTTTAATTTGCATTTCCCTGATGAGGTATGATGTGGAGCATCTTTTCATATGCTTATTTTCTCTCTATATCTCTTTTTTCCTGAGATGTCTGTTCAGGTCTTTGGCCCATTTTTTAATCCAGTTGTTTGTTTTCTTATTGTTGAATTTTAAGAGTTCTTGATATATTTTGAATAATAGTCCATTATCAGATGTGTCTTTTGCAAATATTTTTGCCAAGTCTGTGGCTCGTCTTTTCATTCTATTGACATTTTCTTTCACAGAGCAGAAGGTTTTAATTTTAACGAAGTTCAGCTTATCAATTATTTCTGTCATAGGTCGTAACTTTGGGGTTGTATCTAAAAAGTTGTTGCCGCACCCAGGGTCATCTAGGTTTTCTCTGATGTTATCTTCTAGAAATTTTATAGTTTTACATTTTACATTTAGGTCTATGATCCATTTTAAGCTAATTTTTGTGAAGGGTGTAGGTCTGCATCAATTCGTCTTTTTGTATGTGGATGTTTAGTTGTTCCATCACTGTTGGTTGAAAAGACTATCTTTGACCCATTGTATTACCTTCGCTCCTTTGTCAAAGATCAGTTGACTTTATTTATGGGGTTCTGTTTCTGGGCTCTCTATTCTGTTCCATTGATCTATTTGTCTATTCTTTCACCAATACCACATTGTTTTGATTATTGTAGATTTATAGTAACTTTTTTTTGAGGAAGATTAGCCCTGAGCTAACTACTGCCAGTCTTCCTCTTTTTGCTGAGGAAGACTGGCCCTGAGCTAACATCCGTGCCCATCTTCCTCTACTTTATATGTGGGATGCCTACCACAGCATGGCGTGCCAAGTGATGCCATGTACACAACCAGGATCTGAACCGGTGAACCCTGGGCCACGGAGAAGCGGAATGTGCGAACTTAACGGTTGCGCCACTGGGCTGGCCCCTCTAGTAATTCTTGACATCAGGTATTGTCAGTCCTTCAACTTTGTTCTTCTTCAGTATTCTGTTTGCTTTTCTGGGTCTTCTACATATAAATTTAGAATCAGTTTGTTGATATCCACCAAGAAATAACTTGTTGATATTCAAGAAATAACTTGCCGGGATTTTGACTGGGATTGCATTGAATCTATAGATCAAGTTGGGAAGCACTGACATATTGTGTCCTCCTGTCCATGAACATAGAATATCTCTCCATTTATTTAATTCTTCATCGATGTCAGTCATCAGAGTTTTATAGTTTTCCTTGTATAGATTTTATTCATATTTTGTTAGCTTTATACCTAGGTATCTCATTTTTGGGGGGTGGTAATATAATGGTATTTTGTTTTTAATTTCAAATTTCACTTGCTCATCGCTGGTATATTGGAAAGCAATTGACTTTCATATATTAACTTTGTATTCTGAATCTTTCCTCTAATTGCTTATTAGTTTTGGGAAATTTTTTTTGTTGATTCTTTCAGATTTTCCACATAGATGATCATGTCATCAGTGAACAAAGACAGTTTTATTTCTTCTTTCCCAATCTGTATACCTTTTCTTGTCTTGTCTTGTCTTATTGCATTAGCTAGGACTTCCAGTACAATGTTGAAAAGGAGTGGTGAGAGGGGACATGCTTGCCTTGTTCCTGATTTTTGAGGGAAAGCTTCAAATTTCTTACCATTAAGTATGATGTTAGCTATAGGTATTTTGTAGATGTTCTTTATCAAGTTGAGGGAGTTCCCCTCTATTCCTAATTTACTGAGAGTTTTTTATCATGAATGGGTGTTGGATTTTGTCAAATGCATTTCCTGCATTTATTGATATGATCTTGTGGCTTTTTATGTTTAGCCTGTTGATGTGATGGATTACATTAACTGATATTTGAATGTTGAACCAGCCTTGCATACGTGGTATAAATACCACTTGATCATAGTATGTAATTATTTTTATATATTGTAGGCATACATATTTATTTAATTTCCTGTCTACACTCCTAAATTATGAGGGGGAGAAGAAAATTTCCTAGACATTTAAAATGATCTAAATATCTACAGCTGTTGGTTCATGTCATGAATTGAATATGAGGTCTGCATTTTCATGTTGATTTTGATCCCTTTATTGAATTCTGCAGATAACCAGGCTGGAGGTTTTCTCTTTGAAGAAGATGATGGTGGTGATCAGACTTGCTGCAGTCTTGTACTTATCTAAAATTTGATGCTACAGTCAAAATTTATATTCATCTTATTTTGAAGAAAACAAACTCTGTTTTTAGGAATGTAATTTATGGACTTCAAGTATGTGCACTTAATAAAGATTTTGCTACCCTATGATTCATGTCTTGCTTTTTATTTTTCATGTAAATAGAACCAAGATGCTATTATTTCCAAATAATTGGAGTTAGAGACAGGATTCTAGAAATTAGGAAGGCTGAGGATCAGTCATGATTTTGTACCTCACCTACTACCCATTTATTGCATTTTATAGTTGAGTCATTTCTTTTTCCCACTATTGTGAAGTCAAGATAACAATATCAGTCACACATTAAGTAATTTACTCATCACCTATTGATTGCCAACTGCATACCAGTAACTATGGTAAATATTAGGGATGCAGAGATGAGTAAGACAAGGTCTCTGTCTCAAAGGAACTCACAGTTAAATGAAGGAGATGATTCAGCAGATAAATAATAGTATGAATACTCTAATTGAGACATGACTAGAGTTTTCTTGAAATTTAGAGGAGGAAGAAACTCTGTCTTAAGGAGTTTGCATTTGACTTATGTCTTGAGTACTTTTTGAATATTCTTATCGATTCTCTCCGGGAAAATGACGCAAGGATTGCTCTGTCGTCATCTGTCTCACAAATCATCTCCCCAAATGACTGAGATTTGCTTCAACTTGGCTATTGCTATATTAATAATGGTATAAATCTTGTTGTTTTTCAGTTTACAAAGTGTTTTCTTATATAAGTCTCTGCAAAATGCCTGTAACACAGATGGGATTCTCTCCATTTTATGTTTTAGAAAGCTAAGCACAGAAAGGCAAATAACTTGCACCAGGGCCTGCTCAGTGGTATGGCCTGGTTTGAAACTTGGCTTCCTTGTGATTCCCAACAGTGAAATCTTTCCTCTTGTTTAACTCTGATTACATAAATAACAGCAGCATTTCATTAAACTTCCTATTTAAGATGGAACATTATCCATTTACGCTTCTATTGAAGAGATGAATGTTCTTCTGGCCCAGCTACCCATTTGTTAAAAGGAACTTAGGAACTTCTCTGCTGCGCAAGCCTGGTGTTCCATCCAACCCAATATTGTCTGGACAACAGAGGCCTCAAGGGAATTGCCAGAAAAGGACATAGTTTTCCTCGCTGACATTAACCTTAAAGGTTAGGTGTACCCTCAGTAGCCATTTATGGCTCTGACATTCATAAATTTGGTCAAAACCTTTATGAATCCATTTATATTCCTTGCCTATTCCTCTTTTGTGGTAATGAGCTCCACACAGCTATTATTTTCTGAGTAAAGTAATACTTTCTTTTATTTGTCCTTAGCTCACTCGATCCACAGGTGTCCCCCTCTTCATCTGAGGAATTGGGAATTAGGAGAATAACTGCGCTGGTGTTTACTTTCTACATGGTCTCCAAAATTCTCTGGGTTTATTATTTTTTCTTGAGCAAGAATAAATAAAATTGTACATTGTAGTTCCATTGCAGAGAGACCAATATTTTATTTAAAGATTAAGATTCTGTCTTCTGGCATATTTTCTGTACAGTTTTTGATGATGTTAAAACCTGCTCTAGAGTTTCCTTAGAATAATCTCATTCTGGTATTCATAATGCATAAATATTTACATGTTGAAGGCAGCTCCGATCTGGCTCTGGGGAAGATTGAGGTAATTTTTGTTCTAATCTACAACCATTTTTGGAGAGTCAGGATACAGTATATTGTGTTATATATATTTCATAACTGATTATAACGGATGTATTGTAGAATATCATACTGTGGTAAAAGAGCACTGGCCTGGGTGGCAAGAATCTGGTGTTCTAAAACCATCTCTGACTGTAGTTTCCACATTTATAAGATTAGGGGTTGAATTAGGTAATTTTCAAGATATCTTCATACTTTACAATTCTGAGTCCCTGATTTCCTTAGCCATCGACTTAGTGATTGAACACACCAGTTCTAGCTACTCTAAGCCCCAGGAGCCCTCCTCCGACTCCATCATGATTCATTTGCTCTCGGTATTGTCAAAGGCTTTTAGATGGATCACTTACACTTTACTTTTACCTTTTTTGCCTATTTCCCACCTCAGAGATCTCTAGTAAATGAAAAATTATACTCTCCCCACCCCACCCCCTTACAGAAATAATGACCTTCTCCATAGGTTATTCTTAAGTGATGGATTTACTTTAGGCTCCCCAAGTTTGTCCAGTTTGTAGGTAGGCCTTGAAGGCCTCCTCTGGATCCCTTCTGTTCTACCTGGTCACCCTTGTAATTGATCAGTATCATCCTTTAGGAGTCATTATTAACAAGGGTAAATATTGACCAAAGGCTCGCCATTTGCATCTTTGAGTTTGCTCAAAATCCTAAGGCCAATGGTATCCACCCCAGTTACATTTGTTTGTTGACTTCAGTTAAAATTTTTTAGCATTGGCCACTTATTGGTTTTGCTATAAGGAGTGCACATGTGGTAAGAACTACTTTCTTCAGACTTTTTCAAGTAGCAAATGCAGGGCTGTAAAGTTCTCAGCCATTTGAATACAACATCACTGTGCTCAGCAAATGAACACTCAATGTACATCCATTTGTGACTGGATCTCTGCCTCCTCTACCAGGAAGCCCTGGTGCTTCCAGCATATGATTCATGGCTGGTGAAAGCACGTGAACTCCCAGGTCCAACAATCTCATCCATAAAATGGAGCCAATGACACTCACATCATGAGATTGTGCTGGGGACTACATGAGGAATGCATAGCACACCTCTGACACACAGAAGGTATTTAAGTTTATGAATGTTGGTTTCCTCCCTATTGCTCTCTAGTTTTCTATTTAAGCCATTCAACAATGCAAATAGGAATAAGCCACAGTAGCAGAGGTATATGAAAGCAATAGGACACCGACTCCAGGAGAAATGCTATGCACAAACAGAGAAATGCTGTGGGGTGTGAAAACATAAGGGAATTTAATGTGTCTTATAAGGTGACCAGGCTGATGGTCATTGTTTTAAGAAAAGTTGCTTTCTATGGTCAAATTGGCTCTAGCTATCATCAGTTGCTATGCTCTTCTTACTTTGAGGCGTGGCTCACATTAACTGCAATGATCTGGGTCTTTCTCTTATATAGCCTACTTTATTAGGCTAAAAAGCTTTATCTGTCCAGGTTTGAAATTATGGTCCCTGCTCCTTGAATGATTTTCCTTGACAGTTGAGTACTCTCAACCTCTGTGTGCTGTCAGAGACTTACTGTCATGAGAGAGTTGATTTCTGCCACCTACCCTAGTATAGCACTTAAGGGACTTCTTTTTCTATTCCTCACCCAGTACCTGTGTCCTCTCTCTGCCTCACTGATTGGAGGGATGAGAGGGATGGAAAGGGTAAAAAAGGAAACATATATACTGGGAAAATCTAATTTTACGTAGGGTAATATTTCATAAAATTACTCTCTTTTGGTATCTCTAAAGTTAAAACAAAAATGTAACAATTTAAAAATGTTAATTAGAAAAGAGTGAATGACTTCATTTTGGAAAGAATAGGCTGTGTATTTGTTCATAAAGATATTCTGTTAATGCTCTAGGCTTCATGAAGCTGATTTTCAAAAAAGTTCAAATCCCTCTTTGTAGAGAGGTTTTGTAAACCCCTTAGTAGATAGCCCTTGGTAGACATTGGAAATTAAAGTTATGAATAAAACATAGGTTTTATCTTCATTCCATTTATAGTCTGAGCAAGAAAGATAGGCATAGATTTATATATATATAAATAAAAATAATATCAAGGAGGGTAATAAGATAAATGTCAACATATGACAGATAAAATGCTATCAGAACATAATGGAAAGGGAAACCAAGTGTGACAGGGGACCTGAGAGGTGGGGGTGCTAAAACTGGGCCCCACAGAAGGGATGAGGTTTAGACTGGCAAGCTGTGGGGAGAACCTCATGCCAAAAGGAAGGACTGAGCAAGGGACCCAGATGCAAGAGTCCCGTGTTTGGGGAAAGGCAAGTAACAAGTTCAAAAGATCTGAGGGGCACAAGGGAAGGATGTTGTGGGAGATTGGCTCGGAAAATCTACCAGATTCCCCTTCACACTTTTATGCTAGTTACTTCTTAGGAATGCCATTGTCTTCTCTAATAAGCATTCCATCAATACGTCTCACATTCTAGTTAGGAGAAGGCAAGCTTTTTCTAAAGTCATTTTGTGGACTGCTAATCTGAATATAACTTGGTAAATAACAGGACGGTTGCTCAGAAATTCACTTGTGAGCATTTCTTACTGGGGTTTTTAAAAAAGTGAATTTTTTGTAGCTAGCACGAGGAAGGTGGGAGATTTAGGAAGTGCTGGTGGTGATGGTATTTTGTTTTGCTGTTTAAGCAAATACCTTGTGCTCTGCAAACAGACTGCCTAAGTTTGAATCCCAGTTTCCACACTCCATCAGCTCTAAAATGGGGATGATAATAGAACCGACTTAGCATATTTTACAAAGGGAAGGATCTGTTATTTCACAGAACAAGAAATCCAGAGGGAAGGCAGTTTCAGAGTAAACTCAGCAGTTAGTACTGTCATTGGGGACCCAGCTTCTTTCTCTCTTTTTTCCTCTATTGTGCTTAGCAAATTGGCTTTGAGCTTAGGCTTCTCAACTTATGGTCCCAAGATGACTGCTTCGGTAACTGGGACAATGTGGTCATTTCCTCCTGGTGCTTCTCCTGACCAGTGAGGGAAATCTTTCCCAGAAATCCCTAGATTACCTCTCATTTCTCCCAGTTTACAGGTTCTCAAGGCAAAATATGCCTACCTCGAATCAACAGCTGGCAAAGGGGATCAGTGACAGAGACACAATCATGGCTGCTCCCCTGGGGCTGGGGAGGGAATCCACTTCTCTGAGCTCTTCTTAAGGAGGTGGTAAGCAGAGGAAAAAATATTGGGGCAAAGACAGTAGGGTGGAAGGGGAAGCTGTGTCTTTGGGGCTGGCAGCAGAGTCTCTGCCTCCCTTCCTCTGTATCGTTTTGAGGAATAAGTAAAATGGTCCATAAAAATGCTTAGCAAAGTGCCTGACACATGATAAGTCCATAATACAATTTACTGGTTATCATTATTTTTATTCATATTAGTATTTAATATTATTTCATTTAAATGGGCTTTTTCTCTGAGTGATGCGGGCAGAATCACCTTTCCCTTTAGAGCTGGTTTCATCTTACAGGGTAGTAACTGATATTCTCTCAAAGATGCAGATGGAAATTCATCTAACACATCTAGAATGGCCATGTTTTTTTTTTTCCTCAAGGCACATACTCTTCAGGGCATGTACTCTACAGGTTCAGAAAATCTGAGCCATATAGATAATAATATTCCGCTACTTATTAGCTGGGTAACCTTCAGTGAGTTAGTTACTCTGTGTCTTCGTTGCCTCATCTTTAAATGAATGTGATCTTGGTACCTACCTCCTTGGGTTCTTATGAGCACTGAGTTAATTCATTTAAAGCAGCACCTGAAGAGGCCTTAGTACATAATGAGCACTCAGGGAACATTAGCTATAACAAAGCCAGGCATCCGAAGACTATGACCTAGATTTTCAACATGTCTTCTGGAATTAACTTGTAACATCATTGTTGCCTTAGATTAATACTTGATGCCAGGTAAATTTTGGACTAACCACCCTGTATCCTGATGGATTTCTGGTGAGAGTGCCTAGGGAAGAGGGAAGGAGTATAACAAACATTCATAGTGACTTGATAAGAATATAAACACAACTATTTTCCTTATAAATGCTCTTGGCAGCAAACAACCGAAAAGTTGTCTACAAGATTTAGAGAAACAGGTCTATTTTTCTCATGTAGCGGAATGGTAGAGCCGCCTACTGACAGAAGAGATGCTTCACAGTCTCGGTATGGCGATTGCAGCTCCAGGAACATGTCCACATTCAAGCAGGAGGGAGGGGAAGGAGGGCAGCACAAGAAACATTCGTCTTTTATATCAGGAAGGCAAATACTTTCCCAGAATCTCCCAGCAAAATTCTTCTTATGTCCTATTGGGCAAAAACAAGTGACACATCCAGGCAAGCTTCAAGAGAAGCTGGGAAAGTGAGTATTCTGTTTTGCCAGCTTGTAAGTTAGAGGCAGGACAAAGGAGACGGAAACTGGGATAGCCAGCCTACAATGTCTGCCATAATAGTTTTAAACATAAGAGTCCCAAATTGATGCTTCATACTTTCACAAAGCCCAAGGCAGAGAAAGCAAAAGGCAAACACAATCGGGCGAAGATAGCTTTGCTCTGTCACAAAGGTCCATCAGCTGCTGTGAAGGAATTTACCTTCTCTTCTAATGTGTACAGTTGTTTTATGGAAAAAAAAAAAACCTCTCCATTTGGTTATACCATGCTGAGTTCTCCAGAGTCTCTTTGCTTTTCCATAATTTGCTATGCAAACAGAAGAATGCAAGGTCTGCCGTTTGGCAGGTGGGAGAAAAGCCATAAGGTACATTTTGTTTTAAATATGAAATATCTTCTTTGAGTCCTACCCTATGGTGCTGAGAAGTCTGACCCCTTCTCATATGCACCAAGCTGGGCTCACACAGCTTTCCTAGAAGTGGTCCATTTCCCATCTCACAATATTTATAACCCTCTCTTAGAGAAGAAAATGGGCCGGACTAGGAAGTCACATTAAGATAGAAAAAGAATTTAGGCCGCCTCAGTAGTAAAAGATAAAGACGTGATTTAAATTCCTTTGGTTGAAAAGATAAATGCAGATAAAAGCCCAGTAAACAGGAGCCAAATGCACTGGCCCAGGAATCAGACAGACAATGGACTTGGCGGTCAGCCACTGGAGCCATTCACCTTTGCTGAGGGTTTGGTTCTGAGCAGCTTCAAGTGCCTACCAAGGGACTCTACCCCAGTGCTGTGCGAGGGAGAGCACTGCAGAAGGAAACTGCTGGAGGCGCAGGGACAGGCAGAAAGGGCTCCCAGACGGTGAGGAAGCAGGCGCGAGGGAGCCTGCAAGGCTTCAGGAGCTACACAGTCGAAACTAGCCTTGGGCCACAGTGCTCAGCCAACCTTTTCAAACATGCCCTTTGCTTTTAGAAAGAAGACCCAGAATTTCTTTGTCCTTTCTAATAGTGAAACATTGCTTTTAACTAGAAAA
Organism: Equus przewalskii; assembly: GCF_037783145.1. Lineage (NCBI taxonomy): Eukaryota > Metazoa > Chordata > Mammalia > Perissodactyla > Equidae > Equus > Equus przewalskii. The sequence goes on from NC_091832.1 coordinate 85,758,721, forward strand.
TATCTTTATTTAGAAATACCTGGAAGAATGCTATTGACACCTCTAGGAGTTTCTGTGGCATTTTGCTGGAGCAGTATCATACTTTCTGTGGTTCAGGTCAATTCATTAAACACTGGCTGAGTGTATGTTATGAGCCAGGTACTCTGCTAGTTTCTGAGATTAATAAGATGAAAAAGACAACCTGGAGTGGCTTACACTGTAACTCTGGACGATTTTGTCCTCCAGGGGATATTTGGCAAGTCTGGAGATGTTTTTGGTTGTTACAACTTGGAGAGATGCTCCTGGAATCTAGTGAGCAGAGGCCAAGGATGCTGCTAAGCATTCTACAATACACAGGACAGCCATCCACAACAAAGAATTAACTGGCTCAAAATGTCAATGGTGCAGGCTGAGAAACTCAGTGCTATCATGAAGATACACTGGGAAAAAAATAAAAATAAAAAACAGCACAATTGTAGAAGTGTGCACAAGGTGAACAAGCGTCTTAAAGACAGAATTCATAAATTCTATGCACAGAAATCTGAAGGCTATGAAAGGGGTGTCAAGTCTTCAGTGAGTTTTGAAGGAGGCTTAGAAGTTCACCAGAAGACCGGGGTGAGAAGGACCCCCTTAAGGAATTACGTAAAGAAGGGCAGAACAAACTGTAGGCAGAAGCACACGCAAAAGCAGAAAGTCTTCCAATGGCATTGTAGGGGAGGAGGACATTTCCTCTCCCCAAATGGGGGTTCGTCTGGCTGGAGAACGAATTAAATTCACATGAGACAGAATAGCAAGAGAAAATTAAACAAAGCTTTATGAGGAATCATGGCCCAGGGCCTTTCTTCCCGAAGGAAGAAAGGGCACCGAAGAAGTGGGGTGCACACAGTTGTTATATACCCCCAAACGGGGTGTTTCACATGTGATTGAAATGTCCCTCCCACAATAGTCACAAGATTGCCCTGTCGGCACAGTGCTTGATGGACACAGCAGGTAGTGGTCTGCTATCTCGGTGGGCGTAGCAGGAGGCAAGTCGATTGTCTGGAGCTGGGCGGTCACAGGTGAGCTCGGCAATCAGTTCCTAGCCTAAGGAAAGATGCTTAATCCTTAAGAAATGCCAGTGTTGGGAGGGGGAGGGAAGTTAGTTACGGGAGGTTACCAGACAGGCACAATAAAATGCAGATTTTAAGTCCTTGCCTTTGGTATTGATTAAGAGTTTTTAGAGAGAAGGTCATCTCCTTTCTTCTTCCTGGTACAGAGAGGGAGGCAACTTTTACAGATAGAGATTTACCTTACAAATGTAAACGTGTCCTAACAAAGGGCGAGTTCCATTCCTCAGAGCCTCCTTCCCTGTCCCAGTTTATCAACAGCAATCAGCCTCAAATAATCCTGATGCCAAAGAGACATATCCTGGGGTGGCCAATTCCAGGTCCCCACAGCATCAATGTGAGAGTTAGAAAGTGCTGGACAATGATTCTGGAGGGGTAGACAAGATCAAATTATTGCCAGCCCAGGAAGCCAGTCTAAAGAACTTGAACTCAATTGTATAATTGATGGGGAACAATTGAAAAATTACAAGCAAATTAGTGATATAACCAAAATTTTAGGAGAGATAAGTAACTATTACCTTCTGAAATAAATTGAAAAGGATTGGAGGAGCCTAACTGACCTAGTCATTAGCATTCTACCAGTTCCCTCTCTCTCCTTCTTTCTGTCTTTCTTTGTTTCTCCGTCTTTACCTCTATTTCTCTTTCTCTCTTCCCTGCCCCCATACCTTTGTTGATATACCCCCAGAACCATCTATATGCTTATATTCTGCCTTTATGGAAGAGACATTGTTGATGATCAACAAAGAGGTCTGGTCTGTGTGGGGAAGTAAAGCCAGGAAAGGTCTAATCACCTGGGAGAATGTAAATCGCTAGGAAGCCAAAAGAAGAGAGGAGACAAGTTTGCCAGGAAAAAGACTATGAGGAAAATGAAGGATAGAAGGTTGTGGCTAGTGAGTGGGCTATTGGAATTTATTGGCTCTGATGTAGAGCAGATCCAGGTGAGGCAAGGTGCCTAAGTATCAGTGAATGAAGTAGAGGACAGTGGCCACTGGGCTTGAAGAGAGCAAAGAGCTGTTGGACTGAGGAGTTTGGTGGCTTATTCATGTGGCCATCAAAGATACCTGAGATGATGGCAGAACTTGCGATAAGTTTGATGAAGATGAAAAGTTTGAAGCAGGTGTCAAATTTATTCATGAATATGAGGAAGTGGTTGGAAGATAAAAGTGATGGGTGTGGGAGCGTAGGAGATATCCAATGGCTTCACTTGCAGAGCAAGAAGGAATTTTACAACATATTGGGGAAGGAACTCCCTGGAAATAGCATCAGGGAGCTAAGAATTCCTGGTTAGTACTTGAGATAACCACATACAAAGCACCGTTCTACCATTCTCAAGAGAGTGCCAGAAATAGATTGTTTGGTGAAGAAAATAAAGATATTGGGAAGTTTATTTAACATAAAATGGGGGTTCCAGAGGTCACAGCTAAACATTTTTTATGAGAATGGGACAAACAGGTGGGGTGTATTAGTTTGCTAAGCCTGCGTAACCAAATATTGCTAAGTAGGTGGTTTAAACAACAAAAATTTATTGTCTCACAGTTCTGGAGACTGGAAGGCCAAGGCATCAGCAGCGTTGCTTCCTTTTGAGGGCTGTGAAGGAGAATCTGTTCCAGGTTTCTCTCCCAGCTTCTGGTGGTTTGCTGGTGATCTTTGGCATTATTTGGCTTATAGATGTATCACTCTAATCTCTGCCTTCACCTCCACATGGTGTTCTCCCTGTGTCTCTGTCTCTTCACATGGTGTTCTTTTTATAAGGAAACCAGTCATATTGAAAAAGAGGCCCATCCCACTTCAGTATGACCCTATCTTAACTAAGTACATCAGCAACAGCCCTATTTCTAAATAATGTCACATTCTGAGGTGCTGGAGTTGGCCATAAGCTTCCAGATGTAGCTCTGGTTGCAACGTTAGGTAGTGTCGCAACGGACTGACACCTATCCCAGGGCATGTAGGCAGGGGACTGCCCAACTCTAGGGGGCACCCTTTACATAAACAGTCACATAGATTACAGGGTGACTGGTGTTCTCTGTTGGCAGATTCTGGGACTGTAGTTCACTGTCCAGACCTCAGAGGGTGGATGAGGAGTTTGCAATGGACTCCGTAGGCCTCAGGATTGGGAAAAGAGTCTTAGTACCTATTATGATGCATACTAGTATGAAGACTTTCAAGAGGTCTTACTCGCTAAGCTAAGCCCCTTGGGAATAGGACCTACGTCTTATTCGTATACAACTCCTCAGAGATTTAAAGTCTAATACAAGGAGCACTCAATAAATAAATGAAGAACTAATCCTAAATGGTAAGAATATGGTCACACTTGGTTAACAGTGAATTCATAGGGAAATATTTGGAATTGAAAGATTTAATTCTTGGAGATTAGCTCCATATGTTTGAGAATATGGGAGACATTTTCGAAGGATGCAATATGTGTATGATTTGGACTTTAGCAGATCTCTGTAGCACATTCTTTTCTTTTATGGAGTCAACTCCCAGAAGCATTTTTCACTTGAATGTTTCTAAGAGGTTGCAAATGCTTTTATCAAAAAGATACTTCAGGAGCCAGCTCCGTGGCTGAGTGGTTAAGTTCGCACACTCCACTTCAGCAGCCCAGGGTTTCACCGGTTCGGATCCTGGGCACGGACATGGCACTGCTCATTAGGCCATGCTGAGGCGGCATCACACATGCCACAACTAGAAGGACCTACAACTAAAATATACAACTATGTACTGAGGGGATTTGAGGAGAAAAAGCAGGAAAAAAAAGAGAAGAAGACTGGCAACCGTTGTTAGTTCAGGTACCAATCTTTAAAAAAAAAAATATTTGAAGACAAGTATTCTGGAAGGCAAGGTTTGGGTATTTTTGGGGTTTTGTTGTTGTTGTTGTTGTTGTTGTTTTCTTTTTCCTCATTGTAAATTTCATAGTTCAGTTTTGCCTAGTTGCACAAGAAAATTGTTTTTGCATCATTATCTAAATTGGGGAAACTCAAATGCCCATGGTAGTAAGTCACAGTGGGTAAGCGATGCGATTAGTATTACGAAGTTAGTACTAAAAGTCGTAAACCTTTTAGCTAAATTTATCCAGAGTGTATGAGCAATGGGAAGAAAAAAATGTTCTTGGATGATATATTCCAGAACTTAAAATGTCAAAATTTTCTAGTAGGTTAGAATTACGAAGCAGTTAGGATAATTTTAGCTGTGTGTAAGCAGTAAATCCCTATTAAAGTGACTTAAACAACTTATTGTTGCACATGACAAGTAGGAGGTAGGGCTGTGCTTGATTAATGAATTGCAGACTCAGAGACTTCACAGTGCATCTGGGTTCTTTCTGCTTTGCCTTCCACCACATGTCAAGAAAATCCTTTAGGATCACAGGCTGGCTGTAGAAGCTCTTAAGCATAACATTTATTCATTTATTTAATAATTATTTATCTAGTGAATATTAAGTGCCAAGGTTCTAGATACTGGGGATATAATGGGACTATGTGGACCCAGTGGAATAAGTTGGCCATAAGTTAACAAACAGATCTCCTGCTATAGTATCAGATAAGAGACAAGTTCTCTGCCTTTATCAGGTTACATTCTAATGGGAACAGAGACCAAACAAAAGGGGTAGGGATAAATATCTAATATTTCAGATGGTTGAAAAGTGAAGAACAATAAAGCTGGGCTTCGTAATACAGAATGGTGCAGGGGCTGCTACTCTATAAATGCGTGTCCAGGAAGTCTTCTTTGGCCCACGAGGAAAGGCCATGAAGGAAGGGAGTATGCCGTGGGAACTTGTAGGAGAAAGGTTTCCAAGTTGCCTCAAAGTCCCCAAGGTAGAGGCATGGGTGATATTTTTGAGGATCGGCCAGGAGGCCAGTGTGGCTGGAAAGGAGTGAACAGGGGAGGACTGGAGGAAACGAGATCATTGAGGTAGGCAAATGTCAGATCATCAGGGCCTCATGGGCCATAATTAGAATCTTGAGTTTTATCATAAGGTAGGAAGTTTTTGGAGAATTTTGAGTGGGTAGATGACATGATTTATGTTTGAAAAGGCTGCAATCTGCCTCCTTTATGGAAAGTTGACTGTAAGGGAGTGTGAGTGCAAATGTGGAGTATGCTTAGTAGGCTACTGAAGTCACCACGAGGTGAGAGGTGACTGGGGTATAGTGGTGGGAGGAAGGAGAAGTGGTCAGACTCAGAATATATGCTGATAGCATCACTCATCAATATCCTGAGGTAGGAACAAAAGGAACATTCCGCCAGCATCCTTTTTTAAGTTTGAGGAAAGGTTTTCCAGAAATTTCCCAGCTTACTTCTTCTTGGTTCTCATTTGTTTGAATGGCATCTTATACCTAGATCTAAACCAATTCCCTGGCAAGTGAATGAGATTGCAGTGTATGGCTCAGGTGGATAAAAAAAGCACTCTGTGCTACAGAGGAGCCCAGACTCTCTGGGAAGTCTTGGGCACTTGGAGGAGGGAGAAGCAATTTGGGGATCTGTGGAGCTCAGTGCAAAATAAAAATGTGGCGCCCCTTGTTTGAAAATTATTAAGAATTTCAAGATGGAGACAACAGAGAATTAAACTAAGTGCAGAGTTCTTCCAAATGTGGGGTCCTGTGGGATTGCCAATGAAGCTAGCCCTGTCTGTTAGCAAAGAAGTGGCGACAAAAGAAGGGTGACAACAAAAAGTTTTTGTCTTACATAAATTATTTTCTGGGAGTAATTTACACAATCTTGGAGTTCTCAGTGAGTGTCCTACTAGCTAGAAGGAGAAATTAATACTTCCTTAATTTATAGAAAGCAATTCCTTCTAATTTTTATTCTCCTTTCACTGTTGCATTGAAGTGAACCCCTTGCTCATAGTCTCATAGTGCACACACCTTCTACTCCCTTTCCTGATTTAATTTTAATCCCTCTTAGTCCTGACCACTTGACTCATTTGAGGTCTTGCCTCTCTCCTTAGACTTGATATGTGCTGCAGTTTCTCCTTCCTTCCTCTTCTGGGATTTTTAGCCATGCTTTGACTATGCTTTCTGGGGTCTTACAGGATATTTATCGCTAAAGATATACCCTGGCCCCTCACATTGTGATCAGTGTTCCTGCAGGAATTGCCTTACAGCATCCACACATCCTCTTTGCAATCAATTTTGGTTTGGGTTTTTCTTGGTCACCCATTAGTAAGTGCCGTTGAAGTACACACCACCTACCTCCTCAGAGGAGTTCTTGACAGTTGTCTCCGAATTTCTTATTAACATACTTTCACAGCTTCCCAGGATTTTAACTATACTGTCATCACTTGTAGGATTTCACCATTGATGGGACAAGGGAAAAAATCTCAAAAGAGTCAACATTGTTACTTTAGAATGAGCAATTTTTTAGGGGGGAAAGAATGTATAACTACTGGCTAATATGAAGAACAAAAGAAAGTGCCCTTTAAGTAGACAAAATTTGGGTTTTGGGGAGAAAGAATTTCTTGCTTTTAGGGCATGATATTTTTGTATCTCTTCCACCAGAGAATAAGCAACTGCCCTGATGATTTAGATATTCACCAATCAGAATAATTCAGATATCACCTCTGAAATCAACAATCTTCACTTTTTCTTCTGCCTTGGGTTAGGGTTCCAAATGATGGCTGTAGGTTCCAGGACATTATTCTTTTAGAAAGAACACAAGCCCAGCAGCTTCCAAGTCAGGAAAACCTAATTCTATAATGGTTTACGATTGCTAGTGAACTTCAGTGTTCTCTGTGATAATTCTTATTCTTGCTGATGATTGAAAATTTTTTAAACATGTTAAAATACATTTGGCAAATTGTTTTCTTCTGCTTAATTATTATTATTGGTTAATCATAGCAAAATATTTATATAATCATGTCTATATTTTATTATTTTAAACTTTTTGATGAAGACTTTAAATTTTCTTCTAAAAACTCATTATGCCAATCCAACCACTTTTGCTTGGGTAAATTCTTTCCTTGGTGCAAGGTGTAACCCTCTAATCCCAGCTGTCACTTATGACAAATTAGGACTTGCAAGCCCACAAATGCAGATCACATGTCCCAGAGATGGAGAATGTGATTTCTCCCGGGGGCCGGATATGCAGACCATTATATCATCTCACACTCTGAGAAAGTCTCCCCTTTCCATACTTACTGAGTACCCTCTGATTGTACAGCATCTTCATCTCTGACCTCTAAGCAGGGTCACTGTTGTAACAGCCCAGAGAAAGCTTTCAGGAATGAATGAATGCTTAGAGAAATCAGGTAACATGCTCTGTCCAGGACAGTGATCATTTCTGACAATGTGGATAGACAGACTTCTTCTGCAGTCCATTGATTTCAGTGTCAGGCAGATGAAAAGCAGCATATTGATGAGCCTTTGTCATTACTTTGCCAAAGGTGTCTTGTCAGATAACAGACCAATAGAGGAAACCAACTTAAGACAGGCTATTACATCAATTTTCTTGGCGCTGAAGGAAAGAGAATGAACTGTGATATTTAAACTAATCGATACCTACAAAGATATTCTTAAACTCTTACAATAAATTGTTTTGATTTGCAAAGAAACGAGAGTGATCTAGCAAAAGGAGAGAGGAAAATGGGCCACAGAAGTTGAAGTAAAAGATTTTCATTCACAGCGATAGTGAAGTTACACCTGGGACTCTTTTTAAATGTTTACCTATATTAAAGGCTTATCAAGATAGTGTAAAATGCCTTGTTCAATCTTTTTTAACTTCCCAGTATTAGCTTCTAGAACTCACAGCTGAGAGCAAAGGCCACTATATGTTCTGCATTCTAAATTCACAGAGAACTTCAGGCTGGGGTGCCAGTTACCTCCCCAAAGGACTTGCTGAAAGGTGCCATTTGAGCAGTATCAGAGGTAAGCACCTTTTTCCAATCTCTCTCATCCCACTATTCACTCATCCACTCTTTGTATAAAGAAGACTGGAAAAGAACCAGGAGACAACTTTTAAAGGCCCTGACCTCCTCTTCCCTAAATGAAAGAGATGCAGGCACTTATTGGTTTCTTCTCTGAAGCCAAAGAGAGTGGGAGATAAAAGAATTCCTCATAAAGTTTGTGGGTCTTAGCAAGAAATGGACACATTCCTTACTTGATGTTTCTTGAGTAATAAGGCTTTCACATTTGCTATGTTGTTCTGGGGGCAGGAGTACTGAGGAAAGAAGGTGGGATGATAAAGCCAGATGGAGCAGGCATGAATTGGCTCTCTTGAGTATTTCCTGGAACCAAAGAATGGGCTGGGAAAGGATGTAGATAGACGAGATAGGGAGGGGTGGCTGTCAGCTTGCAGGGGACCACTGCAGGCTGGGATATGATATGCTGGCCAGGTGATGCTCAACTTTTTGAAGATGTGTTCAAATTTCTAAAGGAAATACCTTAGAGTTGGGTTCAATGCCAGCAGTGTCTTGGGACCTCTTTCTACCCACTTCTACTTCATAGATTGCAGCTTGATTGGCAGAGCTGATCACAGAAAAGCAATAGCAAGTTTTGCACTACTGAAGTGCAATTGCTCGTATAAGGGAAAGGTAGTTGGGCCAAGAAAGAAGAAGACAGCCTATTTGCCATGCACAGGCATGTCAGGAGAGGCATCTTCTCCTTCCATCCTCCCCTCACTAACACCAGAGGAAAAGGACAAGGAGGAAGGACCACAGCAAGGTTGTGGAGCCAAAGGTATAGTGACCTTCATAGATCTGAGGAGGGGAGAAGTGACTCTAACGGGAGGTTGGTTTAGACCAAGTGTGAATAATTGAAGATGACAGAAAAACCATGAGACTAGATTTAGAGATCATTAGTGGGAAGGGAGTTGGCAGCACAGCTGATAGAAATTATTGGAAAATAAAAATTTCCACACTTATACCTCAATGACTTGAGACTTCTCAAATAAACCATTACATTATTTTCTCTAGTGAATTTTTTAAGCTGAATAATCACAGGTTTAATTTTAACAGATCATGGAGAAGATTCACGGTTCATCCTCAGCAAAGAAAGCATCCTAAAATCATGATAACAGCAGTGTAAATTCAGTCCTCCATGTGGCAAGGACTGAGGTGCCCCACTTCAAGGTCAGCCTGCCTCTGCTGACCTGACGTCTTACTACAGACACAAGAAAGAGTTCAAATCCAATCGGTCAAAGTGTCCCAAATTGCCAACCACAAATCTGTGAAAAAAATGCTTTATTTTGGCTTACACAGATAAGTTTTCGGGTAGTTTGTTATGCTGCAAAAGCTATCTGATACAGCATCATTATATGACTTTGAAAATCATAAAGAACATTTAAAGTAAAATCATCTCATGACCTCATCACCCTAAAATAGCTCAGCATTTTAGAATTAATCTATTACTTACCCTTGGCCTGAAATTCCATTTGGATATGGTGTTCTTAAAATTTCTGAGATGACATAGATAGTCTGACCAAGCTGCATTCTCTTTCTAGCACGCATGTGCAGGCGTGCAGCATTCCCTTTTAAGACACTGGCATTGTAGAACAATTACTTGTACTGGGTCAACTTTCACACCAGTGTTTCAGCTTTATGAGGATTCTATTGAATTTTCACAGCTTAGCCATGTCCTTGGTCAGATCAGAAGCCCAACTTGCTCAAAGTAAGTGGTGATGGTGCAGCAGCAGCACTAGCAGAAGCAAAAGAGAACGCCCCAGCTAAACTTGGTGGCCGTTGACATTAACATTCACCTTGAAAAATGTTGTCTTCTGCTGTGATTCTTTTGGCCTAATATCATTTTATGCAGAAATATACACATTGTTTTCTTTTGTTTTAGAGACCCGTCAATTTATTTCTTCCCCCCAACGATACGCTTTTACTTTCTAAAACCCTTTTCTCCAATTGGTCGGTAACTTAATGGCAGTTACTTAAATCAGATCCAGGTAAGAGATCTTCTTGGCACGATCCAGGAAACAGCTATAGACCCAGGAGTCTGGAGATTTAAGTTTTGTTCTTGGCTCCATCATTGATTAGTGATGTGCTAGAACAAATCACTTCACCCCATTGTGCTTCAGTTTTCCCCATCTTTAAAGTGAGAAAAGTGTGCCTTAACTGGCTAAGAGTGTGGTAAAGAGGATAATATGGAGAGAAATCATCTGCCTCTAGACACGATGGAGAGTGTGTATGCGTGAACTTGGGGTGGTGCCCCAGGTATCTTGTGGCATCCAGGAAGAACAGGGGGTGCACTCACACCCAAAAAATTAACTGCTGTCACATGGCATCTCCTTCCTTCTCCTCCTTTCCCATTCAAAACAGCATTTTAGTAGGTTACTCTAAATGGAAACAGGATTCATGATGGGCCAACACAGAACCTTAAATAAAAGTGCCAGTTTCAACAAGTAAACAAAAGCATTTAACAGTTGAGGAAATCAAATTAACCAAACAAACAGAAGTGCACTGTTTAAGTTTTATTAATATCCTTATCAGGACAAGATAATATTCTCATTAGGGCATTTACAAAACAAAAAAATTTCTGTTACATAATTAACAATATAGGAAATAATATTATGATTGTAAAAATTAATAAATCCTCAAGCATAAATATTTATATTGACAGTCCCACTCAGAGTCAAACAGAATGAATTAAAAACACAATCTAGGCACATTAAAGTTCAGAAATAAAATTACTTTGAACTCCAAATTCTAAACATGATCAAACTACAATTAATAGATGTGCAAGGACTCCTAAAGAGCAGGACGTATTTCAACAAAATGAAAAATAAATCAAAAAGAATAGTAGACATGATACAATAAACAATGATAGGCAAAGAAATAAAATGTGTAGTTATCTAAGAGTTAATTGTAAAAATATATAGAATGAAAAATCACGACATGCCTATTGGTGTGGCTAGGGTGTGTTGGGCAGAGGAGGATGTGGGAATAGAAAACTCCAAATGCGCCAAGATCTTAATGATTTATAGAAAAACATTTTAAATGAGTGTTAAAACTTTTTAAGTTGCAAGTAGACAATTTTAAATAAAACATATAACTTTCAAACCAAGAGAAGAAAAAAATAACAAAAAATCCCTACATCAATTAACAAATTCAAGAAATAAAAAAAATCAAAATAAAGGACAATAAATAGAAAACATAGAATAAGAAACAGAAAGAAATCCAAAGATACTACTAATTCAATAAATGTCATGATTGCATAAAAAGCCAAAGTCTTTCAGATAGTACCTTAAAAAAATATCCAGCTATATGCCGTCTATGTGAGACATGGCCAGAGAGGGTCAATAAAAGAACAAAAAAGATATGTCAGGCAAATATTAATGAAATGTAAATAAATATAGTTTTTATCAAGCAAGTGGAGTTAAAGATAAAAAAGCACTAAAACAATAAACAATACTAAATTCATAATAAAAAGTGTACAAGACAGACAGTTACAGGCTTCTTCATTTTTAACCACATGTTTAAAATATAGAAAGCAAAAATTTATGGAAATATAACAAGTCTGTAATGATAATGGAAGAATAATATAACTCTCTCAGAATTCAATAGCTAAAATAGACCTAAAATGCAAGGTATAGAAAATTTGAATAACACAATAAACAAATTTGGCTTAACAGATACATGTAGAATTTTTTATTCCAAAGCACAATATGTAATCTTTTCATGTGCACAGAGAAGAGTCATAAAAGCTGAACAAACACTAGACCACAAAAACGATTTAAAAAATTCCCAAAGCCCACTGCTTCTCCTTACTTACTTTAATACCTACATTCTTAAAGAAAAAAGAGAAAGGAAAAACTTTCCAAATAACTTTTATTTAATAAAGAAATCAAACTAAATTTCAGATTAGTTTCAAATTTCATTAGAAATAAGTAACAATGAAGGTACCTATCAAAAACTGTGAGGACTAGCCAAAGTAGTACTTAGTGGAAAATGTATAGCCTTAAATGCATTTATTAGACCATGAAAAATAAAATTATATCTTCAACTCAAGAAACTAGAAAAATAAAATTAACCCCCTGCCCTCGCAAAGAAGTGATTGCTAAAGATAAAAGAGGAAGGTAATGAAATAAAATAAAGTTCACTACTAAAAAAAATTTTGTTCTTTTAAAAGTCACTCTCCCCTACACACACACACACACACACACACACACACCAGGACTAACCTTTAGTGATTTCAATTTTAGGAAAGATAAATATGCACCAAGTACAAATATACATTGATTAGAAATGCCTATTCAAATATTTGAGACTTATGGCTAAGGATAGTGGCCTAATAGTATATGTCTGTCAATTCTGCTTCCCTGATTCCCCAATAAATGGTAGAAAAGAAATAAAAAGGCTATAAGAACTCACATGTAAAGAGAACAGCAATGAGGTCATTAGGGGACCACGGACTTTAACCCATATTTGAAAGATTGAGAGCAGATGCAAGAGTGGTGATTGGTGTGGCAGGGCAGAGAAAGTCAGAGCCTGAGCGCAGAGAGCAGATCTGTCCTCCAAGGGAGCCAATTTGCTCCAAACCTGTGGTTCCCAAATACCAGCGTGCATCAGAATTGCCCAGAGTGCTTGCTAAAACAGATTGCCAGACATCATCCCCACAGTTTCTGACTCAGTAGATCTGGAGTAAAGTCTGAGAGTTTGCATTCCTAAGTTCTCAGAGGATGCTGATGTTGTTGATTTGGGGACCGCGCTGGAGAGATGCTGCTCTGGAAAATAATCTGGAATAGGCTCAGGCCTTTGAACCATCAGGTATAATGGAAGGCAAGAATGAGATGTGGACCAGAAAATAGGTATCTTATCAAAAGTCTGTATATAGAGCAATTGCCCAATCTGCTCTTCAAAGAAATGCAGGATTCTCTACAACCAGAATCTTCCCTCAAGCAAGAAATCAGTTGTTTTTTCCCATTGGAGCCCCAGTAAAAAGGCCTGGTGGGAATCTGTATTGTTTTAATTTCCTACAATGGTAATATATTCACATAGTACTTGAACAGTTAAAAACCAGGTACAGATTCTATACAGGGGTAGGATTTCATTCCTGTCTCGATCTTTACACAGAAAGATCAGGGAATATTCTAAAAGGGTCTTGGTCCTCAAGAAAGAAGCTTTCAAAAAATGTGCTTTTTTTCTGTCTTTAGAAAAATCTAAAGGAAAGAAGAGAAAATATCTTCACTCACATATACAAGAGTTCGTTTCTCTGTTGTCAAGAATCAGATTAGAGCATGTATGTGAATGATGAACCTCTTAATATCCATATTTATAATGAAAACTTCTGCTCATAAGGAGTAGAGTAATGTAACTGCCATATTTACAACTGTTTGTAATATGTCTCAGAGCCCTGGTTTTCCCACTAAGGTTGCATTATTTAGGGCCAGAAAAGAAAGCTACAATTCGTGAGACAATAATCATTTTCTCACTAAAACATGAATGAGCACTAGTATACATGCCTCCTGGTTTATTATTTTAAAATAGTTCAAGTCAAATCTTTATACTTTCAAATGCTATTTTTGTTTCTAAAAATCCATTGGCTTAACAAATGTTACTTAAAAAATGTAAAAGTCCAAAATCATATCTACTCTAAACTTTATCTGCCTTTCCTTTACTTGTGTGAAGTTAAGAATCTATTACAAATTTCGGCTGAAACCAAATGTATATTTCAAGGTAAGTTCCAGGAAAGAATTTTGCTTTGGTCCTCAGTGGTATGGAACCCTAGCAGACCGTGTTCATTGCTAACCAAATTGACATCCAGCAGAGGTATTTTCCTTCCATGGGAGGCATCTTGTACAACTCTTTTCATCCCAAGAAGTTGTGACTGAATCCATTTGCACTCCAGGCTTTCATGCTTTTCTCATAGAACTCCATTCTGTCAGCCTGTCACCAACAGTGCAATGAAAGAGGGATGCCAACATATCATATTGCCAAAATATCGTAATTGACATAGTGAATGTCTAGTCTTTGCTGCCTCACTTGGCTAGATGACTCCTGTAAGGGTCTGGAGACTATTGGGGATCTGACTTGGCAAATGCTCTCAGGAGGGAAAAAGGGCCCTTAGTGGTTGAATGCTTTGACATAATACAAAGGGAGAGAATGAAAGAGCCTCTTCAAAAAAGAGGACGGTGGAGGGGAGGAAGGGAGAGGGATTGTTTTTTCTCCCTAAACATTCAGAGAGACTGTAATTCTACTTATCATAATTATTTTTGTCTTTAATTTTTTTCAACTTCTGTGTACTCTGTGTTTAGGAATTAGATTAACAATAAAATTAGAATTATATAGAGACTATCTGTCACTCTCCAGACACTGTTCAAAGCTTTTCACGCATTATCTCCTTTAATTCTCACATCAACTCTTGAGGTGGTAAATTTTGTAACACCTTGTTTTACAGATGATGATACTGAGGGTCAGAGAGGTGAAGTAACTTGCCCAAAGTCATGTAGCTATTAATGGTGGGACTGGAACTAGATCACAAGTCTCTGACTCTACAGCCCATGACCTTAATGCAAAGCTATATGGAAATCAGACAATAAGATGCCAAAATTATGAGAAGTGAAAATGCTTTTAATCAATCACTTTGATATTTGGTGTGATGTAGACTACTTCTTATTGATAAATAAGCTGCAGTATGATTGATCATTCCTTATTGGAACAACATGCGCCCATTTTGTCTCTTGTAAGTTCTGGCTTGATGTGAGACCATTAGTGGAGCACTTGACATACAATGTTGTTTAATAGCATCAGTAACCCCAGCTTATAGCAATGCACCCCTTACATAAACCTCTAAAGCAAATACAAATATTTCTCCTAAGGCATTTATTTAATTAAAAAATAACTTACTGGCTAAAGATCATACCAGAACCAGATTCATTCAAAGATCTCTAAAGGATTTTGTTTGATATTAGCTTCTATGTTTTTCCTTTAAGGAAAATGTTTTATATCCTAATGGGCATTTTGTGTAGGGGTATTGCCTAAGGAAAAATGATATCAGTAATTGTGCATGAAAAAATACCTAAATAATAAATGGATGAATGAATGAATGAGACACCAAAAATTTGATATAGGCTTGCAGTTAACATCGTAGGGTGGTAGCAAAGTCCTGTTTAAGTTATTTGAACCACAGCACAATTCCTAACTTTAAGAAATGACTTCTGATTAAATTTCAGAGAGGAAAATATTTTTAAGAGTAAAAAGAAATTACAATAAAGTTTAAATGGGTTAGCGCCCAGTTTCCCACTTTGCTGCCTTTCTCTTCATTTTTTCAAAAGTTTTTCACTCTTTACATGAAAAACTCTGATACTTATCAACTCTTTAAAAAATTCTTCCTTACCAACGCAGTAGCTCAGCTTTCCATTCTCCTCTCTAATCTTTCCTGGGCACTGGTGTGTTCTTGGGCTCAAATTGCTCCTCCTGGTCTTGGATAGATTTCCCTAGAAATTCCACTTCTGGGTATTTATCCAAAGAACACGAAAACACTAACTCAGAAAGATACATGCACCCCTATATTCATTGCAGCATCATTCACAATAGCTAAGACTTGGAAACAACCTAAGTGTCTGTCAACAGCTGAATGGATAAAGAAGATGGAATATATACAATGGAATATATACAATGAGTACAATGACTATATACACATTGAGTGTATATATGTACACACACACACACTGAGTATGTATATATATATACTCACACACTCAGTGTGTGTGCAATAAGACAAGATGAAACCTTGCCATTTTTGACAATATGGATGGACCTTGGAGGTATTAAGCTAAGTGAAACAAGTCAGATGGAAAAAGCCAAATACCATATGATTTCACTCATATGTGGAAGATAAAACAATAACAACAAACAAACACATAGATAAGAGAACAGATTGGTGGCTACCACAGGGGAAGAAGGAGTGGGAGGAGGGGTAAAGGGACACATTTGTATGGTGATGTGAACTAGCCTTTTGGTTGTGAGCACTATGTAGTCTATACAGAAGTCGAAATATGATGATGTATACCTGAAGAGGAAAAAAGTTAATATAATTCCCTGAGCCCTTCACTTAGTCAGCCTGCAGTGGGGAGAATTGAACATATTCATTGTGAAATGCTTCAAAGGAGAGTATATTTACCGTTCTAGAAGAGATTTTAAACAAGAGATTAAAATAATAGTTACTTAGTGGTCATTTAAATTAATTTTTAGTTGGAAACCTATTTTGTATTATGTCATATTGATACTGGCCCTGATATTGGCTCCTACATTAAACCCAGCATATATGGGGTTAAAACCAAAGCACTCATTCCCTGCTTACTCCCTGTCTTCCTGGCTCCAGAATCCACTATCCTCCCTGGAGACAAATGGCCAAGGATAATTACCTGGATTTGTTATCTCCTCCTCCTCCTTCCACCAAGGAGCTACAGGCTGGTGGGAAAGCTGCTGACCAGCAAGGTGATGGGCTCCTTCCTCTCTGCAAGTAGTCTCAAGGCCAAACACAGGCTGGTGGGAAAGCTCCAACCAGCAAGGCTGTATGCTCCCCTCCCCTACCTAAAACCCCAAACAAAAACCCTTCCTTTTAGCTTTTTGGGGAGTTTGGGATTTCAGTGTTAGCTGCCCTTTCTCCTTGCTCAGCACTGTGCAGTAATAAAATTCCTCATTTCTTCCCCTACACCTGGTGTCAGAGATTGGCTTGCTGCTCAATGGGTTAGTGAACTTTCTTCAGGTGTGATATCAATATGACATAGAAAACTACTACCCCAATATGCCAAGTTTCACCTGACTACTGACCAAATTTCCAGCTGCCTGATAAACACTGCTCCTCATTTGTATAGCAGACATTTCAAGTTTGACATTTCTAAAATTTAAATGGGCATCATTTCTCATTATGTAAAGCATTCTATTTTTTAAAGGAAATCCAAATTGCCTTATCACAATTATGTTTTGTGCACTTGGTACACAATTTTTCCCTGAGTAGGTACGCATATTTGTTGAATTAAAGTAAATGCTAAAGTAAAAAGCTTTTCTACCTAAAACTTGTAAATAATGGCATTGCCCATAGCTGCATGGAGGTAGGGGAGGGTGTGTAGAGAAATCCCAGAGATGTAAATAACATACTTTCTAGCTAAGGGGCATGAAAGTTCTGTCTTTTCATTTTTTTTCCTTCAATTTGTTCAAACTTATATTTTTGTCACTCATAATTCAAAAACGGTTTAATGGAAAAACTTCAAATGTTATATATATATTAGTCCTTGATGAGAACTGGAATGTAAGAATAATTTTACCAACATGGAATTTAAAGTTTTTTTATTTATTGAGGGTTAATTTTTCTTTTCATGGGAGAGCACCATGAAGGCCCCCACAGACAAAATCATTTCCACCAGGCAGCTGGTAATAGTTTCACAAATCTAAGGTTTCATTTTGAAAAATAAAATGCCTAGTCCTTTCTTTGAAAGGACAAAATCTTTGCCATAAAACGACTTCCTGTGGGTCTAAATTTGTCATATTTACTTCTGTAAAGTGGCAGGTTATCCCATGGGTTCTATTTTCATTTGCTCCATATAGTTCTGCTTCACCTTTGCTTGTAGATCTTTCCAGTAGAAGTCAACAGAATATCTTGGTCTGTAGAAATGTGTGTTTACCAAAGGGAAAGATTGGGCCAAGTGAAAATGAGGAAGGTGACCAGCATCAGCTCCCCAGATATCCTCAAAACAAGGCCAGCCCATATTCAGAGAGTGGAAAGTATTTTTCCGAAACTCTTCCATTCAGGTTAGATTTCTCTGCCTCGGTGATTTAGTGAACAATAAAGTTTAGACTTCCCCCCAAGAATGCCTGAGTTGCCTGTTCTATGAATGATTATGGTCTGGAGATAACTTTTAAAACGCTTTGTCCAAAGAGGCATTGGGTCTGATGGAGACTGCCTAGTCCTGGGCAGCAAGTAGGAAGGAAAATTGAAGTCATAGCTTTTGGGACAAATGCTTTCTCTTCCTACACATACTACAGATTGCTTAATGCTCACACAAAACTTATGACTATAAAATTCCTTCTAGAAGGTCCCTTCGAGGAAACAGAATAAACCACAACTTGCCCATTATGGAAGGCTGGTATTATTATCCTGCAGGGATAAAGGACATTTGGCTCCAAAATGTCTCAGGTTTTTTTCAGCTTGGTTTGTAGTACTGCTGAACAATCATCTCTAGGAAGCAGGAGATAATAATAAACACGTCAAGGAATCGTTAAGGCAAACCTTGCTCATTGATGACATTTCCTCCATGTTCCTCTTATTAAATGCTTTTAAAGCTGGCCACCGAATAGGTTATAATGCATTAGAACTCTTGCTGAAAGGACCAGCCTAATATAATATGGAAAAATATAAAGAGCCATGAAATACTGCACTGAGCTTATTGGCTTAGCTGTAGAGTAAACATCATCTTTGTGGTTCACACTGCCATTACAGACTCTTCTTGTGGTTTGTGTTTCTTACCACAGTCAATACAGCTAGCAGACAAGAAGTGAACTATTAAGCTACATTACAAACGAAAGGGGGTTTTCCTTGCCAGGGAAGCATATCTTCCCATAGTGTTGTAACAATAGGCAGAACTTCGTCAGCTAGGATGCACTATTTCATCTAGACTATCACTGTGAACATTTCTATTAGCATCAGTTAATCCTTGACCCTGTTCTTGTGTTGCTATTTAGGTTTCTTCCAGAGGGTGGATTGATGCTATGGTGTTTAGCTGCATTAGCTAGTACATCACAAAAAAAGATTCCAAATAGGTTCTGTCATACGTCCTACTGGCACGGGTTGTGGATTGGTTAACTGTTCACTCCCAGCATTTTTGCACCCTGAATGTGACCAGGGATTAGCCAAAAGTTGGTGAAAGAAAAAAATGTTGTTGACAGCACAGCAGTAATAGAGTCTTGAAGCCCCGACTGGGGAATTCAACTGGGCTAGAAGAACAGCAAGGCTGAATAGGTCAAGAAGCAATGAACCTTAAAACAGCTTTAAAAGGAAACAGATGAAAGGAATGAAGACTTCACCAGGACACACACAGGCCTAGAAGCAGACACGGAGGAATCTTAGCAATACTGACAGAAAGCAAGAACTACTGTCAGAGAAAGAGGAAATTCAAGCTGGATGTGGACATTTGGGAAGGAATACATTTTTGCTGGCAGTCAGGAGAAGATATAACATTCTACTATATATATTTCAGCAGATGCATGAAATTGGGCAAATAGATTAACAAGAACATAACATTATTTAGTTTCATTAAAAAAATAAAAGTTAAAAACGACTGAAAGAAACAACTCAGATTTCTGAATGACTTCCCATCACACATCCCTCTTCGTTTCTCTTAGGGCCCCGTATGGACATAGACTTTATTTCTTCTCTCCACTCTCTTGAATGGAGAAAGATGCTGTATTAGCTGGGATTCTTTGGTTATAAATAATCAAAGTCTGACTTTGGTTTATAGAAGATGGAAATTTATCTGTTCTTAAGCCTGATGTTCAGATATGACTGGATCCAGGTGCTCAAAAAATGTCATCAGGTATCAGATTTAATTTTTTAAAAATCTCTTGATTCTGCTTTTCTATCTAGGCTCCATTCCACTGATTTTCCCTTAATGGGAAAGAAGTGTCCACCCCTAGCTCCAGGCTTGTGTTCTGTACACTTAGCTACCCTAGAAAATGAGAAAGATACTCTTTTTCCTAACCTTTCCAGTAGTATCCCTCCCATGTGAATCTCTATTACTGATAAAGTCATTTATCTAGTCCTAAACTAGTTACTATGTCCAGCATGCAGGATAGGTGGTAACATGCAAATATTTGATTAGCCAGTCCCAGGAAAATGTGGTGTGCTGCTTTCAGAGGATGGAGAAATGAATACTGATGAGGCTAAAGTAACAGAGGTCCACTCCACATGCTCAGCAGCTGGCAACTTTTCTCCCTCATGGACTTGCATTGCATTAGTGCTTGACTAAAGAGATATTTAAAAAAATGCAAGGCCTCCTGGGAACAACTTGTTTGCTATAGGAGAACATATAGGTAACTAATGCTAGACTTTATTCCACTGAATTAATTAATTTATTAAACAACCTAACATTGAGTTTGTGCAATGCAGAGTCTGTGGGGGTACAGTGGGAGTTGGAATAGTTTTTTTGGGAAGAGAGAGAAGAAGTTAATTGAAGACACACGAACAATTTACAACTGGTGTTAAAGGTCAAGATAAGACTGGAAACCATAAATTTAGAGTCATTCCAACTTAATATATTTTGTGATTTTTCTCTAGTTTTAAGTGAAGAAAAATGATGTTAAAATTGGATGATGTTGGGAATTTTATTATGGCTACCATAGAATGTGGAAGAGGCAGGATAATTGAGGGAAAAAGCCAGAAAATGATGGACTATTATAGTGAAGAGAGCAGGAAGGCAGAGTAGTCTCTTTTTTACGTTACATGGCCACTGAACACTACCATCCCAATACATCCCAAATACACCCTAAAGGGGTTGACACATTCCTTTAACACCATCTGTCTTCACACAGTTAGTGACAGATCATCACTCAACAACCAGGATTTTTAAGGAACATGAAAGCATCTTCTGAGAGGAGGCTTAGTGCACAACGTTGCATAAAAAGTCCCAATATATTCAATACGATACATCATTTTAGTGACCCTCACATGATAGCTGTTGAAAGGGTGGAAAGTAGCTTGCAGTTTATTCTGAGAGCCTTGTTGGGCCTCTGCAGTGAGAAAAAAGAGGAAGAAAGAAAGTGTGGCAGGAGGGGGAGGGATGATCGATTGAGAGAAAAGGGAAGAGGTCAAAGCTGGAATTTCAATGAAGTCAGAGTGTTACAGTGGGAGGGCATTGATAAGTCTGGCGTGTTAGGAATCTGCCGTCAGAGTGAGGAATATGGATTTAATGTTTTAGAGTTGGCTTAGTGCTGGGTATGTGAAGTGACGTATCACAAGAGGTGCTGACAAAGAACTACTCGAGCAACTAGAGGTAACAGGATGACCATCTTTTGGCCACATGGATCAAAGAGAAGTTCACAGAGAAGGTGGTGTTCAAAAGAACATAGAAGAAAATGGAGGATTGTGATATGAGCACAGAAATGGTTTTAGAAGCAAAACTTACTATAAAGGGATATTTAATTTTTTCTGAAGAATCATAAAGACAGATTCCAGTGTTTCTATCATCTGAAGATCCCGACATTATTTTCATTAAATTTAAGTTTATTCTTACCCTGTTCTATTCAGATGATATTGTTTAGAAATTCTTGTGTGTGAAAGATGCTCGTCTTTATGAACATCTACTTGGTCAGGCTGTGTGTGAGACCTGGTGGTACAAGGATGGCAGGACTGAGGCTCTGCTCTCAAACTGTCTATCTTCTGCTGTTGGAGATCAACATACATACAAACCGCAACATGGTTAGAGATGTACGAAAGGTCTAGAGGAAGATTAAGAAAAGGAGCGCTTAGCTCTTTCTAAGAGAGGCATTTACGGAAGTGGTAGTACTTGAGTCTTAAAGAATAATAAAATAACAACAATCATAATAACATATATATATGCGATACTTACTAAGTGTCAGCCACTATTATAAGTGGTTTACATATATAAACTCTCCTTTTATCTTTCAGCCAACCTTGTGAGTAGTTCTATTATCATCCTCAGTTTACAGATGAGGAAACTAAATCACAGAAAATTTAGGCAACCCGACCAAGTCCGTATGGCTAGTAAGCATTGATGCCTGGGTTCAAACCAAGGCAGTCTGACTCTAGAGCCCATGCTCATAACCGTTACCTCACACAGTGTAAGTAGTTGTTTCTCCAGGAGACAAATACTGGAAGGCATGAGAGAGCATGGAATGTTCTGGAAATTACAAGTAGTTCAGTTTTGCTAGAGGTAAATCTATATAATTGAAGACGAAGAGATAAGTAGGGTCAAGGATGTAATCTAAGAGAGTTTAGATATTAGTCTGTTGACCATGGGGACCACTGAAGAAGGCAGAACCAGAGGGTGCTCTGTATCAGGTTTTCCCCTTAGAAAAACTATTCTGGCCAAAGTTTGGAGGAATTGAGAGGAGGCAAAACTAAGGACAAAAAGGACTCTATATGAGTTTTTGGCAGATATCAGGTAAAAAGTGATGACGTGAACCATGGTATTTGCTATAGGCAGTTTAGTTACTGGGGTGGTTTGAAAACATTCTTACCATTTGTGCTCTCAGATCTGTTCCCTGCCCTAATCATCCTTATTCTCTGTTCTTATTGTCAAGAACTACATTTCTCAAATTTCCTCCCTTCTGGCTTCCTGGTTGCCATGGACAATGAAAGACAGTGGTTGAGGGTAAGAAAAGGGGAAAATCTGGGGTATTTCTTCATTCTTAACATGCAGCATCTTTAGCAACAGTTTGCATCTCCTCCATGGCTTCAACTGGACAACCTCTGCCTCCATAACCCCAGTTCCTGTTGGGTGGCCTCTGCTGTGTTATAGTTCTTGCTCAATGGCCCCAGCTTCTGTGGTCTGGCAGTACTATCTCCTCCCTCTATCCCTTTATCCCCAACGGTGGTTACAGCTTGCTGCTCTTGCCAATCTCGAAGTTGTCTCACCACCCCCTTTGGCTTCTTTCCATCACCTACATAACCAATGACTTGTATTAAATTCTCCACTGGAAACACCTAGAGTGATTTCTGTTTTCCTGGCTGGTCTCTGATTGATGCATACATCAAAAAGTCCAGTTACCTAACATCAGGGTCTCTCTAGGCTTAATATTCAAATGAACTGAAAGAAAGAAACTGCTTGAAAGGCAAATGATGACAAGAGTAATGTCCTAAAGAGGGCCAGCACTGGCACTGTAGGGCAGCTTGAATAGCTCATAAGCTGAGGGACATGCTTATAATAGAATTATTATTTTTTCCAGTTTTAATGAGGTATAATTAACATGTAACATTGATTAGTTTTAGGTGTACGACATAATGATTTGATATAGATGTAGACTGTGAAATCACTATCACAATAAGTTTAGTTAACATCCATCGCCTTACATAGTTATCAAAAATCTTTTTCTTGTGATGAAGCTTATTTTTTAAATAGTCCTCTTAGATAAGTTTTGACTTTTATTTGGATACTTTAGGTAATCTGAAATCAGACCTTATATACCTTTTAAATAAGCATAAAAATATTGAAATTACCTAAAGAACTGAAATACAAGTTGCAGACAAGAGAATAAACTGTTTGAAATCTTGTCATTTTCTTAGCTCTTTTAGACTTCTGAAGTTTTAATTGGATATTTATGCATCATTTGTGTTTTATTCTGAATATCCCCAGAAATGATGCTTATGTGTATTTCAAGAGAACCATGAAACGGCCCATATAAATATTATTGAAGTAGTCAATTATTTTGGAAACCTCAATTAGGAACATACTATTTGATACTGTACAACTAGTAATCCTCAGAATGTGAATTCTTCAAAGGCTTATATTTTTTAGTTTTTCATAACTTATTATTATAATGCTTAATGTAGTGTAATATAAAATATAATTACATTGTCATAATGCTTAATATAGTGTAATGCAGCAGATAAAAATGACTATAGAGACTGAGAGTTTTGTTACATTTTGGTGTCATCCTCTCTCAGCCCAACTGTACAGTATAGCTTTACGTTTTAATAACATCTGTGATTATTCAGTAAATGAGTCCAGTTATGTAATATATATTTTTATTAATAAGAAGGAAACCCAAGTGCTATGTTCTTCCAGGTTCAAGTTGTACATTTCATATAACTGGCATCTTACTATTACACAGGAGCCTGAAAATTTAAAAGATTATTAAATTCAACTTAGATGTTCACACGAAGATATGGCTTGGAACAAGAATCTTGGGAGAGTCACCATTTTCTTACGTGACTAGAGTCGTGGTAGTAAAGCAGCTAATTGACATTCTATCTCTAGGGAAAGCCATTAAGGTTAACACACTTCTTAAGGGGAAAAAATGTTTTTGAGGCAAGGGAATGCTTCCTTGAGCATCTCAGATAGTGTTTTAAACAGAATCTTGGTGTTAGTACTTTTTACCTGGTGATCTATAGAACACAAGCCCATTGCCTTCAGTATTTCCCTCCTGATTTTGTTTTTGAATGTGATTCCCTTTTATATTTCCTTGTTCTGTTTTCCTTAAAGACATTGCATCAACATATTCATTTAGATCAGACAAACAGACAAGTCCTTCTTAAGGAAGGACTGCTGAGAGGATGAATTCTGTGCAATGAACAAAACAAGATGTTTATAGGAAGAACTTCTACAGTTTTATTTTCTCTTTTTTTTGGTGAGGAAGATTGTCCCTGAGCTAACATCTGTGCCAATCTTTCTCCATTTTGTATGTGGGATGTCACTACAGCATGGCTTGATGAGAGGCGTATAGATGAGCGCCTGGAATCTGAACCTGTGAACCCCAGCCCGCTGAAGCAGAGGATGTACACTTAACCACTATGCCACAGGGCTGGCCCCCCCATAGTTTTCTTTTCTTGATATCATTTTACTTCTCTCGTTTAAAGACACTTTGCTAATGAGACTTTATAAAGTTATTCATTATATTTTTTCTATCTTTTCCATAGGTGGACTTTCTCACCTCCCGAAGAATTTTATTTTTTGTGAATTTCTTTGCAATATCACCACTATTTTACTTTCAAAATACCATGTTAACATAGCCAACAGACCCAAAACTACCAACCTTCTGAATCTCAGAGCCCTAAATATGTTATTAGCTATATTTGGCAGCAGAATTTGGAATCTGGTGCTTTTTCAGTTAATCCCACAAATTCAAACCATCAGTTTTTCTCCATCACCCCATTCTTCAAACAAAATTCAAAATTTTTTATTTTAAAATTAAGCAAAGAAAAAATGGCATTTCCATTAAATATAAGGATAGCGAATGTCACAGCAAAATTGTGTGTGCTCTTACATCAGTATTACACATATTTTTTCACGTCTCATTTTGATGTTTTCAATTGAACACACTGAAGTTGTAGCAAGTTCTTCTTTTGAACATTGCTCTATGCACCCTCTCTAGTGATACCACCATGTATAAACATTATTTCTTGTGTGAGAGAGAGAATTTCCCCAGAGGCCCACAAAACATTTAATGAAGTGTGTAGCACAAGCATTTCATTACAACATATTGTGTACTTTTGCCTTTAATAACTACATTCTTCATCCGAGAAGTCTCAATAGCTTTCAAAAATGAATTACAGTAGTATTAGTTTTCCCAGAATATGGTTTTTCCATGACAGAAACAGCACTTTCCTAAACTATTGTATTTATTAGCAACCTGTTGCCCTTCGACACTAGTGCCATTTTCATCGACCCTCATCGAGTGCGTATCATTTAAGCTTCCTTTAAAAATTATTAAAATAGTTTTATGTTATTGGATTCTTTTTTCTTAACTGTACACAACCACCACTGAAGATGATTCACGGAAAGAGAAAAGTGTGAAGTCGTTGAACATTACATTTAGTGGAGAATTACGTTCTCCTCTGCAAAAGTGCACACATTTAATTGAGGAGTTTAGAGATAGTGGGGAGATCTTTCCCTTGACTGGGCACAAAGGAGCCGGGTAAGCTTTGAGTTCCACATTTTGCTACTGCCCATTTTGACCCGCTCTAGGGAAACTCTCCATCTTCTGTCTTTGCTCTCTTCCTCCACAAGGCAGCCTTCCATATATACATCAGAAAATTGGGAAGCAACTTGCCCTTCTGACTCTGGTCTTGTGTCACTTAACAGAAGCCAATAGTTGTCCAACTCCATAACTCCAAATGGACATTTAAAAACAATCTTAAATATTCGCAGCGTGTGTGTACCTGTGTACCATATCCCAGACACTAGCTTTTTGACAAAACCAAACCAAAACCAAAACCAAAACAGACTATACAAGAACCCATGGCACATAAGGAGAAAGTTGGTCCTTTATAACGGATGTATTCCTTTTTTTTGAGGAAGATTGGCTCTGAGCTAACACCCTTAACCAATCTTCCTCTTTTTTCTTGAGGAAGATGGTCGCTGAGCTAACATCTGTGCCAATCTTCCTCTATTTTATGTGGAATGCTGCCACAGTGTGGCTTGGCAAGCGGTGCTAGGTCTTGGCCTGGGGTCCAAACCTGCAAACCCTGGGCTGAAGCGGAGCACATGAACTTAACTGCTACACCACTGGGCTGGCTCCATAATGGGTGTATTTTTAATTTCAAATGACATAGGGCTCCTTAGATGAAGTGTGTTATGTAATGTTATCTTACATTACTGCTTCTATTTTCTTTAGAACCGAAGTTCCATTTCATTGCCTCCATGACTATTGGTTTCTGTTGATAGTTAGTTCAAATAACTAATCAGAGTTATGGGAAAATTATGAAAACAATACGTTATAGAGTCTTAAGTGATTTTGGAAAATAGCATGTTTGTCCAAGCAGATATAAAGCCAGCTTCCTTTCTTCCAGAATCTTTTTTACTATAGAGAAATACCACAGAGCCTAGAAAAACAGCTACCTTACCTCTTTCTTCTCTAACAAAGCAATATTTCACTAAGCAAAAGAGTGTTATTAGATTTCTTGAAATATTTTATTTCTGTTCATTAAATTGAGAACTTTTTATCCACCACTATTTCCATTATATGTCATCCCAGAAGCTGCTTTTGAATCCCTTAATAATCCTGACATTTGAGTGATGATCTGTCACTAACACATTGGGGAAGGCAGAAGAGACTAAAGCTTGTTGGCAGCCATGCAGTTGGGAAGGGCAATACTCAATGGCCAATATTATGAATACGTGAAATACTTTGCCTTGGTGAGTGATGGTCTTCATGGCTATATTAGTGAAGTGAGTTATCTAAATGTTGTTTAACACTGTTAATTTTTAATAATCAATAGTTTATGTCTAACTAAACACTAATACAAAACACCCATTATTTGGATTTTTCTTGGAGAGTAACCTGTTAAGAATGTCATCAAAATCTGTGTTCCTATGCGGTGAATGAAGTTAAATTGGTACTTGATAAGGT
The DNA here is from genome assembly GCF_037783145.1 of Equus przewalskii. Lineage (NCBI taxonomy): Eukaryota > Metazoa > Chordata > Mammalia > Perissodactyla > Equidae > Equus > Equus przewalskii. Next base: position 85,785,763 of record NC_091832.1, read on the forward strand.
TCTTTTAGATAAATTTTGAATAGAAGAAATAAGAAAAGCTACTTTAGTGACTTATGAACCAATGAGATATATGTATCATTAGTTGTTTAAGGTTTAATTCGCGGTCTATAAACTTTCTGAAAAAACACATCTTTTTTTTTGGAGGCAAAATGAAGAAATTGCTATTCCTTGCAGTGCAAGGACATCCAAGCAATTTTTCATCAGTGGTGAAAGAAAAAGGAGGCAGTTGTTGATGAGGACCCCCTTTCTCTGGCACTTGCTTCTTCTTCATAGTTTTTGGTAAACTAAGTAACTTATTTTAAAGGGTGGTAGTTTGGTCATTTAAATGAAAGAATTCTTAAAAGGAAACATCAAGGTTTTTACTGACACTAGTTCCCCTTTCTTAACTCTCCTTTGCCCTTATTTTGCATACTGTGCATGTAATATACATTCACTCACATTCATTCATTTGTTTGACACATAGATATTGAGCACTGCCTATGGGCAAATGAGAACTACAAAGATGGACAGGCATGAGTTATGCTCTCAGTATGCCTAGTAAATATGGTAGATGTTGCAGATTGGATCAATCCTTTCTGACCCACTTCTATTATGCCTTTCTGTATTATAGAGGATGGACACCTAGAATAATATTTCTCAGATTCCCTCGTGGCTAGAATTCCACATGGGCACTAGATTTCACTAAACAAATGCACCTACATAAGACTCTGAAAATGGAAATGAGCAACATGAGCCAGGGGTCATGTGTGGGAGGATTGAACGTTGTGGTGGAACATTTGGTTTTCCCAAGGCATCTGAGACTTTAGATTCTTTGCTTATCTTTAGGGTTCTAGGTACTGTGAACCGAGGGGAGGCAGTAGAAATACAATTTCAATGCAAATAATTCCCTTTGCGTAGTCAAACAGTTCTTTTCACTGCATTGTTCCTAGATGTGAGTGATCTAAGCTTGATTCCTGGGACCTCCCAGTAATTCTACAAACTATATAATGACCTTTAATGAATCTCATTCTGTGTAACCTCGCTGGAGTGGATTCTATTGTCTGCATCAAAGTACCCTGACCTTTAAACTATACAAGTGGTAGCCAGTGTGGGAACAAATGACTTTAATATCAAGTAAACAGTAACTAGTGCTATAGAAAGGTGAAGATAAATTTGTATGAAAGATGGGAGGAAGAGTTATTTCTTGCTTGGGTGTTTGGAGAGAAAGAGCTGTTGATACTTGAAAAAGACCTCAAAGATGGATAAGGCAAACTTCTGAAATGGAGGAAACGGCACACCAAGTGAAGGAAGAGCATGGAGTAAGATATAAGAATGAGAGCAGCGCTGGAACATAGAAGCATAATAAACAATAATGAGATATAATGAGATATAGTGATAGAAAGATAAATAGAAAATAATGAGACACTGAAATTTCTGTGTAGGATGGAAAAGAATTGCTGATTGATTTGTTCATTTAACAAGCATTTCTTCAGATCCTATCCTGTGCCAGGCATTGTGCCAGACAGGACTCTACCTCATTATGATTAATTTAGTAGCAAGGTAAAGAATACATTTTAGTGATGAGAGCACTGAAGACAGAGAGCCAAGAGGCTTTTTTACTGTAGTCTAACGAGAGATAATGAGCGGTGGCAATAGGAATAGAGTTTACTATACTTTTTATTGTTGACTTCTTTACTCACCCATTTTAATTGCATGGCATAATTTTTGGCTTTGCTATATTAATTTAAAAATTCTGATGTATGCATTTACATATACATGATGAGTTGTGGTTTGCTTCTAATTTCATGTATTCATGGCTTATCTCCTCCCATGAGATCACAAGTCCCCAGTGAGGAAATGATTCTGATTATTTTAGGCATATAATAGGCACTTAACAAAAATCTTAATAGAAATCCCCAAATCCACATAAGTTTTGCAGAGATTATCAGAGAACTCTGTGACCCTATAAAACTATATGCAAGGCAGATATTAGCACAGGTCATTCAGGCTTTGTGATTCAAGAATAATTGGCTCAAACCTCCATCTTACCTACAGTGGGAGACTCGGCCTCCCTGAAAATCTCTTGTGGGGTGGGTTTGGAGTGGGTGAGGAAGGTTGGGATTATCACGTCTCCTCTGGTGCCAAGTTCCTGGATCATCTAGGTGTCTCAGTTGTTCCATTCTGTCCCATGGTGAACAACACCCTCACTCCTCTACTGATCAAAATGCCAATACCAGCCTTGGCGTAGAGCAGACTTGCTGAAGGGTTAGAGCCACAAGAGACAGGTTATATTGAAGCGGGCAAATGCCTTTCATTTGGTTCTTAGGATGTCCTGCTTCTCATAGTCTTTTTGAGCACCCAAACTCCTGTCAATCTCTCTCCAGTCATGCCTCAGACAGATCCAGCTTCCCAACATGCTGCTTAGGCCAGTCTCTCTTTTTTGGTTTTCTTTTCTTCTCCTTTCTCTCCATCTTACGCTCATCCCCAATCCTCATTAAATTTGTGAATGGAACAATCCAATGGTTTGTTGGTTTACTGCTCTCTCTTCCAGGCCATTCTCTTGGATTAAGTCAAACCTAACCTCCTTCCTCAAGGCCACCATCCATTATGGAATTTTCCTAAACAAACATGGGAGCTCTTGTTTGCATCTGGTAATATATATTCATTCTGCTACACAAATATTAACAAAGAGCATGTATTCCAGGGAGATTCCTCTGTCAGAGGAGGACGTGTATTTCTATCAGGAAAAAAGAGGTAAAATTGGGAGAATAAATTGATGCTAATTTGTGAAAAATCATATAGACAGAACTAAAATTTCAATTTTTAAATAGTGTTAAATTCCTAAGTTCAGTTCCCCATTGAAAAAAGGAGCAAGGTATTACTAAAATTTTCTTTTAAACTTGACTAAAATTGTAAGGAGCGAACCTAATTTACTAATCAATTCTACCATGGCAACATTGAAATACAATTTTTAAAAGACTTGCTGTACTCTATAAACTGTAAATTTATTTCAATGTCTTTGGAAGTTTAAATTCCAAAGATTTTGCTGTGGATCAACCAAAACTTTTGAAAAACTATATATGTATATTTAGAATATTATATGTATTCTAAAATCCTTCCCAAAAACATATTAATGTATTAGATAGCTTAAAATAAACAAAAGCCTTATTCCCTTGTGTTTCTGTGAGCCAGAGATATATTGTCTGCTACGAAATCACAAATCAATTAACAAAGGCGTCAGAGATTTCTAAGGCAAGGGAAAGCATTCAATTAAGTCAGAAAATCTCTTTCCTCTGTCTGATGAGTTCTGTCAGGCTGGTTCACATTGATACTTCACAAAACCTGAAAAAGGAAGATCAGACAGTTCCAAAAGAGCAATTCTTCTGTGACCTACTCATTGGCTTCCAAATATCCTGCCTTCTCATGAACAAACAACCCTCAGGCATCTTTCCTATTTTGGGTTAAATCTGGGCTGTCAGTGGTTGATGGCATGCTACCCATTTCAGTTCACTTCTCTGCACATATACAATACTTTCAGCTAAGAATTCTCACTACTTTGAATAACTTAACAGTCATTCATTTTCAAGCAAATGATATGAGTCCCTAGGAAGGGAAATGGTCTCAATCTCTCCTATCTTGAACTAGGGAGAGGCATTTCTACAAGGCAATTTTTAAAATAGAGTTTGTCATAGGCTTTTTCTGAGTATGAAAATAGTACACTTTCATTTTGGAAAGTTTTGAAAAAGAAAAAAGTAATCATTATATCCAGAAATGATCACTGTTAGTATTTCCCAATCTTTTACTTTATTCTTACAAATACAGTTAAATGTATATGTGTATATTCTATATAAATGAAATCATACTAGTTCATAAACCTTTCTTTATATAATACATTGTAAGAACTTTCTGTGTCATTAGATGTTCCCCAGGGCATTATTTTCATTGGCTGCGTAATGTGCACATATACCATATTTACTTTAATCAATTCTATTCTGCTGCATATTTTGGTTGTTTCTAATTGTTTACTATTTCAAATAATACTTCAAAAAATGTGTGTGCTTGCATTTACATGTGAAATTGCATCTATTTCACTACAAGAAAATCCCAAGAAGCACAATTTCTTCATCAAGAAATATGGAAAAAATTTTATTGTTTTTGATAAATAGTGCTAAATTGTTCTTAACAAATGGTGTAGGGGAGTGGCTATTTCTTAGGTGGTTATTTTGATTGTCGGTGTTCACCTCAAGCTTGTTTATTTTAGTATTTACGATTTTCATGCTTTTTCTAGAAACTGCTTTATATTAGATTTCTGTTGTTGCTGTAATGAATTACCACAAACTTAGTGGCTTAAAAAACCCCCACAAGATTTCCATCTTATAGTTGTGGAAACCAGGAGTCTGAAATGGATCTCATGGGGCTGAAGTTAAGGTATAAGCAGAGATCTAGGGGGGAAGCAGTTTTCTTGCCTTTTCCAGCTTTCGTGGGCTGCCTGAATTCCTTGGCTAGTGGCCCCATTCCATCTTTCAAAGCCAGCAATGGCTGGTCAAGTCTGCTCTTAACATCATCTTTCTGGTTTTGATTCTTCTGCCTCCCTATTCCCCATTTACAGACCCTTGTGATTACATTGGCTCACATGGATAATCCAGAATAAGCTCTCCATCTCAAGTCATCTGATTATCAACTTCGTTTCATTTACAATCTTAATTTCCCCTTGCCACATAACACAACATATTCTCAGGTTCTGGGGATGGGACATGGACATCTTTGGGTAGATGTTATTGTGCCTACCAAATGTCTAATTTCTTAGGAGGAAAAATACAACATAGCAAAGAATTTTTAATAAATTGATACAATTTGAATTCTACATTCACATTACCTCCATGCAGAGATATGCGTATACGTGTGTGTGTGTTATATTATGTATGTTGTACTTCTATGTGTATGCCTCCAGAAAAAAATCCTTAAGCTTCCTTCTGTACAGTTTCTCCATTAACAACGAGACTATTATACCAGCCCTATTAATTTCACTTGGATAGCTATATATTTTGGTAAGCAGCAATGATACATGAGCTTCAGAAAGGAAATCTTAAAAATGATCATTTTGAAAAGAAATTGCTACATTGATATATTCCACACTCCAGCATTGAAAAAAATAACGTTTTACTTTCTGTCTTTGGTGCCCTATGGGATTTCAGAGTGCCTTCATTACTTTAGGCATTGCTTTTTAGCAAGGTACAAACAGGTTGCAGACAAACCAGTAGATTGAACTTTGCAGTAGCCCTTCTAATGGATATTTATTCAAATCCCAAGATCTCGAAGGTGCATTGCTTCTTTGTGACTGTGAGTGAATAGTTGCGTAACTTTCCATGCACAGGATACGTGTCATAGAGTTCAGTCTGACTGCACTGTACCGAACTATACCAAGATCAGAGCAGGGTGCCAACAAGAACAGCCCAAATTGATCGAATATGAGGAGCCGTCCTGTAATAAGGTTTAAAGTGAAGTGATCGGAAATATTTTTTCCTTTAGAGAACACTTGAAAGGAAGGGCAGAAAGTGGGGAAGGCCAACCACCATGACTTAACTCCATCAAGAAACACTCCAAAGCAAGCGAGAATAGCCCAGACACAATTTTAGCACCTCTGGTTTTCAGAACACAGTTGGATATAATGTCAACACTGAGGAACTGACAGAATGAAGCTAACTGGTGTGAAAAAAACCCACCCACTCCTTCTGAAGAAGCTTCTAAGTACAGGTTGTCTAAACCTATTGATAAGCATGGATGCATTATTAATGAAGCCAGAAGCCTGTCTGGTGCTACTCAGATGGTTCAAGGATTTAGTAGGAAGTATTGCTGTGAAGCTCTGCACAAAATAATGACAGTGTCTGTCTTAAATCGAAACAAATGGCTGCTGGAGGCTCTTGGGAGCCTGGGAGTAAGCAGCTGCTTTCCAGAGAGAGGCAGGGGGCACCACCTGCTGAAGACAGGCGGGCAGGCAATGACCCACTGAATATTGACTACTTAATAATTCAGGATAACAGGAACCCCTGGCTCTTCAAACATGGCACTGCCCCTCCGTCATGGGCTTTTCATCACCCTAATGAGCTACTTGAAGAATTAGATGCTAAAATGTCTCCCAGGAATTCTCCAAAGCCTAGGACTCAGACTGCCCCAATGAAAAGTTCTTCTTTGCAACTAACCATTCGTTTTCTTGTTTTATCTCTCCCTTCCTTTCTCTTCTTTCTCCTCGTCCTTCCTTCTTGCTCTCTCTTCCTTCCTTCTCCCATCATTTTATTTCTTCCTTCCTTCCATTTATATCAAGAATACCAGGTAAAATACTAAGTTAGAAAAAAGCTTTAGAATCACATTTCTATATAAACTTCTGATATATTAAGAGAACAAGAAAAAGATGCATTGGGTGGTCTGATTAGGCTCCTAGGAGAAACATTTGAAGAACACTGTGTGCTCAACGGGACTTTTCTTTGGAGACTTCCATAGCGAAGCTTGCAGATGGATCCAACTTTCCTGTCACGTCATGCAGAAGGAGATAAACTCTTGGGTTCAGCAAAACAATTCCAACCAGTGGGACCTCCCTTAGGTTGTCACATGTAGAGCCTGATTCTCGTGACTCATATAAGTTATAACTGTAAAAAGGGATTTATGTTTTAATTGGTCACACAAAAGGAAAATGTTGGCAAAGTGATGTTTTCATTTATTAGTTGAATTACAATTTTCTTGGTGTTTTCCCCATTTGTTTAACAAGGATTTATTGAACCCCACAATGTGTTACACACAAGATTGGGTTCCGGGAATATAGTAACGGTGGTCAAGGCTGATCCTTGCTCTCATGGGGTTTATGCTCTCTTTGGAGATATACAGATAAACTCTTAAGCAGATATATAAAGGCAGCAATTACTGATTGTGCTAAGTGCTTTGGAGAATACAACAGGGTGTCATGGAGAGAACACTGGGGTTCGGGAAGGAGACTTGTACACGCTAGAGTTGTGAGGACAGTTTTGTGAGGTGGCATTTTAGCTGAGAAGAGACCTGACAAGAGAGAAGGAGCCAGCCTTGGAAGAAGTCAGAAGACAAGATTTCCATGAAGGAGGAAAGCAATTGTGGGGATTCTACAGCGTCCTGGGCCCTACCAGGAGGTTGTTATGGTTGGAGCATAGTGAGAGGGCAGGAGAGGGCATAAAATATGGTTGGAAATGTTTATCCTAAAGTACATAAGTCATTTCAGCATTACTGTATGTGGCTTTCCCAATATCCATTTCCCCCTCATTCCTTAGTAACAAAGTCATAATTTTATATCGAACAGTAATGTGCCTACGTGGAAGAAAACATTTCCTGTTTTTTTTTGCAGGTAAGGGTGGTTAATGAGATATAAGCAGAAAGCATTAAGACATTGAGTAGGATTTTTGAGAAATCCTTTTAGGAGAATTGACTCAGCTAGGAGACATGATCTTTCGCTCTTCCTCTTCTTCGTCTTTTTTCTTGCCTGGAATGTAGTTGTTGGGCTGGAGCTCCAGCATTCATGTTGGTTCATGTGTCAATCTTGAGAATAAGAGCTGTGAGGAAGAATGGTGGAGCACAAACTAGAAGAAGGAGAGTCCCTGTTGACTAGGGTGCCTCCATATTAGCCTATGAATGCCTAGCCCCCAACTTTTTTCATATGACAGAAAAATAAGCTCTATCTCATTCTAGCCAGTTCAACTTGGATTTTCTGCTTTATGTAGCTGAATATAACTCTTTCAGAAATGTAACACCTAGCGTTATTTTAGATTCTCCCATTTGGATTCAAATACTAGTTATCAGGAGAGAATAAATATGACATATTTTACTGGGAGAAGAGACATTGCTAAGATTAAAAAAAAAATAGAGGTATTTTGAGAAGGATTTTCCCAGTACTAATAATGTTTTTTAAAAAATATTTTCAGAGGGGCCGGCCCCGTGGCGCAGTGGTTAAGTTCGCATGGGCCCGGGGTTCGCTGGTTCGGATCCCGGGTGCGGACATGGCACTGCTTGGCAGCCATGCTGTGGTAGGCGTCCCACGTATAAACTAGAGGAAGATGGGCAAGGATGTTAGCTCAGAGCCAGGCTTCCTCAGCAAAAAGAGGAGGACTGGCAGTAGTTAGCTGAGAGCTAATCTTCCTCAAAAAAACCAAAAAAACAAAAAAAAAATATTTTCAGAGATGATTCATATGTGCATTCTTTCATCCTTTTTAACATTTAAAATGATATAACTTGAAAGATCTTGTAAGTAGAGAAATGAAAACTTCAAAAAGTCCAAAAAGCCAAGAGAGATTTTGTTAATTCTAAATTCCCACTCTTGGGGCCGGCATGGTGGTGTAGCGGTTGGGTTTGCACACTCCGCTTTGGAGGCTGGGGATTCGCCAGTTTGGATCCTGGGTGCAGACCTACATACCACTCATCAAGCCAGGCTGTGGTGGTGTCCCACGCAGAGGAACAAGAAGAACTTACAACTATGATATACAACTATGTACTGGGGCTTTGGGGAGAAAAAATAAATAAAGAAATAAAGAAAGAAATAAAGAAATTCAACCTCTTCCGAGTTTAATATATCATTACTTGTTATATCTATCTTTTTGAGCAGGAATTAAAGTAGGCCAGCTACTCATATTTACCTTTTACCAAATCATTCCAAAAGTTAGTTGTACAAAATTATTTTTAAAACTCAGTGGGTTTTCTTGGCTATGTCTTCCTTCTGTTAACATTAAGCACCATACTCCCTTTGAGAGCCCATGGGTCCATGTTATCATATCTGAGACGTCGTCATGTTTACTTTCTTATGATATCATTCACATTAGCAGTGACTATTGACAAACATTGATTCTCCATTTTCACCTGGATAAAAGTAAAAATGCAAAGGAGGAAACATAATTTTTGTCCTTAAGTTGCTATTATTTGCCAAATAGGCATTTGAATTATTACAATTAACTCACTTATTGTTAAAGTCTAACAAATACCAATGACTTTAGAGATTTTTATGAAAATTCTGATATAGAAAACCATTGACTTATCAGCTTTGTTTAAGAGAGGAAGTATCCTTTGTCTATTAAGTTATACAATTTATTTGCTGAAAGGAGGAACAGGGAGGGCATAAGTTAAATGTTGTTTAAAAACTGAAAAATTCAAACAAAGAAAAATACCCCAAACAATCAGAAGCGTGGTTCTGAAGGTAACAGGCTGTATACAACTAACCTTGGTGCAAACCAAGATGGGATTAGTACTACAAATAAAGTGGTGCTGAAACTCAAAGACAAGTTAATTCTGAATACAAGAGTCAAAGAAGACTCCTCAGATGAGGTGGCATTTGAACTGGATCTTGAAAGACAAGAAAGATTTTGAAAGTTTGCAGATTATGAGGAAACCATTCCAGGCAAAGGGGAGAGCATGACTGGAGATGTGCATAGGCCTGGTAATTTTGAGAGAACAAGGAAGGTTAGATTCTTGGAGACAGGGGATGGGAGAGTGGATGTGGTTTGGGACTTAGCATGGCTCTTGTTCTTCAAAGCTACGTCTTATGAAGGATACAGAAATGAAACCAACAAATGCCTAAGTGAGTGACAGTGAGGGAGGGTAGAATGAAAGGGGAAATAGGCTGTTACAAGAGAAAACAGCCAAAGTTGGACACTGCTCAGATGGGCTTCCAGGCATTTCAGCAACATTGAAACTGAGACATGAAAGGATCCAGCCATGTAACATCTGGGAAAGAGCATTTCAGGTAGAGGAAGCAGAATGTGGTGTGTTTAAAGGACTGAAAGTGTGTCTGAGAGGGGCTGAGTGTGTGAAGGGGGAGTGGCAGGAGGTGAAGTTGAAGGGGTATGTAGGAATCAGATCATCTCCAGCCTTTTGTGTCATGTAAGGAGCTTAGATTTTATTCTGAGTGTACAAGGAAACCACAGAAAGGATTTATGCAGGGAGGTGGCATGGTTTGGTTTATGGTTTACAAGATCGTTAACTGATACACGGAGAATAGATTGGAGAGGAAGCAAAGAGACTAGGAGGCCATTGCAAGAATCTGAGTGAGATATGGCAGTGGTTTAGGTGCGCGGGTAGAAGGGGTAGGAGGTGCAGAGGTGGTGACAGTGGATTTGAGAGTTATTTAGGAGGTAGAATCAAAAGAGTTCACTGAGGGCCGGCCCGGTGGTGCAGCGGTAAAGTGCACACGTTCTGCCTCGGCAGCCTGGGGTTTGCCAGTTCGGATCCTGGGTGCGGACACGGCACCGCGTGGCAAGCCATGCTGTGGTAGGTGTCCCACATTATAAAGTAGAGGAAGATGGGCACGGATGTTAGCTCAGGGACAGCCTTGCTCAGCAAAAAGAGGAAGATTGGCAGCAGTTAGCTCAGGGCAATTCTTCCTCAAAAAAATAAAAAAGTGTTCACCGAAAGTCTGGGTGTAGACTTGGGACAGTGGAGAAGGAGGAATCAAGTACAATTCCTTTAAAGTCCCATAACTAAAGTTATAGCAAAATTTTGGCAGTCACCGTATTCAGGAAGAGGTTATAAAAGAAACTGGAATTCTCTAGAATTTTCAAGATTCCTATTCTACTTACAAATTATAGAACAATAAACATAGGTAGTGATTCTGATGTTATAAAAGTTAGACCTATTTATATCATAGTCTCACTTCTAAGGACCCATCACACTAAAAATAAATTAATTTTTAAATGAATTAAACTTATTTAAAATTTGAAAGTGGATTCCCTAAAATAAATATAATACTCTGTGGTAGTTGTAGGTTAGTTTTTGGATTTTTCTTGCAATCCTTTTGAGTGTCTTCTTTATTTCAATTAAATTTTCATGTTGATTCTAACAATTTTAGCTTAATCTCTTTTTATTTGGTGTTAATGATGAAATGCTCATCCCTGAGATGGCAGTGGACAGATTCAGCTAGATAAGCGGATACCTCAAAACTAATTTTAACCATCTAACTATTTTTCCTACCAAGACTTGGACCCGATTTCTTATGAAGAACAAAGAAGACAAATTTTTTGCACTTCTCAGTTTGCACTTAATTCGGTGAAATGATGACCTGAGCCAACTCAAAAGGAGTAGAGAAGAATCCATATTGTTTGAGTCCTGTGAAGTCACCTATATAATTGATTATTGGCTAAAACCTATTTTTTTTTTAAAGATTTTTATTTTTTCCTTTTTCTCCCCAAAGCCCCCCAGTACATAGTTGTGTATTCTTCGTTGTGGGTTCTTCTAGTTGTGGCATGTGGGACGCTGCCTCAGCGTGGTCTGATGAGCAGTGCCATGTCCGCGCCCAGGACTCGAACCAACTAAACACTGGGCCGCCTGCAGCGGAGCGCGCGAACTTAACCACTCGGCCACGGGGCCAGCCCCGCTAAAACCTATTTTTAAATAGTCTACATATTACCGACTTATGCACTGACAGATTTTTAAATATCTGAGAAGCCATATATATATTTTTGTTTTCAAATTTCAAAACAAAAGTTTTCAAAGCTCAGGTAAATGAGAAGGTCAGTAATATTTTTCTTGACTACTCGTGTTCCACCACATAGAAAGAAGAATTCCTTTTGAAAGATGTATTTTTAAGTGTCTTTCAAAGAAGTTTGGATTTGGGCTCCTGGTGGTGCCCAGGAAGTGAAATGAACCATAAATGAGACACATCAAAAGTAACTTACAAAGAACTTTTTTAATATTAAAGTGATGAATCAGAGCTCAAATTAACAAGTAAAGGAGTCCGCCTATAATGAAAATCTTTTTCCAACATAACACTTCATTATAAAGGGAGTTTTTCTATAATAGAAGCAAGTGTAATTACATTTTTATATATAATTAGGACATTATTATCGTTTCACCATATCAAAGTTCATTATAAGACATCTCCGATACATTTTTCATAGAGCAAAAATAAAAAGAGAACAGGAGTCCTTCAATTAGACTCATATAAGGACATCCACAGAGACTCTGAGAAGCTGATCAAACAGCTTACTTAGCCCAAAAGGGACCAGGTAGAATCCACGTTGCTTTTATGACACAGAAGTTGCTTTTTTTTGTATCCTGTATAATTTCTAATTATAGTTTTTCGCTCCATTCCTATTCAACCAGGAGAAGCTAAAGGTGCAGGCTTCTCAGCTGGAACCCAACTTTTCCCAATGTTTCAAGCTGCTGTACCGCAGATCCTTGGTGTTTCCTCGGCTTGGCATAATTCTCCCTGTGCCGAACGCAAACACCTGCCAAGCCGGAGGGAATCTACAGACTGCTCTGTTTCACCAGTTCTATAAAAATAACTGAGGTTCCCTTCTTCCCCCACCCCCACCATCTTGTAACGTCTTTGGAAGATAATTAAAGTAGCTTCTAAAAAATAAGAAAGTTACACGTGTTAAAACAGATTATATAACAGCCATGTCTAGTGGAACATGAAAAATTTGTCATGTGTTAGGATTCGTAAATGCGCGTGCAAAATAAATTTTGACTTGTGGAAGTTAGTGTACTAACATGTAAAATGTTAATTAAAACATTTTTTATGCGTTATTTTACGGTGAATGTTGCTTTTGGAGCAGATGAAATGATGAAGACAGCATGATTTTGGGAATTGACTCGTACTTAATACTCTAAGCTCCGAATTTCTTCTTTTCAGCTTATTTAAGACCCCTCGCAGAGCAATGACCCCTGTGAATTTATCGTCTATGTTCAGCTTAGTTTTAAATTCTTCACCCTCTGCTTTACAAGCAGCATGTGTGAGGTGTGCCAGAAAAGGACTTCTTTCTGACCCTCCTAATTAGAGGACTGGAAGGTCAGCACTGGGAGCTGTAGAGAGCTTCCGCATTGCACAGAAGGGGAAACTGAGACACACAAAACGCCATCCCTGGGCCTGGAATTGGCAGGGACCTTTCTGCTCCATTCCATTCTGACAGCGTTTGTTGTGTTTCTCTGCAACTCTCACAGTTCCAAAGATTTAAAAAAAATTAAACCGTTATCTCCACTGCAATAAATAACACCTTTACTTTAAAGATATTTTGAATGTGTATGTGTTTATTTTATGGTATACCATCTCAAACTCCCCATCCTTTTTTTTTTTAGATAGCAGTTTGGTATGAAGTAATATATGTCCACAAATAAAATACAGGTAGGTTATCTCTGAAATTAATGATTCAGATGGTACTTCAAGAGTTCCAGGTTTATAATTTTAAATATCAATTTTTGTTATTAAACTACTACCAGAAACATCACAACTAATTAGGTTTTCTGATTAATAGAATTTAAATAAGTAGACAATTTTACCTGGCCTCTATAGATCCTTTTATTCTCTGTGTTTTTGACTCTTCTAGGTGCATAGTATTTCTTATAATATCCCCATAGATTGCATACTCAATGTTAAATTCTAAAGAACTCTAAAGAACCAGGTCATCCATGGATTTTAAATAACGTTTTTATCACTTAAACCACACTCCTTCTCCAAGTAAGTGATAACTCATAGATGTCAAAATTGTGATGCTGCCGCCCTGGGGTGTAGTGAGCAAGTTTGGCACGCTCTGCTTTTGCTGCCTGTGTTCACGGGTTCGGATCCCCGGCTCGGACCTGTGCTACTTGTCAGTCATGCTGAGGCCTCGACTCACAGATAAAGTGGAGGAGGATTGGCACAGATATTAGCTCAGGGCTAATCTTCCTCAGGGGGAAGAAAAATTGTGATGAACTAGTTTGACCATTCACTCGTATAGCTGTAAGTATAGTTGTTTAGACAGAGTGAATCCTATTAAAAATTAACTTATCTCCCTAATTTAATAAACTGCATTTAGTGATCAGTAGCTTCTTACTGTAGTCCTGTTCCTGCCTGTAATCCTGCCATGTATGTGATTGCATCCTCACTGTCTTATGGACTAAATCTTTATCAAAAAAAGCAGCCAGTATTTCTGTACTCAAGTAGCTTTCTGCTTATTCCTTTTGAATGTTCATGAGATTTAGTTGTAAATATTAGAATTTTCTATGAGAAATTATTTCTTGGAGTCAGACACTTTCTTCTTTCTCTATTCAGACTAAAATACTAAATATTAACATGATAGTAATTAAGATGATAGTCTCTGTTAGTGATTCTTAAAGTAAGGGGGGAAAAATCTGAGAAAACACCTTCTCATTCTTTGCCTTCTAAACTTAAAATCCTTAAGTTAGCATAGAGATGAGTCACAATTCCCTTCAATTAATCTAAAAAAAATAATCTTTCAGGTACATTATTTAAATATTGCAAGTTAAAATTCTAAACATCAACTCTTTTTCTTTTTAGCTAAAACAAAATTCATAGTCTGTCGAAAACAATCAACAGAAGGGTGAGTAAATCAAATATTGGATTAATTTTATTAAACCTTTACATATGATCAAATTACGTAACTACCGTCCTATCTCACACTGAGTAAACGCTTTGACGGAAAATGAACGAGTTCATATCATGGACAGCACTGGCCTCCAGCTGCGTTTCTGTGCCTGAAGGTCCAAGTTTTGAAGCTGTCTCAAATGAACTCAGCCTGTCAGAGAGGCCCCTCCACACGAACTCGTGTGTGTTCGGTTGTAATCGGTTTTGCCTGCTCTGACTTTTCAAGGTTCATGTGCTGTTTGTACATTCACCTGCATTTGTTTATCTATATTTCTTCCACTTTACTGTAGGCCCTTTGAGGGAGGAAGTTTATTTTCCATTTGATTTATACCTTTCCATGGTAGCTGGTGGAGAGCTCTGCCCACCACAGGTCTTCAGTAAACATTATTGGTTCATTTTCTAACTGCTGGTTACTATTACATTATGATTTTTTTGTTTGTTTTATTTTAGTTCTGTGGTACTACCTCCCAAATAAGCTGAAAACTTCTTCCTTTTAAAATCCTGTGAACGCTGGTGGGGACGACTGGGACTGAAGGACTAGAATGTACTGTGAAGTCCCCTCTGCATTTGTGATAAATACCGTCCAAGTTTTCAGATGTCTTCGTAAGGAAATGTCAAGGATGTGCTTCTTATTTACAGCAGAGGCACCCTTTCACAAATCAAAGAAAGCACAGGTTTTCCCACTTTGCTTTCGGAATACGGGGCCGGGTGAAGCACCCCTTTTAGCTTATCAAAGAACTGATCACTCGCTCACAGTCTGAAGTTCTGCAGATTCATATTTAATTATGTTGGCCAATTATTTTGCTACACTCACAGAAGGGGGAGGATGGTGACATAGAAGAGAATTCCCAGACCACATAAACTATTGCTATCCCTCCCAGCCATCACTGCCATACTATCTGCATATTCTTGTCTCTTCTCTTAAAAAAATGAAACTTTCATCTGTGAAAAGAAGAGCATTAAAATAAAGTGCAACAGAAGGAAGCTGTATTGGCATTGGCATTGGGGGATAGGTTGCAAGTGCTTGCAGTTTAGAAACGCATTTTTTGCTTCTCTAGGAGAAAAATTCTTGAGCTTATTGTATTTACAGTAGAAAGCTCTAGAAATGTTTTTACAACCTTGACCCAAAATTGGATTGATTTATTACACTTGGAAGTGGGAACTCTGCTCTTTTTAACCTATAGCTCTTTGAGGTTAATATTATTTTTCACAAAGAATGTGTGTATTATATGCATATTTCGTTTCAAGTGGTGGCTATGATTGGAATAACATTCAAGTTGGATTTAAAAGCAGGCTTTGCACCACTTAATGAAGTGACCAATTCTCAATTCAATATGCTATTTTCTTGTGCAAGAAAATAGAAACTTTATGAATGATAAATTTACGTATCTAAATCTATTCCCTTTTTTAATATTTCTGGCCCTAGGTTAGGGGCAATTTACAAAAGGCTAAGACGATTTTGTTTTAAGCTTTACATTTGTGATTTCATCTTTGTTGAGATAGAGTAAATCCTGTTATGATTCTCCAAGTGAGAGTCTAACTTATTTCTACTCTAGAAAATTAGGCAAATGATGGTGCACTATCACTCACAGGAGTAGACCTTTTTATTTGTCTGTACAACCAAAGAAATCTACTTTAAATGTTTTTTCTTCTGTGAGACCTGCTCTTAAAAAGCTCTCTCTCCAACTCTCTACACCAGACTGTGTGTATTTTGCAGTCATCAAGCCATCCCTTCGCTTATGCCTGCTTTCACTCGGATAGATGCCCAAGGACGACCACAATGCTAATAGCTGCTCTCGGGGAGCTCCCAGCCTGGCTGTAAAACTCCCGAGAAGAGCACAGACATAAGGTTAATGCTTTCATTACTTCAAAAGCAGTGTTTGCTTGCTTCTCCCCCATCCTCCTCCAGGAGAGTTGCTTTGCCCGTGAGATTTGCCCTGGGGTTGAAACACTGCAGCAGCAGTGGTTCTGGTGGACGGAATTCCTTCTCCAAGAGATGATGCAGCCCTGGCTCCGGTGCTGAGATGTTGCCTCTCAAGGGCAGCTTGGACAGCTGTCATGGCCAGCTCATCTCTTATCTTTTCTGACCTCTTCTGACCTCATTTCATCCATAAGTAATGTCTGAAGTTTCATCCAGTAGAACATGCTGCTGCTCCAATAATCTGATTATTAGGGCCCACATCGACCAGTTGGCCAAATGAGCATGGCAAGCAATCTCTCCCAGACGTCCTCGGTGCTTGACAGATGGCTGTGTCAATTGTGTTTAAAGACACTGTGTGCCCCTTTTCCCTTTTAGGCCCTTTAAAAGTTATACCAGCCAAGTGGAGTGAGAGAGAAGATCCAGACAGCAAGACAGATATGAAGCTCAAAAACCACAAGAGGAAATAATGGGCAGATGGTATAAAAGGATATGATTCAGATTGGGGCAGTGGGTAAATTCAGGACATCGTCCGCGAATGTGGTCTCAGCTATATCCTTTTCCACTCATTCTAGTCCTTTTATCTTAAATCCAGGATCCCATTCTCCCATCCAGCACTTAGATGTGATTTTAAAAAGCCCTGCTCGAGTCAGACACAACTCCTAGATTGCACTTGCCACTTGCTGCTCAGCAGGGTGTCCTTGTGCAGGGCACAGACTGCTCAACTGTCCCTGTCAGCCACGTTTGCCTATTGCTTCTTTAGTAACATCAGCAGAAGGCAATAGCTCTCTTCTCTTGCAGCATCAGGAGCTCACCACCCCAAAAGCACAAGGCCTCGACAGTCACTCCCCAAAGCAACTCTGCCATGTGACCACATAGACATGCTGTGTGTGTCACTTGGAGGCCAAGAGATGCGCCTTATAGACCACTACCTATATAACACATACTTAGTTTTGTTTCTACAGAGGGATGGGCACTTGTTTCTAAATAGCACAAGAGAGTAACTTTTTTATTGTTTACAATAAACTGGTCACTTCCCCTGTTTCAAAATAAAAATAAAAAGGTTATCTTTACACTCTAGCAACTATTTTAAACAAATACAATGCTTTGCTACAATCTGTGGAGGTTTTTTTGCACTCCAGTTTTGTCACTCATTGTGTTTCATTCATTCAGGAAAAGATGGCACGTGTGTGTTATCTTGAGCGCTCTATTTAGGCGTGGTGAGAGGTAACACAGTGCATGAGGGGATGGCTGCTATCTGTGTTCATAAAGCTCCACACGGAAGAAGAAGAATGACCTTTCTTTCCTGTTTCTTATTAGACCCTTATGAGCTGAGTTCCTTTACCCAGAAAGAAGCATGGGATGGGATTCTCAGCAAGTTGCCCACGTCAGGTAAGATAGTGGAGGGGTGGGGTAACGAGGTGGCTACTGGCAGACATTTTGAGCTGAAGCTCAGTTCTGCTAATCTAAGTCCCTTAAAGTGTTTCTTGAATCCAGCTGCTTTTCTTCAGCTGACTATCGTCATCACAGTTTGGAAAACTGCACGCTTTCTAATGGTCTCCTTGCATCAGCCTCTTCTAGAGGAGCCAATGTTCTTTCCTTACAGCTATTAGAGTTGTCATAACAGGAGATCAGATTATGTTACACTTTCCCTTTGCTAGAAGCTTCCAGTTGGCTTCTTGTTGCCTATAGGGTAAATTCTAAATGCCTTAGGTTAGCAGATAAGGCCTTGTAGAGTCTGCTTAGACCTACCTGCCTAGTGTCATCACCTGTCATTCTGTCCCTCCCTTCTCTCCCCACCCCGCCCCCACACATACGGCCTACACTCTGGCCTCGCTGACAGTCTCACCTTTGCCCAATGCTGCTGCTCATCCATGACTCCACGCCTCAACACCCGCCTCTTTGTCCAACTAGTAAGCTTCTCTTCACACGTTAAAGATGCAGACCCCAGAGCCCTCCTCCTCATGTCCTAGGGCCCTAGCAAAATCCCTGGCATGGGAGCAGCATGCTAATAAATGCTTCTTGATGGAATGGACATGTGAAAGAGAAATTGGTTGTGCCTGCTCCAAGGCCTATGTCATGCATATCCCTTTTAATTCATTGTTTAAAAGAGCTCAATGATAGGATCATTCCATAGATGTGAGCATCTGACCACCTCTGGCACACACCACATTCACCATCTGGAAAAAGAAGCTAGTGACGCTTTGAATATAGCTACAGAAAGCAAAATTCTGTGTACAATCAGATTACTTCTTAAGCACACAAACTTCATCCCTGATTTCGCGTAGCTCTCACCTTATTAGCACTTGGTTCAGGCCTCTCTGTTCAGAGTCACTAGGAATCCTTATTTTCCCTGTTATTATTTTCCTCTTGCTTCGAAGAAGTACCACAGTGCTGTTTGGGTGATTGTTGCTCTGTGATGCCAAGATCTTTTAGAACAATGCGATGATGCCTGTTCGTACCTACTACCACTGAGACAAGCCCAGAAGTTAAATTATGAAGCAAATGTAAGCTTTGAAGAAATTTTTATTTAATCTGTATTCCCCTGTTTCATCTGCACATCCATCCAGCACAATCTGCATCATTATTAGCCACATCAACTTGCTAAAAAAAAAAAGAGTAAAAAGCAAGACATCTGTGTTATAGCATTAATATATTCAAAGGTTTTTACTTTCATCTTGCAGGCATTAACAGTGTGTAAATGCAATGTAAGCGCAACTTACAACAGTACGAAGTTAGCAGAAGAAAAACGTACTTAGGAGCCTAGAAAAAGAAGAGGGGCTTATAAAAAAAAAGAAAAAGAGAGAGTGAGAGAAAAGGTATGTTTGTGTGCAGGGGACAACCAGTTTGGGAATTATGTGAAAAGCAGAGTTTTATCTATACATAGAGTATTTTGCCTATTGCTGTTCCATATCTTTATTTCTAATTGCTAGCACAATTTCTAAGGCACTGAGGCAACCCTGAAGCGGTGTGCTGAAGGTGTGTTTGTGCTGCTATGCCCTCTGGCTTGGCTGCCAGCCTATTCCCTTAGATCAGAGCCAGAAGGCAGACTGTTTTCGAATACCGATCACCTCACCCGGACCTAATCCTTTGAGTTCTCTTTGGCATCTATTCCTTCTGCCAGTTTCCTCTTCTGTTCCTCTCTTTTCTTCTGAAGTTGACAACAAAGACATCCTCAGGGCCCTCCTTGATGTAAGACCACTCTTGATGTTATTACAGTGTGTTTTTTTTGTACCCTAAAGTTGTGCTACTTTTATATTCAGCTAGCACAATATTTGCACACCAGAAGATAAAGAAAATGTGAATATGTTACACAGAGTGATAGTTTCTTTTTAATTTGTACCCCTCAGTGTTTTTTGATGTAAACCCTTTCCTTTCACTGTCACTCATCTACATACCTGATCAAGAACCTGAAGGTCTCTCTTTATAGACGATGTTCCTTCTATACCTTAAATTGGCCTGACCTGCCACTTTTAATTTTAAAAATACGGCTGTACGAGATATGGATGAATATGGAATGTCTATGAAGCACAAAACTTTTGAACGGTTCCTGTCCTCTGTGATAGTGAGTTTTAAAAGGGAAATCTCCAAAGAGCTAATTAGTAGACAAGTAGAGCTCAGCCTGAACAAAGCTGAAAAGATAGCAGATAACTAAAAGGACCTGGCCATAGCTGACAAAAATCAAAGCCCTGACAGAGAGCTGGCAGTAACCTTGGGCTGCTAACTGACAGGGATAATAAAAAAAAACCCTCTGAACCTGGCGGAGAGTGACAGCCCCACGATAGGCTCTCAGAAGAGCACAGTATCTCCGCCACAAGGAAGCAGTAATCTTCCAGCAGGCAAAACCAGAGGCTCCTCTCGCCCACCTCAACTCCAAAGGATGTGAACTGGCTCCGACCACCACTCATGGAGGAGAGACAGAGAGATGACGCCCAGGAGCTTTGAAAAGTTCCCTGAAATTCCAGGCTAGTAGCTAACTTGAATGTAGGAAGTCTTTCTGGAGTGGTGGGAAGAATATGGGGTAGCCCAAGATAGAGAAGGAGCCAGGTTGTTGCCGGCGGCTCAGGAAGATGAGCAGTGAAGAAAAGCCAAGGGAATGTGCTAGTTGAAAAAAGCCAATGCAGGCCAGGTCTTAAGGAGCCCAAAGGGTGACAAAAATGGTTGGAAATAAAGGAATGGCCCTGGAAAGAAACTTGAGGCACACAATGACAGAAGGAAAGTAGGAATCAAAGAAAAGAATAACAGCAAGGCAATAATAGTTCCTCCTTAGAAAACGTAGTTGCTAAGAAGGAGTGTGGAACAGAGAGCCACATTTTAAAACCACTAGAAGCGAGAGAAAACAGAAAAATCATGATCTTTAAAAAACCCTTTTGGATCCTGGGCGCGGACATGGCACCGCTCGTCAGCAGATACTGAGGCGGCATCCTACATGCCACAACTAGAAGGACCCACAACTACAATATACGACTATGTACTGGGGAGATTTGGGGAGAAAAAAGCAGGGAAAAAAATTAGCAACAGCTGTTAGCTCAGGTGCCAATCTTTAAAAAAAAACAAACAAAAACCTCTTTAATTCACTAAGAAGAGAGAAGACGTTCTGGTAGGTTTATATGAGGTTTAGACACTAATGAGCCCTATTCTCAAATCCCGAGGGTGCAAAGTTCATGAGAGGTAAGAAAGGATGCTTCCGTTAACTGAGTGATGGTGTGTGTTTATGAGATTCCATGATATATTTCTGGACATAGCAACAAGTCTATTTAGGAAAGAAGCCAAGCCCTAACAAAACGCTACAACTTCGAGGAGGGTGAAACTTGAAAGCAAGCACTTAAAAAGCATTCTGCTTTGAAACCCAAACGCTGATAAGATGCATTCAGTGGTTTTCATTATCCCTAAATAAGGTCTTCGTTCCAGTCAAGTTCTTCTGGTTCTACATTTATTCTTCCTCGAGATATTAAAATCAAAATCTTTACTGATGTTGTAGCGCTTGAAGACGTGCTCAGTGATTGCAGACCCCAGGGATGTCATCCCAGGAGGGAAACAGGCAGCAAGGCCAGGTGAAAGCTTTAGAAGGGTAAACCTGAGGGATTTTTTAAAATGAAGGGCATATAAATATGCTTAAATTCAGGGAAAATGGATCCTGATTTTCTTGCTCAGACTTCAGCATCTGCAATCATATACTTCAAAATGTATATTGTACTTATATAATTATATTTTTATGGTAAATGTTACTATGTTTATGATTTATCTTAGGAGTGTCACTGACTCCTCCTTGCACCACAATCCTATTTCACAAAGAACACGTTTGACAAGTTAAAAAGCTTGGTTTGGCTCAGAATGAGTCTGATCTCACATGTCTGTCTGACTTTGACACGAGCGACAGATAATTGAGAAAGATCTTCCTGAGTCAAGCAAATATCTGAAGACTTGGATCCTGGAAAGTCTGCCCCATCTTAAACTTGATCCAAAGGAATAATTTTCTCTTTTCATTTGGGATCAAGATTCAACATCTATTTTGGAAAAATAAATGTATATCAGAACAGGGTATTTTTTAAATATATCTGCTCATATTCTAATATCATTATTTTCGTGGTAGAAATATAGATAATTTCTTTCTTTCTCTTTTTCTCTTCCTTCCATCCTTCCTTCCTTCCTTCTTTCTTTTTTTGAGTCTCAATGTATAATTTGGAAGTAAGGAAAAATGATGTTGAGATCTTTTAAATACGTTTGTTAATATGATTTTCTTTTGTTTCTTTTTAAAGACTTAAAGTGTTTGTTTTTTAAAATCCGTGTTCCTCAGTAGAGACTATATTTTACCAATCATTAAAGTGCATTTAGACAATCCTTAAAAGCTAAGGATTATGTCACTTAGATTGGAGTAAGGATTCTTGATGGGAAATTTTCTTTATATATTTTTGTATTGGAGAAATTATGTATATTTCCACAAGTGGAATGTGACAAGGAACTTATCTATAAAGTTGATGCTTATAAGAAGACTAAGACCTATGGTTATAGAATAACTTTTTCTAGGCTTCCTTTAAAAATGATTTAGTTTTCTTTTTTCCATGATGAATGGTATGATTCTTCCTAGATATAGAGAATCCTTCATGATTATTTTCTTATTTAATTATACAGGATTCTGCCTTGTGAAACAGAATATGTTAATTAAAGATCTTGAGTATAAAGTGAATTTACTCAATCAAATTAACTTGAAAAAACTAGTTGAATTAAGTAAAACAGTTATGCTGAGAACAAGTAGTTGAATTCTATCAAATGCTACTTCTAAAAGAATTATTTTAATGATTTTCTCCAAAAATGCTACTTATAAAAGAATTATTCTAATGATTTTCTCCAAAAATAAATGGTGGTCAAATTACTCCCTTTATGCCATCTCAGACTGTGTGAACATCACTGAAATAGAATAAAAGATGGTGTACATAAAAGTGATACAGAGAAACTTGTCCACCAAAGTCACAAAAGATGAAAATTTAGAATACTTACCTTTTTAAAAAGTATATACCATATTTTAAAAGCATTTGTGAAAACTATCGCTTTGGGGTATTTTTGAGTAATTGCATTAAATAGCCAACCACTTTTTTTTTTCTTTTTGATTAATGTGAACAGAGGGAGGGGTAAGAAGGGAAAGAAAAAGAGAGAGAGAAAGAGAGAAATTTCATCTATTCAGTCCAAAGATGTTAAAAACTATTCCCACCATATGAGGCCTTTTTAAAGCAATATAAGTGAAGAATTCTCTTGCTATAGCCAAATCTACTTTTACAGTTTGAAAAAGGATAGTTGTGCACATGACACAGCTTTTATTGTCCTTTGTCATCTAAAACATGATATATTAAATTTCTTTTTGTCTTTTAAGCTTCGTGGGATTAGGAATAAAATACATAAACTGAGGGACAGTAGTAATATTTCCTTATCTAACTACTGTGACTCTGTAGGTTTCTCTTTTCTCAGCTATCTTATTTGCAAAACAGTGATTCCAATTAGAGATGAAAAACGCATACAGTTAAAAAATAAAAGGTAGCAGACTACTGCTTGTAATGATTACCTTAGATAACCCCGAGCTTTTCCCACTTCTCAAACACGTGCATCATCACTAATGGAATCCACTACAAGATCTCCGATTTGTGGCAAATATGAATAATTATGGTGTTTAAATTTAGAACTATACTCTGAGAATTACATTTTGTATATCTATTGTAACAATTTCCTTCTTAGTGTGCCTCATATAAATGTTTGTTGATTATTTTTCAATTGTACAAATGGCAAAAAGTAGGAAGTAGGTGTGTTAGTGGGGTTTTAAAGTCCAAGATTTCCTGATTCCCAGTTTATTCATGAGATCATCATCCTGATGACTCAATTGCCTCTTGAGTCCTCTGAACATACTGACGGGAAATGTGCAGTTTCCTCTTTTTCATAAACCGTCATAGAATAATATTTAATATTAAATTGAAAAATTTTTTATTTAAAAATTTAATTTTCCAACATGATAAACTGATGCCTTTTAATATAATTACTTCAGAGTTAACTTTCCTGGGTGAAAATGAGCATACTATGCTTTTCTTTAGGTAATTCTTTTCCATATTTTATCATCAAATCAAATGATGTATATACCACAATTTGATTGAATAATGCTCACAGTAAACACCAACAATGGGTACACTCAGCTCTGGATTGAAAGCAGCGTAAATGCAGCAGCTGTTCTATGCAAGAGGCTAATTATGCATGATAAGTGTCTAATTGGAGAGCAAACACAAAGCTCATTTCATCTAAAAAGCAATGAAATTGGTGTGACACTCAATATTTCTCTTATGGGTTTTTCAATTGACCTTACTAAATCTGAAAATGAGGACTGAGTGAATGCCACTCTATACTCTTGGCTCTGGCATCAAGGAAGGGGGTAAATTTTCCTTTGAGAAGGGCTTATGACTTGTGCATGCAGCTGAATGCTTCTGAGTACCTTACTATCTAAATAGGATTTCTTGGTTCTGTACCGAGGTGTTATGCATTGTAACTGAAGGCCAGTTACGTCTTTCCTCAACATCCTTGCAAAATATAAAGGTCCTCAGTGGTGCAAACATGTTGACAGATTCAGAAAATCGACAACAGACTTCTCCTTTAACTACTTGTCTCATACTTCTGAAATATCATGGTTGAATACCTCTGATAAAATAAATATTTTAAGCCGGACTAAATATAAAACGTTACTGATACTGCTGCCTTCTTTACATTTCATAAATTATTTCAAAGAAGCAGCATCTACTTGCACCTGGTTTCTCACATTCTAAGGAGGCCACATTGAGTCATACACCACTTCAGAATCCACAGGGGCCAATCTGCACCGCACCGTGGTCTGTAGACACCCAGCTCTGTGATAACAGACAGTACTTCCGTCTTGCTCATCATTCTGCCTGAAATGTCTATCCCAGTACCTGGCACATAGTTGGAAACCAAAAGAATATGTTTTGGGTAAGAGAATGAATGGGTGGAAAGAGAACAATTATGGTTATCCAATTGCTTTGAGCTCTAATGATGTCATACGTAGGTAATGGGGTGGGCAATTTCTTATGATTTCCATTTTTTCTAATCATTTTTGTGTTTTCTACAGAGGATATAGCATAACATATCACACATGATGAGGGGAGACCCTTAGAGGCTTAAATCATCCAGGTTGATGTGCTATCACCGGGTAAATGGCGTGACCACTTCGAAGAAAGAACACATACTTTTGAAACAGATAGACTTAGCCTTGTATCCCAAGATTCTTGAACTTTCTGACCCCCAGGTCCTTTGTCTTAAAATGCTCACCGTGAATAGTTGTCTTATTAGATGAGAAAATAAATATAAGCTCTCTAGCATCATACCAAACAACATATAGTAGGTCTGGATTACATACTGGCTACTCAACTCCCCTTTATAGCTATATATAGATTATGGATAAAATATATAGAGAGATATATTTATATAGAGATAAATTACAGCTATATTTTATCGAGAATTTGAAGGAAAGAATTCTTAAAAATGTGTTAAAATGTAACCTTTTTTAACTTCACTGTAACCTGTGAATTATGCGTCATTCTGCAGTTTTCACTTACAGCTTTGGACGGCCTATCACTGCTTATTTGATCTAGTCTTTCTACAAAACATATAAACTGACTCTTGCCTTAGATGAACTCATCCAAATTAGGCATAGACACATAGACATAGACTTACAGCAAGAACAGAAACAGTTACTTAAAGGAAATCAACATTAAACTCAATGGGCCATATTAAGCCTACACTGAATGCACCTGAGCTGCACTCTCCTTTGACAGGGTAATTGTAGGGCCGAGGAGTGAGGCTGAAGGCTGAAGTGATTGCACAGATGGTGGGAGGGTGGAAGACAGGTGTTTGAATAGACACACTCTTCCCACTAGGTCTGTCCAACTCAATGATTCTCAATATATTTTTCTTGCCCCACAAGTTCCATTTTTATTCATATTGGTTCTGCAGATGGCCACTGACTAAACAATACAAAAGACAGTAGACTATGTTTAAATATTAAACATGACATTGACATGGGCTGATCTAGTTATTGGAAAGATAATTGTGTACATTTGTGATGAGAGGAGTAAGTGTTTAATGCCATTAGTGGACATGAATTCTGAAAGCTACGAGCAGGTTTGGCTGCCAGAAGAGAATCAGCAAGTTCTAACAACTCTATTTGATCAATTATATTAGAGTTAACAGTGCATTGTCTTCTCTTGTCCCTATCACCACCAGAAAGGAACAAGCATGAGTGATAGCACAGCTTATGTCAGTATCTGTAAAATAATATTTTGGCTTATAGGGAGACAACTGGAAGCTGAATTAGATTGAATCTGGCCCTGCTGGAGACCACTTCAACCTAATTGGCAGCATTTGGTCAAAAGTCCTTGAGGCAGTCATCCAGAGATGTTTGAAACCATTCATGGCTCTGAGGAGTATAGATTTTGGATGCCATTGTGTCAGAATAGAGCTTGAGGGACTGGTGACTAGCCTGAAAAGGGCTGCAATTGCACATCAGGAGAGGATAATATGAGACTTACTCTGAAGAAAGTAATGTCAACGAAGTAGAGAACTAAAGATATTAATTGTCACTTTTATTTTATACAAAGTGCTAATAATGCTTCTCTTTATTCCAACTACATTCTGCCTTTCAGCTAGATTTCATCTTAACTAAAAAGGAGTGCAAATCCTCTGCTTACAGCAGTTGAAAAGGTTTTGTATACTGAGCATCATATTGCTTTCATGGAGGACAGCAGGCACTATTTTACATATGGAAGACTCACAGGCTTGCTATTTCTATCCCTACTATTGGTGCTGCAAAACAGAGTCCATTCAGAACGACGCTAGCCAGCTGGGAAGCAGAAGGGATTCTCTCTCTCATCTCTGCAAATAAATGCATAGAAAGTATTGCATGTGCTCTACCTGAGGCTGACTCCTTCAGATTGTAAACAAGTCTAGGATGTTGGAAATGCAAAACTCGTTTACCCTTCATCCAACATGTTGAGTGCATTTCACGTGGCAGGAACCATGGCGGGCACTAGAGAAAGAGTGATGGGTAAGATGGAGCTGGCCTGTTTTCATAAGACTTACAACCAGCTATGGGTCAGAGACAGCAAACAAATAGGTACACAAATAAACATTAAAAAATAGAGCTGTGACTTGATGTGTAGAAGAAATAAAACATGCAATGGGCACATGTAACAGAATGACCTGGTCTAAGCTGGTCAGGCAAAGCTTCTCTGAAGAAAACAGTATTTATGCTGAGACAGGAAGCATGAGTATTAGTTAACCTGATGAAGAATGTGGAAGAGCATTCCAGTTTTGAGACTGAATTATGTGAAGGCCCTGGAATAGCATATCTGAGAAGAAAAAGGAAGATCAGCATATTTGAACATAAAGATGAGATATACAGGGGCAAGATAGTGTAAGTCCTATAGGAACTTAGGTTTCTTTCTTTTTTTAAAAAAAAAATGTTTATTTTTTTCGGAGGTGCATCATATTTCAAATTCTGTATACGTTACATCATGTTCACCACCCGAACACTAATTATAGTGCACCCCCTCACATGTGACCCTAATCACACCTTTTGCCCTCCCCCCCTTCCCCAACGGTAACCACCAGTCCAATCTCCAATGCTATGTGGGTTTTTTTTTTTGTCGTTTTTATCTTCTACTTATGAGTGAGATCATATGGTATTTGACTTTCTCCATCTGACTTATTTCACTCAGCATAATACCCTGAAGGTCCATCCATGTTGTCACAAATGGCCAGATTTCGTCATTTCTTATGGCTGAGTAGTAGTCCATCATGTATAAATACCACATCTTCTTTATCCATTCGTCCCTTGATGGGAACCTAGGTTGCCTCCAAGTCTTGGCTATTGTGTATAATGCCGCAATGAACATAGGGGTGCAAGTATCTTTATGCCTTTGTGTCTTCAAGTTCTTTGGATAAATACCCAGCAGTGGAATAGCTGGATCATAGGGTAGATCTATCCTTAATTTTCTGAGGATACTCCAAACTGCTTTCCATAGTGGCTGCACCAGCTTGCACTGCCACTAGCAGTGAACAAGGGTTCCCTTCTCTCCACACCCTCTCCAACATTTGTCATTTCCTGTCTTGTTAATTATAGCCATTCTGACCGGAGTGAGGTAATACCTCATTGTAGTTTTGATTTGCATTTCCCTGATAGATAATGACGTTGAGCATCTTTTCATATGCCTGTTTGCCATCTGTATTTCTTCTTTGGAGAAATCTCTGTTCAGACCTTTTGCCCATTTTCTAATGATTGTTGGTTTTTTTGTTGTTGAGCTGTATTAGTTCTTTGTATATTTTGGATATTAACCCCTTATCTGATATATGGTTTGCAAAGATCTTCTCCCAATTGTTAGGTTGTCTTTTCGTTTTGTTGATGGTTTCCTTTGCTGTGCAGAAGCTTTTTAGTTTGATGTAGTCCCGTTTGTTCATTTTTTCTTTTGTTTCCCTTGCCCGGTCAGACATGGGACTTGAAAATATGCTGCTCAGACCAATGTCATAGAGTGTACTGCCTATGTTTTCTTCTAGAAGTCTCATGGTTTCGGGTCTTACATTCAAGTCTTTAATCCATTTTGAGTTGATTTTTGTGCATGGTATAAGGGAATGGTCTACTTTCATTCTTTTGCATGTGGCTGTCCAGTTTTCCCAACACCATTTATTGAAGAGACTCTCCTTTCTCCATTGTATGCTCTTGGCTCCCTTGTCGAATATTAGGTGTCCCTAAACGTGTGGGTTTACTTCTGGGCTCTTAATTTTGTTCCATTGATCTGTGTGTCTGTTTTTGTGCCAGTACCATGCTGTTTTGGTTACTATGGCTTTGTAGTATAAGTTGAAATCAGGGAGTGTGATACCTCCAGTTTTGTTCTTTTTTCTTGGGAATCCTTTAGCTATTCGGGGTCTTTTATTGTTCCATATAAATTTTAGGATTCTTTGTCTATTTCTGTAAAAAATGTTCTTGGAACTTTGATAGGGATTGCGTTGAATCTATAGATTGCTTTAGGAAGTATGGACGTTTTAACAATGTTAATTCTTCCAATCCAAGAGCACAGAATATCTTTCCATTTCTTTGTGTCTTCTTCGATTTCTTTCAACAATGTCTTATAGTTTTCAATGTAAGGTTTTCTTCTTGTACAGTAGGAAACTACTGAAAAGTTTACATAGAGGCTGAGGGGTGATATTTTTAAAAGTTCACTTCAGATGTGTTGTGGATAACTGGAAAGATAAAAGGCTGAAGTAGAGAAAGGGATTAAAAGACTATCATAACATTTCAGGTGAGAGATGAGAGTGACTTGAACAAGGATGGAGCATTGGTAATGGAGAGAGAAGCGTGTACATAGGTGAATTGACTTTTCTGCAAACTCTACCTGGACCACGTCCTTTTTCACAGCTAATTAGGCCAAAGCCTTTAAATTGTATCTTATTTTCTGGGAAATAATTGCTCCCCTTTTGTAAATAGGCACGGCAATGCTTATAGTGTCAAGAACAGTGTTTAGTACAGCCAGGCACTGCCAGGAAGATTTCAACAATGTGAGGTTAATTCTTGTATGGATAATAATGGATTTAAGTGAAGCTCTATCACTTCTACCCCTTGATAAGGCACCATCTATACTGTTAAAAAGCAAAATTCACCTGGGTAAATTTAAAGATCTAATTGGCTTTATTCAATGATTCTTGAGTCAGGGAGCATCCCATCTAGCAAATAGAAAGGAGTTCTGAAAAGCTGTACAAGACAAAAACCTTTTATAAGCAAAGGGGTCAGGGAAAGAAACTTTCTAGCAGAGAATGGATTGTTTCAGGAAAGGTCACTATCCTATGCAGAACAGAAGGTGTCTTGTTGGGCAGATTACCTCACTAGTGCTGACCAGGTAATTCCAGGCTGATGCAGTAAATGTTACATTCATAGGAGAGGATTGAAACTGCAATTAGATTAGGTATAAAGTCTTGGTTTACTGAGGTGAGACTTAGCACAAGTGACTCAATTTGGGGCCTGTTGTTTCTTTTTTTTTTTTTTTTTTTTTTAACAATTCCCTCCTTTTGTTTAGACTCTCAGCTTACCTGAGAGATATGATCAAAATTTAAGATATTATTGCTACTCCCAGCTACCACTCTGTAGTTTTTGCAGCTTTTATTGATCCTGTGTGATATTCAGAGGTTGTGATGCATTTTTTTTTTTCTTTTTTGGCTGAGTCTCTGTCGCATGCACAGGTCATGACTTCAGGCTCACAATTTTCTAGTTATTTTCTTCATTCTTTTCCTGGTGTTTCAGTCTTAGGGAGATCATTTGCTTGGTGGTTAGCAGCTGTGAACATGTATTTAAAGCTTTTGAGAGAAAACAGCACACCAGGGAGCCTACCATGATTATTATAAGCAGGATAATTCCCAATGTCTGGAGTGCACTTCAGAGCCACAGTCCCCAAGACCTAAACCCATCAAAATGAAATAAGTCAAAGACTGAAGGAGTCATTTTATTAATCCAAGTAACTTGTTCAGTGATTTCATGTGGCTGAGTTTCAACTTCCCCAGAAAATGTTAACCCAGGTGCAGCATGCAGTGTGGGCCACAGCACAGACACTTCCTTGTTCAGCTAAAAGATCATCACGGTCTATCCTATCACCAAGAGCAACCTTCGCCAGAGAGTCTGAAGATTTTGGTGGGAAGCTATCGCTTTGCAGCAGATTCTGCAATATTTTTGAGAGTTAAGGAGAGATTCCTAATCATAGCCTCATTTGTATTTACTCCTAACCAGGGCAGTAGAGACCTATCAAAGGAAGCCAATCCTGAATTATGAATGCCTCCTGGTGGGTCCTTTGTACTTTGACAAAGTAAATTCAGGGAAGTTGACCATTGAGGTGAGTCAGTCTGTTTGTGAACAGTTAGGTAACCTAAGAGGCATTGCCCAGCTATGCACCAGTCATTCAGGCATTTGTATGCCCAAGGAGAATGATAACTACCACAGACAAAGATAAACCCTATTGGGGCAGAAACCACTCCTGCTAAGGTGGCACTGTTAATGGACAGACTAGAGTTTTTGATGACAAATCCAACAGTCTGAAAAGTTATTGCCCTTAGCAATGGCCTGGAAGATACGAGTGACAGCATTATTTTTCCAGGCCAAGCCAGAGTAAAGGAAAGAAAGAGAAGAAGAAAGGGTTTCATGTCAAAGTATGGAGTCTTGATCTAGCATCTCGAGAGGAAGCAGTCTACCTTGATCTTGGCTTCTTCTCTTCCTACTCAAATTGATTTGGAGGTCTCCAGCATTTGTTCAGGACCAGATGGCAGGTGAAGCAGATACACCCTTCACACTGTGAGATGTGTACCTGATTTAGGTCTCTAAAGTTTGGCTGCCATCTGGGTAGTGAGCAGGATCTGGTATAGTCCCTTCCAGGGATATTCAAGGGAATTCTTTGTTCTTAGTGGTTCCAAATCAGAAGGGTAGGAGAAAATTAGAAACGTTAATTTGGAGAGTTATAGCCAGATATTTGCAGAAACTAGAATTTAGCATCCAGTGTAGTTTGTAGGTATATAACAGAACCTCAAAGACAATTACCAAGACTAGAATCTGATATCTACAAAGGTGCAAACCTAATTTTTCTCTCTACAATCACTGCCATTTTTTTTACCAAAGATAATTACTGTAAAACTAATTTGTTTGCATTAAACTTGGTCTAATTATTTACAAAGTGCAACAAGAATAGTGTTGACCATATAAGCTCTTTTTAAGACTACTTTATCAAAACTTTTCATAAGGAATCTCAGATTGAACTCTTAAAAGCCTTTGAGGCCAAGAAGCCAAGCCAAGATTTTGCCTGTAATACCTGTAGTTTGTGTGAATTCTTCTTTTTTTGAGGTCCTCCCAAATATCTTGAGGTTCCTTGGCTTGCCAGGAAGTGACTTTCATTAGTCATGTGGTTAGGTTACTGGTAACCCTGTAAGCAAGGTACCAGGTTGATTTTTTTTTTTTTTTTTAAAGCAGTTCCTTAAAGCTATCTGGTCATATCTGAGCCTATGCACATCTCTCTCAAACTTGACACTTTGATCAAAACCTTAGTAATATAGCCAATGTTTCCAGTTATATCCTGTTACAAGGAGAACAGATTCTTATTGAACTTATGCAAATAGATATGTTGCCATGAAAAGAATACTCACATGTTTCTGAATTCTGGAGTGACCAGACAAGGAGAAAAAGTAAATGTTTCATCTTTGTTTACAAAGGTATACTTTACCAAATTTCTGTAAGTCATAGATAGTTTAAGAGAAAAAGCCTTTTTTTAAAATCTAGAAAACAGAACATTAAGCAGTGTTTCAAACAAAAAGTCATAAAAGTTACAATATCCTTCTCGGTTCTCTCAGCTCCACGTAATTAGTACTTGTTCTGCTTAAATCCAGTTTTTCTGTTAGTTCTGGAAATTCTTACCCAGGTCAGTTTTACGATCTTAAAGTTATCAAAAACCTGTACTTGTCAAAGTCCATTCCATGAATCTCCTTGAAGATAAAGCACTTTTGCAGGAACACTTTTGCAAAAATATCGGAGTAAAAAATAACTCTCTGTAAATAAAGACTTAAAAATGCACATTGTTAAAGATCTATGAGAGTTTATTTGATAAGAAAGTGTAGTTATTTCTGTGCTATAAAACATTTTAAAATAATAACTGGAATTATGACTGATAAAATTATACCAGGACATATCAGATTTCCAGGAGTTACACACAATTTCTGGAACACTTGTAACATATACCTATACAAATACAACATAAAGAAGGCTTAATATTACTTCTTATTGGACAATGATTCTCATGTAATCTAACATATGAAATAAGCTTACTTAGTTTACATCTTTCTTTTTATAATGAGAGAGAACAAATATTTTGAGATGTTCCAGAGGCCCTCTGGAAAATCTAAAGTAACTTCTAGGTCAAAAAGGCTTCATTTAGAATTTGACATTTTGGGGAAGTTTGCCAAAAAGTATCCAAAGATTTTAAAAACACTTGGTCCAGTAGGATCATGGGTTACCATGAAACAGTACTTAGTTATCCATTTAACCAGAGGGACAATTAAAGACTTTGCAGGTAAATACAGAAAGTTAAATTGTTGTAAAAAGCAAACAAACAAACAAACAAACAAAACACCCTTAGCTCTTTTAATAGAGAAAACTTAATTTTCTTAAGTAATAGAAGACTTGATAAAGACAACATGAAACACAGGAAGTTATTTTGACAAAACATGGAATCTTTGTTTTTTAGGCAGATTACTGAAAAGAAAGAAAAGAAAATCTTTGTTTACAATTTTTTGTTAAGAGCAGACCCACAATCTAAGAAAACTTTGTATTTTTAACTAAAGAAAGAAAATTAAGGCTTAGTCTCACATAAGTACACTATTGATATTAAAACTGATTTTAAAAACCCTTATAACAAATTTATTTAATCTCATCCAACTTGACCACACATAAAATTCCTTTCCCAAGCTTCTTTTTCCACAAACCTTCTATAATTATTTTTTTTAAATTTGGATTTTGTCAATGTTTTTCCTCTTTTCCATTCTGAAATAACCTGTCTCACTTTAGGAAAGAATTATTTTCTTTTCCCTCAACAAAATTACATCTCCATTCCGTATGCCTTCTTTTACCAAAAACACACATCCTACTTTTCTTGCATATGGAGATGTTTCTGCTATTAGTTCTAGTAGCTTTAATTACTTATATGAGAATTTTTAACCCCTAAAAACCTTAATTTCTAGTGAAAATAAAGAAGGAAACAATTGTGAGCTGTCTTTTACATTAGCATTCTGTGGCTTGGAAAATTTTTAAATGCTCCTTAAAATTTCTGGAAACATATGCTTTCTTACAGCAAACTTTTCAATGAGGCACAAAACATATTCACTCACAGAACCAAACATATTTAGTTCCTCTGTAAAAGGAAGCCATATGTAGACAAACATATTCAGTAATTAATATTTCACTATTTTATCTTATTGGAATTAATCTAGATATTTAATGACTATCTATAATTTAATTTAACTTAGCAAAACTTTAATGTTTCAAGTTACCAAAAAGATTTGGGGAAATTATTTAAAAAGTTGACCTAAAAGCTTTTATCCCACTTACATCTGTTTAATTCACTTATTCTTAACAATTATGTTTAGAATACTTACAAAAATTTTCCTATACCAAGTTATTTTTCTAGGTGGAAAATTTTATAACAGAGATAACACAAAAACTTATTTGACTAATAAAACCAGGTAGAGTAAAAGTTCTATGCCTGCATTATGTTTAGTGTTGATAACTCTAAAGACATATCATAATTAGCTTTAATAATGAATATTTTCCTGGATCACATGAACCTGAAAAGCATTTGTGACAGTTTTTATATTTCTGAGAGTTTTAGGAATTCTTAATTCATATAAGTGCTAGTTTGTTTTTAAGCCAATTAAACAGAGATCTTTTCAAAATTAATTTTGGCAATACCATCCAGAGGTGGAAAAATACCAGACATTTACAGTATATGTATATATATACACATATATACACACATAACATATATACATATATATACATATATAAACACACATAAACATACATACAAATGTAAACAGAGACCTCATAGCTTTTGTTTTGCAATTTTATCCATGAATCAGGTACACAATAATACAAAACTCATTAGTTATAAAAGAACAGTTGGTATAAATTAAGTTTATCTGCTCAGATGGCTAAATCTTTTTCTACTAATATTTGTGGGGAAAACACTTAAGATTTGTATTTGTCCTTGACAGGTAATCTTATGGAAGCTGTGCATTAGATTTTGGGTAAGGGAGATTATATAGCAGTTAGTATTTTAAAAAGCCTCTCCCCCTTTTTTCTTTATTCCTCGGAATTGGGGATGGTTTAGATAAGAGTTCCTGGGGAAGGCTGGGTAAAACATTTACATCTTAAAGGCACAGGGAAAGGATGCAGGTTCCTTCAAGAAGAACTTTTATTTCCTAAGGCCAGAATTTTTTATTTAACTATTTTGTGGAGGTCATATTGGCTTACAGTATTGTGTAATTTCAGTTGTACATTATTATATATCAGTTTCTATGTAGGCTGTGTCATACTCACCACCAATAGTCTAGTTTTTATCCATCACCATACTTATGTGCCCCTTTACCCCTTTCACCCTCTCTGCCACCCTCTTCCCCTCTGGTAACCACTAATCTGTTCTCCTTATCCATGTGTTCGTTTATCTTCCACATATGAGTGAAATCATACAGTGTTTATCTTTCTCTGTCTTGTCTGGTTTATTTCACCTAACATAATACCCTCAAGGTCCATCCTTGTTGATGCAGAGTTTCTACAATACTCACAAGCCTTTTGGCATAAATAGGTGAGGTTTTGGGATTGGTAGGAAGGATAGGTAGATTTTGATTTGTTTCCAGAGCCACATTTCCGGCTTTGCAAAAATCTATAAGATAAGGACATTTGCTTTTACTCCTCAAGGAACGGGTTGCAACTTAAACTACAACATAGGTTGATCCACTCACCTAATCACATTATCTTCAGTTTGCTTTTCTATATCAGGGAGAAGACTTCCAATTAAGATCGAAATCAAAAGATTTATGTGTTTTGGATTTAGAGCTGTTTGTCTTTGGAACGTTTTAGTAAATCCTTCCACAAAGGATTTAAAAGGTTTTTTCTTTCCCTCTGGGTACATAGGTTTATTTTAGCTTAGGAGAGAAGGCCTAAAAAAAGTTCTTATTCAGGCTTTGAATATCAGCTTCCACTTTGGTCAACTTCTGACCACAGAGCTACTTAAAAATATTTTTAAAAATATCTTGTCAGTTTTCAGCCAGGACAAACAGAAAGTATTTCTGGCAGAATAGAACAACCTCCCTTGGATTAAGAGGCATTCCTAAAGAGGGTGTAAAAATATTTTATTTTACTCTCTTGACTGGATACTACAGACAGAGATTTGGGAGAGCTGACTTTAGTAAGAAATCTTACCCTTCTCTGGCTTCTGTCAGTTTTCCCAGGATCCCATCTGTAGGCTCTGGTATCCACCAGAATTTTGGCAAGGTTTTTTATTAATTTTAATTTTAGTTTCCCATTGGTTGTTTAAGGGAATAACGTAGCAGTCTATTAGAAAATTCCTATGAGTCTCATCAACCCTGGGAGAGGCCCACATGGGGGCTCTCCTTAGAGGATAGATGTGGAGATGTCTATAAGGCCACTAACTTGGTGGACTTTTGTTTACGGTCATGGAATCTCTTCAGAGTTGAAAAACGATTCTGACAGAAGATTACTGGAATGAGTACTCAAGTAAAGGAGGATAGAAAGGAACAGTAGGAGTTACATCAGTCTTACAGTCTTTTGTTTTAGGTACCTCTTATATCTTTAATTTTTCATTAGCCTTTTGCAGTGAATCTTTCAATGAAGATATTTTGGAATTTTGAAGTCTTTTGGAGGCTTCTGCATACCAATTAAAATAGGTATCCCATTCTGTTTGTTTGATATGGGAGCTCTCACTTTCAAGTGCATTTCTTAAGTGATCTTATCTAATTGGAACATTCCTCATAATGGCCATTGTAATTTCCCTGAGGGCTGGCAGAAGTTTGGTAGCTTCAGCTACCCTAGCTGTAACTGGAGTTCAACCTACATTTCTGTCCAGCCATATCTATGCAAATGGATTGTAATCCACATTTCTACCTTGCCATATTTTGGAGCCCCCAACCTGACAGTTACCAAGCCAAGCTCTCAGGACACAAAACAAGTTTAGTAAGATTTTGCCATTTTTGTAGATATTTATAGCTTCTGGGACCATAGTTCTTAGACATAAGATAAGCAGTTGTGCTGGAATGTGGTGCACTTGACTCCTTGAGCTTAAGAATCCCATTCTTTTTTAGCTAAGCCTTTGGGTCTCTTGGAGCCAAACTAACACCTAAGGGGGACGTGCAGCTAAGTTGGAGACTATATGGTGTTCTACAATGTACCTCGTTGCACACAAATTTTCTTGAGGTTAGTGGGTGACTTAGTGTCATTCTAACTTGTTCTGTGACCAACTTATCCTAAACATGGGAGTCTTAGCATTAGTTGCCAAGAACTCGTAACAGCTTTTATGTGCTCAACCCATGCCCACCAATTCATGGCTTTTGGCTTCCAAGATTCTTGTTAGCAATAACCTGTACCTAATGTGCACATTAACATACCAGCACTAACAATGAGATATTACTGCAGTATGGCCCATAGAAGGCCTTGTGTGCTTCACCAGCAATTCCCAATGTGGAATTACGGATTTGGGAAGAGACTGAACCAGCAGACCCCAAAAAATGGGGACTCTGGACTGATTCCAAACAAATGAGGAACTGCAGCTGCCACCAGGAGTTCTCAATATGGAATCTGGGGACAGAACCAAGGGCTGGGGTTTCCAATCAAATGGGGCATTGTGGACGGAACTGCCAGTAGTTCCAAACGTGGAACTGACTGGAAAGCCAATTAGATCCGGTGCTCAATGCAAAAAGAGTGGAGCTCAGAACTAAGAGAAATTTACCCATGGTCTTCGGAAACAGCAGGAAAGACAGAGAAGGCAAAAGGTTTGTGAGTACCATGCCTGTGTTTCTTTTTGTCCCCAAAGCCATCAGAAGTTTTCCTTCAGATCTCCATGCTGCCAGAAAAATCTGTTAAAGCACAAAATTCAGCTGAGTAAAGTTAAAGATCTAATTGGCTTTATTCAACAATTCATGAATCGGGCAGCATACCATCTAGCAAATAGAAAGGAGCTCTGAAGAGCTGTATAAAATAAAAGCCTTTTATAGGCAGAAAGCAGCAAGGAAAAGAAGTTTCTAGCAGAGTGGATTGTTTCAGGCAAGGTCACTTTCCTACAGGGGACAAAACCTGTTGGGCAGATTACCTCATCAGTGCTAACCAGGTAATTCCAGATTGACTGGTTAATGTTCCATTCTCGGGAGAGGCTGAAACTGCAGTTAGGTTAGGTGTTAAGTCCTGATTTGCTGATGTGGGGCTTAGCATAAGTGACTCCATTTTAGGCCTGTTGATCTTTTTATTTTTAAAGATTTTATTTTTTCCTTTTTCTCCTCAAAGCCTCCCGGTACATAGTTGTATATTCTTCGTTGTGGGTCCTTCTAGTTGTGGCATGTGGGATGCTGCCTCAGCGTGGTTTGATGAGCAGTGCCATGTCCGCGCCCAGGATTCGAACCAACGAAACACTGGGCCACCTGCAGAGGAGCGCACGAACTTAACCACTCGGCCACAGGGCCAGCCCCAGTTGATCTTTTTTTAACAATACATTTTATATTGAAAATAATTGGTTGCATGTAAAGAATAAAATTATAACTATAATTTAATAAGATTAAATGAAACAAATAGATGTTTCATAAATAACAAACCACCAGAGTTATAAACAATGTGAATTTTATTTAGACCACAAATCCTTCTTTACCTAGAGAACTGACAGTGGCTAATCCATATCTTAATCATTTGTACCCTGTCTCTTTATCTTAGTCCACTCTTCCATACCGGGCTGTCTCAGTTGTCTGGTGAAATCTCCTGCAATTTACCACCTTTCTTCTGTGCTAATTCCTCTGTTCTCTGCTTTTCCCTTATATTTCCTCCTTTTTCCTGCTGACTTAGTAAGCATTCTCTTTTGCTCTGCCATTTGCTTTGACCTGTACCTTCTTTTCCTCTGCTGTACACTGCACAGATTTCTTGCCCTCTCCTGTTCTTTGCTCTTTCTTCTTTTCTACCCTCACTCATGATTTCTCTCAGTAAACTCTGCTACTTTTAACAGGAGAGAGGGAAGTTAAATTCCAAGCTTACACAGTTATGAATGAAGCCTGCGTCTTGAATGAAGTTGAGAGGAGCAGCTGGTTGGGTGAACCAGAGAGCACTAGCCCTTCTTCTGGGAAACAAAAACATGTGATGTAGCAAGAGATTTCTCAAGGTGCTATCAGCCAAATTTTTTTTTCTAGAAGTTAGCCGCGATGCCTGAGTTCTACCATTAAAGCTACTCCTTTGGATGAAGGCATTTATTACCAGATAGAGGTTAAATATTAGCACATTTTTGATAAGCTATTATCATCACACATCCAGTAAGTTGTGAGGTAACCACACAGTCACAAGAGATCAGAGTTTTAGAATTGCAGGGGATATTAGAAAAATTCAAATAGCATGTTAATTTGCAAGAGTAATTAGGTATCACCTACCAAGGAGGAAGACTTACGGCCATAAAATTAAGGACAGATTCATTTCTATGGGATAGAGAGGAAAGGGCAACTTGAAAGGAGTGGAGAGTGACTCGGCCATCCATGAGGCCCCTGGGAAGACGAAGGCCATCACAGTGAAGCACCACAAAGAACACAAGTGGTGCCCACTTTGTATCTGGTGCTAAAAGATAAACCAAGTCATATTAAAAATGTTAAGAGTTTAAGCAAAAATCGATTCAAATTGGGCAGCATCCACTCTAGCAGATAAAAGGGAGCACTGAGGAGCTGTAAAAAATGAAAAACTTATAGGCAGAAGACAGCAGGAGCAAGGAGGTTACAATAGGCAAAAAGTAGGTTAGTTATTGCAAGGTAACTTTTCTTTAGGGGATTGTAGGAGTCTATCAGGCAGATGACCTAACTAGTAGTGATGAGGCAATTCCTGATTGACTGCTTTAAGATTCCACTTCTGGGAGAGCGAAAACTATACTTAAGTTAAGCGTTGGTTTAGTGACTTGGGCTTAGCATAAGCAACTCCATTTCGGGCCTGTCGACTTGTTTTTTAACACTGGGCATATTGGGGTGCAGGACAAGTTGTGTACAACTTGGAAATCTGAGACCATGTTCACTCACTTGTGAATTTTAGCTGCCCAAATCCCAAAAGTCA
Source organism: Equus przewalskii (assembly GCF_037783145.1). Taxonomy (NCBI): domain Eukaryota; kingdom Metazoa; phylum Chordata; class Mammalia; order Perissodactyla; family Equidae; genus Equus; species Equus przewalskii. The sequence goes on from NC_091832.1 coordinate 85,825,444, forward strand.
CAGAAAAAGTATGAAGGCTTGAAGTCATTTATGTATTCATTCATGCAACAAATAATTATTAGGCTTTACTTTGCATTAGGCATTGTTTTTGACAATAAGAATGCAATCATGAACAAACAAAGTTTCTGTCCTTAAAGAATTTGCATTCTAGTGTAGGAGGCAGATACTAAGCCCCCAAACAAATAAATGTACCACTACTGCTATTACTACTATTATTAGTTATGATTACCACACTACTAATGGTGATAATTAACACATATAATGCTTACAATTGGCCAAGCATGGCTCTTATTCTCTTCCATATGTTAATTCCCTTAATTCTCACAACCCTCTTTTAAGGTAGGAACTATCATAATTCCCATCTTACAGATGAGGCAAAAATAGGTTAAGTACCTATTTGTTCAAGATCACATGGCCCTAAGTGGAAGAGTTATATAATGTCAATGATGAACATTTTGAAGAAAATTAAGGTCAATTCATCCCATCTACAGATCTGGCTGATGAAAGTAATATAATTTAGACAGTAACAACATAGTCTTTGGAATCTGATTTCTTGGATCAATGCGCTATATCTGAGCTCTGTGACTTTAGGCAAATTACATCATTTATTTTGGGCCTCATATTTCTCATCTGTTAAATGGGGATAATAAAACCTAGTTAGAAGGGTTTCCGTAAGCTTAAAATAAGGTTAAATTATGTCATGACTGTAAAGGACTTAACACAGGCCTGGTGTACAATACATACATGGAAATTAAACAACAGGGTTTGAAGCTCAGCAACAGCACAAACTAAGTGAGGAGAAAACAAATTGCTTGTGGCTACGTGTTTCTGGGACAGGAAATAATTGCGTTTCTGTAAGGATTTAGTAACTCTAAGGACTAAGAAGGAATGTAGGAGATTCAGATCTTTCCAAGGGAAATGGACTCTTTCAAGAAATGATGGTTCTTGGCAGATGTGTGAGGGTAGAGGCTCCCTGAGGAGCTCAGACTGCCTAGCAGGAGGGAGCAGCATGCAGTGGGAGGGCTGGGAACATACATTCCACAGAGGGAGCTCTGAAGCTGGAAGGATCACACAGCCTGCCTTGGTCAGTCATAGAACACAGGGCTGCAAGAAAAAGGGCTGGGCCAGCCTGGAGCCTTATTATTGAAAGACATCTCACCTGGCAATGCATAGGTGGCTCTTTATACAGATCTAAGAGGAGAGAACTTGGCCTGAAGCAACAACGTCTATTTTCATTAGTTTTATTCAACCTCGTAATCCTCTGTTTTGCTTTTCCTGGACTGACTCTGTTCAGCAGGAACCTAGATGGTATTTCCCATTATTGCAATATGAAAAAAAAAATTAATTGTCGCTAATGTGTTCCTCAATTTCTTTCTCCTTCCTGTAATCATGTTCCTTGCTTATCAAACACTTCTGCTTCATTATTAACAATCCAACATGTGGCCAAGTTCTTTCAAAGGATATCTCTGAGAGACAAGTTATTTTTAGCTGGTTGGTTGGTTGGTATACTGAAAAAACACAGATCTTGTGATACCAGTGATTTTCTCAGTCCATCAAAAAGACTTTAGGACCTATGACCTCTGCCCAAGGTCAAAATAAAAAATGTTTATTGCGGGTGTTAGAATGTTCATTGTCATTGCAGTCAATGCTCATGGTTTGGAAGTGAAGATGAAAGGATTTTTATACTTGATTTTGTCAATACTATCATCTAACATTTTTGGAAATCCATTTAGCTTCTTTATGAGATCCTTGTTTCAATGGTAAATGAGGATATTAAGGGTCCTTAAAATTAGTGGATTAGACTGTAGTGTGATTTTCAATAGAATTTGTAACTTGCACTGAGACATTCAATCAAGTGAGAATAATTTAATGCAATAACTTTATGGAGACAGGAGGCAGGGAGAGTACAAAGTAAACTTTGCTATGTTATAAAACATGAAGTTTTAACACATGTAATAGCCTTAATCAAAAGTTTATTTTAAAAAATAAGCATATTCTTTCAAACCACTCTTGATAATATTAGTATACTTGTGAACTATACTAGCTGAAAAGTGCTAAGGGAAGAATTCCCACATATTTACCATAATCAATATTCACATGTTCAATTAATTGCCTAAGTATGTGTGACTCTTCGTTGAATATCTAAAAAATCCTTGCTGGTGGCACACGTTGGTGAGATCAGCCTTGCTCTTCTTGGTCTACCAGATACCTCTGGCCACTTTTGAACCTTTCTAAATGAGTCAGAGGTAGGCTCCCAATTGCTCTCTTGGCCTCTATTTTTATTGTTATTATTAATTTTTGTCATTTTAAAATTTTTTCTAGCTTTGGCCTCCATATGTTCTCTACACTTGATTCAAATGCCTAATCCTTTTTAGTTAAGTTTCCTGGGACAAATAACCTGGAAGGACTGTCACCACTGAAACTTCAAGTTGTGTTCTTTAACCTACATTCTTACCTATAGGCCTAGGTAGGCGTTCAATAAACATGCGTAAGTCTACTACTAGTCATCCCCAATGGGAGTAATTAGCACTGTCTTCTTTGATTTGAAAGATGCTGTCCTTTGAGTATGAAGTTATGTTGATATGTAATTGATGGAGAATCACCGTTTATTAGAGTGTTCTGATCCACGGCCCTTCAGAGCAGTTACAACAAAAGATTCAAAATGGGAACAACACAAAATAAGGTAAAAAAAATTTTCAGGCAAACCAGCCTATAAACCTGAAGAGGGCTTTGAGTGTCATTGGAGTAGTGGTCTTTTTGGAAATATTCACATTGGTAACTCTCTACTGGACTGATAAGCTTGCAGGCAACATCTGAGTAAAAATTGTTGCCTCTTCAGTATAAAAAAGTCAGTTTCACAGTAACTTTTCAAACTTTTTTTGATGAGTTTCTAGCAAAGCAAAAGCCTCATTCTCTATTTTAAAAATTTTTAGTATTAGAAGAAACATATCTTCATAGGACAGGATGATATGGGTGTGGGTATTTGACAAGCTAGTTTTTCTCTTTGAAAGAATTACATAAGAAACACTGAAAAAAATCACTGTGGCTTGGTCGGTTCACCTCAGCCAAAAATTACTGCCGCATTTAGCACAGTCGGCTCTGAATAAATAATTGTTGAATTAATGAAATGAAGTAGTGATCCATGAAGTGTAGAATCTGCAAAGTATTTTGAGCTTTTGGAATATGAAAATAGATACTCATTTGACTTTCTCTTTTTCTCCTAAGTTTATTGGAGCCCATTCTCTGTAACTTAAGTGTTACCTAAGCTGACTCTGCCTCTCTCTCCATCAAGGCCAACAGTGTGCTATGAAAGGGATAGTGGCGGCACCACATAGCTCAGGAATGTCTTTAGTTCTTGCCCTGTGTTCTGAATGTTCTTGCTCTGGCCTAAAATACCAGCTTCTCTTCTGTTGTTTGATCTCAGTTATACTTCTTGTCCAGACACTGCTGTCCACCTGGTTTTAAATTTAGGTCTCGGCTTTGACTCCTTTCTTGAACTACCACAAACCATAATCTGCAGAGTTGCCCTGCCCCGTGTTTGTGCCTTATCCAAGCCCTAGGCCTTAGCCCACTGGGTATCCACCTAATGGAAGGGTTGTTTGAACATCAGTCTCTACGTCTCTTTCTTATCCCTCCAATATCTGTGATAGTGGCTGGGCATGCCAGGATTACTTAACTGACGGTGTAACTGCGTGAGATATTTCTTCTGGAAACTTTAGACCTCTGACACACTCAGAGCTTGAAATCACAGGCCTTCAGACTCCTGCTTCTCTAGAGAGTCAGCTAAATATGAAGATGGCGCCTTGCCTTCAGCTGAGATCAAGTGGCCAGCTGTGTCCTGAGGCTCAGTAGTGCCCTCCACAGTGGGTGATCTGAGTATTTCCAGTAGGACTGGAGTCTAAGCATTTTAGCCAGAGCTCTCCAAGACCACAGCCTGGTGCTCAGAAATTTACTGGCAAATAGAGACCCTGCCATCCTTTCTCCATCAAAAAGTGTATCTCTGATATCTTGGTTTCCAGCTGGACTTAGTCTCACTTCCGGCTCTCATGCTCTGCAGGAGAGTGAGAGAAATAGAAGGCAGCTACCCTTCAGCCAGGAGCCCCAGGGCCTCCCAGCAGTATGTGTGGAGGTCCAGGCTGGAAGAGAGAGCCAAGAAGGCCAGATGTGGGCGTCCACCCTTTCCAGTCCTTGTTCATAGAGAGCAATGTTCTGTAGGCTGAAGTCCTGCTCGCAGCAGATCTGTTTCTGTCTCAGGACAGAAGTGATGTAATGAAGTACTCACAAGGCAATATAGAGCAGAAGTCAAGAGCTGGGGTCTTGGAGCCACACTTCTTGGATTCCAAGTCGCATTCTGCATGTGTGACTCTGAGACCTTGAGCAATTTGCTTAAAATCCCTGCAATTCAGATTCTTCTTTGTAAATTGAAACTTCATTATTCAACAATTATTTATTGTGCTACTTCTCTGGGAAGAGTGCTATTTTGGGGCCTAAGGATACAGCTGTAAACAAACTAGATAAGTCCCATGCCACCGTGGAACTTAAGTTCTAGAGGGGAAATAGACAATGCACAAATAAAAATATAACATCAAAGAGATAAGAGCTATGCAGAAAAATGAAAATGAAGCATGGTAAGAGAATAAAGAGTGATGTGGAGTATTTTAGTTGGAGTAATTAAAATAGTGTTCTCTGAGGAGATGACATTTTACCAGAGGTCTGAATAAAGTGAGAAGTGGGCTAGGTACGTAACTGGTGTTCCTATCAGAGAAAACTATGAGTGCAAAGGCCCTGAGGCTGAAGTATGCTGAGATAGTGACATTACCTACTAAATACAATTGTTATGAGGCTAAATGGGTTAATTCATTTAATAACTTTAAATGGAACCTGTACATAAATATTTCTTGATAAACGCTAGTTGTTAGTATTATCAGACTGCTTCATATACTCTGGCCCAGCTAGTCCAGTTCCTCAGCTGACCTGAGGCCACCATGTTGTTTGGGGACGCTGCTACCTGCTGCTTCCTGCTAGTAAGACTAGTAAGTGTGTGTAACATGTTGAGATGCTGGTGCTGTATCTCATCTTCTGCCATTCTTCCTCCTGTATCTTGGGTTCTACTGGCTAGACCTCTATTTAGCTCCCTAAATCAATTCTGCCTTCTGCTTTATACAAGATTTCTGTCACCAGTACTGCCCAGGTCTCCTGCCAGGTCCAAGCCCACTCTCCACCACAGTGCCAGGGATGTAGGACAATTGTGTGTCTTAAAGGGAGATGTCTCTAGACACAGAAGATGGTTCCCAAAACATGTTTCACTGGGGCCTGTGTTTTTGTCAAATGGCTACCTCCCTCTTTGAGCCTAAAAGATGCATAGAAGAATAAAACCATCAAATTATGGAGAAGTTTATTAGACCACACCTCAGCTCAATGGGGACTCCAGTAATCTTATGAAAAACAAATGGACAAACTCCCACAGAGCTGCCACTGCCTCAATGCACTTGTCATTTGAGGCTTGTAGCTGCTCCCACAGATTCATGGCCTTCTGAAAGAGCTTTGTTGAATTATTTGTGATTTTTCATTTTTTATAAAATTATACTTCTGGCTTCCTGCAACCTTGTCCTTATTGGGGAAAGTGACAAGTGGAAAATGGCCTTCTAGTCATGCCTTAGTCTGGCTGTGCACACAGTGGTACCATTTGGTCTAATACTTGATTAGACCAAAAGTCTGGCTATCTACAGGACTTGCTTAATGAGAATTCTTATATGACCTTCTGTCCCAATACCCTTACATAATCTCCTAACATGACATCCAATAGCCCATAACAATAACGTCAACTACAACAGACATTAATTGTGCGCCTATTAAAAGCCAGATGTTATCTCATTTCAACCTCACAAAAATCCTATGTAACCCAGATACTCCATACATCAGCAAGTTGCAAGATCACACCTCCCGTTAATACTCAAACCACAATAACCTGGGTCTCCATCCATTGTCACTATTGGATGTCCAGCATCTTTACCAGTGTCCTTTCCATGAATTTCTTGGAACCCTTTGAAATTCTTCCCATCCCCAACCCTGGCTATCTATGCCATGTTGGTGTGGCTTTGGGACAATCTTGGGCTTTTCTGCAGGTCTCCTCTTCCCACCCAAGACTTGCTGCACCCAAGCAGCAGCTGCAATTCTCCCTAGCACGGCTTCGCCTCAAGTGTTGGCTCCGATGCCTCCCTCATTTCCCTACTGTGATAGGGAAGATTGAGCTTTGATGTTTTAACAAGACTCTTATGATGGTTTTAGGAAACAGAATGAAATAAGACACAAAGGACTTAAAATTAGCTATTAGATATGATTGCTCTGAGTCCTTGGGCTCAAAGTTCTCTGAGGCCCCTTTTGAGACCCAGGCCTCTAAAATATACTGATTTTTCTAGCTTCTTTCTTCCAGCATATTGCAGAGGCCAATGTAAAATTCTGGCAATGAGACTTCCTTGCAAATGTATCTTGTACTCTGAGTCCAAACTTCTTTTTTCTCCAGTTCTAAACAGAGGAACAGTTATTCCATATTATCTAAAACCTAATCCTTGAGCTCTCATTTTCCACCCCAGGTTGAAGAACACCCTTATCTATATCCACAGAGCCTTTCCCTAAGACCTCCGTGAAAGGCAACGCATAAACATACAACAAACCAACATCAGAACAGAATTACTGCCTGTTGACTCACCTCACATACGAGATGTACACAGAACCGCCCCAATTCAGCTTCTGCATTCCCAGCTCAGGCCCTTACAAACATGAGGCTAAGACCAGCTGTCATACCTTCCCAGACAACTTCCAGTCTCTGCTCCCAACCTCCACCATGTTTTGTGCGTATTATCCCATTGAATTCTCACCATAGCCCTATGGAATAGGCATTATTGGTGTGGTTTTTTGTCATTTACTATGCACAAAAAATGGATGAGATTGGAACTATTATTTAGTCCATGTGAGGAAACCCAGATAAGATAGGGAAACCCTGGTTTAGAAAGTTTAAACAGCTTGCTTAACGTGACAGACACTCCTCCACAGAGGGCATCCTGCGTGCTCCGCGCCCCCTCAACCAATGCACCCTCTTTGTCAAGGATAATGTACTACCCTTATGAACTCCTTAGCCAATTCATTAGCTACTACTGTGTCTAATTTGTTTTCTAGCTTTGGAATGGTCTCTTCAGATGTGTAAGCATTTGTCTTCAGATCTACACCCACAGACTAATCACCAAATAAGGCAAACTATCACGGACAACACGGCCCTCATCCCTCGACCTCAGGGTCTTCACAAAGGCCTTCCCTCACTCTTCCATCCACAGAGATCTTCCTTCTCTCTATAGCTATAGGCGTCTTTTATTTTTATTAAACCACACAATGTGGCATTTTATTATTTATTACCAAAGGTCTTTATTAATCACTTCATATCATCTTACATTGTTCTCCTATGGTTTATATTTCTGTATGTGTTGGACTGGTCTTCCACATAAAATTAGAACTCTTGAAGGTAAGGACCATATCTTAAACTTCTTTGATGGTTTCTCCAAAGAATCTAATGTTCTGCTAAGTTCATACAAATTGCTAAATGAATATTGGCTTGATATATTGTTGACAAGAATAAACCAAAAAAGAAGGAACTGGCATAAATAATTCGATAACGTCCTTTAAAATATACACCTTGAACTATTTTTCATCTGACCAATAAATTTATAAGTGCTACAAATTGTCAATGGTAATTCTAGAAGCAAGCAACCAAGTCTTTTTATTTTTATTAAAGAATTTAAAAAGAGATGAATCTCCATAGTTCATAGATAAATGGTGAAAAAGGAAACACACATATGATTTTTAATAACTTGAAAAGGGAGTTGAAATAGTTTCTGAGGGTTTCAAAGTAGTAATTCCCACACGTTAATTGTTAGGTAGTCTTATCTCAACCTCTTCTAAAGTGTCTCTGAATGTCTTTATCATCCACTTCATATAAATAAGTTGAAAATGTGAGCCTGGAAATTATAAAGAAAAAAAGGAGGGTAGGATTTTGGTTTGATTTTGGTGACTAGTGTTTAATAAAGGCAAATCCTAACACTTCTTTTTGAAGCATTTCAGTTTAATGAAGTTCCTTTTAACACACGTTTAATAAAATGTTGAATAAAAAGCTCAACTATTTTACTATATGCTTTGTGAACAGCACTTTCTCTTTCTGCCTTTTCAGAAAACCATGCTGCCTTCTGATTATAAATGATACGTCTTTTTTTTTGTTTCCTAATGTTTCTGGAGTTAAAAAAAATATCTATGGTAAAGTTAAATGTACTTCAGGAACATTAACATATAAAGCCAAAGATGATCTTGCCATGAGCTATTGCTATGCCCTTAAATAATACAAATTTGGTCAAAATCAGATATTGAAGGAGACGACATTCACTGGAGAGTTTTCATTTCTTTCCGATTTTCTTAAAATCCCCAGAAACTTGTTTATTTCAGTAAAGAGCCCACCCCTTTCCAAACACATCAGTCTTTGGAAAGCTTTATTTAAATGCCTCTGCTGAATGAAAGGCTCCTTTCATGCCATTTCAAGCCCCGAAGTACCAAAAGGGTAAATAACTTGAAGTATCATTTTTGACTGACTTGACTTTGAAACAGGCACAGCCTGCGTAAACAGCTGCTCCTCCGACGCGAGATGCTTACCTGCTCTCTAAACAGCTGCCTCCGTTATCTAGTAATATTGGTAACAATGATCAACACCTTAATTCCCTGGATTAATCAGTTAGAGCCAATAGAAAAGGACAAAAACCCATAACTTTTCCACAAACTTAGTTAAATGTCAAGGTTTTTAAAGGCCTAGTTAGCAAGTATATTAGATGAGATATGTCAGTTTCCCAATTTACGACTCTGACTTGTCTCTTGTGATTCCTTATAGCCTCTAGCCATTCTTCTCTTACCTGAGGCATTCTTTGGCAAAAACCTGATGCTTCCAGTCATTCTGCATTCTTGTGTTTCTTCAAAAATAATTGGACAGGCACCTTTCCATAAACAATCATCATTAGTGATATATGGTACACAGATACGAATACCACACAAATAAGTTTCAATGGAATGTCTTGAGCCAAATAGTAATAATTTGGCCCGCGTGTTACAGATGTGATTGACAGAGAGTTAATGCATTTAGCACTTTTCCAGGAGGCTCTGAGCATTAGCTCCTTGATGCTCAGAAAGTCCTGCTCCCAGAAAAGTGACATAGACATTGACCATTGAGTTTGTTGCTATTCAATAGCTGGTTCCGTTTCCAGACTCTATGATTAAAGTCATTATAGGAACTGTCAGCAGGGGGGAAGAAATGGAAACTGTCACAAGAAGCAACTGTCTCAAATGTTAAAGATTCCCATAATGTTTAAGGGTTTTAAATCGGGGGGTTTTAACTTAATGAAGATCCACCTAAATTATAAACCTGCAGACTTCAAATATTTTCTACTAGGTTGATTAACACCACATCCCTCTTTTTTGCTTTTATTTTAACCTTCTTGGAAAAATTCTGAAAAAATCACAATAAAAATGAACCTTTGTTTGTACTAATGGCTATGAACAAAGTTTACAACAAAATGAGTCAACATCTTTTAAGGATCTCTTCTCAGAAGAGGCATATTCTGTGGAAAAGACTGATGAAATGAAAGTTTAAACTGAGTAAAATAAAAGCACATGATTTGAAAGTTTTTAGAATTATTTTTATATTCAAGGACCACGATAACTCTAATATTCAATAGAACACAATATTTTCAATCTGACGATGAGCCTGGACATGTTTACAAGTCCTACTTGTCAAAAGTGCTCCTAGTTATTTTTTCCTAATGTTAAAAATGAACATTCATGATTTATAATTAGGATTTATTATTGTTTTATAATCTTAGGTAGAGAGCGTTGGATATACAGATCATCAAAATGACTCATAAGGTAAACACTTTTTGAAATTCATTAATAAAAAAGGGATTCTAAATACATACATCGTGTTTATTAACACTATTAGATGATCAATTAATATTTTAGCTTATTTTGATTTTGATTGTATTTAAGAACAAATGAGAAGTCCGAGGCACTGTCACAGACCACAGGGACAACGGAGGCATGATGACTAAATGTAATGTGGTATCCTGAATGGGATCCTAGAACAGAAAAGAGACATTAAAAGAAACTAAGGAAATCTGAATAAAGTGTAGAATTTAGTTAACCGTTATTGGTTCCTTGGTTGTGACAAGTGTCCAGTAGCAATTAGGGTTGCCATGGGACCTATGTATACTAAAAACCTATTCGTTGTTTATGTGAAATTTGAACTTAACTGGGTGTCCTTTAGTTTATCAGCTAAAGCTGGTAACCCTCATAGAAATGTAAGATATTAATGATGGGAGCAACTGGATGAGGGGTATAGAGAAACTTTCTGTAATATCTTTGTAACTTTTCTGTGAATCTAAAATTATTCTAAAATAAGAAGTGCATTTAAATTTTTAAAAATCAAATGGGAAAACATACAGCCCATGAAAAGCATTTTGCTTTCACGTTTCAGTTGGAGCATTTTACACACCTAAGAAAAATTAAAATCTGACACCAGCCTAAACATTAATTTTTTTTTCAGTATGTAAACAAGCTTGCTCTTTAAAAAATATGTGTTTTAACCCCACTTGTCAGTGAGAGGAAAGCCTAATACAATAATACTAACAGTAATATTCTTCTATTTATTTTTCTTTCCTCACCTGCTATGCCCGGGTTTTGACATTAAGAATATTGTGTTTGATATTTTCTGCATTAAAAACCACTTTAGGCTTTGGTTCCGTTTTACTCCCAGTCAGAAAGATCAGAAAAAGCTCAAGTCACACAGTGAGAAACTTTATCCACTGAATGAGACATTATCCATTCCACCAGACTGCAAATCAAAGAGTATCTCTTAGGCTGCTTAAAAATTCATTTTAAAATCTGATCCTGATTGTACTTTTATGGTAATTTCATACCATCAATCATCCTTTTACCTTTAGTCTCTGGGTCCACTGCACTCCCCATAGATCTCATTCACTCTACCTCATTATAATTCTTTAGGTGAGAAAACAGGGGAAGAAACCTTAACAGAAAATGAGAGAAAGATGTAAATTTTTTGAGAAAAGTCAAGTTCACTAAGAAGCAGAGCTAATGATATGTTCTGATCTTCCTTTTTTTTTTTTGTAATTAAAAGATGGGAGGAAAAACGGACCCCAAAAACGCGAAAAAACATGTCTCCCATGCAAATAACATATTTGTAATCTGCATTCAGTCTCCGAAATACACCTTATACTTTTAACCTGTCAGGGTCCTGGCTTGCTTCTGCCATGTGAAGTGAACAAAAGAAATATTTTTTGAAACTCTCAAGAACTTTAGTTTCATTGTGTGATGTTTACCTGCCCTTCATGAGGCTGTCTCCTTTCTAATTCTGTTTTTAGTAAACGGAATTATCAGAGCATAGAATTATCAGCAGGCAGCTGTAAGCCACCCAGGGCAGGCCCCTCTCTAGGTGTATAGGTTCACATCGAGTTATGGGAAATCAATAATACAACTTTGGTTATTATTCTCCATTTGGCAACGCGTATATGCCTGTTCCAGCTAACAATTAATCACAGGAAGGGAATGGCATGTGGCTGTGTGTCAGCCAGAAAGTGCTCGTGGCAAGTGAAATGATTTCTAACATCCAGTTTGTCAAGCATTCATTCAGCCTTTTCAGCATGATTCAATTTAACTAACAATAAATGTTATATTTTTGCTCCATTGATTTGAATGCTGACTCCGGTGTAAAGCATATTTCTTAGAGCAACAAGAAATGTGGTAGATAATAAACCTGGTGGCTCAGTTCAGCCTCGGTACATTTAGACTGGAATGAAAAAACGGCCATTAACCACAAGGGAAAGGACTGATTTCTCTGAAGTACCAAGTCCAGTTGCGCTATCGTTTCTAACGTCTTTAACAAAATGTTGCCATAAACCACAGAATGCCAATAATAGCAATAATCCCTCCAAAATGGGTTGTTACCAGCAGTTAGTGACCAGTTTCTTAGTTAATGGCCTGAGGGGAAAGGCTTTAAGAAAGCTGTATTCACTATTTCCTCTCAGGCAATTTAACTGGATGCATTAAACTGCATTTTCATTGGGATTTCAAAATGTTTGTGCTCTGACAAGGCACTCCTCTTAAGGTCTTTTGATTAAATCTCCATCTCTACAGTCTTAGGAAGAGCAAATAAGCAACAGATCTAAGTGTGGGAATTGGAGAATTTCAACAGTCTCGTAATTAATAACTGAAGTGACAACCTGGAATGTAGGAAAATGCATACGCCGATATAATCACGCCGAGGGTCTTTGTTCCTGATTTAACGCTCTCTGCCATTCACGAGCTGTAAATGACCCTTGGTTCATTCATTCATTTGTTCGCAGAGACAATAATCCTGCTGCCGTCTTTGCCAGGTTATCGTGAAGATCAAAGGCGATTTTATTGGTGAAAGGGGTGGAAAACTACGTGGTGCTTGGTACTGAGAGGCAGAGTGGGCCAGAGAGCAGCTCTCCTTCTTCATCTGTAGTAACCAGGTGTGCTGTGACAGAGCCCCGTGGTTAATTCTCAATATGCCCAGAGAGTTAAATTTGAACTATTGCAAAGGCGGGGTGGGGTGCGAGTTGGGAAGTGACCAAGGAAATGAGTTTTCTATAACTGCTTCTAGCAAGAGTCTGAACCCAGTGGAATTTATATTGAAAATTCCAGAGTTAAGGGATTCAACTTTTATTTCAGGGCTTATAAAACATCAGCCCCATTTCTTCTGAAAATGTAAACTTGTGTCATGAAATATGTTTATTACAGGATAGTCTCTGTTAGAAATAAATTGTATCCAGCATGCAAATCAACTCAGATGCATAGACTTGGTACTTTGAAATGATTACAAGGAGTTTTAAAATTCCACAAAGGAAATAATAAGAATGTTGTAATAATTATTACTGAGACAAACTGCCCAATACTGTTCTTATTTGGCATCCTAATGTACGTGAATACAAAGGTGTTTTACTAACATATGTAGGAACAGCTGACTAATATATTTTAGGTGATAATATGGTATACCATAGCTGAAATGTTCATAACTAAATAATAATAATAATAATGATAATAATAAATTTAAGATGTGCCTCTCAGGAACTCCAAAATAATATTTCAAATGTCATCTCCTTTGATACATTGTTCTTCCTGATCACATGTAAAATAATTTTTTCTCGCGATTCATGTTTTATATATGTAATTAACGTAATGAGGCATGGCCAACAAAACACTTTTCTTATTTCAATGCATTAATCATAGGAATACACTTCTTTTAGATTTAAACTAAAATGTTCTGACACTATTTATATATCAATCATAAATCATTCAGAAACCTGAATAGGTTGCATAGTATTTAATTCATTTACTTCCACAGTCTTTTGGTTTTTAAGTGAAACACTTCAATTGCTCATTAATTGCAAACATTAACCTAACTTTATAAATAAAGGCAAAAAATGATTGACATTACAAAGAAAATGGCGTGTGTCAGGCACGGGTCTGCTCTCACTCATTAAATCCGGCACTATGTCAGATTACAAATATTCACTTTTATGTGTGCACTGAGGGGACAAAGGTAAAGAGTGTGCTCATTCTATATGAATCTATCCACATTATGTTACATATTATATATATTTTTATTCCGTGTGGAAAATATCAAAGCAATATAAATGAAGAGCTACATAGTAAATTTATCAAATTGAAATTACATTTCAAGGAAAATCAAATATACATTTGAAATCAGAAGTTTTTATTTTCCTCATAACCAAAGTTCAAGGTAGGTCTAGCACCAATCCCTTTTAAAGGACAGTTGGAAAATGATGGAGGGCGGGATTTGTCATCTGAAGTAGATGTGTTAAGAATTAATGGGCCTGTGCAGAGCGCTGATGGAAATGAAGATGCCGCCCCACTCCGAGGTGCCATTTTGCAATGTGAAAAGGTGAGATGGCGGGCCCTGCATGCGGCAGGTGAATAGAAATCCTTGCCACAGAAACAGGCTTGAGCTTGGGCAGAGGAGGGAGGCACTGAATCTGCTTTCCTCAAATCCTCTCTCCCTCCTTCACTCCCCAGATGGCCATTTCGTGAATGTCTGAAATCATGGTAGTGGAGACAAAGCTTTTTATTCTGCACTGCATGCACCTCAGGAAAAGGTGATGGTGTAACAGGTCTGGTTGAAAGCAACAGAGCATGAGGCCGTGGCCCCTGCAGGGAAAGAAGGGAGCTATACCAGCGTGTGGACGTGGACCCAGTAAGGAGAAGCAGTGCACACAGGAAACCAACTTTGCACCTCTTCAGTGTTTCTTCCTTTAGCCAGCCATTTTACCTATAAATTCACCTCTTAGGAATGTTATACAGAATTTAAAAGAGATAAAGAGTGCTGAATTTCTTGGAAGAAAGATAAGCAAGTGTTCCACCATGACCACGTCTTGAAAGATTATGAAGAATGGAGATGGAGTATAATGGCTTGCATATAAAACATATCATTAATTCAGAATTTTACTAGCTTAATTTTCTTTTGTTAGATGTGGTACTAAGTGTCACCTATTGAAGGAATAAACAAAACTGTGAAAAGAATGGTAAGAGTTCAGATTCTTTTGGAGGACCCTAGTGACCTGTGTTTACTTACAAATGTTGCTGTTGGTAGAAGAGAACAATGAGGGGGTAGAGGGAAAAGAAAGAAAACATAGTGATCGTAGTGGTAGGTATTTTCTCACAGGATTTTTTTAGTCCTCAACTGTGAGATAGCTATTATTATCTCCAGTTTACAGTAGGGAAAGCCATAGAAAACTTAAGTAACATGCCCAAACTAGCATTTTGCATAGCCAGTTAAGTGGCAGAGCTCCCAAACCCAAAATTAAATCTCCTAGATGCCAACACTCACATTCTTTCCACAGCAGTAATTAAGGGTCCCAGTAGATGTGAAATCAGGCCTGGCAGGGCTTCTGCTTACAAACATGTTGAGAACAATTAGTTCACGTGATTATAAAATATCTGTTACTACAGTTACATTTTAAAATACCAGTTTTACAGTCTAGAAATTTCCAAGTAAATTTTCTGCAAATGTTTTTGATCCGTGACATAAATTTCCTTATCCTCTTGGCTGGAAAAGGGAGTCTTTGAAAAGGCTGTTTCTTCCTCCACTAGCGGCCTTCTTGCTTTGCAATTGTCAAAAGATTAAAAAGACCTTTCTGAAAGGCTTTCTTAGGCTTCTAGTATATAAATTTCTTCCACTCACTGCTTCCCTAAGCTGCTTTTATTTTCAGGCTTTAAGAGATTTTCTGGAGACACTTTTCCAACGAGTCCGACACCAACCCTCAGGCTGCTTATGGAAATGGAATTGCAAACACACGGCTCTTGCACCATGGGCATATCAAAATGTGAAACATGTTTCAGATTACAAGGTTATCCAGTAACCTTAACCATTCAACACGAAATCACAAGATTTCAGGGCTAAAAGGGACCACTGAGAACATTGAATCCATCTCCTCAAATATGTTTGAAATTCCTTAAGATGAAGCACGACGTACCTAGTAAAGCTGATTCCTTCAAAAGCCTTTACCTCAGTGTGGAACTTCCTTGTTAAAGGCATTTTATTACATGTAATTTTCAGCATTATGGCATGGTAACAACTCCTGAGTATGAACAATCTAGCTAAATCTGATTTGTGCCTATAAACAATATTATAACAGGGCAATGAATTTCAGACTCTGTTCCCATTCCAAAAGCTGGACCATGGAGTTTCACTATTAAAACTTAATGACAGTGGTCTTTTTCAAATGTGTAGTAAAAAATTAAATTAACTAATAGAATTGTGTCTGCTAAAATTTGTAACCCCATATACTTTTAAAGCTTTTTCTATATAAGTCTTTAGTATAAAATATTATCTTATTCAGAACTAAATTATTTTGAATTTGTTGTGTTAATATTTCATCATGTTTCACATTATGACTTTCAGTTATTCTCCTAGTTGAATACAGTTGGGACTCACAGTAATCATGGGCTACTTTCCTGACCAAGAACCTAGAGCCTAATTTTTTAACAGAACTGGCCACAAATGTAGTATTTAATCAACCGTCAGTGATACACTTTTACATCACCCAGTATAAAATGTTCCAACCACATTTCTGTAGATGACGAATTATAAATAACATTCTCTAACGTGTTTATCAATCAAATAGAGAATTAAGAAAAGAACCAATGACATACATTTATCCAATGGGTTCTCAGAGTGGCCCCAGGAAGCATGAGGACTCCTTGGCTGGGGCCTGTCCTGGGCAGGCCTGGACCAAGGTGGTCATGTCAGGGGATAGGGGAGCTACACCCTGGCCAGGTGGGGCACTTGGCTTGCTCTCTTCACTAAGTGCTGTAAGTAAATAACATGGCTATCATTTCCAGAATTTTGCCCACGTGAATCACAGCAAGTTGGATCATTGTGAGTCAAGAATGAATCATATTATAATGATGAAAGTACAAAGTAATGGAAAGGACTTTATGGTAAAATACATGAAAGGAAAGTCTAATAGCAAAGGTTTAGCTCATAAAATGGAAAAGAATTGGCCATTACTAATTCTTCAAAGAACTGATAAAGAAATTTGAGACCATTTTTCGTCATATCCCGGAATGTCTTTAAATTGTACCTAACTTGGAATTAAAAAAAACAAAAATCCTAAGGCTAGCATTGTCTGGTTTTGTTTGCGGAACATCACGATTCTCATTTAGAATGTACAAATACAACATAGAATTGCAGTATTAACTCCGCAGAATAGAGGTTAAGTACTGAAAAGAGCGAGGTGGTGGTACATATACTAAGATTCCAGCCTACAAAACAAGGTATTGGAGTGTCTCATTCAACCTTGCCAGCAGAGTAAGTCAAGTGAACTGAAAATGGGAACAATTCTTCTCCCAGCACGGGCCTGGGGAAGCTCTCCTAGCTGGTGGTCTCACTGGCCTTGAAGGTGGATGAGAGAATATGAATGAGATGAAATCAGCAGACAGAATTCTATGGAATAAGTGTATTCTGTAAGCAGAAAAATTAAACTAATGAATAGAATTCTCTTGGCTGTAAGTTTTAATCCTCAGTGTTGTTCTCATGCTTTCTCTATGTGAGACTCTAGTATAAAATAGTATCTCATTCTGAACTGGTTTCTTAGGATGAGGTGGTTTGGTCTTGATGACTAAGCAAAATGATTTGTTGGAAACTGAGGTGACGTTTAACCTTCAGTGTGTCCTTACTACCTTGCTCTGCATTTAGCACATAGCAGCTGTGCAGTGAACTGTTGTCAAATGACAGGACAAATGAATCCGTGCTGCATGTGTGGGTTTTCCGAAGAGTGGAGAGGCAGTGGGTTGTAAGATAGAATATCAGTACTACCTCAGAAGTGTTGTGATGTTTTTCTTTCTTTCTATTGCCATTGCTATCACTTTACTCCAAATTTTATCATCTCTCAGATAAAACTGCTGCAGTAGCCTCTTCTTTGCCTTCCTGCTTTTACTCTTGCCCCTATATTCTGTTCTCCACACAGAGGCCAAAGTAATCTTGTAAAAATACTAATCAGATCACGCTCCTGCTTAAAACCCTTCGATGGATTCCTGTAGCCTTTAAAGTACAATCTGATCTCGTCACCTGGCCTACAAAGACCCTGCCTTACCTGGAAACTTCCTAACTTTCTTTATATTTCATCCTTTACCATCTGCCTTAACCACTGTGCTCATGTTACACTTGCCTTCTTCCTATTCCTTGTACATGTCAAACCTGTTCCCACCACAGGGTGTTTGCACTAGCTGTTCTCTCTACCTGGTAAGCCCAGATGCTCACAAAGCATGCTCCTTCTTATCATGAAGCCCTCATTTTACATCTCTCCTTTGGAGACTTCTTTGATTGCTCCTTCAAAAATAGCCCCCAGGTGCTCCATAGGACATCATTTGGATTATTTTCATCATTTCGCATTTATCACCAGTTGCTATTTTCTACTTTTTTATTGTTTCCCCTATATTAAAGGCTAAGTATCATGAGAAATTATTCAAACATGTGTCCCCAAGAACCAGAACAGTCTAGTGTTTAACAAGAGTTCAGTAAAAGATTGTTGAAAAAAGTGAATGAACAAGAATTGTCTTGGCTTGCGAATGATCCATGATGGAGAATTTTGACAAAGAAGGGATCGTTCTGTATGTTTATATGTATTTTTGTGCATGTCACACATGCCAAAATGACAAATAAATACAAGAAGAAAATTGGTTAAAGCAAGGATATTGTTGGCATTGTGTAGGCAACACAATGGCTTCATGAATGGGATTGCTTTCTTTTCAGCTTCCTATTTGGAGTGCTCACCAGATATGAACTATTTAAATTTCACTTGAGCACATTTAAAACTTGAAGTTTTTAAGTGGCTATTTTCCTATAATTTCTGACCTGCTTCACAAAGTCTATGGTGGTTTAGTGTGATTCTTCCCATCCAGTGGAGGCAGGATGGTTTTCTGTGTTTCAGGTTTATAAAATTGTTGACAAATAAATACCTACTGTGTCGGGAGCTAGCCGATTCCTAACAGGGTGTTATAATAGGAATTTGCAGTGGGAGGGGGAAGGAGTGGGGCGGATGAAGTGGGAATCTATCCACTCACACTGGTTGGAAAACCTACTTTCAAACTCACCCAGCACCAACTGAGCTTAAACGGTTGTCACGGAGAGTGTGTGTGCTGTGTTGGCCACGTGTCAGGCCTAATTGGGACCCTCTGAGAGCTAGGAGGATGTGCGATTCTAGCAGGAAAATGTTAATCCAGTCACAAACGCCATATTTGCAGGAAAACTTCCTTTCAGCTCTCTCCGCCTCCCTTCTTTAGCTATTCAAGGGAAGTGATCGGTGCATGCTAGCTTATAAAAATTTAAACTATTTGGGTGCTTTTGGAAATAAGTTACAGAGCTCGAGTAAACAACAACAACAAAAATCCTCCATGGAAATGAGATACTTAATAGGTGCTTCTGACTCTTCTCTCACGTATGGGCAGGTCCAGCCAGTCAGAAAAGCACCTGGATTTACAGGAATGACACTTGCAGGTGATACAAATTCAAACCAAGACTGTCCTGTGAACGTGAGCCCCAAGGAATTCACAGCTCTCTACATTGACCCTAATTTCCAATTTTAAGTAAATGTTCACCAAACCATTTCTGGAACAATAAGTGGAAATAGTATGAGAGAAATCTCTTGTTCCTGGCTTAGAGGGAATCTTAGGAGGGGTGGAAGTTCGTCTATGTTGATATGGTCAGTTCTGGTGTCATTAACACCCAGGGAGGGCCACTCCCTGTAGGAGGCTGGCCTAGCTTATGATCTACATGTATCTTTTGCTGGTGTGGAAGCATGGGATCAAGGTACCTCTTAGGTCATGAGATGACTCTAGGTGTCACAACTTTCATTTCACCTTGGCAGTCGAGCAATAATGAACAAGAAAAGCAACAACTCATAGAGGAACCATTTCCACCCCTTACTTACAATGTGACCCATCACAAAGAGAAGCTTTGACCAATAAACTGTGACAGCTATATAGGATGATCTAAAGGAAACAAAGTAAGAGACCTTAGAGAAATGTACTTCATCACGCCTCTCCTTTTTATATGAAAAATAGCAAAACAAACTCTAATGGGTTTCATTGGGTATCTGGATTTATTAGAGAAGTTTTATTGAGGATGTAATTGTTGAATATTTTTTATTCTAGTCTGGTTTGTACTAACACTTAGTGATCACATACTGCGTGCCAGATACTGCCCAAGTGCTTTTACATACATTAACTCAGTTAATTCTCACAATAACTCCAAGAAGCAGGTATATTATTATACCCATTTTCACAGACAAGGAGGTGCTCAAGGTCACACGGCTTTAAAATTACAGCACTCTAATGAAAATAAAATTCACCCTAATTGATCATTTTCAAAAAAGGACTTAAGCAAACTGGAGAAAATGTTTTGACTTGTAAGAATGAACAGTTTCAGGCTAGACGATACTTAGGAAAGTACATTGGGAACTATGAGCAGGAAGAGAGCAGCATTCCATCCATAAATGAGACTTCCAGACATCAGCTATGAGCACTGATTAATCAGAACCTAGAGTTTTCACAGATCAGGAACCTTGCAGTCAGAACTTGTCTCCTGCTATCTAAAGCTAAGTAAGGCCCTGGTTAACATGATTTGCATTGACTGCACACTGTGTATCCTATTAGTTGTTGACATAAGTGTTTGCTTTGTTTTGTATAAACATTTTATCTCAAGGGCTGCTGGGGGAGCAATGTGGAGTCCCCACAACAGGAGCTCTTCTGTGAGATCATTTGCTTCCCTGCATCTAGTGTGTAACTACAAGTGACTTCCTTATTGGTTACACTCAGGACAAGGTGGGGAGATGTGGCCTGCCAGCTTCCCAGAAACAATTCTTTGTTTAGCCTTATGTCTTCCAGATCATTTCCAAAGATCTGTCTACTTGTGTTTTAGTTCACCTATGTTTTATTTACGGCATCTCACTGAGACCAGGCAGTACAGAAAGGAACCCTGTGTTTCATGATAAGTTCTCCTTTCAAAGCTTCATGCTCAAAGAGAATTGACTACAGAATGTCAGGTGACCTTTAGCTGAGGCTTAACAAGCAAGTTCCATACTATGAACAGAAAATGGCTTTATTGGACGTCACACAGCAAACCCCAGACAGCGACGTAAGTCTTTCTCAAGTATTCAAAATTAGAATAATGCTTATTATGAAACAAACTTTAAAAAATTCACTGGGGGAATTTGATGTTCTCCCCTATAATGTTTTTCTTCCCTGATGAAACTCATACAGAAATAGCAAACATTATTTTTCATTTCTGCCATATTCAGCTTGGTAGGAAATAACGTCAGCCAGAGACATTAACTCCCGCCTTGTTGTGCATGCTAAAGCATTCTCATTATTTGCCATACCAACTCTAAACCTACTCAAGAAGAAGAAAAAAATAAGATCTCAGCATGAAACTCATTCTGACTATAGGGTGCCCCATGAACTGTGTTTAAAAATTCAGTAGAAAACGTCTTCATCCAATACATGAAGTTCTTTTAAGAAATGCCTAAGGCCTTGAATTTTAGGAGCCACTTTCATGATTGTTTTTCCAGGGAGTCTATGAAATCAAGAAAAGATGCTACTGCAGGCAGCATTGTTTGAGACTATGGCATTCTTTTGGTTAAGAACACCATGGAGCTGCTGCCATTCCTTGCTGGATTTCACACAAACAATGAATTCTTTCAACATTGTCCTGCAATGCTTACTTCTGAAACCAATGAACCAGCCAGTGGCAAAATAGGGAACATTTTAAAACAGTTTCAGATACTGAAAAGAGGGCTCAATGAGTGCATACATTATGCATGCACCCAAGTCTACCACCGCACACCACTCATGTGCCCCAGTGATGTGGAGGGCCACAATAGTGAGGACTCTAATGTGCAAGATAACACATTCAAGGAAAGAGTGTTACTGATCCTCAGATGCTCCATCATTAGTAGTAAATGTAGATTTTTTTTTTTCTTTTGGTCTTGCTTTTCCAAATTTATCTCAGGTGTCTCTGCTTTGGTTCATATGCTATAAGTACATTTGTGTCAAGTCCCTCTACAAGACGGGCCAGGGGAAATATCCCCTTTTGTTGGAGTGTGAGGTAGGCCACAATTCTCCACATAGCTGAATGGATATGATGGGATACTTAAAGTTAAGGATGAAAAAGGAGAAGCAAAGCTTTGGATTTCAGCGGTCCAAAATGATTGACTAATTCCCCGGCTCCTGGTGGTTTTCCACAGTGACCCACTCAACACTCCTTTTAGACAACAAGCTTTCTTTCTTACTTAACATAATCAAATTTTGATAATCCACAGTGTCCTCCTAGGACCAAAGTCTTTTACCATGGATACTCATTGCTCTAGGTCCACAGCAGTGAAAGTGTCTTGGGGAAGGGCTTGGGCATAGCTGGGATATAGACTCTTGGGCTTTCCACGTAATCAGCATCTCTCATACGGTGGTTCTCAAAATTTGCTGCCCATTTGAGTCACCTGTAGAGCTTTTAAAAATCCTTATATAAATTAAATAGGATTCTCTAAGAACAGAACCCAGGCAGCAGGAATTTTAAAGCCCTTTAGGTGATTCCAGTGTGCAGCAAAGTTTAAGAACCAATGGTATCTTGCCCTTACTACTCAAAATACAGTCCAGGGACAAGCAGCTTATTGGACATGCAGGTCCCTTCTCAGACCCACTGAATTAGAATCTGTAGTCTAGCAAGATTCTCAGGTGATTCATATAAACACTGAAGTTTGAGAAGTATTGTAGGAGAATTTGCATTTATAGTAAGCACCTCTGTGATAGGGGCCACTAAAATTTGAGAAAATCTGATTTAGAATTGTTCTCATTACCTGAAAAGATACTACAAAGATCATTATCCCCAGGACTGTGTAATTTCTTCCTTCTTGATTCCAATGAATTCTGTTTGATATTCCAGTAGCTGATTTTGCAGTCTTCCTCTTTTCTCTCTACCATTCCCTCTTTCTCCTTTGAATTACGCAAGCCCCCACCCCCAGTAAAGCTATGTAAGGAGAGAATTCTCAAGAAGCAGACACAGTTTAGAGGGTACCAACACATGTCTTGTGACTCTTGATAGACACATTTTGACTCCTGTATTATTTGTATAATCTACCTATCAAGAATGGTAATTTTTTTGTTTTATCTGTTTATTTTTTGTATTGTACCAAAAGACTGTGCAACCAATGGGCAAATTTTGATGACTTGAGTCTTATTTACCATAAATCTGGGAGCCTGAACCAATAGGTGAGAGTCGAAACTTTATGATATGTGTCGTATATTCATAACTCTAATTTTGGTAATGTGTTAAAATATGGAGGTTTATGCATATTAAGAAATATTTTTGGAATGGTGGACTATATTGTTCAAATATGGAATCATCCCTTTAAATACGGAACACTTGGCCAAGGAAGTCACTTCCTACTCATATTCAATGTCATTGTTAAGACCCTCAATAATCCATGCATTCCTAGTTTCCTCTCCCTAAATTTCTTCTCTAATACTAGGAAGAAGTAATGCCTCATGACTTACACCCATTGCCACCTCTACATTTACCTGGTCGTCAGAATGTTTATCCATGTAAAGGATTCCTCTACTTCTATAATAAAACGTTTTGAAGTATGTAGTATGTTTACTTGACCTCATTGTGGGAAAGAAAATGAGGTGTTTCTCTAGAATTCCAGCATCTAACACAGTGTCTGGTTCATAGTGGCACTCAATAAATTCTTATCGAGTTGATTTTTATTGCTGAAGTGAAACATGGGTGTTAGCCTTTTTACACAACCTCTCACATCTTCCTTTTCAAATTCTACAGTATGCTCATTGGAATGTCAATGACCTACTACTTTCACTTCCCAAAGTGTGATTTAAAAAATTCCAGCTTATTGGGGATGAAACATAAGCTGTTTCACAACATTGAGACATGTAAAGTTTGAGAAGATTTTTAAACATTTCTGTACTAAAAAAAATGGCGCTTAAATATTCATGTTAAATTTACCATATAGGAATAAATTTCCATTTAATATCAAGACCCTTACATCATAATATTTTATTTTAAAAGACTCCTATGAGTGAGCCAATATTTGACTTATGAAGGAAAACGGCATTCAAGAGGGGTCTTGAAGAGCAGGCAGGTTTTTATGTTGGTGGCAAACAAGGATGGGAAGCCAGGCAGCTGGTCAGTGTGAGATCAGAGATCATGTCTTACACATAATAGGGCCTGGCACACAATAGGTGCTCTGTGATGGCTTAGTGAAGGAATAGATGAAAGAAAGCTACAAAGATGAAACAGAGAGACTACTTAAGGAACCACAAGCTGTCCAGTTCAGTTGGAGGATAGTTTGGGAAGGTTTCTCAACCTTGATACTATTGATAGTTTGGTCTGGATAACTCTGTTGTGGGAAGGGATTGTCCTGTGCGTTTTAGGATGTTTAGCAGGATCACTGACTTCTAATTACTAGATGCCAGTAACATCTCCCAAGTTGTGACAGCCAAAAATATCTCTAGACATTGTCAAATAATTGCTAGGGGGCAAAATCTCTCCTGGGCTAAGACCACTGAGTTAGGGATTACTGGAAAATAGAGCTGGAGAAGGGTGTTAGGATCACAATTTGAGAGATCTGGTATGTCCGGATATTTACACTTAATTTGATAGACAAATAGTATCTATTAAAGATTTCTGGTCTAGGGTATTATAGAATCAGTGCTGTGATTTAGGGAAAATAATTTGGCAGTTTGCATAACTGCATTTTTGTAAAATATAAATATGTATATTACATATCCAATAAGTACATTACTTAACATCTTTATGCCTCAGTTTTCCCATATGTAAAATGGGAATAATCATAGCATGATAATGAGGATTAAATGAGGTAATTCGTATAAAGTGCTTAGAACAGTGTCTGGTACATTTTAGGTGAAAAATGCTTTTTTTGTTATTATTGCTGGTATTACTTATCAAAATACAAGACATTGTGGTGGCAAATCGTTTTTGAAATACAATTACCATTTCTAATATGAATCAATATCAAATAATTTATTACAAAACTAAGTCCAGTATAATCAAAATAATCACACCCAATGGGATTGCTATTCCCATTTCTCTTTAAATCCTGCGCAGAAAGCTAATGAAATCACACTTAAAAACAAAATGAGAGAAAATGTTAGAGAAAGAAAACCGGTTTTAAAGCTCCTTCTCGAATCCGTGTCGTAGTGCCCTGAAACCACGTAAAGACAGACTGAAGGCCACAGCCTGAAACTACTCTACAGGGGCAACCTTGAATGGGTTGGCTCCTGCATGTAATTGCTAACAAGCCACAGGTGCCAAGCCATATGAGCCAGTGATAGCCTGATTTTGAGAAGAGAAATGACAATTCTTTACCCATCATTCATCCCAAGGTGCGCTTGTCATCTCTCATAGCACAGAGCGAGTTACCTTTTTATTAGTGGCTTTGGAAATATTTTCGCAAGCGAGCAGCAGCAGCATCCTTATCTGCAAAACTGCGTGTAAATGAGACTAGGCTGAATGGAGGATATGCGATCCACCTGCCAGGAGGATGAAAGGTGTGCATTTGAGCTCTCAGGCAATCAGATTAGGGGCTCTTTCCTTCCTGCCTGTCTCCTCACACTGACCAAAATGATGGATGAATGCAGTTCTGCCATCTTACTTTGTTCTCTTTCTCTGTTTCTCTGACCATCTAACCTCACCAGCCTGAAATGAAGAAAACACTTCAAAGGTTTAAAATACAAAATCAAGTTAATTTTATTGGTTTGCTTAATAATGCAATCTTACTTTTTTAAGTTTTCAAAATGCTTTCTCATAAGTCACCTTGCTTGAGCCCTACCAAAGCACTTGAGATAAACAGCACAAATATTATCTACTCCTTACGGAAGGAAACTTGGGTTCAGTGAGGTTAAATGCCTTGCCTACAGAAATGATGGAACTTGAGAATATGAGGCAGGTTTTCTGACTCACAGTCCCACCCTGTGACTGTGGACAAGTCTCATAATCATTCTGTACCACAAGGTTCAACAATATTCATGGACCTCTTCTTTTTTTACTCCAGCCAGAGTCCTATTCACAACTAACAAATTTATATGAATAATGGGGCCCTTCTTATCCTTCGACTGAGTTTCCTCAGAATATTTTTGCTTGGTCTTCATGCCTTTAATCATGACTCCCTTCAATGCTCATCACCCACAGCTGTCAGAGTCAAGCTGTCCTCCATGACGCCTTGTCAGGATTCCATCACTTTTCAGCTACTTTCAGCTACTTATCCAGTCCTATTCTTGTATTTAAGATGTGTCCTTTGCATCTTATCTTTGACCACAATCCAGTCCAAAGCTTTTCTTTCTTGTTCCCAGTGTAGGTGAGACTCCCAACTGTAGGCTCTAACCTGATGCTAAAAACATGGTCTGGGTTTCCAATACCTACTCTCCCTCCCTCTTCTAGGTTACTTCCGATAGTTTGGGGATGGGAAAAAGGGGAAAAAAAATAAATGGCTCCTAATTTTCCTGGGTTGAAAGACTCTAGACAGCAGAAGGGAGATTGTAAAATATTTCTGTATTCTGGAACCTTGGCAATCGCATTGTTGCTGATCTGCTGATTCATCTCAGTGGTGTCAAGCGGCAGCTGAGCCTGCAATTTCTCTCTTTGCCTCTGGATCTTCCTTTAGCTTCTCTAACTCCTGGGCTCTGGCATGTGTGTTCAGCTCCATGAAGAAGAGTCCTGGTGTCTGCAGGACACCCTTGTCATTATGGTGAGAGGCAAAAGAATGGAAACGGGCTTCAGTCTGTTCTTACAAGGTTCCTGTCTGCTGATACTCTTCCCTTCCTGAGTGCCTGCCGGTGCACTTCGGGCATGAGCATTAGACACAGAGACAGTCTCAGAAACTGCTTACTCAGATCCCTCAATTGTGTAAGCCAATTCTATGTCTTGTGTAAATCTATCTGTTTGTGTATGTGTGTGTCCCCTACTGGTTCTGCTTCTCTGGTTGAATCCCACCTGGTACAAAATTTGGATATGGGGTCAAGAGATCATTGCTTTAAGGATGGTAGAAAAAATTGCATACTGATAGGAATGAACCAAAAAATACAGTGTAGTGGGAGAAAATGGCTACAGCAATATCCTTGAAGAGCAAGAGGAGATGGAATCTAGTGTACAAGAGGAAGTCTGGTCTCAGCTAGGTGCATGAAAAGATCATTTACAGCAGTAAGATGAAAGATAATATGGCTACAGATGCTAGTAAGTAGATAATTGTGGTGAAGGCATTTTGTGATGCCAAAAATTTTTATCTGAGCATTAAATACAAATGGATACTTGTCAGGGAATTTCTAAAATATTTCCTTCAAGGAGAAGGAAAATAATACGATCCTGGAAAGAAAATCTGAGGTACAAAAAGTAACGGTGAGCAAAGAAAATGATAAATGTGTGGGTAAAACTAGTAGGATAAGACAAAGGAAGCTTGTGCACTTGAGGTAAGATCTACAAAGAAAACTCCAGCCTGAGATGGCTTCACTCAAATTCTACCAAAAACAGAAGAAAGAAAAAAATATTAGTTCTACCCATAATAGATAATAGGAAAAGGGAAAACTTCCCAACTCACTCTATGCAGCCAGTGTTACACTAATACCAAAACCACACAAAAATTCTTAACAAAATTTTAGCAAATCAAATCCAGCAATATATAAGATAGACAACGTATCAAAATGAAAAGGACTTAACCCAGGAATGCAAAGTTACCTTAACATACTAAAACAAATCAGTATGATTCATATTATTAGACTAAAAAAAGGTAAACAGGGGCTGGCTCAGTGCCGTAGCGGTTAAGTTCACCTGCTCTGCTTTGGCGGCCTGGGGTTCCCTGGTTTGGATCCCAGATGCACACCTATGCACCGCTCATCAAGCCATGCTGTGGTAGGCGTCCCACATATAAAATAGAGGAGGACGGGCACAGATGTTAGCTCAGGGCCAGTCTTCCTCAGAAAAAAGAGGAGGATTGGTGGCAGATGTTAGCTCAGGGCTAATCTTCTTCAAAAAAAGAAAAAAAAGGTAAACATTTGATAAAACGTATCACCCATTTATGATAAAAACTCTCAGCAAAGGAAACAGAAACTTCCTTAACCTGAC
Source organism: Equus przewalskii (assembly GCF_037783145.1). Taxonomy (NCBI): domain Eukaryota; kingdom Metazoa; phylum Chordata; class Mammalia; order Perissodactyla; family Equidae; genus Equus; species Equus przewalskii. Next base: position 85,853,228 of record NC_091832.1, read on the forward strand.
ACATGACATCTACTGAAACATGCAGATAACATCACACTGAATAGTGAAAGATGAAATGCTTTCCCCTAAGATCAGGAACAAGGCAAGGATGTCCACCTTTCCAGATTGGAAATATTTAAATAAAATTTCATTTGTTCATAGACAAAACAATTGTTTGTGTAGAAAACCCTAAGGAACTACCAAAAAAAAAAACTATCTAAAACTAGTAAATGAGTTAGGCAACACTGCAGCATTCAAAAATTAACTGTATTTTTATATACTAGTAACAAACAATTAGAAATTAAAATTAATAAAACAAAACCATTTAATATATGATAAAAATATGAAATACCTAGGGAAAAATTTAATAAAACGTGCAAAGACCTGTACACTGAAAACTACAATGTATTATCAAAAGAAGTTAGGGAACATCTAAATAAATTAGAGATATACCTTGTCCATGGGTCAGAAGACTCAATATTGCTAAGATGTCAATTCTGCTCACACTGAACTAAAGATTCAATGCAATTCCAATCAAAATCCTAGTGGGACTTTTTCTAGAAATTGACAAAATAATTCTAGAAGGTACGTGGAAAATCAAAGAACCTACAATAGCCAAAAACATTTTGGGGGAATAAAAAACAAAGTTGAAGATTCACACTATTTAATTTGAAGACTTACTATAAAGCTGATAAGGATGCTGGTAAGGATAGACATACAAATCAACGGAACAGAATAGAAAGTTCGGAAATAGACTCATTGTGATATTCTTGTTTATAATAATTAATATAGACAGGCATACCTTGGAGATACTGAGGGTTTGGTTCCAGACCACCGCAATAAAGTGAATATTGCAACAAAGTGAGTCACACAACTAAGTATACAATAGCATTATGTATAAAAAACAATGTACATACCTTGATTAAAAAATACTTTACTGCTAAAAAGTGCTAACCATCCTCTGAGACTTCAGCAAGTCATAATCTTTGCTAGTGGAGGTTCTTGCCTTGATGTTGATGGCTGCTGACTGATCAGGGTGGTGGTTGCTGAAGGCTGGGGTGCCTTTGGCAATTTCTTAAAATGTGACAACAATGAAGTTTGCCCCATTGATTAACTCTTCATTTCACAAACAATTTCTCTGCAGTATGCAGTGCTGTTTGATAGCATTTTACACACAGCAGAACTTTTTTCAAAATTGGGGTCAATCCTCTCAAACCCTGCTGTTGCTTTATCAACTAAGTTTATGTAATATTCTAAATCCTTTGTTGTCATTTCAGTAATCTTCACAGCATCTTCACTAGGAGTAGTTTCCATTTCAAGAAATCACTTTCTTTGCTCACCCATAAGAAGCAACTCCTTATCCATTTTATCAAGAGCTTGCAGCAATTCAGTTGCATCTTCAGGTGTCACTTCTAATTCTAGTTCTCTTGCTACTTCTACCACATCTGCACATCTTCCACTGAAGTCTCGAACCCCTCAAAGTCATCCATGAGGGCTGGAATCAACTTCTTCCAAACTCTCGTTAATGTTGATATTTTGACCTCTTCCCATGAATCACGAGTGTTCTTAATGGCATCTAGAATGGTGAATCATTTCCAGAAGGCTTTCAATTGACTTTGCCCAGATCCATCAGAGGAATCACTATCTATGGCAGCTATTGCCTTGCAAAATGTATTTCTTAGATAACAATACTTGAAAGTTGAAATTACTCCTTGATCACGGACTGCAGAATGGATGTTGTGTTAGCAGGCATGAAGACAACACTAATCTTGCTGTGCCTCTCCATCAACGTTCTTGGGTGACCAGGTGCATTGTCAATGAACATTAATATTTTGAAAGGAATCTTTTTTTCTAAGCAGTGGGTCTCAACAGTGGGCTTAAAATAATCAGTAAACCATGTTGTAAACAGATGTGCTATCATCCAGGCTTTGTTGTTCCATTTATAGAGAACAGGCAGACTAGATTTAGCATAATTCTTAAGGATCCTAGGATTTTCAGAATAGTGAATGAACACTGGCTTCAGCTGCAAGTAGACAGCTGCATTAGCCCCTCAGAGGGGATTCAGCCTGTCCTTTGAATCTTTGAAGCCAGGCAGTGACTTCTCTTTAGGTATGAAAGTCCTAGATGACGTCTTCTTCCAATAGAAGGCTGTTTTGTCTACGTTGAAAATCTGTTGTTCAGTGCAGCCCCTTCATTAATGATCTTACCTAGATCTTCTGGAGAACTTGCTGCAGCTTCTGCATCAGCACTGCTGCTTCACCTTGCACTTTTGTGTTATGGTGGTGGCAAAGTTCTTTTCTTAAACTTCATGAAACAACCTCTGCTAGCTTCAAAATTTCCTTCTGCAGCTTCCTCACCTTTCTCAGCCTTCATAGAACTGAAGAGAGTTAGGGCCTTGCTCTGGTTTAGGCTTTGGCTTAAGGGAATGTTATGGCTGGTTTGATCTTCTATCCAGATCACTAAAACTTTCTCTATATCAGCAATAAAGCTATTTCACTTTCTTATCAGTCATGTGTTCACTGGAGTAGTACTTTTAATTTCCTTCAAGAACTTTTCCTTCGCATTCACAGCTTGCCTAATTGTTTGGTGCAAGAGTTCTAGCTTTCGGACTATATCAGCTTTTGACATGCCTTCCTCAGGGAACTTAATCATTTCTAGCTTTTGACTTAAAGTGAGAGATGTGCAACTCTTCCTTTCACTTGAACACTTAGAAGTCATTGTAGGGTTAATTGGCCTTATTTCAATATCGTTGTGTCTGTCCAGGGAATAGGGAAGCCTGAGGAGGGGAGAGAGATGGGGGAACCACTGGTTGTTGGAGCAGTGAGAACACACACATTTATCAATTAAGTTTGCTGTCTTATATGGGTGTGGTTTGTGGTGCCCCAAAGCAATTACAATAGCAACATCGAAGATCACTGATCACAGATCACCATAACAAATAATAATAATAATGAAAAAGTTTGGAGTTATTGAGAGAATTACCAAAATGTGACACAGAGACATGAAGTGAACAAATGCTGTTGGAAAAATGGTATCAATAGACTTGCTCAAGGCAGGGTTGCCACAAACCTTCGATTTGCAAAACTGCGATATCTGTGAAATGGAATAAAATGTGGAATAAAGCGAAGTAAGCCTGTATTTGGTCTTCAGCCCGATTACAGGCATGGAGCTCCTAAATCCCTTGGAATTTCCTAAGTGATCAGAGCCAGATAGATCTCTTTCATTATGTCAATAAGCTGACTTTTGGAAATCCTCTAGGTTACCTAAAGATGGGGGCTAGTCACCAGGGGAATCGATCAAGAGATTTGAGGGTTTGAGCTTTCAGTCCCACTCCCAGACCTCTGGGGAAGGGAGAGGGACTAGAGATTGAGTTCAGTCCCCAATGGCCAATGATTTAATCAATCATGCCTGTGTAATGAAGCCTCCATAAAACCCCAGAAAGGACAGGGTTCAGAGAGCTTCCAGATTGGTGAACACATGGAGGTGTTGGAAGAGTGGCATGCTCGGAGAGTGCATAGAAGCCCTGTGCTCCTTTCCCTCTACCTTCCCCTATGCATCTCTTCCATCTAGACGTCCCTGAGTTATAACCCTTTATAATAAACTAGTAATGTAATAAGTAAAATGTTTATCTGAGTTCTGTGAGCTGCTCTAGCAAATGAATCAAACCCAAGGAGGAGGTCATGGGAACCTCAAGATCTACAGCCAGTTGGTCAGAAGCACAGGTGACAACCTGGACTTGAGATTGGCATCTGAAGTTTAGGGTGGGGCAGTGTTTTAGGACTGAGCTCTTAAACTGTGGAATCTGATGCTATCTCCAGGTAGATAGTATCACAACTGAGTTGAATTGTAGGACACCCAGCTGGTATCAGAGAATTGCTTGGTATGGAGACAAAACCCACACATTGGAATTAGAATTACTCACTCATGGATAGTTAATCGACTTTCCATAAGGGGGCCAACGACCCAACGGAGAAAGGATAGTTTTTCCAAAAGAAGAAAAGAGTGTGGGAACAATTGGATAATCTTAAGCAAAAATGAACCTTGCCTTTGCCTCATTCCATACATGAAAAGTTAACTTTAAATGGATCACAGTCCTAAATGCAAGAGCCAAAGCTATAAAAATTCTAGAAAAAATATGGGAGAAATTTTTGTGACCTGGAGTTAGACAAAGATTTCCTAGTAGGACACAAAAAAGCACAGATCATAAAAGAAAAAACTGTTAAAATGACTTCATCAAAATTAAAAACATTTGCTTTTGAAAGGCACAGTTAAGAAGATGAAAAGACACGCCACATACGGGGAGAATATATTCATAAAACATATACCTGGGAGAAGACTTGTTTACAGACTGTATAATGACGTGTGCAACTTAATAATAAGGCAACTGGATTAAAAATTAGTAAAAGCTTTGCACAGACTCTTCACCAAAGAATACATAGGTGGCAAATATGCAAGAAAAGATGAAACATCATTACTCATGAGGGAGGTGCAAATTACACACACACTAGAAAGGCTATAATAGAAAGACTGACAATAAATACCAAGTTTGTGGAGGACGTGGAGCATTAGAAACGCTCACATGGTGTTGGGAATGTGAAATTACACAGCCACTTAGAAAATAGTTTGGCATTTATGAAATGAAACATATGCTTACCATACAACCCAGTAATGCTACTCCTAAGTGTTTTCCCAAAATAAAAGACAATATATGTCCATACAAGGACTTGTACTCAAATGATCACAACAGTTTTATTCATAATAACTTAAAAAACAGAAATGACTCAAATATCCATCAACTAGTGAATTAATAAACAAATTGTGGCATATTCATAGAATGGAATGTTTACCCGACAATAAAAAGCTACCAATTAGGACAAGTGCATGAGTGTAGATGAATCTCAAAAGCATTATGCTAAGTAAAAAATGTCAGATGGCAAAGATTACATACCATATGGTTCAATTCCATGATATTCTAGAAAATGCAAAAATTTAACAGCAGAAGCAGATTCATGCTTGTCAGAGCTTGGGGAATAGGAAAGGGCACTTTCCAGGTCATGAAAAGGGGCACAAGAGAACTGCTTTAAGGGACGGAAATGTTGTGTATCGCTTATGATAGTGGTTTCAAGATTAAACATTTACCAAAACTCAATGAACTATACCTCGATAAAGCTTATTTAAAGTATTTTAGCAACATTTTTGGTATGGTGTGCTACTATGGAAGGTTTTCTCTAGAACTCTAGATAACACTAGAGATGGAAGTTTTGTCTTTTTTTCACGTGAATCTTTCAGCTGTGCACCTGTGGACAAAGGAATCATCCCAATAAAATATATAAAGCCCCGGCCCGGAGATGTGCTCAAACTTTGTGCTTCATTGAGGCTAGGTGCCTACATGCAGGCACATGAGTGCTCCCTGAATGCAGTCAGTGATGTTTCTCAGTGGGCAAGACAGATCCAGTGAAGGTACGTGCACAGATCCGGAGTGATTCTCAGGCCACGTCCAGTATTTGTATCCTTGCTATGAAATGTCCTTTCCTTCTCAACCCTGAAATGAGTCAGTGTCTGTAACTCACATCCATCCTGATGATCCAACCAGGACTCTGATCTCACAGTCCCTTCTTTCCTCAGTTTGAGGACTTTCAGTCCCACTCACCAACGCAGAGGCATCCCAGAGATCACTCAGCGCTGCGTCATCTCCAGGACCTGGAGCTCTTCTAAAATCAAGGTGAACTCAAACTCATTAAATCAACAAATAATTATCTAGCACCCTGTATGTTGAGGAATATGAGATTATTTTAAGAACCTGTATTTAAATAATTTAAAAATACAGCTAGAGAGGCAAGATAAAAAGGCCTAAAGAGTCGAGTAACAATGAAATATATAAATAAAAGTTTACAAAAGTGATGCCAAAGACAGCGCATGATTAAATGCATTGCAAATTGTGTGGACAGTAACAACAGCCAAAGTGTGGAGGAGTCTGTTTTTTCATGTCACCTCTGCTGTTCCGTGAAATCCACCAAAGCTACTCCGTGATCTCTATCCACTCACCCCTTATGTTTCCTCCCAGCTCACTAACTTTCTTCACAGGTTTTAACTCTTGGTCCAGGCAAAGATTTTTGTGAGCCATTTCAGAGCTGCCTTCACTATCATCTGAGAATTATTTGCCCATCTGCTGAGCTCCACAGGTCCCGTCTACAAACATGCCCCAGTCCGATTGTTCCTCCTTTGTTCTGACTGCACTTTTTTAGCCCATTCATTAATCATCTACCTGGCAAATAATCTGAAATCATCTCATGGACAAACCCTCTATATCCAAGATCTTACTGACTTGCCAATTTGTTCTCTGGCCGTGCATGTCTTGAGCTCCAGACCCGTAATATCAACTGGATTTTACTCAGCTTGCTCAGCGTGAACATGTGCAATTCTCCTGTTTGTTCTTCTCCACTCACCCGGTTTCTTAGCCTATTCCTCTATCTGTATTTCCCATCTCAGCTAATGGCACAAGCATCTACCCAACTATCTTTAAAACCATTTTTGATACCTTTCTCTCTGTAAAGTCAATTGATTACCAAGTGCAGTCAATTTTACCTCCTGTCGCTAGATTCTGTATTTTCCTCACTGCTACTGCCTCAGTTCAGGTCATCATCATCTGTTTCCCACCTGGACTCTCGCAAAAGCATGTGAACTTTTGCTTCTGTTTGCTTTCACATAGTGATTCTCAACAAAACCACTTCCTTCTGTGGTGGGGAAGGAGTTCAGGAGGGAGTAGATGACCCACAACTTGTAGCATTAATCCTGAGAGGTCTTCCCTCCTTCTTTACTTTCCTAACAATAATAGTAATAATAATAATAATGCTTTTTAAAGGATTTATTATGTGCTATGCTCTGTCTAAGCATTACATATATTAATTCTCACAAAGAGACTAAATACCATGCCCAAGATCACGCAGCTAATAAGTATTGGTACTGACATCCACACCAGGGAGTCTATCTCCAGAGACTGTGCTCTTTCTTATTACTCCACCATTTTCACCCTTTACTCCTGTTATAACCAACTACTTCCAGATCCCTATACATATCCCATGCTCTTTCAAGCCTCTGTCCTTTTGCCAAGCCATTCTTTCTGCTTCTGTTCCCATTGGGCACCTACCACATTCCTTCTCATCTTCCTAGGTCCGCTGAACAACTCTGCCTAAGAGAAACCTTCTCTGTGTTTCTCAAACCCATCTTTGAAGTGCCTAGGTGTTCTGTGGTGATTTCCTACCACGCCATTTCCTGAGGCTGCTGTCTTCCTCATCCTGCGAGTGGAGGTCTGTTTTGGGGATTGACAACTGTAGCAATAACTTCACAATTCGCTAACAGCTCCCGGAATGGCTCAGTTCCTAAATGTGGCTCCCAAAGTTGTTTCTAAAAGCTCAACTTACGGCCTATTTTTCAACCTCCCCTATAATCTATAAGCCATTGAATATTCCAAGATAAATTCATTTCTGCTTAAACTTGGCACAGTAGCTTCAGTTTTATGCAAATGAACTCTGTCCGTAACATCACAGTTAATTATCACATTTTCCATTAATACTATTCTGATAATACTATTCTGATAAGTTCAGAATTCCAACAGAGAGAGAATCCCCTCTTCTGATGAACATTTATCACTCACTTTCTAGAGCACTGCTTCTCAAATTTTGCTGGACATTAAAATCACCTGGGAAGCTTTAAAAACCCCTAATAGCCAGGCTGCACCTCATATTAACTAAATAAGAATCTCTGAGGGTGGGACCCAAGCATCCGAATTATTCTAAGCTACCCAGGAGAGTCCAATGTGCAGCCAAATTGAAAAGCCAGTTGTCTGAGCACTTATTAGACATCTACGCCATGATGCTATACAGAAGAGCTAAATGTATAAGGTGAAATGCATTTGGTATCAGAGATTTTTTCTGCCACTTATAACTCATTCTCTCAAGAGATTTTGAACAGAGAAAAGGAACTAAAAAGTTCACTTCATAAGCTCATTTTCACACTGTTCAAATGATTTTCTAGATGAGAAGAACATTTGCTCAAGCTTTTGGACAATTTAAATAACAGCTTATTTGAAATAATGTTGTAGTCAATATTTTAAGACAAGCACTGGAAGTTATCGTCAATTTCTTTACTATTCCTAAGGCGTAGACTTGTTCCAAGTGTCTCTAAACTGGGGCTTGCTCTTCTAAACAAAACTACCTGCTCATCCTGTGCCCTGTTCTATCATAACTTCTAGGTTACGTCCCAGGCTACAAAGCATGTTTGAATGTTGACATACCATATTCACTGAAATACTATCCCTGAGAGTAAATTCCCAATTTATACAGGGATGCAATTTTGCTGATTGGATGAATGTATGATTTTGTTGTGGATACTCTATTAAAGCATTCCCAAAATTAAGGAACAAAGCATTTTTAAAACTTGCATACAGACCAATAACCCTTGGCATATATTTGTACCTGAATAATCTTCCTCTTCATTTGGTCATCGCTTCCTTATTGTTTCAGATTAGTTCCTTTGATAAGGCAAATACATATTTATCTCCAGGCAACAGGCAAACACCAATACAAAAGGTGTATATAGGGGGCCAGCCCCAGGGCTGAGTGGTTAAGTTCGCCCATTCCACTTTGGCAGCCTGGAGTTCCTTGGTTCAGATCCTGGTTTCAGACCTACATACCACTCATCAGGCCACGCTGTGGTGGCATCCCACATAGAGGAACTAGAATGACTTGCAACTAGGAAATACAACTACGTACTGGGGCTTTGGGGAGGCAAATAAAAGAGGGAGATTGGAAACAAATGTTAGTTCAGGGCCAATCTTCCTCACCACCCCCTCCCCCCCAAAAAAGAAAAAAAGGTGTATATATTTTTTCTCAAGATCTTTGAGTTAATCCTATATTGTATAGGTTATAATTCTTCAAAGTGTGTCATGTAAGCAAATAAATATGCAATTAAAAATATGTCTTACTCATGTAATAGAGCCTGGGTATCAAGTAGTTTGAAGTGAAAATGAAACAAAAGGAAGAAACTTTTAAGCTGAGGAAATATTGTCATGTATTTCATCAGCATAAATCAACTATCCAGGGCCTGGAGAGGGGTGTCAAGAGAGAGGCACCGTATTTGAAATCATGTACTGATGATCATGAAATCACAAGTAAGAGCCAGCACATAGTTATATGGTGCAGATAGTGGGCCAAATGGAGTTTAATAATAGTCTAAATAAATTATCTAAGAAACTCACTAATAATAGTAGGAAAATAGCAAGGATATATAATTGAATTCATACAAAAATACATAAATCAAAATGCTTACTTGTTCAGGCTTGTGAAAAATAGCTTTGCTATTTTCCTGCTGAATGAAGTATCAAATTACTTTTTATGAATCATTCATTTTATTGAGGTAAATTTACAGATACTGAAATGCACAGATCTATACATTTCAATGAATTTTGACATTGACATGTATGCATCACAGTGCATACATCTGTGCAATCCACACCCTTAGTGAGATATACAAAATTTCCATTTCTTCAGAAAGTCCACTCATACCCATACCCAGTCAGTTCCTGCCCTCCCAAAGAAGACCATTATATTCTGATTTCTATCACTATAGATTGGTTTTGCTTGTAGAACTTCACATAAATGGAATCAACAGTAAACACTCTTTCACGTCTGACATCTTTTGCTCAGCACAATGTTTTTGAGATTGTATTATTGAATGTATCGGTAGTTCATTCATTTTTATCAAGGATTGGTATACCATTGTATGAGTATCCTATTATTTATCTATTATTCTCTAATTGATGAATATTTGAATTGTTGCCAGTTTGGGGTTAATACGAACAAAGAGTTTTGCACAAATCTTTTGTGAGCATGTGTTTTCAATTCTCTTTAGTAAATGCCTAGGATGGGAATTGCTGAGTCACGTCTGATTAGCTTTATGTGAAACAGCCAGAAAAGTTTTCATAGTTGTTGCACAATTTTACACTCCCATTCGCAACATATAAGAATTCCAGTTGCTCCAAATCTTCATGAACATTTAGTGTTGTTAGCGTTTTTTAAAATTTTTACCCAGCAGTGAGAGTATAGTCCTCTCATTGTGTTTTTAATTTGTAATTCCCTGATGAGTAATGATATTGAGCACTTTTTTACGTATTTATTGGCCATTCGCGTATCTTTCTTTGTGAAATGTCTAAGATTTTGGCCATTTTTAAACTGGGCTTTTTTTTTTTTTTAAATAATTGAGTTTAGGCATTATTTCTATTTCTGGGTACAAGTCTATTTTCAGCTACATGTATTACAAAGATTTTCTTCCACTCCATGGCTTGCCTTTTCAATTTCTAAGTGATGTTTTTCAATGAGCAAACGTTTTAAATTTTGATATAGTCAAATTTATTGATAATTTTCTTTTATGATTAATACTTTCTGGGAAATCTTTGCCTACTCCCAGATCATGAAAATATTCTTCTAAGAATTCTCCTAGTTTTTTGTTTTAGTTTTTACATCTATGTTTATTATATGTCTTGAATTAATTTCTGTGTATGGTATAAGGTATGAGTCAAGTTTATATTTTTTCTAAATGAAATCCAGTTGTGCTAGCATTATTTGTCAGAAAGATTTTAAATTCCCCCATTAAATTGCTTTGGTTCTAATTTTAAAAGTCAATTAACCTTGTAAGTTTGGGTCTATCTTTGACCAATATACTCTGCTCCATTCACCTATATATTTATAGTTAAGCTAATATCATACTGCCACTATTATTGTAGTTTTATAGCAAACGTTGAATTCTGGTAGTATAGGTCCTCCAATTTTGTTCTTTTTAAAAATTGTTTTTGCTATTTTGGTTCTTTGCATTTCCCATATAAGTCTTAGAATTAGCTTGTAAATTTCTAAAAAAAAATCCTTGCATTTTAATTAGAATTGCGTTAATTCAATAGATCAATATCGGATCAACTGACATCATAATACTATTGAATCTTCCAACCCATGAACATGGTATAATCTCTTGATTAATTTAAATCTTCTTTAATTTCTATAAGCAGTTTTGTACTTTCCAGTAAGAATCTTCCACATCTTTTGTTACATTTATCTCTAATCATTTTTATGCTAATGTAAATGGTATTTTTAAATTTCATTTCTCAATTGTTCATTGCTAGTATACAGAAATGCAGCAGATGTTTACATGTTGACCTTTTATCTTGTGATCTTGCTAAATTCAATTATTAGTTATAGCAGGGTTTTTTAAAGTAAATTCTTCAGTATTTTCTAAGTACACAATCACGTCATCTGCATTAAAGATAATTTTTCTTCTTATTATCTATTTCAGTAATTTCTGCTCGTATCTTTGTTATTTATCCTTTTGTTGTACTTTACTCTTCTTTTTCTATATTTTTACAGTGGACTGATTAGATAAATGATTTAAGCTTTTCTCTTTTCTAAAATAAAAATCTAAAACTATGAATTTCACTCCAAGCACCTCATCAGCTGCCTCCCATACATTTTGACTGGCTATATTTTTATTATTAAATTCAAAATATTTTCTAATTTTAATTCAGATTTCTTCGTTGGTCTATGGGTTATTTAGCAGTGTTTGCTTAATTTCCAAATATGTGGGGAAATTTTCAGATACTTTTTGTTATTGATATCCAATTTTGTTTTATCATAATCATAGGACATAGTCTGTATAATTTCAATTCTTTGAAATTATAGCATTTTTTACAGCCCACAAATGGTGTATCTTGGTGAATACTTCATGTGCACTTGAAAAGAGTGTATATTCCATTGTCCTTTTGTAAAGTGTTCTACAGCTGATGGTTGTTTTAATTGGTTGACAGAGTTATTCAAGTGGTTTATATACTTACTGAATTTTATATCTACATGTTGAATCAGTTACTGAGAGAGGAGTAATAGAATCTCAATGATAATTATTATTTTCTCTCTTTTTTCCTTTATTTCTTTTAGTTATTGCTTCATGCATTTTGAAACTCTGCTATTAGGTGTGTACAAATTTAGAATCGTTCTCTCTTTTTAAACAACTTCTTTAATCATTACAAAATATTCCCTGTGTCTCTAGTGACATGCCTTCCCTTATAGTCTTCTTTGTCTGATATTAATAAAACCTCCTGAGCTTTCTTGTCATTAGTGTTCACTTGTTATAAATCTTTCCATTCTCTTACTTCTAACTTACCTTTATTACCTTTATCTATATATAAAGATCTTTATCTTTACATGTAAAGATACATATATCATTATGGTATAGATATATATCTAAGTATTTATATAAATATAAGGATAATATATGTCTTTATGCATAAAGATATATATATATCTTTAAATAATATAAAAGTATATAAAATACATATATATATATCTTTACATATAAAGTAGGTTTCTTGTAGACCATATACAGTCAGGTCTTGATTTTTTTGCCAAACTGACAATCTCTGTCAGCCTTTTAATTGAAATGTTTAGGGTTTAAATCTATTGTCTTATCTGTTCCTGTCTCCTCTCTGTTCCTTTTTTCCTTCTTTCCTTACTTCTTTTGGATTGATCCGGGTTTTTTTAGTAATCGAGTTTATCTTCTCTATTGACTTTTTAACTTTTCTAGTGGTTGCTCTAAGGAGTACAATATGCATCCTTAACTTAATCTAGTCTCCCTTGCAGTTGTATTGTATCTCTTTGTTTATAATGTAAACATCTTACAGCAGTAACTTCCACTCCCATCATATGTACTATTGTTGCCATACATTTTACTTCCTCATGTGTTATAATCCTCACCCCACTATATATTAATATTTTTCATTTAAAGTCAAGTGTTTTTAAAGAAATTCAAATGCAGGCAAAAACTTTTCTATTTTACCTTTATTATTCCCATTTCCGATGTTCCTCATTCATTTATGTAGACCCATGTTTCATCTGGTATTATTTTTCTTCAACCCAAAGATCTTTAGCATTTAGTCTAGTTAACTCTACTATTGATAAAAGTTCTCAGCTTTTGCTTATTTGAAAAAGTCTTTATGTTCCTTTTGTTTTTGAAGGGTGTTTTTCCTGAGTTTAGAATTCTACTTTTAGAGGTCTGTTCTTTCGGCACGTCAGTAATATCATCACCTTATTTTCCAGCTTACATTATTTCTAAAGAGAATTCAGCAGTCCTTCTTATCTCTGTGTGTCATGAGACACGAATGAGGAGGAGCTGGGATACAGGCAGGACACAGTGGGGAGGATGGGCCTTGCCGTGAGCACCACTGGACAGGAGTGATGACCACCATCCCAGGCCCTGACACGGGCACCCACCGTTGGGTGCCACTCCATATGTAATGTATCTTTTTCTCAGGCTGCTTTAAAGATTGCCTCTTTTTCTTTAATTTTCAGCATTTTGACTATGATGTGCCTAGGTACAGCTTTCTTTGTGTTCAGTCTACTTGGGCTTCTTGGATCTGTGGGATATTATTTTTAATCAAATTTGGAAATTTTTGAGCCATTATTCTTCAAATATTTTTTCTGCTCCAGCCTCTCTCTCTCTCTCCTTTCCTTCTGCGATTCCAAATACATACATGTTAGACCTCTTGATATTCCCACATATCACTTAAGGCTTGTTCTTTTTTTTTTTTAATCTTTTTTTTCCTCTCTGTGTTTTAGTTTTATAGTTTAATTTTTAATCTATTTTAAAGTTCACTGATCTTTTTGTTCTTTTTGCAGTGTCCTATGCAGTGAATTTGTCATTTCTAATATTACATTTTTCAATCCTAGCATTTCCAATTGTTTCTTTTTACGGTTTCTGTTTTTCTGCTGGGGTGGTACACTTGCCCACTCATTATGTCCATTTATTCTTTAAATTCTTAAACATATTTATAACAGCTTCTTTAAAGATCATCTCTGCTAATTTCAGCATATTTGTCATCTCTGGATTTTTTTTTCTCCTAATTTTGTGTCACATTTTTCTGGGTCTTTGCCTATCTAGTAATGTTCTATTGTATGCTAGACATTGTGAATGCTACATTATTGAGAATCTGGATTTTATTATCATCCTTTAAAAAGTGCTGAGTTTTGGGTTTTTATTCCGACAGGCAGTTAATTTACTGGCAGATCAACTTGATGCTATGAAGGCTGGGTTTATGCTTTGTCATGGCAGTTAGACTAGACCTCATTTTAGGGTTAGAGAAGCCTGACTCCTAAGATATGGCCTTTCTGGAGTCTCAGATGAATGCCTGAGTTGTTCAGTAAGATTTCTCTGCTTTGTGGATTGGAATTCCAGCATCTCCCTGTCCTGTGTGACCTTAAGAATCTCTGTTCAGTTTACAGCACACCTCACATCATTGTTATTCTTTACCAGACCTCTCAGAGTCTCTCACACAAGTATAAAGGTTGGAATTTGACCAAATACTTAAAAAGACCCTAGCTTGAACCTAAGTCATTTCAGCATGTGGATGCAAGCCAAAAATGGATGGTGTTTTCATTACAGCTACAGTGAGACATGTCCCTGAAAGACATAGAGAGCAAAAATCTTCCCAATTGTCAGAGCTGTGAGCAGTGCACTTGCTCATAGCCTTTGTTTAGAAGATGCAGTTACTCAAGGTGAGCAGATATATAAATATATCTGGGCAGTGTTCACTAGCCTAAACTAATTGTTCAGAGACTTCAAAAGAAAAAAACTGTAAGACCTGAGACAAGTAGTTCTGGGGTAGAAGCATTTGGATGGACATATTGTAGTGGACACAAAACATGAAGATTTTTGTACTACACATTAACGTCTACCAGAAAGCATCCACTATGAAGAGGTCTTGAACAACTAAGTAGATAAAATGACTTGGTCAATGGATATTAGCCAGCCTTCATTATCAACTACCCCAGGCATGTGATGGCATTATGGGCATATGATGGAAGTGAATTCTGGCCCAAAAGCATAGACTCCCACTTACCAAGGCTCACCTAGTTATGGTTGCCTCTGAATTCCCAACCTGCCAACAACAGAGACCAAATCTGAATCCCCAGTATGATCCCATTCCTCATGGAGAACAACTGGTCACTTGGTGACAAACTATATTGGGCCACTTCCATCCTGGAAAAGACAAGAGTTCACAGGAATGGATACCTAGTCTAAGTATGGGGTTGCCTTTTCTATCCCAGGGCTTCAGCCAGCACTGCAGTTTGGTGGTTTATGGAATGCCTTATCCACAGGCATAAAATCCTGCACAGCATAGAATCTGACTGTGAGATCAGTTTCACAATGAAGTGAATCTGAGATCATGTGATCCAATGGTCATATCACATATCATACCACCCAGAAGCAGCTGGCTCATACACCACTCGAATAGCCTTATAAAGATGCAATTGAAGCACCAACTCAATGGAAACACTGTGAAAAGTGGGATGCCATGCCCCAGGATGCAGTGTATTTAATTAGTCAGAGATCCTATATGCTGCATCCTCCATGGAAAGGAGACATGGGTCTGAGCATCAAGGGGTAGAAGTAAGAGTAGCCCTACTTACCATGACTGGTGTTTTTGTGCTTCCTGTCCCTACAACTCTGGGTTCTTCAGGGCTGGAAGTCCTGGTCCCCAAGTGTAGTGCACTCTGCCAAAGGACACAACATTGAACTACAAGTTATGGCTGTCACCAGAGAACTTTGGACTCCCTGTTACCAGAAACCAGCTGGTGAAAAGAGGATTCACCGTATGGTAGGAGTAATTGACCCTGATCAGCAAGAGGAGGCAATACTGTTTTACACAACAGAAGCAGGTGAAAACATGTGAAACCCAGGTGATCCACTTGGACACCACCTGGTTCTCCCTTTCCATGTTGTAACTGTGAATGGACTCTTGCAGCAACTCTGCACTGAGAAGGCTCCAATTTTCAAGAGTTTAGACACTCAAAGAACACTGCCAAGACCTACAGAGAGAAGAGTTGAGTATAGAGGGAATTAGGATGGATAACGCAGTGGGGGAGGATAAGTCCCACTTCTGGCCTCAAAACCAACTGCAGCAATGGAAGCTATAGTTCACCCCACTCACCTCTTTATTTCGGGTTCTCCTACAGAAAGAAAAGGCCACAGAAAGCACAGAGGAGCTGCTTTCTGAATCTGTATAAAAGTAGATCTATGTGGCCTAGGGTGGGCTGCAAATACACCTTGCAGATCTCCAACTATGGGGAGTATATTTGACCAAGGGTCCCAGCTGCTGCATTCTGAAATCAATTGCTGCACTTCTGCTGAATCAATGCTTTCTACAGCCAGCAATGTGTATGGCAGTGATCCTAAGGCAGACTAATTTCTGGAAGACAAGGTCATCCTCTGACAGCCAGTCTGAACTTGACGACTTCCCAGGGCACTTGCTGAGACTGCACAGCACTCAAACTACCTTTCTTCTCTCCTTTCCTCCTTCCCTCTGGGTCAGACTTGCATTGCCATCTGATGGTGCTCCCAGTCTAACACAGCTTCCATCCCGTTCTCTGTAACACAAGCATTCCCCTAATATAATCCATGTCTGTTAGTTCTGTCTTCGGATCTACTTCTCACAGGAGCAGGATCAAGGGCTTGAGATAGTCTTCTAGGTCCAAGGCGAAGCCTTAGAAGGATTGAGAGGAGGAGGGTGACATGATCAGTTACTGGTTCAGCGAGTAGTGTTCAAGATAATGTGTCCAGTATTTTGCAAGATCATTTAATCAGACATAAAGTCAAGAACTGACAGAATAGTGGCAGAGAGTTTTTCCTTGTCTCCCTCAAATTACTAGTGCCCCTGAATATGGCTGTAGAAAGTAACATGAATTGTATCTTCCATCTAAATTCTATTATTGTCCTATTCTAAACTTTCCCACTCTATCTTTCCCCCTCATGAAACTGTTGCCCCTGAACGCCCATGAAAATGTAAATATGAAATATTTACGAGACCTGATCTCTCATAATTATAAGCATCAAATGGCTTTCTCAGAGAAATAAATGATAAGGATCATCTCTTCCCTTAAGAGTCTTCCATTTGGTAAGTATTGATGAACTTTGTTTTTGCATCTACTAGCAATGAATACAAGTTTTCAATTTGTTTAGTGTTTAACTCTTTTTTTTTGGGTGAGGAAGATTGGCCCTGAGCTAACAGCTGTTGTCACTCTTCCTCTTTTGCTTGAGGAAGATTGTCCCTGAGCTAACATCTGTGCCAGTCTTCCTCCATTTTGTATGTGGGATGCCACCACAGCATGGCTTGATGAGTGGTGTGTAGGTCCGCATCCGAGATCTGAACCTGCAATCCCTGGGTCCCCAAAGCAGAGCATGTGAACCTAGCCACAATGACACCAGGCCGGCCCCTAGTGTTTATCTTTTTAATAATACTTATGTTTTAAAAGGGAGAGAGCAGAAAGGAATTATACTTTTTATGTTTAATATACATCTTATGTTCTATCTAGAGCATGTTAATCTGTGAGGGAAAAGTTTTACTTGTCACTGAGAAAGAACTGAGCCTGCCAAATTCCCAAATCATTTTTATTTTTTTTTACAGGTGGTGAATTGTGGGTAAGTAATCCCCCTTGCTCAACATTTCAAGTTTGATGTTTCAAACGTAGCAGGGTGCTATGGCCAACAGATTCCTAGACAGTTGTTTTCAAAGACAAGATCTTTAATTAAAGATTACATTTATGCCAGCCGGCCCTGTGGCCTAATGGTTAAGTTCTGCGTGCTCCGCTTTGGCGGTCCAGGTTCAGTTTCCAGATGTAGACCTACACCACTTGTCGGTGGCCATGCTGTGGTGGTGACCCACATACAGAATAGAGAAGATTGGCACAGATGTTAGCTCACGGCATATCTTCCTCAAGCTAAAAAGAGGAAAATTGGCAACAGATATTAACTCTGAGTGAATATTCCTCAGCAAAAAAGAAAAAATTATTACATTTATGCAACAATTGCCATTATTTTGGTCAGCTTGTGAATTAAGAGTCATAGTTCTGGGACTTCTACTTCAAAAACACTTCAAAAATTGGTTTCTTTTACTTTAAGATTAGTTTATCACCTAGAAGGGCTTGAGAAAAATGAGCAAAAAATATAAACCAACACAGTAAATTGTTAACTATCTATAATCAGTATCATTTTCCCTCCCCTTTCCTTCTTTGACTCATACTGACTTACTGACTGTTGTTTTTTGTGTATGCAAAGTGTTTCCTATAGGGATATAATAATGACATTACATTTGTAGAGCCCTTTATTGTTTTCACAGCATGCACATCATACACATTATTTCATTTAATCTTGCAGCAATTATGAAAAGAGAACACAACAGGGAATATTATCCCCATTTTGTAAATATAGAAACTGAAGCACAGAAAGATTATGTAACCTCCCAGAGATCAGAAGAAGCTATGACAAGAGCCCAAAGTTCTTATAGAAGATATTTAATCATCAATGTAGCACACACAAAATGAAGTTTTGTGTATTCTATGTTTATGGAAATATGAGTCAAGATGATTAATCAAGCTCACCGAGGATACATGTTTTATACGATATGTACGTTTAAGAATATATAAAAATGCAATTATTTTTCAAAAAGAAATATTACAAAATAAAATAAAAATTTAGGGTTAGACACAAAATGCAATTAGAGTCAAAAACCAGTCTTTTCTAAATGTATTTGTTAGGTTGGGCTTATGGCATCAAAAGTCAATGTGTTGAATGCAGTTTGCAATGAATTATTTAAATTTCCCAAAGACACAAAAAATTGATGCTTCTGGATCTCTTCCATATTCAAAAAATGAGGCAAGCTAAATTGTTCATATTTTACTAAATCAGTTCAACTTGCTCAACTTTAGGCCAAGTCACGATTCTTTCATAGCAGAGTTGTTCATCTCTACTACCAGAGAGTTGGCAACATAAGAGTTTGCTTAACTTTCTCAGCTTTCTTCTTTCATCTCCTTTCTTTGTTTTTCCTTTTCTTCATTAAGACCCATCCCCTCGCCCACTCCAGCTAAAAGAGACTTTTGTTCTGAACTCAATTTACCCATTTGGCCACTTTAAATCGTTGAATTGGTCGAACAGAAGGAATAGGTGAAGAACAATCAAATGCCAAATCAATTACCTTGACTGATGAGGTTAATTTTCTCTTGTCATTTTCAGTATGTGTGGCTTATTTAGATACTAAACCCACCAGGCAGAAGCCTTATGTTTCTGCAAGTTTTATTATGCAGTCAAAATCTCATCAGCACTCATTGAAATAAAATAATAATATATTGTAGTGAGCTACATTATTCATAACATCATAAAGCTACATTATTACAGCCAGACCATGAGAGCAATTATGCTTCAGAAAGTAGAACTCTGTGGCCATTGGTGATGAACTATTACATGGATTTTTTTTTTCTCTAAAATCATTATGGCCAACATTTAGCATTTATTGTATACTGATAGTGTACCAAGTGCCAAAAGGAAAAATGACAATCCTTTCCATACTATATTTGCTATCTATAATTCATTGAGACAAAAATATAAAAACAAATACTCAAACCCACAATAAAGCTATCAGCTCACTCATGTGTCTGAAGAGAACGTTCCTCAGCATTCGCTGATAGGACAGGCAGTTAGCTAGGGCACTGTGGGAGGCTGGCTCTGCCCTCTGCTCAGTTCATGTAATCAGAGACCAGAATATTCTTAACCTTTTACCGGTGGATGAACAACGAATTAGGAATTTCTAATTGCCTTCTCTCTGAGGGCTGTCTCTCAACTAAGTAGCAAAGGTATTAGCAGAAAAATGTTGTTCGTCCAAGGTGATGTTAACTTTTTGTGAAATTAAGAGACCTTTATTTGAAAACAGCTTCAATAGCTAGGGGCATAGAATATAAGAAATGTACTCCAGGCTGTAATAATTGCTGGCTGCCCTGGGAAATGGCTTCAAGGCCAGAGCAGTCCTGGCTCCATGCAAGCACATCCTCTAATTATTGAAAAACCTGTGTAGAGTCTCCATGTTAATCAGTCTCTCAGAGATTTCAGCTTTATGTGGTTAGTGCAGATTTATGGCATTTTTCTTTTCCTGTTATTAAAACTGATATTTCACAAGGAAGAAACTATCTCTAGACAACTGTTAAAATGCAAAGTTTCAGTCATGAAAGAAAACTGCAAGATTATTCTGAGACTATTCCATAGAGAATTCCAAAGATAAGAAACAACACATCAAAGACAGGGGGGCAGAAATTCAAAAACAAAAAGGCATAACTTTAAAATATTAACAAAAGACTCAACAGTTGGCCCGTAGAATCAAGAGGTTAGAGTGTAATTAATTTAAGTGCTTGTTACAATTATGGAAATAAACATTTCATGCATAAATGCAAACTGAATTATACATAATTATGAAAGCACTAAACTAATTGGAACATTTGGATTAACATTGTAGAAGCCAAATTGCCTTTTTAAGTCAATGATACAGTGCTTTGCATGTATCCTGCGTGTACACAGCAAATATTAGTTAATAACGGAAAGGAGCATATTTAGAAACATATACTTCTATCAAGTTAGCATTCTGTTTGTTTTGTAGAGTATACACGTAGATTATAGATTAAATTATAATGACTCTCATTGAAGAAGTACAAGGCTAGGACCAGTTGGTTATGCCAGTTATAGCTGACCTATAGATGAAGATTGAAGACCGGACACTCATGGTCCAGGACTCAAGTTTCCCTCCCACTTCACTGTTTGCCGTATTCTTTATTCTCCAGGCTTGATGGGATAATGAGGATGGATGGCAGGAACTGGCAATCTGAGAAAAGAGAAAAGAAAGTTGTGCTGAGCTGAGATGAGACAAGGAAGAGTCAGCGTCAGATTCTCCCTTATAAAGTCTAAGATTGAGAGTTTGCCTAGACCTTCCTAGGGACCTTTTGGCACTTTTAAACTTTGTCCTTCAGTGTATTTTCTCCTCTCCCATATGTGCCACATCATTTTACTACTTTAAGGCTGTGCAAATCTTTATAATTTATTGGTACACGTAAACATGACCCTCCTTGAAGTGCCTTATGGTAAAAAATGGAAATGAACAACCATAGTGACGAAAATCCTCCTCTTTCTACTTTCTTCTGTCACCCAAAACTCACATTCCTACAGAGAAGCAGATTCTGCTTATAGCTTGACTTCAGGAAAGCAATTTGATTAAACTACATTGTACTACAGTTGAAATGACTAATAAGATTCTTTTTAACATGTTAACAACACGTTAATTCAAATGAGCGTGTAATTAGATGCAAAAGGAGTTCTCCAGACATTACCTTCACATCAGATAAGGGATCATATTAATAGTAGTGACTAATCTCACTGGTGTGACTCTACGTGTTCGCTCATCATCTCACCCGCTTGAAAAATCTCACTGTTTCTAAAGTCTCACATGTGCTTAGGTATAAGTGAGCCAGGTACAGTCTGTAGTGTGTCTACCATGGTCCTCCTGTCCAACTGTAGCCCTTTTCATTTATATGCTGCCTGCAAACCCCCTCACTATGACCATTGTTTCTGGTGTCCTTCATGACAATGTTGGCACCCAAATCAAAAGTACTATGTACTAAGTACTATGTACCCAAGAGTATTACAAACACTCTGGAGACACAGTCATTGGGGTCTTCAGTGATTTAAAGCCATCGTATCCAGTAGTGAGGGCAATGTTTCCATTTCTAACCCTAAATCACACATTGACACCAAAGTAACTTCATGCGCCTGTGTCTCAAGGAATCTCCTAAACACAGTTCCCTTAGCTTCTTGCTTCAAGCCCTCTTTACATAGGGCTCAACTAGAAATCCCTGGAGGTGGGTCACATGCAGCAATAAACTCTCAGTCTTCTAGTGTATTCCTACCTATCTCGACCCCTTTATCTGACTCTGTGATACTTCATTCATAATAATAGTTGCCTGTAGATCTTTACACAATGAAATTTCCTGACTTTCAAGCCTATACCTGTGCCTGGCATACAGTAAGTGTTCAGTGAATCTTTGTAGAATTGACAAATAAATGAGTCAATGAAAAACATAAATATAATGTTAAGAATCCTAGTAGCAGACATAGTTTAGGCTATAGCTAGAGCCACAGCTATAAGTCAAATTTCAAGAAGAATGTGAGATAAGTACAGAGGACTTTCTGGGACTCCTAGAGTCCACTCCACTCCTCTACCTGCAGGTGCGTGCACATGTGAGCATGCACGAGCGCGCACGCACATACACATACACTACCCCAAAGAGGAAAAAGAAAACTCTTAGCAGTCCTGGACCCTCCTCTTCTTTTGGGAATAGTCCCTTTGGGGTAATGCTTGCCCTTTTATTGACAGTGGTAATCTAGGTCCGATGATTATGGGTTACTGGTCTACATGATAACCCAGGACAAGAGAATCTGTCATAGGCTTAGGAGTCAGGGGTCAGAGGGCAAAGAGGAAGGAAACAGCAGTCAGATAATCAAAGCACTGAAGGGAGCCAATCAGACCTGGAGTCAGCTACTTATTGAGTATTGAATATTTTATGAGAATTATCTGAGTCTCTGGGAGGTTACAAAACTTGCCCAAAGTCACACATCTAGTGAGGTTTGACCCTAGTTTGTGGGAATCAAGAACTCAAGAACCCAAGAAACCTCAAGATTACAGATATATCATAAAGACTGATCTACAGCAAGTCTTACAGTTTTGTGAAGATGGAAAATAAGCATGATCTGACGTTCAAGGCAGGTGGCCAGGTAATAACAAACAGGAACATACGTGAGTAAGTATCCAGGAGCTTCCTTGCTTTTGTTTTTATGTAAAAGGGACCAGTTGAAACTCATCTAGTTTATTGGAGGAAACCAGTTTAACACAGGTGTGCATAAGTAGGGACAAGGAGAAAAAGGGAAGAGAGTTAGTGTTTGGTGTTATTATGCCTACTTACCAACGAGGAAGTTGAGACTACAAGAAGTTTAATGACTGACCTGCCTAAGGCCAATATTTGCACCTAGTTCTGACTTATTTCCCACTGGTTTGGGTAGGCAAATCCTGAGAACTAATCTAGAAGGGAGACCCAGTCTCTTTAAATTCAATCTTGCATCACAGTGACAAAATGCAATTCCTATTAAAGGGGTAAGAGGCTGTTTTCACAGATGCTAAATGTAGTTTCATGTGCTAGCATCCACTCTGTCCTTGCTCCCAATGGTGTCACTTGGGGATAACGGTTTCAGGAATACCAAGCTCTAGGTACTCCCTGGGTCTCTAGGATTATGGGTCAGTGAGGTCCTAGACAATATTTTTAAACCATTTTATTGAGGTATGATTGACACTAGACAATATTTTTATTTTGCTCTGTCTCTACTGTTTTAACTACATCTCTTTTACACTATGAATGATTGCATTTTATTTCTTACTTGATGCTTTAAGGTGAATGTGTGGACTATTAACATTTGCTTTTATAAACTTTTGTGAATTCACATTACTTTTGGGAATTCTCCTCTTGTCCTAAATATTATTTCCTTTCATTCACAGAATTTCTATAGCAGACTAGATTACTGTCCATTTAAATGAGACGAGCTTTTAACGTTACTCCAGCATCCTATTTATTTAAAAAGTTTAAACTTTAAATGTTAAAGTTTTTATGTAAAATGTAAAGTTTTTTGGTTTCTTTTGAGGAAGATTAGCCCTGAGCTAACATCTGTTGCCAATCCTCTTTTTGCTGAGGAAGACTGGTCCTGAGCTAACATCCGTGCCCATCTTCCTCTACTTTATATGTGGGATGCCTGCCACAGCATGGCTTGACAAGAAGTGCATAGGTCCACACTGGGGATCTGAACGGGTGAACCCTGGGCCACTGAAGTGGAACATGCAAACTTAACCACTGAGCCACTGGGCCGGACCCTAAAATGTAAAGTTTTTAAATGTGAAATGTTTTTTAGCCTTTATATTATCCATTTCTAAACAAAATCTCTAACATTTATTTAATGATTGTTGTGTGTCTGGCACCTTATGCAGGTTACTTTATTTAATCCTTTTTCCATTATTATAAAGCAATTGTTATCAATCCCATAAGGTAGATGAATACTAATGTCTAGAAAATTTAAGTTTCTTGCCCAAGACTGCCTAAATTGGAAGTGGCAGGGCTAAAATGTGAATTTGAATTAGCAAAATGTGTGCTCCTGACCAGAGTGAGATTTTAACTGTCCTTCTCTCCTTCATTCCCAATTCACTCTCCACTGTATTGACAGTATTTTTAAAGTTATGATCATACCACTTATTGTGGTATCAATTTGCAAGGTAATATTGTAACATATTGATCAGTTATAGTCTATAGTATTCCTCTTATAGATCCAAGAGTTCATCAGTCATTTCATAGAGTGGTCTTTTAAACCTAACCATTTCCCCTTCTTTTCTCAACTGCTCTTAGAAATGTTCATCTCCTCCACTTCCTCTCTCCTGCTGCAGGTTGAGCTCCCAATATGGGGATTTGGATGCGATTTATTAGATAATTTTAACCAGAAGCACCTGTCCAAAAAGAGGTAGCCTGCCTGCTTTGCCCTGGGTAGACTTCTCAGACCAGTTGTTTTTGCCTGGAGGGGCTCTGGTGGGAGATGGCAGGGCTTCCACCACAGTAGACTCTGCAAGCTGTGGACAAGTGTCTACTTCTCTATGCCATTGATATCTCCTTACTTTGGACATAGGCAAACTCTTACAATTTTTAAGAGTTACATAGAATTTTTATTAGAGCTAGAATTGCCTAAAGAGCCAATATCCACAAAAGATCATTAGCAGATAAGAAATGGGCAATCTTTTTGATTTAATGGTTGGTTGATTTAGTAACAGCTTTTTGAGGATTTTTAAAAATCAGAAGGGAGTAGAAATCATCTAATCTAGTAACAAAAGGATAAACATATGCACAATTAATCATTTGATCTTAATCACATTAAATTTGATAGCTCCAAACGAATATAATAGCTATCAATTAAAGACACTATTTTCAACAGATAATTGAAATGTTAAAAGATACATGGAGCCAGATCTGGATGTCCCGATTTAGCACTTCTGAGGTAGGGCTTGGGTGCCCACACCAAAATATAAAAACAACTCATAGGTGAAACAGTGCACAGATGCATATATAAATGTCTATCCAGGGTTGAGACGTGCTGATATATTAGATATCAATTCCTAATAGACATGATTTGCCTTAAAATATCTCTTCAGCAGAAATAGTACTCAGTTTAAGAGAGATAAACTGTTATCCATATTGGGTGAAAAGAGAGCAAGCTCAAAGTTCTTTATGACAAAAAATAAATAATCCATCTTTTTTTTGCCTCCGTCCCCCACGCCCCTGTATTGGTAGGAGTCCAGGAGTGAGGTGAGGGAGCACACTTATCCATGGGCAGCCCAGTCACTGAAGGCCTGGCTTCTTACCATCTGAGCAATAAAGCCACTGTCATAAAAGAAAGTGCCTCCTGGTTCTCTCTCAGAAGGAGCCTAAGGGAAGATGACGTCTGGTCCAGCTGGTGAGGCAGCTGTTCTTTCCTGACTAGACAAAGCTAACTCAGTTCCTGAGGTTCTTCGAGTTGCTAGAACCACACCTACTCTGTCCTCGAGGGTCCTGGAGTTGTTTTCCACTCTATATAGAAGAGCAAACTCAAAACTCTTTCAGATTCTTTGGATTGAGCATCTTCTCACTGGGTGTAAAGAAGGTGGGAGAGCATTAAAGCTTGCTTTGGTTTTACTCTACTGCAGGGACTAAGTATTCTGTGTAAAAAGCTCATTCTTAGTTTCATTTGGGAACGAGAAAATGAGTGTTTCCTAAGATGAAGACACTGCCATGGCTCCCTTCTACCTGACCTGGAACTGATACTGTTAGAACTACGTCTGCAAATTCAGACCACAATGTGAGGACTTTACCCTCAGGAAGCCAAAGTTAGTTTACACAGGTCACTTTGATGGGAAAAGGGTAGGAAAATTATTAGATGTCCAGGTAACTTTGATAGTGTCAGGTCCCAACTGAATAGGGTATGAATCAGGCAGAGTTGGATGGTGTATGTTTGTCAGGGAAAAGGAAGTAACAGGGGAATGTTTAAATGCCTCAATTCTAGTCTCAGTCATGCTTCTAGTTTACTTAAAGACCCCACGCAAAGTGAAAAAGCATTGGCTCATTTCACTGACTTTTGCACCCTCAGTTGCAATGCAGACACATGGGAGCATAAACAGCTACAAAGAAAAATTTAACTCAAAAAGAAGACGATTGTGAAGTTGGAAAGAGAATGATGACTAATCTAAAATCACTAAATCATGGTGTCCCATTGATGGAAATAACCGCAGAGATCATTAATTCAATGTTCCTCCTTTTACAGATGGGACAGCTGGCCACTAGTGAGGCTAAGAGATATGTTCCAAGCTCCA
Source organism: Equus przewalskii (assembly GCF_037783145.1). Lineage (NCBI taxonomy): Eukaryota > Metazoa > Chordata > Mammalia > Perissodactyla > Equidae > Equus > Equus przewalskii. The sequence continues at coordinate 85,879,542 of NC_091832.1, forward strand.
AAAACTATTAATCATTCTAGAACCATGGTTGCTTGATTCCCCAGGTCAATGTTTTCCATTTTGTTTACAGCCAGCCTTGATTTCCAGCTAAAAGTTTTATTTCCAATACTTTCAGTGTAACATATTTACTCTCAGAGAAACTAAGTAAATTAGTTGTCCATGTGATCTTCTGTAAGTTACTCCGCCCCTCTGAACTTCAGTTCCCACATCTGTGACAGTATTGGACCAGTTTTCTACAGTATCATAATAGTCCTCTGGAATCTGAGACCGTGATTCGTGAACTCAAAGTCATTTTCAAAGCATCAGAAAAGAGCAGAGGTAGCAGTGTTTGATATATAGATACAAACTTTGGAGGCATATGTGTTGGAAGCTGAATGAACCCAAGCCTTCGATGATCTCTCTCTTCTCCAATTCCTGTTGTACTTATTGCCCATGTCTTCCATGAGGCATTTATCACTTGCCTTACCCATTTTTACAAGTACATATATGTACATGTTCACACACAGACGGATTTATTTTGAGTCCCTGGAGGGCTGAAACTATGGCTTACAGTCCTTTGAATTCTCAGTGCCTCATATATAAGGGTGTATAATAACTTTTTGCTGACATTGTTAGATGCCCCATCACTACTTTCTTAGTTAATAAGGACGTGTATGGTAAATTTATAGAGTATTTGGCATGGATCATTTTCCTGCAAGTCGCTCATGCTCCCATTGGTGTGGGACTTATGTACCTCTTTAGGTTTTCTTCTCATTGCAATGGATAAGAATGTAAGCAAGACATGGGCCTAAATACAGAACCAAATCTGCAGAATCATCAAGCAATCTAGAGGCTTCTCTTTCTTTTTTCTAACAAAAGAAAATAAACATAGCTTTATTTTTGCAATATTCACTTTGTTTAAGGAAAACATACATCATATGAGTGAATAAAAAGAATTTCTACCCCAGTACTGGAGATATCACATTGTGAGAACTTTTCCAGTCAGCCTTCCCTTTTCACCTGTTGAAGGAAATGGAGGAAATGTGTAATGGGAAAAGCTTGGTTTTATATTCAGACAGGGCTATGCGACTTAATTTCTCTGAGCCTTAGAATCTCCATTCTAAAATGGGGGTAAAAATGCCTTTTCAGGAAGTTCTTGTGGGGATTAAATGGAATAGTCCAGAGCATCTGGAATTGTGCCTGATTCATGATAAGCAGTCAATAAACTACCTGTGAGTTTTCAAGAAAAACGGACAATTGCGCTACTTCTTTATTGTTTCCCAGTCAGTCACTTTCGTCCTTCAAATACTGGTCACAACTTACTTGTCACTTTTATTCTTAAAATACCTGTCATAATACTTTTGCAAAGCTCTCTAATAAAATGGAATTTATCCTTCATGACTAGGAAGCCAAAAACATACATATACACACACACCATTGCTCTCCCAGTAGGTTAAGAAAATTTTAATATTTATGCATACATACAGTCCACAGTTAAATATATATGAATACGTATATATATACCAATATCATATGGTCATTTAAAATACAACTTCTTAAAGACACTGACTCTCGTGCTAGTTTAATGCTCTTTAGTTCCCGGGTCTATGAGAGCGCTACATAAATACTATTGTGGTTGCATTTTGTTCAAATAAGAGTTTCACTCACCAGTGAGTCATCCCTTGAATGTTTCATATTCTAAACATTTTTTCCTACCCAATCCTCATGTCTCTTCCATGCATTTGTCTTTTTACTTGCATTGTCTGGTAATTTGGATATTTTTATTTGAGATTATTTGGCCCGTGTCAGGTATTCTTCTCTACGGTCCCCAGGGTCTTGTATCTTGTTTTTAACTTCCTCTCTTTTCTTGCTCTCTTTTCATCAGATGTCATCCATTGTGCCTTACTATTTTACCCTTGGGTGTTTCAATTATGCATGAATGAGATCTGCCTTACACTTGCACGTTTTCATTTTCTGTCTAAATAACTGCACACAAGAAGGAAAGTCTCTGCATTGAACATGAGAGGCTCCTACCTGGTTGCGGGCTTGATTTGGGCTCATGCTGGTCACCTCTCCTAGTAGCAGTTTTAGAGTTGTGTTTAAACCAGCACCCTCTGCATTCACCCCTCTGCTGGTATTGGCTAAGCTTTTGCATCCAGCTCTCTCTAGCCTTCACTCCAATATTCCAGTTAAGGCACTATTTCCACATTCATATATTTGTGACTACTCTGGTTGCTTTGAGTTTCCTTTCAAACAAGAGCTAGATAATTTAGTAGCAGGTTCTCTAAGAGTCTTAAATCAATGAATAATGTTTCAGCAGCGCCAGTAAATCACTATTCCTCTATTAAGCCCCATGGTTTAAATCAGTCAGAATTTCAAACTCACCATGTTTTTGAGGAGGCAGGAAAGGAAGGAACGGAAAATATCATCTTAGCTGTCACTAAAAGGTGTGTGTGCCTAAGGTGAATATGGCAAAGAGCAAAAAGAGGATGATGACTAGGGTTGGTTACCTTTGTGAATCATCAATCTGTCCTTGAATATAAGCTCTCAGATGTCCCATTTTGCTTGTGACATAGAATTTACTACTTTTTGTTAGTTGTTGTATTGCACTTATTTAGTTATATGTCTTCAGTACCCAGCACAGTGCCTGACCCATAGAAGAAACTTGATGAATGAATGAATTACAAGGATGTTACAACTGTGACAATAAAAATAATTATGTTATGTGTTTAATTACACAGTGTAAATTCATAAAGTAAATCTGAGGTAGTTAATATAAACAACTGACCTACAAAATTCACAGCTTTGTAACTAGAACAATTTTAGGTGATCTTTTTCCTAAGTATTATTCTTATAGGTAACCCTTTGAATCCTATGCACAGAAGGACTTTAAATATGCCTATGCCATCTTTATATAAGACTTCTTTATTATTAATACAATCAGAGTAGCATGCATAATTAGAGAAAGACAACACAGTCAAGTGTTGCTTAAAGATGGGTGGATGCGTTCTGAGAAATGTATCATTAGGTTATTTTGTCATTGGGTGAAAATCACAGGGTGTCCTTACACAAACCTAGATGATATAGTCTCCTACACACCTAGGCTGTATGGTACTAATCGTATGGCACCACCATCAACGTATATGTGATCCGTTGTTGACCGAAATGTCATTACGTGACACATGACTGTGTAAAGTAACTCCTCGCTTGAGTGGACAAAGTGGATTATGCCTGCGTTTACTCAGAGTAATATCTCAGAGCCTTAGTAGGGTATTTTTTAGTCCAGCTAATTGTTTAATTCTCCTCACTTTGCAGAGCCCCAGGCACTGGCCCATGTTGTGGAAACAATCCTCAGAGGCGATCTATCAAGCATTGTCTAGGTTTTCCTAGCAGTCTCGTTTAGATGAGAAGCTAGTGCTGCGCCAGGGAAATGTGTGTTTCCTGAACTGTTCTCGCTCCATTTCATTAAAGGAAAACATCTTTTTTAACAACTTTGTGTCAAGCCCTGTAGTAGTGCCATCTGGTCCCAGAGATCAACTCTGCCTCACACAGATGACAAACAATTGTGTGTTGTCCATTGCATAGAAATATACTCCTGCCAGATCAGAGGAGGAATGTCTAGAATTCAGAACTGGTAAAATCAAACATATGTAAGAAACCTAAAAGTAGGCTGGCATTTCCCAGGTATTTGGATTTCATGAGACAGAGAATTTCAAAATATTTTTTAAAAGAATGAGCTGAACCAACATAGAACTGCAAACTTTTTATTGGAAAGTGAGGCTGTTAAAACACATGCACACACACCCCCCTACTATGACCTGTTTTCATGATAAAAGAAAGGACAGTTAATGGAAAACAAAATTGAGAAGGGCATCATTTCAGCAGTTCTTTGAGTGGAAGTGCCCTTATTTTTTTTTTCACCGGGTTCAGCCCCTGTGGTTATGGCTCTGCATTGGCAACCACCCCTGGAAACCTCCTGCCTCATCCTCTTCAGGAATAATCTCACAAGGCCTGTATTGAAGCTCTCACAGCCACTTCTGTTCAGACCTGGATGGAGATGTTTACATTTTGCTGCTTTTTAAAATAACCAAATAAAAGTCTGAGTCTGTCCTGGAAGTAGACATTCAAAATGTGCTCAACTAATACCAGAGTGACCCTTGTGTCCTGTGGAAATCCACAGAAGAGCAGCACCAGGAAAAAAACTCTAGGAAATAGAAGCATGTAAGAAAACCAATGGAAAACTGAGTTTTGCTCACTGGCCAGATAAATCTTTTCTCTCAAGAGGCTTCATTGTCATTCAATCTTGTCAATAATTACTCTTGAGTCTACATTTTTGTGGATTATAAACAAAGTATTCATCTGTGATGTGATCAACGGTGATTCTACTGGGACATGGATGAGAAGCAAAGTAAATACAAATCAACAAATGTGTGACGTTAGAAAAAGCAACACCGTCCCTCCAGGGAACTTCAGAAAGAAAAAAACACAGAAAACAATCAACCTACTCAGACTGGATATAAGAGACGATTATTAGTTAAACCATCTTAATGAAATGTACAGACCTATGTTCTCCTAGATAGATAATTAATCTGCAATTTTATTATCTCTCAAGATTTAATTAAATATTTGCCTTTTGGCTAATCAACAGCAATTAGTAAGAAATGCTTATATTCATACAACTTATGGGAAATGTGGACATAGCCTCCACTGAAATTTTAGTGGTCTTTTTAATGAAAGCAAGAGTAGGCAATAACAGGAGAGCTTGTGTGCCACGCCGGAGTTGAGAACCTGTGTATTATTAGTCAGGGCTCTCCAGAGAAAAAGCACCCGTAGGATGTGTGCGTGTGTGTGTGTGTGTGTGGTTTAGTGTGTATCTAGAGAGAAAGAGAGAGACAGAGAGACAAAGACAGAGAAATTTGTTTTAAGGAATTGGTCCCTGCAATTCTAGGGGCTGGCAGGTCCGAATTCTGCAGGTCAGCCCAGCAGGCTGGAGACCCAGGGAAGAGCTGATATTGCAGCTCAAGTCCTAGCGCCACCTAGAGGCAGAATTCATTCTCCCTCCGGGAACTTCAGTCTTTTCGCTTAATCCGCTTTATTCAAAGTTTGCTGATTTAAATGTTAATCTCGTCTAAAACATACCTTCACAACAATATCTAGACTGGTGTTCGACCAAATATTCAGATATTGTGGACTAGCCAAGCCAACATGTAAAAATTAATCATCACAATCCTGGAATGAACAAAAAAAGAAATGAGAATACTTATTTAAATGTAGAAGGCTTGAAATAGATGGAAAGGTAAATATAAAGGTACTTGATAGATAAAGTCTCCTTTTTTTGCTTGAGGAAGATTAGCCCTGTGCTAACGTCTGTGTCAGTCCTTCTCTATTTTTTTGTATGGGGGTCACCACTACAGTATGGCTGGTGAGTGGAGTAGGTCCACACTTGGCATCTGAACCTGGGCTGCCCAAGTGCAGCACGTGGAAATTTAACCACTTGGCCAGGGGGGCCGGGCCCAATAATGTCTCTTTTTAAGTACCACACTTCTCAGCACAGAATTCGGAAAAGGAATTTGGATTGAAAGGAAAAATGTAATAATGGGTAACCGATCTGGAGTCATCTGTATCTTAAGAATGTCATCTTGAATTTTATGCATGGATATACACTCATGGAACCTAAAATATGCACATGTAGTATACTTTCGTTGTCACCCAGCAAAACATAAAACAGCCAGGAAAAAGAAGGGGCACTTGTTACAAACATAAAGAATCAAGAGTGTCATCTGTTTCATAACTTGTCATAAAATGATGACTTTGTGATCCTCAGCGTGGTGCCACTATTTCATGGAAACCAGACAACTATTTTTCTTTTTTTTTTTTCCTGAGAAAGATTAGCCCTGAGCTAACATCTGCCAATCTTCCTCTTTTTGCTGAGGAAGGCTGGCCCTGAGCTAACATCTGTGCCCATCTTCCTCCACTTTATATGTGGGACACCTACCACAGCATGGTTGATGAGCAGTGCCATGTCCGCACCAGGGATTGGAACCGGCGAACCCTGGGCCGCCGAAGCAGAATGTGCGCATTTAACCGCTGTGTCACCTGGCCGGCCCCAAGACAACTATTTTCACAGTCTTAGTCTCCTTGGAAAATAAAAATCAAGGGAGTAAAAGAATCATGGATGATGAAGAATTACCAGTGTACTTTGTACACTGGGACAGTGGTGAGTGATTTGAGCATATAAGAAGAAATTTTGAGTAACCCTCTGGTGGAAATTTGTTTTGCCTTAATGTAGACTATCTGATACTTCCTTAAAAGTAATTTATAAGCAGGAAATCCTCAACTACAATCCACAGTAAACCATGGTTTGGGGGAGAGGGGAAAAGTCAGATCCCCATCTTATTTTTAACCAGAGCAGGTCTGATTTAGACACCAAGTTTACCAGAATTCATTTGTAAAAATGATCCCACTGCTAAAGAGAGCTTGAAAAATCACTGTTGATCCCATTTATTCATTTAAAGATATTAAAATTATTTGTATGTCTATAAAATGAGCAGAGAAGTGATGCTGAGGCAGGGCCCTGGCTATCCCCAGGGGGGGCCTCTGCTCTGGGCAGATCAATTTGGAAAAAGGCACTCCCTCTGTGTGGTAGCAGCCCACCAAGCCGACCAAAGACTTGGCCAATAAAAGGTGGCTTTGTGTGAAAAAAATACGTCACCCAAGGGTGACTCCCTTTTCAAAAGGTAAAAAAATTAACAAATTAAAAAAAATAATAAAATAAAATATCTCTTCTGAAATTGGGCAACAAAACCTTGAGTAAGATCCAATGGCTGCACGTCCTCATTTCTAAAAGAGGAAACAGTAATGGCAGCTGCTTCATTAAGTTGTTGGAGGATTATGAGATAGAACATGAAAAAGTGCTCGTGCAGTGCCTGCTTCACAGTAAGCATCCATTCCATGTTTATTACTATTGAGATGAGGAGGGACTTTTTTAAAACCTTGCTATTGATTTCACTCAGCCAAGTTACTTTTAAGATCTGAACTAGGTTACTCTTCTTGCATCTGCCAGCACACTTATTAATTGATCAAACTTAGTTTTTCCTTTAGAAAAATATGAAGAAGGAAAGTAATTTCCCAGTCTTGGGCACTAGAGCAAGAGAAAGAAATTATTGTTTAAAAAGAGAAAAAAGTCATCCTTCCCTCCAGGGCTTGTAGCCCTGGCTGGGGCACAGGACAGACAAGTGGAAATGGGCTGGATTTCAGCCCCACTTTGCACCCCCTTCCCTCAGGAGCCTTTGTGCCAGGTCTGAAGCACACAGCGATGTTTTTGACCCTGTGCTGCTCCTGAGGGGTCTCAATAAGGTATTTAACTCTTCCGTATCTGCTAGGTGAATTAAATCTGGTATCTTTCTCTCCTTCTGCTGATGGAGTTGATACCAAGTTACACAGCACTACCTAATAGATTGATGTATATAGCTTTTTAACAAATAGAACTTCAACTCATGCAGCAGCACCAAGAGATTGATTGTTTGGGGGGAATAATCCATTTTCTACTCCCACATTCTGCCCACCCTTCCTAGAAGCTGCACCTAAAACAGCCAGGATGGGGATGGATGCAGATACAGGAGATGAGCCAGTAGAAGATTCACCTTTGCAGGAAGACGGGGTTGATTGTTTTAGATAGTCCACCTTCAGGACAGACCTTTCTGGGGGTTTCTTCCTCTTCCTCAGCCCCTCTGTCCATTGCTCTCAGGATTAGAAAATTCCTCCTTGTCCTTGCTAGCAGGGAGAAAATGGCTGATAACTCTGGGCAGAGGCTGGGTCACAGAAGTAGGCAGTCACTTGGAAGGATGGGGGGAAACGGTTTTAAAGACCAAGGGACTGGGAAGGTCTGGGATTGGGTTGGTGGGGCTGAGACAAAAGAGCCCAGGGAGATGGGCTCAGCAATGGCCATGGAGTCTCTGTAGTACACTAGGAGTGAGGCTATGGGGCCCCGGAAAGGCAGTGGGGGTAAGTTAGCCACCTCAGAAAAACAATCCCTGGGACTCGGGCCCTTTGGCATTTGTATATATTGGTGCGGATTGAATGACAGCTCTTCAGAAAGGAACTGACTGATTACTCTGCAGGAGTGTCTGTGAGTGCACATGTCCATGCTCAGAAGTAGATAGCAATACATCATTCTTCCTGTCCCCCATCTAAAGATCAACTATTGCCTATCAATACCTGTTCATTGCAGAAGATGGAAAGGCAAACAGAATCATGCACAGAAACAACTCACCAGCAGACCATTTTTATTTTCAGTTACAACTAGACCTTTTGCAGTAAGAGAACCAGTGTCTCAGTTTTGCATAAAAACTTCAACTAGTTCTGGGGAAGCCTGGCAAGTCATTATATTTCAGAAAAATTGTTCTACCAGGTCCAGATTCCCTTGGGTTCTTTGAGACTTTATAACATGGTGAAGGTTTTTGATCAGCACCGAATAAATATGTTAGCGCTAATGCTCGGTTACACTGGGGCTGATTAGTCACTTTGTGGATTTTCTGTAACCTTCACTTTCTCTCCTTTTCTGATTTTTGGCCATTTCACTGCTCATTAGCAACTCCATGAGAAATAAAAGGAGATAAAACTTAACTAAATTATGTTCTATTATTTCACTCTGATTTCACTAGGGGGAAAGTTGGACATGGTGACTGAAAAGGCAGTGCAGGGCTTATTGGTGGATTTCAGTGAGCCACCTTGTCTTTGAAGGAGAGAGGACATATTGCCCTTCTTGTGTCTTGGGGAGAGGCCTGACTTTGTAAGAGCTGGGCGGCCTGCGTTCTTCTTCCTCCATCTTCAGCTGGATGATCGTTTCATCTCTTTGGACCTCACTTTCCTCAGTTGTAATTTGGACTAGATGATCTCCACTTGCCTAGAAAACTTCCATTGAGCCCCTAACAGTTATAGAAATTCATTTGCCACTAAGCGTCCTTACACCTACCAAATCTCCTTGTGACCATTAGTCATCGTTTTCTGTGAAAGTTGGTTCAAAGTTCGGTGCAATTTTTTGATCATAAAACAGAGCCAGAAATCTGGCCTTGCTCTCATTAATCCTTTGCTTCGTCACATGAGTCACATGATCTAACCTTCCTACAGACCCCCTAGCCTGTTACTATTGTCATGCCTCACTCTCCTTGTTTTCAAGTACTAATCAGAAATGGCCTCCTCTTCCAAGTTTGTGGCTGAGTGTGTGAACCGTACTGTGAATAGCTCCCTCATCCCACAGGTCAGGGCCCCAGCTCTCAAATCCACCTCCTCAGCATCTGTAAGCTTCAGGGTATGCAAATGCTGACTCTTATTCTAACGTAACTCAAACATACTATTTCTGCCTCTTTTAACACTTTAGTTTTTTCTTGCAAAGAGTCCTGTTGCTATGTGGAGTCTTTAGCCAGAGAATGCAATTGTGGTCTGTTTTCCTATTTTCTGGTATTAGCAGGACAGCTGTCTCTGAGTCTTTTGGGACTCACTTTGACTTTATCCCAAGTTCATTCATGACGTGATATATGTTTCTTCGTATGGAACCAGCATTCATAACCAACTATATACATGGATTGGTAAGATAGAAACTTTCGGAGTAAACTAGTTAACATAGCTCATTTATATACACTTAGATACCAAATGTTCACTTGTTATATAGTGTAAACTAGAATCATTTTGGTGAAATGTAGATCACATGGAATATAGCTTAATTTCTCCCATAAAAAAGTATTCATGATGAATAATTATTTTTATTCCCCACCAATTATTCACCATGTTGTAAAATTTTGTTTCATTCTCATTTTTTCACTTCTTATATTTTTTATAATTATTACAAAATTTATTATGCCCGTGCTATTGCTAATGATAACTAGCAATGGATTCTTCTGCTTCTGTGAGGATAAACTTTCCTTGTCGTCCATCAGACTAGATTCTTTTTCTTTGCCACTTTCTCCATTCTGTTTCACTCTTTTTTACCATAAAATATTTGTTTTCACTCTCCTTCTGAAAAGACATATTGAAGTTTCTAAAGCTTTCAGACCCATACTGCATACCTGTGTCTTGAGAAATAGTTAGATGCAATGAAGGAAGTTTGATATCTTTGTAATAATAATTTAATGGCTGTACTACTTGATGTTAGAAAATTCCTCAAAGTAAAATAGTCCGAATGAGATTACAATGTGCGCAGTCATTAAGAATATCTGATAGGCATGGTATGAATTATATATTTAAATGTGTTCTGACTTAAATTTAAAGCATTAGATTAAACAATTCTCTATAGAATAAATAGTACCTTGACCTAGATTTTGATTATTATCTTTCATTCAATCTCGGAGAAGACCTTCAAACTCACTTGCCTGAGGCACTCGTGAGCTCCAGGTTTTCTTGCGCTCATGAAAGAAAGATAAGAGTCACTCTTGAGAAATGAGAAATCCGACAGTAAAAACTCAGAATGGGATTACCTCTGTTTCTTTTAACCAAATCACAGCTTTGTAGACCCTTAGTTCATTCTTATCAATCTATTTGACTCTTTAACCATAATCATGATACTCAACTGGCTGTCATGTGTTAGCAGTACTACAAATGAAGCGTAAGAAAGAATATGGTTTAACTGCATCCCATTAGGTAATTTTATTTGGGAAGTAATGATTTCTAACGACTAAATTAAAATTGCTATTTAAACAAGTATGACTAATGGCTGAAAGCCTGGAAGCAAAGAGACCACATAACACCAGTAAAGGGTGAAGGCAAGCTAGTAGAGTCAGTTTGCCAGGCTGAATCAAGGGTTCCAATGGAAACGGGGCAGTGGTGAGGGGGCCGTAGCAAGGCCTGCCCAGGTAGGGGCTGGCCCCTAAGACGGCTGCAGTGGCCTTCAGCCGACCTTTGCTTTACTATATCCACATCACTCCCATTCTCAAAATTCCAAGCAAATATTAAGTACCCATTAAATAATAATTTTATGAATGTTATTGAAGACAGTAATAACAGCCAATTAGTTTAGATGTTGACAAAATGAAATTCTCTATTTTTAGTGTCAGAAAGTTGATATGTTTATTTAATTTTTTCCTTATTACATAGCATGTTACACTTCCTCCCTCACTGATCTTCATCTCATTCTTGGTTTTAACTGTGATCAGTATTCCAATTACTTCCAAATATATGTATCATTAATACTGAATTCCAGAGCTGTTTGTTCAACAACTTCGTTGACATTTTCCCCCGAATATCTCACTGACATCTCAAATTGGACATATCAAAATAGCACCCTGGATTTGCGCTCTCTCTGTTCTCCCTGCAAATGCCGGCTTTACCTCTCTCAGATTTCTCCATTTCAGTAAAGTAATCACTATGATTTAAACTGCTGAATCCAAATGTCTAGGATTTGGTAGACTGCATTAAAAGTTTTCTTGGCTCTTCTCCTTTTTCACCATACTCCACTTCTACTCCTCTAATGGAAGCCACCTCATTCTCTCACCTAGACAGATGAATGCAGCTGCCTTCTGAGAAGTCTCCCTGTCCACTCTTGTCATCTTGTAGCCCACCCTTCACGAGTAGCCAGGGAACTTTTAAACATGTCCAAAAATTGTGTTACTCCCTTGCTTAAATCTCTCCAATGACTTTCTAACATACTTCTGATAAAATCCAATTTCCTTACCATGGCCTAAGGTTCTGTATAGTCACCCTTCTACTTCATCTCTGACATCTCACTACCCACCAGCCAAATGTGTATTCTAAATGTTGGGCCATGTATTAGTTTTCTATGCTCTGTGACAAATTACTACAGCCTTAACAACTTAGAAAAATGCATCTATTATCTCATAGTTTCTGTGGATCAAGAGGCCAGGCGTGGCTTAGCTGCATCCTCTGCCTAGGGTCTCAAAAGGCTGTAATCAAGGAATTGGCCAGAGCTGGCTTCTCATCTGGAGCCTCAACTAAGGAGCATCCATTTTCCCACTGGTATGGATTTTGGAATCATTGGATTCCTTATGATTGTAAGATTCACGGAAGCTTGCTTTTTCAAAGCCAACAACAGAGAGAGAAAGACTTGAGTGAGTCTGATAGAGAGAGAGTCTTATGTCACATAAAATAATCACAGAAGTGACATCCCACCATTTTTGCCATATTCAATTTTTTGAAGCAAGTCATAGATATCACTCATATACCAGGGGAGGGGATTATCCAAAGGTATGAACATCAGGAAGAGGCAATCATAGGGAAGCACCAGAGTTGTCTTTCTGCCACCAGCCCACATACCAACTCTGCTCCCACCTCAGGAGCCCTGCCTGTTCTAGTCCATCTACCTATGATGCTCTCCCTTCAGATCTGTACCTGACTTCTCCATTCCATCATTCATTCAGGTTTCAGGTCAAATATCACTTTCACATGGAGCCCTTCTCTAATGATCCAAAGTCCTGAAATCATCATGTTCATTTATTTCTGTCTCCTATTCCCCCCACTAGAATGTAATGTTCAAAAGGCCCATTAGACTGGAGATGGGTATGTCTTGTTTAGCACTGTATTTTCAGCACCTAGAAGTGGTATGTAACAGTATAATTAATGTTATTGGGTAGATTTAAAGTAATATTGGAATAAACAGCTGATAGTTCATAATTTTACTTGGGATAAAGAACTGAAAGAATTATAAGCTTTCCATCTGAAAATTAAAAAAAATAAATTTGTCAAAACCTTATTTGAAAAGTAGCTTGCTAAGGAGAAGAGCAAAATGTAAAATACAGTACTTGGAAGACTGAGGTCTAAATTAAAATCTATAATTATTAATACCTTCTTATTTTAAAAGGATTATGAAGAAAAAGGATAAGTAAAATTTATTTCTGCAATGATCATTTTATCTCTAAATATACAATACCTATTTATATGAGAATTAGAGTATCCATGTATATCTATATTCATGTGTACATATAGTATGTCATTTTGTGAATTTTGCAGATTCTAAGCACAAAATCTTATCTTAATTAGATAATTCCTATGTCTTTGCAAGTTGGAAAATAGACAAATTAAATGGCTGTGATGCTCACTGGGATAGCAGGAGATATTGAAGTGAGCTGTTCTGTAGAGTTTCAGGTAAAGGCTGTCCTTGTTGGAAACTGTAGCTCAGTGTCTGGTTTACAATTTTGCAGATTCAAAGACAAATATTTACCAGTTCACCAAGAAATAGTCAGGAAGCGGAAACTGATCTGCATGAACCAAAATTTTAAAAAAGACTAGTTTATATACCAGATTGCCAATTTACGTTCAAATCTGTATTTGCCAAGGCAACAAATTCTGACTGTTTACTTAGGACATAATTCCTATTTCACAGTGGAAAGAAAACTGTAGATCAGAAAGAAAACCGGTGAGCACGGAATGAGGAAGGAGTCAGATGTCTTTGAAAGACTCGTCTGCCAGACTTTAGCCACCTGGAGGATTACATTACTCTGGGGAAGTCTCTGGCTAAATAACCGCAATTGGCCATTGGATTCAGCCTCAGTTTCTCTGGAGACTGCTGGGGACACTTGGCAAATTCCTTCTCATCCACTGCCTTCTGCTGGTTTTATCAGTCACGACATTATCTCTTCTAGGCAATTTCTATCGATTATAGACACAATTCTCAAAAAACACAACTAGGTCTTTATAACCATAAGTCCTCAGTCTCAGAGGCAACACGAACCATTTTGAACAATGGGCTACTTTTACAGGTGCTTAGTCTGCCCGTGCGAGTTGACTTATAGCTTTCTGTCTCACTTAATAACCTCTTCCTCTCACTGTGCTCAAGCCTCTTGATACACTCTCTTCGGTACCTGTAGCTTCCTATGAGTTGTCTATATGTGTTAGTCTTTATTAAATAATCATCTGCTTAGATAGTTTTGGTGGCACTAACAGGGAAAGAAATGAAAATTATTTTCATTACGAATTTCATCAATATTTGACAAGAATAAACTGTTGGAAAATATCTGAACTTTTCTGTCATAATTTTCAGCTTTTTCTCTCTGGAATGAAAAGTGATAAAGGGGAAAATGGAAACACTGAATAAGCAATTTGGGTGTCAAATTTCTTGAAAATATTTTACTCTTCCTTCAGTGCGTCGTTGGAGCAGTAAAACATGACACTGATGTGCTCTTCTGGAATTTTCGTGTTTAATGACTTGCTCCATCTACTGAGAAGGCTTACAATGGTAGTGTATTTGATCTTCAACAGCACTGCTGTCTGCATCTCATCATTCAGTCTGAATGTTTGGAATTAGGAGAGATAATTTGGAGAATTTTCAAGGCTTATTTTGTATTTCAAGTGAGACACTCAATTTTTTTTTTTCCGTTAGGAAACCAGTAGGAATCATCAACCCAGCAAGATTTTGTTTTTAAAAAAATATGCCTTCCATCTATGAATTTCATACAAAATTAAATGCATCAAGTTCATTTTATTTGTGGTAAGCTCTTATTCAGTAAAACAGCCTGGTCAGAAATCCTTCTATACCTTTAAGGATTTCTTCTTTCCACAAAACTACCTGCCACTTCAAAAGCAGTTCTGAGAGCAGAAGAGAGGGAAGTATGGGGCTGCAAGAAAAAAAAAAAGAAAAAGGAAGAATCATGTACTGGAGCACTCAGGAATTCTGGAGTCATTATCTTTTGCAATTTAATAAGATTTCTTTAAGTTTTCCTTCTCTAATCACCCAAGTTAACGTCGTGCACTTCTAGATGAACTATAAAATGCTACGTTATACTAGTTGTTGGGACTGGTGAAGGAACGACCTGAGCAATGAAAGAACCAGACCAGGAGTTTTGGAAGACAGGAAGGGGAAGCAGCAGTGATTCCAGTGGTAGAATCCAGACTGAACAAGGTGCTGAGACCAGGCCATTCTTTCTGGAGAGAGGGACTGATGAAGAGCAAGGGCAAAGATATAAGCAATACGTTAATGGGGTGAGAAGTTCGGGATGCTTGGGGCAGATGATATTAGAAGTTTCAATAATCAATATAGCTTGCTAATCAAAATGATTGCTATTGTCGGTAGGTGGTAGTCAATCCAATGACATGGAGACTATATTAATGATGTGATTTGGAAGAGTCGTGAGACCTATCACCTTCAAAGGGATCATTCTCATCCGGGAGACATAACTAATCAAAGTCAGTAGGGCATAATGATTAGGAGTCAGAAAGTCTGAATAAATCCCAGGTCTGCCGCTTGTTTGCTGGGAAAACTGAAGCAATACAGAGCTGAGTACATGCTGTACATCTGTGAGTAGCTTCACAAAGCAGAGGCTGAGCTAATCCTGCTCGGGCCTGGAACAAGTTACTCAGCAGTAGGGTCAGTATCTGGCAGATTGGTGCTGGCCTTGAATGCATTCAAGGGCAACGTGCTCTAGTCCGGGCAGTAAGAGACAAAAGTCTCAAAATTTACCCATTCAAAAGAGGCAGAGTATTAATCAGGGACTTAGTTGCAAAGAGCGGACATCAACTCTGGTTAATACATGCAGACACAATTTTATTAAAATCATATTGGATCCCTCACAGAATATTCACAGAGACAGAGACCAAACATGAAGCCTTAAACAATACCCCAAATCATGCTTCATAACTGGTCCTGTGAACACTTTTGTGCCACAGAAAGTCTGAGGGTGCAGAGACCCAATCTTGGACTTCTAACTCCATCAGTGCTGGTCCCGGGCCCTAGACAGTGCTGCCTTTGAAAATGGGGCATGATGGCTCTCACTGCTTCCAGCCTTGCCATTTTCTGTATGATCATTTTGTATTTGCATGACTTACTTCTAGTCCAAAGCCTGAAACAGATGTACCTAATTGGCTGAAACTGAGAATGTATCCGTGTCGTCATTGCAAAGGAGTCTGGGAAAGTAACTTTCTGGAATATTGAACTTCTATAGCTGGAAGTGGACTCTTTATAGGCACAAGATTTCCCAAATTTAGAAAGAAGGTTCAGATGCTGGGTGACCAAAAAAAAAAAATGACAAATTTCCACTAAGATCTACCACTCTGGGTGCCAAACATCAACATACACCATTATTTCTATATTTAACACATATTTAAAAAGGAAAAGTTACTATTGTTCCCAGTGCAATTCTCCTTCACACAACCAAAATGACGATCATTCCATCCCTTAAAGGGATTAACCAAAAATCTTACCTGTTATTGCATTCAGAGCCAAGTTCGAAATTGCTTAGTAACGTTTGTTCTCCCTCAAGTTCTGGTGTGATCTCATCTCAGTATTTTAGGTACATACAAGTTTGTTTGTTTCCGAAACTTGTCATGACTTGAGCTCAAAATACCAGGCAGCAGACTCAGGAACATATTCGATGGAACCAAAATGTATCATTTGGTAGAATCATTTCTCCCTTTGGTACTAGGAGCTCTAACTCAGCACATTGTAGGTTTGTGTTGCTGAGAAGCAAAGTTTTGCAAATGAGCTATTAGGTGTAATACCAAGCAGTACCACTCCCTCTCCTACCTCTGGGTTCTTGGACCCGAGTATCCAAGTAATAAAGAGGCTTAAAATAGAGATATTATCAAGAGAAGTCCATGGTCTCTAAATTGGCCCTCATAAGCTGGCCCTTTCTGGATGGACCTCTCTAGTCAAACACCTGTTTCTCAGTTTTGCAGATCCAGAAATGTGACTTTGCAGAGTACCCAGTGATGATCAGCGTTAGTAAAGGCTTTAACCTAAAGTAACCAAACTCACACATGCTGAAACATAAACCAAATGCCAGCACATTAACTTACAGTGAGAATATAATTTCCAGGAGAACATAAATATTCATGTCAGTTAATCAGAACATTCTTTGCGTCCATTTAGGGATCTCTACATAGAAAAGGAAATTATACCTATGAGGTTTCTTGGTAAGCATGAGATAAGAGGAAAGAAAATTAATTAAAAATTTGATTTAGAAGAAAATCTTTGGTGTCAGATAGACCAAAGTTTTTTGTAGAATGTTCTTGTAAGTAACCAATTTCACCCATAGAAGATTGATGGCTTTTTAATTTTATTTTCAATTAATGACTTTATTTCAATCTTCTTGAGTAGCATTCATAATCCTCTCATGTCCTGACTATAACTAATACTATAAATCAATATCTCTCCCAATTATAATTCTAAACATATTAAAGAACATGTTATCATGCGTTGAGTTTTTCATTGTTTTGGTTGGAGCTCAGAATTTTATATTGCTCCATGGTTTTGGGGTTGGACTCATCTTCCACATCTCTCTGTTTTGTATTCTAGAATGCATGTGTATCAAGTAAGCCATGGTATTCTGCCATTCTATTCCCCTCAATACACTTGGCACATTTCTACTCATTTTTCAAGGCACAAAAGTCACATTTTAGGCACTAACCCTCTGTGAAATCTTTCATGACTGCCAAACTTCCATCCAGTCCTGGGCAGCTGCATGGTCCCTCCTTGAGGCACTCAATGTGATGTCATCTTTACAGCATTTGTCACATGGTACTGTGACCATCTCAGGACTGGGATGATCCAGAGACAAGTATCTGCCACTATGGTCTGCGCTGGAGGCAGATAACTAGTGGGGTGTGAATGCCTGGGAGGCTTGAGGTCATTACCAGAGGAGATAGTCAGATCTGAGTGGTGAGTTTGAGTGAGGAGCAGAGAGGATTAGGAACAGATTGGCTGTGGCGGGTGGTCTAGAATTTAGACCATCAAGAAGAGAAGGATATCAGTCTGGTTCTCTCTGTACTGGTGCAGATGGGTCGCAGAGCTTGAAAGCAAAGAAACAATGGTCTCTTTCACATGTCTGTGTTCACCTCTGGACTGTGAGCTCACTGAGGACATGGCTTACCTTTGTATTCCTGCCCTAATAGACTACCTGGCTTGTTGAAATGGATAGATGGATAGATGGATGGATGGACGGATAAAGTTAGACTTTCAAACTTGGTGCTTAGAACTGCTACTCCATATTTTTTTGTGTCTAATTCAGCTTTTATTTACACCTTTATTAATAAGTTGTTTCCCTGTGAGACTATACTAGAAGTTATAGTAGAATTTTACCAAATGTGATATTTGTCATCTTGTTTATGACAGTCTTTGAGAAATATCATTATATTCTATATTTTTGTTCATGAATTTAGAATTCCCTCTGCATATATACAGTTAGATTTTTGTGCTTGGAAAATAGAAAACTTCATTTCTGAATTACATTGGAAAAATACTAATATGCCTCTTAACATCTTAAAATGATATTTGTATACACATAAGCAGCTGGATAGAAGTATATACAAGTATATGTTTATTATTATGTACACACATAATTAAGGTTTTAAGAGATTTGACAACTATTGAAGCGTGTTATTTTGTGAAGATTTGTCTCTACGTATAGAAAACATTCCCATTGTAGATTTATTTAGTGTATGGAAGCACAAAATAATGAGTAAAATTAACAATAAAGCATATATATATGTTCAAGTTCAAATAATATTTTTAAAAATTAGCAGATTTAGCAGTCTGAAAAAAATATAGAGTTGCATCAAACAGAACCAAAAGTAGGAAGACGCTGAAACAAAAATGGACAAATAAGTCTTAATATCAACTGATGTTTATGAGAAAAGTTATGAAAGAAAGTTGGTTCTTTGTATCCTTTGGGTTTAAAAACTATGTGATTTTGGAGCCAGCCCTGTGGCATAGTGGTTAAGTTCACATGCTCCACTTTGGCAGCCTGGGGTTCATGGGTTCAGATCCCGGGCACAGACATACACACCATTCATCAAGCCATGCTGTGACGGCATCCTACATACAAAATAGAGGAAAGTTGGCAAGTTGTTAGCTCAGGCACAATCTTCTTCAAGTGAAAAGAGGAAGATTGGCAACAGATGTTCGCTCAAGGCCAATCTTCCTCTCCAAAAAAAAAAAAAAAAAAAAACCGCAATGTGATTTGTAAACATTGAGAAAAAAGAAAACAATTCAAACTAAATTTGAAACCAAGGAAATACACATTAGATGTCAAGATGTCAAACACGGTAGCTTAGATTTTTCAAGCTAGATCTTGAAGACCTTCCAAGCTTCCTAGACATTGATAGTTTTAAGGAAATCATTCCCCAGACCCTCAAATTTCAGATGTGCTCTTTCTTATCATTGGTGTGTCTGAGTACCCTGCTTGTGGTCTGCTGACTCTCCCTTTCCACTCCCCTTTCATGTTACAAAATCTTGCCAAACAAAGGGACAATTTGAGAATGCATAGTTCTAAAATTATTTGCTGATTCTATTTGATTGAATCCTAAAAGTTATTTTTTCTAGGTTCTTTTACTGCAAAACACTTATAACAATTATAAGAGTGTTATACATATTGGGAAAATCTATAAAAAGGCTTTCAGTATAAAAATTATTACTCGCGTGTATCAATAAGCAAAAAAATGGCTTTTTGTTTTACCATAGAATATCTAGTGCAGTGTACTGTTTACGTATGATCCATAAATATTGGCTAGATTTGTCTACCTGATTTATCGTAGAATTGGAAAATATTTAAACCTCAAAAATATTTTATAATATTTCAGCCAGGTCAAAAAAAGTCATCATTTGACACTACCTAAATAGAATATTTTGGCCTTAATTTTATAAACTAATTTTATCAACTCTCTGTAACAATAAAAAAATTGTAATTATGTATTTTCTTTAATGCAATTCCTTAATTGAGACTTAGAGTTTCAACTATTACCTTAGAAAATGTATAATGTTCTAAAATGTTGGGTGTGAATAATTGATATTATCATAACTAATACCTACTAATTCGTATTTTTTAAATAAAATTTTATTATCTCATTTGTATCACCTTATACTTTCTTAATTATTGTGTGAATTAGCATTCTTTAGTTGTAAGTAATACAAATCAACTCTGGCTAGCTTTACAAAAATTAATTCATTGAAATATCAGAGGACCACAAAATCATTGTGATGGTTTGAACCAGACTCAGAAACGGGGGACATCAGGGCAGATCCTGGGAATGGAAAACAAGAACTAGAGTTATTATCTCAGGGCAGGAAACAGCTGAAGACAAGATCAGAAGCCATAATTCATATCAGCCTCCAAAGTCATAAGATATGCAAATAACATTTTGGTTGAATGTGCAAATTTCAACACATTGTCCTTCACCTTGGAATATGTGTCTGTCTAACCCCCTTAAAAAACTTCACTGAAGTAAAAGACTCCTGTGTTTTCATAAAAAGTATCTCATGCCTTTTGGCATGTATTTATAGTACCAAGGCATGGAGGGTGCCTGCTATTTCTCGCTCTCCAGGTTCTATCAGACTACCTATCAGTGCAGTGATCCAGCACGATACCCTGTGAGATGGCAAGACAATCATGGGCCCTGCGAACTAAACTGCAGCAAAGAGCCAGCACTGACAGATTACTGAGCTGGAAAATAAAAGTGCACTGCTGTCCCTGCCAGGTAAAAGCAAATTGCTCCTGCTTTTTTCTATTAATCCAAATATGGGGTGGAAGGCAGTATATGCTGCATACCAGGTTGCTCCAGCGAGAAAGCTCTACAAGGAACAGCAGCACAATTTGAGTTACCATCTGATTAACCTTTTATTCTTCAAGATGTACACCTATTTTGTCTAGCTAACACAGAGAATTAAATGGGAATATGCAAAGAATTATCTTGCCTAAATTTTCCAATATGAAATTCTCCCAGAGGTGCAGTATTATTTTGATTTACTATTTTGGTAGAGAAGGCTCAGGTTAGTGTGTAGCTGATACATGGTAGCTTTTTGTTTATCTCCAGTGATTCTTGGCGCCAGAGTACTCTCCCTTGGCCAAGATAAGAACAAACTGTACTAGTTGGTGGTACATAACATGCTGCTTAAAGTTTGAAGCTCCCCTGAATGCACTCTGTACTAGCTTGTCTAGATTGCTTATTAAAAATACATAGCTTGATAATCTGCACCTGTTTTACCTGGTTCCATAGCATGGTTTTCGCTATGTGATCAGTGAAGTATGAAAGATCCTTAGTGAAAGGAACCCTTGTACATTGTTGATGGGAATGTGAATTGGTGCAGCCATTATGGAAAATAATATGGATGTTCCTCAAAAAATTAAAAATAGAACTTCCATATGATCCAGCAATCCCACTCTTGGGTATATATCCAAAGGAAACGAAATCAGGATCTCGAAGAAATATCTTCACTCCCATGTTCATTGCAGCGTTATTCACAATAGCTAAGATTTGGAAGCAATCTAAGTGCCTTCAATAGATGAATGAATAAAGATATACGTATATATATAAAATATATAACTGAATATTATTAGGCCATAAAAGAGAAGGAAATCCTGCCATTTACAACAATGTAGGTGAACTTGGAAAGTATTATGTCAACTGAAATAAGCCAGACAGAGAAAGACAAATATTGTTTGGTATCACTTATATGTGGAGTCTAAAAGGGAAAAAAAGGCCAATTTCTTGGAAGCAGAGAATAGAATGGTGGTTGCCAGAGGTTGGAGGAGGGGAATAAGGAGATGTAGGTCAGAGGGTATAAACTTTCAGTTAGAAGATGAATACGCTCTGAGGGGCACAGCACGGCGACTAGAGTCAATAATACAGTATTGTATACTTGAAGTGTGCTGAGAGTGGGTCTCAAGTATTCTCACCACACACACAAAAAAAGAGTAAATATGTGAGGTGTTGGCTGTGTTAATTATCTTGATCTTAGTTCATTTCAAAATGTATACACATATCAAATCATCACGTTGTACACTTAAATATATATAATTACATTTTCAATTATTCCTCAACAAAGCTGGAAAAAAATTAGAAAAAAATAAAGTATATATTAACTCAAATCTAAAAATAAAATAAAGAAAAGATCCCTTGGTAAACTTTTGTTCTGGAGTTGAAGTACATCCTATGCAAGTGAGGGAGGACTGAAGAAGATGTATCTGGGTGTTCAGGACCCATCTGAAGTTGCCTCATTCTTTCTTGGCCCTGCTTCTGTGTGTCCATTAACTATAGGAAATCTTCCTGAGTAAACCTTGCTAAAGTCTAGCAAATCTTTTCAATCATCTGACTCAAGGTAATTGCTGCATGAAGGGAAGACCTCAAGAACTGCCTCTTGACCCTCTCCTAACATAATAACCTTTATTCTATAGCTCAGGTCATCATTAAAAAAATCCTGCCATTAGGAGAATAACCATAGCATGGGCTCAGAATCTACTAAGCCTATTTTAGAATTTCATAAAATTTTTTTTATCTTAATTCTATTAATAATGGTGCCCTTTGTCTCTAAAAATTAACATTAGCTCAGAGTTAGTGTCCAGTGTGTAACAATCCAAAAGTTTTGGGTATAGTCCTTTCCCCAGTGCAATTACCTGAGTAAACAAATACAGTTACCTCTGGAGAAAAAAAGGGAGAAATATTCAGTGGGCACTTTTGGTGTTATTTCTGGACCCCAGGGTACGTTCTTAGCTTTCATTCAACGGGCTGTGGGTCTAGTCTTGGAATTTAATAGATATCAGTACTCTCTACTCCATTATGGTAACCAAGCCAGACCTCTATTTATCAGATTTGGGAGATTTTATTTCTTCTTTTCTCATACAGATCAAGTTCTGAGTAGGAGGGTTACCCATTAGTTTGATTCCTAGAAATGTCATGTCAATTAATCCTAGCCACAGATCTCTGTAGAGAGATCTAATGAACACAATGGCATGGCTGAATATTACAGTAAATACACCTCACTTCCCAATGAGATATAATAATCTGACCTCTCTTACCCTGGGAACATTGCATCTCCATTGACGTCATGGTGCTTATTTCAACTATAATATCTCCCACCAGCACTCTTAAACTAGGGAAATAAGTTAGTGGAGAACTTATAGAAGCTGTGGCATTTTCCTCTTTAGATCTTAAATCGTTGGTAAGGGGAAAATTTTCAAGACTTTTTTAGGGAACATAGTTAAGAGCTGAGACATATATGAGATATGCACCCTAGCACTCCTGTGTCTGAAAGACTTTAAATTTATCCCTTGAAATTAAAGCAAATTCTTTTGCAACACAACTTACTTTCCAGTTGGCCAGATATTCATTAACTAAACCAGGAAATTTAAATAAAATATACCTAGTCATCTAAGATAGCACGTGGAATCTAGAGTCTCTGGAAAATTTACCTATCATGACAATCTTATTCTTTCCAATATTGTGTTCCACTCTTTCTGTTCAAGTGCCCTCAGAATCCAATGTACAGGAAAAAAAATATCCTTAGAGTGTAGCTGACATAAACTAGCAAATTCCTTGTATACAGTGTGTGGAGTTTTGCTCACATAAACTAGCAAATTCTGTGTGTACACCTGAGCCTTCTCAGAGTTTCATTTTTGTTCCCCAGGACACAATGGGATCTACATCTAATTACAGATCTAGATATTATGAGATGTTGAATAAGGAAGAAGTTATTGTATTATTTCTTCAAGGGAACAACCTCAGGCAAAAAAGTAACAGTATCTTCAAGCAATGAAAGAACAGCTACATCAAACAAAGGAGGGAGATTTTCTGAGTGAAGATTTTCTCAGTGGAGGATGTATAAGAGGGATTTCGAACTTTAGGCTATTCAAAGTCTTCTGAAAAAGGCCAGATAACTCCATTTCCATTGTGAAAGTAGCACTCTTTTCTGATGAATGCCTTACAGTCACGTGAGAGATCTTCCCAGGCAGTAGAAGCAGCTCTTGCTGTGATTGTCACTTGACTTTTTTTCAGGACGGTTATATAAAGGGTTTTAGTCCATGTTTTGAGAACTTATTATTTTCTTTATCATTCTCTTGTTTATATTATCCAGTGTCACCAGAAACAGGTACCCAACCCAAAACACTTGAATTTCTCATTGTTTCATGATGATCTTTGGTGGTAGCTTCACGATCTGTTAGAGTTTTATCCAACAGACAATGGGTTACAAGTAATCTAAGTTGATAATTACTTGTTCACCAAAAGTGTCATCATTTGCTATGTTTCCCTACAAGAATAAAAACCAAAGCTTCATTACTTTTCACTTTAATGTTGATGAGCAATCCCAAGAACTCTACCTGTCCCTGAAGATCCTTTCCCCACAATGGAGCCTCTGGTATCAACATTGACATCAGCAGAATTTTATACCAAGCAACAGAATTTTACTGTTCCTAATTTAGACAAAAGGAAATGGACAGAGGTCTGAAAAATTGGGCTTGGGTGCTGCCAGGAATGAATGCACATTCTGAGGCTAAGGAAGCAGAAACCACAACAATGGTTTCTTGGCAGGAATTATCTTGACAAGAGGCCATGGTTGGTATGGAATGAATGCCAAGTATTTTCAGGTAGTTTGTTTTGCTGCTCAAAATTCAAATTCCAAGGTGAGAGCCTAAAACTGGCTTTGCTTATGCCATCTTCTTCTCTCTTGGCTAGAGGTGTATAGGATATCTAATACTGTCCCATTGGACTGTACTTAATGGGAGGTTGATATTTCCCTAGGATATAGGTTTAGGAAGAGGAAATGGATGCATAAAAGCCAAACCACATGCAAATAAATCATTTGATCCAGATTTTTAGAAAATTATATTAGCTAATTTATCTACTACACATTTAAGACAGGCAGTGTGTGACTTGGCTTTTATTCCTCCCTGTCTCTTTTAACCACATTTTCTATTTTTGTTCTATATTTTCTCCCTCTTTTCTGACCCTTAATTTTTACTCTGTCTTAAATTAGTGTCCCTTTCCTGAGAAAGGTTCAGAGGCCAGCAAACTAAGCACATATGTTTATCTCCCTTCTTTCCCAACATCCTGGTGAAATAAAAATGTGTAAGTACCAAAAACAAACAAACAAATCAATAATAGTGATAAAAAGAGAGTAGGAGTTGTCAATGGATGAGAGATTTTAAAATGAAGATGCAAAGTGGAAGGAGCAGGGTGAAGGATGAAACAGGTAGAGAAAGCCACAGCTCGGAAGCAGTTAAGGACAGTCTTTCAATGTAAAGCCTGGAGTCACTCCTCAGCACTGCAGGTAAAGAAGAATGATGGAATGAGATGGGGGCCTAAAAATAAAGGAAAAAAATAGGTCCGAACATGATATAATCTAACGCCCTTGCCCCTAGGCAGAGAGCAGGAAGGAATACATTAAACCATAACTCTTTTATAAAGACTTTAAATAACTCTTTTATAAAGACTTTAAATGAACTCTGAGGGGAAAGTTCAGGCTCCAGGTGTACATGTTGGAAGCTCAGGGTTGACTCCTTATTCTGGAAGAGAAGGCACAGTCTGATAGCTGGTTCCTTACACTCTCACCCTGAAGGAAACTCAAGGAGACATGACTTGCCCACCTCTTCCAGAGCTATGAAAATTGTCGCTCAAGGAGGAAACTTGGAGAAGAACAGTCCTATCCAGACAATAGAGCAAACTCGCACCAGAGATCCAGTCCTTTCTTATATGTGAATTGACATCTGTATCCTTGATGCAGATTGCCCCCAATATCCCCTCTTTCTTATTTTCCATAGTTATAGGATCTTGATTTTTAGCAAGTCATATGGCCACTCAAAATAAAGGTAATATTTTCCAGCTGCCCTTGAAGCTAAAGGTGGTAATGTGATGAAGTTCTTTCCAGTGAGATGTAGCAAGAAATGATGTGTTTATCTTCTTGGAAAGAGTACGCTATTATTCCCCTGTGCATTCTTTCTTTGGATAAAATGCAGATGTAACACTTGGAAAGCAGCCACGTTGGCAATGAGTGATCTTGGAGTGATCTTGGAATCTTGGAAATGGAATCCATAGACAGTGGAACTACAAAACAAAAGGAACTGGGAAGCTGACAGCACGGAGTGCCATTGCAATGCTGTATTATTTTTTCTGTTACTGGCAGTTGAACCTCATGCTAATTAATATAACAACCAAGGACAATAGCTACATAAAAGAGAAATATCAACATTAACAAAAGAAAAGATTTTCCTGGAGGAAAAAATAATTTAGAGAAAAAAGAAACTTAAATAAAACTAATTTCTATATTCAGACATACTTCAGAAGATATTGCATCTAAAAAAGAAGAAAAAGAGGGGCCAGCCCTGTGGCTGAGTAGTTAAGTTCGCAGGCTCCACTTTGGCGGCCCAGGGTTTCGCTGGTTCGGATCCTGGGTGCGGACATGGCACCACTCATCAAGCCATGCTGAGGCGGCATCCCACATGCCACAAGTAGAAGGACCTAGAGCTAGAATATACAACTGTGTACTGGGGGGCTTTGGGGAGAAAGGAAGAAAAAAACAACAAAGATTCGCAACAGATGTTAGCTCAGGTGCCAATCTTTAAAAAAAAAAAAAAGAAAAAGACTCTATAAAAAAGGAGAAATCAAAACACAAGAGCTAGCAAAGACTAAAAAATACGATTCCTCCCCCCACCCACAAAACAATCAATAAAATACTGGAAAATAATATTGTCAAAAATGTCCAAATTTTAGAACAAAAGGCAAAGAGAATTTAAAAAAGATCAGAGATAAAACATATAAATCTGGGTCTGTATTCAGCAAATAAGAACCATAGAAAAAGATAGCAAAAAATGAGAAAAAAAAATTATTTTCAAAATGGTAGAAGACAATTATCTAAATCTGAGGAAGGATGTGAGTACTCAGCTGACAAGTTCTACCTAGAAAATCCCATGAGATATTAGATCAAAAAGGATAAAGAAAATATCCTTAAAAAAATGCCTGAGTTGAGGGAAAAAAACAGGTCTTGGATATTCATTATGACCATTCATAGTTACTAGACTCAAATATCAGAACCAAATATTGGTTCTTCTATTAGGCACCGGTAAGATCGAAGTTACCTGCTCTCTTAAAATTGGGTATGGCCATGTGACTTGTGGTCAATGAAATGTGAGAGGAAATGATGACTATAATTCTGGATGAAGCCTTTAAAAGCTAATGTGAAATTTACTCTTATTATCTCCTCTCTGCCACAGACCAGCAATGCTCCCGGTGGTAGTGATCCTCTCAGCGTGATTCTGCTGTGAAGACAGTATAGATCAAAACCCAAGGCTGACCTGGGATGGTTACATATTGTAATCGAGAGATAGACTTTGTTGTTTCAGGCCACTGAGATTTGGGGTTGTCACTGCAGACACAGATCTTATTATAAGGTATGAAAATAAAATGGCACTAGACTTATCATCATTAACACTGGATACTCAAAAAAAAAAAAAGAATGAAATATCTTCTAAATTCTGAGGGAATGATTGTTGACTTAGAAAGTCTTACCCTGCCAAATGACCATACATTGTTCGATATGAAAGAACGCAAAAAAATTTACCTCATATGTTCTTTGGGGATGTGTTCAGTGAAATAAGAATGATTCAGAATAATTTTCATCTTGAAGGTGATGATTGAGATACTAAATGAACGTTAAGAACAATTGTGGGGAGTAGTTAAGAGGTACTGACGCCCACTAGAGGATTGTCATTCACTTCTTTGGGAGCTGACATTACCTAAAAACCTTTCTCCGGAGCAGAGATGAGAAGAGAGCACTCGATCTTATTAGGTCAGTAATAGCCGTCAAACTATTATTGCATCGCTTCCCTTCCCTCACCAGTTCTAGGTGGGAAAGAGAGAGCAAGTAAGGAGAAGAATTCTACAGAAGAATCAGTTTGAGGAACCTCTATCCATTCTGTCATTTGTTCAATTAATTCAAAACATATTTTGAACACATACTATATACTAACCCCTATATTATTCTAGAAAATTTGGAGAAACATAAAACAGTCTCTGTTTTCTAAGTGCTCACAATCTTTCAGGAGAGATTTACTCACATAAACCAGGCACCATGCAAAGTGATACTCATATAATAAAAGTAAGTCTAAGAGGAAGGAGTAGAGAGAGGGAGAGATTAATTCTATGTGGTGAATTCTGTGTGTGTTTTCTAGAGTCCTTGAAGTTTTCACAAGGGCCTGAGTCTCTAGATAAAGTTACACCCGAAGCTGGCATCCTTTGGTTCAGAAAACAATCAGTTTCCACTTTTGCTTATGCCAGTTTGAGTCAGCTTTTCTGTCTCTTGCAAAGAAAGTTCTCTAACTGAATTCCCTAGCTCTAAGAAATCTTATGCTAAGCAGAGGAGAAAGAAAATTAGTCAAAGAACTGCCCGTGAAAAAGCGACATGCAGGAGGAATAAGTCTGAAGAGGCAGGAAGGATCTGGCTAGAAAGCCAGGCTAGGAGAGCCTCATGTGAGAAAGAAAGTGCATGGAATTCACAAACCTCTAAGCAGAAGAGGCAGCAAGGACTGAAACAGAATTCACACAGGTCACAGTAGAGTTGTGTTAAGGTGATGCTGAAAATGGGGTGACAAGTTCATGAGAATAGAATGGGCATTCCTGATGTGGGAGATCCAGTTGGAGCCCTGTCACAGGTAGTCACAGTGATCAATTGAATGTATAATGTAAATTTGCATGGTGGAAATAATTTAGTAATTTGCTGTAGCAAATTAGATGTTGGAGTGAAAGTGTGGTTACGGTTGTTATTCTTGTACTCCAAATAGAATCGATTTATGGTTAATAGAAGGACTCATGTGAGCAATATTGCTGGCTCACTCTCCTACAGTATGTGACAGTAGGCAGTGAATAAAAGTCTTGCTTTCCATCACATTTATATTTGATAAGTAATAAGCAACAAGCCTTCTTGCTCTCTATATGTGCGAAAGAACAGCAAAGAAACTCACTTCCTTACGCTTACATGTGAGAGAAGGGATGGAATGATGGGCTGAGATTAACAGGCTGACATTAGGTAGGTGTGAACATAAAATACTAAGCGTTAGGTAAAATTTTAAAAGTATGTATATATAAATACAGGACGCAAGGAGATTCTATGAAAGAGACCTTGAATTTTTAGCTCATCACAACTCAAAATTGGATTATCTTTCTGGAGACAGGGGTAGGTGTTTTTGCGGGGCAGGGAAAAGATGGTTCCAACTGCAACAGAGGCTGAGGAAGAGGGGAATGAATGACTTATTTAGTGGCATCAGATCATGCGGGTCACGAATGACAAGCCGATCGTTTTTCTATCAATCTTGTGGACAAGAGGGAAATATTGTAAAATACAGAGAATGCAAAGCTATGAAGGAGATGATCCAGGGCGGCAAATTCGAGGCCTTTCTATTAAGTGAACTAGTAACGTCTGAAAGCGGTCTGAGAACTGCCTTGCTTGAAAAGCCTGCTGGGTCTATAGGCCCCGCACAGCCCTCAATAGACTCCGCCCCCCAGGCTCCGCCCCCGTGTCCGAGAAATCTGGATGCTGCCCCAATCCTGAGCCTGTGATTAGCCTAGCCCCGCCCCTGCCCACCCCGCCCCGTCCCCTCTGTATCCCTGGAGACGCTCTCGCGTCCCCTCTCGGAGCACTGGCTGTGCCAGGTCTTACACCCACCGTGGGAAGAGGGGGCAGCGCCGGCGCCCAGCACCTGCCACTGGTGGGGGACACACTTTGGAGGAACAAAAAGCTAGAGTTGTTCCCCAGAACCAGTCCACCGAGGTTCTTAACAGCTGAGGTGAGGCTCGCGGTAGGACTTGAACGGCTCCTAGAAGAGGCGGGCTGTTCTTCCAGGCTGTCCCTTCCCTGACCCCGACAGACTTTCCTCCGTGAGTCTGTGGACTCTGTCTTAAGCTTCCTGAGCCTGAGCCGAGATCCTTGCCGTTTCCCTCAAGAAATGAGTAGAAGTAGGAGCAGGGTTAAGACGTTCTTCTCGCTCCCCAGTCACCTGATCCTCTGAGAACAGTGGAAAAATAAACAGGCGTAGGAATAAATTATTAATTCCGTTCAGAACTAGGTGGGGGCAGAGAGGGAACTGAGATGCCCTCGGTTTGGGTAAAGATAACTGCGTCTCTCGTAAGTTAGATCAAATTGTTATCCCTAATGTCACATTTGTATTGGAATATATCAATAAGTATACATATTTCAGATGTATGGGAATTAACGATTAGTTTCTGCCATAGAGTCTATACTTTGGGATTTAAAAAAAGTTCATCTAAACACAACGCAAGTGTTTAGTATTTGTTGTATGAAGAATCTTATCTTATGATTTGGGCGGGGGGAAGGAGTTATTTACTAATTTTTAACTTTTTTTCTTCCGTCCTTTGCTATTAATCTTTGCTTCCTGATCTTCAAACTGAAGTCTGCAAGCCTGGAGAGAGCTTCAGCAGTAATCTCCAAATGTAAGTCAAGGGAAACATGGCCTGCCTTCAAACACTTGTCCTACTTTAGATTTTGATTTAACCACCAATAAATTTCAGTTGATAGGAAATGTATGATTTCTATTTATTTTATTTAACAACTATTTAATTATATACCATGGAGTGCTAGAAGGGTCCAAAAATTATGATACAAGGCATAAATATTTAGTGACTCTTTAAACATCTTCATGTGAATTTTTCTTTTTTTTGCTCTTTTCAGGAGCACAGTTATTGATATTTCTTCTGTAGTTTTCTTTGACCGTCCATAGGAAAAGAGTTTGTAGTAATAATATTAAAAGTTCTAATTCTTGTAAATGATTTTCTTGGCCATAAAAAAAATCATATTTACTTTGAACTCTCTTGACACATAATAAATTTGCTTGCTGTGGTTTGTTGGCTTTATTTCACACATCTCAGCTTTTACCCCAAAGTGGCTGAATTCTGGAGACAGTGGTCAGCCTCAGACAGAATCACTCCCCAAGTAACCTCTGTCTACACAGTGCTAGGCCTTCCCTTCCTTTGTGTTTCCTGATGAGGGTATCTCTGGGGATAGCGGGCAAGAGGGTTACTCTTTGAAGAATTTTACTTGGGGGCCAGAAATTTCAGCTCACGCCGTGGGACACATTCAGCCTTACCCAGCACTCTCAAACCTTTCATCCTGTATTTCTCCACTCTCATTTGTCTTCTCAAGTGGAGGCCAAACTTAGAGACTGTAAGTGTGATACGAGAGCCGACCAGCAGATCAAAGAATCCGCCAAATGTCTTCTGAACACCAGCAGTGGAATGGCTTCAGGCAGCCTTTTGATCTTTGTCTCAGCACCTGTGGTGCCACATGAAGCACCGCCCACTTGCTGGCACTGGGGGAGCCGCCTCTGGGTCCTCCTAACAGACTGCTTCACCCTTAGCTCCTGGGGCGAAGCTCGTTTGGGTACCAGCCAGAGAGGTACCTCTCATTCTCCTCCTCCCTTACTCACCTGAATCTGAACCATCCCCCCCTCTGCAGTGGTACCCACCTTGTGTGGTCTCCTCTGTGGTCTTGAGATAGGAGAACCCTGAGGCAGTGCCATCGGTAAGGACGTGTCCCATTTCTGCTTCAGGCCTAGGTGAGTCACTCCGCAGCACTAGTCCCATTCCTCATGGTCAGAGCTCACCTAGGAGCTGGGAACACTGTCAATCCAACACCAGGAAAATGATACAACTAATTTAACAAAGAGCAAAAGGCTTTCTTCACTCGATAGGTATAATTTAACTCTGAAACGACAGGCTTCTAAGCATGCTTGCGCTTTTTCTCACTTATTTTCCCCTTCGCTGCTTTTATATGCTGGAATACAGCTACTTGGCTGCTTTAAGAATATGTAACATAAATAAGACTAAACTTATAAAACATGAAAAAGATGGTGATTCCTCAGATAAGAGAATAATTTGTTACAGGATCCCTTTAAATATTTGATGCAGTTCAAATATTATATGTGTAAAATTTCAGTACACACTGTATCTATTGTGTAAAGCAAAATACCCTTATGTGAAAAACAAATTCCCCTTTCCCAGCAGGCACAGGCAAAGTAAGATAGGGGTTTATAACAGGGAGGGAGCCCTGCTCAACTTCCCCCCTAACTTTGACCTTAAACTTTCCCAAACAGATTAGTCGAGGGATATTATTTCCAACATGCAGTTAATAACTTTTCTTCCACTTTATCATTCAGCTCTGACCACCCCCCATTCAGAGTTTGTGCCTTAAGGCTTGCCAGCAGGGCTTGCAATACTTACATTAAACTAAATTTAAGAGTAAAGGTGCTCCTGCTGCTAATGTTCTCAGATCAGAGGAGAGCAAAATGAAGGAACTGGCAGCTGAAACTTTAATGGTAGGAAACGTTAACTCAGATTTTGAAAAAAAAAAAAAAGAAAAAGAAAAATCACAGTTGATCTGTGTGACAAAGAAGACATGTTCCTCTCCATGTATAACATTGCGTTTGATTTCATTCAATGCTTATATTTTCTAGCAGAAATCATCTAACCCAAGTAAACATCAAAAAGGATGAATTTTATATCATGTACTGGAAGCCCAACTTTTGAGAGGGCTTATGCCTATCTTGATGGGATATATTGGCTGGATCAGAGCTTCTGGGGCCTGGTCCCTCTGTCCGTCTACAAGTAGCTGGGTCTTCCTAGTATTTGGTAAAATTACCAGTAGCTTTTCCTCATTTTGAAGCTCCAGGGTGAACCCTTCAAAGGCCCCTGCAAGAATGCAGAGACCACCCCTGCCTCAATGCTCTTGGTAAGCAAACGGGGCTCTCAGAACAGAGTCTTAATTCATAGAGGATGGAATGTCCCAGCTGAAGCAAATACAGTCATTGCTTTCTTCTCTCCCTTTCGAAATCTGCTAGGGGTAAACAGATCAGGGTTAAGAACTGAGATGGCCCAGATTTGCTCTGTAGCATCAGAGGACTCTGGAACATAGCCTCTTCACAGCTTCTCTGAAATAGGCTCATGGGAATTGGGTCTGGGGAGTTTTGGTGTCTCTTCAAACCCGTACATGAGGTCTAACCCTATGTTCATCATGACTTCTCACTACATGTTCTGCATAATGTTGCCATTTAGTCAGTTCTGGTTATCCCAATAACTAGTGAATATAACATCTGATCAGAAAAATAGATTTTTTGAAGTTACAGAAGAAGTCACTAGATTATGAAGTTATGAAGTATAATACAATATGTTTCTCATGTTTGTTCTAGAGGAGAGGACTAACATTTGCTGTTTAGACTGTGTACTTTAAAGCTATAACTGTATAAAAATAAGTGGACATTATGTTTCATGGATCATATCATGCCCTGATAATCTGGGTAATATTAGGATTCTATTATATCTGAAACAAGACACTGATCTGCATTAGAATTTTTGGCATTAATTATGTGAAAAATTATTTTCAGGCTAGGGTAATAATTTTTTTTTCAAAACACAAGACTATCTATTTCTACACTGAATTTC
Organism: Equus przewalskii; assembly: GCF_037783145.1. Lineage (NCBI taxonomy): Eukaryota > Metazoa > Chordata > Mammalia > Perissodactyla > Equidae > Equus > Equus przewalskii. The sequence continues at coordinate 85,912,674 of NC_091832.1, forward strand.
AAAAGATTTTCCCTCAAGTCTTATTGCTCTCCTCCTCCCGCCACCCCCTACCATGGCTTTGCGGCAGTAGAGAAATATTGTATCTCAGCCACCTACAGGAGGCTCTACCTCAGGTGAGACCATGTCTCCCCACCTCCACTTCTGCCTCCTAAACCACCATCCTCTTTCACCCAGAACTCACAGCAAGCTCCCAGCTGGTCTCTCTGCTCTCTGCCCTTCTTCCCTGTACAGTCTAAATTCAAAAGAGAAGCCAGAGGGATCCTTTCAAGGTGGAAGTCAGATCACGTCCCTCCTCTGCTCAAAATCCTCCAATGGATTCTTACCTCAATCAGAGTAAAACTCACGATTTTTATAGTAGCCTTCAAGACCCTATACCATCAGAACACCAAATTTCTTCTTAACTTCTTTGACTTCCTCTCCTTCTGCTCTTATTTATCCCTTGGCTACTGGTGAGCATTTGGGTACTTTCTAGTTCATTGCTTTATTTTTTGCTATAGATCTTATCTGGTGTTTTATGTACTTTATTTATGTATCATCTGTTTTTCCCCTACATCCACCCCCTATAATGTGAATTCCTGAGGTCAGAGATTTTTGTTCACTGCTGTTATCTTCAGCACCTACAATAGTACCTGACACCAAATAGAAGCTCGATAAATATCTGTGGAATATATTCAAGGCCTAGATTGATAGTCATTTACTCTAGGAGACACAGGTAGTGAATGCAAGACAAGTGATTCAAAACTGAAAACAAGCCTTCCAGTTGCTTAGTGGAGCTAAGTGTAGATAGAGGTCAAAACTGGTGGAAATAGTGGTGGGGAATCACTGGGCTTTTGGATGCTTCTCTCTTTAACAGTAGAAGCATGGGTTATTTTGCATCTGAAAACCCTTGCAACATGTGACAATTTTTCTATTCTAAATCCACAGACATATTTCCACATTTCTTCCTCTTCAGGGTAAGGTTTATATAACTTGATTTTATAGACCCACCTTTATTCTTGCTCACTTACCTTCTCCACTGTGGCATATTGCAATTCCCAAAGATGGCTGCAACACTATCTCCCATCTCATGTTCTTTTCTTTCAATGTGACTTTGATGCTCTCTCATCAATAGGTGGGTCTGTGTTCACTAGTCTTGAACCTAGGAGGGCTCATTACAGTGGAAGTGATGCTATGTGACTTCCAAGGACAGGCCTTAAAAGGAGATACAGCTTCCACTTGGCTTTTCTTTGGGATACTTGCCTTTGGAGCCCGGAGCTGCCATATCAGAAGTCTACAGCTGCCATGCTGTGAAAAAGCGCAAGCCATATGAGGAGGCCATATGTATGTATTCTGGCAGACATACCCAGTTGAGGTCCCAGCTAATAGTTAGCATCAACCACCAGATATATGAGTGAAGACAGATGATTCCTGCTTCCTACCATTGAGCTACCCCTAACCTTCTGAGTCTTCCCAGCAGAGGCCCCAGTCATTGTGGAGTAGAGAAAAGCCATTCCCACAGTGCCCTGTCCTAATTGCTGACCGGCAAAAAGTGTGAAAGAAAATAAAATGATTTTTGTTTTAAACAATCTTTTTTAACCCACTATATTTTGAAGTGATTTGTTACACTCTTGTAGCTGTGTGTCCCTCAGGATAGCTCTCTCCTTGCTGAGAGTCATTCTTAGCATCTATCACTTCTAAGGGAAAGCCTTTATTTGTGAGTGATAAAGTTTTTAGAAAATAGCAAAGTATGAGCAATTTTCAGTTATTGACTGTAACAGGAAAGCAAAGCAGGAAAATCTGAAATCCACAGCTGTCCTAAAAATCTTCACCCTTTAATTGCAACCATGTTACTTAACAAAACTCATACCAAAGCTCCTGACTGAATCTTCAACTCATTTATCAGATTTTCTCCTTGTGTACTTCATAATGGAGATGAAGGTAAGTCATAAATTGGCCAAAAGGCAGATTGTGGAAGAAAATAATGAGAGAAGCAACCTGCAGAATCCACTCACTGAGTATCATTCCTGAATAAAGAGCTATAGTTCTGTTCACAGAGGCATTCTCAGCTCAGATGACAGACTGGATCTCTAATAATGTCTTAAAGGATTCTTTGGAAGATTTATCCTTTAAAATACCATTTCGTTTTCTTTTTATAGTTCAGAATGACCACCCTGCCCCCACTGCCCATGACACGCCCAAAGCTTACATCCTTAGCTAGACAGAAGCTGCCTTGCTCCCCCACAACAGCTCCAAGGTACGTGGCCCTGGTTTTTATTTCTTCTCCTACGGAATGAATTTCTTGCAGTAAGAAAAGTCAATATCATATTTCAAAAACAAAATTGTTTAAAGACAAAAGTATTTGTTATATTCAAAATATTCAAATTTACTGTTTCAAAAGGATTGATGAACTTCATTCAAATATTCAGAATATATTTAATTAGCAAGCTAGTGCTCATATGATCATTTTATTTCCTATTCCAATTATATCATGGTTCCTATAAAACTTCGGAGATATATTTCATTTTTAAAATGTGTGTGGAGAATAGAAAGCAGATGCTTTAGGAGTGAAAAGTGTATGGCTTATAATCCACAAGGCTGTGAGTGCTGATTTCTGTTTTGGGGGAAAGAGGACACAGTCTAACTAACAGGGTAGGCTGGCAGGCACGATTTAGCTCTTAAAATGATCCTGGAGCCTGAAAGCGCATCATCAAACTGCTGTTGCCCGTGAACGGCTGCCGAGCTCCTGGAGTTATAGCCGAGAAATGCCAGGACAGAGAACGCAATGTGTTTTGTCATGATTATGAATATTAACTGAGATTGTGTTATTTAGACATTGCCATTTATAGCTGTATTGGTTTCTAGTAATGCACATATTATTTATCAATATAAATAATTTACATATGTAGGTTTGATTATTTTTCTTATGTGCATTCCTTTCAATTCCTGCAAGGCATAATGATCAAAGCATTATGAGACTACTTTGTTCTGAGAAGGATCATACCTCATTTTCAGTATTTCTGGGAAAAACCAAAGCCCCTGGACCAAAATAAATACATTCGGCTATACTAACATAAAAATTCTTTTATAATAGCAAATCAAATTTTCTTTTAAAAATTTTTGAAAATCAGAAATTCTTCAGTGATGCATAATTTCAGTATATAATACACATATTTACTTATTGGGCTATAACTGACATAACATTATATTACCAGTATATATATATATTATTTTCCATTTTACTTTTAAATAATGTGAAATATTAACAAAGTCTGAAAAAGTTTATTCTTTCTGTCTTTTTTAATGATTGAGACTACATTTTCTTTTCAACATGAGCAGAAACATAGCCCAATCTCGCATCCCTAAAATAAGAGGTATTTTAAAGAATATTATTCTTGCACTCATTTTGTTGAAGAAAAATATTTTTATTGTACCCATTTAAAGCAAAGTTTTGTATCAACCTTCTCCATTAGCTTCTGAGTAAAATCAGATATTTGCTTAGTCCCATACTCCTATGGTTGTAAGATGTTAATAGTAAGCTTATTTTTAAAGCTGCAAGGGGTGTGAAGAATGAATGCACTAAACATGTAACATATTTCTCAGTAAAGTCCTCTTAAAATCACTTTGCACCTTGAACTTTTAATAACAATTTGAATTTTATGTGTGACAAAAAAAACCCCACTCACACAGCATTTCAGAGCAAAATTTGCTGGTGTTTAGAACAGATAAATTTTACACATATGTATCAAATACATATTCTTAGTTCAGGATTCTGTGCCAAGAGAATATCACTTCTATAGTTGGCAAATTATTCTGTGAAACAATGTGAGTAACATGGAAGATCTTAAAAGCTTTGAGGAGAAAACTCCACTTATTTAAGGATGCAGATTATGTTAACGTGTTTGTCTTTTATTTGTTTACACATTGGGTTTAATCTTCTTCCCTGTCTTTTTCCATTCAAGAAAATTCAAAATTTGAAATTATCAATCAACAACCTAACTCTATAGCTATTGTAGAACATTTATTATATATGGTATTATTCCTGAATATTGCTGTTCTCCTGGTGGCATTTTATATATTTGGTAGCTTTTCAACTTGATAAGGCAGTGTTTTATTATTTCTTTCCATTTCATTTAGGTCTCAATTGATCAAAGAAAAAAATGACATAGATCATTATCTGGAAGAGAATTTCAAAGGATTGTCAAAAGAGGAGGTTGCTGCGTAAGTATAACCTCTTAAAGATACTTTAATATAAAGTTTGTTTCTTTTGTCTTAATTCTTTATTGAAATTTCAATTTTCCTGTGCAGTACACTTTTTCATTGGAACATGGCATTTAAAAATTAAAGCTCATATTAAATAGTGATAAGTCATATCTATTGATCTTACACATATCAAAGTCTTTAATTTTATGGCTTTCAAAATTCTCATATTTACCAAGATATTATATTATCACATTTGCAATATTTTAGTTAAACCTGTGCCATTAATTGCTTAATAACCTCCATTTTAAGGTATGTTGCCTCCATGGGGGAGAAAAAAGCTTTAAGAGAAAGATGCATATTTCATTTTTTCTTGTGATTTAAAAAAAAATCCTTTAATAATGTATCTTCTCCCGCCGCCCCACCAAGAACCCACAAAAAGATTGAACAGATCATAGTTTATTGGTTAATTTTAAAATAATTCTAATTGTCTGGATTTATTTTTTAAATGAACAATGTAAACTTTGCCATTTTCCACTAGTTATAACCTAATTGATGGTAAGCGTAAAAACAGTATAAAAGTCCATGAAGGTTAGTAAGAAATGAATGGAAACCTAGAATAATAGCTAAACAGGCTTAATATTTCCTACCTACACGCTTAGTGACTCTGTTAGAACTTTAGATGTAAGCATTGAAAAGCGAAAATCTTATAAATGCACATGCATCTTATGGAATTCATTAAATGATTCAATTAAAATATTTTATACAGCAAATGCTTTTAAGACATTCTATTAGTTTTGTTTAGTGCTATGGTATACCAGTGAAAGAGTATTCCTGATATTTTTGGTATAGGTTTTCATATAGTCTAAAATTCTAAGTCTCTTGGTATATTTCATTTTATCAGATATTATCTTTGTCAGTTTCCATACGACATGGAAAAATGGAATAGTTCCTTCTGTCAGTAGCTACTTTATTTTATAGAGTGACAAAATTTTACAGTAACTGTCTTCCTTGGAGCTTTATTGACTGCTGCGTGTAGTATCTGGGGTCTTTGGTTAAATGCTGTTCTGGTTGTTAATTCATTAACTTTCCATGGTGACCTCTTGGATAAAATTAAAGGTCAATATTGTCTGATGATACAATTACTTCTTAAAAGAAAAATATGTATGAGCAATATTTGCATTCTGATTTAAATATAATGACATCAAATATCTGTAATTGGCTTAAGAATTATTAAATTTGGAATTTAACTAATGTCTCACATAATTTTACAAGCTCAAAAATCTGTATACTTAAAATCTTCTAAGCTTTCAGTCTGGAGTGAAGAAAACTTTGATTTAAGACAATGCAAAATAAGCTATGCCAATAAGTGTTCTCTTAATAATGTTATCTTTTTCACTAAGGGTATTACCAAATGGATTTCAAATCCATGTTATGCTACAGAAAACAAGTAGCGCTGGATAATTCTCAAGCCTTGCTATTGTGTTCTTCTTAAAGCTTCTTTCATTTGAATATTTTTTTCAACTAAAGCTCTTTCCCTGAGATAGTGGATGCAAACCTTAGTGGGAAGATAGCTTGTACTTATCTCACAAATCTGCTTTTGATTGATATACATTCTAGACCTTGCCCCCCAAAAACTAATTGAATAGCATGTAAAGGAGAAAATTGATGAATGATTTCAGCATCCCCCAGCAATACCCAGCAGGTGCCATGAGGAATTATGCATATTCTGTTAGCCAAGGAATTGCTGCATAAAACGTTTTATTAGCCATTCAACTCTAAAAAGATAAATTGGTCAACAAGCATTTGTTAAGTCCTTACTTTATATCTAATGCTAGATTTTTCACAGTGGGAGAGAAAATTATATTTTGTCATAAAATACCTGGCCCCATCTTTGTCTCTATTTGAGACAGTAAGATCTAAGAGCAAGAAACAAATATGGAATGAATGACTGTTGATTGTCCTGTGAGGTGCAGCCTAGAGGTCTAGAGGAAATCAGAGAAGACTAAGGTGGAAGGATGAAACTAGCCAAGGAAGACAAATTTTGAATTTGATTCTCTTTCTGATGACATAAAATGCACAAATTGGTATGCCACAGATCCTCAGTGTACAAGGATGTAATGGGAACAAACTGGTGAATCAAATTTTCAATCAGACAAAAGCAATATGTAAGATATACCCTCAAATCCCTCTCTATCCTCCCTTATTCTTCTCTAGGAGGGTAATAGATATACTTATTTATAGTTGTTATACAACTGATGTACATTAGCTTTGATACCCATAATATGCATGTGCTCTTTTTCTAGTCCCACAATAACAATTCATCATCTACCCCAAAATACACCAACCTACTTGTACGTAAACTCACACTCTATGACTTTCCTCCTATTGCAATGAGTGGAAAGTACCTGTTTTTGTCTAAGGATGATACCCCTACTTGTGTTCTGGATACCACCCCTCTTACTTGTTCCAAGTCTTCCTCTTGCTGTTAAACATGTTTTCCCTCTACGTCATCAATTTCTCCCTTTCCGTTGGATCAACCTCACTAGCATTCATATCTACTCTAGTATTTCCCTTGACTTCGTATTCCCTTCCAAGTTCTACCCCATTTTTCTGTACTCTTCACTGCATTCAGAAGCACTCTCAGTATTTCCACATCCCATTCTTTCCTCAGTTGATTCTAAATAGACTTTCAGCCCCAGGACTCATTGAAATCTGTTTAGGTAACCAATGTCCTCCATCTTTACCACGTCTAATGGTCATGTTTCTGTCCTTGTCTTGCTTGATGTCTTTTCAGCATTTGATAGAGTTGAGCATTCTCTCTTTGAACATTCTGTACTTGTGATTTCCAGGATGCCATGTTCTATTGTTTTCCTCCAAACTCTTTGACTGTGCTACCTCAGTCTCCTTTGCTGGCTGGCTTTCTCTTTTCAAACTCTCAGTGGTAGGTTGTCCTAAGGCTGGGTCTTAGGCTCTCTACTCCAGCTACACTCTCTATCTGGATCCAGTCTTATAGCTTTAAACATTAGTAATAACCTTACAGCTATCAAACTTGTAAATCAGCCCCAACCTCTCCATTGAGCTCCAAATTTTTTATATCCAGCTGCCTCCTTGACGTATTTGCTTTACCTCTACTGCCCCTCACTCCCACCCCCAAAAATATTCCTCCCACAATCTTCCCCCAATTCAGTAGATGGCAACAAGGCAGACTTGAATTTCACCACCCCTCTCCTATCTACTCTATCAGTATTTCCTATCAGATATAACTTCAAAATATATCCTGTGTTCATCAACTTCTCTTCCTTGCACAGCCACTGTCATCTCTTACCAAGACTGCTAGAATAGTCTTCTAACTATTTTTCTAATATTCCCTCTACTCCACCAAAATTCAGCCACCAGAGTGATCTTTTGAAAAAATTAGATCGTGACACTCCCCTACTTAAAACCCTCCAAGAGCTTCCCATTGCTCTTATGATAAACTCTAAACTCTTTATCATGGCCTAAAGCTGTGTGTGGTTTGCACTTTGCTGACTTCTCTGACTTTATCTTCTTTTTTTTTAATGTTTTTTTAATATTTTTTTAATTGCAGTAACATTGAATTATAACAATATATAGCTTTCAGATGTAAATTGTAATATATTTTGAATTCTGTGTAGATCACATTATGTTCACCACCCAAAAACTAATTATAGTCCATCCCCTCACATGTGAGCCTAATTACCCCTTTTGCCCTCCCCCGCCCCGCTTCCCCTATGGTAACCACCTGTTCTCCCCACCACTCATTCCTCTCAGTGTGGCCTTTATTGCTGACACTCCTTCTTGTCATGCAGGTGTTACCTTGAATGTAACCTCCTCACTCTGCTGTTCCCTGACCTCATCATCTAGTAGCTCTCACCCCACCCACACTCACTCTCAGTCAAATCATCTGGGTCTATTTCTGCTGTAACCTGGCTCCCATCTTTCATTAGGAGTTTGCATGTCAACTGTCTTCATCCCTAGCAGAATGGATGGTCCACGGCAACAGGAATGTGTCTGTAGGTATGCCGCTGTTTCCCCAGAGCCTAAACAGGGTCTGGCTCGTGGTTGGAGCTCAACAACTAGATGTTAAATGAATGAATGAGTGAAAGAATAAATGTAAGATTAACCAAGAAATAGGTATACTGCTATGAATATTCTTTGGTTACAACACTTTTAGTTAAATGTTGTATGTAGCTGGCTTGACCCTTGAATTGAGGAAGTTTAACTCCTCAAAAGTATTTTATGCACATAAGTAGGAGTATAAAATTTAAAAGAATAAATGAGCAGGTTAAGCTAAAGTAGTTTTACTGGAATAGCCAAATCCAATTGATGAGAGTTTATTTTACTTAGAATGGGTAAAATAGTTCAAAGGCAAGAGCTTCTGGGTTTTTTACCATCTACATTTACAGAAGGAATTTCAGTATGCTTCCTTACATTTTAAGTGACTAGATTATCATTGTGCCTAATAGGTACATTTTTTGTACATTGATAATTTGACTTTCTTAGATAAGTCTTCAAATAGTTCCTTGATAGTAGTTAACTAATCTTTAACAACTAAGGAAGGTCATGTGTTTCTGTGCTTTGGATGTTTTTATTCTGTATTATATTATCAGAATGCATTATTGGTCTTAAAAAGGACTTTAAGTGTCACTTATTATCATATCATAATTGCTTTGAGTAGCTAAGTAATAAAAGTGTCATTTATAGATTCAAATAAAAATTTCTGGGGGGCAGTTTTTGCAGCTTTAGCTATGTATATGAGGATACAAATAAACAAAATCGTCAAGGGACAGAGAATGTTCATCTGCTCAATATTATTTTCTGCTTCGGATATCAAGTTCTATTATGTGGAAGAATAGATTTAGTTCAAAACTGAGCTCCTCTGTAAGATACTGCTTTCTTTCAGAATATCTTTCAGCATCATCAGTTGATGTTTACTGAGCATCACTTTGTCAGCACAGTGGCCATTAGAACCATCAGTTACCGTATTCAAGAAGTTTGGGTTATGAAGAAACAAAGAATCATTTATTTTCATATCTTTTAAAGCGTTGCTCTCCTGCTTTATTTCAAATTGTATTATATTTACTCAAAGTAAATTAGCGTTTTGCCAGTCTTAGGTTTTCATCTTGCGTTTGTTTCAAAATTGCCTTCCAAAAGTGCTTTTACGAACTACACATACACTTGTTATAAATTTAGCACCTGGATTTGCACAATGACCAGGCAACAAGATGAAAATGTTTATTTGGGATTTAATATTTCACGGGAACCTTATGGGTGTTTAGGCCCCTTCACATGTGCTCTTCCTCTGCGTCACTCATTTTGTTTACTTTCAAATAATTTTGTGAAATCATTATTTTTCTCTTCAAAACATTTTACTGTTTTGTAAAGTAGTAAACTCTGTATAGAATTTTGCAAATTAAAATTCTGTACAGAATTTTGCAAATTCTTCTTTCTGAAGAAGGCAATTGCCAAATAAATGGTTACGTGACTAACAGGAACAGGCAGGGAAGAGAAGGAAAGAGTCTGCCCCTTTCCTTCTAGGTAGTAAATTGGATTTTAAGATCTTCTTCTTGATTCAAGATAAAGAGACAGGATTTGGGTTCTCTGAAGCAGAGAGACAATTATTCCTTTCTTTCCCCTAAATATATGTTAAAAAAAGGAAAAAAAAGCAATAGCACAGAATACAGATGAGAACAGAGGAGGGGTGCCATTCCTTTTTATTTTTATTTCTTTATTTACTTATTTATTTAAATTCTAGTATTATCTTCCACAGCAGAACTCTAGGATGTGAAACTAGGGGGAAAAAAGGCTTTTTGACCATAATAAAAAAATATTGATATCAATAAAGTTTCAAATTTGGGAATCTAAAAAGTGCAGTTGGAAGGAACTTAAAAACGATTGTTCACTAGGTGCAAAAAGGATCTCAGATTTTCAGCAAAGCAAATTGAGGGATAAAAAGGGAACAAAGATTTCAAATGTCAACAGAACACAAAAATGCCAATTTCTTAGGCATGTATGTCTTTATGTCCTTCAAAAGTTTGCTTTAAAATATTGTTTTCATGTAAACTATTTGAACTTAGCAGCTCTAATAGACTTTAAAAAAGGATCTTTGTCAGGGAAAAGCATGAGAATTATGGCATTGCAACTCTGGCTATTATGGGAGCTGGTTTCTTCCTCTGTTGAAAATATGGCTTTAGTACTTGATACCTGTGTATGTAATCTTATGCAGGTTAGCCGACTTCTCTAATCTTTGATTTCCACAACTATTTGAGAAGATAATAAGAGGAAATTCTGATGGAAGTTAAATGAGATTCTCTACGTGAACCACACGTAGACAACACTCACTTTACCTATTATCTTTAACTGTCATTGATCATTTTTCTTTGGCTTTTTAAAACATTTATTAATAATATAAATAACCTAAATATTTTGCATTAACTTTGAGTATTGATTTAGGTAGTGATATTAATTTATCATTTTTCTTTAAAAATGTATACTTACCTGTTTTACTTTGCACTGGATATCATTTTCATCATGTTCAGAAAACAGAGTTTTTAATAAGAGATACATTTCAAACTTAGTAATGCCAACTGAAAGGACAATTTTTTAAAATTTCAGCACATAGTAACTTTGCAGAAATTTATTTATGCTGTGCCAAGCAATACAATTTACGTAGCCTGCTGAGATATTCCAAGCAGTTTTTAAAATCTTTTTATAAATTGCTTAAACTTGTCATTACTATGATAAGGTTGCTTTAAGTATAAAGCTATAGTCTTAGAAATATATGGAATACAGCCAGAGAATGTAGCTCTTCCTATAATAGCTCATAAACCTCGAGGTGCACAATGGCACTCCTCTATTTGGAAATCACTTGGGAAGTTGCTTTTTCAGTAACAAGGAGCAAAGTGATGAGAGGAGATAAGCACCCAGGTACCACAGTAGTTGAATCAGTCGGAACTGACAGTCAGTGGGATGAACTCAGCCACATCACCCATAATTCATGGGGCGAGATGGTTTCATTAGGTTGAGTTTTGTCTTTGGTACCGTGTTCTCTCTGTTTTAAGAAAGCATGCGTGCAAAGATTCAAAACTAATTACACCATTTTCCATTCTCCGTTATGATTAAAAAATTATCATCAATGTTGATATTGCTGCAATTATACGAAAGTCATCCCCTTGCTTCATACCCATACCTTATTCTATTTTCTACATTGGAAACTTGAGATGTTATAATAAACAGTGTCATCTTCTCAGTACTTAGAACAAAATCAGGTTATGGGCTCACAAATACTCTTTTGCTTTCCCGGGGCTTCCTCAGATATTACCAAATCGGAGTCTTTTATAGTATGCAAAATTAGGTGATTCCTACCTCTAAATTAAAGAGTACAGCATTATCATTCTCTTTTTAAAAATTTTTTATTGTGGAAAAATTTGCATAACATAATATTTGCCATCTTAACCATTTTTAAGCGTACATTAAGTACATTAAGTACTTGTCATTACGTACATTCACGCAGTTGTGCAGCCATCACTACCATCCATCTCCAGAACTCTTTTCATTTTGCAAAACTGAAACGCTATACCCGATAAATAATACCTCTCCTTTTACCTCCTGCACCCAGTGCCTAGGAACCACCATTATACTTTCTGTCTCTATGATTTTGTCTACTCTGTGTAACTCATACAAGTGGAATCCTACAGTGTTTATCTTTTTGTGACTGGCTTTCATTTGTCACTGCCTTTTGTGACTGGTATTTCGTTTAGCAGAATGTCCTCAAAGTTCATCCATGTTGTGGCATATGCAAGAATTTCCTTCCTTTTTAAGGCTGAATAATATTCCATTGAATGCATATACCATAAACTAATAATTGAAATTTAGTATCAAAGTATTGTTTTGTTCACCTTACTCTGTTTCATATGGCAGGAAAATGAGAAATATATTTTAGAAAAACTTAATATGTTTTTTATTTATTAGTTTTTGCTTCATTCTATGTTTTTGCATTTAAAGATTTTGGTTGTTTGGAAGTTCACTAATGTGGTCACCTCAGTTCTTAAATCAATTAAACTGAATTAATTATGTATTAATTTACATGTTTTTGTTTGTTTTCAAAATTAGAACAGTACTCTTCTTAGAGCTATTAAGCTACTTTTTCTCTAGTCAATAATATGTTGTAACCTTCAGGATAAATGTGCCCTAATATAATTGATTGTCCCTCATAACATAATTAATTAATTACTATAGTGTCTTCTAAAACTCCTAGATAATCAGTGAGAAAGAATCTTTCCAAACTTCTTTTCCTCTTAAAAAATTTTTTTTCATTGCATTCACATTATTCCTAAGGGATCAGAAGTTATTTGGTCAGAATAATTTTGAAGAGCTTAAATTTTATTCTAAGTCTATTGGGAAATCATTGGAACATTTTAAGCAGGGAAATGATTTGATAGAACTTCATTTTAAAAGGGTCACTTAGGATGTTTTGTGGATATTTGCCTGGGCAACAGCCAAAGAGAGAGAAGATGGTACATTGACCAGGGTAGATGTAAAGGAAATGATAAGAAAAGGTCTTATTTAGAATATATTTTGGTGATAGGGAGATCAGAGCTTACTGATGGAATGAATGCGGGGAGTGAGTAAGGCAGTAATCAAAGAGGACTCCTTCTGAACTAACCTGAGCAGCTTGGGAATGTATTGTTCGCTCCTTAGTCTCCAGTACTTATAACAGTAGCCAACACATAGTAGGCCCTATCAATATTTTTTAACTAAAGCCAGTCACACTCCAGACTATGTGATTTCTTCTAATCCCACTTTGAAATTTATCCTTTGCTCAAATAATAATAATAACTAATATTTGTTAAGCACGTACTATGTTTCAGATACTGCTTTAAGTGCCTCATATGTTTTCAGTCATTTAATCCTAGAAAAATCTATGTTGGTTCCATTTGCAGCTACGGAAATTGAAGCGCAGAGATATTAAGTAAATTATCCAAGGTCACACAGGTGCTAAGTAGAAGAGCAGGAATTTGGACCTAGGCAATCTGGTTCCAAAACCCATCCTTTAACCATTACACCATTCTGTCTCTGCATTTACCCAGGTCTTCATTAAACAATGTTCTCTCTTATCTCTCAACTTTAGTGTATTACCCTTCCCTTGGCCTAGAATGCTTTTTCCCCTTACCATTTCATTTCATTCTCACTCATCCTTAAATGGTTCAACTGTATTAGGTAGCCTTGCTACTGTAATACCTGTAATGTCCAGAACTCCTCCCATGGCACTTACAGCATTGCTTTGTCATTTTTCCTCTACTAGACTATAAGCTTCAGGAGGGCTGGAGCCATGGCTGCTTTGCTCACATGTGCATCCTCAGTACTCACACAGTACTTGGCTCACAGGTGTTGGGGGGAATCAATGAATGGCGATCTTTCCCCGCTTTGTAGCCTTGTACATGTGCTCTGCCTGAAATGCCCTTCCTCCTCCTGCCTTGGGCACTTGGTATACTTTTATGTTCCAGCCTCAGCTTAGCTGTGTCTTGCTCTGTGAGGCCTCCTTTGATCCATCCTCACTCACGTGGTAGAGTTCAGAGCGCCTGCTTGAACTCTCTTATTCGCTCTTGATAATCATGTACACGTAAAGTCTTTTTCCTTCTTGAATCATGTTTAACAGACTATAGATTGTGACCCATTGGTGGGTAGTGGTTATGACCCAGCAGTTTGAGGGTCATGACTAGCATTTAAAAAATGAAAGAATGTAATAAAATAGAATAGAAAAGAGTAATGTACAATGTAGGCTAAATATTGGGAGGCTGCCAGGTGTAGTGAAATGGAGCATGGCTTCTAAAACCAAACCCCCTAGACTCAAATTCTAGCTTCACACTTACTGACAAAGTAACTGATTGATTTTGGCCGAGTTAACCTTTCTGTGCCTCAGTTTCGTCATCTGGAAAAAATAGGGATAATGATAGTAGGGCCTGGCTCATGGAATGGTTACAAGGATTAAATGAATTAATATTTAAAGAGATTAGAACATTTTGAATATTAGTGCTTTTACACTTTTGTTTCATATATATGCATATATGAAATATCTATGTACATGTATTGAATTCCAATGAAAAATGTCTTACTGTGAATTGCCATAAGGAAAGGGCTCTTCTCTAGACTTAGAGTTCTTTGAAAACAGGGATTGTGTTTCATTCTCCTTTAAGACTCTTCCGACCTACATAAAATAACTTTGTTTCTTGCTCACTTTCTTTCTAGAAAGGATTGAAGAAACTTAAAATTAACATTTTATATTACACAGCTGTCAGATTATAAATAGAAAATGAAAGGCAAATACAGAAGTATGTAAATATACTCCCCTCTAGAGTTAATATAGTTCTCCTGAGGGAACATTAAGTTTCACTCTGAACTTCTGGGACAAAAGGAAGATGTGATGGACTATAGAATTCTCATGACCTGATGAAAGGAAACACATCAGTTCTTCAAGATGGACAGCTTTTTCCTGATAGTAAATTCCAAAACAAAGTTATCATGACCTCATATAAGAAAATGGAGCAACATAGTAGGACTTTGCACACCTAATGAACAATACAATGGCTATTCTGGACAGCTTGTCATAAATATTGCATCTCTTAGCTACATTCTATTTCAGACAAGATAGTAACGGGTAATATTGCATCTCTTAGCTACATTCTATTTCAGACAAGATAGTAACGGGTAAGATATATTATATGAATACTGTGCACTGGTCTCTGTATTAAGTGATCCTCACAATAACCCTGTGAAGAGTTATTACTCACAGAGACCAAGGCATAGGGAGGTTAAGTAATTTGACCAAGGCAATTTAATGTTATAAAGAAGCAGAAGCAATGAGATAGAAAAATGATTCATAGAGAAGAAGGAAGGAATAGGCAAGAAAGAAAATGGATCAGACAGGCATCAGAGATCAGATTTCCAGACTCCTGATGAATTCCCAGTGCTACTGCGGATCTAAAACCTCCTTCTGGGTTCACCTCATGAAGAGCTGGTCGTTCTATATTCCCAATTCAGATTTCTATAAAATCCCCTTAAGCTTGTCTGAAACAATCTCTTATCCTACAACCAAAGTAGCCAAAGAAATACATTGCTAAACAAAAAAAACACATTGTCTTAAAAGTTTAGTTTAGGGCTTTTCCACTTCAAGATCAAGATGAAGATGGATGGCTAAGCACTTTCCTTCCTATGTTTAAAACGACCACACAGAAGTACAAAAGATAGCAAATTCTTACCATGATAAGAAAGAAAGGAAGAAAAATGAGAGATTCCAGGATTTTCAGAAATACATTTTTAGAATATTTTGGAATATTACCAGGGATAAAAAGTGACATTTCATAGTGATAAAAGGAGTTGGTTCATCAAGAAGACGTAATCCTAAATGTTTGTGTTCCTAATGACAGAACTTCAAGATACATAAAACAAAAACTGGTGGAAAGAAGAAGAGAAACAAACAAGTCCACAATTACAGTTGGACTATAGTTGAAGATTCTAACACTGCTCTCTCAATAATTAATAGAAAAATCGGTAAAAAATCAAAGGCTTGAACAATACCACAGGTAAGTAATTGACATTTACAGAACATTCCACCAAACAACAGCAGAACACACATTATTTTCAAGTGCACAGAGAACATTTTTTATCAAAGGAGATGACATTCTCAGCAATAAAGCAAATTTCAATATACTTAAAAGGATTTAAATCTTAAAAAATATTTTCTCTTACAACAATTGAATTACATTAGAAATACTAGCACGAAGATCTCTGGAAAACCCCCCACAAGTGTGGAAACTAGACAACATACTTCTAAATAAACCATGGATCAAAGCAAAAATCACAAGGCAAATTGGAAAATATTTTGAACTGAATGGAAAAGAAAATATGGCATATCAAAATTTGTGAGAAGCAGCTAAAGCAGTGCCTAAAGGGAAGTTAATAGCATTAAAATGCTTATATTAGAAAAATAGAAATGTCTAAAATTAGTGCCCTGATTTTTCATTTTAAAACACTAGGGAAAAAAAGTAAATTAAGCTGAAAGCAGAGAAAAAGGAATGGTAAGATGAGAGCAGAAAACAGAAAAACAGAGAGAAAATGAACAAAACTAAAAACTGGTTATTTGAAAAGATCAATAAAATTGTTTAACCTCTAGTCAGACTGATCAGAGAAAAAAGAGAAGACACAACTTTCCAATTTCAGAAATGAAACCACTACAAATTATTCAAATATTAAAATGCTTATTAGGTAATGAGCTTTATGCTGATAAATTCAACAACTTACATGAAATGGCTCAATTTCTTGAAAGACACTGCCAAAGTTCACTTAAGCAGAAATAGATGATACAATTAGTTTATATCCATTTAAGGCATTGAATTCATAGTTTTGAAACTTTCCGCAAAGGAAATTCCAGGTTCATATGTCTTCAGTGGTGAATTCTACCTAACATTTGGGGAAGAAATAACATTTGAGGCACAAACTCTTCAAGAAAATAGAAGAGGAAGCACTTCTCAACTCATTCTGCGAGACTGGAATGACCCTGATACCAACACCAGAATAAGCCATTACATAAAAAGAAAATCATAGAATAATATTCCTCATAAAGAGTGATGGAAAAAAATCTTAAAGAAAAGTAACAATTGGCCTGGATTCCTGTCAGGGAAGCTGGGGCACCACACAAAGGCCTTTTCATTTGGCACTGATGCAAGGACTAGCCAGCCTGTGCTCTCCTGACCCACACATCTCTGAGTGAATCCTGCAAAGAGAAGAAATCCAAGCATGCAACCTATGTTAAGAAATCTAGAACTTCATCATCACGCATGGACAAATATCCTCTGATATTTGAGGAAATATCACAATACAAAGAAAAAAAAAGATGATGAGAACACTCAATCTGAGTTGAAACAAAGTTTCTCCAGGGGAAAGGAGAACTTTAAAAGATTTCCAATTTCTTTCCTTACAGACCTTGTAGAAAATCATTCATTCCTCAAAGATGTACCTGATGCTTGAAAGGATTTTTTAAAAAAGAATTCTTCAAAGTTAAGATAAAGATTGCTGAAATTCTTTTAAAAAAATTCAAAAGAAGGGATGGAAGAGAAAGACAAAGATCTCTCTCAACACATGAAGTTAAAACTGAAAAGATATAGAAACTGTTTTAACAGGTATGAGATACAGAATATCATTCCAGGGGGTGAATATTTATCCAAAATAAAGAGAGAAAAGAAAATAGAAAGAATGAATGATAATAGCTATATAGATAGTATAGATATAGGTAGAGATAGAGATATCTTAGAGTGGAAAAAACACACAGATCTTTGGGCTGCAAGAGACTACTAAAGTAATCAGAAAGGAAAGACAGAAAAAAAAAGAAGAAAAAAAAGCACCACTTAGATACATCTTTATGAAATTTCAGAACACTAAATATAAAGAGAAGATACCAGAAGCTTTTGAGGTTTGGGGGAAAGGTTGTTATCAAGAAATAAATAGCAGACTACTTTCACAGTTGTCAGTAATAACACTTGGTTCTAGAAGAAAATGGAAGAATGTCTTCAAAATATGCAGAACAATTATTTTAACTTAGAATTCTATACCCAGATAAACTATTAATGAAAACTGAGAGCAAAATGAAAGTCTTTTCAGATAATAAGAGGACTGGAAACACCTCTTCCTATGCAGTCTTTCTGGACCCATCACTCCTGCCCCAAAAAGGTTAATTTAGAGTCTAGGGGAATACAACAAAATTCATGAAAGAGGAGGCTATGGGATCTAAGAAACAAAGTACCTAATTCAGAAGTCCAAATTAAATGCCTACAAAGTCGCTTTGACAAATGATGTGATTAAGCATCTGAAAGGTCTCAGTGATAAGGTTTAATATGCACATATTATATATATTAAGGCTAAGGAGATGATCAGGAAATTGAGACGAGTATCATTTAAGTGTTCTATTAAGTGTAGAAAGGTAATAGAGTATATACTACCTATCTGTATTATATAAAAATAATAATATAAAAAATCCAGCCAAAAAAATTTGCAAATAGACCAATGTCCCGTAAACTTTCCCTTGAATTGAAATGCCACCTTTATTAAATACTAAATTTCCATGTGTGCCTACATATACTTGTACATATATATTCTGTTTCACTGATTTATTTGCCTTTTCTTGTATCAATGCCACAACTCATTTTATTAATATAGCTAAAATATATTTTTATATCTGGCAGACAATTTCTCTCTTTGTTCCAAATAATCACGTTTTTCTTGTACATTAACTGTTTCATGTGGAATTTTAGAATTATCTTGTCAAGAGTCAGGAAAATATTATCGAGGTTTTATTGGGATTGCCTTGAATTTATATGTTATTTTAAGAGAACTTATATCATTAAGATATTGACTCTCGCCTTGACAAGAAGCTCCAGTTAACAGTTAATGGTGTTAAATAATGGCAGTGACAGCAGACATCCCTTCACATTCCTGACTTTAAACAATTCTAATGTATCACAAAACATGAAACTTTTGCTATAGGGTTTTATAGATACACATTATCAAAATAAATAATTCATTTTTTAGTTTCTACTTTTCTTAATCATGGATAAGTTTTGAACTTTACTAAATAATTTTCTAGCATCTACTGAGATTATCATGAAGTTACTAGATTTTCCAATTTCGAACCATTCTTGGAATTCTGGGAAAAACCCTACTAGTCATTATGGTTTTAGTTTGCTATGAGTTCTTGTTTTAAGTAGGGTGGTATGGGGGGAATTTTGCATCTAAATTATGATAAAATTGACCCGTATTTTTCTTTTCTTTAGCTACACTTTTGGGATTTTGTAAAATGAACTAAAAAATTTTTCATCTTTTTCTGTGCCTCTGAAACATTTTGGATGAGATGGGAATTTCTTATTTATTGAAAGCTTGGTAGATCTCCACTGTAAAACCAAATAGTTTTGCTCTTTTGGTGGGAGGAGGATCAAGAGGAAGAGCGATCATATATTGTAATTAGTCTTCTAAGTCTTCTCCAGCCAATCTTAATAATTGATAATTTGGTATATTTTTAGTAAGTGCCCATTTTTTATGTAGATTTTTATATTTACTACGATAAACTTTAACATAATATTTTCTAATAATGTTTAAATCTCTTCTATATCTATAGAAACGTTCTCCATATCTTGGAGGTAGTATGAAGATGATGGTGGCTAATAACATAGATTCTAGAATTAGACTACTGGGGTTAAAATTCCAGCTCCACCATTTACCAGGTGTATGATCTTCAATTGTTAATTAAACTTTGTGCCATGGTTTCCTCATCTGTAAAATGGAGATAACAATAACACCTATCTCATAAAAAGTATTGTGAGGTTTAAATAAGATAATACACGTAAAGTATTGAGAACAGTGCATGGCACATCATAAGCATGCAATAAAGGTTAGCTGTTACAATACCTATTATCAGCATCTATATTCCCTTCTTCATTCCTGGTACTATTTTGGTGACTTATCTATTTGTGTTTTTCTTGATTATACAAAGATTTGCCTTTTCACATAACCAGTTCTTTTGTTTTATGGGTCAACTTTTTGTTCTCTATTTTTAAAATTTATGCATTTACCTTTAATATTTCCTTCCCTGTCCTTTATTTGACCTCATGTCATTGTTTGTTTTGTTATGATTTTTTTCTAGCATCCTGAGTTGAAAGCCAGCTTCTTCACTCTTATCAGTGGTTCTTGTTTTCTAACAAATGCATTTGAATTATAAATTTCCTTTTGAGTAGCATGATGACTTCTTCCCCCAGGATTTGCTACTGTTTTTTTTTTTTCTTTCAATCCTAAATATATGAATATTTCTAGTGGTTTCCCCTTTCGGCAATGAACAAATTAGAAATATATTTATAAATTTGCTGGTGAGTAGTTTTTTCTTGTGGACCTTTTATTTATTTCTTTTTTTTGTGAGGGGAATGCAGGATTGGGGAGTGAATCTTTACTTGTGCTCAGTAAATGTGCCATATGTGATATCAGTTTATGAAATTTCTAGAATGGCCAGTACACTGTCAATTTTTATAAACATTCCTTGTATGTTTAAAAAATAAATATATATTCTCTATTTACTTGGTAGAGTATTGTATATAGAAAATTATATCAGAATCTAATAATTAGATTGAGATGGTTTTTCAATCAAGCTAGACAATTATTATTCAAATCTTTTATCCTGCTGTTTTACTTGTAATTTTCTGGGGGAGAAAAGCATTAAAATCAATTTCTCCTTATTCTGTTAATTTTACGTATTTTGAAGCTATGTTATCAGGTGTACTGTTTCCTAACTGCTATATTTCTCAGTAAGTTTATCTATTTATGAATCTCTGATATTTGTATGCCCTTTTAATTTTTTTATGCTTGAATTCTATTTTGTTTAATATTAATAATGTTATACAAGCTTTCTTTCTATTGGCATTTGCACTATTATGTGAAAATACAAAAGAAACAAATGGCATGTTCTTTGTCTCAAGGAAGTTGTAATCCCTACTATCTATTTTGTACTATTTTTTAAAAGTCTGAATTCAAGGCTCTTTTATTTTGTCTTCTGACAAATACTTATTCTTTCAATATTCTTCTTGATGCCCATATTCGATTTGATATACTCTATGCCCTTAGTTTTAAGTAGGAATTTCCTAAATGTTTGAGTTACCTGCAATAAAATTAATACAACATTCAGGAATATAAGATATTTATAAACAGATGTCATCTGACCAAAGTATCAAAATGATCATTTATTTTTTGTTTTTGTTAGTTTAGTTTTCACTAAATGTAAAACAAAATGTGTGTTCTGGAAGTTTGATCATTGTGTACATATAGCCTGTGAGAAATCCTGGCTTCACCGTTCAAATGTGCAATACACACCTCCTTTGTAACGGTAATTAAAGAGCATACAATATGAAAGGGTTCTTCACATGGCTTACAATGCAGTAGTTATCTTTTAAGCATGTAAGTTTGAAAGGGAAATATATGTTCTTAATTTTTTGATATGGGGAAAATTAAAATATGTTTAGTGAAAAGATGAACTATTCTACAATAGAAACTTAAAAACTCAAAGAAATGAGGTCACTTGATGCCCTAAAAGTCAGAACTTGACATTTCTCTTAAATTAAATCCACTACAGATGTCTTATCCAAGAAATATAGAATGATAGAGCTGGAATAAACCTAAAAATCACTTGGTTTAATTTTTTAAATTTTGTCCAAAAAAAAAAAAAGTCGAAAGAGTATAATTAATGGCGTACCAACGGATAGTTTGTAAAGAGAAGTTTTATAAAGGTATATATTTTTTCTCATGGCAAAATATTACCACACTAGGAGAAATGTCATAATAAGAGAAATCTAAATGCAGGTTTTATTATTTACCCATACAGTGTCTTCCATTCCATTGCTGAAAAGAGCATGAATAATGTTTTGTTTTCATTTTTAATTTACGTGAGTTTTCCCTTTGTAATTTAAATATCAATTATATTTTTCTTAGATCCTTGTTACATTTATAGCCCAATGTATAGTATTTTTCTAGCCATCATTTTAATAACTACTTCACTATTATATAGGAATGTGTGTTTGAAAGGAGCAACGTTGGAATATATATGATAAAGCTATAGGTGTAAAGAATTGATTGGTTTACTTTTCCCAAAGAAACCTCCTCATGCAGTTGTTTAATGTGAAAGATTTTTTCTTGAAAAGGTTAAAAAAGTTCTAATCAACTTTTGTACATTATGTAGAACTTCATTTTCTAAACTCTGCAAAAGAAAGTTTCATATTTAATGGGAAATCATGAATTATTCCATTTATTATCTACTTCCTCCTTTCAAAGACATGATCTGGATAAAAGGCGGGGTGAATAATTTCAAAAAAATACAATACATTTTTAATGGGAAGGTGCAAACTACAGATTCTCATGACTATTAGCAAGTGTAGAGGAAACAGAATTTTACTTGCAAAACTCGTCAAACTCTTGCAAAGATAAAATGTATGACATACTTGAGTGAAAAAAGAACACAGTGAGCTGAAATTTTCTTTCTAATGCAACTTGTTGTTTTTACTAACTTTTGTCTTTATATTCTCCAGGTTAACATTTTTATTAAAAGTTTGCTATTTTACTCAATTTACATGGAAAATTGATAGTTCTTTTATTTATCAAGATGTATATATGAACTGAAAGAAAAAATGTAGATGATATTTGAGACAAAAGTTTCTAAATAATGGAATTTCAGAAAATTTAGAGAACATTCACAGAATTTTGTTTAAAAAAAGAGTGACTATTATATTGTATGGAGTTTTATATTAATAAAAATTGCAAATATTAATTTAGACAAAAATATGGAGTTGATGAGCTAGCATGATCATGGTTATATGGGTTTGTAGCCCGTTGTTTACAGTCATGTAGCACAAAACTTACTTTTTATTTTTCCCCTCTTTTTCCTATGTTTATTGTTGTTATATTAGGATGCAGTATATATATAATAGAACTGTATTACTTATTCAGATTTCTTTTTTTATCATTATAACTCAATCCAAAAACTAAGATTATTTTCAAGCTTATATTTAATTGGTTAAATAACAATATAGTCAACATACATTGGTTTATGTTTTCCTATAGCAGAAAGTTATTGTGTGGATTGAAAGAAAAGAACAAGAATTCATATGATTCCCTCGCTTAGCCAAAGCTGTTTGAATTCAAGTGTGGTACTTCTGGCTTGAAAAATACTTTAACTGCAAGTTCTTCTCAAACAGTGACACTCTTTCATACCTTTCCATGTTTAATATTTGGCTTAAGACATTCTTTTGTAAAAAACTTCGAATTTCTAGGGAGAGTTTGCAAGCAATAAGAACGTTTATAAAGATTATACATGTAATTAACTTCATATAAGGAGTTTCTTCTAGTGCTTTTTCACTAAACTTCTAAAGAAAAAGTTTTTTTAAATATGATTAAGTTTGAGATTTTTCAGTAAAGAAAATCTTTCAGTAAAAAAAAGTGTGTGACAGCAGCATGGGTAAATATTTTGGTAATACTTTATATTGACTGATGAATAGTTTATTCATTCTTGATTGGTGACAATTCAAATATTCGAATGGCAGTCACTCAAGTAAATCATTTTTAACAGGGTATGCACATAAAATATGCCTTTATATTATGAAGGGAATTATTTAAAGATATTGTAAGGATTGCAGTCTATATTGTCTGCTAAATAATCACGCCTTTCCTCTGATATCGGGTAACAATCACCAGCAAAAATACTATTTGACTGATTAACATTTATTGCTCTCACAAAAAATTACTGCCTTTTACGCTAAATATCAGTTCTAACATAATTGAATCTGAGAAGTAATCTTTGTTCCATTCTACACAAATATTCCATATATCCTAAAATAAAATAACCCATGTTGAAGTCAATTCTTATTGTGCTATTGGGAGAATTCTTTGCTGATCAAATTTTTTAGTATTTTATTTTGTGTTGAAAGAATTATATTAGCAATAGTCCTATTTACAAAATACTATGCAGTAAATTTTATTTCTTAGTTATTATTATTAGATTTGTAAAAAAAAGAATTAAAGGTTGAACTTGGATTAAATAGTTTTTTCCAAATGGCATTTTTAATTTGAACATATACTTTTAAAATGTTGAAAGTCTGACTATGCTTTCTAACTTTGATTATTCATAGAGGAAAATTTGTATTTTCCAAAAATATAAAGCAAAACTTGTATATGTAACAGTTTCCTCTAAAGATGCAAATTAGTAAACTTCTAATTGTTTAGAAAATCCCCAAAAAATCTATTCAATAGCCTCTCAAGAGAGGCGGGGATTTTATTTATTTATTTTTAAGTTATCAAATAAATCCAGCTATCTAAAATGAATCTAAATCTAAACTGGAACAAAAAGCCTGCTATATTAACACTCATGTTCTGATTTGTTTTTTCAGTTTACACAATTAAAGGTGAGATCACATTTATTTGGATAGTAATTCTAATGACATTTCCAAAACAATATAAACTAATGCATGTGTTATTGGTGCTTCTTTGGAATGAAGCTAAAATGTTATATATTTCAATCTTTATTAGGAGAGTTTTACATAAAATTCTAGCAATATATAAAGTATATTATGGTACAATATAAGTATAACACAATAAATATATCTTCAAAATTATTTTTCAATTTTCTCTTAAAGTAAATATGATCAATATATTTCACAAAGAAAATCAAATTGTTATAATGGCGTGATATTAAATTCCTATTATATAATTAATCCTAACTGCAGGAATATTATTATTAGAGTTATTTTGTTTATTGAAATATATGCTAAAACTATACATAAGCTGCAATGATTGTAATATGTTCATTTTTCTTTAAGGAAGTTCACCTAAAATGGAGAAACTAATAACAATGTTCATTTTAATGACTAATTCTAATTGCAATGACTAATTATAATAAAGGATAATTCTTTTGTTCCAAGTATAACAAATTCTACTTTTTGAGATATCAACATGTAAAGAGTTAAATTAAGTCATATAGAAAATAAGCAGTAATTATCAGGTTATTTATGATTGGTGAATACACTGAGATGCAAAATGAATTTGTTTTAGAGAAGCCATCATAATTTTAAAAGTGCTTTTTATATGCATTTAATTCAGACTAATAAAAATGCTTCATTAAATGTATGTATGTTTATCTCTAACATGTATTTTCAATTTTTCCAAACACGAGAATTGAATGCTTTGAAAACTGTTAATCTGTGATATGCCACCTGCCCTATTTACATTTTTAACAGTCGAGTATTTGTTAACTGATCTCATAGACAGCTACATGTTTTGCTGTTACCAGATGGATGAGATAGAATACCATGCATAACTTTACATTTATCTTCTTTGAGTGTCACCTTATTTGCATATCAATTAAAATAATATCTGTATTAAGATGGGTAATGAAAGTTATCAAATTTGCATGATGTGACTGCAGTTTGCTAAATTTCCAGTAGATGCCCCCAGAGACCAGTCAACTCATTGGAAATCTTCTAAATTTAAAGTGCCCTTTTTATATTGAAACTTTTTTCTTGCTATATTTTGAAGTACATGGAAAATAAGTTAAAAGTCCTAAAAATCTCAACTCTCCAATGGTTATTACACAAAAATGTATATGAATGATGGTAGTATCGTATTCTTAATGCATATTAATCAACACGATGACTGATAATTGTGAAAAACCTAAATGTGTAAAATTAAGAAAAATGCCTTCAGTTTTCATTGTAAAAGCATTCGATACACTTTTAAAGTGAAATCATTTCAAACATAGTTAATTTTTTTCTTTCTAACTTCTCTCTATATATTTATATGGCTAGGGAAATGCTATATCTTTATTTTACCTTTTTGGAAAAATATTATCCTTTACACAAAACAGCTGTAATATGTACCAAATAACTTATATGATTTTTATCAGTGCGTGTGTTTGTCAAGAAATGGGTTTTTTCCACATTCTAATTAAAGGTAATATCTACCTACACTGAAAAGTATGAGTAAGAATAGTGGCTCACTTTATTCCACGGAAATTATATTAACTGAAGCTATTTAAGTATTAATTTAAGAGTCACTATAATTATCCCGTAGGTGATTCCAATAACATTTATCCCTACAATATGAACGCATGACTGTTATAACTGACACGTAGATAACACACTAGTGACTTATAAATATTAACTTAATGGAATAAAAGTATTATCCTGACTTTTGATTAGATATTACCTATCTTTTGAGTTTATCTTTGTCAGATTAAATAAAAATTTCATGATCTCGTTTTAAAGTATGGTTTTTTATTAAGCTGCTTTAGAAATATTTTACTGAATGTAAAGCTTCCCTTAATACAGTATTTCAGTTCATCCTATGAAAAAATATGTTAAATATGTTAATCACATATTAGAATAGTTGATAATGCATTTTAATTTTGAAAGTCCAACTAATAACTAGTATAAATACCTGTAAGGACAGAGAGAATAATATAAATTGTCATATCTGTTCATTCCAATTATTCATGTTTTTCATATTTGTATAAGGCTGTGCTTTTTATCCTTTTCTATGTTTGTCTCTGTCAGTGTTTTTCCCGTTAGACTTTACACCCCTGAGTGGGAATCACGTCCATCTAATTTGCTTTGCACAGATGCTACTGGTTGTCTGCTCCCTTATTTTAAGGCAGGGGGTTCTCTGGGAGACTCAGAATGACACGGATCTCTTTCCCCAGTGCAGCATAAACATGGATTAGCAGAGAGAAAGACAGTGGCTTTCAAATTAGATAGATCGTAATTGTCCAATTATGTCAAATTCCTAAACAATCAATGCAAATAAACAGAAAATCGTGGGGAGGAGAATGAGGAAAAAAAATCAACAATATTTGATTCAGAATTTGCAGTCTGAGAAAGCTGGGTGCGAATTCCAATTCTGCCACTTACTAGCTTGTATGGCTTTGGGCAATCACAACCTCGCTCAAGACAGTTTCTTCATCTGTAAAAAGAGAAGTAGTACCTTGTAGAGTTATCATGTGAGTTAGAAATGATGTCTACACAGGGTCTGACACATTGTAGGTGCTCTCTATATAGGAGCCATTCAAAATGGTTTAAGGCAGAATTTTAAAATGATAAAATATCTCCGTGCCCATTTAACAGAAAGCTCCCCAAATCCCAGCATCTCTACACATTCAGCTTCTGTGGAGTTATGTCAAATTGTTCAGTTTTACTTTCTGTCAGTAAAAAGATTTTTTTTTGATCTTAGAACTTTTTAGGGAAATTTTGATAAAAATTCAAAATACTCACACAGAGTCTCCATTGAATAATGCCTTTAAATTGTAATAAAATCCATATGAAATGCATGACCATTGAATTCCATTCTTAAGTCCATTCTTCTCAGCAGCGTCCCTTAGCCCAGGGCAGTCTCTGGCGGCTGCAATGGGAAAGCCCTTCCTCAGGACGTAGATTCACAGATGTCCAGCATATCCACAGATGTCACAACTTCTGCTTCTGCGAATGGCTTATTTTCTGTCAGGAGAATTCTCCTCGAATTCCAAACTATCAAATCTCTCCAGAAATTTTACCAGAATTCTCAATTTCCACCCAGGATAGTGACTTCAGGTCAAAGAGATTTTTATTCTTCTGATACTTAAAAAGAACACATTTTAATTTAGACTAATATTTGTTTTGATATGTAAATGAAACCAAAGACTAATAACTTTATTCCAAGTGAAATAAGAAATACAATGAATTTCAACTTCAATTTATATTTGTGTTTTTAAAAAATTCCTTTCGGGGCCAGCTCCGTGGCCGAGTGGTTAAGTTCGCCCGCTGTGCTGTGGCGGCCCAGGGTTCAGATCCTGGGAGCGGAAATGGCACCGCTCGTCAGGCCATGTTGAGGCGGCGTCCCACATCCCACAACTAGGAGGACCTGCAACTAAGATATACAACTATGTATAGGGTGGGTTTGGGGAGATAAAGCAGAAAAGAAAAGAAAAACAAGATTGGCAACAGTTGTTAGCCCAGGTGCCAATCTTTAAAAAAAATAAATGAAAAATAAAAAATTCCTTTCCATAAAGCCAGTGAACTTTGGCTGTGATTCTGTTATGAAATATAAAGCCTGAGAAATCCACATATAATGGTGGAGAGTGACATCCATTTTTATTTTCAGATGCTAGTTTATTTTAATAAATGAAAATTATTCTGGTTAAAAAAATAAGTTCTACTAACTATGAAAGTTTAAATAGGAACCTATTTATTTAATCACTAATTGCTCTTTACGGCTCTCAAATATTAGGAATGAAGCTTAAACAATGACATACACGTACGTGTGTGTGCACACAAATGTGTATATAAAATAGAGATGATATCAGTGTAGTTATATATGCATTTTTAAATACATTTCTATTTGAAATCTCTTTTACAAAGAATGATCTTTTTAAAAAATGTACTAGAAATTTTAAAAATTGATATTAGTTATATATCATGGATGTTTTGAGGCTGAAAAATGTCTTGGAAACAATTTTAGTCCCATCCCTTCTGAATCAGTTCATGTTCTTTGGTCACTGGCCGCAGAAACTGATTCAGATTAAATAAAGTGGAAATGATTTTATTAGAAGGATATTAGGTAACCAGATGAATTTAGGGGAAAACCCGGCTCAGGAGAAAAGGCAAAGATGTGGCACCTTTGAATGGATCTAGGTAGCAAGAACTACATGAGACTCTTGTCAGGATGTCGCTGCCATCTTGATTGAGCTCCAACAACTAACTGTCTATACCTTTGTGTTCCTCACCTCAAGATTCAAAATCCTGAGAGAAAGGCCAGTTGGCTTAATTTGGGTCACTGCCCCAGCCTTCGGCTAGGGAGTCTTTGAAATCAAGTCCCACCAAGATGACATACAATATGGGACAGGCCATTTCCAAAAGTACTTTGGAGTGCTGCCGCCTGTGGAAGTGGAATTAGATGCTGGGTGGACCAAATCCAGCCAAAGCGCCCTCATCTTCCAGGTGAGGGAAATAAGGCTCAGAGAGCGATCTTCTGCATTTCTGTCCTGGATTGGGATTAGAACTGAGACGGCCTCCTAATGTGTGTTTATTTTTAAAGTCAGTGTTCTAAGTTTTATTTATTCCTGATTTTCTTTGTTTTTGCCCTAGAATGCTTTCTTCACTCACAAGAAAACATGGTGGCGGCCAGGGCATAGACAGACAAAGTGGCTGTGCTCGTTTGAAGCAAGGCTGGATTTCCAGCCCCTTATCCTCTCAGACCTGCTATACTGCACCCCAAACTGCCTTTTGGAGCACCACTTGATGTCCCTTCAGGCTCTTCAAACTCAAGTTATCTGAACTCAAACTCGTTATCTTTCCCCAAATCTATTCATCCTTTTATGTTCCTCTCTTTAGAAATTACCAATTACCCACTCGGAAAACCTGGTTATCATCCTAGCTCCTCCCTTTCCATCATCCCAACATCCACTCAATCACCAAGTAATTGATATTTTTATCTCCTAAATATGTATTGAATCCACCTTCTTCTATTTATCTTCCCACCTTTCCTTGGGTTCAGCCCCCATGGCCTCTCCTTTCCAGGACGCCCAGAGTCTCCCTTCTCTCCTCCCTGCTCCCAGTTCTATCCTCCTGCTGGCCATTCTCTTGGATCAGGTGTGCATTTCAGAGTCACAAGCCCAACCAAGGATGCTAAATTGAAAGTATTTTTTTATAACTTAATTTTAATTCCTGGCCCTGAGCCCTGATCCTCCGTTGTGTAAAAATCCA
The DNA here is from genome assembly GCF_037783145.1 of Equus przewalskii. NCBI lineage: Eukaryota > Metazoa > Chordata > Mammalia > Perissodactyla > Equidae > Equus > Equus przewalskii. The sequence continues at coordinate 85,942,178 of NC_091832.1, forward strand.
ATCTTGTCTCTTTCAGGTAAAGTCAATCCAATTCAGTGATTTCTCAGGTTATTCAGGATTCTAACACATCCCTTCCCCTCACCCTATTTTCCTAAATAGAAACAACACAGCACTGTGCAGGGTAGAGGGGAGTAGTGTTGCTAGATTTGGCAAATAAAAACACAGGACATATGCTTAGACTTGAGTTTCAAAATCAAGAAAACTTTTTTGGTATAAGCATGTCCCATGCAATATTTGGGGCATAGTGATACTAAAAAATCATTCACTGTTTATCTGATATTCAGATTTAACTGGGCATCTTGCCCAGTTTTGTCTGGCAACTCTGGGAGTTGGGGTTTGCAGCATTCACTTTTAGATCTTGACCTAGGACCTTGAAATAGACCTGAATTTGCCTATCTAGTATCTGTTCCTCCTTTCTTCTTTGCTAACACAGCTTCAGTTTTATTTGGGCAGCAATGTGCCCAAGAACAGGCAAGATATTTGTTTTTCCAGTCTGCTTGCAGCAAGTGGTGGCCACATGACACAGTTCTGGCCAATGAGACCAAAGTGAAAATCCACTAGTAGTTGCAAGAATCCTTTTGTTTTCCGCCATAATAGAGAAGGACAACTGGTGCCGCCTCATTCTCCCCTTTTTTCTTGCCTTGAAGGTGGATGTGATGTCTGGAACAGGAGCAGCCCTCTCGTGACCAACAGGGAACAAGCATGAGGGAAAGCTTAAGAAAGTCCCAGAGGCATGGGCCTTGTACTTGCCAGGCCACTGAACCAAGGCTGGCAGCTGCCTACCTTTAGGCATCTTGTGCTGTGAGAAATAGAAACCTGTAGTTTGGAAGGCACTGCAAGGCAAGTTTTCTCTTATAGCTGACTGCATTCCTAACCTATGGGGTTCTATGCACATGACCATCTCTGATGCACTCAATCCATCCTTTCCTGTCAGCTCTGGAAATATGCTGACCTGACCCTTTCAGTAGCTCCCCAAGGCTTCTTATTTTCAGAGTTATAGCTGTGTCCTCCTTTAGTCCCCAGTGGGCAGCCTGTACAACAGGCTTTTAGCCTACATCTCCTTGCTGTGGCCAGTGACATTGTGGCAGACACCAGCCCTCTCTTTCCATTAACTTTGTGTCACACATGGAGCCCACTAGACTATTATGGCATTCCGCCCTTACCATTCAGGGGCTATGGGAAAGTATATGGGCTGGTTCTGGTCCTCTTCTCTGAGAAACACTATACAGTGACTTTGCTGCCTTTCCATGCCCTTGTGTAGGAGTGGGTGGGAAGCGGAGAAGACAGAGGGCATGACCTTTCACAGCATCTCTCTGCTTCCTTCTCCATCCTCTCCTCCTCCATTTCGGCTAGAGGGCAGACACAAACAAAAAGCTGTTATGTCTTCTCTCTTCCCAATTTCCAATATTTTTGGTCTCATACAAGATGGTGGCTTTTGAACTTTTGGCCTAAGAATGTGGTTCCCTTAATCTCTTTATGGACTAGTCCCGTAACAGGTGCCCTGCATCGGCTGCCAGATGGGGGAGGTTGCAGTTCAGCTGGGACACTTGTTCCAGATGATTTTTCTAAAATACAATCTCATCGAGTCATTTCCCTGGCTCAAACCCTTCAATGGCTCTGCCTCACTCCTGGCTTGGAGTCCAAAGTGCTTACCATGGCTTTGAGGTCTCCAGGATCCGAGTCCTGCCTTTTTTCTTTAAACTGCTCTCTTACCACTCCCCTCCTTACCACCCTTTATATATTTTGTCCTGTAGCTACGCTGATCCACTAAATAAGAAATTCTTGGTGGATGGAGCCTGGACATTTTTGTTTTGTTTGCTTGTTTTTTAAACTCTGTAGGTGAATCTATAGCATAGCCAGAGGTTTAGACCCCGTAGTTCAGGACTTCACGTCTCTCAGAGCATTTCCATATACATAATTTCATTTGGTCTGAGAAGAATCCCGTGATGTAGGCAGGGCATATATAAATATCCACATTTTACAGATGAGGAGAAATGAGGTCCAGGGAGGTTGGGTAGAACGGGCCTCAGCCTTGGGTATTCTGGTAATTCTAGGGTGTTTCCACCACACACTGAAATTTTTATTTCTAGTAATATCACATCACGTCAGTTGTTCTAAATATTTAATTGTCTCCTACTTTTTTCTTAAAAAAGAATGTAATTAGTATAAAAGGCCTGATTGCTCATTTAGTGGAATAATAGCTACGACACAGCTGCCATCCCCATAACCCTGTTTGTTTCCTTTATAGCAGTTTCCATCATCTGACATTATTTATTATTTGTTTACTTATTTGTTGGTTGTGTTCTCCCACTAAAATACAGATTTCACAATGGCATTGAACCTATTTGGTCTAGAACAGTGCCTGGCACTTAGGAGAAAACTCAATAGCTATTTGTTGAATAAATAAATAAATGGAATATTCACTTGCCACTTTATCTCCTTGAATATTATTTATTATTAAATTATAAATGAAATATTAATCTAACATACTATTAACATAATCCTAACTGAAAATAACTTAAAAAATGTACTTAGTAATAGATTTCAGTAAACACTTTCTCCATACATGAATGAATGAATGAATGAATGAATGAACCTCCATAACATACAGTGAAACCACTTAATATAGAGTACATTGTTTTGATATTAAATGATATTTTAAATTTTTACTTGGCCTATGAGTTCTTTGTGTTGTTTTGTTTTGGTGGAGGCTAGTATATCAAGTGTTTTTGGATATTGTTAGTTGCTATGGCCTGAATGTTTGTGTAGCCCCAAATCCATATGTAGAAATCCTAACCCCCAAAGGTGTTGGTCAGTGGGGCCTCTGGGAGATGGTTAGGTCATGAGGGTGGAGCCCTCACTAATGGGATTAATATCTTATAAAAGAGGCTCCAGAGAGATCCCCAGCCCCTTCCACTATGGGAGGACACTGCTGGAAGGCGCCACCTATGAACCAGGAAGAGGGCCCTCATCAGAAGGAGACCTTCCTGGAGTCTGGACCTTGGACTACCAGCCTCCAGAATTTGAGCAATAAGTTTCTCCTATTTATAAGCTACTCCGTCAGTAATATTTTGTTACAGCAGCCTGAACGGACTAATACATCGGTCACCTAGTTTATTTGTCCTTATCAAAGGGAGCTCAGCTCTGGAACTGATATTGTATTATAATGTAATTTCATTAAAATTACTGTATTTAGATAGCTCCTGGCATCCTTCATTAAACTGAAGGTGTTAAATTTATAAGTGTTTGAGGCAAAGATAGTTCTCAGTGCTTTCATGGAGGAGAAAAAGTCAGCATAATTCCACTTTTAATTATTGTAGGATAAAAACACTGCATGCATTTAAAGGATTGAAATAACGCTTTGAGTGTTCTGATTCTTCTTCCCAGTTACCGGAATTCGTACAAGAAGAACATCTATGTGGACATGCTGCGAGACGGTTATCATAAGTCCTTTACTGAGCTCTTCTCTCTGATGGAGCAGTGGGATGCCGTGAGGGATCCTGCGAGATTTGGTTCCCTCTTTCTGCAGAGACCCCTGGAGGAGCAGCGTGATAAGCTGGATCACTTCTACCACTACCTGACCAGGGCCGAGGTGGCCGAAAGGAAAGGTAAGTGGAAGGATCGTGGGCAGCAGGGCTGGAGAAACCAGAACTGCGAGTGCCTGAGGGAAGATTCCAAGTTGTTTCATGTATGCATTTGAAACATTAAGACAATTTAGCCCAGTTCAACCTAATCAACGAAGCATCTTTCTGGAATAAATGATAGGGAAGGCTGCATACAAGGCTGCCCAGACAGGATCTGCAGGGGCATCCTGGTGATGTCATTCTAAGCCAGGGAAGACAGGAATAGCACCTCATAACATCTGCAGAACTTTCCAATGTATTAAAATCTTTTGTATCATTAATTATAAATCTTTCCATAGTTTTCTTTATATATAATCTGAATATTGATTTTCACTGAAGAGATATTTTCAAAGAGTACTATAATTTGAAAATTATGGCAGTTTTTTAGAATTTATATAATGGAATTTGAAGGTTTTATCAGTAAGTCCTACAGATTTCAATCAGAGGATTTTTATTAGTGAATAGTGAGAAGACATGAAAAGCCTGCAGTTCACAATTATGAGTAGAATTGTTCATTTTATATTTTCCGTTACATAATTTCTCATAAATTCTTTTTTTGTGTTCTAAACTTTTCCAGAAAGCCAATATGTTTCAACTATTAAAGAAAATATTTTAATTTCTATTATAATTATGCTGATAATGTTGTCATAAGTATTTCTCAGTTACGTTATCAGGTATGGTCATTTTATACAATCAAAGAAAGAAAGGAGAGGCCAGCTCTGTGGTGTAGTGGTTAAGTTTCCATGCTCCACTTTGGCAGCCCGGGGTTTGCAAGTTCATATCCTGGGCGCAGACCTACATGCTACTCATCAAGCCATGATGTGGCAGCATCCCACATATAAAGTAGTGGAAAATTGGCATAGGTGTTAGCTCAGCAACTATCTTCCTCAAGCAAAAAGAGGAAGATTGGCAACATATGTTAGCTCAGAGCCAGTCTTCCTCACCAAAAAAAAAAAATAAAAGAAGAGAAAAACAAAGAAAGAAAGAAAGGAAATCCTAGAATTTGGTGTTTTACATTATTATTTTCTTCAACTTTTTGTGTTAAGATATCGTAGGACTCAAAAGAGTAGCTCAGGCCCCAACATGACAATGTCTATATTTCATTTCAGGCCTTTCTATTGGAAAATAGAGTATAAGACAACTTTTTGTTACCCAGCGCTACAGTGGGGAAAATTGATGGGGACATGCAAACAGCATCAGAGGGGTGGCAGAAGTCTTTCAGCCTCTGTAGTGTAGTTAATACATATTTCTTATCAGGTTATGACCTGACTTACAAATATGAGACATACAAAAATCTGAACACCACCACAAGTGAACTAGGGGTGTGTGTGCGTCTATGTGTGTGTGGAGATAGGAGGTGATAATTTGTATCATGAAAAGTATTTAACTGCAGGATTGACTTTAAAAATAGAGTTCTTTGGTGAATTATAAAATGTCACATATAATTTCTCAAGCAATTGTAACTGTTATAAATAAAAAATGCTATTGTAAAAAACCTGCATTGTACTCTCAGCCTCAAATTCCGAAGTGATATTTACACTGAAAATAGACTTGATCAAGACAAAATTTGCCCATTAGTCATTTTTTCAAGTTAAATTCATTATATTCACTAAGTGTTTTAAATAGAGACTTTTGTTTGAGTAGCATAAATATGAGCCAAATATATCATTTGTCATAAAGTGTCATAAATATGAGAAACTTGTCATAAAGCATTTTGGAATTATAAAGAAACTAAAATGCTAGACAGTCTACTTTAAGGTAGAAAACATTTTAATTTATAGTCTTTTATTAAAGAAAAGTAACTATCATAAAAATGTTTCTCCGATTACCACATATTCATGGTAACTAATGTTGCATTTGTTAAATGGAACAAAATTGCCTCTTGCTCAGAATAACGCTTCTGTAGGGTTATCTTCAAAATGCAGTGGCTTCTGCCTGGCCGAAATATAGAAAATTAAAATTATTGCAAAAAACATTGTTGGAAATACTTCAGTGAAAGGACATATAAACATTCGTATGCTCTTTTTAAAAATTTGCATAATTTTTTTCACATTTAACACATGAACTTTACTGGGGAAAAATTGTGATTTGAATTAAGAACGTCCCAGGAAATGGGACAGGGGATGTGCACATTCACTCTGATTAATTTGAATTAATCCTAAATCTTAAAACCAATATAAACACACACACACACACACTTAATCTAGAATGTAGAAATCTGTTAAGATTCCACCCCATATGGCCGTGAGATCTGAGACAGTTATCCCAAAGTGACGTATCTCTGAGTGTTCTCATTGCTTCTCATTGGAAAGACCATCACTCTAGGGTCATATAAGTTCATTTAATCAAAGCTATGGCACTAACAATAGTCATCACACGTCAGTTCTGTCTCTTGAGACTTACAGAGCAGGAACCTAGAGTTATTTAAATTACTTTACAAAACAAGACTTTCTCTTTCATAGCAAAGAAGTGTTTAAGGTAAGCCAGTCATTTCTTTTTGGGTTATTTTCCATTCATTACAGTGTTTGTTTGTCCCTGATAATGTTTCTTATATTACTCGTTGTGAATCATCTCTGTACCATCTGTAACATTATGATTAGGGCCTTGTGCCCCATGGGGCCAGAGAGGAGATGGCAATAATGATTAAGGGTAACCAAATCAATAGATGATTCAAACATTATTTACACTTGACTTTAAATTATTGTCAAGCGTTAAGCAGTAATTCTTTTTCTAATAACATTATTTTTCTTTCTTTTAAAATTATTGCATTGCTTTTTTTATTTTTAGGCATGCTTTTCTTTTTTTGGTGAGGAAGATAGGCCCTGAGCCATTGCCAACCTTCCTCTTTTTTTTCTCTCCAAAGCCCCAGTACATAGTTGTATATCCTAGCTCTAAGTCCTTCTATTTCTTCTATGCACGATGCCACCACAGCATGGCTTGATGAGCGGTGTGTACATTCACGTCCAGGATTCGAACCAGCGAACCCTGGGCGGCTGAAGCAGAGCATGCAAACTTGACCATTACTCCCTCTCTAATAACTTTTATTTAATATTCCCAAAGTATGTTCTACGCTACTCAAGTAGAGTCCTACAGGATGTTTATAGGTTTTATAGAAAGCAAAACAAAAATAACTGTCAGGTGAAATAAATTTGAGAAACACCAGGTGAATTAATATTGATGTTAAGCAAGTTGGTTTACTCCAGGACTTATCAGAGCCTTTAACTTGCTGATGTATATTGTGTGGCTCGCTGAAAGGGAAATTAGCACGAGGAGTTCCCAAATTTATTTCATCACGGAATCTCTCTTTTAGGTAGCATAATGAATACAGATATAAATAATAAACCAACAGTAAAATTGATTTTCATCTTATACCTGCTGACAATTGAAGGAAGTGTTCTACAAGCAAGGAGAAAAGGCAGCTTAGAATGTAAAGGGTACAGGCCATGTATTTGGTGTGTCCAAAGATTCAAAACTTTAATATATTCCTTTATATTTAATACTCTGAAAAACACTCCATTTTTTCCATAGAAAAATGGCTTAGCTGACATGTAGTCTTTAATTATGGAATCTTGATAACTTGTTTAACTCATTCTAAAAACAGACACACACAAAACTTTGTCTATGAAATATTGGAACTGTTTTTCTATTGAGGTTTAATTTCTGAAAAACAGAAAAGTTATTTCAGGGTCACTTTTTTTAAGAAAACCTCTCTATATAACTTTTTTAAAATGGAAGATATGAAATGTTTTACTTATAGGCTTTAAAAAATAACTCTCTAATCACTAAATATGACAAAAAATATAAACTATTACAAAATAGACCAGTGCTACATTTGGTAGAAGGTTCGGAATGGAAAGATAAAGCTTAGGAGAAATCAATTCTGAGATGAGAGTGTTTGTTTTAAGTGAGTAACTCAGATGACTCTCCACTTTTCCCCTAAGCTGTTGCCTCTTGTGAACGGCCCTAAAAAGCAGAATGGCTCCGAGAATCCCCAGCTCCTTCAAAAATAAGGAGAGGGAGAGCTTCTTTTTTTTTAACCTTAATTTTTAGGTATAAATTTTATTTTAAGATAAATCTTAATTTCCTATGGAATTACGAAGCACTATATGTAAAGGAATGACGTAGGTTTTAGAAATTTCTTTTGAAACATTGGAGTTCTTGAAATTTACCTTTTGTTGTAATCAGCCTAATTTCATTTTCTTTCTGAGGCTTTTGATTTTAATCTTATAGGGGGACTAGTGGGCAATGGATAAATAATTTTAATCATTGTAATCCTTTCAGTAATATATGAGTTGACTCTTCTGATGGTAGTGAACACTTAGTCTCAGTGAATTCCAATAGATAAGAATGGTTATAAAAAATCCTTGGAAAGGTAATCCAGAGGCCACCACATAACTGTGCTTCCAGCACAAATGCAAAAAGACATAAAGATCATGAATTTGTTCATATTCACCAATAGAGTGGCATTTCCAGACTGAGGCACAACTTGTTAACAAATTTACTCCTTCTTCACATCGCTAGTAGCTTGTTTTCCTGGAAACATTGCTGGAAAGTGTGTGGAGCTTACTGGGTCATCCGGATCGTCATTTCTCATATCTGTAACCTCATGATTGTTTTTTCTTCTCAGGGAAAATACCTTGCTATTTTCATATCCTATCTACTTTCTTCATTTACATTATCTTTTTGCCATGGCTAAGAAACATTGCTCTCTCTGGAATCTCTAAATACTTTTCAAATCTTCAGTGGGAAAAATACTTGATGGTACTACATATTCATTTCTTCCAAAAGAACAGAGCACATGGCTAGTAGCTATTATCCTGTCTTTTGTTCTATATAGAATCTAGTGTTTCACCCAAAGAGTATGTCAATTTCTAACACGTTCTAAGTTTTCAGAAAGATTTTTGTTGCTTTTCTCATGTGCACATTCTTTAATTAATATAACTAATCTAACAATGAAAGTGCATTAATTTTTGCATTTAGACTTTTAAGATTGTTAAGCATGCTTTTAAGGAAAAATAGAAAATAAACGTTATTACATTGGTTGCCATTTGAAGGGATGTGCCGTGAGAAATTTTTCTAATGCAGTTTATAATGTTTTTCTCTCTTCGAAGAATACTTTGAAGATGTCTATAATAACTTGTATGCTCTGGCCTGCTACTTCAATAATTCTGAAGACAGGTGGGTAAGGAACCACTTCTTCGAACGATGTTTCAAGATTGCTCAACTGATCAAGATGGACGGGGGGAAGAAAGAAGCCGAGGCGCACGGAAACATGGGGCTTCTCTTTGAGGAAGACGGTGAGTGGCCATTGGCCGGGCTGCCGCTGGTGCACGTGCGGGTCGTCAAGATCTGAGGCTTTAGTATGTAAGTTTTTGAGATTAAAAAGCAAAGGGTGTGACTTATGGGCTTACCTGCAACGTTGCTTGCAGACATACCTCTTACCTGAGGCGGAGCGCTCAGCCTAGAGTTCCCAGGAGCATGATCCCAGGGAGAAAGCATCTTTCCCCACTCGGCCACAGGGCATCCTTCATCCACACACGTGCTGCTCCGTTTTGTTTTTGCTTTCTCACAGCCCTCTTTGTTCATTTTAACGTGATTTCTCACCTATGAAAAAGGAAAGGCACACTGTGATTCTCCCAGCACCCCACATCTGCTATACAACCCCCCCCCCCAAATATCTGTGTAAGTCAGATACCACCCCATCATGATTTTATAATAATTTCTGAGGGAAATGTTTCTTTAAAAATAACTTCAGGAGCTGGCCCATGGTTGAGTGGTTGGGTTCGGTGCACTCTGCTTTGGAGGCCAGTTCATCAGATCATCAAGCCATGTTGTGGCTGCATCCCACGGAGAAAAATTAGAATGACCTGCAACTAGGATATACAGCCATGTGCTGGGGCTTTGGGGGAAAAAAAAGAGGAACAGATGTTAGCTCACGGCTAATCTTCCAAAAATATAAATAAATAGAAAATTAAAAAATTATTTTAAAAAACTTCATACTTAATGTTATCTTAAGGTAAGACAAAGTCTAAAACAACAAAAAATCTTCAGAAGCATTTTGTATGGTAGTTTAATAAGGATTACGATGAAAATTTCAGAATCAGAATCATTTGTGAATATTTAAGGATAGTGGGTAGCTAATATGCAAAAAAAATGTATATGGGAAGATGAAAATATTTTATCATGAATAATCCTATTTCTTCTTTCAAAAAACTGTCTCATTTCCACAAAAGTTTTGGCATTAGTGAAAGAGTTAAATTAGAAAATATTATTTTGTGGCAAGGACTGCATAGGACTTTGACAAAGGAGGGAAAACCGTTTTTGTGTTTCAGGAAATTGCACGTTGTAATCTACACGGTGGAAGGTGCTAGAACATGGCAGATGGTTAGGAGCGGTCTTGAGTGACAGATACGGGGAATAGCAGAAAAATTCAGAGGAGTGAGAGATCGTACAGACTAGATTACAGGAAGGCACGGAATCAGCAGGGCCTGGTGGGGGACTTGGAAGATGGGTGGAGTTTAGGCGGGTAAAGAAACAGGAATATGTTATGTAAGAGGGAACTACGTACCCTAAAGCATAATTAGAGGAACTAATGGGAGGAGCAACCTGTTTGAAGTGAACAGTGTACTTCTGAGCAGTGATGGGAACTGAGTAGAAAGGCAACATGGGGACATGCCAGCATTTAGAGCTTGGGCTTATGCTTCTGTACATTCAGGGCAAGGAAAGGAGTGTAATATAATCTACGTCTGGCTGTGATGCACGCTGTGGGAGGAGGAAAAAGAGGAAAGGGGGATGGCTGGGAAGCTGCTGCCCTAATTTAGCCCCGGAGGAACAACTGAAAAGTAATAAAGAGAATGGGTTTCAGCATGTCCATTGCAGTACAATTTATAATATCTCAAAATAGGGGATTCGTTAAATATATTAAGCAATATCCATGCAACAGAGTTCTGTGCAGTCATGAAATTACAAATTAGGGCAAAATTCATTCATTCATTCAGCAAATATTTGTTTAGAATCTAGTGCCAGGGGATAAAACGTGAATAAGACAGACAAGATCCTTGCCCTCATGGCACTTACATTCTATGGGGAAAACAGGCCTTAGCCACTAATAGCTGTCTAATATATTAAGCAGTGATAAGTGCTGTGATGAAAAAGAAGCAAGGCAAAGGGATAGACAGTTGTTGCTACTTCACATAAGGTGTTCCCGTGTTAGAAGGTAAGACATGAATGAAATGACAGGCTGAGCCTTGTGAAACTCTGGAGGGAGAGGTTCTAGAGAGAGGCCATAGTAAGTGCAAAGGCCCTGAGGCACACACATGCTAAGCATGCCCAAAGACTAGCGAGAAGGCCAATGTGTCTGGAGCTCAGTGGGTGGGGTAGGAAGTGGAAGGAGAGGAGCTAAGATTAGATCAGGAGGCTTGGGATCACATTGGGGCTTGTAGGCTAAGGTGAGGACTTTGGATTTTACTCCGCATTGTATAGTAAACACCAAATACAGATTGATTTGAGAAAATGCTCATGATAAATTAAGTAGAAAAATAAGATACAAAACACAATGTAAAATATAGTTATGTTTGGTGTGTACCATACAGCAACATGTTAACAGTGGTTACTTTTTAATGTGGGGATCACAGGTGATTATAAAATTATGCATTGAAGAGACATTTCTTCCTATAATTTGAGAAGTTTTTCATTAAGACTTTTAGCCTGTTGTTAAAAGTAGAGTTTTTGTTTTTCAATTTGCAAACATGGGACAAATTCTTGCTTAAGTAAAGTAAAATTCTTACTTAGAATTTTAAAAGTTACTATTCTCATTTCAGGAATGAGGTAAATACTTTTTTAAGCTTTAAAAAATTAGCTTTGTTTTGAGGATGAGGAAATGATGGCGCAGAGAGATTAAGCTGGTTAGTGGTAGAGCTAGCTTTAATAGTCAGTTGGCTTCAGAGCCTGTGCTAGTAGCTGCTGCTGTATGTAAACAAAGAATTGCTTTACCTCCAAGATGTGCTAATTATGAAAATTCCTGAAAATTATATGCTAAAAGTGATTTAGCACTTTTTTGTTCTTTATATATGAGCTTCCCTCAGCTGAAAAGAATAAAAATGGTTCTTTGTTTTGTTTTTACAATTAGAGTCATCAAATTCCCCAGTTACAATGACAAGCCAGGTAATAGAACTGTCAATTACTGGCCCCCCAAAAAAGAAGTCACTAAAGAAATAAGAAATAATATTTAAAAATAAAGACTGAAGAAGTCAAGACTACATCGATGAAAATTTAAGAGTGGCCCCAGTGAAATTCAGATAACTATCATGGGTATATTCTGAATTTTTCTATAAATTTTACTTTTGATTTTTTAAATTCAGTTTAATATCTTTAAAACATTTTATTGTGGTAAAAAAATGTATAACAAAATTTACCATCTTAACTATTTCTAACTTTACAGTTGAGTAGTGGTGAGTGTATTCACACTGTTGTGCAACCAATCTTCAGAACTTTTTCATCTTGCAAAACTGAAACTCAATACCCATTAAATAACAAGTCTCAATTTCCCTCTTCTTCTGATTTTTCAGTCTCTGAATGTATTTTGGGGGGGCAGCTGGCCTGGTGGTGTAGTGGTTAAGTTCACTCACTCCACTTCAGAGGCCCCCAGTTCCCAAGTTTGGATCATGGGTGTGGACCTAGCACCACTCATCAAGCCACGCTGTGGCGGCGTCCCACATTGAATAGAGAAAGATTGCCACAGATGTTAGCTCAGGGCCAATCTTCCTCACACACACACACACACACAAATGTGTGTATTTTTATTGGAGGATTTATTCATTGCTTCCTTTATTTTTTCATTCATTTATCTATCCATTCACTCATTCAGCAAATATTGGAGTGCTCACTAATCCTGTGATTAGAACCATGGTACCATGGTTGCCCACATCATTTTAGTGGCTGAGAGTGAGGATGAGTTTGGGAAAGGTGATCAGCGTGGGGCTGCCATGAGATTACATATTTGCCGGTCCTTGGCTTCCTCACATTTACATGCCCCACCCTATAGCATGATAAAATGCACTCATCTTCCATAATATATGGGATGTTTTTGGCTATGAAATTACTTTTAAGTTAGATGGTGTTTTGCAACCACTTTTTGTCAGATCTAAAATACTTTTCTATGCTCTTAATCAGTTCCTTAATCAGGCCCTAAGAGCCATGCCTTTATTGCTTGATGGATAGAATGACTGAGTTGGTGTTGGTGAAAATTCTAGAGACTGACTTCAGTGTTTGATGTACCCAGCAAGAGTGAAAATTATCTGTGCAGCATTTGTAATCTGGAGTAGAATTTTCATTCGGAGGGTAAACTAGGACTACTTAGAGGTGCTGGTGGTGTAGCTTCCGCGTATCTGATCTGATTGGTCCAGACAAGCAAATGGAGGCCCCACAGCACCAGCTAGGTGGCAGCTGTACTGAGGCAGGTGGCAGCATCCTGATTCCAGGGGTGCCCATTCAGGTTAAAGCAGGGTAACAGCCGGCAGATGGCAAAGGGCAGGTTGTCAGGGCCCAGTCAAGCAGGCTGTAGTCCAGGGCATAGCTCCAGCACTCTCAGGGAACTATAGAGCAAATGAACATGAGCAGAGGCCATAGTCACAGGGACCCGGCCCTGAATAAAGGCTAACTTGGACCCACAGCATTGATCCCAAGTTCTCCCAGTGACTGGGGAACTTGTGAAGAAAAAAAGAGTTGTTCTGGTTGGCTTGCTCAGTTCAGGTCCTAGAATTTACCATTGACAGTCAGTTCTGTGAATAGATTCTGGATAGTGTATCTTAGTGCAATTTGCCAGGGGCCGGAAGGTACCAGGAGCAGGATAGTATCGTGAATGGAATGGCTCCCACTCTCCCCTGACACAGCCAGTGGTGGAAGGCAGATCCAGGAACAGATTTCTAGAGAGGCCACCACTACAAGGGACTGTCCCATTTACGATCTTGATCTCACAGAGAAGAGTTAGAACATGGAACCCTCTTATCCTTATCTTGTTGATGGTTAACTCCCTTCTCTAACATCTCCTCCAAACACTGGGGAAGATGTCCCCTTTCATCTTTTTTTTTTCTTTTTTTTTTTGCATTAATTTTATGAGGAGCAGTGGTTCAGCTCTCCTCTTAGGGAAGTATCCACCCCATCCTAGGCAACTCCCTTCAATATCACACACACACACACACACACACAAATGAGAAATTCTATCACTGAGACTCTTAACCCCATAGGTCTCCCACTACTCGGGATTTTTCAAAGCTAGTCCCTGCTAACAATCACTAACTGGCCATCCTGAATCCTGAAGGCTGACCACAGCATTACCAGCAGACTCCTCCCACTCCAGTCTTGGTCTTTGATTTATTTCCAGTCCCCTCACTTGCTTCCAGAAGGCCATGGTATGGGCCTGGACATTTGCCCAGTTTTTTGGGACAACTGCCATCCTAACAAGGTAAGTGGTCAGCAGCACTCACAGCAGGCCTGCCAGAGCAGTGCTGCTCCAGAGAACTCACGGAGACAGGAGCAGTGGCAGGTGTGCTGGTCTCCCATTGCCCTTTCAGTGGATGCTGTATGTTTAGGGAAGTATTGTCACACTCCTGGTGTGATTGAGGGACACATGCGATAGCAACATGGTGTGGCAGAGACTTGATACAAGCCCTCTCCTGCCAGCTCAGCATTCATGGCTTGATGTAGTCCAGCCCCTCCCCTGCATGATCAGCAGAAGGGGAAGAGTAAGGGGGAAGCCTGAGGTCTCTGCCTTGTGGTAGCAGCCATAGGACATGGCACAAAAATAGCAAGATTTGCCCCATGGGCATTCATAGTTTGGGGAGCACTGGCCTCTCCCCTGTCAGGAGAGAGAGACTGGGGTCCATGCCTTCACAATAGGTCAGGATTGACTGCCTTAAAAGCATTGAGTCTGAATGCTTTCCTTGGAACTTTGCTAGAGTTCATCTTCTTTTCTGGGACAGTAGCCTGCAGGGATCAGTCCTGGACAAGTTAACCCTTACCTCTGACATCTTTAAGTTCTGCATAGGAGTGCTATTAACATAAAGAGGCATCGGTCAGATTACGGACACAGAAGCCCTGTCCTTTAAGAACTAGGACAAAGATAGGACCATGAGCAAGACTATACGTTTCAAAAGAAGCTCCTCTCCCAAGACTAGATGTTTTCAAGAACTGAGCAAAGTAGAAGAGAATCAGTAAGTTAAAGTAAGAGAAGATCAAATCTCAGTCGCAGGAGAATGCCTGCTAGACACTGCAATCGAGTGAGGCGCTGTTTCTACTGACTCTCCCCCAAATGTGGGTAGAAGCAGGGGGATTCTACCAGTACCACGTGGCTAGTGAGCAGAGCCCAGACAGACTGTCCACTCTGAGTGCCTTTCAATACCAGGACTAGATGGACTGCTTCTGATTGAGGGATGTAGGAAATGCAAGGAAAACAAAGCGTTAACCTGAAGACCCAGGTAAAGAACAAACCCGTCAAAGTGATCATTTTAGAAAAATTCATAGTATCTTCTGAAGGATACAAGTAGAAGACAAGAAAGCCTGAGGATAGAACCAAACGAGATGAGAATGAGCCCCAGATGAAATAAGGAAGGCTTTCAACAAGGTGTGTTGGTAGAATTAAAATAGAGAGTGGAAAAAGTAAAGAGTAGAATTGGCACCGTGGAAAACTGAATCAGTGATGTTGAGGACAGCTTGAAACACTCTCCCAAAATTCAGGGAAAGCCTAAGAGATAAAAACAATGAGAGATGATAAATATGGAAGTTCCTGAGGAAGAATACACAATAACTGAAACAAAAGCAATAAGCAAAGACATTTTAAGAAAGCTTTCTTGACCCTAAAAAATTCTGCATATGCAGATTGAAATAACTTTTCATTCTCCAGTCAAAAATTATTTAAAAAATTCATAACTAGATAAATTCTGGGGAATTTTTTGAATGACTCAGATAAACACAGACTCCTACCTGCATCCAAAGAGAAAGAACAGATTGTCTGCGTTGGAACAAAAATTAGACGAGCTCAGCTTTCTTCTTTGCAATGATAAATGCCACAAAACAAAAAGAAGTAGAGTCCGCAGGATTTGAGGGGAGGAGAAAGAGAGTGGAATGCTGTAAATTTGAGAATTGAAAGTATCCTACAGAGCTAAGTTCTGGTTTTCGTGTGAAGCAACAGGATGACATTCTTACCCATGCAAGTTTCAGAAAGTACGCTATGAAGATATTTTTCTGTGTACATTGTGTTCTACAACCCAACAAGAGAGAAAACAAAATTAAAAACACAAGAAGAGGGAAGTCCTAATATAAAAGAACTGACAATAAACACTGAAACTGATTAAACGTAAAGTTAAGTCTACAAAAAAATCATGTCAATAATTTTGGAAATAGAAAACAAAGTATAAAATTAGTATGATTTTAATTTTTCTCTTTTTGATTTTCCATTGTTACCAGAGATTTTTGTGATAATGTTAATTATTTCCGTACTTTATTTTAAAATTAAATTTTATGAGAAAAATTTAAAAATAAGCTATAAAAAAGTAGAAAATAAAGGCTAATATTTATTCTGTCTTAGACGGGGAAGACCTTCGAAACATAAAAACAATTGAATAAAGCACAAAGGAAAATAATGGGATTTATCGAGGGATAATTATATCCTCTCCCTGAGCCAAGTTCAGAACCAATTCAGAAGAAACATGAGAATCAGACAGATCATAATTGTTAAGGCCAATTGGGGAACAGAGCTTATATCTGTTCAAATCAGACTATTATCCCCCCAGATCATCTTAACCACCTAATTACTGGAAGACTGGTCAAGCTCAGACTCTCCTCCAGGTTCTATGCCTGCTCCGTGAGCTTCGGCATGGAGTTCGGAGGTCACACCTCCTTGAGAACTGAGTCTAGAGGGGACGAGAGTTCACAATTCCACCAGCCAGATACGTCGTCATTCCTTCTTCCTTAAAGAGAGGTGAAGAAGGAAGGAGAGATGGAGTCCCCTCATGGAAACGCGAGGCTAGCGGAATAGCCCTCTATCCGCTAGATCAAGAGATTTGACATGTACTTTAAAAAAAAATGATTTATTAAAGACCTCATATAATTAAAAGATAAACAAAACGTTGGGGATATTTGAAGTAAATATGATAAATTAATATCGTTATTATATAAAGAACTTTTACAAATTGGTGAGAAAACCCACTAACACACCAGTAGAAAAATGGTAGGGGAACTAAGAAGACAATTCAAAGAAGAAATTCAACTGGGTAATAAATATGAAAAAAAGCCAATGTTGATCATAAAAAAGCACAAATTAAAGCACTAAAGTTATGCAACTTTTCACCTGTAATTTTATAACAAATGTTTACCTACTATGTACAAGACTCTAAGTTCTGGGAATATATAGCTGAGAAAGGTATTTATGGCCCCTTGATTCAGAGGCTTACATTTTAGAGGAAAAAGCAAGTCAGTGCTATGATAACTGCAGTAATGTGGGTGAGAGTGCTGATAGGATAGGTAAAAAGTGCACCAAATTCCCATGCAGAGAAATCAAAGTGGTTGATTTATTGGGTTAAGACAGCGTTTGATGCTTGTGGAATCTTGGTAAGCATGTTTTTTACATTGCTGGCGACAGAATAAATTAGCTGACATTTCTAGAAAACAATTTTGGGAATATATATCAAGAGTTTAAAATACGTCCATATCCTTTAACCCTGTTGTTCTGCTTCTAGGAAATAATCAGACATGAAGACAAAGATTTACGTATTATGTCTTTATGTATCATTTGTAATAATAAAAAAAATGGAAACAATAGAAATGTCCTATGTTAGAGTAATCATTAATTATGGTAATTACACACGATGAACTGTTATCCAGCCATTCAAAATGCTGTTTTCCAGTAGCTAAAATTATAAGAGCTACCATTTATTGAGTCTTATGTGTCAGTCACTATAAAAATGCTAATTCTGGTCAGTAGGCTCTGAGCAGTCACTTTCAGGCTGAAGCTTAGAGGAGCAGATGTGAGTCCTCCATGCTATCTCTATTTTTGCCATGATGGCCATGGAGAACTTAGGTTGAGTTGATGAAACCATGAGATGGAAACAACCTGGATCCCTGAATGAGCATTTGGAGCAGAGCTGCCCTAGAGTCACCCACCCTCAGAGGACTTCATGTGAGCAAGAAAATCACTTTGTCTCAGGCCCTGGAATTTCAGGGTCTATTTACTACCACAGTGTAGCCTAATCTAACTTTGACTGACACAGTCTCCAACATTTATATGCCCTTATTGTCAATGAGGAATTTCACAAGTCTTGTGAACAGTTTTTGGTAATTTCCTTGAAAATGTCACACAACGGTCTAAAGATTCCCTTTGGAAGGTGATATCTAATGTCTTTGTACTTCTCTGAAAACCTCCATTTTAACATTTTTAGATGCGCAAATTCCTCAATTTACTAATATAACTTGGTCTTCTAAAAGTTCCTTTTCTGTTTTTTAATATAGAAAAAAATAGATGCATTTTACTTTTTCCATTATGTTTGTGTATTGTATGAAAATAGTAGATGTGTAGCAAATTTATGATCCCTCCAAAATTAAAATATACAACTTTTTAAAGGTAGCTGATATAGAATGATTCCATCACAAGTCTACAAGAGTGTTTTGCCTGCTATATGGGGTCCTAAACTGTTTCAGGATCCCATGATTATCATTACTCAAGACTAAACTCAGGAGGAAATAGTGGGCCCCTTGGTTGACCCAATCTCAGAGTGTCTCCATCTAGTGCAGACTCAATAGCTGATCATGGTTCTTCTTGGAATTGAGATCTACTGCTCAAAACTCGAGCTCTCTGACTCAGTCCTGGACTCCTAATTCCCTTCATTCAAATCTATTGGAAGCTCCCTCCAGGCCAAGTCAGTAACCCAGTGTGGAAGAAAAACCAACCATTAGAACAAAGGAGTCAGAGGAGCAGGCACTGTCATCATGGTTGTCAACATTGAACACTGCATGTAGGCATCTCAGAAATTCAGTCAAATGAAGGGATTTAACAGATTTAGCAGATTCTTTACAGATGCGTTATCTGAGAAATCAGGAGTGTCTGGTCTGATACCCTCAAGATAAGTCACTCTGAAAGTATCTCTGTCATCCAGTTCCACTTGAACCATCATCCCAAGCAGCAATTCATACAACTAGAAATATCTTCTAAATCTCTGTGGACATTCCCCAAATAGGCTTCCATTGCTGAAGAACAGCTTTAGAGAGATGTGTTGCCTGTAGCTTCCTACCGTGAGCACACAGACCCTCATGCTCTGACTGTGCCACAGTGTTGCTCTGCCTTAGAAATATCTGATGGCCTCAAACCATGTCAGTATATTTGCCTAATATCAAAAGTCCTTGTACCCTTGCTCACCACCTAACATTCATGGGCTTCTGCATCCTTTGATTTTTATCTCCCAGCTTCCCCAAACTCAGGGCCTTGATGCTATACCAATAGTAGCAGTTCTCATCCTTCTCTCTCCCAGAACAAATGTGATTATTAACATTGACTTAGACAACACTCCTGTGAGAATACTGAGATTTAAACACACCCTCCTCCCTCAAAGCATGAGTAGTAAATACCACCACCAATTATGGGCTCTGGTCAAAGTAAAACAGGCTGAGGTTTATGTGCTACCTGTAATTCTACAGCTTTTCTCTCCCACCTACAAAGCACATTGGAATTCAAATGAGTAAGACTCTTTAAAATGGATAATGACAGTTCAACATTATACATTAAAAAAGTAAACCATCGAAAACTTTGGTTGTTTATACTTGTACAAACTATCAGCAGCACATTGTAGAGTGGATTGGGATACACAATTGGGCCTCAACACAGTGTAGGGTAGAATTCCTGGCTCTGCTCCATCCATCCATCCCAAAGTTTGACTAGTAAACTTTTGAGACCCTTTGTGTCATTGCCATCCTCAATCTGATTTTCTTCTCTCTTTCCCTTTTGTATCTCTCTATGTACACTTATAATTGTGAATCCATCATCTGCCAGACCATGAGACCCCATCCTTCACTGGACTCTTCTTCCAATGGGCCTTTAGTAGTTAACTGAGACCTCCCAACGCTGCTATGTGAGCTGAACTCCATTGCTATTGGCCTGGGGAAATCAAAGTGTGCATTAACCAAAGAACTTTCTGGCTCCTGGAGCAAACCCCTTGTCTTGTGTCAGCTTTCCCAGTGACTGATTATATTCCACAAAGCCCAAGCACTTTATGTCTGCAGGGAATGTCATTTCCTGTGTGCATCAGTCTGGACATTAGGGTAATTGGAGGCACAGCTGGAAGGGCCAGCTCTTATTCTTTCAAAGGAAGGCCTCCTGCAATGAAACCTCTTAGGATTGGCTTCATATATGGCCTGATCCTTCTGCCCTGTCTCCTCTCTGCTTTGACCTCAGATTTACCATGGGTTTGAGCTCCCACATGCACCTCGCTTCTAACTGTGTCTGTGATTCTAGTTGTCTCTTTGGTTGGTGGGCAAGCCTTTTTACATCCTGCCTGTAGCCTCTCCTTATGGAGTCACACATGGTGCCCTGCTTTGCCTTGCTTTGCTTCTCCAGAGTCGTTACTAACAGTTCCTAGTAACTACACTACTAAGACAGGACACCTGTTGTATACATTGCTGGTACTTTTTGTTTTCTCATTTGAGAGAAAATTTTCAACCATATTTGTTATGGGTTTAATTGGAGACTCCAAAAAGATGTTGAATTCTTAACCTCCAGTACCTGTAAGTGTGACCTTATTTGGAAACAGGGTTTTTGCAGATGATCAAGATAAGATAAGGTCCTTTGGGTGGGCCCTAATCCTGTATGACTGGTGTCTTTATAAAAAGGGGAAATTTGGGCACAGAGATAGACATGTACCAAGGGAAGACGATGTAAAGACATAGGGAGAACACCATCCACAGGCCAAGGAAAGCCTGAAGCTACCAAAAACTAGGAGGGAGGCACTGAACAGATTCTCCCTTGCAGCCTAAGGAACCCACCCTGCCGACAACTTGACTTCAGACTTTCAGCCTCCAGAGCTGTGAGAGAATGAATTCTGTTGTTTAAGCCGCCCAGTTTGAGGTACTTTGTTATGGCAGCCCCAGGAAACTAATACAATATTCAATATGGTGTCAGTCATTTTCCCAACTAAAAAAAGATGTTATTTCAGCACCAAAAAAAAAGAGAATATAATAATAGTGGAGTGATATGAAGAATGTAATGTTCCTCTATTTCAAACTCTGACAGATAAAACATTTATTGTGGGTGGTGATCAATTGAATACTATCTAAAATAGTGTAAAGAAATTTCTAAAAACTCCTTAATATCTCATAGAAATAATCTTTTCCTAGAGTTTTGACTTTTTACCTTATTCTATATTTCATTATAAATGTGACTTCTTCTGGCAGATATTTTTATTCTTCCTTATTTGAAATGAAGTTTTATCATCACAGTATTCAGTTCTCAAAAAAAAAAGGTTAAAATACAATAATATCGAAGATTTTAATATCACCAAAGATGTCACTATCAAAATTAATAGAAATTTCATGGTAATTTCTTATTTGTCATGGAACAACACACACCAGTTTGTTAGAAAAACAGCTTTAATAACTAAAAGAAATGCAAAGGATATATCAGTTTTTAGTGTGGTATTTTATTTTCTCTTTCATTTTATTAAAAATTAATAGAAATGTAAGTGCCGTTGAGAGGATTTAAAACCCATCAAATACACAAAATCTCAACTGAGGCGGCCTCTGGAGAAGGGCACTGGTGATGTGGAATGATGGGAGACATATTTTGCATTATACGCCCTTTTGCACTGTTAGAATTGGTTACTTGTGCATGTTTTATTTTTTAATTGCTAGAAAAACTAGCTAATTTTAAAAATGTCATTGAATTAAAAAAATATTGAAAAGGAGAGCAGAGTTTTACCATTGGTAAGAAATAATTGTTAAGATCAAAGAACTATTATAGATCCAATCACATTATTAATGAAGTAGAAAAGTGGGGAGAAATGTTAATTATTGATTGGTTTTCAGATAATGCCCAAATGTACGGGCATATTAGAAATGTGGGACAAAAGCTTTCAATAAAGATACAAACTGGAAACTTGCAAATTCATACACAGGAGTTAAATTGGTGACAGTTGATAGACGTTGAATGACTATCTTGGTCTAGATACTTAACCTAACACACATGGCATTTGAGCATAAGGCTACAGGTGAAGTCTACAAGAGGAGAAACTATCAGATTGGGCAATAAATTTAGATTTTCTTTGACGCTGCCGTTTGCTAGTTAACTATGTGAATCTAGGTGAGTTATTTAATCTTTGTGGATCTTGCTTTCCTTGTCTCTAACATGAGGGCGTTGGAAACTTAAAAACTCTTCAACTTCTTCACTTATAAGGGAAAGAAAAATGTCAGTTTATGAAAAGCAGAGATGGAGCCTAATATTAACCTCTTTGTACCACTCTTCATTATTAAAAAAAAAATCAATTCTAGCTCTACAGAGAATTATTTTGAGGATTAAATGAGATGAGTGAAGTGCCTGGTGTTCTGCTTAGTGTATAGGCCTGTGTCAATGCTGCCTTCTCTTTTCTTGTCTCTTCTCCCTCCCAGGGTGTGGGTATCACTTAAAGTAGGCTGCGAAGAGTTATAATGCTATTAAAGCTCAGTATCAGGTCGACAAGCAGCAATTCCAGTGAATCCCCAGTTCAAGTGGAGAAAGTGCTCAGTGAGGCCAGCACAGGAAGCCAGGAGCAACAGGATACAGAAGGCCTGTGTTGGTGAACCAGCTCAACTCCCCTAACTTGGTGCCCCTGCTCTTATTTCCCCTTACGTCTCTCTTCATCTCATCTCATTCTTCCTTTGAGCTCCCGACCTTCTCTCTCAGTCCTCTCATCTTCTGCTACGCTGGTGATGCCCTCCAAGATCTCCCTATAGGTCTACATAGAGGATGCAAAGCTACCACTAAGCAATTTAAGGAAACTTCTTTTTAAAGTTTTCTTCTTGGGCTGTGTTTGTTTAAAAATCAAAGACCACCTTCTCCAGTTTTGTTGAGGATTTTTGTTTCTTTTCATTCAGAACTTTAAGCATATATGGAGAGGGGAGCCCTTCCTCCATTAATAACTTCCCTGTTCCTTTCCAAGTGGTAGGATCACTTTTGTGTGTGCAGGAGGTACTTAGTAGGTACCTATTCTCTTGGTCTCAAGAGCTTGAAGGCTTTTTCTGCTTGTCCCTGTTGTTCCACTTGGATGCTGGACTCCTGCATAGAAATGAGGTACTACTTTGAAGAGTAGTGGTTTGGGGGGGGAATAGAAGAAGAGAAGAATCATTCTCTGATGATTAAGTTTTTGGAAGTGTTCATGATTCCTAAAAGTTGGTGTTCAAGAAGAGATGCTGTAAGGGTGGCAGTAAGAGTCAGGAAAAACTCCTTTCTATGGGATAACAGGTGGATATGGATTTAGTAAATTGTGAAACAGTCCTCAATTGTTTAAAGTTGGGTTGGGAAATTAAGTTGTTCAGTTCTTTTAGATGAATGAATTTCAGAGCCGTATTGGATCTTAGAAGTCATCTAGTCCAGACCCTAATTTACTAGATGAGGAAGCTGAAACAGAGTAATTAAACAATTGTGCCATGGCCACATAGTCTATTAGTAGCAGGTACAAGAGATTGATCCAGTGCTCCATATCCGTCAGCTCCCTTTGTCCTCTCTATGTCATACTCAACACAAATACACACAAACTGTCTCTATAGGTGTGTGGTTCTTCAGACTGATTTAACAGTAACATTTAGACAGATTTAGGACAAATCAAACTTATCTGCAATGTACATAATGGCAGTCACACACAGAAAGCTATATTACACATATATATATATGAAGTACTTTTTCTCATGCATGATGTAGGTGATGTTATTCTCCATTTCAGATTTGCAGAAAATAGATTTTGAGAGGTTAAATGACAAATAAAGCATGTCAGAGCCAAGGTAGGATCTGTATTCAGATCTTATGTTCAGCGTTCTTCCCGCTACCTGACACTGCCTCCCTATTCAAAGATTTGCCCAGCAGAGACCTCACAAAGTTGACCTTCTGGGTTTATTTTTCCTTGTTTTATTCTTATTAAAATTATTATTTAAAAAGGCTTCTGGGGCTGGCCCCATGGCCGAGTGGTTAGGTTCGCGCGCTCTGCTGCAGGCGGCCCAGTGTTTCGTTGGTTCGAATCCTGGGCGCGGACATGGCACTGCTCGTCGGGCCACGCTGAGGCAGCGTCCCACATGCCACAACTAGAAGAACCCACAACGAAGAATACACAACTATGTACCGGGGGGCTTTGGGGAGAAAAAGGAAAAAATAAAAAATCTTTAAAAAGGCTTCTGAAATAAAACCGGCCCTGATAAAATTATGAATAAAAACATTGTATCTCCTTTATGTCCTCTGTCATTTGTCAATTTGTCCAACCATTTGCCTTCGTGGTCCTTTCCCCAGCCCTACCCTACCCAAGATTCCCATGTAGTGTTCAGTGAGGATCCCATTCCATCAGTGGTTACTAGTGACATGGCCCCCTCATGACTTAATCTCCACTGCCATTTTAGCCTATCCAGATTATGTGTATGAAGGATGGGATGATTCTCTAAGAAAACCAAATCCATGAAGGCTAATACAGTATAGAGGGCCTTTCAAATATGGAGAGCAAAATGGAATAGAAAATGCTTAGTGAACTGAGTGAGTGAGGAGAGGCAAGTTTGGGTGGCTGTATAACAAGCCTTTCCATCATGTGTTGAAATCCTTGTGTGAATTAGGATGTTCAGTAACTGTTGGTGGGATGACCTAGAACAGGAGGAACTAGAATCAGGGGAGGATTTAGGAGGGTTTGAGACTGGTAAGGAGAGTGGGCTGGTCTGTTACCTGAACGGATGGAAAGGAAGGAGGACTTCCAGATAACACAGCAGAAGTGACAGCATCGGTATTCGGATACATGGCAAGGGGTCAGAGAAAGGAGAAAACATAACTTTATATGCAGCATATACAACAAATAATTAGTAGCTGTATTCTGTGTAAAATATCTGCCAATTGACAAGAAAAATGTTAATACGATTATAATTTAATGGAAAAAGACAATTTACCAAAGAGGAAATACGATATGTTACTGAATATGTGGGAAAATAACGAACTTCTCTAAAAATTAATTTGAATAATTGTAAAATGCCATTTAACTCTTCTTAAAACATACCAAAAAAGCAATCATGATTCGTTAAAGTAATACTTATGTGTATTGCTGGTGATCATGTGAATCATTTAAATGATTTTGAAAAATAATATGGCAATACATCGCAACCATAAAATTTTCCATACACCTTTATCTATTAATTTCACTTCTAGAATCTAAAAAATTTTTACAACATAGAAAAATATATGAAGGTGTTAATTGAAACATCATTTATAATGGAGAAATAATCTAAATATCTAAGCACTAGACAGATGATTAAAGTTTACATTACCCCCCCAAAATATTGTGCAGCCTTTTAAAATGTTGTTGTGAAAACAAGTGATATGGAAAGTTCTAATAAAATAATTTAGATAAGCAGAAAAATTATATTAATCTCTTTACAATTCTTTGAGAATTATGCATCGATATAGCAAAGGAGGAGAATGATTCTTGACCAAAATAAAATCATTTTGATTGATTGATGAGGCCAGTGTTAGTCATTTTTAAGATTTTTCATTCATGCTGATAGAATAATTTTGCCTTTAAAATAAGTAAAATGTATATTGCATTATACTTTTGCTAAATATCACTTTCATGTTTTATTTAATTATATTTTCAAAATTCTTTTGTATTTTGGGTCGATGTTAGGGTGACTAATCACACCAGTGTCCTGGGACTGAGGGCGTTGCCAGGACTTTTGATGTTTGGACCAGAGAAGTCCCGGGCAAACCCGGGTGGATCCGTCACCCTAAATTTAGTGAACATGGAAATTTTCTTCTGTCTTTATAAACCTAGTATTTTATTCATGCACCAAACAGTGATGAGACAATAACGTCTTTGTTATTTGCTATTAATAGACTTTGACATGCATAATATGGTTATTTTTGGTTTTAAGTGACTCTTATTTTCTATTTAAATTGCTATCATATTTTAAAATCTGTAACAGTGAAGCCTCCTTTACAAACAGAACTCAGTAAGAGAAAGCAGCCCTTGAATCAACAAAGGGCAACTCCTTCAGTGTTTATCCTTGAAAATAGATTCACCGATGGGCACTGTCACTGTCAATATTTTGAGGGGGGGATAATCAAACAAAAAAACCTCCAGCAAAACCTCCCAGTGTTGCTGCTGAATCATGACCAAAACTCTCTGCAGGCTTTCCTGCTGGGCGCTTTAGGTCCTGGTGTGCTTTCCCTGCCTACTGGCACCTCTAGTACAACCCCATAAGGTCATTGGGAGCATTTGTTTCCTGTTAATAGCTAAAAAATAATTCCTATGTTTTGTCCCCTCCTCCCTTTTAAACTGCTTCTAAGTTTGTATCTTAAAAGTCCCTTTGGAGGAAACTTTTCCAAAAAGATTCTCTGGAAGAGCAAACCATTATTCCATTCAGATTTCCTAGTAACAGTATGAAATAGAGCCAATCCAAAAAGTGCCTAAGCAAAAAACCAACAAATGTTGGAGAGGATGTGGAGAAAAGGGAACCCTCAGACACTGCTGGTGGGAATGCAAACTGGTGCAGCCACTATGGAAAACAGCATGGAGATTTCTCAAAAAATTAAGAATAGAAATACCATATGACCCAGCTATCCCACTACTGGCTATTTATCCAAAGAGCTTGAAATCAACAATCCAAAGAGACTTATGCACCCCTGTGTTCATTGCAGCATTATTCAGAATAGCCGAGACATGGAAGCAACCCAAGTGCCTATCAACTGATGAATGGATAAAGATGTAGTGTATATATATATATACAATGGAATACCACTCAGCCATAAAAAAAATCATCCCATTTGCAAGAACATGGAGGGAACTGGAGGGTATTATGTTAGGCAAAATAAACCAGACAGAGAAAGACAAACACCCTATGATTTCACTCATATGTGGAAGATAAACAAATACATGGACAGAGGGAACAGATTAGCGGTTACCAGAGGGGAAGGCGGTTAGAGAGTGGGCATAAGGTGTAAAAGGGCAAATATATATGGTGACTGACAAATAATAATGTACAACAGAAATTTCACAATGTAATAAACTATTATGACCTCAATAAATGTAAAAAAAGAAGTGTCTAAGTATGAACATTGATGATTCTAACATACCCACTCCCCACCCGTCACTGAGGCTGCCAGGCTGACTGCAGGCCTGTTGAAAGCATCTCCTCTTTAATCTCTGCATGATTGCAAGGCTTCCTACTTCCAGCGCTTCATTTTCAGAGTAAATTCCAAGAATGGATTTAGAAAGTGGGTGCTAATATACATTTTCTAAGGTGTATCTGACTAGATCCGTATTAGAAACTGAGTCACTTTATGTTTGAATAAAAGTGAATTTAATAGTTGGAAAGCTTTTTTCCATAAGTTAAGTGAATTTGCACCACTATTTCTATATAAATTAATTGTCACTTTTTGGGGCATGTCAGTTTATTCTCCATCTACTCTGTGTACATGTTCATAAGACCTTATAGTATTTAATGAAGAGATCCTTTTTAAGTATTGATAGCCACAAGAAAATTATTCCATGTTTGATCTATGTTAAAGAATCAAAGTCCAAGATCTTTGAATGGAACTTAGAATAAAAATGTAATTAGGTTACATCCCTAAAGTCTGATATATCTTTAAACAAGACTGCAAATGAAACTTTATTAGAGCTTCAAATGAATTATTTCATTGCCTTTTTTTTTAAATTCATTTTCTTCCCCTTCTCTTTCATGTCTGTGTTACTGACATGGCTGCTTGTATTTTACCTGTCTTTTTCAGGGTGTTTTAATTATTTACTGCTTAACGAGTAGCACAGAGAGGAAGCTTCATTCAGAGGTGCCTGCTCTGCAGCAGGTTTTTCTTTTTCAAAGCTTTGCGAGGTCTTGAACAGCTGCCCTGAGCCTATAGTTCTTTCCACACTGGATAAACTGTTCTAGAGGCAGGATTTCCTCCGACTACCTGAGAAGAGGGGCTGCCCCAGAAATATGTCTTCTGAGGCGCCACTGACCAAGAGGGAAAGGGGTGTTGGATGAAGTGTACTGTTTCCAGCTAGTGCCTTAAATGGCTCTTCATCTGAATAAGGGACACTGCTCCATAACATTTAGGTTTCAAAGCATTCCATATAATAGGCTCGTCCAGGTTCACTCTAAATGGCAAACCTGGAAAAAAATGAGATAACACAGCATGAAAAGTTACTGAATGTTTGCAAAGCGCCAGACACCATACCTGGTGCCAACACAGCTGATTTAATGCCCCTTGCAAACACACTCCAAGGTTGGCTTTGTTATCTCTGTTCCAGAGCCCTTAAAGAAAGGATGTGAATCGTCCGATTGTATCATGGTGTTGAGGTTCAAACCTTAGTCTCTGCTTTAAGTCAAACACTGGACACAAATTCTAAAATGGGGTCACCTTGAGGAAGAAAAGGCACCATGAGCTTTGGGCATCGGCTCTGCCACCTACTTGGTATGTCAATTTAGGCAAGAGAACCCCCCAGGCTGATTTTCCTCATCTCTAAAATGCAGATGCTAACATGTATATATATATATATATATATATATATATATATATATATATATATATAGTAGCTAGCATTGTGCTGGGCACATGATAAGTGCTTAACTAACGTTATTTTTCTCCCTCCATACTCACGCAGATAAGTTATTTTCAGTTGGTCAGGTTTTTGTGATATCCTAACTAGCATATGCTAATTGTCAATCAAAACAATGATGTGTAACATTGTATCATGATGTATAGTGATGTATAATTAAGGGGAAATGTTAATACTCTCCTCGCTCACCTCCATCTTCTGTGAGTTAATCAATACTGATACTTCGGTATACTATATGCTTCCACACCTTTCTCTTTGCTCATATAAACATATACACATAATCAGAATGTGGTTTATTTAAAATCATGAGTAATATATAATTCAAGCAAGAATTACATTATTGATTAAGTCTAGAGCAATATAATTCATTAGTTGATCTAATGTCAATATCGACTTTATTTCTCCTCAGACTTTTATGCTTGTCAACACTTTTTACTTAGTATTTTAAAGTGAGATGGAAACCATTAAAGCAAAGCAATTTATTACATGAGGAAAATAGTAAACTCTATAAGCTCTACAAGGTTTATAATGGCTGGTATTAATTTCCTATTGTTTATACATTATACAAGCATTTCACATTTTTAAGAACTGAGTAATTTCAATACTTCCAATTATGAACATTTAAGAGCAAAGCTGCCTGATGCTTAATCCTTAGAAATTACAACGCTTAGAAACCAACTGTCTGAGGTTTGTTATGACATGGAACAGTCAAGCTTGTACACTGTTTCAATTGCTGACCACAATTCAGCTATCCAAAATCACAAAAAACAACAATAAATAACAGTTCCTCCAGAATATTTTAGAGATCCAGACAAATCTTCTGGATGTTAAAGATTAACTTTCTGGGCTGGCCCAGTGGTGTGGTGGTTAAGTTCACATGCTCCACTTTAGTGGCCTGGGGTTCGCAGGTTTGGATCCCAAGCACAGACCTATGCACTGCTCATCAAGCCATGCTGTGGCAGCGTCCCGCATACAAAATAGAGGAAGATTGGCACAGATGTTAGCTCAGGGCCAATCTTCCTCACCAAAAAAAGTAAATTAATTTCTAGTATTGCTAATATCAGTAGTAAAGTCTTTGGTGAGTTTCTTTCACACCTATTTTCCTGGAATCCTTTTCATTGTCCAGTTTAGTGACCAACACAATTAACGGGGTTGTAGTAGCATTCCTATAATATCCATCTGAAATCTTTGCTCAAAATGATAAAGAAAAGATTCTATTTTTTAAGTAGCATCTTAAGTTTCTTCTCTGTATCCCAAAAGACCTACTGAAAAGTTATGGGCACGTTTTCTTCCCGGTTAATTAGGGATGCTATTGAGTTACAGAACAAAATCTCTGTTTTCCAGCATTCCATTTTACAATGGTGTGCAGTGGGTTATGGTACAGAAAAAAATCTCCTCTCGAGTTAAACCTTTGAAACTGATAGTTTCCATTGGGAAGTCTGACAAGCCCTTAACTATTTCAGCACGTTTAGTGCTGTTATAATTATCATAATTGAATGTAAAAACCTAAAGATAATATAAATTGTTCATGCAGTGAAACTGAAATGGAAAGCAATGTCTTTTGTTTTTACAAATGCGCAGTAACATTTTTCTCTTTTTGCTCCTGTCCAATATTGCTTCTAGCAGATTTTATGTCTACATTGTATGGAATAGCAACTTAATGCTGAAGATGTCCAGTAGCTCCACATTAAAATACAACATAATATGCATAAAGCTTTATTGTTCCTTTAGGTTGTTGTTTTAAACTAAAGTGGATTATTTTGCTAAATTCCTCAACAAATGTGCGCAATTTAGAACTACATGTGCTTAAGACGTATGCCAGTGCTGCTGAAGGAATAATCCTTATGGACCCGTCAAATTATTTTCATGCAATTGTTTCTGTGGCATTATTTTTACTGGCAAATGCACAAGTTGATAGAAAAGGAAATAATTAGCTACTTTCAGAATTGCTGATGCATAGAGCTAAAGCAGGCTGGCCTGTGCATCTTAGAGACTGTGACATTTTAAATTACGTGAACGATACCAGGAGCCATCTTTGGACATAATTAACACCTTGCCTAATTAGTGTCAGGTCTAGACAGAGTCACACTTTACTTATGAAATATTATTTTATTCAAACTTTCTTTTGCCCTGATTACATTGCAAACTTTAGATTTGTGTGCTGCTTTCTTACGTGGAGCAACTTCTTTTTTTTTTCTTTTTTCTTTTCCCTCCCCCTTCGAGTAATCAATGCACTGCTGAATGAGTTCATTTTAATGCACTCAATCATGCCTCTAATGTTCGTAGCTTACGGGCGCAAGCATCAGTAATGCAGGAATGTTATATGGCTTTAGTTTGGGCCATTTCATAAAATATTCATGGAATCAAAAATGTGCATCAAAATAGCGGCTGGGAGAATTACATTTATGTTCCTGCTTTTATGGCAGCTTCACATTTAAACCCATTTGTGTTAATATCTAGTCAATCTTCCTACTTTAAAAAAAACTAAAATGGGAGAGATCATATACATTCTCCTTTGCTTAATATTTGTTCTAGACATCTGCTGTGATACAACAAATATCTATAAACTTTCAGAGATGTCGTGCAGGGGAGAGGGGTAAGCAACAATTTGGGTAATACCCAAATATATAAAATCTTATTTTCTCTGCATAGAGTTTGTCTTGACATCTAGCAAGCATTTTGCAGTTTACAATATTGTTTGAGTTTTGTTTGTATTTGAAAATAAATGGATGTATTTCTTGTTTGTGTGGGCTTTAGGTAAAGTGAAACTCCTTGGGAGTAGTTCTATTTTAAGAGTGCACTTTGCTTTAGGTGAAAAACTACAAATGCATACCACCCTCCTTATTGTTTATGTAGATGTTACATAATTGTTAACAAAAAAATGAAAAACTGAGGCTTAGGCTACTTCTATCCAGACCTGGATACTCTTGTTTTGCTCAGTGGATCACAGCATGTCTCCTAAGATGCGTTTTCTGATACTACCTCATGTTACTGAGATAAATTGATCACTGATAGTGTTGCTGGAGGGCCATCTCTAGCCCCTCCAACAAAACATTTGACTTCGTTTGCTTCCCTGATTCATTTGCAGTATTAGTGGAGTCTCTGGATTTTTACTTGGCAGAGAACCATGCGTTCCAGGCACTTAGCTGAGCAATAGTAAGTATGTCCTCCTTATCATGGTTCCTCCTGTGACCTTGTTACTCACAGTGATGATGAAGATTGGCCGTAATTCCTGGTACAACATGGTAATGCTCATGTCTCCTCAGGGGACCTTTCACATTCATGAATATTCCCGAGGCCTTCTCTTTTCTGTCCTGTTTTCAGTTAACTTTTATTTTCGTGACACCTTGGTGTAATTGTTCTTCTCTCTGCCCTCTTCCTCAATGGAAAATAATCTTAGCACTTGATAATTCCAGCGGGGGCAGTTATGTAGACACTTGTCCTTCAACAAGATTGATGCTGGGATCTGGAAATCTCACCTGGGTCTATGGGTAACTAAAGGTAGACACATATGAACACTTTGAAGAAGTTATAAAGGGATGCTATGAGCCAAATTTGAAAAACCGGTTCATGATCTTCATTTATGTTTACATTTCGCTTTGTCAAAATGATCACTATATTGACGACTTTTTACAATATTTCTCTCATGTATATTAAATTTTAAAATTTTAGATAAAAACAGGATGCATTATATCTTAATAAATATCTAGTCTTAACATTAGAGCCTGTAGTCAGAAAGTGAGAAAATCTTTAAAATCCTATTCATAGTTAGAAACATAAATTGGATGGAAATCGTATCACTGTTAATCATGCTTAAAGGAAAACACTTGCATAGTTAAATTTCTATGCTCCCTTCATACTATAGACATATATTTTAATATTTTTAAATAAAATATTACTCTATATTATAATGTGTACTTTCAAATTCTGACCAGCCTTTAGAAATTATAGCTAGATCTCTGAGAAGGATTGGAAAACTCCACTTCCTCTGTGTAGGCACTTTGCTTTAAAATAGTGCTGATGAGAATTCTCAGCGACCATCTGTGGCAAAATGGTTAAGGAAGGGGAAGTGAAACCGTGAATAGCTGGATGTGGTCACTGGTGACTGAATCTGGGGCACCTGAGAAATTCCAGGTGCTCCCACAGATGTCATTGCATCCTTTAGGTTAAAGTGGGGAATTTAGATGCAGGCTGCATAGCTGGCTATACCTCAAACCCCTACAGAAAGACCCATGAGAAGCACATCAGGAGTTAATATCTGTGCCTTATGTTAGAGGTTACCAGTGATCGCCTGAGTAGAGTCATAGAATTATAGACTGGAGGAGACTGGAAATCACATAACTCAAACGTTGTTCTTCGCTTGAGAGATTTACTCCACCTGAGAGTCCTGACTCTTGGTTCGTTGACTAGTACCTGATGTGGTGGAACCAAGTGGTGTGGGTTTTTGGTGATCCTAGGTTTAAATCCCAAACATTGCTTTTTGGCTAATTGAGTCATTTAATCAGTTTCATCTTTACTGCAAGAGTAATAATCGTATTTACTTCATCAGTTTTGGGAAGGCTAAATAGGATAATGTACAGGGGAAAAAACCTTCCATTTTGACTGTACCCAGTAGGCATTCAGGAAAGAATAGTGCTCTGTTCTTTTACTTGAGCATTTTGGACCAGGCGCCTTCCTCATCAGAGACCTCAAGGAGACCCTTCTGAGAGCTGAACCTTGGCCAATAATCATGAGCTCAGTGATGCACTGATGCCAGCCCCTAAAGCTCTAGAAAAAATCAAATTCAACTGAAAAGACTATTTCTCAATCATTCCAAGGCCTTCTTCCATAGTAGCCAACTGAAACCGATGTCCCCAGAACCTCCCTTACTTTATCCCTGCTTACACAGCCTGTCCAGGATGCCGAATGGCATCAATAACACGGAGAGAGGACTGGTTTATATAAACACCAAAACACAGTACCCACCTTTTCCACTCTTCCCTCCCTTCATCTCTCTCCCCATTTCTTCCACTTCTCCTTTCCCCACTTTTGCCCCTCCCCGCCCCTCCCCCACCTCCGCTTTCTGCTTCCATGTGGATCAAATCTTGGACATGGCTATCGGTTCTCATATTCTATTTACCTCATTATGCCTCACTTGCATCTCATTGTAATTTGTTCGGTTATCCAGAGCTTCTTCTCCTGGCTCTCCTCATGGAATTTTTAGTGAATCTGTTATTTTATAACACACCTCTGGACTCTCTTTCCATCTGGTTACTGTATGTGACCACAGATGGGCTGTTAGGTCCTTCCTGGCCTCCTTACAGTCCCAATTTTTTCTGGAACTATCTGGTTTACTCACAGTTCCCTATATCTACCTTTCCCTACTCACATGACCAAAGAGAAATATGTATCTGTACTTTATGAATAGATGGATACTGGAGAGGAAAAAAAGGAACTCGTATACATCTTTCCAGGGACACAGAGCTGCACTTTACAGGTAGAAATATAGTTAACAGAGGAAACATAACGCGCATATATGGCAACGCTCATTCAAGTTTTAAAAAAACGGGGGTCATGGGTATTTGGAGAAAGGTGTTTCTAGTGAGAGGTGCTACAGGAGAGGAATGAAAAACTATGCCTGCTTTTGTGGCAGGTTGGAGAAAAATTGTCAGTTAAGTGTAAAGATAGATTAGAGCAGTGAACTTCAACCTGGAGTATTTGTATCAAAATGAAAAAGGATTGAACGCTATTTTAAAAATAGTTTCTATTTTGTATTTCTTATTTAAACATGTACATATTTTGATGATAGAAATGTTAGAAAATGCTAATCATCAGAAAGAAAAAAGAAGAGCAGAAAGGAAACCATCCATCACCCAAATAACGCTGTTAATGCTTTGTAAATGTTTTCTGATGCTGTCCAGTATTTTTGCTTATCGTAAACACCTGTCCCTGTAATGAAATATTCTTCTATAACGTCTAACATCATATTTATGGCTTTGTAGTCTTCTATCATGTGAAATTTCATAGTACAAGGTTATAAATATCTCTGCAGTATGCATTCCCCTCGCTGTGTGTGTTTTGGCTGCTAGGCGCTCCTGCACGGAGCAGCGAGGGCATAGACTGGCCGTGCCTTTACTGAGCTTTTGTACAGATGATTTGCTGATTATCCACCTCTGTTTGTTGTGTTTCTTTGTGAATACTATCCTTGTTTATGTGTGTATTCTTTAAAACTTTAATACTAATTTTGATAAATTCAATGCAAAAATAGTGGGAAATTATATGCAGTAGTCATGGCAGTGGCTACAATATCCTATAATATCCAACCTGTAATATCCAGTGAAACCTACTTGTGGAAATACATTGAGTGTGATACAACCTGCATAGATTAATTTAATCAGTCATGATAATACTATTATAAGGACTCAATTATGGGTTTTCTGCGGAAAGAGTAAGTTATACTTCAATTTTTAAAAACCCAAATTTGTGGCTATGTTTCAATTGGCCTGTTGGACTTTTGAAAAATATTATCACTATGCCAACTGGTAACAGTAGCTATGTTTATTGAGCACCTACTCCGTATCAGACATTGAACGTATATTAATTCATTTCTCACAATAACTCCTTAAATAGTTACACTATAATCCTATTTTGCAGAAGAATTAAATTCAGGTACAGAGAGGGTAGTAATTAGCCTGAGGCTAAACAGCAAAGAGGGTAAAGCTGGGCTAGGAACTCAGGCTGTCTGCGTGGAGTCTGCACTCACTCTTAACCACTGCTGTTGGAATGCCTGGGTATAAGTGCTTTGTCAGTTAATTCCAATTAGGTAACTTCAATACCATAAAAGAGTACTT
This sequence comes from Equus przewalskii, assembly GCF_037783145.1. Lineage (NCBI taxonomy): Eukaryota > Metazoa > Chordata > Mammalia > Perissodactyla > Equidae > Equus > Equus przewalskii. Next base: position 85,977,440 of record NC_091832.1, read on the forward strand.
ACATTACAGGATATTGTGAACGTTTCCACAAGGCAATTCACAAGTGAAACACAAGCCACAGCATGGAGCTGCAAACCACTCTTCCAGCAGTGTGCTTGCTCATATTTCAAGGAATGAAATGACTTAGAGCTAATTTAGAGTTTTGGCTCTGTGAAGATGTATTTTGGACTATATTGTAAAATATAATCCAGAAATGCAGTTAAGTTACATTTTAATTATTCAAAATTAAACAGAGTCTAGAAGTGCCTGCTTGGAAACTCAGTCAAACTTTGAGAAGTATTTTAAAGCTCCATAATATTTGAATTTGAAATTTGTAAAAAAAAAAAAAAAATCCTTTCTCAAGATACCTGAATTCTTCTTGAGAGTGAGGACTGGCTGGCTACTGAGAAAGCTGTGCAGGATAGTGGTGAGTGCATGGGCTCCTGGATCTACTCACCCACTAGACATGCAATCTGGGCAAAATGCTTAAGCTCACGTTCTCTTCTGTAAAATGGAATCATAACAATTCCTATTCCATAGGACTGCTTTGAAGATTAAATGAGGAATGCATATAAAACTCATAGCGCTGGTGTGTTGCATACATAATATTAAATAAATGCTAGCTAATATGGTTATTAATAATTATTACTGGATTTTCAGACTGTCTCTAAACGTACATAATCCTGGTCAGTTTCTACTAGCCGAAGTATGTCCGTTTAGCAGGTGTCCATCCAACATCAGTGCTGAATCTGAGGTCCAGATGGAGAGAGCTCCTTTCCCAGCTTAATCCTCTTCATTCTTAGAAATCCTTGACTGTATTTTGTGGCTTTCCCCCCTTTAATAGTAAAACATATAATGTATGCAAAATTTTTGAAAATATGTTCTGGCCTGTGGTTTATATTTATGAATGGCTTTTATTCTTCAGGTCAGCTTCTGGAAGCTGCTGAGCATTATGAAGTATTCCATCAATTGACGCATGGGCGGATGTGGAAAGATGAGACAGGCCGCTTTCTCAACTTGTTGGCCTGTGAGAGTCTCCTGAGGACTTACAGATTACTCTCAGACAAGATGCTGGAAAATAAAAAATACAAACAGGCCATCAGAATTCTAATAAAAGCTGCTGAAATAGCCAAAGAAGGTGGGTGGAAAAAAACTCTCTCACATTGCTTCTTTTAATGGGCAGACACTGCTTCTCCCAAGAGTGGAGTAAAAATCTTCAAGTGTTTGGGTGATTATTTCCTATGAAATGCAAAGACAAATGCCATCAATATACTTTCAAATTTCACTGTAAAACAGAGGTGCCTTAGTGCTGACAACAAGAAATGCATTAGTTTCCTGAAAACCTTTATCTCCAAAATTACAACCCTCTGGGAGCAGTGTTATAAAAGAATGAACCTATAATGAGAAGGTATGGACATTTGCAAAAGTTAAGGGTGTGTGTGTTGTGTTGTGTGTGGGTATATGTGTGTATGTTTAAGGTCATATATTTCTTACAATCTGAGAGATCTTTCATTGTTTGTAAATTCCCTATTGTCGGGTCATAGGGAAGATATGATAAATATTTAGTTAGGAGTAACAGGAAAGTAGAACCTTAATATATTTTAGACCCTTGCCTGTCAAAGTGTGACCTTTGGACTGGGAGCATCAGCATCACCAGGAAGCTTGTGAGAAAAGCAGCATCTTGGGTCCCACCCCCGAGACCTCTGCCTCAGATCCTGCAGGTTAGCAAGATCCCCAGGTGATTTGTGTGCACCCTGACAGCAGTAAAAATGCTTTTGTGAGAGCTGATCATGTCCTTAATATTCCATATCATTTGCATATGTACAAACTATAAAGAAAAAATTTGTAACATACTCATAAGCTTTTACTTTGTGAGAAGCAAGGATATTTTATTACCATATAATAATTTATTAATAGAGTAGACTTTTCATGAAGAAGAAAAAGATAGAAATTATGCTCTTGAACTGAGGTTTATTGGCCCATGGATATATTTAATTAATTGGTTTATTGAGTAACAGATGGCTTATTTGGGGTAAGAAAGACTGATCTTCTGGGTGTGATTTTAATTTTCTAAAGAGTGAAAGTAAACAGCTTATTCTCTCTGTTACTTCTTTTAGTAATATTAGTTGGAGTAGCCACAGGAAATCACCCCCATTGAAAAATGTAGCCCACAGAATGAACTGCTGTTGAATGAATGGTGATCTAGTACCTTCCCAAAGGGGTAAACACGGACATAAATAGTTAGCTCTTAGATCAATTTCAGCAGCTAACTTTAGTCACATGAAAAGTTATGTGGAATTTCAATGTAAAATCATGTATAATTAGGAGAAGGTATTTTACTTTAGGTTCACATTTGCTCAATTGTAAGGTAGTTCACAAAGAAAGGAAGGTTCCCAGGATCTCTTCCAACAGTTGGAGCCTGCCGGGCAGTCTCCTTTCTGAGAGCATCTCTTACTTTCCAAAGCACAGATAAGGAGAACAAGAGAAACCTTAGTTCTTATGCTGTAATAATTTTTCATTATCTTTTAAGACTGATAAACATTTGTCCCCATATTTTCCAGATAAGAAGGTAGATAGGTTAAGGGGTTGCACAATATTTTACAGAGCTCTGACAGCAGCTTCTTCCTCTCATCTCCTACTTTGGTTAGGGAGCCTGAAGCAGCAAACTGATGGTTGCCTGGATAAGGCATGCCTTCCACATTGGTCTGTGTAATATTTAAGCAGTACTGGCATCCACTGTGGACCAGCTCCTTAGTCAGGGCACCTTGGTGTAATGCACAAGTATAGCATGAGACATGCAATGGTCTTATGATTCTGTTATTTTCATCATTCATTGGTCTTTAGTATATTCACAAAGTCGTGCAACCACCAACAGTCACCCCATACTCACTAGAAGTCACCTCCCATACCAACCTTCCCCTATCCCCTAGCAACCATTTATCAACTTTCTGTCTCTATGGCTTTACCTGTTCTATATAAATGGAATCATACATCGTGTGTCCTTTTGTGTCCAGCTTCTTTCACTTTGCATAATATTTTCATGGTTCATCCATCTTGTAGCATATATCACTACTTCATTCCTTTTTATGGCTGAATAATACTCCATTTTATGGTTGTATCACATTTTCTTTACCCATTCATCAGTTAATGGATATTTATGTTCTTCTCACATTTTGTCTATTATGAATAAGGCTACTATGAATGTTTGTGTACAAGTTTTTTTTGTTTACATACCTACAAGTGGAATTACTGGGTTATATGATAACTCTTGTGTTTAACTTATTGAGAAGCTGGCAAAGAGTTTTCCAAAGTTGATGTGCCATTTTACATTCCCACCAGCAATATGTAAGGGTATCAATTTAGCCATTTCCTCCCCAGCACTTGTTACTGTCTATCTTTTTGATTACAGTCATCTTAGTAGGTATAAAGTGGTATTTCACTGTGGATTTAATTTGCATTTCCCTGTTTACTAATGATTTGAGCATCTTTTCATGTGCTTATTGGTCATTTGTATATCTTCTTTGCAGAAATCTCTGTTCAGATTCTTTGCTCATTTTTAATTGTCTTTTTTTTTATTGAGTTGTTAAGTATCATTTATATATTCTAGATTCAAGTCCTTCATCAGATAAATGATTTGAAAATATTGAGCTTTCTTTTCACTTTCTGATGATATCTATTGAGGAATAAGTTTTTTATTTTGGTGAAGTCCAAAATAATCTACTTTTTCTTTTGCTGTTTATGTTTTGGGTATTATAACTAAGAAGGCTTCCACTAATCCAAGGTCACAAATATTTACTGGTACATTTTATTCTAAATTTTTTATCATTTTAACTCCTATATTTAGGTCTATGATTTATTTTTAAGTGTGTGTGTATGTGTGTGCGTGTGTGTGCGTGTGTGTGTGGTGTGAGAAGGATCCAACTTCATGCCTTGTGTGTGAATATCCAGTTGTCCCAGTACCATTTGTTGAAAACACTGTCTTTCTCCAATAAAATGTCTTTAGACCCTTGTCAAGAATTAATTGTCTGTAAACGTGAGGGTTGTTTTCTGGACACTCAATTCTATTGAGGTGATCTACATATCTATCCTTCTTCCACTACTACATAGTCTTGATTATTGTAGTTTTGTAGTAAGTTTTGAAGTTGGGAAAAGCGTCTTCAATATTGTTCTTTTTCAAGATTGCTTTGGCTATTCTGTGTTGTTTTAATTTACACAAGAATTTTAGGAAAGTGTATCCATTTCTGCCAAAAGGACAGCTGGGATTTTCATAGGGATTGCAATGAATCTGTCAGATATATATATTTGGAAAATATAGCTATCTTAAACTAAGTCTTCCAATCCATGAATATGGGTTACTGTCTATTTATTTACTTATTATATAATTTCTTTCAATGATGTTTTGTAATTGCCAGTGGACACATTTTGCCCTTCTTTTGTTAAATTTATGTCTGCTATTCTATTCTTTTTGATGCTATTGGAATTTTTCTTTCATTTTCAGATTGTTCATTGTTTGTGTGTAGAAATTGACTTTTGTATTTTGATCTTGTGTCCTGCAACCTTGCTAAACTTATTTATTAACTTTCATGGATTTTGCAGATTCTTTAGGATTTTCTGTATCTGATATTATGTCATCTGCACTTATAGTTTTACGTCTTCCTTTCTGATCTGGATGCTGAAGAGTGATAGAAGATGCCAGCCTAAAAACCACTTTGACATAAGGAGTCTTTTGAGCTAAAGGCACTTGAAAAACAACAGATGCAAGAAGGACATTCTAATCTCCCTTTTTCATCCTGAAAACAGGAGATAAATACTGCCATGTGAAAAGATGCCCTCTCTGTACAACGAAAAAAGAAACATTCTTTGATGGGGAGTCAACACTAAGAAAATTCTGGGGGCTGGCCCCGTGACCCAATGGTTAGGTTTGCATGCTTCGTTTTGGCAAACCAGAGTTTTGCCAGTTCGGACCCTGGGTGCAGACCTAGCACTGCTCATCAAGCCATGCTGAGGTAGAGTCCCACATGCCACAACTAGAAGGACCCATAACTAAAAATATACGACTATGTACTGGAGGGCTTTAGGGAGAAGAAGGAAGAAAAAAAACCCTAAGAAAATTCTGTACAAACAGATCTTGTCAAAATATTCCTATTTTCATTTAACTTTCCTGTGTTGTTTAGTTACTTTTTCACAATTGTCTCGCTTTGTTCAACCCAATGTTAAAGCACGGAGGTTTGGCAATTTCTTTAGCTCTTCTTTCCTTGTGAAGGCTCCTGTGTCACCTAAAACTTGTGTAAATTTGTGTGCTTTTCTCCTATTAATCTGTCTTATGGCAATTTAATTCTCAGGCCAGCTGAAAAACCCAAAGATAGAGGTAAAAGTTTGCTTCCCCTACAGTGCCTTTTCTTTTTCTCGCCTAGTTGTACTGGCTAGAACCTGCAGTACAATGTTAAATAGAATTGGTGCCAGGGTACATCTTTGTCTTCTTCTTGATCTTAGGGTGAAAACTTTCAGTCTTTCTCCATTAAGTATAACATATTATGGGTTTTTTTTAGATACTCTTTAACAGATGGAGTAAATTCCCTTCTATTTCAATTTGTTGCGGATTTTTATCATGGATATGGATTGGATTTTGTTAAGTGCTTTTTGTGCATCTATTGAGATGATCATGTGGTGTTTTGTCCCTTCTCTTAATATGGTATATTACATTGATTGATTTGCACATGCTGAACCAACCTCGCATTCCAGGAATAAACCCACTTGATCATGGTGTATAGCCTTTTTCATATGCTGCTGGATTCACTTTGCTAATATTTTACTGAGTTTTTTTCTGTCTATATTCATAAGGAATATTGGCTTGTAGTTTTCTTTTCTAGTGATGCCTTTGTCCGGTTTGATGTCAAAATAATACTAACCTGATAGGATGATTTGGGAAGTGTTTTCTCCTAATTTTTGGAAGAGTTTCTGAAGTATTGGTGATGATTATTCTTTAGATATTTGGTAGAATTCACCAGTGAAGCCCTCTGGGCCTGGGCTTGTCTTCGTGGGAAGCATTTTGATTACTAATTCAATTTCTTTCCTTGTTGGGGATCTATCCAGATTTTCTATTTCTTGAGTTGATTTTAGCAGTTTGTCTTTCTAGCAATCTGTCCATTTCATCTAGTTTATCTAATTTGTTGGTATATAATTGTCCATAATATTACCTTTTAATCCTTTTTATTTCTGCAAGGTCTGTAGTGATTTCCCCTCTTTCTTTCCTGATTTTAGTAACTTGAGAGTTCTCTCTTTTTTTTCCTTGTTCAGTCTAGGTAAAGGTTTGTCAATTTTGTTGACCTTTTCAATGAAACAACTTATGGTTTTGTTTATTTTCTCTATTGTTTTTCTGTTCTCTGTTTCATTTATTTCCACTCTAATCTTTATTATTTGTTTCCATTAGTCTTTATTTTCTTCCTTCTCTTTGCTTTGGGTTTAGTTAGCTCTTCTTCTTCTAGTTTTATAAGGTGGAAAGATGTTCCTTATTTTTTAAAACAGCCGTTTATAGCTATACATGTCCCTTTATGCTCTACTTTAGCTGGATCCCATAAATTTGGGGTTGTTGTATGTTTGTTTTCATTCATCTCAAAGTGTTTTCTAGTTTACCTTCTGATTTCTTTGATCCACTGGTTATTTAGGAGTGTGTTTAATTTCCACATAGTTGTGAGTTTCTCAATTTTTATGTTATCTCTTTCTAATTTCATTATCTTGTGACTACCATCTTCTAGTGGGATCTACCACCTTGACAAACATATTTAATACTGAAACCTGCTTTTTTTCTCTGTACCCCCCCTTAGCACTCCCAATTCCCCTTACCCTGCTCTATTTTTTCTCCAGAGTACTTATCACTATACAACTTACCACATAATTTATTATGTTTATTGTTTATTTTGTGTCTCTTTCTGTCTCTATCCTCTAAAATGTAAGCTCCCCAAGGACTGGGAATTTGTCTGGTTAATTTACTAATGCATTCCAAGTGCTTAGAGCTGTGCCTGGCACAGAATAGGTCCTCAATAAACATTCATTGAATAAATGAATGAATGAACATATGTTAGCCAAATAACAAATAAAAGTTTTAGGGTACATTTTAATGAAGCATTTGAGTTGCTCCCAAGTACGTTGTCTATATCTATTATCCCTGCCACCTGTGATGATCCCCTCTCTACACTGTCTAGCAGACATACTAGCATAAGAATGGATAATTTAGGTCTTGAAAATAAAATCATAGTATTTTCTTTAAGATGAATGACTATTGATTTGGATGGCAAAGTCAATATTAATTTAACCCACTCAAATAAACTACCCAATATAAGTAGCATTTTGCCCTTTTTTTAGTATATGTGTTGCTCAGCTTTAATAATGCTGATATTTTTCTCCATTATTTTGTTGCTTTCACTTTATCCTAACTTTGTCTCAATTGTTAAGCTGGAAAAGTTCTTATGCTTAAACCCTGTTTTAGAACTAGTATTTGGTGTGACCTGACTCTTTCAATTAGCTGCCTCAATATCTTTCTATCAGCAAGGCTAGATTTTTCTTTCTCTCCTCCTCTTTGCTGGGATGTCCTTTACATAAAATTAGAGGCAAGTAATGAGTTAGCGCATGCCGTTGCTAGTGCTTTACCATGGCTGCACAATTTAACACAGCAGGTACAAATCACGTATAACCAACTTTTAATTATCCAAGAGGCAACTTCCTTTCACAGCCTCTTTCTTCTACCCCATCTTTCTCTTCCCTATCCCAGTCCTATCCCCAGCACTCAAAACCTAAAGCAGAGAAAAAGTTAGGATCAGCTGAATTATCAGAGATAAAATTCCCCAGCCTGGATCCCTGGCACCTACAACTCTGCTGAAGTGAGATCTTGAGGGTATAATTCTCTGTAACTGGTGAAATTGCTAGAGAAGAAAAAAAAATACTGTCACTGGCATTTGGCATCCTGTTTTCTTGCAGCCTTCCAATTGAGCCACTGCTTCATGAGTGGTCATTCAGAGAGTGGTGACAATGAATGCAGCAGAGAGAACTGCTAACTCCTGCTGAAATCCATCATGGTTGAAAAGCAGAGTTCAGAAATCTAGAGATGCTTACTTTCCAAAGATCAAAAATGAGGGTGGTTCTGTCAGCATCTGCATTTCCCAGGAGTTAGGTAACATTGAAAGTCAAAGAATTACAAAGTATGAATAGGATAGTATTCTTTTCAAAAATAAGAACCTTTAATTATTCTTGTAAGCATATTAGATTTATGTCATGTTTAGTATATCAAATGTAAGTAAATCATGCATTTATTAGATGGTATGATGTGTGTCTTATTGAACCACATGTTACACGTGTCCACATTTTGCTTTTGGAAAAAAGAATTCGATAATTCCTGGAATAAAACACATTACACAGAAATTAGAAAGGCTAAATTCCTTGAGATGTTGAGAAGCATCACCAGTCATTAGCAAAGCAAAATGTTTGGATTTCAAAATATGCCTGGAATTTTGTACCAAGAGCCCAGGCTCGTCCATCATCCTCACCCAAGTTTTAACCAATAACTTTTAAATTGAACCTTGTCAAAACAGCAATTTCTTAATTTGTTAATTATCTTCCCTGTTAGATACTTAGCTGAACGTCAGTCTGTTTGTGTATGTGTGTTTGTGCACCACGTAAGGTTAATACTTTTACAAATATTTCCTGTACGCAGTAGCAACTGTGCTGAATAGCTGTAGGTCTTTATATGTTGGACCAGTACAGAAATCATATATGAATGTCAAGATAATAATACTGGGCTGTGTATGTAGAGCTAAAATCCTCGTATTTATACTGCTAATGTACCTTACTCCAACACGTGTGATCCAGGTAAATTGTATTAACGTCGGCCTTTTTTTTTTTTATCAGTACAGTTAGGTTTCAGAGATTTTTGATAAATCTGTATACTTTGTTATAATAACTTTCTACTCTCTTAAAAAGCAAATATTCTGTTTGTTGTAATAAATCAATGTCTTTAATGCCATAGTAATTTTTCTACATTTTCACTTTAGGAAATGACAGGAAGATGGAAGGAGAAGCTTCCTATTACTTGGGCTTAGCACACCTGGCTGCTGGAGAATATGAAACAGCATTAACAGTAAGTTGAAGTAAACTTTTAATCATCTCCATTTTAAAATTTTTGTCTTATTATCTTTATTTTACTTTATTGTATCTTGTTATAAGGCCAGAAGAAATGGGGTGGGCCTGATGTCAGTGTACCTATGTATAGAGACTAAAAGAAAATAGCAGTATTCTAGAAGCTTAAAAAACATTGGTTTAACTGTTGGTGGAAGGTAGTATGTAGTCAATTACCATGAAATGCTTTAGGGTATATGAAAGTTAAATATGTGGAGTAATGTGACCCTGTACACCACCATATAACCAGGGACAAGAGGAAATGGGTTTAAATGACAGCAAAAGTAAATAGTAAAAAAAAAATTACAGTAAACTTATAACATGATTTGAGAAAATTTGCTTAGAAAAGATTGTGATTTTTAAGCAACAGAGTGAATTGCATTGTCATGGACCTTTAGTGTTGGGGTGAGGAGGTGAGGTGGTGAGGAAGAAGGCATCACCGGGGGAGGGCATTGTTAGTCCCAATCTGAGAAGTAGCCTGGTTCATGATAAAAATCAGTGTCTCCCTATTTTGTGACCAGGCTTGATATGTTTGACCAAAAAACAAACAAAAAAATGTCAAGAGCTATCTTTTCTATATTATAACTGAAATCATTTTTCTTTCATTCTTTTCTCTTCTCTACTATATTTCAAGTGTAGCTTCCTATTTCATTTCACATGCATCTCTTGTGATGATCCTGTTTGATATACGGCATTGGTTTCATTTTCTTATTTGAAAATAAAGATCTTAGAATCTCTTCTTTTCTCTTTAGATATTCATGCTAAGTAAGATTCCTGGATTTTGGCCAGATACTTTTCTCTATCACCCTTAAAATTGGGTCATCATAGGAAACTTAGATTTTCCTAGATGACTCTCCTGCTTAATATTTCTTAATAACATGCACTAAGCAAACTGTTTTCCAATTACTTCAGGGTCAACAAGATGCACACTTTCCTCTAGGAGCTAATTTAATGAGGGTGACCAACTTGTAAACATAACTATAATTCAAAGCAGGATGAACGTATGTTTTCTGAGCGCAGAGCTAAGAGTGGTTGGTTCCAACACTGAAGATCAGGGAGGTTGCACAGAAAAGCTTTTGAGGGACAGGATTTCTACAGGCAGAAAGTGTGAGAGTAAAGCATGATAGAACATTAGATACACACACACCCATACACCCTCAGCATGAACATAGCATGTTTCAGAATCAATGAATTGTCAGGTGCAAGATAAGATACACTATGAGATCAGGTTGGAAAATTAGGTGAAAACTAGCTTATAGATTTTCTCTCTCTTTAATGGACAATGCAAGCACATGGCAAAAGAAATTCAAACAATACAATGGAGTTTACAATGAAAAATAAATCTTTCTTCCACCCCTATAGTTAGTCTCACATTTCTTTTCTCAAAAGCAAATATAGTTACAAGTTTCTGGTTTATCCTTCCAAAATTATTCACATGTATTCATAGCATATACATATGTCTCCTTTTTGTTGTTTACAAATTGGTAGCGTTTCATGCACACTGTTCTTCATGTTGAGTTAGCGTCTTCCATACTAATGTGCATAGACATGCCTCATTTTAAAAGGGCCACATGGTATCCTGTGGTATAGTTGTCCCATAATGGATTTAACCATCTCCTATTGGTGGGCATTTGGGTTATTTCCAATCAGTTTTTATTGCAAAGGGTGTGGTGAATAGCTTTGTGTCAAAAGAAGAGATGATCTATAGAATTAATTCCTAGAGGTGGAAATGCTGGGTCAGAGAGATGAATTATGTTTTTATTTTTATTTCTAAACTTCCTGTCAAAGAAGCTTCACCAGTTTACGGTCCTATAACAATGAATGAAGGTGCCTGCTTCCTCAAGAGCTGTTTATGTCTTTAGGAAATTAGGCATATGTGTAATATGTGTTGTGAATTTTTTTTCAGGCCTTTGTTTTTTGACCTTGTTTACGAAATTTTTCCATGCTGAACTTTTAGATATGTATGTGGCCAAATTTATCAATCTCTTCTTGCATGACTTCTGGACATTCTTATAAAGGCTACATTCATTACAAGATTGTTTTTTTAATCTTTGGAGGGTGGAGGGTCTTGAATGCTTTGTTGAAGAGTGTAAGGCTCATTTTTTGAGCAATGTGGAAATTTTTGATGACTTTTGATGAGGCTAGCGGCTTGATCTCATTAATTTATTTACAGTTGTTTATTGAGCACCTTCTATACTACAGGCATCATGCCAGGCTCTGGATCTGATCTATAATTCTGGAAGACAACACTAGTGGTGTAGAATATTCTAGTAATGAATGAGTTGAGGAAACAATATTTGGCGTCCAAGGGACAGATTTCTTGAAACAATTACTCCTTTAAGAAAAGTATTGAAATTGTTTTTCTAGAGATAAGGGAGCCATAAAGCAAATGTGAACCTCATGTTCGTATTAACTGCGTGATCTTGGGCAAGTCCCTTAAACTTTCTAAGTCTCAGTGGCCTCATTTATTCAGTGGGACTAATAACTTACTTTTTAGGGTGTAGTCCCTGGAACCTGTGAATCTCACCTTATTTAGAAAAAGGGTCTTTGCAGAGTAATTAATTTAAGGATCTTTTTTTTTTTGAGGTAGATTAGCCCTGAGCTAACTACTGCCAGTCCTCCTCTTTTTGCTGAGGAAGACTGGCCCTGAGCTAATATCCATGCCCATCTTCCTCTACTTTATACGTGGGATGCCTACCACAGCGTGGCTTTTGCCAAGCGGTGCCATGTCTGCACCTGGGATATGAACTGGCAAACCCCGGGCCTCCAAAGTGGAGTGTGCGAACTTAAACCCTGCGCACCTGGCCAGCCCCTAATTTAAGGATATTGATATGAGGTGATCATCCTGGATTATCTGGGTGGGCTCCAAATCCAGTGACAAGGGTCCTGATAAGAAAAAGGCAGAAGGAGATTTGAAACAGACAGAAGACAAGAAGGCACCTACACACAGAGAAGGCCATGTAATGATGGAGGGAGAGACTGGAGTTATGCAGCCACAAGTCAAGAAATGCCTGCAGCCACCAGAAGCTGGAAGGAGCCAGGAAGGATCCTTCCCGAGAGCCCTGGGAAGGAACGTGGCCTTGCTGACGCCTTGATTTCAGAATTTTAGCCTTCAAAACTATGAGAGAATCAATTCCTTTTATTTTTAAGCTATTTAGTTTGTGGTAATTTGTTACATCAATTTTATGAAACTAATACTTAGGGTGATTAGAAGAGATATTTTATATAAAGTTTTAAAAGAGTGCCTGCCTGCTATATAATAAACTTTTGATAATTATTAACTCTTACTTTTTTTTACATTAACCTACGTCTCTCGACTTTATTAGTAGTAGTGAAGATGGAAGGAAGCAGATTCAAAAGTTCTGAAGGACTTGGTAATACACTCAATATGGGAAGTGAGGGAGACAGAGGTGTCCAGATGGGTCCTAGGTCCCTGGCTTTGGAGCTGGAGAAATGCTGATGTCATTTACTGAGGTAGGGGATGCTAAAGGACACGCAGGCTTGGGGGGGAATGGGGAGTTCAGTTTTGAATATGTTGAATTTCAGGAATTTTTGAGATATCCAAGGAGAGCTCAAATAGATGGGGGTCTGGAAGAGGAAGCCTTCAAGAGGAAGTCTAGATTGGAGATACTGTATAAATTTGTAAGTTTTCAGCATATTGGAGCTGTGAATCGGAGGAGATTTCCTAGAGAGAGTTGATAGTGATGAATGAAAAAGGCATAGGGCCAAGCTGGGTAAAGGAGGTACAAAGGAGGTTAAGCAGGGGTATCCAGGGAGGTAGGAAGAAAACCAGGAATAGGCAGTTGCATATAAGCCAAGGAAACTGGGCGTGTCTAACAGACAGAAACATGCAAACTCCTTCTGCCTCTTGTCCCAGGTTTTGGCTGGGATGAGAGAGCTCCTTGCAAATATTTCTAGTAAGAACTCAGTCCCCCTCCCCTGGGTGTGTGCCTCAGTTAGAGTCAGGCTTAGTTAATTCTCGTCATTTAATTTTCCAGCCAGGCTGGGGGCTTTGGGAAAACAGGCAGGCCATATTCAAGGTCTCTAGCTCACTACTACCATTAAGAGTAGCCTTTGCAATTGGAAAGAACCAGGTGCTGTCTTCAGAGGCCAGGCCTTGCTCATGGCAGAATATTGTTTCCTTTTTGGAACACAGCTCATGCAGAACTGAGGACTTGCAGGAACCAAGCATAAGATTTGGGCCAGACCCACAGGCAGAGCTCCAGCGCCAGTGAAGGATCTGTTGTCAGGTCTGGATACAAGATGCCAAGAGGAAAGTGGAGAAGGCATCAGATTCACCACTGTAAAACAGGAGGCAGGGAACTGGTACCAAAGAATCACCAAGTGATAGGGAGTTAGGGCTCGGGTATGGCTGGGGTAGTAAATGGATGCTGAGCAGTTGACCTGATTCGGGGCATGGAGGTCTTCCAGCTCTGACTGATTTTCGAGGGCAGCAGTTTTTGCTGTTGCCCTGAAATAGATTCCCAGAAAACCTGTTATCTTGCTATGATTTCAAATCGAAGGCCATGTCTTTTCATTCTCACTAGTGTCTTACTTTAGTCACTTTTTCCTGCTTCCTTTCAGAGATAAAGGACATTCTTGACTTTCATTTGAATCTCCTTCCGCTTTTTTATTCCTGGACTTGGTGAAGGTGATCATGTTACATAAGCGATCTGTTTGCAAACTATAGTGTGTCCTTCCATCTGCAGTCTCTCTCCCTCTGGCGGCAATGTTTCTAGTTTACAAGACGTAAATTAGAAACCTACAACAGGACAGAGCGCTCCTTTATTTAGTGAATATATTGTAAAAAATTACATAATCAATTAATAAATAGGATTGATCCCCTGATTGATTGATTAGATATCTGCCAAGTTATCTAATCACAGAGTAAGACTTCAACAAAAAAAAATTTTTTTCTTTTGAAAGCCTCTTTTAACCCATTTTCCCACTCTGCACCATCATGCCAACACTATCTTAGTCTGTTTTCAAGCACTGACAGTGTTTCTTTCACAGTGTGGCTGTGGAGAGGGGAAAGATTGCCCAGAAATCAGCTTTGTCATGTTGGAGCCAGCATGAGACAGTGTATGGTTATATTTAGCATTTCCCTTCCCTTTTCATATTCAGTCTGTCTTTATTCTTATACACTGTTTCCATTCTCTCACTTGTATTTTAAGTTTATAATTTGGAATATTTTCAAATTTTCAGTATCTTGCCTCTGGATTCAACCTCTACCTCTCACAGATTTCTCCCTTCCAATAATGTTGTTCATCTGTGAAAAGATTTTTACATGATTTTTTTCAAAGAAACTTGGCTTAGAGAAACCTGTCACAAGTAAATATTCCTAATTAATAGTTCTAATGATCTGAACAGAAGGAATTTTGAAATTTTCCTAACGCATCTTAATTTAAAGGCTTTAATTTGTTAATAAATGATTAGCACATATAATAGAAGAATATGTTGACAGGATTATGAATCAAGTTTCATCATCCATTTTTTGCTCATAAAGAGTTCTTTACTGAATGACAGAATAGAGATAAACTAAAAACAAATAACGGATTTATTTAGGCCTGAAATACCTACTAATGAGGAAAGTATTTGGTGAAGAGAAACGACAGTGACTCTAATAAACCTGAGCAGGAGGTCATGGAGACCCTGACATTTAAAGAGGAGAATGCTACTTGCATATATTAGGTGCTGAGAAAGGAAATAGTAATTCCCTTTGGCCATCATCAATTTGGACCTGTAAGTGTTCTAAGTAAAGTAAATTCTGAATTTTAAAAGGTAAATGTATCTTATGAAGTCCTAAGATTTCCAAGAACAAAATGTTTTACAAAAAATCATCTTCAAGACTTTGTGCAAAGTTGGACCAGCTTCCGCAATCAAGTATTGCAACCATAAAATTATTTTAAGAGAAAGGAAGGGCCTCCCCATCACTGTGTTTTTATGCATGAATTTTCTTCCTTTCTAATTACAGTCGGTCCCAACTTAGAATGGTTCGACTTAATGATTTTTTGACTTTAAAGAGATGCCCACTCAGCAAAAACCATACTTTGAATTTTGATCTTTCCCAGGCTAGTGATATGATATACCAATACTCCTTCATGATCCCGGGCAGTGGCAGTGACCCGCAGCTCCCAGTCAGCCACGAGATCACAAGGGCAAACCACTAATACACTTACAACCGTTCTGAACCCATACAGCCATTCTGTTTTTCACTTTCAGTACAATATTCAACAAATTATATGAGATATTCAACACTTTATTAAAAAATGGGCTTTGCATTAGATGATTTTGCCCAAGTGTAGGCTAATGTAAGTGTTCTGAGCACATGGAAGGTAGGCTAGGCTAAGCTATGATGTTCAGTAGGCTAGGTGTATTAAATGCGTTTTCGACTTAATGATATTTTCAACTTACATGGGTTTATCAGGACATTACCCCATCGTAAGTCAAGGAATATCTGTACTCCATTTGACTAATTATTTTAGGAACACCAACTTTATTCAATCATCAGTACATTCAGTGAATTATTTGCTTCCTATTATTTAGCAATAATGTAGCCTATCAAAAATTATACTATGAAAGCAAAAGTCATCCTATTAATATTTCATTTGCTTTTCCTAGTACAAGATTTATCATATGTACTATTATTTAATTATTGCATATACAAAAGAGTAGCTATCTCTATGTTTACATACATATCAGCATCTTTATAATAACTTAGAATGCTTCTGACATTGGTGTTAGCTTGTATACATGGTTAACCTAAATCTCTAGCCTCATCATCAGCATCCTCCAGAAAAATGCAAATAAATAAAGTATCAGAAAAAGTAGTTACACTAATATTCTAGCGACTCATGGATTGTTGCTAAATATTCACAATAGAGGATATGGATCATATTTGTAAAATGATATGTTCTTAGGATTTCACTAAGTGATTATAATTAAATTTTATTTATTCTTTCAAATCAATAGATGCAAACAAAGATACAGCCATTATATATTAGAAACATTTCTAGCAGAGTGACTTATTTTATTTGTAATGTTTAGCCACCAGAAAGTTTGGGGGAAGATGGTTCTTTCCTATTTAGTTCCTTTCTCTATTTAGTTTGTTACCTTAGAAGTTGCTCCACCCTTGAAAGCAGTGGGCTCTTAACCCAAATGATAATCTAGCTGACATACAAATGCCTTGGCATATTCCAGTCACATACATAAAACAAGTTTTCCTTTTGGTCACTTTTATTAATGAAGACTTTTATCTACCACTGAAACCATTATGCAACCCCAATAAATCTGAGTTCTTCACAGCTCTCTCTCAGTATCATATCATAATAAAAGAAAAAAATCCAGCAAGCTAAAGGAAAAGTAGTTTCAACTTCTACTTACTTGTCCTCAAAGAACAGTAAAGGGATAGAATTCTTAACTCACAGCAACATTATTTTTTTTAATCCTCTCTTCTTCCATTTTTAAAATTTTTCAATTTGTCTATCCCTTGGTATTCTGAAGCCTATATCTTCTTGTCACTTCCTAAACCCCAAAGTTCCCTCCTGTATTCCACTCACAGGTGGTTAATCACTCCTCTCCCTTCCCTCTCTCCTTCTGCCTCCTCCTCTCTCTCAGGTCAAGAATCCTGGCTCTTTTCAGCAGGCTCATTTCTGCTTCTTTCATCCCTACTCACCTTCCAAAATTCTAACTCTGACCTGCATAATAAAACCCAGTAGGACTGGGACTGGTTTGGAGGAGGAAAAAAGAAATGCCAGGTAGGCCCTGCTGGAGTTAGTAGGCTGGGAAAGGAAAGGAAGCCAACACTCTTGCATTAATCATTTTTGATTCTCTTGCACTATATGTGACAGATTCTGTAAAAGTACATGTCAGAAGAAAAAAAAATGTAAAGAAAAAATAATGAAAGGAGAGAGAGGGAAAGAAAGTAAAGAAGTCAAGGCAAAGGAGAGATCAAGAAAGATGCTATCTGAGGCTCTATCTTCATTTAGGTCATTTGTGCATTATTCCAAGTACTTCAACCCTAGAAAGTTCTGTACATTTACACTATGCGATGATATGATAAATCTCTGATGGATCACACCTACTAATGTATGCAGTCCAGATCAGTTTGTCTATGAGAGCAACCACTTCTTTGCATCTGCCCTTTCGTGCTTTCCTATCTTCTTTCGGCTCTGTGCAAATGACCCTGAGAAGACAGTTTGGAGCCAGTTTTATGATGGTATCATGATATTTGGTTAGAGTTGCCTGGGATGGATGCAAATGCTCACATCTGCGTGGGATCTTTGAGATTATTAGAGGTTTGCCTAAAGTAAAAGTGGTAAATACTAGCATTTCTCAGATGAGGAGCTCTCAACATGCTTTTTCGAGAGTACATGTAACAGCTCTTTGGAGTGAGAGGGCAACAAAATGGTTAAGATGATGGGTTTTAAAATCCGGCTGACCAGGATGGAATCCCAGCTCTGCTACCACCCCATTACGTGACATCGCACAACTGACTTACCCTTTCTGAGGACTGATTTCCTCATCTATAAGATGGGGATAATACTACTCCCTAGCTTAGCACAGCTTTGTTAGAATTAAGTAGTAAAATGGGTATAAAGTTTGTGGCATAGGGTCTAACATATAGAAAACCGTTAACTATTATATTACCATTAATATGTATAAGAGAATTATTTTCCAAAGTCCTAGATGGTCATATATCTACAAAATCATGACTTCTGATTTTTGCTCTAGACCCAAGTATTCCCAAACCAGTAGTTAAGATAGGAGAAAATGTTAAATGTGAGGTGAAATTCTACATAGTCAAACGTGTTTAAAGTAGGACTTTATTTAGGAATTATATTACATGATAAAGAGCATCTTTACTTTATGGAATGTAGTTCAAGTGTACATAGCAATAGGTCTCTGGTTATTAAGTGGTCAAATGTTTGAACAGATAGTAGGATTTGATGTACAATCTTCGTATCAGAGGCGACTATAGTATAGAAGGAACATGTGAGACTGGAGCTAGGAGACATGGATCGTAGTCCATTTGCCGCATGCCAGCTGTTGACCTCAGGTTAGTCACTTAACTTCTTGGAGGCTCAGTTTCATTTGTAAAATAAGGATGGCAATGGCAGCTTCACTGTATCTTTGTGGAGATCAAATGAAAAAAATGTATGTTTACACTTTATAAGCAGTTTTCAAATCTAAGATACTATTATTACTACAAGCTATGGTATAGTTAGCACTGAATAATGATAGCAATGATACTCTGGTAGGTAACATTTATTATCTATTCAAAGTGCCTGCTTTATACTTATTTTTTCCTTAGCTGTAATTTACTAAATTTATCATATGTAAATTACGTAGTGCTTAAATTTATCTTCCTATTGGCACACATTTTTATAATGGAAATATGACAAATCAACATTTCATGGAAAACTTTGTAATATTAATTTATTAATAACTTTTCCTTGAGTAAAAAAAAGTGCATTTATCCAAAAAACGGAATTTGAGTTATTGTTTTATTTAAAGATCAGAGCTATTCACTACCCATTAAATAGAAGTTGTCTTTACTTGCCAATTAGAAATCATTACCTAAAATTGACTCTTCTGTTCTTGTTTAATGGCCTCAGTATCTGAGGGGAGCTCAGATGCTGGCACAGAGGAAATCATGGCCTCCTTCTCCCAGAGGACCGTTGGTTATCATTATACATAACATGCAGACGATCCTGCTTGCAGCCAGTTTGCCTCCTGGTCCTGCGTAGTTCATCAGCAGCTTCTGAAGCATGCTACGGAGAGCTCGTCACTCAGCTTGAGACGATTCAGGTGTAAGCTCAGGGGGTCTCAGCAGTCATTTTCCTGCTTTACATCAGAGTTTTCATCTGCTTTATCCTTTTGTCCCTTGACCCACCTCAGGCAGTTTCCTTCTCGGGAATCCAAAGGAGCAGCTGTTACAGATCCTATTTCCCCCAATTGTTGCAGCTCAGACCTCTTCTGTTTAGCATCATACCGCCTCCCCACACACACTCCCACCAGTACAGAGATAGCGTTTACTTCCTTTTTCATTCCATACATTTTGCTAAGTAGAGAAATGTTTAAAATATCCATTATCTGACAAGCAAAAGAAAGGTGAAAGGATTTGAAAAAATATCATTATAAGAAGAAAATAGTCCTATTTTCTAATTAGAAAAAATAGATTTATTTCCAAACCACATAAAACGATATTACTCAAAATTTTAAGCAATATTTAAAGCCTGGTATAATCATGTATTTCACATCTGATCTTATTTAATACCTTTGTGAATAATTGACCTTACTTGGAAAATAGCATTTTTAAAGTACTCATAAAAATATATTTTAATAATTTGAAGATTATGAAAATGTAAAATTTTTCACTAACAATTTTGCTACTGTTATCTTTGTATGTAAAGTTATGAACTTTCTAAAACATTAAAACAGATAAGGTTACAGTAATAATTTAATATAAATTTCTATAGCAAAGATTATTTGCAGACTAGAATCTTAGTAAATTGAATGTTTTTTTAATTTCCTCATTAATGAGAAGTTTAACTCTAAATGTTTTTTCTATTTAATTTTCCTAATGGTTCTTTTTCTTTACAATGTTATGGCTTAGGAAAATAGCATGTGTGCTATTTTTTGTTCTTTTTAAGTGATGAATACCTTATGGTATTTCTCATATAAATTATAGTATTTGTCATTTAAATGACTAAAGTGTTATAGAAAAATCAGAAAACTCAAGAAAAAATTAAAATTTTTTTTAAAACAGTAATCTGTATGGCAAAAAATTACAAGTTGTAAACTTTCATGGAAATGAAGAGGCATTTTATGTCAGGAAAGGAAGTTCATGGCCTAAATTAATATAATCATTTTTTCCTAGTAATAAAATTTGTTGATTTTTTTGAAATGTGAAAATTGGTTTTAGATTCCCTTGAGATCTAGAATACCACTTTAACCAAAACTTGATGATTATTTTTATTATTCATTGTAAAAACAAAGTGCTGCTCCAGTAGGTCTTTACAAAGCTGCTGAAAATTTTGTTTTCAGTCATTCACATTTTAAGAAATTGTGTGAAAATTTCTGATATTCATTTTGAGAGAAAATGACAAGATGGATAATTATTTTTATTTGGTTCATTTTAAAGAGGGTGAACTACGAGACTCTGAAAATTGAGTATTCTAATCAACTATACCGAATAGTGACATATGGAACATAATGTATGTATACTCCTTAAAGTTCAAGGCCTAGCATATGAAAATGTTCTCTGGAGCAATAAAGCAACCTGCATAGTTCATCACAAGACTAATTGTATGACAGACCTAGAGGCAACGGCACAGCTGTTAGCACACGTGGATCTGGAGGCTGTGAAAGAAGAAGAGGCCTTACACCTGCAAGAGCGCGGGGATGATTATAGGATTAGATGTGTTAAATAGCGATAGTGTGCACATCGTACTTCATCATTATAGAGTGAGCCAAATTATATATCTTTCTGCTACCACACGAAAGGGGTAACTTCAGAAAAAAAAAATGTAATTCAACGTCTTGAAACTTATCCAAAATATTCTCAAATGTGTCTGTAGCATAGACAATGACTTGATCCTCATTTAACAGCTATGTTTTTAGAGATTATTTAGTATAATTAGTGCTCAATAAAAATGACATATACTGGACTTTTAAAAGAACAGTAATACTATATTCCTGATATTGAATCCATATACTTAAAAAATTATTTTACCCAGTAATTTCAACTTTCTCCCTAAGTAAACATACAAAAGTTTAGTTAATAACTAATAAAATAGACTGGGTGAGACTAAATCTTCATTTTTCCCATGAATGTCTTCTATTGACGTTCTTGTTTTTTCCCTAAATGAAAATGATGATAGTCAAGGATAGTCAGAGAAAGGGGAGGAAGATAACAAAGAAACCAACCAATTAACAAAATGATGTTCAGTTCCTGAATAATCAGGAGTTGATTGTATAGATGTGTATAATGGCTTTCATTTGTGAGCATTTCAAGGGAGAAGGTTAATATTCTTTTACATAAAAGCATGACTTAGAGGCAAAAAATTAGGAAGTCAAATAGTACTGAAGGCTGGCAAGGATGCGAGACAACAGGAACTGTGGTTAGAAGTGGAAGCTAGCATAGAGAGCGGGGGCGGGGAGGTGAGACTCAGTGTATGATTAGCCTGCGGTGCGTCAGCCCCACTCCACAGAGAAACTCGTCAGCGACATATTAGAGAAGGCCTATGAGGGGAAAGGGAATAAGAGTAGGGAGGGAAGATGAAGGAGAAAATTTATTAAAAACAATCGAGAGGGCATGCACAGACCAATAAAAGCACGTCCTGCTCTAAAGAGGGAAGCTAACTTGATTCTATGTGCTACAGTTTCAAAATAAATAAATAACATAAAATAACTTAATCACAAAATACTTTTGATTGCAGCCTGAATGTGTCTCAAGGTTGTTGCTCAAATAAGCATCTTCAGATATTTTTTGCAAAGTTCGCAAAGCATTCTTTCTGTAAAAGCATGGACCATGATAGGTGGACATTTTGGCACTATTGGACTAACAACCTTGATGTTTTGATTGGTGTTTCCCTAGCAGCAGACTCTGAGAAATGGATCTGCGTACAGGTGGTTTATTTGGGAGAGGTTCTGCCAGCAGGGGAGTGAAGCAAAAGAAGGAAGCCACAGAAGATGTGTTGCCACTGTAGGCAGAGCTCTGTCTTGTTAGAACACTCTGGGAGGCAGTGTATAAACAAGTGGTTATCCCACTGGAGGGACAAGGATGCTGGTGCATTTATCCACCAGTTTCCATCCTTTATGTGGTGGGAGCTGCTTCCAGGGACACTAATTCTCTGGCAATTCCAGTTTTCCATGAGCCCAGCCATCTAACAGAAAGTTCCAGGTGCTGGCACCAACAGACTTTGGCTGCAGAGATTATGGGAGGGGCGTTGACACTGTTGACTATACCTGTGCAAATCACTTGACTTCTAAACTTCCTTTTCCACACCTGTAAAATGGGGATGCTAAAGTTGCTGTGAGAATTAAATGAGGTAAAATGGTAACGTGCTTGGCACTTAGTAAGCATTCAATAAATGGTAGCTTTGTTCTAAGAAGTCTCACAATCTTGCATCTTACATTTCAGAATTTATATGAAGAAAATAATGTATACAAATATTTAGCTATAATATTGTCTTTGTATAATTATTAATATATACAGAGATTTAGCTGTAACCTTTATATACAATGTTATAAAGGCTGTTTATAATGGTGAAAACTCCAGAAACAAAGTAAATGTACATAGCAAATTGATTAAATATTGTTGAGTACCCTGTAATACAATACAATACAGCCAATAAAAATGACACAAGTAAATATTTTATACCAATAAAAGTATTATTGATATTTTAAGCAAAAAATCAGGATATGAAACAATGTGCATTATATAGTACTTACCTATGTTTACACACATACATATACATACATATAAGACATACATATATATGAAAATACTAGAAACACCAAATTGTTTTCAGTGGTTATCTGTGGAAGCTGAAATAATGGATTACCTTAATTTTCTATTTTTTGGGAAGTGATGGATCTATATTGCCCAAATTTTTTATAGTTAATATATACTGATTTTGTAATAAGAAAAAAGTAACCTGTTATTTCTTTCTACTCCATTAAAACTTAAAAACTTTAATATTTTCAACAGATTTTATATAGACTATTTATAGTAAAAATCTTCAGCATAGGATTAATCATAGCAGTTTTTTAGCAGCTCATCTCAACCCAAAACATTAAAGTTATTAAATGTTTAACAAGTAATAAAGGACATTTAAAGATAATCCAGTAAAGTGAGAAGATAATCATATAAATTAAAAAGCAAAAACAATTAAATAGTGAGAAAAACATAGCCCTACAGTTTTTGGTATCCTAAGTAAGTCTGGCCAAAATCCATATGAACAAGAATGGTAATAACTATTTTGATAATGGGTATTATTCGTTTTAAAGTTTATTTTGGTGCACAGTGTTGAATATGAGGCCTGGGCAATTTCTTTACACTCAAGTAGATTCTTACTATGCTGCGAGACTGCATTGTCCATGGGAGAAATAGACAACTGGCATATACTTGTGCCACACTTGTAGTGGGGACCAAGAGACCAAGAGCTGAAGAGCAACAGGGAAGCTTTGTCTCATTTGGAGATTAAGGTGATGACATTTGAATTGAATTGTGCAAGATAAATGGTAGCTGTCTCCTCAGTGGGGAGGAAGCAACTTGAGTAAAGACCTGGGAGGGCAGAAAATACATTCCAGTCCCACTGGAAGGTGAGCATTGCGGGAGTTGGACTGTTGTGGGAGAGGCTGGAAAGACAGGGTGGTGAGATGAGATCTTCAAGGGCCTTGTTAAGAAGTAAAAGTCTCCAAGTAGGGCAGAAACTTGTTTGGAAGACAGCCTGGCAGTGTGTGTAGGACAAATTGAAGATAGAGAGACTGCAGGAGTGAAGACTGATTGTAGGGCTCTTCTGAAATATTTCAGGGAAGGAATGATGCGACCCTAAACTTAAGTGATGGTGATGTAGCTCATAATAGGCACATTTGAGAGGCATTTTACAATTTTATATTTTTTTCTGGCTGGGTAGATGAAAGCATAGAGACAAGGTGGAGCCAAAGATGAATCTGAAGTTTTTAGTTTAAGTAATCCAAAATATGACGGTCTATTAAATGAGATGAAGCCACAGAAGAAACAAATATGCAGAATTGTTAATAGAAATTATAGGACATCCATTGTCTTTGTCTTCCCAGAACGTTGCTCCATTCCCCTTGTCACCTTTCTGCTGGCTATTGTCTTGTCTATAACCTTGGGGTTACCAATATCACTACCACCACTACTTCTCACCCCAGAAAATCTCTAGGAGATGGTCCCTGAACAAACTAAGCCAATCAGATTGCTTACTTGATAATTTTGTTTTTTCAAATCAGAGCCAATCCTCTTTGGTAGGAAGGAGTTAGCTTGGGAGCTCCCAGAGCCAGGGAGGATGGCGGACTGAGAGAATAAAACTAACACACAGAGAAAGAAACCAAGCTGAGAAATGGAGAGAACAATTCTTAGTGGCATTTGAGTCCTTAGTTTCCCTTTTTGCCTAAATTAGGTTGGAGTGGTCTTTCTCCCATGAAATTGAATGAGCCCTAGATGACAGAATAGCATCATCATGAACAACAATAACAACTAATGTGTCTTCGTGTGCTGTGTGTCTAGAACTGTACCCAACCTTGTCGTTTACGGGCTTTATCTCATTTAACACTCACAAGAACCCTAAGAGGCAGATGTTATCGGTATTCTTCTGTTTACTCTTACTCCTATTTCACACATACAGAAGGCTGAGGCTTAGATTAAATAAGCTGCCTACAGTCACGAAGCTAGCAAATACAGAGCCCAGATTGGAGCCACACTCCCAACAGATAATGCTGTTGCAACTGGCAGGGTTGTCAGTCAGATGATTTTAGACTTATTTGTTGAGTCTCATCACAAATCTCCCATATAAATTTTTGATAACATTTTCATCTATTCTGCTTCGTGAACTACTGATCAGTATAAATAACATTTTGTTATTCTTGTCCAGTAGAAATTATTGTTGAATAACACTTGAAGCTTAAAAAAACACCCACATCACCTCTCTCCTGCTGGGCCAGTTCAGAATCAGCACAGAGTTTGGGGAAGAGGGTGAGAGGATGCAGGAAGTGGAAGCGGCATCAGGCTGGGAATGACCCACTGCTTTATAGCTTCTCCAGAGAAAGAGACATCAGGAATTCTCACCTCTCATTTGTGTCTCCCATCTGCCTCCTACCCTCCTTTGTCACAGATAATGGCATACCATGGATTCTTCATTGGTTATGACTTAACTGCTTAGCTGAATTTGCTGTGTTTTCTCTGGATGTTTTTCTGACAATGAAATATGTCACAGCACTAAGTTAATACGTCTGAGAGGACAAAGTAATAGAGTTCTTTTCCAAAAGCAGTGTGTTCAACACAGTATTCCTACAACCGCCAGTCTCTTCTTGCTCCTGATGCAAATTTGTTATCTACTGCCAACACTTAGTAAAGGCAAGGGAAAGAGCACAAAAGGTGCTGTTTGTTAGTTTTTTCAGCTGAAAAATCTAGTAGGACAGAATATTTATAATTTGGGAAAAAATGAAATAGAGGGAGGGAGATGGGGTCCTTCCAGTAGACTTCAATTCCATCTGTTATTGTCTCAATTATTATCACTGTGTGATATAGTGATTAAGCGCATGGCCTCTGCAGTCACATCGCCCGACTCCAAATCCTGATCCTGCCACTTCTAATCCTGTGACCTTGGGTGGGTTACTTCACCTCTCTGTGCCTCAGTTTCCTCACCTGCAGCATGAAGATTTCACTAGTACCCAACTCATAGGGTCGTTGTGAGGATTAAATGGGTTAATATATAGAAAGTACTTAGAACTATGTCTAGCATTCTCTACTCTTTCAATGAATGCTGGTGAATATTGCAGAATAGTAAAAGTATGATTTGCTGCCTTAGTGCAAGGATTATGCTATTCCTGCTGCCATCACTGACTTACCAGAGCACAGACAAATCTTGTAGCATTCTGCTTTGTAAAATGAAGATGATACTTATTAATATACCATGTTGATGAAAATTCCAGTGGAATAGTAAAGAGATAATGGTTTATTAGTTCTTATTATTGTACTGTAAATGATTTAACTATACATTTTTCCTAAATTTAATTAAACATATTCATTTTCCCTATGAGCTTATATTAGCTTACAGCAGTGATTATTTCTTATGTTCATTTTTTATGTTTATAATATCATAGATATGACAAAAATAAACATTTTCCTTTTAAAATATTATGTAAATAAACATTAATATTTGTCACAGGGTTGCAAAGCCAAAATTACTTTTTAATTGTCTATTGTAATAGATTATATGAGAATGGAAGTACTATCCAGGTTTTTATTATAATCCTCAAAATCAGTTTTGAAAGTACCAGAAAGACCACCAAATTAGGAGTCAGACATCCTGAGTTCTGGCTATGGTTTGGTCACCCAGCTCTTTGGCCTTGGTCACGTCATTAAACTTAGTTCAATTTCCTGAACAACATTGTTGCAGGGTGCCATGTTATAATGTTGGTCAACGATAAGACAGGTGGTGACAAAGGGAGCCAGAATTTGGACCCATCCTGCGTGGTGGCATTGTCAGGCTGCATCTTGGCTTTGAGTTGGGAGGGAGGGCCTGATAAGAGTGCTGTCTCTGAAATCAGACAGCTATGGTTCAAGTGCTTTCTTGATCACTTACCACTGTTTGATCCTTGCCCAGTGGCTTCCTCTCTATGTAACTCAGTTTTCTCACCTTTAAAAAGAGATAAGAATAATAATAATTAACGCCTACTCATGGGCATTGGGAAGATTAAATTAGTTAATACATGTAGTCTTAAGAACAACCTGTGACTTATTCATCCAGCAAATAGTTTTGGAGCACCAATGGCCAAGCCCTCTTCTAGACACTTGGAATATGTCACTAGCAAAACAAAGATCTTTATCCTCATGGAGCTTGCATTCCCATTGGAGAAAGACAGACAATGAAGATGAAAGGTAATAAACAAATGAGCTAGATAGTGTGTCAGACAATAATAAGCACTATAGAAAAAAGAAAAAAATACAACAAAGGAAAGATTGAGGAGTGCCAAAGCAAGCAGTGAGTAGGGGGAATTTTAAATAGGTGATCAGAGAAGGCCTATTGAGGTGACATTTGATGAAAAGCTGGAAGCAGATGAGAGTTAGCCATGTGGATACTTGAGGGAAGCACCTTCCAAGCAGAGGTAATGGTCAGTGCCAAAGCCCTGAGGCAGCAATATGCCTGGAGAGCTTGGGACCGGTGAAGCTGAGGAAGAGCAAAAGGGCAGCAGAGAAGTCAAAGAGTTAAGGGATGGGACCATGGAAGGACTTGTAGGCCATTATAAAGCCAGGTTTTTTCTCCTGAGTGAAAAGGGGGTCTCTGTGGGCAGAGGAATGGCATAGTAAATACTCAGTTTGTATGGACTATTATTAGCTATTATAATTAAGCCATGTGATGAAAAAATAGCAGCTTGTAATAGGCAACACTGTAACCAGGCAAACATGAGGTCAACATCAAGAACGTCAGTCGTTGGGCTGCAGTGGGTGAGAGGAGAATAGCTTCTGGGAGCTGGGAGCTGTGCCAGTAGGCAAAGCTGTGAGTGAAGGCCTAGCCCAGAACAGTCAGGCTCAGAGTGAACCAGCAGCAGGCATAGCACAGTGCGTAAGAACAAGGACTTCAACAAACCCAGTTCAAATCCTTCCTCCTTCTCCAACTCAGGGTTGTGTATACTACAGCGAGTTAGCCAACCTCTCTGCATTTCATTTTTCTCATTTGTACAATAGGAATATTAACATTGATCTCAAAGTGCTCTGTGAAGATTGAATTCACCACGAATATAAAACACTCTGCACAGGTAGTTTTTGCTCAATAAACAGTAGTGACTGCCATGGGCAAGTGACAGGCACCAAGCCACAGGGACTGGGGCTCAGGAGTGAGACTCCAGATGTAGGCATATTGATGGAAGTGAGGTAGATCTCCAGATTGCATAAGCAGGGACCTGACTAGGTACCAAGACAGAGATTCAAGCAAGAAGAACAGACTGGGACACATGTTGGGAACTTGGTCTCAAGAGACATGGCAAGGGCCCAGTCGCTTTAACAAAGGTTATGATCATAATTTGATCCATGGCACGCTGATGTGATGCCAAGCTTCTGCCTTAGACCAGGGACGGAGATGGTCCCTGGGACGGGGGCAGGTCGAAGTTGCTAAACGGAAGGACCCCAGGGAGGAGGATGGCAGGGCTCAGGAAGGAGAGCAACTAGCGAGTTATTACAGCAATGATCTCCACCTTTCCTTCTGGGCTACGTAATTCTCCATTTCTAAGTATTGGTAAATAATTTGAAAATGCCAAATATAATGGTAATTTTCTAGTTTACGCTATAAAATCTAAAGCTCACTAAAAGAATCCTGGCAGCAATTTGTTTTGCTCTTTTATTTTCAGCTCATATGTTATTTCAGAGCTGATCAAAGGCATTGGTTGCAAAGTATAAAATAAATCACACTTCTAAATAAACCACTAAAGAGTGTTAAATTGATTTAAGTGATTTTAGGAATATTAATATTTAAAACATCTCTGTCCCAAGCCTGTTTATGACTACCTATAGCAATAATGACTACCATTTCATTCTACCATTCTTCATCTTATAATATTACATAGTAAACTGTGTAAAAACATTATTTTTTAGCACTGGAATAGAGGTGTAGGATTTCAGCTGTTTATTTACGTTTAAATATCTTGAATTTTATTCAGCCAATAAAAGTAGACTCGATTAATGCATTTATTATACTCTTTGCCTAGGTCGAGGTGAATAGAGCACAGCGTTTGCTTTTTATTATTAAAGAAAACTTTGCCTTCCACTCACATTCTTTTGCAGTAAATTTGATTTTAAGCAGCACGGATTTCAGGATTAATCCCAGTCTTGAGAAATTTTCTAGCTCCATAATTTTGTGTCTTGGGCTTATCTGAAAATATTGTGCAAACTGCATCCGTGATTTTCGTAGATTTTCTTTTTAGGACATAGGAAAGAAAAGGTATCTGCAGTGTTATATGGAATATCCATGCATGTCCTTCACTTGGAATGTTTGGGCACCAAAAACGTCCCATGCACGCATTAGACTCTTAGCTCTTTAGCGTTAGAGTCACCTAGGCTGTGCAGTTTGACAGCCAGCTATACGAGTGAAGACACACTGGTAATAAAAGCAGCCACACGTCTGGATCACAGTGCACACATTCAAAGGCATTTCTGAACTGTTCACGCATTTGTACTTACCTGGGTCCTCAGCCTTGCCCAGGGCTTGCTCATCATTTTCTTCTCTGCCTCAGCCTGTCTTCATCTTTTTTTGTACTTCAGCAACCTCCCTTTTCCTTTCTAAGTCACTTGCATCTGCTTATGTGTCACTGTGGCCCTCCTGTGACATGGCTTGCTGAGGAATCCGTGTAGTCTTCCCTGCCTCTGTTCAGCACCGTCGCGTGCCTGTCACTGCTCAGCGCTCTGCGCCACACTGGCTTGTTTTGTCAATAACCATTTATTTGTTGCTGGAATAGTAGCAGCCATTACATCTGACCTCCCTGTTTCATCAATTATGGATAGATTATTGGATGTGAACATCTGCAAAAGCTTGCTGGTGAACTCACCTCCTGGCTGGGATTAGATAAAGTACTAAACTGTTGTTTATTGTCAGGCCAAAATTCTACTGGGAAGGCAGGGAATTCCAAGAGTAGCAGAGCCCCATCAGAAGTACCAAAAATCATTCCGTATTGCCACTGTTTCCCCTAAGATTCCAGTCATTTATTATTTACACTTATTACTAGTTGTTATAACCTACTTGATAAAAGCTCTTGGCAGGCATTGCATTTCCAGTCATTGTCGCATCTGTCAGAATGGAAATGACTCATAAATTGTTTTCTCGTCTCTTCTATCATGGTGAAAGGGTAATATATGAAGCTTCCTCTGTGTGCAGGCATTCAGAGGAAGACTTTCCTACCATGTTTTATTTT
Source organism: Equus przewalskii (assembly GCF_037783145.1). NCBI lineage: Eukaryota > Metazoa > Chordata > Mammalia > Perissodactyla > Equidae > Equus > Equus przewalskii. The sequence goes on from NC_091832.1 coordinate 86,007,245, forward strand.
AAAGGAACGTGTTCACACAGCCTGATATGAAAGTATTACATCAGGGATCGAAATTAGGGTTTACCGAGTTTACCGGAATAATGGTTTGTGGTAGAAAAGATATGAAATTGTCCAGAGAGAAGATGCTCAAATGTTTTTCAAGGCTTTCATGGATTTCAGAGAAGGGGAAGCAAAATGAAATCTGACTGAATCCTGCCTTAAATGAGGAAGAAATCTAGTAGGAGGGATTATGAATAGATGATAGCTTTACTGCCAAAGGAAAGACAAATCTCCTGGTGGTAATTGGTTCATGCAAAAATAGAGAAATGTTCACAGTATTAGTGAAACCACAGTATTTATTAAAACCATCTATGTAGTCATTCACTGACGTAGAGCACTCCTTGATCCTTCCCTGAGGAGCCAGAAACCATTTTGTTCAAAGCAGCCAAATGGAAGAAGGTTGATGAGCAGCCAGTTTGGGGGAAGCTGAGGAACGTGGTTTGTTACCGAGCTAGTGACTTTTCACTGCTTATCTCTGTCTTAACTTGTTACTTTTGAAGGTAGAAACTGTATTTATCTCTCATAATTCTAGATTCAAAGAAAAAGAAGAAATGATTTATATTCCCTCCAGAGATAGGCAGAATTATTTCTCATGATACCATGACTAATCTAATGTAATTTCAGCCTTGGATCTTCCTGTCCTCACAGAGCAGAATGACCACGTGGGCTTGTAATGGGGGAGACTTACTTATCTGAGAATAGGACTGGATAAAACAAGCACACATATAGAGAGGGGGTTCTTATGTCATTTTGAAATGTCATTTAAGTCCTCTTTTGGGAACCTGACTTGTTTGCTGATAACTTGAATTCTCCTGGACTGGCTGTTAACTGAAAATTTTCACGTACTTTCCATTTACCATTGTTATAAAGTGCCATATATTTCCCTTTATTGGGTGAGATATAATGTGAAACATTAATATAATATATAAGCTATAATATATACAATATACTTCAATATTATATAATAATTTATATAAAAGCTTATTTTTCTTTAAGGCTATTAGTTATATATAACATTATTATAATAAATAATTATGATATATTATTATTAATTATTATAATATCTGATAATTATATCATACAACAACTAATTATATCTACATTAATGTTTCTGCAAGTACTTCACTACCAGTACCTTCCAAGAGCTCTACCATATTCATTCAACAATATTCAATATTAACATACATCTAGGAGCTAGGGGCACAATGGAGAACAAAACAGATAGGTTTCTGTACTCCTGCCACTTGTGAGCTAATTAGAGAGGGACAAATATTACCAAATAGATACATATGACACAGTGGTAAGTGCTAGACTAGCACAAAGAAGTGGTGTGTGTCTGTGCACAAGCACTGGAAGAGTCAGGCATGAAATCAGAAAGAGCATTGCAGGTAGAGGGACATGGAGGTGGAGAGAACTGAGCTTATTCCTGATAGTGAAAGGTTTGTGTGGCTGAAGCGAGGTTCCCCAGCATCCTGCACATTCCAGCAGGACATGAATGTTGACATTTCTGCACTGGCAAAGTGAGTGACAATGCATGTTTGGTCAAATTCAATTGGACTGGCACTTCATTTGATTCTGTTTGCCACCACCATCTTTAGACCATAATTCACAGAGAACTGAAATCACTGGTAATGTCACCATAGGTACAATGGAATCATTTGTCACACTGACTCTTCATCTTCATGTAAATGTAACCAAGTGGAGTTTGAGAATTTCTTAGTTTAAAAAAATACGCAAACTTTTTTCTCCCTCACATCTTTTCTGACAATGAAATCTCCAATCATTTTCTATAACCTGTGTCTACTGGCCTATTGCCACAGAAAGAATCAACCTGTATTGTTTTTCACTGATAAACATGGAGGGAGAAAAGGCTTGAAGTGATTTACTTGGCAGTTTAGCTCTCGAGAACCCTTTTCTTTCTTGGTACTTCTCTGGTTTATTCTTTGGATATGAGAAAGACATTCGTATTACCTCAGGTAAGGGAATTGGTTGTAAAGATTCCTGTGGCAATGAGAGAGAGCGATCACATGCCCTGAATACTCAGGATCAGTGGACAGTTGGGCCTCCTAGATTGAAAGTTTCTAGGGAACTGGAAGAGCCAAGGAAGACAAGAGGCTGCGTTTTCTTACTATCCCCACAGCAGCAGCAGCCAGTCTGACTCGCTCTGTTGACATGATTCCATCATTCTCTTGGTTTCATTTATCTTTGAGCACCTTCTCGCTTCTGCCTTGACCAACTGCTCAATGGGTCTGAATTTCCTAAGAAAGCATGATTGAACTAACTAATCACTATGATCTTCCACTGAATAGAAATTTTTATGTCAGCCCACTTCCGATTACTGGACTGCCTTTGGTCAAGGGCCTTCTAGCAAAATATAAAACAAAGCCAACAATGGAGATTAAGGGCAGGGAAATTTTCTTTTCAAGGAACTGTAAATAAAACTCACACTATGGGGGACTGGCTCCGTGGATGAGTGGTTAAGTTTGCATGCTCTGCTTTGGCAGCCCAGGGTTTGCCAGTTCGGATCTTGGGCATAGACCTAGCACCACTTATTTAAACCATGCTAATGCAGCATCCCACATAAAAGAACCAGAAGGACATACAACTAGGATATACAACTATGTACTGGGGGGCTTTGGGGAGAAAAAAAAAAAGAGGAAGATTGTCAACAGATGTTAGCTCAGGGCCAATCTTCCTCACCAAAACAAAAGCATACCTGAAAAAAAAATGCACACTATGATTGGGCTGTACTGGGTCAGTATTTCCAAGCTTTCTGATTTACAGTATAGAAAATAACAATAATTAGAATAAAAATTCTTCATGAATATGTCTCTCATTAGTATAGTACAGAACTATAATACTACAATGAGCAATTTAGGAAATGGCAGTTTTTAGCAATATGTTCCAATTTACTATTGAGGAAACATTTTTAACTATAAAATATAAAAGAATTCTATCTCCTTATTTTGGGGTTTGAGAGTCATCTGTATATTGGATGTGTAGAGAGAGAGTTTTAGGTGAAAGAAGATTCTTGGAAATATTTTGAGATATATTTCTATCCTTACAGCTTTTGAAAATACATGTAAACTCCCAGAATGTGAGAGATTAACTAGCAGTTCTAGCTCAGCTTATGAAACTTAAGGATAACCTTGAATTTTCATCAAATTCTTAAAAATTTCAGACTATAAAAGAAAATTTTGAAAGCACTGATCATTGTACTTGTAACAACTGCTATTTAATATGAATCAAAAGCGTTGTAGGTTCAGCTCTCCTTGCTGTCACCTATCTGATGTAGGGACATTTTAAAGAGCAGTTCATTAAGAGAATGCCAGATTTTTCAAATGAAGGGGAAGTATGAAAAATAAAATTTCAATTGAATGAAATAACTTGTCATTTGGGGTTTTTTTTTTAAAGCTTAAAAAAACAAATGAATTTATGAGATTTTAAAACCAAGGATAAATTATTGATAACAATTAGGGCATATCTTAAATTGCTAAATATATCAATGTAGACTCCTAAAATCCAAATCATACTTTTGAAAGGGAGAATTCTAGATCATTTGGTCCCACCCCATTATCTTCCAGACTTGGAAACTGAAGTTCAGGGTAACCAAGTGACCTGTCGGAGGCCACACCCTGAGCTCATGGCGGAAGGGAAACTGGATCTCGTGTCTTGACACTCGGCCCTTTCTGCCCTAGGCCATACAGCCTTCACGTTATGTGCTGGGTGATGTAAACATTCAGTGTGTGACAGATAGTCCAAATGATGAGTAATGCATTTCAGGGAGAAAGAGTACATGCTCCAAATGGTCAATATAAATAGTAAAGCTAGACTCTCCTAACAAGAATATAGTTTCAGCAGAATGCAAAGTATTTAACTACTTTTGTATATTATTGTTTACAGAGCTGCACATTTGATTATCCTCAGTGTTCATTCAATATAACAAAGTTGTAAAACAGAATTACCGTATTTATTGCATGTCAGATACTATGCCTTTGCCAAACATGTATAAGGGCCTTTAGGTCACGTGAGACCAGTTCTGTTTACCCCATTTTAATCATCTTCTACCACTGCCTCTTGCTGGCTCCAGTAAATGCTCTGAATATTGTTGCTGCCCAGTCTGGTTCTCAGCCTGTTACTGCAGTGCTTGTCAGAAATCATTAGCCACTGATTTCTTTGACTAATGTTGCAGTTGATTGTCTGAATCATGTTCAGACACTGTAAATGAGGCAGAAACATCCTTTCTGCTCACCAACTGTGAAATGACTAAAGGAGGTTAGATTGCCAGAAATCAGAATAAATGTATTTCCAATAAGATTTGACAATGATTTCAAGCTGAAGATGGCAAACTTGAAATTTTATTTCTGTATTTCTTATTGCACAAGAATAAATCTGTATCACTGTCTTTTTCTCCTCAAAGTAATGCACCGTATTAAGCACAGTGCTGAACTTTTGTTATGAAATGGCACAGTTTGGGGTTTGTGTAGGAGATGTATAACAAAATGTTAGCTGTGCTGCTTTTTTATGATGGGTAAGGAAGAAAAAAGGTAAAAAAATGTACCCTAAGCAGTGGACTCAGAACTTCTTATTTACAGACAAACCAGATGGATGCCTCTTTATGATTTTACAGACATTTTTGGTCCAACTCAGTTTACTTAAACTCTTCTAGAATTCAGACTTGTGGGTGAAACTAGAAATAAGGCATTCAACTGTGACTAAACTTTTGGGGTTTCATTCTCACTTATTTCACAGATCCTGGAAGACTATAAATTTGGGGACCTTGAGAAGGGAAAACAGCTCTTTAAATATTGAAAAGACTCCCATGGAAGAGGGATGGACTTATCTTGTGTTGTCTCACAAAACGCAACCTTGGCTGGCAGGTGGAAGTTACAGATTTTGCTTCAACTTAAGCGATAGTTTTCTCACATAACTCTGCAATGATTGAGTGGCTAGCCTCACAAGGGAATAGTTTCCAATCATGAAAATTGTTCAAAAAAAGGCTAGATCAGGATTTCTCAACAGCGACACTATTCACACTTGGGGCTGGATAATCTTTTGTTATGGGGGCGATCATGCGCTTTGTAGGGTATTTAGCAGCATCTCTGGTTTCTACTCACTAGATCCCAGTAGCACCCCTCCCGCTTTTGGCAACCTAAAATTCCTCAAGACATTGCTGAGTATATCCTAGGGGGCAAGATCACCCCCATTTGAGAACGACTTTAGATAAGTAAGATAAGTACTTAAGGAAATTAAGCAGTTGCTTCATTCAAATCTTTAGCAGGTACTATTAAATACCTCATCCTATTGGAAAGTTATAACATCCCTTCAAGGTAGACTTTATTTATTTCCATTTTCCTCTCAAGGAAATAGGCTCAGAGAGATTGTCACCTGACACATGTCACTCAGCTCAGTAGTACACCTGCATTACTCAAAAGCTTATGATATTTAGAAGAATTTTGAACACCCAGGGGGAGATTTGATTAATTATTCCATAAGGTCCCTCCAAAGCCTGATCTATGCCCTCAGAGTAGGTGTTCCTACTGATTTCAAATATTGAATTAACTAAGAGAGCAGTAAGGGGGAGGGTGGTAAGTGGAGAAAGGAATGTATGTAGGACAAAATACCAAGAATATGGAGTAAAAGTAGGATTAGAGGTCATTGAAATTTTTGCAAAATTACAAATTTTCCGTTTCAAATGGGCTAGATGCCAGAACTTATTTTATATAGTGGTTTCTATGGGTTATTTTCCTACAAAAGTAATGATAGTTAGGGTCACCAGCCAGAGCGTGGCGGCCCATTTAATCCTCGTGTCACTGATCTGTGTTAGTATGAGTTGTGCATACTCAGTGCTATGCCAGAAGGAGAAAGAAAATATGTCCTCTCCTTTCCCTAGTCACGGGAACAGCTCTGCATAACATTTTGAAAACTTGGAATAATGGGACACAAGCCAGCCAGCTGCACCGTCTTGAATGTGGCATATTTTAACCAAACAATGTTGAGCTGCCTCGAAGGTAGAAAAACAAAATCATGAATAAAAAAAGCCCTTCAAAAGATTACTTTTACATGCACATAGAATAAAGGATGAAAGTGAATGACTCATCTTACCTTCAAAATAATCTAATTCTTTCTTTGTAATAAAAAAGATAAATTGCAGCTTGAAAGTCTGTCACTTAATACCCATCACTTAAAACAGTCATTGCTTGGTCCGTGTTTCTGGACAAAACATTCTTTGCAACAACCTTAAAGCAAACTTTTCTGTTGGAGAATGTCACTTTTTTTTTTTTTTGAGCAAGATTAGCCCTGAGCTAACTACTGCCAATCCTCCTCTTTTTGCTGAGGAAGGCTGGCTCTGAGCTAACATCTGTGCCCATCTTCCTCTACTTTATATGTGGGACTCCTACCCCAGCTTGGCTTGCCAAGCAGTGCCGTGTCCACACCTGGGATCCGAACCAGCGAACTCCTGGCCGCTGAGAAGCGGAATGTGCGCACTTAACTGCTGCGCCACCGGGCTGGCCCCTGGACATTGTCACTTCTATGCATTCTGGTAAACCTTTTTTTCTCATTGTATTACTCATTTCCATCTCCAAATCTTTGCTCAAGCTGCCCTCCTCCTAGTTACCCAATCCTGTCATTCCTTTAAAATGCAGATGGAGTTTCTCTTCCTATGGGAAGCCTTTCCAGTTGTGTTTTGTTCGTTATTCTTCCAATCATCTAAAATTCACTCGTTTATTTATTTAACTACAAATTTTCTCCCCATCACCTAAATACAACATACACTGGTGAGGGCAGGGATTTTGCATTGTTCACTGCTGTAGTCTTAGCACCTAGAACAAGCCTTGGCCCATAGTAGACGCTCAGTATTTGTTTAGTGAATTAATAATGTCTTTGGGCTAAATTTTTAGCCCTTTACACAGACTTACAGTACTATATAATTTCAAAGCCTGTAAGTCTTATTGCTTTAGATAGTAAAGTCTTTAAGAGAAGGAATAGATCTATAAATATATATATATATGTTATATATATATTTAATGTACCTATATAAATATATATATATATATAATTTTATCTTGCAGTCATATCTAATGATCTAATGGAATGTACTGGAAGAGTTCTTTGCATAATACATTGGTTCTGAAGGGTGAACATTGTGAAGAAAGTGATGATGAGAGGGACTGAAAATAGCAAATAGTTACCTCTTCAGGTATCAGTGACTCAAATGCCTGATTCCCACATCTGCTGCCGCCCGTTCCCCTCTTCCCTTTTTTCATCTCTTCCATGCTACTGTGATGAGGAACATGTGGAAAAGCATGTGGAGCATCTAGAAAACCTGAAGGTACAAAAGTAGACTTAAAAAACAATGCGGCCGGCCCCGTGGCTGAGTGGTTAAGTTCGCGCGCTCCGCTGCGGCAGCTCAGGATTTCACTGGTTCGGATCCTGGGCGTGGACATGGCACCACTCACCAGGCCATGCTGAGGCAGCGTCCCACATGCCACAACTACAAGGACCCACAACTAAAATATACAACTATGTACTGGGGGGATATGGGGAGAAAAAGCAGAAAGAAAAAAAACAAACAAACAAGAGGTTATAAATATTGGTACCTAGTTAAGGGATCATAGCACGGGCTTAGATTTCAAGAGGCTGGCCTTTTTTTTATAAACTTTGCCCCAAATTATCCTGCCACACACTTTCTGAATTGTTTCATTTCACTCTGTTAGACTGCATAAAACTCCACCCAGAAGAAATGACTTGGGACTAGCAAGCACCCTCCTTTTAAAACTGCAACTTCTGGCAGAGTTAACGATCTTTCAGTCATTCATACCTAAGTATGAATTAGTTTAATCAACTACGTTCTTCTGTCAGTAAGATGAGGAAATTCCCTAGGGGAAATACAAACACACAGGTGGGGGAGGTGTATCGAAAGGGAAGAAGGCAGATGGCAAGTTATTTCAGAACTTTTCCCAAAGCAGACCTTTCTTTCACCAAAGGAAAAGAGAAAAAGAAAATTTTTTCCCTCTCTCTTTCTTCTTTCTCTTCTAAGCAGCAAATATATTAAAAATAGACTGGGAAAGAGTAGCTCAAGGGATCATTGCAGTGATAGAACATCTCTATATCTTGACTGTGGGGTGGTTACATGAATATATACATGTGGTAAAATAGCATAAAATTAAGATCTGCACATGCGCACGTGCGCGCGCGTGCGCGCGCACACACACACACACACACAAGTGCATGTAAAACTGGTGGAATCTGAATAAAGTGGCTGCATTGTATCAACACTAATTCCCTGGTTGTGATATTGTACTATAGTTACGCAAGATGTTACCATTGGGGAAAGCTGGGTGAAGGGTATATAAGAGTACTCTGTATTATTTCTACAATTGTAGGTGAATCTACAATTATCTTAAAATAAAGAGATTTTAAAACAAATGAACTGGGACAGTGTTTTCTGATAATGGCTGGCTGGGCAGCAGGATGAGGAGACCAGAGTGGTAGTCATCATAAGGGTTTAAAGTAAATTTCAGTTGTGAAAGCAAATATAAAGGCCATGAGTGCTGGAATTTTTCCTGTTTTAGTCTTGTCTAAAATAAAGGGACTGTAAGAGAGGAATTGCAGTGGATAAGGAAAGGGAAAATAGAGGAAGACAGGAAGAGAGGGTCCACATCAAATAGTTCATTTTCTTTTGTTCCAACGCTCCCTCATAACTGGAGATACTAAACATGTAAGGAAAGAAAACAATTGCATGTTTGAAATTATTAGAAATAAGAATGCCTTCTTATTAGGCACCTCCCTTAAAGGTGCCAAAGCTCAGGCATAGAATTTATTCTTAACATCTTCTGGGAGGACAAGGCTAATTGTCTATTCTCGTTATCAATCTCTCTCTCTCTCTGTCTCTGTCTCTCTCTCTCTCTATATACATATATTTACACATATATATTTCATATATGTATGAATATATAAACGTGTTTCACTCACTTTGTTGACAGGTAACAATTTTGACTTAAATGCAACGCTCCCTTGAAGACTATTGCAGCAAAAGAAATTAATGATCCTTAAAATTTGATTTTACAGCAAACAATTCTTCAAAAAATTTGTAGTGTATTGCAAGCATTATTCTTTTGCACATTCTCATTTTTTATGCTAAGCATTCTACAAGTTTGTTTTTTAAGTTGACCAATAGAAATTATCTCATTTTAAGAAATTGGATTTTATTTGAAAACATCTTTCCCAGTAAATCAGTTTCTTTTTAGTGGGAAGATAAAGTCCATTGGCTTTAAAACTTCTAGCGAAATAGTTTTCAAAGGTTCATCTCTGTTATTCACTGAAATTATTGGAGCAATTTGATCAAGTGGCCATGTAGCATGTAATTTTTATTAGGTATGTGAACTGCCTTTTCCAACTTTGGTAACCTTGTTATCATGCACAGTTTTGTGTTCACTGAAATTTACCTAGAAGCATTCTCAATCAGAATTTTCCTCTGGCTTGAAAAGTTTGATTAGGTTCACTGCCCATAAAATTTAGAGATATATAATAAATTTTCAATTCATCAAAATATTTTGCACCTGAGATTCTTCATTCTCACCTCTTATCTTCGGTTTGTGATGACAGAATTTAATCTTCCAGACCCTGGATCTGTTTTAAACATACTGTATGCCACAGGGATATTCCGTGAAGTACAGTGGATCTCACAGACTGCCACACTGCGTTTTCTCACTTGAAGTATTCTTTGTGAAAAAGGTTCCACTCTTTCTCTAAGAATTCAGTTTGATCAATATTTATTAATTTCCAAATTTTACCTTGCTTACTTTAAAAAGCAGGTAAGATAGCTTACTATAAGATTAATGTAAAACATCTTTACTTTCTACAGAATTTGCAATCTCGTGTTATTTTTCCACTTACTCTTATGAGCTTTTTTCTTTTTGTTTTAATGATGTCCTTCCTAGTCCACTTAGGCTGAACTACATGATTCACCAATCTGCTGAGTTTTACCTTGTATTCTTATGATTCTCCTGTCTGAATTTACTCTTTCCCAGTAGAGCTCGCATTCCTGAGGGACAGAGGCCTTGTCTTTGGTTTAGAGGAGCTCTTCTATAGCACTTTCAAGGTCCTATGGATTTCCTGTAATTGGTTATTTCCCTATTGGGCCAATAATGATCTATATTCTTCCTACTGCCTATATGTTTCCTGCTTTTAGGTAAAGTGTTTAAGCTGATACATGAATTCTCTCAAGCAACAAATAAAATGTGTTGTCTTTACTTTGAAGAGGGAAACTCCCACCAGCAGTTGTTCACTGATGACTAGTTAAGAGATTCCCAAAGAATTCTTGTCCTAAATTTTACATAGCACTCTATATTATCTCATAGTAGCCTCACAACAACCCTCAGATGTAGGTTTTCTTTTTTACTTCTAAGGAAAGCTTCTCAGGGAGCTTTCCTAGACCACATGTGTTGGGTGTGGAAGAATTAGGACTTGAACCCAAGTCTTCTTACTCTAAGGTGAGCATTCATTCCAGTAGACCACATCTGGCTCCATGAGGCAGCTCCTATGGAATCAAGTCTGAGGCCAAAACCAAAAGCCCAGACTGAGCTGGGTTTTGCCCCTGCTGCTCCCTGGAAGTACTACATACTCGTGTGGGATAGGAGCTGTCAACACTGAAATATTTACCTGTAATTTCTTTGGCACCTACCCTCCTATCCGTGGACTACAGAGTCACATCCCTAAGATAATACTGGATGCCTCTGGATATTATTGTACTGCTTCAGGGCTCATGGTGGCCAGGGACAAGGGAGAGAGGTGCAGTATAAGCACAGTTTAAGCTCTGGAGAAGTCTGTCTTCAGTCATTGCTCATTCACACAGTTGCACCAGTCCAAACTCTTTTCCACTGAACTGTAAATGCCTTGTGGGCGGCAAGCATGTTTCTTCCCATTTAAGACTTCATAAAAATAATCAGCCTAAAATAATCCTCATGTTAAAGAGACATATTTTGGGGTGGCAAATTTTTAACAACCTCGTGTTAAAGAGATATTTTGGGGTGTCTTCTTCAGTACACTCTATGATGTTTGCACAACAGCATAATTGCCTAACGACACATTTCTCAGAATGTATCCCTGTCATTAAGTGTTGTGTGACCGTGTTTTGATATTTGGATTCAATAAGGTCTCTTATAAATTCTCAAACTTTAGGGGTTCTGCCCCTTAACTCAGAAAGGTTTTTGTGAAGTCATGTCAGACTTAATCTAAGTGTTATTAGCTATCCAAGACAGAGTGAAAAGAATATTCTCAGGTTTATACAAGGTTTATTAAGAGGCTTAAAAGTAAGAATCAAAATTTTGAACTTTGCAGGTTTAAGAAGAATTAAAACACTGAATCAATATGTATCAGGAGGTTTTAATATCAATATTGTGTCAAGCAGTCATTTGTAAACCACAAATAAAACAAATTTTATGAGGTATCACAATGGCCTCATTGAAATTATTTCTCAAATATTAACTTTAAGAAAGTAAAGTCAAATATCAACACTGCCTCTAGTCCTTAAATCTGCCTTCTAAGCTGCCTCATGCAGGCAGTAGCACATAGCGTGTATATATGTCCCCTCACACGCTGTCAAATGACTTTCACTAATTCTTTCCTAGAAAATGTGCAAAAAGGATTTCCATAGAGGCCATTGGAGATTTCCTGTGTCCTCATGTGTATAATAGGTTGGGTCAAGTAACAATGAAGGAAGAAAAAAGAATGGGGATTTTGTTTCACATATTTTCCTCCTTCTGGCCATTGAAAGGGAAAAAGAATAAAAAGGAAAATTATACCATACAGATGATGTCAGTGTTAAATTAAATTAAGATCATATGTTTGGCTGTGGCAGCTGTAATCTTTAGATTATTGAAGAGATTGTTGCTAATAAACTACATTTGCAAGAAATATTTTTAGTGTATACTGAATACGTGTACAAACTATGAGATATGCATCTAATAAAATGATAGATTTAGAAGTTGCCCAGCATCTAAATTCATGCTTTACAAACAGCTATTTATAGAAAGAAAAGTGATATTTAAGCTGCCATTGTAGAATAGTATAACCTGCCTTATATTACCTTAGATAATAGTACCATATTTTAAAATAATGTTGTAAACCATTCAATTATTCATTCACACCTAAGTTATATAAATTGGAAGATTTGGGATTGTGCAGGAAAAGAATTAGTTTTACAAAAGTAAGACCTCACTGTCATGGCTTAAAGAGATGGCTATGAAACAAGTTATACTGTAGATAAAAATAAACCAAACCAATATGAAGTTTTAATAAACAAAAAATATTTTATGGAGACATTAAAAACAACTATTCATTTTAATCTTTTCTGGTATGAAATGAAACGTCAGTGAATCTGGTCGTGCTCTTTGTTTAATATGTATTTCTCCTTCTGATAGGTCCTTAACACTTACAGTAAAATCTCTACAGAGCTGGATGATGATCTCAGCCTGGGGAGAGCATATGAGGCCATCGCCAAGGTCCTGCAGAGGTACGTTAGCACAGCCTTGTCTTGCTGTCACTGTGAATTCACTCAGCTGTGAAAGACTTAAATTGTTTGAGGTCTGTCGCTTTCCATTACTGCCTGCTTAAATTTTAAGCAGTGCCCTTCTTAAGTGACCCTTTCATCGTAAGTTATTTTAAACCAATGTGGTATTTTAAGAGATGCACCTAAACTCTTCTTTGTCTATTCCTCCTCTGTATTGTTTTATTTTTGATTTTCTGTAAGTTTAGTGATGACCTTGAATGAAAGGGAAAAATCAGGTCACATCTCACAGGTTACAAAATCAGAGAGCACAGAAATATATAGTACGCTTCAGTAACCATGGCTCACCATAACCTTTCCAGATCTCTTCTTTGAGGAAAGTTTCCATTTATGCTTCAGTCATACTTCTTCCATTAAGACATCTCTCCTTTGAGCATATCTGGATAAACAATTGGGTGGAAAAACAATATTCCCAATATTTCGTTTAAAATTGAAAACGTAACAAAAGTATACATGAACAACTTCTGATGCAATTTTTTCCACAGAAAAGATGTGGTTTGCCCCTCACTCATCGTATTGTGATCATTGTGCACTCCATTTAATTGTTGCGTTATATAGTAGCATTATGATTTACGTGAAGATAAAATAAGAATAAGAAAAGTTATCAAAGTTAAGGCCTTGGTTTTTGATATATCCTATATCTAAGATATAGCTTTTTAATAGTGGTATATTAGTAATAATAATAACAATCATATAGACTGTGTCAAGTTCTAATTTCTTCTCATTTGTATTTCAGTTGTAAACACATACAGGGTGGTGTTTTAAAAGGTAAAATTGTTATTTGAAAGACGTTTAAAACATTAAATGCCTAGTGAACTGAAAGTGGATCCTCATTATATAATTACCATTGCCAATATAATAATTAACTATTAAATAAATAATTAATTAAATATTAAAATACCGATACCAATGAAATTAAAGGTACCCTACAAAATACCAAATAAAATGCAAAGCAGTCATCACTGGATAAATGGTTAGGGACGCAGACATATTTATATGGAGAATATGGACGTTTGCTCAAGGAAGGAAGGGCCAGCCGTGGGTAAAGCAAGCAACTTGTGAGTGCTGTGGTCCCTTCAAATAAAGGTTGGTAACTAGCCCATGGAAGATCAATCTGGCTATTCCTTAAACTTTTACTTTCCAAACAACACCTGGAAAGAAGCAGATATTTGAACCCAAAGAAGAGATTCATAATTATTCAATTTTATGTCTGTTTGGAACACACCAACTCTGCCCTTTTGTCGAGTTCATTTTGATTATTAAATCACTTCACTCCGCTGCTAACACTGCCCAGCATCAGTAGAAAATGGTTGGATTATTTGTCTTGCCTTGTGGTAGCAGACCTGGATGAAGCCTGCAGAGTTAGATAAATTCCTCCCTTAACATGTTTATAAAATACTTTTTACAAAATGACATTGTGTCCCAACATAACTAAAGAGATAAAACTCCAGGGAAAAATATTTTCTTTTATAAACATATACTGAGTACTTACTATGTCATAGGACAAGACAAGTGTTGGAATGCCCCTTTGGCTACTGATAGTCTTTATAATTATTTTTGAAACTTCTGGAGACATGAGATTATCTTAAAATAATTCTCACTTATTCAACTAGTGTCTCATCTGGAATATTTTAGTCTCCACTCCAGGATTTGAATTCCTGGTCTATACAGTAAAAGCTAACTGTCTGTTGAACAGCTTTCTGATGAATATTGGCAACAACATCATCAGACAATCTAATGTTTTAATATGCTTAAGTATTATTTGGGGTTTAGATGTAGAAGAGGATACAGCTATATTTGATATCTCATGAAGTAGGTGGGTTTTTGGTAGGAATGGGGACAATTCTATTCCAACACTCTCAACAGTCCAGCAACCTGCCTTGGGGCAAACAGATAATGGGCAAGAAGATTTATCCCCATCTCACTTTTACACCAAATGAAATGAATTCCACTTGGAAGAATTCCCATCTACTAAAGTACTAATGAAGCCATCAATGAATGATTTGTGTGGTAGACATGGGTTCTTAATTTTATAATATTAGGCAATGACAAAAGAGTACAAGAGACTCTTCTTCGAAGGTCATAGGGAAAAAGTGTCCCAAGGCCACAGCAAGATTTCCAATCTAAAGCTGCCATTTTGCAGCATTGTTGGTGGTTATGGAGGCATTTAAGCCTTGGTACATTCTTTTACCATTTTGGGCGAAATAACTCATGAGAGAGACTAAGGTTTCAAAAACAAAAATTTTATACAGGTAGACAACAGCACCCTATATATCTGAGAAGCCGTATTAAATGAAGTCCATTAGTTACTAGAAATGCTTTGATATAAGTTTTGTGGTCATTTTTAGAAAATTTTGCTTCAAGGGCTTGGTGCTCTCTGATACATACATGCATGCATACATGCAAACACACGTATATCTCTTTCATAGTCCCAAACTATCCTCAGATTAGCAGCAACATGCAAGAAATGGCACACAACCAAAATAGACAAAATTATGGTGGTGGAGGCTGAGAAATAAATCAAGCTGCATATGAAGCTTAGCATCACCTCCAAATCTCTTTTTCCTAACCTGTGCAATTGCAAAAGTTTTGCTAACAGTAGCCCTATCTCTGTAAACAGAGATTTTATAAACAAACATTTTCCTTGCTAGGGATAAAAGCAATCCTAGCCCTTGAAAGGAAAAGGAAGAGAATAGCCATGTCTAGGATAAGCGTGTATCTAAGCCCATCAGCTGAGTACGCATGAAAGGTGACTAAGCTCTAAGGCTGGAAACTTCTAAAATGGTTACAAGAATTTATACTGAGCCTTCAACTGAAAAACATGCCACATTCCCTCAAGAGCAGGGACTTGAAAGTACAGAGTTGCCCATTTGGTGATGCTAGACCCAGCCCTGGCATTAGAGTTACCGATGAAGGCTTTAATAGAGAACAGAGTTTGTTATTTTTGCTATTGGTCTGAATATTGTTAATTGCACAATGGTTTAAGCAGTGTAACAGAATAAGCATTTGCACTGTCTTTTTTTCCCTACTCAGAATACTAGTGAAAGAAAGAAGAGTTGATATTCTAAAATGATAACAATTGTCTATGACACAGCTATAGAATTACGGTATAAAAGAAAGAGAGTGAGTTGAGAAATTACCAAGTAAATATTATTATTACATAAGCAGACAATTTGAGTAAATACATAGGGAAAAAATCCTCACTTTGCCTCATGGCATTTTTTTTGGCCTCATTTACTGAAATTAGTCATTTACTAAAATGCCACAACTCTCCAAATAATGACTGTTAAAAAGAATCTAGGGGAAAAAAACCCCACAAAAATGAGAGTTCTTCAAGACCCATTTGTTACAACCAGCCAGTCTCTGGTTTATTCCATGCCAATTGTAAATTTTCTTGCAAACTCGGTTTAAATTATTTCCTGTAAAACTTTCCACAGTGGAGATCTTTAAATCAATCTGTACAAAGTTTCAAGTGTGAAAATTACCTTTCTGTTAAAGCTGAAAATTAATTTCTTCTTGCTTGAGAGGAATGACATGCCCTGGTAATTTTCATATATTCTTTAAAATGGAACGTCCAGGCTTTGATGCGAAATTTCCTAAAAATGACCCTCCAAAATACATCAAAACATTTCTATTAATTCATGAAATTAAGAATAGCTTTTTACATTTTCTCCTGTCACTGATTCCATTTGCCTTATTACTTTCATCTGTAGCCCACAAACTTGGTGGCACAATCAACAAACCCCTTAGTGGCTGTTTCATCTCTGCTCTATTTGATTTCTTCTCTCTGAGTAAATGATTAAGTTTTCATGCATTGGTTCAACCAAAATCTATGTTCACTCAACCACATCCTTTATTGATTACTTCTACTGCAAACAGTAGGCCAAGTGTGATATACATAATTGGACAGTTGTCAGGGGATGTGGGTGTTAACAGTCCTGTTTTCCCAGTTGGAAACTGGAATCACCTTGATACACAAATATTCTGCACTGTTTCATTCTCATTCTTTGGACCGAGGAGTCCTGTTCCTCAGAATATATGTTTTTAACTCTCTAAGGTCTGGTTGAATGAATTTAATGATTATACCATATAATATGCTGTCCAAGTTGCACCTGTGCACTGCATATAGAAAACTGGAATTAATATTTGTCTAACATTTTAACCTTGTCCTTTAACTTACACAAATAACGTGTAGCTTTCCTGTAAGAAAATATTTGATTTTTTTCCCTTCCAAAGAAAGACTGGCTTCTAAATCTATTGCTAACTTTTGCATTTGGAAATCGTTTAAACAATATAGAATGTTTATATTTCAGATGGTATATTAACAACTTTGCTGGCTATAAAACTGTGCATTCATTGAGGGGAGCATATAATTTATAATAGAAAGACTTTTTCTCTAGCATTATTTGTCAGAGCAGTTTCTAGATAATTTTGGATGTTTTAGAGTTCTGTTGCTCCTTTGGGAGAAAAAGAACTCGACTCACCCAGCAATGGTTTTATTTATACTGTTTTGTATTTCTTGTTCACCGAACTTGTTTTTTTTGTTTGTGTATGTTGTGATTTAACAATCCTCAGCAGGCCAAACCTAATCCAAAATGCACTTGCATCAAAAACATATCAGCTTTTAGGAACATGAACATAAATGAGCTTCAGTGAGTCCATTTTAGCTAAATAAAAATAATTTTTCCCTAAGGTTTTAAAATGATATGCAAAGAAGTCTCTACTTTTTTTTATTATTTCATCAGTTTTTTCTTGATTACTACAGTCAAAGAAAGAGCTTGGAGAGTTAACATCAATTTGATAGAACATTTTTAGTTCTAGAAATCCACACGTTTGCTCAAAATTCTAAATAATATGCTATTTTATATGTTAATATTTTTATACTCTTCATCTCTCTCAATACCATTGTAGCTGTCCCACAAAACAAATTTTTAAATTAAAGTAATGAGTGCACCTCTCGTGGTATTTTACTCCATGTCTGCGTTTGAAATATTCCTCAAACAGTTCTCAATTTTCCTAGGGAATTGAGCTATGCCTCAATCTGGAAGGAGATTATTTGTAATTTTGTTAGGAAGAAGTGAGAACAGAACCATAAAAAACAATATTCGCAACTTCAGCAATGTGAAATTCCATTCTATTTCTTTTACCAAAAAGAAAGGAAAAAAGAATGCATTTGATCATACCTGATACTCAAGTAAACAAAATATCTTAGTTCTCTGACCCTGCCCCCCAGAAAACAGATGCCAGGTCTTCATGTGCCTGTTTGTCTTGACGAGTATATGTTCACATCATGGTGTTTAATTCATTGCATGATGGAAGATTTTCAAAAAGTAATGCTTGGCTAAATTGACCTTTCTTCTTGGCTTTTAGTAGATAATATCAAGTAGAGAGCTGTGGGTATGGTAGCTTTTTATTTCACTGAGAGGTAATAATAATACTAGCTGCCATTTGTTGAATTGCTACTATGTGCCAGGCTATACATGTGTGTAAGTTTTCATCTCACAGCAATTTGTGGCCATTTTCAAAATGAGGAAACTGAAGCTGAGAAAGAGTGCAGATGTGATCAAAGTTACTCATCTAAGAGGCCAAGCTGGGATTCAAGCCTAGGTCTTTCTAATATCCACCATAGCACACTGTGACTTTAAAGCAATCTAACTTACTTTTGCAAACATACACAGTTTATCTATGAAAATGAATGTTGTCCTCATCAAACCTTGGGAGGTTATGAAAGTTGATACCTCTAATCCTGCTACTACCTGTTTCAGATCGAACTCCTTTGATGTGCTTCTGAGCTTGTGGCATCTTCTTTTGAATGATCCCTATAGCAGAACATCATTGTTGAGAAGTGGGTTGGATCTTTGGAAACAGCCAAAAGCATTTACAGTCACATTTAGAAAGCATGGTAAATAATCTCTATGGGCAACCTCATTTTTTGGAACAAAATTTATTAACTTACTTATTAATGCTTCCTACCCCTGCACTATGAGGAGTTGCTTAAAGAGAAATTCCCCAAATGCCATCAGCCTCATCGTTAAATGACATCACTTGGAAGGAACCGTTTTTATTTGCATGCTTAGTATGTTTGTACGACTGGAGATATGGATGAGAAGTACAGGGGAAAAATCAGGGCTAGAAATATAGATTTGCCAGATATGTGCATATGGGAGTTAGGGCACGCCCTAGTAGTCCATGAAATTGCCATTAGTTAGCAGTTAATGGGAGGGGAGAGCAAGGCCTTGGACAGAACTCTGGAAACAGCCAATTTTGAGTAGGCAGAGACCTCAATGTCAGTGAGATCCAGAAAAATGAGAGACACAGGAGAAGTGAGAGACTAGAGATCAGCTGAGAGTGCTTACATACTAGAGAGAGAGAAACCTTGCGAGAAAGACAGATCGGTTAACAGCAGGGACTCCCAACCTATGCTGAAGACCTGGGTAAGGCTGGAGGAAGAAGAAACATGAGCATAGAGCAAGGGGCCTGTGAATCTCTAAACACACTAAGTATTCTATGCAGTTCCAAATTCAAAGGTACATAGTATAATACATATTATAATTTTTCAAATTTATATAGATGCTTTGAGATCACCATTGTATTCACTAGATTTGGCTCCACATCTTTTTGACTGCCTTTTAAGACCAAATTTGCCCCGCAAACACTAGTCTTGCTCTTGTGAAGATATTTAAACGTATGTGATCCAGGTTTCCAAGTGCTATACACACTTTGTAGTGCCAATCACAGTTAATCCCACGTATGAATATATACATTTATCTCTCCAAATTGACAGTGAAACTCTTTAAGGGCAGGATCCATATTCCCCAGCAACTAGCACATTGTAGGGCATTTGATAGTCTCTCAAAGATGTTACTGAAATAAAAAGACGTTCTTGATGTTAACTGAAATATCAAGGAGACAGACAGGAGTTTACAGTCATGGACTCCAGATATCCAGTGACTGAGATTCACACACTCTACCTGGAATCTTAACTTTTATGTGTACTGCATAAATGTTTCCCTTCCCAAATGTTCAACCATTCTTTTATTCAAAGATAAAGTTTTTTAAAAAAAATAACAGCTTTATTGAGCTATAATTCATATACCATACAATTCACCCCTCTTTTTTTGATGTTTGAAGGCTAGTTTTATTAAATATTTAGCATAGAGCAAAGACTATGGGATAATAATGCACAGAGCTGCTGTGTTTATTCCCATACAGATCCTAGAAAAATAACATGTAGACAAAATATTTAATTTTAGTAAGTGTTTAAACGTAGCTTGACATTTTTTCCAAGATGAATATGAGTTCTAATCTTAGATAACTCTTCCTCTTGGTTATAAGCATAATTTTCCATCTGATGCTAGTTAATTTTGTGTAACAGCCAAACAATTTTTAATTTGCCCAGTAATGACTCTAACACATGTACCACATTCATGGGATTATTTTATGAATATTCTAATCTTATTAATATATTTTTTGCATGAACTTATTCCATATACTAACCATTTCTGATATGAAAAATCTCAAATTCTTGCCACTGAAAATACAGTATTATCTTTTATATTACTTTTTCAAGAAGTGCTTTCTCAACTGTTTATTGCATATGGTAATAATATAGCTCATCAATCATCTAACATAGACATTCATGGAAAAAATTATTCTGAATTGAGTTCTGTTTCCTCAGAGATTTGGGTGAATGTTAAATTTTTCTGTTTTAACTGCAGCCAGGAAAATGAGTACCATTTTGCAAATGAATTTGTAAGACTAGACCTGTTGATATTTTGATGCCCATCGTAAAAGTAGAACACTGTTGAATATTTGATCGCTTTATGACTCTTCACACATGACAAACACAGGTACAAAAAATTAGTTATGGTAATTTTTGCATAAAATTAAATGAAACAAATCAATACAGGTAGAGATTTACAAGAACCACAAAGTACTTAGACCAATTTTAGAGTTGTTCAATCTTATTATGTTCTAGTCACATTATGTATATATAAATTCAATGTGAATTTTAAACTTCCTAGAAAATTTTAATCGAAGATTTACTAGCCAATGAAATAACCTACTCTATTATGCTGAAGGAGTAGCTTTATTTTCAGATTTCACTAAATTTAAGATTCTTTCTACTGGAAGCTACACCTTATATACTACCAAGAGAGAAAACTGTTCTAACTAAAATGTGACATAATACTTTCTTATAACTTAGAATTTTTATTTTATACTTAATAAAAGAGCTATTTTAGATTCATTTACACAAAGATTTTTTATAATTACTCTTGAGCATTCATGTAAACAGAAAATATAAACAAAATAAATTTATTATACTCCTCAAACATCTTTGCATTCAAAGTCCAATTCTTTTGAATTATTTTTAAACTCAGAATTGTCACTACCTTCCCCCCCCCATATATATCATCTTTTGTGTCATCCCGAATGTTGGTACTATAGCCTTTCCTAAAATAGTGCTCATCATCTCCAGTATTTTCTTTCAAGTCATGGACACTCAATCTGCCAATTTTGAAGTTGGCACTTTCTTGTCTTCCAGAAGGTTTCAATGAAAGATTTTTAGAAAACAGCCAGTCTTTGCATTCCTTCCTGAAGTTATCTTTAAATAGTTGTTGACGGAAAGATCAAGGCATTGCAGTTGTTGGGTCGTCTTCAGCAATATAAACCTAGTTCATCCCTGCAGCAACAGCTATGACTTGACTGCTCCCTGTCTGTCGGAGATTATAAGATGCCACCTGTTGTAAAAGATCCTGATTTAGAAATGTCAAAATATGGTAAAATGTGGGTATTAGAATCAATGAAATATGGTAATAATATCGCTAAATTTTTCTGTAATTGCAATAATTTAAAAATTTGTAGCAAAGCTTCTCTATATGCCACATTTGTCACCATACTACCTGGAGCTCATCGAAGTAAAACTTTGCCCTATAAACATAAAGAAATGCCCATGCAAGAAGCAGCTCAACTGCAAAACAACCTCTGCATTTCAGGATTTCATCTCGTGGTTTATTAAGGGTCATGGCACAGATGCTCACTGGGAACTGCTGACCTATGAAAGCAAAGCAGGGCAGTTCTAGGGGCTCAGAGACGTTCAGGAGTAAGTAAGAGTTTCTCCTTTCTTATACTCCATTGAAGAACACAATTACAGGTTTTGCTGTTATTTTTAAATCTCTAAATTCTGGATTTTGTCACATTAATAAAACATTTCATTGGTTCTGACATGATTTAACAATGGGATTACGTATAATCTCAGATTCACCATTGTGTTTTAGGGATTGACCAAAAGACAAATTCCAAATTCCGACATTCAAGAGATACTAAATTTTTTCAGCTCACTTAATTTGGATCCATTGTTTTGAAATCACTTCTTGCTTTGTCCATACCATTTTAATTTCCTGGGGCACATCCCTGAATCACCAGCCAAATGTTCCTTGAGCTGGACTTTGGCTTCAACTGCCTCTGCAAAGGCAGTCACAGCATATTATACCTTGGATATAGCTGTTTCCAAAAATTACTCTCTCTTTGGTTGCTCAGATATTTTTCACCTTGGTCCTTAATCTCATTTGCTGTATGAGAGTGTGCCTCTCATACACAAGTGGGCCCCAAGTATTCTTCACATAGGACATCGCTACAACTGGCTCCTAAAAGAGCCTGTCTCTTTAGACTGGCTTTCAAATAATTCTCCTTTAGAGAGATTTTTAGACTCTTCCCACTCCTCTCTCCTTACTCAAGTTTGACTTTCACTCATGTGAAACTAAGATTTGTACCTCCATGGGGTGGCATTCAGCTCGTGAGGAACTAATGAGTATTTGGGACTCAGATTTGGAAAATAAGAGCAGAATTCAGATAAGTTTATGAAAATAATTCATTGAAATCTTTAAAATGATGTGCCCCTCTATTCTTTATGAAAAAAAAAATAGTCACTTGTTTTAGTCAGTTTTGGTCATTTAAGTTGCTCTAACTAATCTCCAAAATCTCAGTGGCGTATCACAATAAAATCTTATTTCTTGCTTATATAAATTCTGTACTTTGCTAGATACTTGTGTTGTGCCTTCCAGAAATCAGGCTCCTTCCATCTTGCGGCTAGATCTCTCTCTCTTTTCTTGGAGTCCTGGTTGGGGAAGTTCAGAATACTCAATTTTCATCATATTTGCTCTAATACCCCCAACAGGTATTTCGTGAAATGACATATGCCTCCCCTCAAAGGACCAGCTTCATTTGCAAAGGAGTATGGAAAATTTAAAACTTTTTAAAGGTTTTTTAAAAAAATAATGGCTTTATTGAGATATAATTCATATACCATATAATTCACCCTTTAAATTCTATAATACAGTAGTTTTTATTATATTCACAGAATTGTGTAGCCATCCCCACTATTTAATTTCAGATCATTTTCGTCACTCCAAAATGAAACCTAATGCCCTTTAACGGCCACTCCCCATTTCCCCCTATCCCCAGCCTCTGGTGACCACTAACCTACTTTCTGTTTCCATGGATTTGCCTATTCTGGATGTTTCATGTAAATGAAATCACACCAATATGTGGTTTTTTGTGACTGGCTTCTTTCACTTAGCATGTTTTCAAGATTTATCTATGTTGTAGCATATATCATTACTTCATTCCTTTTTATGGCCGAATAATATTCCATTGTATGGATATACCACATTTTGCTTATCTGTTCAATTAATAGACATTTAGGTTTTTTCCATTTCTTTGCTATTGTGAATAAGGTTGCTATGAATATTTGTGTTCAAGTGTTTGTGTGGACATATGTTTTCATTTCTCTTGGGTATATACATAGGAGTGAAATTGCTAGAACATGTGGTAACTGTATATTAAAATTTTTGAGGAACTGCCAAGTTGTCTTCCAGAACAGCTGTACCATTTTACAATCCCACCAGCAATGAATGAGAGATTAAAGGTTTAAGTGTTAACTCACTGTCTACTCCCACAAAGACAAGCCATATATTTTTTAAATTTACACTTTACATTTCATTATCCTGATAACCATCTGGCACGATCTAAAGCAAAGACACAAAATTCTTCTTTTTACTGCGACATTACATGAGATGATATTCCAACTGTCTCCTATTTTATTTATTCTAGCCAAGGAGAGATGACAGAAGCAATTAAATACTTGAAAAAAGTCGTGAAAATTGCAAGAAACAATTTTCAAAACCTAGATGTTGTGAGAGCAAGTACGATGCTTGGAGACATTTACAATGAAAAAGTGAGTATGTGTGTTTCTTGCTTACAGGGAGAAATTTGCAGAGTTTAAAATCCTGTTCTCGCTTGATCTTTCCCACGATATATTATGCAGAATGGCCCCAGGACTGCAGGACAAGGCAGTGACTGGGAGGAGAAACGCCTCTTACTTCCTCTTCTTCCCGGACCTGAGCGCCATCTTGGGCGCGGTCAATACAAGCTGCTAACACTGATTCATATCTTCACAGCCAGTGCAGACTCTAAGTGGTTTTGGATTTGAAGAGCAATTAAAATATTTCAATTCAAAGGAATTTCATTTATAACAGTTGGCTCCTATCTGCTGACACTAGCATTCCGCTCTCATGCTCCAAATTCTTATCAATCCAGCCGTAATGCCCCAGCAAGCTCCCTCAGAAGATGAAGGCACAATCCCAAGAGTAATTCTGAAGGAAATATGGAATTCTAGCAGCAGAATGGTTATGAGAAAGAAGAGAGAAAGAAGAGAAAAAAGTCTAAAATGAAAGTATCTCACTCAAGAGGTCATTACTAGTGAAATGCGTTGTTTGTGATGAACTTTTGATCTATTTTCTCCTGACTTTATCTTTTATTACCTAGATTGTCCTTTAGAAACTGTATGAAGGAGGCTTGTTTCTCTTGTTGTAATTGCTCTTCTGACCATGAATAGGATCTCTCATTTTTGAGGGTAGTTACATTCTCAAACTGTGTTTATCCACCTTCATCTTAATCATTTTGAGAGGCTGTGGAGGTACAGATTAAAAGCAACGACTCTGAGACCAGACTGAGTTGAAAGCCCAGCTCTTTCACTGACAGGATCTGTGACCTGGGACAAGTTATTTACCTTCTGGATACCTCAGTTTTCTCACATCATACGGTTGTTGTAGGTATTGAGTCAATATATGTAAAGCACCAGTTTTATACCACTGGAGAGTAGTAATCTCTCACTTTTGAAATGCCAAACTTCTATTTCACTCTTATCCATTATTTTAGCATTTTGAAAACTCATGCTGAATCTTTAAAAGCAAATCTAATAATGCTGATACTTGTCAATCTACCTTTTAAGGCTTTCTATAAACTGTCCTCATCATATCTTTTCTGGCTTCATATTATTCATTCAATGTATTCTAATTGTATTCTTAAGAATAATTTCTAAGAGACTATAATAATAATACAAAACTATATTTGGAAAAATATTGGAGTTACTGTTTTCTGTAATTATTATAGAGTTATTATGATTAAAGTTAACATCTTAAAAATATCCTTTATTCAGTTTACCTTTTAGAATATAATTGTGGAAGATGGGTCACCCATCCCACTCTCCTGATATGATATTTTGATGGACTTTTAATTGAAAATATGTAATTAATGTAAAGGAGTCAAATGAGAATGTTTTGGGGAAAGTGACTAGGTATAGACCCTTTATGAGATTTCTCTTTCACTAATAAGATCAGAGAATAATTGCATAGTTAAAACAATGGTAGTTCCAACACTAAAATAGTAGGGAAAATGTGTAAGAAATTATTCTTCCTTAGAACTGAGAAAACACCTTTTTATTTTGAGCTTCTCATTGGATACAGTGACATTTTAGGCACTGAGAAGGATCTGGTAAGAATCAGAATAGTGAGTGAAAATTCTATGTTATAGTGTAATAATGCAAACTTTGTTTCAAGATCTATGATGTCATCAAGATCTTGTCCTGAAATTGTCCACTAAATGCTTATCAGTGAGATTTATAACATTAAAGTTGTCTTTTTGTTTTTATTTATGAAGTGCATAAATTCACTTGCATATTCTCAAACTCATATTTAAGATTGCCAGGATTAATTACTGGAATCTTCTGAATTTTATAATAGGATAGGAATTAAGTGGATAATAGAAAGGAACTATGGAAGGTTGGACAAAACCTTTGGAGAAGAAATTAAATTTAGATATTGACCTCTTTAAGAATAAAAATCTGGAAATACAATGCACACTAGTGAAATTTCATCCCAAAATGGTATGTATAAAACTTCTTGCCTCTGACAAGAATTAAAGTTGTATTTCCTTAATAATGTTTTAAACTAGAGAAATTTAGGTTGATACCAGTTTGATGGCAATTGAGTGTGTGTCTAAAGATTAAATACTAGGCACAATTTGAGGGAAGAATAATTACCTAATTGTAATGCTCCTATTTTAGGAGAAAAGAAGCACTTCTTAAATAAGATCTAATAAAAGTTTTAGGCAGATGAATACTTCCACTAGCAGCAGCTTGCCTACTTGACCATAAACTCTGTTCACTTTTGAATCCCCACTGCCTGGCGAGGGCCTGGCACAAAGTAGTTGCTCAGTGAATGAATGGACAAATGAGTGAGTTCATTCTAACATAACAATATGTAAAATAATTCTGGAAATTCAAATATGTCCATTATTTATGGTCCCTCATTTTTCTAATTAAGACTCTCACCCAAAACAATAAATAGCCTAACGCTCAGAATTATAACTAGAACAACAATTAGATATTTCTACTTCTCTGTTTTCAAAAATAGAAATGTTTGGTCCAGTTATATATTTTCATTTATTTTGTTCATATACATATTTTTTTTTCTTTTTGCTGAGAAAGATTCACCCTGAGCTAACATCTATGCCAATCTATCTCTATTTTTTAGTGTGTGGGCCACCAGCACAGCATGGCCACTAACAGACCAGTGTAAGTCTATGCCTGGGAACTGAACCCAGACCACCAAAGCGGAGCATGCTGAACTTAACCACTAGGCCACCAGGGCTGGCTCTGTTCTATATCATTGATGTCTAGCAGGACAATATATAATTTTAACTAGTTTTATTTTTATCTTCAATATTTATATTATTTCTCAATCAATATAATTTATTTAATTGACATACAAATATCTTTGATACAGTTTTCTTTTTTCCTAATTAAGTAATCTTATTCTCATATAAATTCTATGTTTCATACTTTGCAAGAGAAAAATTTTATACTTTGAAAGAGAAAAAATTATTCAACTCAATAAACAAAAATTACCATTGGTATAATATAGAGGTACTTTGTTTAAATCAGTAAATTTGATTGGAATGAACCATTTAAACTGTTGTTCTGAGCATATAACATAATGTTATGTGTGCTGTTCATGTATATAACATAACTGTCACATAAGCCCTGTTTCTCCCCCTCCTCACTTTGATAGAAACCTCTTTATTCAATCAGTTTGACTATTCTGTGAACCCCATGATTATACACAGGTGCATGGAGCTGAGTGTGCATTTTACCTGTGATGGTGCAGGTTATAAAACTTTCTGGCCGGCCAGGTGGCGCAGCGGTTACGGTTGCATGTTCTGCTTCTTGGCAGCCTGGGGTTCGCCGGTTCAGATCCTGGGTGCGGACATGGCATGCCATGCTGTGGTAGGCGTCTCACATATAAAAAAGTGGAGGAAGATGGGCACAGATGTTAGCTCAGGGCTAGGCTTCCTCAGCAAAAAGAGGAAGACTGGCAGTAGTTAGCTCAGGACTAATCTTCCTCAAAAAAAAAAACTTTCTATGATGTTTTTTATTCCCAGTTCCTTAATAAAATGTTGTGAGAAAATGACTTGAAAACTCATAGTAAAACATTCTGTCTTGCAAGGATTTGTTGTGAAAAAGTGTGCATGCATGTTTTTGTGTGTATGAGAGAAAGAGAGGAAGGAGAGGAGACTGGAGGGAGAGAGGGAAGGAGAGCGGAAAAGAGAAGATGGAGCCCAAAGGGTTACATGTCAGTGAAGAAAGGAAATTTTATTCCCTAGAGTCTTTGCTAGTATAGCTCAATCCTAAAAATAATATCCTTCTTTGAGGGAGGAGCTTTCTTTTTTCTTTTAAAGATTGGCACCTGAGCTAACAACTGTTGCCAATCTTCTTTTTCTCCCCAAAGCTCTCCAGTACATAGTTATATATTCTAGTTGTGAGTGCCTCTGGTTGTGCTACGTGGGACGCTGCCTGTCCTGAGGAGCCGTGCCATGTCCATGACCAGGATCCAAACCAGTGAAGCCCCGGGACACCAAAGTGGAGCGCATGAGCTTAACCACTAGGCCATGCCCCAAGGGAGGAGCTTTTAATGAGGATTTTTAGAAGACCTGGGGGTGGTAGAAGATAGTCTCAGTGCTGAGGTTCAAATTCATTATTCGTAAAACAACAACATTTCCTTATAGGGTGATTATGAAGGCTAATGATATAATACATATGAAGTACTTAGCACTGGCCCTGACACTTCATAAGAGTTAGGTAAACATTATTTATTTGTGGACAACAGCTTTTAGGAGAAGTAAGGATGACAAAAAAAGACAAAACCTTGATTTTTTGCAACTTAAAATGTTGTAAAGGACTAGAAGAGAGACATTTAAATGATCATTTGAGTCATGCTAGCGCTATCAGGATCACATTGTTTAAAAATCATAGATACCTCCACATTCAGTCAAGAATGGCACATGCACACAGGAAAACATGAGTAATAGCCATATCAGCAGATATATACATCTATTTTCACTGGCAATTTACTAAAGGGATTGGCCAAAATGATCTCTGGCTGTGACCAAAAACAAAAGCTGGTTGAAAATATTTCATTATACATGTACATCAATGGCTAGATCATCCAGACAGAAAGTCAACAAGGAAATAGTGGAATTAAATGAAACTAGACCAGATGGACTTAATAGATGTAGATAGAACACTCCATCCAAAAAAACAGAATATGCATTCTTCTCAAGTGCACGTGGAAAATTCCCAAAGATAGACCATATATTGGGAAACAAGGTGAGCCTCAATAAATTTAAGAAGATTGATATCATATCAAGCATCTTTCCTAATCAAAATGCTATGAAACTAGAAGTCAACTACAAGAAAAAAGCTGGAAAATTGACAAATACATGGAGACTAAACAACATGCTACTGAACAACAAATTGATCAATGAATAAATTAAAGGAGAAATCAAAAAATATCTGGAGACAAATGAAAATAAAGTACATCATATCAACTCATATGGGATGCAGCAAAAGCAGTCCTAAGAAGGAATTTCATAGCAATACAGGCCAACCTTAACAAACAAAAAAAATCTCAAATAAGTAATCTTAAACTACACCTAACAGAACTAGAAAAAGAAGAACAAACAAAGTCCAAAGTCAGCAGAAGGAGGGAAATAATAAAACTAGAGCAGAAATAAATGAAATAGAAACCAAAAAAACAGTAGAAAGTATCAATGAAACTAAGAGCTGGCTCTTTGAGAAGATGAACAAAATTGAAAAACCCTTAGCCAGACTCACTAAAAAAGAGAGAGGAGACTCAAATAAATAAAATTAGAAATGAAAGAGGACACCTGTATATCTTCTTTGGAGAAATCTCTGTTCAGATCGTTTGCCCATTTTCTAATTGGATTGTTGGTTTTTTTGTTGTTGAGTTGTATTAGTTCTTTGTATATTTTGGATATTAACCCCTTATCTGATATATGGTTTGCAAATATCTTCTCCCAATTGTTAGGTTGTCTTTTCATTTTGTTGATGTTTCCTTTGTGGTGCAGAAGCTTTTTAGTTTGATGTAGTCCCATTTGTTCATTTTTTCTTTTGTTTCCCTTGCCCGGTCAGACATGGGACTTGAAAATATGCTGCTCAGACCAATGTCATAGAGCGTACTGCCTATGTTTTCTTCTAGAAGTCTCATGGTTTGGGGTCTTACATTCAAGTCTTTAATCCATTTTGAGTTGAATTTTGTGCGTGGTGTAAGGGAATGGTCTACTTTCATTCTTTTGCATGTGGCTGTCCAGTTTTCCCAACACCATTTATTGAAGAGACTCTCCTTTCTCCGTCTTATGCTCTTGGCTCCCTTGTAGAATATTAGCTGTCCCTAAATGTGTGGGTTTACTTCTGGGCTCTCAATTTTGTTCCATTGATCTGTGTGTCTGTTTTTGTGCCAGTACCATGCTGTTTTGGTTACTATGGTTTTGTAGTATAATTTGAAATCAGGGAGTGTCATACCTCCAGCTTTGTTCTTTTTTCTCAGGAATCCTT
This sequence comes from Equus przewalskii, assembly GCF_037783145.1. Classification (NCBI taxonomy): domain Eukaryota; kingdom Metazoa; phylum Chordata; class Mammalia; order Perissodactyla; family Equidae; genus Equus; species Equus przewalskii. The sequence continues at coordinate 86,037,109 of NC_091832.1, forward strand.
TGGCTATTCGGGGTCTTTTGTTGTTCCATATAAATTTTAGGATTCTTTGTTCTACTTCTGTGAAAAATGTTTTTGGAACTTTGATAGGGATTGCGTTGAACACAGATGGCCAACAGGCATATGAAAAGATGCTCAACATCATTAGCTATCAGGGAAATGCAAATCAAAACTACAATGAGGTATCACCTCACTCCGGTCAGAATGGCTATAATTAACAAGACAGGAAATGACAAATGTTGGAGAGGGTGTGGAGAGAAGGAAACCCTTGTTCACTGCTGGTGGCAGTGCAAGCTGGTGCAGCCACTATGGAAAGCAGTATGGAGTATCCTCAGAAAATTAAGGTTAGATCTACCATATGATCCAGCTATTCCACTGCTGGGTATTTATCCAAAGAACTTGAAAACACAAAGGCATAAAGATACTTGCACCCCTATGTTCATTGTGGCATTATACACAATAGCCAAGACATGGAAGCACCCTAGATGCCCATCAAGGGATGAATGGATAAAGAAGATGTGGTATTTATACATGATGGACTACTACTCAGCCATAAGAAATGACGAAATCCGGCCATTTGTGACAACATGGATGGACCTTGAGGGTATTATGCTGAGTGAAACAAGTCAGAGGGGGAAAGTCAAATACCATATGATCTCACTCATAAGTAGAAGATAAAAACGACAAAAAAAAAAAAAACACATAGCATTGGAGATTGGACTGGTGGTTACCTTTGGGGAAGGGGGAGCGGGGCAAAAGGGGTGATTAGGGTCACATGTGAGGGGATGGACTATAATTAGTGTTCGGGTGGTGAACATGATGTAATGTATACAGAATTCAAAATATGATGTACATCTGAAAAAAATAAAAATTAAAAAAAAAGAAAAGAAATGAAAGAGGAGAAATTACAGTGGATACCACAGAAACACAAAGGATTATAAGAGAATACTAGGAAAAACTATATGCCAACAAATTGGACGATCTATAAGAAATAGATAAATTCTTAGACTCGTACAACCTCCCAAAACTGAATCAAGAAGAAATAGAGAATCTAAATAGACCAATCACAAGTAAAGAGATTGAAACAGTAAGAAAAAAAACCTCCCAAAAGATAAAAGTCCAGGACCAGATGGCTTCTCTGGAGAATTCTACCAAACATTCAAAGAATATTTAATACCTATCCGTCTCAAACTATTCCAAAAAATTGAAGAAGAGAGACTACTTCCTAACTCATTCTATGAGGCCAACATCACCCTGATCCCAAAGCCAGACAAGGACAACACAAAGAAGGAAAATTACAGACCAATATTGCTGATGGACACAGCTGCAATAATCCTCAACAAAATGTTGGCAAACCAAATACAGCAATACATTAAAAGGATCATACACCATGATCAAGTGAGATTTATACCAGGGATGCAGGGATGGTTCCACATCTGCAAATCTATCAATGTGATACACCACATTAACAAAATGAGGAACCAAAATCACATGATCATCTCAATAGATGCAGAGAAAGCATTTGACAGGATCCAACATCCGTTTATGATAAAAACTCTCAATAAAATGTGTACAGAAGGAAAGTACCTCAGCATAATAAAAGCCATATATTGACAAACCCACAGCCAACATCACACTCAATGGTGAAAAACTGAAAGCCATCCCTCTAAGAACAGGAACAAGACAAGGGTGCCCACTCTCGCCACTCTTATTCAACATACTACGAGGTTTGGGCCAGAGCAATTAGGCAAGAAAAAGAAACAAAAGGTATCCAAATTGGTAAGGAATAAGTGAAACTCTCACTGTTTGCAGATGACATGATTCTACATATAGAAAACCTTAACGATCCATCAGAAAACTACTAGCAATAATCAACAACTACAACAAAGTTACAGGGTACAGAATCAACTTACAAAAATCAGTTGCATTTCTACACTCTAATAAAAAACTAAAAGAAAGAGAACTCAAGAATACAATCCTATTTACAATTGCAACAAAAAGAATAAAATATTTAGGAATAAACTTAACCAAGGAAGTGAAAGACCTATACAATGAAAACTATAAGACATTACTGAAAGAAATCAATGATGACATAAAGAAATGGAAAGATATTACATGCACATGGATTGGAAGAATAAACATAGTTAAGATGTCCATATTACCTAAAACAATATACAGATTCAATGCAATCCCAATCAGAATCCTGACGACATTCTTCACAGAAATAAAACAAAGCATCCTAAAATTCACATTAGGCAACAAAAGACCCCAAATAGCTAAAGCAATCCTGAAAAAGAAGAACAGAGCTGGAGACATCACAATCCCTGACTTCAAAATATACTTCAAAGCTATCATAATCAAACAGTATGGTACTGGTACACAAACAGATACACAGATAAATGGAACAGAATTGAAAGCCCAGAAATAAAACCACACATCTGCTGATAGCTAATCTTCGACAAAGCAGCCAAGAACATACAATGGAGAAAAGAAAGTCTCTTCAATAAATCCTGTTGGGAAAACTGGACAGCTACATGCAAAAGAATGAAAGTAGACCATTATCTTATGCCATACACAAAAATTAGCTCAAAATGGATTAAAGACTTGGAAATAAGAGAGAAAACTATCAGACCCCTAGAAGAAAATATAGGCAGTACACTCTTTGACATCTATCTTAGAAGCATCTTTTCGAATACCATGTCTACTCAGGCAAGGGAAACAAAAGAAAAAATAAACAAATGAGACTACATCAGACTAAAGTGCTTTTGCAAGGCAAAGGAAACCAGAACAAAACAAAAAGACAATCACCAACTGGGAGGAAATATTTACAAATCATATATCCAACAAGGGGTTAATCTCCAAAATATATAAAGAACTCATACAACTCAACAACAAAAAAAGAAACAATCCAATTAAAAAATAGCCAGAGGATATGAACAGAAATTTTTCCAGAGAAGATATACAGATTGCCAACAGGCACATGTAAAAATGTTCAGCTTCATCAGGGAAGTGCAAATAAAAACTAAAGAGATACACCTGTGAGAAGGCTATAATTACCGAGACAAAAATAACAAATGTTGGAGAGGATGTGGAGAAAAGGGAACCTTCATACACTGCTGGTGAGAATGTAAACTGGTGCAGCCACTATGGAAAACAATATGGAGATTTCTCATAAAAATTAAAAATAGAAATACCATATGATCCAGCTATCCCGCTACTGGGTATTTATCCAAAGAACTTGAAATGAACAATTCAAAGAGACTTACGCACCCCTATGTTCATTACAGCATTATTCACAATAACCAAGACATAAAAGCAACTCAAGTGCCCATCAACAGATGAATGGATAAAGAAGACATGGTGTATATGTATACGATGGAATACTACTCAGCCATAAAAAAGATAAAATTGTCCCACTTGCAGTAACATGCATGGACCTTGAGGGAACGATTTTAAGCAAAATAAGCCAGACAGAGAAAGACAAACACTGCATTTTTTCAGTCATATGTGGAAGATAAAAAAAACACATGAACAAAGAGAACAGATTAGTGGTTACCAGAGGGTTGAAGGGGTGGACACAAGGGGTAAAGGGGCACAGATATATGTTGACTGACAAATAATAGTGTACACCTGAAATTTCACAATATTATAAACTATTATGACCTCAAAAAATAATTTAAAAATAATACAACAAAAATATTTCATTAGGTAAGTCCAATGCTATGAGTAAGAAAATTCCATCCAAATCAATGTGTATTGGTTTACTCTTTCCCAAACTTCTTTTTGATACCATATATTAGGTTGGACCATATGAAAATGCCAATATTTGACCATTTTTTATCCAAAACACTTAAGTTTCATACAGTTCAACCTGGTAGATACAGCTTTCTTAGTAAATTAACTTCAAGATGTTGCACGGTTAGTAATCATTTTTAAGAACCTTATCCTAATAGAGACCTCATTTTCCATCTATTTATTCTTGAACATGAACTGCTATAACTGTTGAAAGATCAGTGTGGCACATGCCAAAATGGGTAGATATGCAGAATGGCAAAATAAAAATTAGGCAAAAAATTATTTCTGTTACATTTTTAGGGATACTACAACAAAGCTTCTGAATATTTTCAGCAAGCTTTTGACACAACAGCAGAGCTCACAAACATACCTCTAATGGATGAGACAAAAGTTCATTATGGAATAGCAAAAGCTCATCAGATGATGCAGACAGTGAAGAATTACATAGAATCTGCGGACCTCACCAGCCTTGACTACCTGCTGTCATGGAAGGAGAGTAGAAGCAACATTGCCCCTAATCCAATCACTGGTAAGTCGTTTGTTTCTGAAAACACTGTAGACTTCATATCATTCTTGGTACCAAATTTATATTGCATAAACTCTAACCTTCACAATGATGATCATGAAAAAAATACTCCTCAAAACTAGCTTCTGAGCAGAGCCTTGCGTCTATTTGCTGTGATCAAGGTTTCGACTTTTGAAAAATCTCTTTTGCTTTTGTTTACTCTAATAAAAACCCATTTACTTTTCTATTTTTTTTTTTACATTTTCTCTCTCCACTTTTTTGGTAAGGATGTGTTGTGTTCTAAAGGACTTAGGAACAGAACAAAAAAATGCATTTCAAAATATTATTCAGACAGTGAAAACTCAGCTATTCATATGGTGGAAAAGATTAAACTCTCCACAATGCTATAAACAGTACACCCCTTACTGAATCATTTGACTGAAATTAGAAATCTATGCATGGATAAGCTATGCCACTATAATAGTGAAAAATAATTTGTCAGCTTCAAATATAAATGAGAAGTTAATTCTCACGCTTACTAGCATGTTTAACATTTTTAGTGGTAGTTGAAAACCTGTAAGACATTATCAAAACACTTGCTTGTTTATAGATATATTTTTACCTCAAATACACTAAGATCTGCTTTAAAATGCTTCAAAAACATTTCTTAAACCACCACTCTTATTATTCTATTTTTGCTCTGCTTAAAAATCTTCATTAGCTCCCTACTGCCTACAAGTTAAGTACAAGTTTTTCAACATTTTTGGACCACCTCTCTTCCCTGATTACCCCCTACACACACACACAAACACACAACATACTTTATTATCATCTTACTTCCAGCTCCAGCCCCATCCAGAGAAATCTCATTCATCTTGCAAGGTCCTTCTCAAATGCTAGAATCTTCCCTGATGCCCCCCTTACTTGCACACCGTCTCTTTTCTCTGCCCCCACAGTGAATGTCATTCATTTCTCTCCAAGCATTTATTTATCAGATTCTGCATCCTATCATGACCATTTCTGTAATTGCCTTATCTGCCTGATGAGAGTGTGAGTTTCTGAAAACAGGTCTTGATTCTTGGTATTCCCTACGAAAGCAGGCACAATGTCTGACATCTAGCAGTACCAAGTAAATATTTGTCAAATTAAATAGAATTCAAAATGAGTACGTATGTCCTAGCCATAAACTAGTTGGCACTAACCACTTTTGAAAACAAGATTCATAGCTCCCCACTTCCTTAGAGAATATGAAAAAAAATTAAAGATCCAATACTATATTTTGATTACCATCTAATTATCATGTGAATGTAGGATAACACCAAGTATAATGTTGACAAAATGAAAAAATACAGAAATATTATTTGGAAATCTGAGGAGCTTTTAGGCTTTCAAACTTTGCCTTTCTTCTCCGAAGAGGCATCTTTAATCTCTTGCTATTGAGGGGTCCCATGTATTCAGAAAAGAGCAGATCAAAGATTTGAAGGATACATTATAAAAGCTGTGCAGTTATCTTCACCTCTGAGACTTACATCCTCCAAACAAATCATTAGCTCACAGAGCAGGCAATATTCTTTTAAGCAGAGGAACATGACCCCCTAAGGGAATAGAGCAGTGAGAGCACTCAGGTCTCTAGATAAAATAGAACGGTGATTCACCAGCAATCATCTCTCATCTTTGTACCTTTCAGAGGGAACGTAGCAAATATAGAAGTCTTCATACTATTCTAACAAGTCTTAGATATGATTAGAATGATTGCATATTCCTCCTTTCCAATAGTAAAATAAGAATAGATCCTCCTCCCAAATTTAGAAATTTAGAAGGAATTCAAATTTATTGCAGTTCAATAAAATTATTCAAGCCTGAAGCAGCAGAAATTGGTTGGCTTTCGAAGGCTTAAGGACCTATGAACTTCTGCTGATTTCTCCAGAATGTAGTTTATTTTCCTTACTAGAACCATTATCTCTACAATCATGAAATTTATGTTTTTGAATGAAAGGCTAATTTATCTTGCCTTTTGGATATTACAAACCCAGATGTGGAACAGTAACACAGAAGGAAAAGCTGTCCTTATTCAACTTAATAGTACTGTTAATCTAGAAATGTAATTATAGCCATTTAAATGCCAACATTTTAACCACTTCACTGATCAAATCGGTATCACAGTTTTAATGCACATTCTTATTGTAGCCAAGTGTAAATTATATCACAGAAATAGGATGCCAAGTCCTGAGTATAGAAATAGATGAATACACTGGCTAGTCAATACTTAAAGGCACTGTTTCCTACAAAATGGCATGTAAAGGTTTCCTTGAGTGCCAAAAATATCACTCTAGTTTTATGAATCATTTAATATACTTTAAGAAAAGCAATCAAGATGGTGAATGTGTCTCAGTCCTTGGTTTATGTTGGCTTAATGCTGAGTCCTTGGTTTAATGTTGAGCCACGTTTTCCTACCCTATTCTTGGCTTGTATTTTTTATTCATAAACTGGACCTTCTTAAAGAATGTGAAAAAGCCACATTCACAAATGAGGCTCATGTTCTATTATACTTTGATGATCTACTTCTGTTTGTTAAATAACCATAACAATGAGGGCAATGCTATGAAATTCACTAAAAAGTCAGCAGGAAGATTTTATATCATCCTATCATCACAGAGCAAACCTCTGTCTCTAATAATGTGTTCAAAACATGACAAATACAAAGAAGATTTTGGAGAAAAATATGACTGAATCAAAGTTCACCCTGCTGGCAACTTGGTGTCATTGAGACAGGCTGTTAAGAGTCCAATGACCTGGGTTCTAATACCGTATTGAATGCTAATTAGCTTTGTGACTTTTGGCAAAAGATTTCACTTCAAGGCTCTTTAGCCTGTTATCTGGGGTTCTAAATAGAGCATTGATAAGATTCCCCTGGAACTGACCACATTTCCTCAGTAAGAGCATCTTTTAAATAAATATGATATTCTATAGTTCTTAAGAGTGCAATCTAGATTTTCATGAGCATTTTATTTGTTGTTTTCTCCCCACACACACTAGTTTCTATGGGTTTCCACAAAAGGGATTTTATTAGTATCAGTATTAGTATTATAATGTGTGAAATAGCTATACAAATGCCAGGTGTAAATATTTTATCCTTCTGCTAGAATTTATAATAAAGGAGTTTCTAGCTATCTGATGTCATATGAAATGTTCCTTTTCCCTGGTTGGCACTGTTGAGGTTGCTAAACATGGGGAACTATTTCCTCTACAGACTTTCAATTTATCCTCCTGCTTTCAACCCTATGTGGTACTTACCCACAGCATTTCCTCAACATCTACCCTTTCCTTGTTGTTCCTGGGGCCCCTAATTTTTGAATAAGCCTGGTTCTTCACTCATCATTATTCCTTCATCATGCACTTTAGTTTGTAGCTGCCTCTGCACTCCTAAATCTGATACCACTCCTACAGACTCTTTCTATCTTCTGAAAATGAGTTAAAATCTTCTTGAACGTTTTTGAGCTGTATAGAATCATGAAATGATTCAGTTGTGTGGTACCAAAGAAATTGCTTGGTCTGCATTTATTTTCAAATGTCTTTAGGTCCAGGGAAATGCAGTCATGCGATAATCTGAAAGACAAAATGGATCTATGATCCACTTCTCTAGAATTCTAGTTCAAGATTCTTTCCATCTGTTGCACTTTCTTACATATCACGTTATAGTTAATAAAAGCCATGTCTAACATTTAAAAAGATTACATTTTAAATTTAGGTCTGCATAAAAATATTCACAGTGAAAAGAAATATGTGGGACTTTACTTAGCCTACTTTATATGATCCAAGATGAAGTAACAGGGAAAAGATTTACCCTCCTTTCTTAAACAGCTAAGAAAACATCAAAGACAAATATTTGCAGAAATTGGATGACGGGCAATCCAAGACAGTGATCCCTGAGAAAGGGGAAACAAATGAGCTGAGCTGCGTGTTTTTCCCAGCGTACTGCCTAGAGAAAGTTGTACTGCCACACAGGAGTGGGGAGCCACAGCAGAGCCCAGAAGACTCACTGAGTTGAGAAGACTGAATTGGGAGTCCAGGGAACCAAGGTGGCTAGAGGTCACAGCAAAGAGTACTGGAAATGAAAGAGATGCATATATAGAGAGAATTCCAGAGATCTGCAAAGTCTTCAGCTGTATACTGATCAGTATGTGCATGTAAAAAACCTACCAAAAGCTAGGGAAAGAATTATCCAAAAGGATTAGGAAGAACAATCACTTAAGCTCAAACAGGGCTGAGAATAGTTTGTGCCCCCACTAGCCAGAATGGAAAAACCACATAAAACATGGGACATTAGGTGGAAGACTCATAAAGGCATTACCTCAATAGTAGGAAAAATTAGCTCTAGATGAAAAGCCACTTTGGTCCACCTAACAAAGCATAAAAACTAGGATCAAGAGGATCAAACTGTTTCTAAGTAACTTAACTGAATCATAAAACAAAATTCAAAAATATTTGTAGGAATAAAAAGTATTTAGCACCCAACAAGGTAAAATTCACAATATCTGGCATCCAATCAAAGTTATGTAGACATGCCAACAAGCAGATATATGACTCACAATGAGGAGGAAATATATAAATAGCAACTAATTCATAAATGACACAGATGATAGTACTGGCAGACGAGGACATAAAAATGTTATTAAAACTATATTCCTCATGTTCAAGGAGGTAGTGGAAAGATTAAACTTGTAGATTAGAGTTAGGGAAGATATTTAAAAAGAGCCAAATTAAATTTCTAGAAGTAAGAAATAAAATGTCCAGAATGAAAAATAAACTGGTTGGGATTAGCAACAGAGTAGATAATGCAGAGGAAAATATCAGCGAACTTGAAGACATAGCAATAGAAACTATCCAAAATGAAATACAGAGAAAAAAATACTAAAAAGAAATGAATAGAGCATGTCAGAAAACTGTGAGTCATCTTCAAGATGCCTAATATCTGAGTAATTTGGAGACCCCAAAGGAAAGGAAAAGAGGAGGGAACAGAAAAAAATATTTTTAAAAATAATAAATGGCTGATTTTTTTCTGAATTTGATGAAAACCATAAACCCACAGATCCAAGCAGCTCTGTGAACTTAAGAAAAAGAAACATAAAGAACAGTTTAACTAAGGTACATCATAATTACAGTGCTTAAAACACATGATAAAAAATTCTGAAAGCAGTGAGGGTGAGGATGAGGTGGGAGATGACAGACACATTGCACACAGAGGAACAAAAATAATAGGAGCAGAAATCTCACTGGAAACAATGTAAATCAAAAGAGAATGAGGCAACTTACGTAAAGTACTAAAAGAAAACAATTAAACACAGAAGTCTATACCCAGTGAAAATATCTTTCAAAGACATAGGTAAAATAAAGATTTTTCCAGGCAAACAAAAGCTGAGAGCATTCATCACTAACTCACCAGTACAAGAAATGTTAGAGAAACTCCTCCAGGCAGAAAGAAAATGCATCTAGAGAAAAATCTGAATCTACGTTAAGGAATGAAGAATGTAGAAATGAGAAATATGGGGGTCGGCCTGGTGGCGTAGTGGTTAAGTTTGCGCACTCCGCTTCAGCAGCCTTGGATTCTTGAGTTCAGATCCTGAGCACAGACATACGCACCACTCATCAAGCAATGCTGAGACAGTGTGCCACATACAAAATAGAGGAAGATTGGCATAGATGTTAGCTCAGCAACAATCTTCCTCAAGCAAAAAAGAGGAAGATTGGCAACAGATGTTAACTCAGGGCCAATCTTCCCCACCAAAAATAAAAGGAAATATGTCAGTAAAAATAAAATAATTTTTCTTCTTAAAATTGCTTTAAAAAATAGACTGTTGAGGACAACCAGAAGGACCTACAACTAGAATACACCACTATGTACTGGGGGCCTTTGGGGAGAAGAAGTTCACGAAGAAAGAAAAAAAGAAAGATCGGCAACAGATGTTAGCTCAGGTTCCAATCTTCAAAAAATAAATAGACTGTTGAAAGCAGAAATAACAACAAAGTATTGTGGACTTTATAACAAAGGTGGATTTAAATGTAAGTAAATGGAGAAATCTCATTCCATAAAGGCACTTTCCGTTTCAACCAGGCAGACAGCTGCCAACTTGGGAACCACCACAGCTTGATATTTGGACTGAATTTCTTAGAGCTCACCCCATCAATCTCTTCTGTGGGAACCCCCTTTTTTTGCAGCCATATTCTCATTGCCTAGTGGTTGGATCTCTTTAAAGGGTATTTAATTTTATTTCCATCTTGTTTTTTCTCAGATTGAAAAAACAATCTGGCTTACGCTGAGTGATCTGTTTTTCATCCTGGGTATCTTTTGGCCCCAAATCATCACAGCCTCCCACAGACAACCTCTGGTGTAGGCTTTCTGGGTTTGATGGCTTCCTTGCTATCTGCTATGAGAAATTGTTTGAGGCTCATCATATATATCTTTGACTTCAGATCTGGAATCAGTCATTTCTCCAAGGAGCCCTAACAAAAGTAAATTTTGAAATCTCTGAAAATCTAAAATAAAATAAAATGAATGATCCTAAATATGTATCCAGTTGGTGGTATAATCACACAGAAAGGGAATATTCTATGTGTCTTCAAAACAAAGAAGTTTGACTGTATGTCTCTAGTTGGCTATATCCTAAAATGTCCACCCACCCCCCCAAAAAACGCATAAACTGTTTCCAGTAGCTGTATAATTGGTATTGATGTTGGTTTTCTTGTTGTGAGACTGTTCTGCGTGTGATGTAGGATACATCAAATAGATAATTATTTGGTATGCGAAGTCTTTTGTTCCCAGCATCCTTGTGAACTGGAATTTTCAGTGTTGGACAAGTTTCCTCATTTGTAAAATTGCAGTATGAGGAGGTGATTAAACTATATGATCTCTGAATTTCTTTTTATTCCTTAAGTCTGTGATTCTTATGTTTCTGAGAAAATTCTTATGCTTTTAGATTTCATTTTACTCTAATTGAATTTCAGGAAACCTTGAAAACCGAAAGAATTACTCTGGGTTTTAAAGCATCATGTCCTCAATATGATTTGCATTAAACCCCAAACGATGACTCTTTTACATTGTTTTTGCCATAGTATTACAAGTGTATCAACATATAGCAAAGGAGGGAGGGAAAAAATAAAGATATATGAGAGGAATCATTACATAATCTTGAACACAATTACTTCAAATTTCCTTAGTCATACTCTACAATACCACTTCTTTGAGGCTTTTTGGACAGATAGACTAAAGCACAGAATTAAGGCAGATCTATCGGAGACAAAGCTGTGAATCTGGAAAAGGCGTGTTTCAGTGATGGGCAGTCTTCTTTGACCAAGTTCACCAGATACTGCGCAGTGAGGAATTTGGCTTTGAAGTCAGACAATCTCTGTTTGAATCCCAGCTCCTTCACTTCACAGCTGGTAAACCTAGGTGACTTTACCTCTGTTATCTCTTCTATAAACGAATATGACAGTTCCTACCCTACAAGGTTGCCTTGAGGGTCCAATGACGTAATGTATCTGTGTGAAAGACCCTCTTGGTTGCCAACCCAGCAGTTATTGCCAACTTCTTTCCTGCTAAGAGAATCCTGATTGTTTTCTCTTCTCAAGTTGCCATGTTCTTGTGGGGAAGTTAAGCCCTTCTCTATCCCCAGTGAGTATTTACTAATATAAGCCAGTCACTATGACCTCATTATACTTGCCACGTGAAGGCTTTAGGGAGCATATATGACACAATTGTAATTCATGATATAAGAGAAGAAAAGCTTCTGAGGAATTCCTAGGAAGGTTTTCTTCATTCTTAAAAAGGGGCACAAGGAGATTCCCTTTTTCCTGACTTTAAATGTTGATGTGTGAATATGTGATGCCTGGAGCTGCTATAGCCCATTTGCAACTAAGCTATCAAAATGATGAAGATGGCAGCAAGAAAGTATAAAAGGAATCTGGATCCTAGTGACATCCTTGCGTGCTGAATTAACTAACCCTCCCACCACTACTTTTTTTTTATGTGAGATAACTTAAGCCACTTTTACCTGAGTCTTATGTTACTTGCAGCTAAAAGCGCTCTAACAATAACATGTCAGGTAGTGCTGACCCATTATCACAGCACAGAGTAGCAACTGTGGTTGCTATTGTAGCCCCAACAGCTAGCACAATGCCTGGCACATAACTGTGTTCAAGGAATACCCGGACTGTAGACTATCTGTGGACTAACCAACTTTTTATTAGGTTCGCTTTTCAAGTATTGGCAGTATCTCAGAATCTGACATTCTCTCCAAATTTTAAAAACACCCATATTCTAAATTTACTTACCCCTCCTCCCAACTTAACTCCTTTCCTAATTAAGACACATATTCCTTCAAAGGATCAAAGTTATGGGTGTTGTTAGGAAGAAATCAATCTGATTAAACTGCTTCACACTGTACTATGAATGACTGATGAAAGTGCTTTAACCTATTCAGAGCAATTAGGATTTTTCAAGTGTTGGAAGATTACCTATTGCTAAAACTTAGGATAGTTGTAATATAGTGTCTATAGTTGTAATATAATGAAATCATTCAGGCAACGTGGGGCAAGATAATGATGAATAATGATGTCAACACATGGACCAGTCTTCTAAAGTCTGAAAAAACTTCAACAAAAAGTTGAATCTACCCTTAAATTCAACTTCTCTAAGCTATTCCTGAATTTCAAAGTGTTACTTTCTTCAATATAAATCTATACCTTTTAAAAAAAAAAAAAACTTCTTAGAAGTTTTAGATGACAGAACACTCTCTCCTTAAAGAATCTGATGAAAGCTAAGGTCTCTCTCCCCACTTCAATTACTCCATATAATTGTTAGAGGGTTCAGTAACCACTGCTTAAGGGGGTAGAAATTACAAGTGCTTACCAGTATCTGATTCTTTACTCTTCTGGGCACATGGAACACTGTACTTCTCAGCCCCTGGCAACTAGACAGGGCTCTGTGACTAGTCCTGGCCGAGGGGCAAAATTTATTTCTGGGCTTAAGCAGAGGAGAGCCCATCAGAGACCTTGCAGCTGATTCTTTGCCTGCTGCAGTGATCACCGAGAAGCCTTATTAAACGTTATGGAGCCACAAGATCAAAGCAGCCTGGATTGCTAAATCTCCACATGTAGAACATTTGTCCTAGAAAACTGTTTATATCTGCAGCAGACTTTGTGGGAACACAGAATAATCCTTTATTGTGATGACCCAGTGGGATTTTTACCACAGCTTAATTTAGGCGTTGCTGACTCCACAAGCTTCAGGATTCTTCATGACAGCTCTCTAGGTAGCAACAGTGGGAGCTCCAGTGGATGAACTGGGATAGCCTTTTCTCTCTATGACGATTTATAAATCATCTATTTATAGGTTGTGGGTCTGCCTGAATTTTTTTAAAGGCAGAGATCTTTAACATCCTGTGTTTTTTACTTCCCTTTCTAGACACAGAAAACAAGTTTGATAAGACACGTGGGAGATGAAACATTAAAATATATTCTTTATATACTCTCTGCTACTGTCAAAAAGCTTAAGAAAGATATGCATCTTTTCTGCTGACTTCATTTAAATCGTGATAGATTACAAAATGTACTTCTAATAAAGTTCAAGAAGAGGTTAGCGAATTCAATGACTTCTGCAACTCATAAGAAAATATAATAATTCCAAAAATGAAATATGCTGAAAAAGGCAGAATAATACTTAATTGTTTTTAAATAAAAAAGACAGTAGAATTTGAGCCTGAATTTCAAGTTTCCTCCTTTACATACAGTTCACCCATCTTCATATATTTTCTACAACACAAGTGACAAGTTTGCTTCATTAGGAATCAAGTATTTCTTTAGCAAACTAATGCTCACTTCATTGGGAGATAATAATGTAGCTCTAGATCCCTCAGGTTGAAAGATCTTTTTTCTTCCTTTTTCTTTTTTTTCCCCTCTGAGAGTCTCCTTCCCTATCTGCTGCCTTAGTTCAATAAAAGAGAATTCTTGATTGCTCCAACAAAAACTATGCTTGTTTTAGATTCTGCTCACAGTTCGTGGTAGCTGATGGTGTTACCAGTTTTCAGTTTCCAGTACACACTGAACTCACCACTTTCGAGAAAAATGTAGCTGGATTTCTCTAATCTGGTTTTAGTTCAATTTTGTCTTTAATTGCTAGTTTGAAAAGCTTATGAAAAGTTTGTTGGCTGTTTAAACCATGGCAAAACCAGAGTAGATGCTGGAGCTGTACCAGTAGAAGACTAGGGTTTAAAGCTCCGGGGGGAACCCTGTTGTCACCTGCTTATATTAATCTCATTCCCAGGGAGGGGGTCTTACACCACTTTTAACTAAGTCCTTTTACTTGTGGTCGTGGATTCCAAATTCTGTGCCAATTTAGCTAAACACTTTCTACCATTGCTAGAATTTGGGGACAAAAAGATCCTCTGCTATGTGGATTTAATTCTTCTTTAGTAAGGCTCTATTAGGACAATTCTACTGATTCTTGATCCATACGATTTCTTCTGAAAAAAAGAAGTGACATTATTTAAAACATGAACATGTTGAAGGCACAAATTTTCTTGGCTTCTAATTTCTTCCAAAGTTTCCCTGCTTTGGAATATTGTGTGGGAGTTTTCCTTTCTAATAACTTCTCATCTTAGTATTTTCATTATTATGAATTTTGATTTTTGTAACCAGAACATAAAAAATTATATCCCTGGTCCAAGAATTTAATTTTCTTTAAATTCTTTTACTCTGTCCCCCCTGTATTTTTGACTCCCAGATAAGAATGAATGTTTTTATAATCTAGGTTCTTTAGCATAATTAATAGAAAAAATAAATGCTCTTCATGCAAATATTCTTCTAGAAATTAGGAGGATTTATATGATGAAACCTTAGTATAGTATATTCCTTAGCAATTTGATTGGCAGGAAATAGAGAGCAAAACATTACACACACAGCTTTTTAATAATTTATAATTACTTACACGAATCTACTAAGTTTAGGCACACAATTATATGACTAATTACGTTGAAAATTCAAGTGGATGCTTAAATAGATGACCATGCCCTGAGGCCTTTCCAGTTGTTTCTGCTGTCTCATTTAACCATGCAAATGTTATTAAGCATTCCTGGCTAAAAATTTTCAAGCATGTGCAAGTGTAATTGCACAGATAATTATGCATAATACTGTCAGTTTCTATATCTAACATAGGAATTTTTCTTATTTTAAAAATATCAGGTTTCTACTGGTTAGCTTCTTGAGTACATGCCAAGAAAAATATAATCTGTAAAAGATAGAGCAAAATCAATCTATTGTTCTTTCTTCAGGATCTCTTCTTGACTCTCTTTAGCACATCAAATGAAGGAAAACAGAGAAAGATCAAGCCACATACTAAAATTAAAGCAAATTTTAAACACCTATAAATGCAACGATTTATATTCACAAATAGATCCAATTGCAAGTGTAATTAAGTAACTATTTTTAGATCCATGTAAATATTTATACAAACTTGTTAACAGGGATACAAAAGAACTAACTGCTCTGTTCTAGAAATGAAAATGTTTAAGGCAAGTCTTTCAGGTTTGCATATACTTGAGCCATGTTTATATAACAGCAAAAAATGTCCAGAAAAAAAAAATTAACTAGTGCATACACATTGACGGGTCAATTTCTTGTCATGAGAACTATTATGGAAATTTTATGATACAGCATCCTACCTGATGCCATGCCCTGCCAGGTTGGATTCTGCACAGCCCAGCTTAACAAGTCACAGCTCCCGTGCAAAGTTTGGAGTGTGTACGGCTGATTGGTGGAGCCTGGTTCACATGACTCTGCCCAGCTGAAGGGAGGCTGGGAAAGTATCTGGCTTTTCAACAGCTAGTGTGAGAAAAAGTCTCAACTTTCCACTTACGTTTAGAAAGTAGAGAATTTCTTAAGCATAGAAACGGATATTTAGATGCTGGCCGGTGACGACTACAAATAGTGCTAAGTGCTATGAAGGAAAAATAAAGCGGGGTAAAAGGTAGAAAGTAATGGGTTTGAGGAGGGATATTTTAAACAGAAGGGTCAGAGAAGCCTCTCAAAAGAAGTGTGGTTTGCAGAGAATCCTGATTGAAATGATGCAGCAAGCTGTGTGAATATCTAGAGGGCGGGGAGAAGAAAACCGGGTAAAGCTAGGCTTATTCCAATAACAACAAGAAGACCAATGCGGTGGGAGCAAATGGAGTGAGGAGGAGAGAGGGAAGAATTCGGCTTGGAGAGGCAGCCGGTTAATTTAGGTCCTTCAGGCCATAGTGATGAATTTTGGATTTTATTCCAATTGTGATGGAAAACTGTTGTGGAGGTCTGAAAATAAGCCTCTGATTGACTTTTCCAAAAAATCGATTTGCTGTGTGAATAGGTTGGAAAGCAGTAGCCTTCTTGACTAAAACCTACAGTTAGAAATATGTTTTACCTTGTGACGTAGAATACATAACTGAATCAAGAGTTTGACAAAGCAATACTCACTACATGTGAAGCAGTCTACTATTTTTCTAGTGTAATCTAGTCCAGTCTATTTCATTTTTTAATGATTTTAAAGAAATTATAAGTAGAATATTCTTATGAGGAAAAAATGACATTGAAATTAGAATGGTTCATTGAGGGGCCAGCCCCGTGGCTGAGTGCTGAGTGGTTAAGTTCTCACACTGTACGTCCGTGGCCCAGGGTTTCACCCATTCAGAACCTGGGTGCGGACATGGCACTGCTCATCAAGCCATGCTGAGGTGGTGTCCCACATAGCACCACCAGAAGGACCTACAACTAGAATATACAGCTATTTACTGGGGGGGCTTTGGGGAGACGAAGAAGATTCAGAAGAAGAAAAAAGAAGGTTGTCAACAGATGTTAGCTCAGGGCCAATCTTAAAAAAAAAAAAAAAGAATGGCTTATTGGTAATTCAAGATATTCTGTTGCATTTTCTATTGTGATACACGTCTTTTAAGATACGCTGTGGAAAATTAAACTTCACAATAAGCCTTAGGCAGTTCCTTAAGGATGCAACTCAAGGACCACTTGCATCAGAATTATGGGATTGGTAGTGGTGGGAGGAGTTGCTATAAATGCATATTCTAGGGCCTTACCACAGATTTGTTGACTCAGAATCTCCAGTGAAGGGACTTCAGAATCTGCTTTTAACAAGCTCAACAGGCAATTCTCATGTGTGAGTAGTGTTTTTAAGTTTTTTAATATTTTAAGCTTTTTTCTCCTGAATGCATGATATTTCACTAATACATTTAAACCCATTTAGTGGGTCTTCAGGTAACATTTCTTAGCAATATTCTAAATTCACATATGAAATATAGAAAGCACTTTAAATCAGTGCATCTATTCCTTTCACCTCCTTTTTTTTTTTTTAAAGATTTTATTTTTTTTTCCTTTTTCTCCACAAAGCCCCCCAGTACATAGTTGCATATTCTTTGTTGAGGGTCCTTCTAGTTGTGGCATGCGGGACATTGAGGGGCCAGCCCCGTGGCTGAGTGCTGAGTGGTTAAGTTCTCACACTGTACGTCCGTGGCCCAGGGTTTCACCCATTCAGAACCTGGGTGCGGACAGCGTGGTTTGATGAGCAGTGCCATGTCCGCACCCAGGATTCAAACCAACGAAACATTGGGCCGCCTGCAGCGTAGCGTGTGAACTTAACCACTCAGCCACGGGGCCAGCCCCTCCTTTCACCTCCTTTAGATGTCTATTTTAAATCAAGTGAAAGTCCAACTCTTATTTGTTATTTCAAATCATTTATCAGAAATCATAATCTTTTTCTCTGCTAGGTTACCTTTCCTTTCTTCTTTTAAATGCTTCTAAAATTTCACTTCCCCAAGAAGCCTACCTACCCATGTTGAAATGAGGTTAAATTCCACGCATTCACAACCCCACAATTCTAAGTAGTATATGACAGCATCATTGGTCAATAGTTTCGCATGTCAGTGATTTTCACTAAACAATGTCCTCCACTGTGGCATGAGTGGAATTTTCCAATCATGTCTGTCACTCTGTTTTTATGATTCTGGATATAACAGGTTAGATGGTTTCTCTAAAAAAGGTTTTCAAAGTATCATTAAAGTATGTAGGAAATTTTTTTTTTGCTTGGTTCTAAAATGAAACAGGAAACCCTCTAAGCAGCTATATTATAGATCACGCTCATGCAAAATCAGGCTTCAATCTGGCACATTCCATGTTTGTAAAGAATGGGGCTTAAGACCTGATGTTATAAGGTCACTTTGTGAAATGTTTTCCAATTTCACATTCACGTTTGCTGTGGATGGAACAATGTCCCCCATATCAGTGGTATCACCATAGCAAAGCCTGTCACAGGGACATTATCCTCATCCCTTAGCCAAAGCAAAATATCCTGACTTATATGTCTGTATGTCAAAGGAATCATCTCCCATCGACTCAGCTTCAAAAACAAAACAGGGACAGAATTCTTATGTGTTCGTGGGGAAACATGGGGTTAAAGTGGCCTGCATTTCAGGAAGTGTTCAGTTGACTTGCTCTGTGGTGAGAGACTGCAGTCCTAGCTAATGACTTGTAGGTACGGAATCCTCAGGTCTCTCAGGTGGTTTCAGTCGATCAGTTTCAGCAGAATGATGAAAAGGTTGAGATAAAATAAACTGACAGTTGCTACTCATCGTAGGCAGCAAGCTGTACCCAGGCAGCTGAGACCCTGGGAGCCCTCTTTCTTAAACAAAGGCTTTCACTGCAGTGAGCAATGAACTCCAAATAAAAAAAAAATGGGGGCAGATTGGCAGCTGGTGACCGACAGGAGGAGGGAAAGGAGGGAAACTGGGAAACACAGCAATTGTTGGCTAATTAGAAGCCATTCCCACCTACTTAATACCAACCCATTAAGCAGAAAACACTTTTCATCTTTCTCTCCTGCTACACATGACATTATACTCCAATCAATACCCTCCCACCGGCTGCCTCAGTGCCCACAAATGAATACAGTGCAAGTTTAAGAATGCAGTAATTGATTTGGGACAGTGACACTGCAGCTTTCACAGTATATTTTCTGAAGATACTAATGCAATGTTTGTGGTGCTTAGATAAAGTAATCACATCTATATACTGACAGCTGTCAGAAATTGAAAAACATAAGAGAAAACCGAAGCATGGTAGACTTATTTGAGCCTTAATAGCAAACAATCGTGTAAATCAATTTCCCCCTTTCGGGGAAACAACTCCAATATTTGGCTTAATAAATTCACTATCACTACTGCCATTTCAACCCTCTGCACACACACATGCACACACACACCCAATTTATAAACTGACATATGGAAAGTATAATAAGTATACATAAAATTATGTTGCATTATGTTTGAGCATGATTTGAATAGAATTCTTTCATTGGTCCCACTTTTAAGCTTATGAGAATTTATCTCAACAACTCAAATAAACTACTGCCAATTTATCCTAATGCAATAAGATAATATTCATGTATCATCATCTTCATTTTATTTTGAACAATTTCCCATCCTCCCTTCACAAATGAGTTTGGTGGCTCTCAGAAACAGATTCTATGTTAAATAGTATTTACATGAAAACAATATATCTAAAATGTTCTTTTTTCTTATTTCTGTTCTTGGCTTTTATAAAGTTTTTTTTTCTGAACCTAAATATCAGCTTCCAAATTTGACACAGATTTTCTAACTGATATTCTATCACTTCCTTCAATCCCTAAGCACTACTTCTGGGACATTGATCAAAATGTTAGCCAAATACTTACAGATGTTGGAGTAGGTAATAGAAAGAAAAATAGATTGTTACCCTATGCTATGTCAAAATAACCAGGAAAGACTTGAAGTACAAATAGGATTTCAGAAACAGGTTTAAATTCATTGTACAGAATGTGGTGACATGAGACTGCCTTGGGATTTCAGAGTAGGACCTTCAGTGGGGAGAATTCTTTGGAAGTTATGCTGGCCCAAAGAGCATAAACAAATGAGGTGACATCCAAGTTATCTTTGTATCGAGTATGTCTAGACTGTGTTAAGCTTTACAAGTAGATTCAACTATGTTATTTTAAAGCATGTATTTCAAACATAGTTATGATTATTACCCAAAATATCACCTGGCTGTGTGAGATTTTTATAGAAGAACAGACAGCAACCAGCCCTGCATTACAGCTTACACACACCCGTAAGGTAAGGTGGGACTTCCAAAGATGATGCATTGGAGGAAGAGGAAGAGTCTTCTTCCTTCAAAATTATGACCTGATTCCAAAACGCAGTCTGACTCCTCAGTTTTATTTCTCAGAGAGCACTCAACCTACTGATATCAAGTCTTTTAAGAAACTCAAGGGAAAATTCTTCTGGTGTCCCAAACCCTCCAAGTTTACTATTTCAATTGGGAGTGTGTGTGTGCATGTGTGTGTGTATAGACACACATATATATAAAATCTCTAATAACCCATTTCTAACACATAGGATATGGTTTCCTCAGTAGCACTAATTTGGTGACCTTGAATTCTTATTTCAGATTAACCATTAGGAAAATGAAAATAATATCAAAAGTGTTAAGATTACTTTAAGATCTATTGACAGAAATGTTAACAAATCTTTTATTATTAAGCTAGACAAAAGTTTCAGTTTTGAAATCAAGCAGTTCAAGAGGGATATGAAAGTGTTGAAAGAAATTAGCAAAATTATAATGAAGAAGTTTAGTCATTTGGAAAATATGACACATGAGTAAAAGTTGAGACTCCTTTAAACTGTGAGAAAGAAAGCTTCTCTAATAACCTGATAACTGTCTTCAAATAGGTGTCATGAATGAAGGGATACTTTCACAACTGTCCTCGATCTTCTCAGAGGACGAAGCAGAAGAAAATGGACTTACAATTATAGCACCAGAGCTTGATTTTTGACCTCTGTTGTTGATTATAATGTAGAAATACCTCACTCGTCCATCAGTCAAAATTTGATGACTTCAACAAACCAAACATTTTTTGTTGTTGTCATTCCCCCTTGAGGAAATTCCAACCTACTTTATAGAAGAGTAAATTCACCCCTCAATAGTGTATTAAAACAAGGCAGCAAGTGATAAACTAGACCCAGTGACAACATCAATAAACAATAGCTGAAAATAAAAAGATTCACACACACACACAACCATTCATACAGGCACCCAAAGTCTGGGGCCATTTATCTGAGACCTGAAAGACCTTACAAACTGAATGGGCTTTCACTATATCACATAATTAATTTTTCTGTTGATGACCCTCAGCCATCAAGAAAAGATTAAATTACACTCATTTTTAGTCTGCTTAAGAATGCAGGGAAATTTTCTTTTGTAAAACTTTAGTGAGGTAAAAGATCCCCAGATTTTTAGTTCATCCTCCATTTTACAGATGAAGAAGCAGGCTCACAGAAGATGAAGCATCCTGCTCAAGGTCAAAGAGAGTAAGTGGCAGGGTCAGAACTTGAATACATATCTTCAAGGAGCACATCTCACACTGTCCATTTTACTGTACTGTCTGCAACAGTTGTACTATTTTTAAATATTTTTAGTATTGGTACTAGGAGGAGTAAATTTAAGTCACCTAAAAAGTTCACCATCTACCTGCTTGAAAGATGTTGGAAAAATGAGGGGATACTGTATTTGAAAATTAATTCAAGCTATTGAGCTAATTGTTCAATCACAAGTCTTTAGAAAGGTTAGAGAGAGAAATGAGTCTAAGGTTGCTAGTTGGAAGTACCATTCAAGAGTAGGGTCCTGGGTTAATTGCCCTGTTAAATTTTCATTAATCCATGGACTTATCTTTCTTTTTTAATCTTGAGAGAATAATTAAGATAATATCTGTAAAAATGTGTCATGCTATAGCCTACAAGAAACAATATTGTTTAGCACAAATATAGAAGACATATATCAGAGACATCCCTAATATTAGATATAAGAGGCTGCTTCTTCCCACTTTAGAAACTGAGCAGTCGATGTTCTACCTTTGCCTAAAATTTTGCTCCTTTCTCAGTTGAGAAACCAAAAGTGTGATGAACAGTTGAAACCATTCATTCTTCTTCTAACGCATGTTTTAAATGACTGTCTTTCTTGCTAACAGATGTTAGAGAAGTGATGTTAAGGATAGCAGATTATTTTAGATTTATATTTTACAATAAAACCTTTCCCATGGTGCCTCGAAAAGTGTTAGTGTATGAGTGTTTACAGGCCTCATGTCCATCCCTGCTCATTTTACCACCTCCTCCTCCCCAAAGGAAAAAGATTTTCATTGGCTAAGAGAGAGACTAGGTTGATTTACATAGAGGTTAAGTCTTCATTCATAAAAGAATGAAGAACAAAGTGAATGGTGATACAGACTAAGATGCTAAGCAAGAGAAGAGAAGAGAGAGGTTTGTGTGAAGTTTTGGAGAGGTGTGGGGAGTGTACAGGAATTGTATAATGAAAGAAATGGGAGATTATAATGTGGTATGTTGGATTATGACTGAATCCCCTTTGATGATATCTGAAAAATAAGAATTTGAATTGCATGTCAACTGCTTTTGTTGTTGGACTGTATTTCCTCTCCTGTGACAGAACTCTGGAACTGGACCACATGGGTTTCTGGGTTTATAAGTTCTTTTCAGGTTATGTGTTTGTATCCAAATTGTCTTTTTTTGCTGATGTTAACTTGCGTGCCTATGGTGATTAAAACTTTAGTCAACTTAAATAAAACAGGTTTCCTTGCCTTCAGGCTCCTATATCCTATTCTAAATAGTCATCCATAGCAAAGTAATAATTACAAAATAAATTGGTTAGATTTGTCATTTTCTACTCTCACGGACATTTCCCTGCAGGTATTATAGGATAGTTTTAAAAACAACAAAATATTATAATTGACAGCATTTTACATCATGGAATAGATTGCATTGATAAAAAAAAGTTTTCATCACCAGTCACTATCATTTCTTACTAAACAAAAACAAAGAGCTAGTTTTTGCATTGACTGTGATACCCCCAAATATAGTTCTCTGTTTCTCCAACAGAGTAATGTCAGAAAATTAGTTACATAATAAATATTTTTTTCTTAAGTAACGTTATAGGAATGTAATTAACAGTCATTTTATCTTATTTATTTTACTTTTTCCCTTCTTTTGATAATTAATGCACTTTCAACAATCCATTAATTTTAAATAAGAATATTTTCCATATGAATGGCCAAGACATAATATTTAATATCTGTAAAATAATGAACTGAATAATTTATTTTAGAAGTGGTCACTTTCTGCACAAAGGTGGCAGGGAAGGGACTATTAGGAGACAAGATAAGACTACTGTGTGAAAGGAGTGAAGAAATGTGCTACAAATTAGAAGTTTCAGAGTCTTCATTGTGTATTAAATCAAGATGTCAGAAATCAATTTGTAGAAGTAAAAGTAAAGATATGGAAGTTGTAAATGACAGTTGCGCCACAAGATTCACTTATGAATGAGGATCTTACATCTAAAAGATGTCATTGTAGGTACTGCTTTCATTAGCCAAACAGCATATTTCATAGCTGCCTTTGTTTTGTTTATTGGTTTGCTTCCTAGCAGCAATTGGCCTGGTGATTTGCTTGTGGTTGTCATTTTAGAATTTTGTTTGTGGAAAATTACATGTCAAGGTTTTCTCTTAGTTATCAGAATCCTCATCTAATTCACCACTGAGTTTCTACCACCGAATTTCTTTAATAATCCATACATGCATAAAAGGAGAAGCATGTAAGAGGCACTCCATGTGCACAGCTAGGTGGATTTCATTTTCTAAAGATACCAAAGTGAAAACATTTCAAAATACTACTGTGATAAAATTTCATTTTCTGGTAGTCCTACACCAGAGGTGAATAATTTCAGATACTTCAGTACTGGAGTAGCATGTTAGTGAAGCTTGCTAGTAATGAAGTCCTACTAAACCCAAAATATAAGAATTGGTTTTATATAATGCTTGCCTTTACTGAGTAGTCTTTCACAACAGAGTCCTTATGTTAACTTTACACTGTGCTGAGCAAACTTCGCAATCTACCGATTTGTTTGTCATGTGCATTTCAAGATTTTTTTTAGATTGGCACCTGAGCTGACATCTGTTGCCAATCTTCTTCCCCTTCTCCTGCTCCTGCTCCCCCGTCCTCCTCCTCCTCCTTTCTTCTCCCCAAAGCCCCCGAGTACATAGTCGTATATTCTAGTTGTAGGTCCCTCTGGTTCTGCTATGTGGGACACCACCTCAGCATGGCCTGATGAGCGGTGCCATGTCTGCGCCCAGGATCAGAACCAGCGAAACCCCCGGGCTGCTGAAGCAGAGCACAAGAACTTAACCACTCGGCCACAAGGCCAGCCCCGCATTTCAAGATTTTAATCTTAAACTATAAAATTGCATGTGTTTTCAACCATCATTTGTTTAGAGATAATGGAGTTGGGCCATATTTTTTATTGTGGTTTCAAAATCTCAGCTTCAGGAGTCTTGAAAGAAAGGAATCTGCTGTTCAGAGCTTGAATCTTTAATCCCTTTTCTCGAGGTTAATATGAAAGTTAACTCATTTCAGTATGACACATTCTATATATTTTATTGGATATATGTTTTTGGATTGGGAAAGATGTCAAGCCCTCTAATACTGTGGATTATCCAATGTAGCAATTTTTCTATTCATATCTGGCTATATATTTTATTGTTTTTCATTTTATTGTTCCAAACACTATATTGACAAGTCTATTTCTGAACATACACTATTTCAACAAGGGGAAGGTGTATTTTTATATCAAAATATGCTTGCTGCCATTTTCTTTTCCTTTATAAATCACTGCCTTTCTTGTGTACTCTCTATTGCACATGCACACCTGACTAGTAAATTACACAAAGTTTATGTGACTATTGCAATCCTCTATTATAGTCCAAGATTGTCAGGATATTTTGATGTTTGTGAGACTCATGCAAATCCACAAGCTCTAATCCCCTAGGATGGAATCAAGAGAAGTTATATGTATCAAGACATGAGAAGTGTGGACTCTAATACAATACCAGCCATTTACTACCTGATTTTCCATTTTCTAATTTTTTATATGAGCAAATCACTCCAACTTTACAGGACTGTTGGAAGAATTGAGTGTGAAAAAACTTGGCACAGTGAGATACACATATATTGAATATATAAAGCATTCAATAAATATTTGTTCAGCAGCAAAAATATAGAGCCATGAGAAGCCTCAAGGAGTGGAAGCTGAAACTAACCTAAAGAAGAGCACTTAATCCTAGAGAAAAAGAAATTCCTACAGACATTCTGCACTGTGTACATGCCCGAATGTCTTATCTCATTTGTCCAAATGGGACACATGATCCCTGGAAGACAGCTGGAGATGCTGGTCCCGGGAGAGAGTGCAGTAGAACATGTTTCTTGTTTGTTCTTTTTGTACTTGTTGGACAGTTTAGGCATTTTAAATGATAAGAATGTATATTTATAATGCAAAAAATGAAGGTCTTCATGATACACACACACAGCAAGTTTAGAAAGATTCATTCAGAAAAGTATTCCTTTGACCATTCTATACCCATTAAGATGCCCAACACTGCATATTACTGAAATGACTGGGACATTGTGGTCTCTACCCATATATGTACTTTGAAAGGAAGTACACTATGTTTTATTTGGGGGAAGCAGATAGATTTTAGCAGATTTGGAAAAATATACGAATTCTGGGAATTTTTATCTCTAAAATTGCCCTTTCACAACTGTTTAAATTTAATTAAAATATTTTAAAAGTTCGACTACAAAACATAATGTCATATTTCTTTCAAATGGGAGGATTTTAGAAGGAAGCAGGTAACCTTATGTCTTAAACATTATTTCCTTTTATCTCTCATACTGAAAATTGATACACATTTAATCGTTCTTTGCTTTCTCTTAAAGCCAAAATTTTGAGTTAGAATTGTGTTTACTATCCTCAACATTTCAAAGAGAAGTAGAAATATATGTAATACTTTCAAATTGTAAAATATTCCAATTTTTGAGACTCTCTACAGGTCTAGAATCCCAAGCAGCTATAAATGTCATTACTAAGATGAGGTGGGGATGAAATATAGCATCTTATCAGCCAAAAAGATTATTTGAATGTAGTGTTGAATTTCAGATTCACTTTCTAGCTTTAGCTATCTAGTTATAAGAGGCTCTAAAAGCAGTGGAAATAGCAGGTGGTTCCATTCTACATGAAAATCTATAAATTCAATCTTATTTTGACTAGCTTCCAGGGTAGAATTCCATTAAGAGGAAATTCAGAACCAATGTAAAGGAAGTAAAAGGAGCCCTTGGCAGTTTCGCCAATAGTTGAGAGCCAAAGACTGTGGCGTAAACGTAGTGATGCCCAGACTCAGCCAGACAGAGCCAAATCTAATCTAATTCTAATCTATTCTAGAACCCCAGACTGTAATGGCTATTGTAACAAAAATTAAAACAGAGAATCATATCTATCTCTTTTATTTAAAATATTTAATTAAGTCAATATTTTAAATCACTGATAAATCTCAGATATTATACATTGTTTACCAATGGATCTAGGGTAAGAATGTGCCACATATTTTGCTTGAATTCAATTTACAATATTATTTCAAAGCTTTTTGTAAGCTACAGTAAAGTCCTTTAAAAATTTATTGCTCCTATTTGTTTATGGTATCAAGGTATACCTAAACACGGGATAGTAAGAAATGATTTGGGGAAAATTTGGAAATTAATTGAAAGGAATCAAATTATAATGGAAATGTAATTATAGCCAGGAAATATTCCACTGAGGTTGGCAATAAGTGATTATCATAAAATATTTTTCAAAAGCCCTCACATAATAATTCTGGAATGTGACATTTATTTTTTTCTTATATTTACACATTATCTTTACTACAGGGGTTCTCACCAGGTCATATTGGGACCAAATACACTTCAGATTTAGCTTCCTCCTCTTATTGTTTGAAGACATTGCCGCCCAGCCTATAAATCTTAGAAGAGCATTTCAAAACTGCTTTTTACAAATTGCTCATCATCTTTAGAAACTAACTCAATATGTTGTCTATTTCTTTCCTGATGTAGAAATGTGTACTTGCACACGTACAGATGCAAATATGGGATGTGATTGTGCCTGAATGTGGGTTTGGAAACTGCTGTTTGATGTGTGTACATGTGCAGCTATTTCTCTGCAAAAGAGAATCTATAAGAACCTAAGAATGAAGAATACAGAAAGCAAAGTGGGAAGGAGATTTTCTAACTTAATTCTCTCTAAAAGAAAATTGAGGAAAAAGAAAGAAAGTATGAATGACATACTGAAGTTCTGTCCCTTTCTGAAAATTTGGCTGTCATCAAGGTGGTAGCATGAATGTGGTGATAGAAAGAAGCAGACAATCTTTAGATATATTTTCATCTAGAAACAACAAAACTTGTCGATGGGTTACATTTGAGGTGAAGAATAAAATAAAGGATGATTCCCAAATTTTTGACTTGAGCAACTGGGTAGAGATGATTTTGACTGCAAAAAATCATGGGCTCTGTTTCAGATGTGTTATGTTTTAGATATTCAAGATTTTTATTAGCTCCTCAACTAAAGATTTCAAGCAGGGGTTGGATATGTAAGTCTGGGGCTCAGAGGAGAGGACTGGGCTACAGATATGAATTTAAGAGTCACAGCTATGATAGTATTTGAAGCAGTAGTGCTTCATGAAATAACCTTGACAGAGCAAAAGAGGAGAATGGCCAAGGTCTGAGAACAAGAGTACTCTACAAGTACAAGCTGGGTTCTAAAGGAGGAGCTAGCAGTGGAGCTCAGAAAAGAGCACAGATGACAACATATCCATGAAACACTTTATCTCTGTTGAAATATGGAACAAATATTTTTAAGACTTTAAAAATGAATGGCTAAGCTAGGAAAACGTAAGGAAAATACCCAGAGAACAAAAACATAATGTGCTTGTCATGCTTGAGGAACAGCAAAAAGTCACTTTTGGTTTAAGAGGGGTGAGCAAGAAGACAAGTGATGGGATATGAGGTCCCAGAGTTATTGGCTGGGGTAAGGTGGGAATGATCCAATAGAAAGGGAAGAAATTATGATGAAAGAGAGAAAAGAATTGTTGGAGCAATGTTCTTGTCTACGCAAGGGAGATTTGGATCTCCCCCACAAATAGCAGGGTCCACTTTTAATGGCAGCATGGACACACCTCCATTGAAACAGGAGTGAAGGCACAAGGCAAGTGAGGTGAGTAGATGTATTGGAAATTTATTGAAATTATCTTTTAATTGCTCCGGTTTTCTTAGTGAAATAAGAAACAACATAATTATCTAAAGGTCGGATTGAGAGGTTTAAGGAGAAAAGAGAAGATACAAATCATTTTCTAGGAGAATGAGAGAGTACGTGGACTAGGTCAATATATGATTATTCTAAGGCAAATCTAATGGGCCACTTGAGGTTAGTGTTCATGAATACAAAGGTCAATCAGCATGGTTGTGGTTTCTCTCAAACAAAGTTAAGCTAATTTTTGGTACAGGGCACTAAAGTATAAAGATAGTTAGACTTAGCTAGAGTTGGGTTTACCAAGTGAAAACACAAAACCATAAAAAGTAAAGGGGAGAATGAAAGACATATACAAAGGACCAACTAATATGATAAACAATAACATTTTTTAGAAACCTCACTGGATGGGCTAAGTACTAGATGACGTCCACCTAAATGGAGAACTGATAAACTGAAAAACAGATCTAAAGAAAATACCAGAATAGAGCACATTAATGGACAAAATAGAACAATAATATAGACAAGTGGTTAAGAATTACAGAAGATAGAGTAAAAATGTCCAGTATACAATAATTGGGATTACATGATGAGAAAATGGGAGAGAGGCAACACCCACAGCAATAATGGCTGAGAATTGTCAAGAAATGAATGTTCAGATATAAGAAGCAGAACATATTGCAAGCAAACTAAAGAAAAAGAAACCTACAATTTGGAAAGACCAGAGTAAAACTACAGAATAGCAAAGATATTAAAAGTAACCAAAAAAGAAAACATTATCTTTAGAGAGTGACAGTAGAATTACCTAATAGTAACAATGGTGGCTAAGAAATAGTGAAATGGTATCTTCAGTATAATGAGAGAAATCATGATCACCTAGAGTTGTAAATCCAGTGAAACTATCTATCAAGAACAAGGGCAGGAGAAAGATATTTTCAAACAAATCAGTCTACTACTGACAGAACCACACTAAAGCAAATTCTAAAGTATGTACTAAAGGATAAAGGAAAGCCATCTCAGAAGAAAGGGCTGAAATGCAAGACAGAATGGTGAGAAAAAGATAAACATATAAGTAAATCTAAACAATCATTGAAAAAAATAAAAATTATAAAATCCAATTTGAAGGATGCAAAGAAGATGGAAAATTTCTAAGAACAATTACATATAATTCAGGATGGAATGCTAGGTTCAACACATTAATTAACCTTCCGCTTTTTAAACATCAATATACATATATATCTGAGATAACAACTAAAAGAAACAGACTACAAGAGGGGAAGAAAGGAGGTGAAAAAGCTTGACAAACCAAAAGGAGGGAAAAAACCCAAAACATAAGTAAAATCAGAATAAATGAAAAGTGTTAAATTATATGCTAAAAATAAATCCATAATTGCAATGAATATAAACTGATTAGATTATCTTATTAAATTATCTTGTGAACTATTAAAGACAAAGATTATCAGACTGAATTAAACAAATCTAGTTATATGATGTTTATAAGAAATACACCTAAAACCAGAAAGGTTGAAAAATAAAAGAATAGGAAACGATATACAAGCAAATACTAAAGAAAGCAATGAAACTTTTATTTATTGGACAAAATAAAGCATTAAAGACAGAGAGTTACTACACAATGATAAAAAGTTCAATTTACCAGGAAGATACAAACTTCTTGATGCAAAGGGCCTAATGTCAAAGGCTTTCAATGTATAAAGCAAAAATTGATGGAATAAACATGGAGAAATTTCAACTCTACCATTATAAGAAATGTTCGCATTCTTCTGTTGGTAATTGACGGATTAAGCAAACCAAAATATCTGCAAAAATAAAGATCTGAACAATCAAATTTAAAGGTATGATATAAAGAACATATATAAAATTATATCTAACAGTGGGAAAATATGCATTATTTTCAAGCACACATGAACCATTTTAAAAATTGATGTCTGTGAAACAAACCTTCACAAAATCCATAGGATGGATATCACACAGACCGTGTTCTCTGTCCAAAGTTCAGTCAAGTTAGGATAATTTAAACAAAAATTTGTTTGAAAATTACAAAAACTTCTAAATAGCCTCTTCAAAAAAAAGTGAAAGAAGAAGTTAGAAATTTTTTAGTACTGAATATCTGTGAAAATATCAAAATTAGTGGAATAGAGCTAAAGCAGCTCTTATAGGGGAATTTATAGCCTTAAATCTTCATATTAGGAAAGAGGTGGCTAAACATACAAATGTACATTTGTAGCTAAAAATACAAATTAAGAAACTGGAATGACAAAATAAACTTGAAGAATGTAAAAGAGGAGAAGTAATAGAGAAAAGGATAGAAATTAATGAAATAGAACACAAAGATAAAAAGGAAAATACAGCTGAGAGCTCCTAAATTTGTGTATCCCCTGAGCTAGTCCCTGAACTCCAGGTCAACGTGGTCAACTGCCCACGTGACATCTCTGCTGGGATGTCTAACAGACACCTCAGACTCAATGTGAGCTTCTGGTTATCCTTCATTCTGCCCCCATCCCACATCCTCAGACTTGCTCCTTGGGCATCTTCTCTCAGTTAAATGCCAAATCCATTCTTCTGGTTCCTCAAGGCAAAACTCTTGGAGTCATGTTGACTTCTCTCTTTCGTCACACCCCACCTCCACTTTGCGAACAAAATTTTTTGGCTGTTTCACTATTTTGATAACTCGGGGACTTCTCTAAAGCAGAGAAACCCCACAAGCGTTCTATTAAGAATCTTCATATAATTTTAGCCATGCCAACATTGGCATGAAACTTCAAAGGTACCATATATTGGATTCATAGAGTTAAGACTCTAGTAAGACAAAAGAAAAATGAGAGGCTTAGAAAACTGCAGCTGGAGAAGAGAGGATTGGCGAAGGATAGATAAGCAAATGGTAAACAGCCTGCCGAAAAGTATTGTGAAGGAAATGGGAAGATTATGTGGGGATTACTTCTATGCTTTTAACATGCCCTCTTAGTTATTAGAATATAGACAGCTTTTCTTTTCTCTTCTTAGAACTCCTCTGCTCAAATCAGAAATACCCAGGGCACATAAATAAGAAAGATATAATCTCCCCTTTCCTAATTAAAAGTGAAGTCAGGGTGGTATATGAAAATCCAACTAGAGTCTAGTCCTTGCTCTGCCACCTGGCAGATGAGTTGGCAGAGACGCTGCAACTCTCTGTGCTTCTATTTTCTTTTCTCTAATGAGGAAGGTAGACTTACTGTGGTCACAGAAGTATCTTCTGCTTCCGAGGACCCTTGCTTCCAGGAGCAGGGTACAGTACGGGGTGGGGGGGGCAATCGAACCCTAGCCTATAATCATTCATCCAGAAAAGCTTGTAGGTGCTTTAAGTTGCAAACGAGGAGCTTGGTTTAAAGTATATTTCTCATTATATGTGTTAGAATAAGGTATTTCTATGTTCTACCTCTGTGAAGTCTGGCTTATGAAAATGGCCCACCTTGCTTGAAGTCTGATACAAAAGAAAAATATTGACATTCTTGTATTTTAATCCTGTGCCCTTCCTACATCCAACCATCTTTAAGGGCTTTTTCAGCAAAAGTATCTTTCTTTATGCTCTCCACATTTCAAGTTTTGCAGTTGAGAGAAATTTCATATTTGAAACTATACCTCTTGAAAACCATATTTCTTTAAAAATGTAAAAACTGGAAACTCTGCTTAAAAAGGAAAATATTTCATAATTAAATGAGCCATTTCCAAAAATATTAAGCAAATGAGATGCAAAGCTTTTATCAATAAATTTGCATTTAAGGAAATTTTAAATATTTTTGCAATATTGCCATCACTTTCATTTATTGACCACATTTACAGACATACTCATCAGTTTTGTTAGAAACATCTGAACAACATACAACCTTTGACCAAAAACTGACCATAAAACTAAGAACTAGAGTCCACACATTTCTTAATAATGAAGGCTTAGCTCTCTGCTCCTGGGCATAGTCACATAATATGCCTGTGAGCTCTGTTCTGTATCCAAAATTATGATTAGTGTATTTAATCAATGGTTCCTGTCCTTATTGGAGCTATCAACATATCAAAACAGTATGTGCTAATTGGACATAATAACAGCTAAGACTTTGGAGCTAATATAAAATAATGGCTAACATTTATTGAGCCCTTACATGTTAGGTCCTACACTAAGCAATTTCTATGCAGTATCTCTTTTAGTCCTACAAAGATATTGTGAGTTAGGTACAGGTAAGCTTCTTGGTAGCAGGGACCTTGGCTTCCCCGTATCAGTGCCTGGTATCAAGCAAGGGTTGGATGTATTTATCGAATAAATGAACAAATATTATTATTGCTACTATCTTATACATTAGAAAACTGAGGTGTCGGGAAATTAGGAGATATGCTCATTAGCGACAGAACTGGAATCTGAACCCAGGTTTGTTTGATTGCAGAAGCCATGCTTTGAACCACTATCTTTGCCTTATTTGGTCATTGACCCCAAATTTTCTGAATCAGGAGGATGTTATCTCTTATTAAGTTATGCTTAGTTTTGAACTCCGTGAAGATCAGAATTCAGTTGAGTGTATTTCTGTCAAGCAAATCGTAATTTATCTAAGTCAAAGAAATTACAGTCCCGCTCAAGGAAATATTTGCCTCCAATTCCTTAAATATAAAAGATTCTCTTTTTTAAAAAGTGAAGATATTTTAAGTTTTCCCATCAAGGTGGTAATAGAAAACTGATTTGAAGGAGGAAGTTCGGTCTTGCTACTCAAAATGCGTCTGCGCCTGGCAGTGTGGATGTCACCTGGGAGTCTTAGGAATGCAGAAGCTCAGATCCACCTGGATCTACTGGATTCGAATCTGCATTTTAACAAGATCTCTAGTGTTGTCACTCTTGGTGTACTTTAGAATCTTCTGTCAGCTTTTTAAAACTACTGATCTAGAGACCTCTCACCCAGGGATTTGGGTTTAAATGGGCATTAATTGGGTGGCACTCACACAGTGGTAATTTTCGAAAGCTTCCCCAAGTGTTTCTAAGGAGCAGCTAGGGTTGAGAACCATGAGAACTGTCAGTCTAAAAATTATAAAGTCTACGTTCTTTTCCCAGTGCTCCCACTAGCTGAACAAATCATCGACCTTGTCTAGGTCTGCCTTTTAATCTATTCAGTGAAGATGATATTTACTCTGCCCGCTTCAGGGAAGTTGTAACAAATAGACACAAAAAGCTTTGAGAAAGTTTAAAGCACAGTGTGCATGTTACTTTTATTATTTTTATCGTGTTTAACTACAGGGGTAATCTCTAATGTTCATCATTTGACTGTTAACATTAGCCTTATTTTAAATGAGCTAGAGTGTATGGTGTAATTTTTTTTTTTAGAAATTTCTAAATTATGAAAGCTGTTGAAGATCTACAGTCTCCTTAAACTGTATGAGGAGTAAGAGAAAAATATCAGGATGAAAACCCATTCTGGGTCACTTCTGTGTGACACTGATTATCAACCCAAAGTGTAACTAAGATGGTAATTGGGTGTGGAGTACACGCACCAGGTGGAGATGCATTTATTCTATATTGCTTAAATCACAGCAGAAATGGGGGCTGACTTTCTTTTGTATTTAATAATGTGTACAGTGCTTTTGGATGTACATCTTTATTTGGGACATGCATCAAAAATATATCCTATATCCTTATTTTAGTATCTAAAAGCTATCAATAACCAATGGTAGTCTCTTACACTACCTTTCAGTATATTTTTTGTAGGTACACCTTAGTAAAACTCCATAATTCATAAAGTAAACTATAAATATTTCTTAAGTCCTAGAAATCAAGAAAATATTCCAAAACATAATTTGAGTATTTGATTTTTATGATATATAATATTTTTATTGTGTATACATCAGTGTCTATCTAAAAGGAAAGCCAAAAATATTTGCAGTCACTAGAGCA
This sequence comes from Equus przewalskii, assembly GCF_037783145.1. NCBI lineage: Eukaryota > Metazoa > Chordata > Mammalia > Perissodactyla > Equidae > Equus > Equus przewalskii. The sequence continues at coordinate 86,071,590 of NC_091832.1, forward strand.
AAACATTCATGATATTATGCCTTGTGTAGCTTCAATTTCATAAATACTGACACTACGGATTTGACTCGAAACTGATATTGTAGAGCAATATGTAGTTTTAAAAAAAAAAGATTTGAAGAGAAGAGAAATGCTTGAAAGCAACCGTTTTGTTGCTGAAAGTTAGGCATAGTTAATAGGTTAATTTCTGTTTATTGAATAAGGAAGCCCAATGCTGATTGATATAGTAATTTCAGTGTTTGCTATGGCAAATATTTAGCTCATTATCAGTTTTAATAGCATTTTGCAGAACAAGCCTTTTCTTGACATCTAGAAAATACTATTAAATTTCCCTGCATAGATACATTGTTATGACATGCAATAACTACTTGAATATAAAGGGGATTAATAATTTAAAAGGTGTTAACAAATTAGGGCCATCATTAAAAATAGACTTTGAACCATTTTGTAGCAAAATCAGATTGAGGTAATGCTCTGCTCTTATGATAAAGAATTACTGCATTAATTCTGCAAAGTGAACTTATTGCTCCTATTCGTCTCCAAAACCCTGGAGCATTAAAAGACAGGAAGAATGAAATGATCACAGCATTTTTTTCAGGCACAACAGCTCTAATATTTCCATCACAGTTTCACAGCTCAGCCAGCCTAGTTGTGTTAATGGGAGGGGAAAAAAACCTTCAAGATGTCATCTTTTTCTCTAATTTTGCTTTTAGCCTGTCCTGTAAAATCAAGCCAGATTTTTTCAGACAGTTTATAATAATAAATAGAGAATTGTATTCAACTTAGGCAACATCAGCATTGACTACATGGCTTAGTACTGTTTTGCATCTGACTTTTTAAAATTTGATCCACGCATAGGTATGTCAAAGATCTTATTTCCACATCAGTTACCGTCCTGATGGCTGGAGTTGATTTGGGTCATTGGGATGGCTACGTGTGTCCCCTTCTTTCTTCACTACTCCGTGTACATCCCTCCTAAAACTAAGGACTTTTGGATACAGGGGACAACCCCACAGAAGATGTTGTTTGATCAAGAGAAATTGGTAGCTACACTCTCCTATTTGAATCTTTAAATTTAATAGTCAATTCTCTGTCCTTTCTCTTCTTTTCTCTTAAAAATATTACATACAACAATACATTTTGAAATACTATTGTGCTTGCTGATAACTAAACTCTCTATGCAAACTATTGACATAAACTGAAAATAAAATGAAAATTGATGTAGAAATTACAACTACATATGTTCATAATGCATATGCATATGTTCATAAAGTTGCAGAATATTAAAACTGAAATGGACCTAATTTTGAATTTTAAAGGTGAGGAAACTGAGGCCCAGACAGCTTAAATAGATTGCCTTAACACACCTGGCTATGAGTGGCAGTTAGGACTCTCCACTATTTTTTTTGCAATATCAGCCATGCTTCAGTTCTGAAATTTTCGTATTTCTAAATATTACCTGAGCACTTTACTGATTACATCCATGAATTGGAATGAATGCTGAACATAGGGTCAGCTGGCCTGGAACTTGAGTCCCAAATTGTGCACATATTCTTGAGAAAATCACTTGACCTCTTGTTAGTGTCAGTTTCCTCACCCACTAAATGTAGATAATAATATCCTACCTCAGGGATACTGGGTGAATTAACTGAGATTATATATGAGTAAGCACCGTAAACTATAAATCATAATACAAATGTAAGTTATTATCATTAAGAAGGAATGTCTGCTTCCACTAAATTAAGGCATTTTGTTATCTGGGAGGGGAATTATTAGTTAGCTAACACATTCGCCAGGCCTTGAGGCAACGGGACAGAACAATAAGTTTTCATTTAGGGGAGAAAAAAGGTAGAGAAAAATCCAAGGCCTTGGCAGTGAGAGCAGAAGAGTGAGGGACCAAGGACGGTTGTTAAAAATAGCAGAAAGAAAATGGAGCTGGGGAGGCCCTTTTACCACTGAGGAAAGGGAGGTTTGTAGACGTTAAGTGATTCGACCCCAGGACTAGCCAGAGGGTGGTAGAACTAGGATTGAAACCAGGGCTCTTGGATCCCAGAGACCAGACATGATTAACTACAAAGGGAATGATTTAGGGTATCATAAATAGAATAAGATTTTTACACTAAGATCATAAGAAAACATTCTTTTCTCATGTCGAGAGCTAAGGAAGCTCTAAAGATCTAGAATGCCATCTTGCCGGCACAATGATGGACTAAACGTTTTGTTTACAGCATGATTCAGTGAATGATTCAAAGGAATTCTGATTGGAATTTGTGAATCATCTTTCTTAACCTTAAACAATTCATTTAAGAACTGAACAACTTCTAAATGTCTCGTCCTAATAACACCAATTTTACCCACTAAGGCCTCTTCTCAATTCACAATCCTTCTAACAAACTCTTCTAACCTAACTAGAGGCCATATTTCCTTTTTGGGTTATAAATTGATTGAGAAAGAGTTATTTAACAATTCATTAAACCCTGTGATTTCATCCTCTGCCAAAGATCCTATAAAACCTAATGCTGAAATGTTTTTATGTCACTTAACCCAGTTTTGAAAATCACTGTAATTTTGCAATTATGAGACTTTTGGCTTTATCACAAACCCACTTTAAAAAAATACTAATTCAGTTTTCTTGTTTCTTTTTTTTATCCTACAGGCTGTCCATGTGCAATAACCATATTATAAAATATACTCTTAGAAATATTTAGCCCTACCCATCCCCTCCAAACAATGCAGCCTCCTTACCCATCATCAATGCCATAAGAATGTTGAAAAGAATTGAAAACTTTATATTTGAGGGTACCTATTGGTGTAGAAGTAGAGAAAGAAAAGCAGCTATGAACATAGTAACAAATAAAAGGAGAAATCTGTTCTGTGGTAGATGCCAACTCAAAGACCAGGCTTGTACATAATCATCTCTTGATCAAAAGCATCTTTCCTTGTGTGTCAGAATTATTTGCTTACATACATCTTGCTTCTCGGTTTGTGGTTCAGTGATTAGACATTTTTAAGTTAACAAACATTCATTTTTAAATACAAACATTTGTAAAAGGTTATGGCCATTCATCTATTAGAATTAATTGGCTTGATCTGACGGCTTTCTTCCCAACATTTAGCTGAGTACAGCTGAACTAAGACACTGTGAGTCTGAGTAAATAACTTTTTGACTCAAGACCTCTCTGCTCCCTAGATTTACTCCAATTCTGAAACCCTCAACTTGCCCTTGGTGTTCTGCTCTCCTTGAGACTTCAGCTCTCTGACCTGCGTATGTGTTTACAGCAGAGGCCATATATTCTGGGCAACAGTCCTCTCTAGAGAGTTGAAGCTTTAAAAACATTTCAGTCAATGTTATTGACAGTTGATTTATATGCTTTGAATTTGCACTCCCAGACCAAGATGATTCTTTTTTTTCCAGCCATAGAGTATCATCATCACTTAAAATTTAAAATGGTAAACTGGGCAAGTGCCAAGGTCTGCCTGTCTTTTGAAGGCTGCCTGTCCAATCGATTCACTTTATTTGGGGCCACATTACAAACCAAATCAACTGTGTTAGTGCTGAAGTGGGAAGAATGATCCCTTGTCATCACTGAAGGATCGTGTACTTCATATGCAGAGATGCTCTCAGGAAGAAATTGCTTAATGTGCTCTCATTTTGTAGTTTTAGTTCCAAATTTAGCCCATCCTTTGATTTAGATATTAAAGCCTGGAAAATTTGAATGCATTTTACCTAAATGTTAACTTGCAATTTTGGTTTCTTTTAAAGAAATAACTAGGCATTTAAATTACAACTTAGCTTTATGAAGAATTACTTTCTATGAAAATTTTACCTCTTCCATGTGAATTTGCCTTAATACATACGCTTCTCTTTTTTTATATTGAGGATGTAATGTTTTAAATTTTAAAAAAGCAGACAGTTACACTTTAAAATATATCTATATGTATATGCCTTTAAGATATAGAGGGCTAACTATTTTTAAATGAGCCCTAGAATTCTTCCAAACTTTTGATTGCATTTTTTTAAATCTATAGAATGATGAAATAGTACATTAAGATCTGACTTACATTGATGAAGATTTTTTTTGTAGCACATATAAAAATACATAAATCATGCTTATGGCCAAACTTAAAGTCAGCAAACCTATGTATGGAAAGTGAAAGAGCCTGATTGGTAAACTGGAAACTGATGATCTCCATTGGAAAAAATAAGAAAAAAGAAAAAAACACCTCTCTTTATAGTTGCTGTCACTTTTAGCAGACAGTAACAAAAACACTCACATTAGTGGCACCTCAGGACATGATCTTTCTGTTTGAACTGAATTTATTCAGTACATTTCTGTTCCTCAGCATCGTGTCTCCAAGCATCGCTTTACTCAACATTGTAATAGCCTTAGTCTGGAGGTGATCCTTTTATTATATTTTGATCATCTGTAGATAAAATGTCAAGCACAAGTGATGTAATAGAAGCAAATGATGTCTGTGTTTGAACGTGATATAAAAAGAAAAACCTCCTACCTAACTGAGCCTAGGTATATGTACTACCCCTACCTGATTATATTTTAAAGTGTTTTCTTTCTTTTTAAAATTAATTATTCTACTGAAATCCTTGTAAACCAATTAACCAGGGAACTGCATGTCAGCAATGCCTTAAGGAATATTCTTTATTGGGGTGACTGAGGCTTGGGGTTGTGATGGGATATGTTACTCTCAGTCCTCCCACCCTCAGGGAGGGGCTGAAGGCTGCATCTCTCTCCAGTAGCCCCTTGAGGTTAGCTTAGAGCAGTGCTTCTGCTTTGGAAGAAGCTGTCAGCCCTCTGGGCTACAGGAATCTGCTGTTTTTAATAAGAACCTTTCACAAGACAGTAGCTATGATTTGGAGTCTATTTTCTCCCCTATACCACTCTTGAAAGGGAACAGATCACAAAGTGATTGAAATACTTAATGCCAAACTAGTTCTGAGTGTTGGAAATCACCAAGAACTTCAAATGCATATGCTAAACTTTCCAAAAATGGTTTGATTAAGATGCTTTTGGGGTTCGTCCTCCACTTTGTGCTCTGGAAACATCGTTACATTGCATTGCCATAGAAGAAGTGGAAATGTGAGAATTAAGTTCGGGTGTGTGTCATCATTGTCCCCCCTCTGGCTTAGCAATAATCAGCCCCATTATTTAGTGTGATCTTTTCCCCAGAACAAAGTTTAGAACTTGCATGAAGTCACTCTATAAATATTAATGGGCCATATCCAAAAAAGGAATAAGGTATAGATGGAAGAAAAAGAGGTGTTTTGGTGAAGTCTGTACGTGCAGCCAGTTTGGAGGTCACGGTCCATGGCTTTCTTTCAGAACTCATTTTAGATGGTGACTAAGATAAATAAACTGGTATCACCTCTATTTCTGTTGTTTTGCTGTGCTCTCTACCTTCAATCAGTTAACTATTGAATGATTTTACCTTTTTAAAAAATGTGTCATTTTACTAACTCTATCTGAAAGTTAGGAGATAAGAACACTGCTCGTTGTGTTACCTAAGAGCACTAACCTAAATTCAATTGCTCATCACCTTTAACAAAATCCCTTTTCAATCTCACAGTAAACTAAGAGTAATTTGAATGTGGAGGCATGTTATGTTCTACCCTACTCTACACTACATTTGGGTTGGAGCAGGGATGTCTGAAATCTATAACCGCCACACGATGAGCTGGACTTTGAATTGCCCTCAACAACAATGCCTTGTACTTAGTAAAGTCAGGAATAGGAGAACCAAGTATCTGTGGGAGAAACTAGAAAAATTTTTCATTCATATCCCTAAGACTATATGACTCTCCAACATAAAATTAATGAAGAGATTAAGAAGAGCTTCTCAGTTACTTAAAGCAGTCATAGTTCAGGGGGGAAAAAGAAAAAGAAAGAAAACATCAGAAGCAGAGCACAAGCAACAAAGAATTGGTTGACTTCAGCATGGCTAAAGAGCCTTGCAGGTCCTAAGAAACTGAAAGGACCACAATTAAAATACAGAGAGATGAGAGGAGTTTGGGTACCAAAAGTCCTGAGTCTGAGTAATGAAAGAGGAGAGCAGAACTACTGAAAATGCAAAAGAACAGACTGCTATAAAAACTGCATCCCTAGGGAACTGACTGCAAGCCCCAAATCCAGAAATAACGTTAGCTAAATATTTGCAGCTCAAAATTGAAATAATGAAGCTCTGTTTGGGTTGTCAAATTTAACAACTGATACAGAATATGGGCATATAATGTTTATATTTTTTTAAAAAGGTGTTCATGTCCTAGAAGTGTATCAGAAATCAGAAAAAAAATGGCAAATCATACTTCAGCTATAGTCCATGGTATTGGACAAGCCAGACAAACCGTAAGTCTGAGGTCACTGAGAACTCAGTTCTCATCTCCTTTCTAACCCTAAATTATTTTATGACTATTTTTCAATAGTTAAATTTTTTAACTATAATAATGTATCTGTGTGAAAAGTACCTTCTTCTTTAAAAGATATGTGTAAATTAATAAGTAGACGTGGAAAATATATATCCATTAAACACTATGCATTTTATCATAACTTGAATTACTTTGGGGGGAGGAGAGAGGAATTGTCAGGGGGGCATGCCTAGGTTAGATAAACCATTCCTAAATCCAAAAGTCTCAAAGTAGTAATCATGTGCTCATTACTGCACATTTTCCTGAAATCAAAATTGAATACAGTTAATAAAATTAATGTTTTAGCGAACCCTAACTGTGTATTAACAGTGGTCTACGATGCACTTTATCTAGGGAGGTGATTCTTGGTTGACTGGAACAGCAGTGGGATCACAGTAGAAACCAGCTTTTGTTGTCTACAGACTACATTGCCTTAAGAGACATTGAGACCAGCAGAGAAAAAAGAAATTACACTGATCCAATAGATAGACCGCTGAGAGCTTTCTATAACATACCTACCTCAGACGTTGTACCACCATTAAATGCAAAGGTTCAGGCCCTGGGAATCAGGGCAGGCTGATGAACAATTTTGGCTAAAATGAATCAACTGTGTAAGTTTTTGTGAAAATTATTAAGCTCTATGGACTCAAGATCAGTTCTATTTTTCAAGCAGTCAAAGGCAAATAAACCCTAATGTAAGAGACAAAATGAGAAGAAGCCTGGCAGAGATAAAATTGAATCGCAAAGAAAAGCAAGCTACCATAAGACACAATTTGAGCTGGAAAAGAACATGAGGTCAACAATTGGGCAGTTGTTTTTTTAAATCTGCTAACAGGCAACATTTTTTAAGCTTTTTAAGGAGACTGTCCATCACAAAGGCATAATTTTAATCAGAATTCTTACAGCGTTTCCCAAATTCCTAAAGGCAATCAGCTCCACTCAAATTAGTAGCTCAGATAAATCACCATTAATTAGCTAATATAAGCCAGCAGGTGGTTTTGAGCCCAAAGACATTCCCTGGTTATTTAAATTATGTATACTACACCACACTAAAGGAAAAATAAGTAAAAGGGAGCACAGAGGCAAGTCTATAAAAAAAAAAACCTGTTTAGAGATAATACTCAGTTAAAATCTCCTGCAACTTCCACATCTTACCCAGAGGAATACAAGGCAGCTTTGACCCTCTGACTCCAAAAATATCATTCACCAGCATCCAGCTCTTATTTCAACATTGATTATGCATGCAACGTACAAAGTGTGCGTTGGAAGCTCACTTGAATATATTTGTTCTAGAAAGATTACCAATTACTAAAGAATAGGAGAGGAAGAATTGTTTTTCATGCGTAATTTGTGACACAAGAGAATCTTCTTCATAATCTTTGTGCCCTTGTGTTCTTTAATTGACCTACTCTAATTTGTGTAATTGAGGGTTATTTCCTAGACTATAAAAAGAGGAAAAGGCACTATGTAGCTGCCATCCATCTAAGACTGTGTTTATGATTGAATGGTGTGGAAGATGTTTAGTTTGTATTGAAAATCGACTTGTCCATATGGACGCACCTTTTCTTAATCCCAGTGGAGAGCTACCTCTTTTTTCTCAATAATGTCTTCCTAAACAGACAGTGAAAGTTTTTTTGTGCTGGCTTTTTTATTTTTTTCTGGTGAGGAAGATTGGCCCCTGAGCTAACTTCTGTGGCAATCTTCCTCTATTTCATATGTGGGACGCTGCCACAGCATGGCTTGATGAGCAGTGTGTAGGTCCATGCCTGGGATCCGAAACTGTGAATCCAGGCCTGCTGAAGCAGAGAAGGCAAACTTAACTACTGTGCCACTGGCCTGGCCCCCATACAGTGAAGCTTTTGCTAGTCTAACCACAGAATACTTTTTGGGCAAAATCATGTTAGACTCCAGATACCTAATTCTATTCTGTTTTGCTAATGCTATCCGTAACATGTATCATTTTAAACTTCATAGATATGATGTCTACTTAAGATTTCTGAAACATTAGCATAATAAAACAAGCAGGCATCCAAACCTGACTAAAGACTTTGCTGAAGCAAATCACGGAGTCTGAGTCTGTTTGAACATGAGAGTTGAATTTCAGTAAACTATAACATGTTGAGTCAGAAGATAACATTAGTTTTAAGAAAACAAAAAGTCTTTTGAATTGAAGCTTCCAGAGATAAACCAGCTCCTGGAATAGGCTAGAGTTGAGCTAACTTTGGACCTGTAATGCGAAACCTTAAATGTGTATTCAATCACGCCTAGATGGGGACAGAAACCAGACCAACCTACAGAACTGGAGAAGTGAGGAACAGTTCCCTCCAGCATTTCTCCAAACATACTCTTTCGTCTTGGGGGGCCGGGGGGGGGGACACCCAACTACAACCCCCCCCAACAACAACAACACATAAAAATTACCTGAAAGTGGTATTTTTGTTTAAACTAAAATTATCTGGAAAATACTTGTAAACCATTATTTCACTGTGCTCACATATTTGCAGCAGGATCAAACTACAGGGAAAATCACTGCTACTTGAATTTCTCAGGTTAGGGTTCCCCATCCAACCACACAATTGCTTCACAAATCCCGAGCATCATCTTGTTAAGCTGATTGAAAAATTGGTACCAAGTCTATTTGGAATTTGCGACATTTTTAACATCTCTAATTTTCAGTGCAACTCTCCATCCTTTTTTGAGAATACTAACAAGTCCTGCATGGTGTTGTAGCCCTGTTTGGTTCAGAGAAGCGAATGCTGACTTGTTGCTTGCTTCATGTAACCATGCCCTTTGATATCTTTTTTTTTTAAGTTTGTAATAATGCTGTGACTACTGCTGTTCACAAATATTTTATTTATAAAATCTATCCTCCCCTAGGGCTGGTACAGAGGCTCTACAAGCTGAAGGCTAGTCTGTAAACTCCACTCGCTCTAGGAGACTGAGCTTCTTTCTCTAACATCAATCGCTGAGCTGGGAGTTTAGACAGAGTAAACTAGCTGTGCTTCCCAATTGCAATATAGAAAGCAAAGTATCTCTTTGCAAATAGGTTTTCCTATTGTGGCATTCTTTAGACAAAAAGAGAAATACATTGTGAGGTAACAGTGCCCTTTCTTTCCGTGTGAGTGCTAGAAACTGGTACTAAAGGCAACAGAAAAAAAGGTTTTAAAAACTTAGCTCCATTTGATATTAACATTTGAGTAATAAACCTTACACAATGTGTTTCAAAGTGTGGAGTAGTCTTTATGTACTCCACACTGCTGATACGTGACTATCCTGTTCCATAAATTATTGAAAACATAAGTACAGCCTGAGTCAAGGTAGGGTGAGCAGAAGAGCACTATATTTTATATCAGAAGACCTGAGGTTTCTAAAGACACAAAGATTGTTCCTATCAGCTATAGTTTAAGCAGTCTTCCACTCATAAAGTATGAAATGTGACTATAGCTAATAGCTAAACTATAGTCTATAGTTCAGACTTTAGCTAAACTGCATTTAATGGCATTATTCATTTCTTCTCTATTGCCCAGCCAAGCTCCCTGCTGCAACCAACAGAGAACCTTGCCACAGCTAGCTACTCTGAGGTTAGCTCCCTCAACACCCAATATTACATGCCAGTCCCAGCTCCGTGACTAGGGGGTCTCTACCTACCTGCCAGCATTTCATTCTCCCTTCTATTTCCAGAAGGCTTTAGTTCTTGCCAACAAATTTCTTCCACTTTCCCTTGGCTCAGGATGCCCTATGCTCTTTTTTTCTCGCGGCCCCTGCCCCATTCTTGCTTTACCCATGGGTCCCCCAACTTCTGCCACTGTCTTCCTAAGATCCTTTATCCAATGTCCCCACTGGTGAATATGGCATGTGCCTGATCAAAATTGGTGATAGTCCAGTACCACACCAAAGATCTGGGTGTTGACGTTCAGCATTATTTGCTCTCTGAATCTTGGTCAAGTGGGTATTGATGATGAATGAGTGGAAATCTCTTTCCACTTTCCTTTTAATTTTTCAAATTTTCACTCCTAAAATATTATAGAGCGAGGGGACCACTCCCCCTCTACACCTCTAATATATACTCACACGTCCCTACAGGGTGTAGCCATATAGCCCACTAAGCCATTCGTTCACCACACTTGAGTACGAACTATAAGCTAGGCACTTTCTAGGCCCTGGAAATATAAGATGAATAAAACACAACTTCCTCCATCAAAGAGCTCATATACCGACAAGTAAGCAGACAACAACATACTTCAATAGTTGATGACAGTGGCACACACGACACCTGTGAGGGCACAGAGAGCCTGCCACCCATCCTGCCCATTAGAGCTGTTTACTAGGTCTCCAGAGTATGTTCATGGAATAATTCGATAACTGTGCTACACCCTTTGTGGGCCTAGAATGTACATGAGAAGACAGCTTGGGAAATTTGTAGGCACTTACTACATGAATCTCTTTTTATCCTGGAAAATCTATATTTGGGGAAGCTCCAGGTCTCTCTCTGCTACTGTTCACCCATTCACTCTTCATCTCTCTCCTCTGCCTTCCCTTCCCTTCCTCCTCTGTCTCTGTCTGTCTGTCTATTTCTCTCTCACACACACACACACACAAACACACACACACTCAAACACACACGCACTCCAAACACACATCTCTGGATGGGAGCCATCTAATAAAAGTCTTCTTCACTCAGAGTAAGAATAAGTAACAACCAGAAACATTGAGATATTATTTGTATAGACACATAGGGTATTTCAGAGGATATCAATATTCATTTCTTTCCCTCTTTGTCCCCTGAAGCCATCCTGGCTATACTTTTCCTTATGACAAATAAGCCACACTTAGCAATAAGCCACTCTTCCTTATTGATAAGTCAAGTCTGAGGAACTAAAGTTTGTGGGCATTTTCTCCTCGTAGTGAATGAACGCTCCAAATGTCCCTATTACATGGCTCCATCCATTCCCGTGATTGACTGCTCCACATGAGGGAAACTCTCACCAGCCCAGTTTGTAGTTATTTTCCTTCAATCAATCCCAGAACTAAAGGATCCACACTCTGCTGATGGAACAATTCAATAACTGTGCTGCCTACCCCCTTTATAGATGAAATGCTCCATCGATTTAAACTGCTATACAAATTTTGGTTTTTCAAAAGCTAAATAAGAAGCAAAATGCCCAGCAGAAGAAAATCAAAACAATCTATAATAATTCTCAAACTAGGGGTATTCACCCCTGAACTGACACTTGAAGGAAACAGATGTGGGAAAAACATATGAGTGGAATTGGACTAAATATTTCTTTGGGTGTCAAAAACTGAAAGATGTCTTGTATTCCAGGCTTTGTTGTCTTTAAGACATGAAAAGAAAAAGAATAACCCAGAAAAAACAGTCTGGCTCTGCTGCTTGTTCACTTTTTGAACTCTATAAACCATCCACCTCTAATTCAACCTGACACCGCTAATTTTGGCATTAGAGTTTGAAATGAAAATCAATATCTGTTTTGAGCTTGAAAACAGAGTGACTGTACCTTGGGTAGAGCATGGCAAGGCACTTATTTTCAGTGATCTGTAAGTGAGGTAATAGAAATTTTCCAATTTAGAGCAGTGAAAACACTTCTCCAGATAAAATCTGATTGTCTGGATGAAATTAATTATGAACTACATTCTCCCACCCTCCTAAGGCCTATTATAAAATGCTTTTCAAGGTTTCTTGTATGTTTTCTTTTTTAAAAACCCATGTTCCTGAGAACGTTGCCCACATGAGATTTAGAGACTTTGCCTGGCGTTTCCTGCTAGGACAAAGGTCTTTGACTAATGTAGGTAAAGAATAAAAGGTTCAGGGCCTGAGGACTGATTTCTCTTGTGATGTCAGCCTGACAAGTTAGCTAATGTTTTTGCTGAAAAAAAGTCCTATCTGAGGAATTTGTTTTGCACTGTGTTTTCTGTTATCTTCGTTTGTTTTATATTTCCATTGAAATCTCTTCTGAAAAGAATATTACATCATTAAATGATGTTTTATATATGTAGCCGGATCTAATCTAACCTTTATTTCAATCTAGTACTCTGATCAACTATTTTGTTTTAAAAGAGGAAGTAAGAGGACAGAGGAAAAGAAAGGAAAAAAGGAGGGAGGGAGAAAAGAGAGAAGGAAGAAAGAAAGGAGTGAGGGAGGGAAGAAAATTAGTTTCTGTTGATATCTGTAAACAAAAATTTTCTTCAGTGCTTTGAAGTATTTCTTTTATTTCTAATTCTATCTATTTACGATACAAACTGATTTCTATACCATCTCAGCTGTAAAAGATGCAAGAATTCTTTCCTCACAGAAAGAGAGAATGAGAAGAATCCTCATGTGCTCTCTAGAGTTCTTTACTAACCCTCAGCAATACAGTTTTTCATGCTATTCCAAAAGTGCCACAGATACATTCGATAGTTGGGTTGCAGCAGAGTTTGGTGTCACAAGGTATACCTGGTCATAACCTGGAAGTCAGACTTTGACCAGCCAAGAGCAACATGTCCACTTATATGCTTAGCAAAAGGGCCACCCCAGAACCATCACTGGAATTCCTAGCCCCAGGAAGGAGAGATAGATTGACTAAAAAGCCTTAATTTCTTGGCATTCTCCAAAACAAATATGAGACATATTGTATTTTCACTTGTAAAATAGGAATAACTATTCAGTACAAGCTGGATGCTCAGATACCCTAAGCAGAGTTTGGAAAAGACAGAGGTGGGAGAGAAGACTTGTGGAGTGGGGATTCATTCAGCAAATGAAATAGTGGTGAAAAGTGCCACCTCTAGGATCAGATGACCTAGGTTCAAATCATGGCCCTACCATTTACAGCTGTGTCACTTAGACTCTTTAGCCCTCTGCATATTCATCTGTAATATGGGAATAATAATATTATCCCAATAAGTTAAATGATATAATGAATGCAAACCCACTAGGTTCCCAGAATGCTGACTGCCATTATTACAGAAGTCCCTAAGCTGAAGGAACTCTCCACCTAGCACAATCTGGTAAATTCTAAAATCAAGGTATGTGGTGCCATGAAGAACAAAGGAGAATCATCTAATTTAGGAAGGCTTCACAGCTTCACAGAGCTTCAAGGAAAGAATTCTTCTATCTTTTACAGCTGAGATGGTATAGAAATCAGTTTGTATCGTAAATAGATAGAATTAGAAATAAAAGAAATACTTCAAAGCACTGAAGAAAATTTTTGTTTACACATATCAACATAAACTAATTTTCCTCCCTCCCTCACTCCTTCCTTTCTTCCTTCCCTCCTTTCTTCCTCCCTCCTTTTTTCCTTTCTTTTCCTCTGTCCTCTTAGTTCCTCTTTTAAAACAAAATAGTTGATCTGAGTACTGGATTGAAGTAAAGGTTAGATTAGAGGAGAAGCTTTTGAGTTGTGTTGAAAGTTGGATAGGAATTTACGTGGTAGCCGAAAGAAAAGGATGATCCAGGAAGTGTAAAAGCTTATGAGAAACCATGAGACATTGAAGGCATTGCAGTTTGAACAGGTAGCTAGAACATGTTAGGAATGCGGCTGGAACTTATTGGGAATGTGCGTATATAACTCTGGTGGCAATACAGAGGATGGACTGGAGGTTACCAGAGATCAGAAGAAGGAGCCCAATTAAGAGGCTATTGCCATGATCTAGAAAAGGGAATGATCTGAATTAGGGCAATGTCAGAGGGAATGGAGAAAAAGGGATAAATTAAGTAATCAGTAAAACTCCTCAATTCTTATTCCAGCATTAAAAAAAAAATTCTACAGAGTCATGTAAAAGTTTCACACCCTACATCTAAAATAATATTATTTATGTCATGTGTTTGTGCTAAAATGCCCTCCTTATCAAAATATCAAAACAGAGATTCTTTCCCTTGAGAGGCAGAGTAAGGCTCATAGTACTGAGTGACTTTTCTATGCCAGAAGGATCAATTTAGATTTAAAATCTGAAATCATTAAGACATGGGATGTTTAATATCTAATTTAAATGTTCTCTAATCAATTTTAAGCCTGGTTCTTTGAATACTCTTGTCAGTAAAAATGAAGACTTGGTGTCCACAATATTTATTCATTCAAATATCCAGTCTTTCATCAAATATTTGTTTCTGCCAGAGCCTGAGCTAGGTCCTAGGGCAATGGGAGGCAAAACAGACACAACATAATTAAAGATTCTTATTCAGCTCACTCTCAGTCTTCTATTTTCCATGCTAACAATCCAATTCCTTCAGTTCCTTCAACATTCTCTTTGTTACTCTTGAACTACAATAAAATAACATGAGCATGTTAATGGTGTTGACTGCTATAAACAAGGCCATGTTTCTTCCAAGCCACTGAAATGTAGTCTGTAGCCATCATCATTTTCCCTATTGTGTCACTGAGAGTAGGCTAGATTGTGGTAATAAAAAAATGCAAACACACAATGGCTCCACACAACAGAGATTAATTCCTTGTTTAGTTAACAGGCTAGAGAGGTTCCAGGTCAGCATGTGGAGTCTCTATTCTTCAAGAAAATTCAAAGATTCCAGATCCTTCCATCTTGTGACTCCATCATCCTCTAGGGCCCATCATTTTTTCATCCAACCAGCTGAAGAGGAAATCCCTTGGGGCACTCTTTTTAGGACCAGGCCTGGAAGAGGCACCCTTCACTTCTATTCACATTCTTTTGGATAGAACTTAGTCTTAGGCCTGGAAGAGGCACCCTTCACTTCTATTCACATTCTTTTGGATAGAACTTAGTCTTAGCCATAACTGACTGCAAAGGAAGGCTGGAAGATGTAGTCTAGCAGTGTGCCCAAATAGGGAGAAAGCAAATTTTGTGTCTAGCTAGCAGTCTCCACCACAACTACCTACCACCACCATCCATATAACAGGGAAAGAGTATAGAGGTACACTATATTTATGGGTCAAAAGTGGGAATTGTAGGGAAAAGTGTAACTATATGAACACAAACTGCTTCATTCTAATATTGGAAACAGCCTACACAGATTTTTTAAATGAAATGTTAGAATCAATTACCCCTACTCCAAATGTCCAAGCAAACTACAATAGTCTCTTCTGGCCAGTGCTGAAAATCATTCAATAAATATTTACTGCGAGCTTATTCTATGCAAAGCTCTGTGCTGGAATTTGAGTCGGGGGATGGGGAATGCAAATTTGAGTCTTAAGCTCAAGGATTTTGCAGTCAAAATTTGGAAGAAAATCGTGCATACATATAACCAGAATATAAGGTAGGACATAATATGTGCTATGGAAGAAAAAAAGTGCTACAGGAGTTCCAAAAGACAGAAGGATAACTTTCAGTTGGAAGCATAATGAATGACTTCATGGTGGAGGGGGCATTTGAACAAGGCCTTGAAGGTCACATTGGCCATACATAGATCAGCAGAAAAAACAGCATAAGTAAAGTCATAAAAACAGGAAAACATGAGGTATGTATGTGGATTAGGGAGGAATACATTATCAAAATGAATATTGCATTAAACTTTTTAACCTGTGGAAATAGACGGTAGACTAAGTATGGATTGATAAAGTAAATATAAGCAGTATAAGAAGGACTGCAAAGCTCCAAATGCTTTAATTAATAACATTAAATCTTGAAAGCATAGTATTCCCAAAGGTGGCACATTCATATATCAAAACACACCACACTCATACAGCCAACAGCAAAACAAATGCTTATTAAGCATACCTACTATGTGCAAGGTAAAAAGTTGAAAGGCCATTGCTTGGATTTCAGCAGATAACAATGAGAACGTTTTTCATTAATAAAGCTCTATGTTGGGTTAAAGTACTTCACTGTCTGAAATTTCCCTTAGTGACTTCTCCCATTACCTAGGATTCTTACTAAAGTCAAACCTTAAAATTTTGTTTTTTCTCCTCAGTAAAGACAGAAAATTATCTTCTGTAGCATTCAATAGGTCTTACTATTTTTGTTGAATCCTAATATATGTCCACCTTTTCCAGTTTTTCTCATAATCTTCATCCTGTAATATAAATGGACCACTTATATAATCTAGTTATCTAGCCAATGTTAATAGGCTTTAAATATTATTGGAAATTCATGTTTACTTCTTTTAAATCTGAAAAAGTGAACGTTACGTATTTATGTTTTCTAAAAATTTCAAAATAAAAATTTGTAGCTAAAATTGTGTTCAAATCATTAGTTAGGAAGAAGTTCAATAATAGAGAAATCACACAAAATATGATTTAATTGACCAATCATCTCAGTGAAATGAGAGACACTGGGATTTAAAAAATTTATAGCTATCCTTCGGACAATAGTCTAACATTTCTTCTTTAGTTATCTAACATTTCCATTTATTGGAAAGGAAGAATTGCTTTATTATTTTCTTCTTTAAAAGTTGAAGAAACATTTCAAGTGATTGGATGCTATTCTGGCTACAATTTAAGCTAGACAGTATCATGAATATTCATATCTGATTTTTTTTAAATACCTCACTGATATGGTAAAAGAGACTCCAGTGGTCTCTCAGAAGTAAATGTCGTAAAAATGAAGTAAAAGATGTAGTATTGTCGTAAAAATGAAGTAAAAGATGTAGTATTGTGTTCACATGCTAATAACAGCCTGGCTTGTTGGAATATTTATTTGAAAATCATCAATGTAATAGTTGTATTTCCTCAAGCTCTTATTTGAAGTGTTGAGAAATCCACTTAGGAAGACATTTTTGGTAGGATTTGTCATTCAAGATGAAAACCAGTTGATTTTAAGCAATATCATCCATTGCTACAGCTAAATAACACACTAACGCAAAGTAAGATAACCAAGTAGATTCTATTTAAATATTGTCTAATAATATTTTAAAATATGCTTCTTAGGCTCCATTAAGTACTAATCTATTATTTTTTCAAGGAAAACAAGTTTGAAATTAGGTCTATGCCTGCCATTATTTCACACAAGCTCATTAATTTTTTAACTGCGATATATATCATACTTACAGAAGTATACAAAACATATATTTTCATCCAAATGTTCATCTGTTAGTCAAAATATACTAAATTCCATTGCATGTCAAATCCATACTAAATTAGAATGTTTCAAATTTACCTTAAATTATTAGAATAAATCATTATCAGTTTATAGATTTATCAATTCACTCATTCAAAAATTAATTATTGAATAAATGCTGTAAGTGTTCTAAAGATCTCTAAGTTAGGATCTTTGCCTTCAGGAAGTTTTCAATTTAATAGTGGATACTAGATACATATACATGAGTGTTTCGAAGAACTATGAGAGATGCTTCTGTCATTATGGATGTATTCATGGAGGGGTTGAATTCAAAGGATGAGCAGGGCTCTTTGGCCAGTAGGAACAGGGGAATGGAAGAAAAAGTGTAAATAATGGAACCATATAAACAAAGGACAACAATGAAAAGACACAAAAATTGTATGGGAAATGGCAAAGAACCCAGTTTACCTGAGCATACTGTTCCTGCGGGGAAATAGTGGGAAATGAAGGTGAGGTGGGTTAAGATGGAGAGCATTGAAAAGTTTGGGCTTGTGTTTTAGTCATTGGGAAGCCTCTCAACGTTTTCATGCAGAGGGTCAATGTGCAGAGCAGCGCTTTAAGAAGATTAATCTGAGAGCAGAATGTAAGATGGATATTGGAGAAGAAAAGGAGAGAAGCCAGAGAGACTGGTTAAAGACTGCTATAACAGAGGAGTTCTCGTCAAGATGGCGCTGTGAGCAGACGTTGAACTCGCCTCCTCCAACGAACACAACCAGGTTACAACAATTTTAGGAAGAATCACCCTGGATTTAAAACTGAAAACTGCATAAAAAGAACCCCCACAACAAGGGACAGTCCTGATGAAAGCAGAAGAGGCAGTAACTCCAGCCAGAGAGGAAAAAAGCCACCTTTGGGAGCAGTGGAGCTTCTCAGCAGACCAGGCGGAAGCCACCCTAAGGTACGCAGCCCTCCCTGGAGGAGTGAGGTCTGGAGCGGGGGCAATACTGCTATAACCATCCTTCAGACTCAGCCCAACTGAGAGGGGGGTCTTACTATCTGGCTTTGCTGGCTATTAACTGCAGCGAGGACACCCCAGAAAAGCTATCAGCCGAAAGCCGAAAAGATCCAGGTCTTAAAGGGCCCACGCACAAACTCACTCATTGCAGCAACCTAAAATAACCAGAGAGAAGGCTGACTGTCCTTTGGTGAAACAAGACTTACCTGGTGGGCTCTGGGGGCATCTTGGTGAGAGGAGTATCCTCTCCGGAGACTGAGACATTGGTGGGGTCCGTTGTTCTGAGCTGGTCCAGGCATGCTGATACGGACACCGGTGGGGGCCATTGAGGTGTGTCCCTTGGGCTGTTAGCCCAGGGGTCTGCCACACCCACTAGAGCACAGATTTAATCCAGTTCAGCCAGGGCAGGCAACCCGTCCTAGGGACTGGCCCCACCTAACAGCAAGCCCTCAGGCTACTTTTCAGCCTGCATTGACTGAGTGCCTTGATCCTCTACAGGCAGGCAAAGGTGTCTGCCTCTGTGGGGCAGGGCTTGTGTGAGGACCAGGTGAACTGTGGGGGGCATTGGGGCAGAGGTGGCGGCCTCTGCAGTGTGGTGTTGGGGTACGATGCAGGGGTTGAGAAGTGTGCACGGACCAGGACTGTGCTGACAGTGTATGTGGTCCAGAGAGGGGTGAGGCTTATCAGTGGCAGAAGACATGTGTTTCACAAATAGCCATAAAAAGGATCAGCCCCACCTTCCAAAGCCTGAAACAACTGAGTGCCTCCATGCCAAGGGCTAGCCCTACCCAGCTGCACTCCTAAGAGAAGTGACATCAGCCTTGTTGGCCTCAGGCCTATCACAACTGTACGCCCCTGAGCCTAGCAACCAGCTACACTGGGTACCAACCCAATTAAGAGGACAATTGCAATAAGAGTGTGCTAATAGACTTTGTAGCCAACAGTGCTGAGGCCCCTCCAAACTGGCTTTACAAACAGCTGGCCAGGGAAGGAAAGATCAGACTCCCTGGGTACCTGCAGTGGGAGCAACCCTGCCACAGCAGAAGAACACAAGTAGCCCACAAAGGGGTCACTCCTGGTTCTTATGGTCTGGTGACGAGAGGTAAGCACACTGCTGGGCTGGGCCTCATAAAGCATCTCATACATAAGGCCACTTCTCCAAGATCAGGAGACATAGCCGACTCACCTAGTACAAAGAAAAAAACACAGAGAAAGAGGCATAATGAGGAAGCAAAGGAATACTTTCCAAGCAAGGGAACACTACAAAACACCAGAAAAAGAACTAAGTGAAACAGAATCTAGCGACCTCCTTGACAAACAATTCAAACAAAATATAATGAGAATGCTCACAGATATGCAGAGAAGAATGGATGAACACAGTGAGCACATCAGCAAAGAATTGGAAGATATAAAAAAGAACCAATAAGAAATGAAGAATACAATACTCGAAATGAGAAATTCACTAGAGGAACTCAATAGCAGAGTACAGGAAGCAGAAGAACGGATCAGCGAGCTAGACAAAAGATTAGAGGAAATCACCCAAGCAGAACAGAAAAGAGAAAAAAGAATTAGACAGAATGAGAACAGTGTAAGGGAGCTCTGGGACAATATCAAGCGCGCTAACATTCGGATTATAGGGGTCCCAGAAGGAGAAGAGAGAGACAAAGGGGCAGAAAATTTATTTGTCAAAATAATAGAGGAAAATTTTCCTCACCTGAGGAAGGAAACAGACATCCAAGTTCAGGAAGCACAGAGAGCTCCAAACAAGAGAAGCCCAAAGAGGCCCACACCAAGACATATTATAATCAAAATGTCTAAACTTAAAGACAAAGAGAGAATCCTAAAAGCAGCAAGAGAAAGGCCACAAGTGACATATAAAGAGAAGCCCATCAGGCTGTCAGCAGACTTCTCAGTCGAGACCCTACAGGCGAGAAGAGAATGGCACGACATATTTGAAGTGCTAAAAGGAAAAAAACCTACAACCAAGAATACTCTATCCATCAAGGCTGTCATTCAGAATGGAAGGAAAGATAAAGAGCTTCCCGACAAGCAAAAGTTAAAGGAGTTTATCACGAAGAAACCAGTTCTACAAGAAATGCTGAAGGGACTTATTTAAGTGGGAAAGCAATGACCACAAATAGAGATAAAAGAAAAAAAAAATCAAAAAAACGCAAAACAACCACAAGAAAAAACAGGCAATAAAATCACTTGTAAGGTAAAAGTATAGTAAAGGCAGCAGATCAACTACCTGTGAAGGTAATATGAGGGTTAAAAGACAAATGTACTAAAATTAGCTATTTCAATAAGAGGGTGATGGATATACACACACTAAACAAAGACTATATGTGATGTGAAAAACATGTAACGTGGGAGGAAGGGAGTGAAAAACTAGAGCTTTTAGAAAGAGGTCAGTAGACTGTTATATGCATAGTATATTAAATAGGATCCTCATGGTAACCCCAAACAGAAACCTATAACAAGCAGGAAAAAAAGTAAGACAAAAGAAATCAAACATATTACTAAAGATAGCCATCAAACCACAAGTGAAGAGAGCAAGAGAAAAAGAAAGGAACTGAGAAGAACTACTAAAACACCCCAAAAAAAGAAAAAGTGACAAAATGGCAATAAATACATATTTATCAATAGCTACTTTAAATGTCGATGGACTAAATGCTCCAATCAAATGTCATAGGGTGGCCAACTGGATAAAAAAACAAGATCCATGTATATGCTGCATACAAGAGACACACTTCAGACCTACAGACACTCACAAACTGAAAGTGAAAGGATGGAAAAAGATATTCCATGCAAATGGCAAAGAAAAGAAAGTGGGGGTAGCAATACTTATATCACAAAAAATAGACTTTAAATCAAAAACTGTAATAAGAGACAAAGACGGGCACTACATAATAATAAAGGGAACAATCCAACAAGAAAATATAACACTTGTAGATATCTACGCACCCAACATAGGAGCACCTAAATATATAAAGCAATTATTAACAGACATAAGAGGAGAAATAGACAGTAACACAATAACAGTAGGGGACTTTAACACTCCACTTATACCAATGGATAGATCATCCAAACAGAAGATCAATAAGGAAACACTCGACTTAAAGGACATATTAGACCAGATGGACTTAGTAGATATATACAGAACATTCCATCCAAAAACCACAGAATACACATTCTTTTCAAATGCCCATGGAACATTCTCCAGGATTGATCACATATTAGGCCACAAAACAAGTCTCAATAAATTTAAGAAGATCAAAATAATACCATGCATCTTTTCTGACCACAAAGGTATGAAACTGGAAATCAACTACAGAAATAAAACCGGAAAAGCCACAAAAATGTGGAGATTGAACAAAATGCTACTGAACAATTATTGAGTCAATGAAGAAATCAAAGAAGAAATAAAAAAATTCCTGGAGACTAATGAAAATGAAAACATGACATGCCAAAATCTGTGGGATACAGCAACAGCTGTTCTACGAGGGAAGTTTATAGCAATTCAGGCCTACCTCAACAAAGAAGAAAAATCCCAAATAGACAATCTAAAAGTGCACCTAAAGGTACTGGAAAAAGAACAACAAACAGAGCCCAAAATCAGCAGAAGGAAGGAAATAATAAAAATCAGAGCAGAAATAAACGAAATAGAGACTAAAAAAAAAATAGAAAAAATTAATGAAACCAAGAGCTGATTCTTCGAAAAGATAAACAAAATTGACAAACCCTTAGCTAGACTCACCAAGAAAAAAAGAGAGAAGGCTCAAATAAATAAAATCAGAAACGAAAGAGGAGAGATTACAATGGACACCTCAGAAATACAAAAGATAATAAGAGAATACTATGAAAAGCTATACACCAACAAATTGGATAATCTAGAGGAAATGGATAAATTCTTAGAAACATACAACCTTCCAAAACAGGACCAAGAAGATGTAGAAAATTTGAATAGACCCATCACCAGTAAGGAGATCGAAACAGCAGTTAAAAACCTCCCAAAAAATAAAAGTCCAGGACCAGATGGCTTCCCTGGTGAATTATACCAAACATTCAAAGAAGACCTAATACCTATCCTTCTCAAACTCTTCCAAAAAACTGAAGAGGAGGGGAGGCTTCCTAACTTCTTCTACGAAGCAAACATTATCCTTATCCCAAAATCAGACAAGGACAACACAAAAAAAGAAAATTACAGGCCAATATCACTGATGAACATCGATGCAAAAATCCTCAACAAAATACTAGCAAATCAAATACAACGATACATTAAAAAGATCATACGTCATGAACAAGTGGGTTTCATTCCAGGGATGCAGGGATGGTTTAACATCCACAAATCTATCAATGTGATACACCACCTTAACAAAATGAAGAATAAAAATCACATGATCATCTCAATATATGCAGAGAAAGCATTTGACAAGATACAGCATCCATTTATGATAAAAACTCTAAATAAATTGGGTATAGAAGGAAAATATCTCAACATAATAAAGGCCATATATGACAAACCCACAGCAAATATCATTCTCAATGGAGAAAAACTGAAAGCTATCCCTCTAAGAACAGGAACCAGACAAGGATGCCCACTGTCACCACTCTTATTTAACATAGTATTGGAAGTCCTAGCCAGAGCAATCAGGCAAGAAAAAGAAATAAGAGGGATCCACATTGGAAAAGAAGAAGTGAAACTATCACTCTTTGCAGACGACATGATTTTATATCTAGAAAACCCTAAAGAGTCCACTAAAAAGCTTTTAGAAATAATAAAGGATTACAGTCAAGTTGCGGGATACAAAATCAATGTACAAAAATCGGTTGCGTTTCTATACACTAACAACGAAGTAGCAGAAAGAGAAATTAAGAATACAATCCCGTTTACAATTGCAACAAAAAGAATAAAATACTTAGGAATACACTTAACAAAAGAGGTGAAAGACCTGTACACTGAAAACTATAAGACATTGTTGAAAGAAATCGAAGAAGACACAAAGAAATGGAAAGATATTCCGTGCTCTTGGATTGGAAGAATTAACATTGTTAAAATGTCCATACTTCCTAAAGCAATCTATAGATTCAACGCAATGCCTATCAAAGTTCCAACAACATTTTTTACAGAAATAGAGCAAAGAATCCTAAAATTTATATGGAACAACAAAAGACCCCGAATAGCCAAAGGATTCCTGAGACAAAAGAACAAAACTGGAGGTATCACACTCCCCGATTTCAAATTATACTACAAAGCCATAGTAACCAAAACAGCATGGTACTGGCACAAAAACAGACACACAGATCAATGGAACAAAATTGAGAGCCCAGAAGTAAACCCACACGTTTAGGGACACCTAATATTCGACAAGGGAGCCAAGAGCATACAATGGAGAAAGGAGAGTCTCTTCAATAAATGGTGTTGGGAAAACTGGACAGCCACATGCAAAAGAATGAAAGTAGACCATTCCCTTATACCATGCACAAAAATCAACTCAAAATGGATTAAAGACTTGAATGTAAGACCCGAAACCATGAGACTTCTAGAAGAAAACATAGGCAGTACGCTCTATGACATTGGTCTGAGCAGCATATTTTCAAGTCCCATGTCTGACCGGGCAAGGGAAACAAAAGAAAAAATGAACAAAGGGGACTACATCAAACTAAAAAGCTTCTGCACAGCAAAGGAAACCATCAACAAAACGAAAAGACAACCTAACAATTGGGAGAAGATATTTGCAAACCACACATCAGATAAGGGGTTAATATCCGAAATATACAAAGAACTAATACAGCTCAACAACAAAAAAACCAACAATCCAATTAGAAAATGGGCAAAAGGTCTGAACAGAGATTTCTCCAAAGAAGATAGACAGATGGCCAACAGGCATATGAAAAGATGCTCAACATCATTAGCTATCAGGGAAATGCAAATCAAAACTACAATGAGGTATCACCTCACTCTGGTCAGAATGGCTATAATTAACAAGACAGGAAAAAACAAATGTTGGACAGGGTGTGGAGAGAAGGGAACCCTTGTTCACTGCTGGTGGCAGTGAAAACTGGTGCAGCCACTATGGAAAGCAGTATGGAGTATCCTCAGAAAATTAAGGTTAGATCTACCATATGATCCAGCTATTCCACTGCTGGGTATTTATCCAAAGAACTTGAAAACACAAAGGCATAAAGATACTTGCACCCCTATGTTCATTGTGGCATTATACACAATAGCCAAGACTTGGAAGCAACCTAGGTGCCCATCAAGGGACGAATGGATAAAGAAGATGTGGTTATTTATACATGATGGACTACTACTCAGCCATAAGAAATGATGAAATCCGGCCATTTGTGACAACATGGATGGACCTTGAGGGTATTATGCTGAGTGAAATAAGTCAGATGTAGAAAGTCAAATACCATATGATCTCACTCATAAGTAGAAGATAAAAACGACAAAAAAAAAAAAACACATAGCATTGGAGATTGGACTGGTGGTTACCATTGGGGAAGGGGGGAGGGGGGAGGGAAAAAGGGGTGATTAGGGTCACATGTGAGGGGATGGACTATAATTAGTGTTCGGGTGGTGAACATGATGTAATGTATACAGAATTTGAAATATGTACATCTGAAAAAAATAAAAATTAAAAAAAGAAAAAAACGAAAAAACAAAACGACAACAACAAAAAAGACTGCTATAACAGACCAGGTAATAGAGGCTAAACTAAAGTGGAAGCCTTGAAAATGGAGAGAAATGGCTAATAAAAATCCCTGTGTTAAGGTATTTTAACTTATACTTTTTCCTCTTGAAATATAAATCGTAATTTGTAATGTCAATAATAATATAGTTTATTTCAGGCTAGGTGCTAAAGCCATAAAAATAAACCACAGATTTTCTTTCCAAATAATCCAATATAATAAAAACAAGTAATAGCAACATTTCAATCCTCAAAATATCAAAAGCATTCACAGTTGAGTTCTACCAAACCTTTAAGGAATAGATAACTCCAGTGCTGCTTAAACTTTTCAAGGTTACAGAAAAAAAAAAAAAAAAAAAGAGGGGAGCATCCAGTTATTTTTATGAAACCAGTATAAAATTTAATACAAAAATTTGACAAAGCACTAAAAGAGAAAAATAATCATGTACCAACCTCTTTTTCTAACAGTGGTACAAAATTTCAAATAAACAAAATCAGGTAGACTATTGAAAGAATAACACACCATGACCAACTGAGGTTTGTAACAGGAGTGTGAAGACAGCCCAATATTAGGAAATCTATTAATATAACCCAAGGCAACTGGGATAAGACTGCCCTTCCCCCAGCCTCCACTGCAAGAGTCCAGATGGGTCCCAGAGCTCCTCCTACTCAACCAGAGATCCAGGTGTTCTGGATAATGTCATTTCATCTCTGCTTGACATCAAAATTGGCAGAAGTAACGAGGGCACCCCAATCTCTGTGAGCTCCAGGCAAAACTCCTACAGTTGCCTGGGCTCATCACCCCAGCTTTACCTCCACTATCTGCCTGAGGCTGTGAGGAGTAATCTCACTATCTCTCTTATCACTGTTTATAGCAATGATGATAAAAAATCCTAAGAAGCCAAGACTCTCCTGTACCCATAAGGTTTTCTACATACCCTTTTTTCTAATCCTATCTCTCAACCCTTTTCAACTACTGAAATCCTTCCGGTGAGCCTCAAAAATTCACAGCAGAAAGACAATGTTCTCCACCTCTTCTCCCAATAGTCCTTTTACTGCCTTGTGTTAACTGAAACCTGGCTGTCCCCCAAGGACACTGCTCTCTCTGCAGTGCTCTCAAGTGATGGCTGTTTTCTCTCCCATATCCTGGGGGCCATTTGGCCTACAGGTATGACAAATAGCTTTGACCCTATTGCCAATTCTTGCTGGCTAAAACTCTACCTTTAAATCTCAAGTAATGACACTATACTTTTCAACCTCTTCTAATTGCAATCATCCATCTCCATGTATCCCCTCCTCATCTCTTGAATCTTTGGCCCTGGTTCATTGTCACTCCACATAATGATCCTTCCAACATTTTCTTCTCTCACTCCCTTGACCTCTTCTCCTTCAATGACCTTGTCTTCCACCTTATCTTACCTACTCATTCCTGTAGTTAAACCTAGACCTTTTCAATAGCAAACACCACATTGCCCTTTATCAGCTCATTTTCAAACATCCCGCTATCTCCTAACCATCCAGTTTACCTTGTATAATAAATGGGATCCTGTCAGGGGTTATTGAAAGTTGATCCTACCACCTTTTTGTTTTTCTTCAATTCCCTCTCTCCATACTTCTGTCTAGTGTTTCCAAATTCTCAGTGGATATTACTCTTTGGGATTTGAGAATGAGAAATAAAATTTCTAGGAATTCTTAGGAATTCCCTAAATTATGTTATTCTTAAATACTTCCGGTCTTCATATTCTTGAATTATTATCAATATATTAAAAAGTCTACAATCTAGGGGCCAGCCTAGTGGCACAGTGGTTAAGTTTACACATTCTGCTTCAGCGGCCTGGGGTTCACTGGTTCGGATCCTGGGTGCGGACCTATGCACCGCTTCTCAAGCCATGCTGTGGCAGACATCCCACATATAAAGTGGAGGAAGATAGGCATGGATGTTAGCTCAGGGCCAGTCTTCCTCAGCAAAAAAGAGGAGAGTTGGAGGCAGATGTTAGGTCAGGGCTAATCTTCCTCAAAAAAATAAAAATTAAGAATAAATAAATAAAGTCTATAATCTAAAAAATATAGATATATAAAGGAATATTGTTGAGTAAAATTGTTTTTTACCTATAGTGAATATTCAAACACTAGAAAATGCCAGCAAACATTATTGGGTAAGTATTCAAATAACGTAAGATTCCAATCTCTTAGCAGTTTAACACCACTACTCAGGATCACATATCAAGGCGAATTCAAGGATTCTTTTTGCTTCCAAACTTATTTCATGGATCACCACTCATAGAATTTGTATAAAATATACTACTCACGTAAGCCAAGTACCGTTTATGTTATTTGCATGAACAACTCACCAGTAGCAGCAGACAATGCCACAAACTCGTACTTATAACATGGCAACAGCTAAAAGAAAGACTAACTGACTAGATTATGACTATTTCTCTCTTACGTGTTCTCATTACATTTCCAGAAATTTCAACCTTAACTTTGATCCGAAGTGTCAGCATTTCCTGCTCTTGCTTTCAACTTGATGCTAGCAGATCCCTTCGAAAAAAGAAAAAGTAACATCTTTATGTAACTAAGCTGTAATTCTCACAGGAAATTATAATTCTTTTACCTGTTTTCCAAATTTATCAACTTATCTTTTTTCTTCTGGGATTCAGGAATCAACAAAACATACAAATTTCTTGAAAAATTCTAGGAGGAAATTGCCACATGGAAACACTATTTCTGTCTTTAAGCAGCTTAAAGTCTGTGGTCCATCCCTTGTGCCTCTTTCTTTTTCATATTGTAAAACCATGACACTAACTAAATTCAACTCTGTACTTCCTGTTTGCATCCTTACAACAGAATGCTGCTGCAGAAAAACATACAGACATGCTGACTGATCTCATTTTAAACTCATGGTCACTAACCTCAAGAGGGCCCTTAATGCTAACCCCAATCCCAATATTTCCCTAGTTCATTCTCTCTCCCCTTCTCCCAGCTAACTATTTCATATTTTGTCCTCTCTACTCAAAGTTCCAACACTTCCTCCCCCATCCTCACTCTTAATTGATGACCATACTTCCTATTTCACCAAAAAACAATCAAAAAAGAACTTCCATAAATGTCATCACAACATCTACCCAGCCCCCAGCATCTCCGCATAATATACATTCTCTCCTTTTACTAAAGATTGACTGTCATGCTCCTAGCCTAGGCCAACCTCTCCTCCTGTGTACTATATCCCATCCATTCTCATTTTCTCAAAGCTATTACCTCCAACAATTCTGTCTCTCTCCATCTACATCAAATGGTGTGTAGATCATTCTTATCAGTATGTAAAAGTGCTGTAACTTCTCTCATCTTTAAAAAATTCTTTTGACCTCACATTCCCCTCCAGTTACTGTCCCATTTCTCTGCTCCACTTCATAGCAACACTCTTTAAAAGAATCATCTATATTAGTTGTTTCTAATTATGCTCTTCCCATTCTCTCCTGAACCCACTCACACCAGGTTTCTAGCCCCAGCTCTGCAGAGATTGCTTGTCTCAAACTCATCAATGATTTTCGCATTGCCAAATCTAATAGGCATTTCTCAGTCTTCCTCATCTTGTTTAACCTATCAACAGCACTGAACATAGTTCTTCACTCCTTCCTCCTTTAAATATTCTTTTCAGTTGGCTTACCGTAATGGCTCCTCCTTCACTAGCTGCTCCTTTTCAATCTCCTTTACTGGTTCCGCTTAATCTTCCTGATCTTCAAATGTTACAATGACCCATGACTCAAACTTTAATTTCTTCTCTTTTCTATTTGCACTTATTCTCTTATTGATCTCACCCAATTTCATGGCCTTAAATATTGTCTATTCACTAACGATTCTCAAATTTATATATACAGCCTGGAGCTCTCCCCCACATCCCAGACTTGTAAACACAAATTGCTACTTGACATCTCCACTTGAATATCTAATAGATATCTCAAACTGAGAATGCCCAAAATCATACTTTCATCACTCACCTCAAATAGGCCCAAATGGAGCTCCCTTCAGACTCTCATGCCTCAATTAGTGGGTGCTTCATCCTTCCACTTGCACAAATTTAAAATCTGGTTGCATCCTTAACCTCCTCACATCAAATCTGTCAACAAATCCTAACAATTGTTTCTTGAAATGTATATCCAGTATCATGCACCTTCTTACTGTCTCCACTGCTAGTAGCATGGTCCAAGCCACCACCTCCCCACCATCTTGCTTGGACTATTGCAATGGCTTCCCATATAGTCTGTTCTCAAAACCATAGTCAGAGTAATTCTTTTAGAATATAAGTTAGATTATGTCACTTTTTTGCTTAAAACCCTCCAAATGATTTCCCATCTCATAGGAAGCAAAACCTAACATAATAACAATGGCCTAAGAGACCCTGCATGATCTGGCCCCCATTACCTCTCTGATAATCATTCCCACTACTCCCCCGCCTCCACCTTCCCTTATACTACTCTTCCCACAAAGGTCTTCTTTCTGCTCCTGGAGCATAACAGACATGCTTCCACCTCAGGATATTTCTACTTGCTGTTCTTTTCGTCTGTATTGCTCTTCTTCAAGATATTCCCACAGCTTACTTCCTTTATAACTTTAATCAAATATCACCTGATCAGACTTTTTAAAGTTGCTCCACATCATATGTCATTAGGGAATTGCAAATTAAAACAACAAGATACTACTATATACTAGTAAACACCTCTGAGAATGGCCAAAATCTGGAACGTTGACAACACCAAATGCTGCCGATGAGGGGGAGCAACAGGAACTGTCATTCATTGATGGTGAGAATGCAAAATGGTTCAGCCACTTTAGAAGACAGCTTGGCAGTATCTTACAAAACTAAACATACTCTGATTATACCATCCAGTAACCACACTTCTTCGTATTTACCTAAAGGCATGGAAAATTTAGGCCACACAAACACCTACACATAGATCATTACAGCAGCTTTATTCACAATTGCCAAAACTTGGAAGCAACCAAGATGTACTTCAGTAGGTGAATGGATAAATAAACTGTGTTACATCCAAAAATTGAAATATTGCTCAACGCTAAAAGCAAATGAGTTGCCAAGCTATGAAAAGGCATGGAGGAACCTTAAGTGCGTATTACTAAGTGAAAGAAACCAATCTGAAAAGGTCACTTACTGTACGATTCTAGTTGCATGATATTCTGGAAAAGGCAAAACTATGAAGACAGTAAAAAGATCAGTGGTTGCCCAGGGTTTGGGGTTGGGAGTGGGGAGAGATGACTAAGTAAAGCACAGAAAATTTTTAGGACAGTGAAGTTATTCTGTATGGTATTATAAGGATGGATACATGTAATTATATATTTGCCCAAACCCATAGAATGCACAATACCAAGAGTGAACCCTCATGTAATCTATGGACTTTAGGTGATAATGTGCCAATGTAGCTTCATCAATTGTAACAAATGTACCACTCTGTGGGGGATGTTGATATGGGGGAGGGTGTGCATGTGTGGGGGTAAGCGGTATGTGGGAACTTTCTATACTTACTGCTCAATTTTGCTCTAAACCTAAAAACTGCTGTAAGAAGTAAAGTATATTTTTTAAAAAGAGAAAGAGAATGATATCCAATATATACTGTTTCTGAAAAAGCACAGAAATATGTGCATAGTATGATGACATTTGTGTATAAATAAGACATAAATATGTATTATATATTTATATGTAAATATAGATTCTTTTATCCTTTTAAATATGCATGGAATGTTTCTGAAAGGATACCCAAGAAACAGTAACAGTGGTTGCCTCCGGGGAGGGGGAATAAGTAGTTGGGGATTGAGGATTTCAAACAGATTTTTCACTATCCAACCTTAAAAAAAGCATCATGTGCATGTATCACCTATTCAAAAAATAGTTAACTTTTAAAGTAAAGAATATGATGTGCAGAGAATAATTACAGATTTCTTAGAGCCTGTCTTAGACCGTCAGGCTGCTATAACAAAAATGGCATAGAGTGGGGGCTTATAAAGAACAGGAATTTATTTCTCACAGTTCTGGAGACGGGGAAGTCCAAGATCAAGGCATTGGCAGATTCGGGGTCTGGTGAGAGCCCACTTCCTGCTTCATAGCTGGCTGTCCTTTTGCTATGTCTTCGTATGGTGGAGGGGTGAGGGAGCTCTCTGGGGCCTCTTTTATAAGGGCACTAATCCCATTCATGACGGCTCCACCCTCACAACCTAATCACCTCCCAAAGACCTGACCCCTAAATGCCATCTCATTGGGTATTGAGATTTAATATGTGAATTTGGGGGGAGGGGCACAAGCATTCAATCTATCGTAGGGCCTATTATTTTTCCTCTCTTTCACAAAGGATTTAATAAAGTTCTCCCTTCATAATAATGTCAGTGCAGTGGGACTATTCTATTAATTTTATTTTCTAAAGTTTAAACCTCTGTACTACACTTAGTTTATATTTTATAGTTTAGAAAAAGTGGCCTCATAAAGTTGTCAGTACTATGCATAAAGCATATCACTTCTCTTTAGTGTCATTCCAAATACGCTGTTTGTATACCATCTTAATGAAAAGTAGCACTCAGCCCAGGGCAAGATCTTAGGTACCAAAAAGAAAAGTGTAATTATGTGACAATATTTAAATAAAAAAGCCAGATCAGCCTGAGTAAGAGATAACTGAGATATGAGATCAGAGACTGTATCAGGGAAATTTTTTAAATAGGTGGTTTAGGTGTATAGATATAAAGGGCTCTATTCAAGTCAATATGTAATTTACTTGGCTTTCCCAATATGTGTAAAGAAATACTGTATGATGCTGAAGCAAATCAACACAACTTTAAACTACCTAGAAAGAGTATTTGGTTTTTATATTCCCAGTTTTGAAGGTCAGATAAAAACAGCAAGAATGATGAATATATATTCTTAATGTATCTTATGTTTACACTATATAGATTTTAACATTTTTATGTTAATATATTTATATATTATTTATATCTTTATATTCTTTATATATAAAATATTTATATATCTATATAATTCCTTTGTGTGTGTTTGAGGAAGATTGCTGGCCCTGAGCTAACATCTGTTGCTAATCTTCCTCTTTTTGCTTGAGGAAGAGTGTCACTGAGCTAACATCTGTACCAATCTTCCCCTATTTTCTGTGGGATGCCACCACAGCATGGCTTCATGAGTGGTGCTAGGTCCACACCCAGGATCTGAACCTGTGAACCCTGAGAGACCAAAGCAAAGCATGCAAACTTAACCACTATGCCACTGGGCAACCCCTATATATCTATATGTTTTATATAGATATATACATATTATATTGTCTTATCACTGAAAAGCCTTATTTATTTATTTATTTATTTATTTATTTTTGGTGAGGAAGATTGGCCCCAAGCTAACATCTGTTCCAATCTTCCTCTATTTTTTGTATATGGGGTGCTGCCACAGGATGACTTGATGAGCAGTGTGTAGGTCCACACCTGGGATCCGAACCCACAGACCCTAGGCCACCAAAGCAGAGCGCACAAACTTAACCACTAAGCCACCAAGCCGGCCCTATAAAGCCTATTTTATATTTTTCTTCAACCTAATTCATTCACATGGGATTAGCCATAAGAGTAGTCTTTTTCCAGTAACTTAGATCACTTGAATACATATTGTTATCATTTTTAATATCCTCTCATTCATTAAAGCATAATTTGCGTAATGTCATTCCAGGTAAAATATGCCTGGTTTTAAGATACACTACCTTTTCTTTTCCCCCAACCACAGGCAATACAGCCAAAGAAGGTAAACTCGGAGGAGATGATTTGTGTAGTAAGGATAAACAGCCTTCCGACTCTCTGTTCTTTTTCTCTTCTCCTCTCTCTGCCCATGAGTACTACAATTAATAACTGAAATGGGGAAAGGTGACTTGATACCCTCTTTGCTCTTTAAAACAATTGAATCCATGAAAATTAAGGTAAATTGTGTAGCTGAAACCTTCTTTCATTAAGACAGGAAGCAAGAATTAAATATTTCTTTAAATTTAATTTTTAAATTATTTTAAACAATTGTGCATCAAAATCTCATTTCTTCTCTGTAGCACTTCAGAAAACTGTGACTGAAAGTTTAGACTTCTCCTGCTTTACTTGCAAGATGAGCAGATAATATATTCAAGAGGAAAACCAGTTTTAAAAACTATTTCTATGTACTCATTAAAGAGTTGTCTCTAGATCTTGCTGGAGAATTCTTTTAAAAATTATCTGGCATTTCAAACCAATAGTTTTGTCTTCATTACATACCTTTTGTGATCTCATCTAAATGTTTAAGAGTAGACATATTCATTCATTCTGTCGTTTTTTTGGTTTTTTTTTTTTTGAGGAGGAGGATTAGCTCTGAGCTAACATCTGCTGCCAATCCTCCTCCTTTTGCTGAGGAAGATTGGACCTGAGCTAACATCCGTGCCCATCTTCTTCTATTTTATATGTGGGATGCCTGCCACAGCATGGCTTGATGAATGGTGTGTAGGTCCATGCCCGGGATCCAAACCAGCAAACCCCAGGACACTGACGTGGAGTGCATGACCTTAACTGCTATGCCACTGGGCCAGCCCCATTCTGTCCTTTTTTTAAACAGACATTTATTGGTTGTCTACTATGTGCCAAGTGACATTTTATTATGTCATATTTTTAAAAGTCAATCATAAGCTACAAACTGTGTTTGTTCAGGTAACATTTAGTATGTACTATCTCTAAGACATCATGCAAGGTACTGCAGCTACAGGGACAATATATTACTTTTCAAAAGAGGGAAGTCCATAATCTGAAGACCACAAAGAAATGGTGATTATATATACTTCCAACCACAAACAGTTTTTCAAAAATGGCTTCTACTTGTCTATAAGTCAAAATATATGCACAGTTGTATAACGTGCACATGTTGAGGAGACATGCTCTAACACAGAGATTCTCTGCTTTTCAAACTTTTGACCCACCAATCATGTTATCAAAGAATCTGAGTCCTACCGTGGACAACCCAACAGGCTTACTTTTCCTGAGATAAGCATTTAAATGCACTTATATATATTCTATTAATGTCTCAGTGTTTGTTTTGAAACCCTTTGCCCCCTACTAGACTATCCTAAATTAATTGCTTTAAAAAATTGCATGTAAAACTCTCCTTTCTTCTCTGAAGACCAGGCACTAATCCAGAGGATTATGCCATGATTGCAGATTAAGCTTCCCACTGCCCCACCCAGCCGTGTAGGCCTCGATCAGTCTAATTTGAACACTACTACAAATTATAGCCCAGCACCTATCCCTCAAATGTGTGGGTGCTCAATGAATATCTGTTGAATGATTGACAAATGAGTGAGGGTTACCAGTTGACAAACACGGTGTCTATTCAACGTAAACTATAACCATTACTGGAAAAGCAGTTTAAAATCTGTGTCATTGTGAGAATGGAGTAGCACAAATCTCTGTCTCATTCATTATTATACAAGTGAAATAAGAAATACATTTAGTCAAAAGATTGGCCACTGAGCAATTGGTTTGCTACTTGAGTTCTACAAAACACATCATAATGGCCCAGAGCTGGTCTAAGTAGAATTTCAGGAGTCTTTGTGTATGATTTTTATTTCTCATTGTCCTCACCTTCTCTGAGAAGAATGACTGATAGCCTTTTCTTGTGATATCTGAGCTTTCCAGAGTGTTGTTTCATCTATTTTTTATGATCAACCTTACATTTGTTAAGTGTAATTTTTGCTTTATGTAATACACACAAAACAAAACCTATGATATGGTGCCCCATGAGTTAACAAGAATGGCTGGACAAAGGATAAGAAATCTTTTAAAAACGAGGGTTCACATTAAATACCTTAGATAGTTAGGCCTTCTGGGGATTTTTCTTTAATGCAACAAAAGTGCACCATTTCTGTTTTCAGGAATAGTTTCTTTCAGATACTGAGCTTGTCTAAAGTCATATTACATAAGCAAAGGCTTAGTGTCTACATTAGTATTTTACATCTAAGAGTCTTTCTAAATCCTTTTTTGATCAATCTGATATTGAACAGATCTATATTGATTTCTTCTACACTTGTTTATGGTATTTATTTTTATATATCTAAGATTAAAAGCCAAATTAACAAGTGTAATCAATTTTCTTAGTGATAAAGAAAAGTCCTCTAGTACCTTTAGACGCATTCATCTAGGGATAAAAATTCAAGTGAAGATGTTGTAATAAATGGATTGATTTATTCAATCACTGGGCATAAAAACATTAGCCCTGGGAAAGCACTTTCCTCTAAGAGCTTTAGCTACTGAGTTTCTCTTGTGTTGTACCAAATGATTTGCATTTTTAGAGAAATTTCATGTCTGCAGTGAGCTCCAGTGAAAACATGAATAAATTGCTTTCTTTCCCTCT
Source organism: Equus przewalskii (assembly GCF_037783145.1). NCBI lineage: Eukaryota > Metazoa > Chordata > Mammalia > Perissodactyla > Equidae > Equus > Equus przewalskii. The sequence continues at coordinate 86,107,088 of NC_091832.1, forward strand.
TTTTCTGACTTTATGAAGCTGAATCCATTAGGGGTTGAGTCAAAGTATAATGAAATAAAGGCAACAAGTCACATGATGGAAACCCTGGCTGAGGTTTCTCGCTAGTCCAAGCTCTGTTGTCCTGGCCTATGTGTCAGATTAGTGGTCTTCAGGGAGATCTCTGGGGCATGTGGCAATTTTTTTAACTGCTGCATTAGAAACAGCCTCTAGAAGACAAGAAATTAAATAGACCAACAGTAATTAAGAACTAAATAGGCTTTCCAGTGCAGTTTGCCACAAAGTCAACCTCTCCAAGTCTAGCACAATGCAGTTGTCTAGGATGCTTTCTTGTTGCTTGCCTTCCTTCCTCTGACTTCACTGGAGTGAGAATGAGCATAGAAGTTATGAGCATGGGCTTTGGATCCAAACTGACCAGGGTCTGAGTCTCCACTGAGCCAGTCAGCTATGTGGTACTGAGCAAGTTGATCTCTCCAACCTTTGGTGTCCTTATCTGTACAACAGGGATAATAACATCTAGGGCATGGTGGTTGGGAGATTTTTAAAAGTCCATATCACATTCCCTAGTACAAAATACATTCTCAATCCATGGAAGCAAATTTAATTTTTACTTATAATCTGAATGTTGCAACTGAACAAAAGACAAGCAGCTACCACTACTCCTTTACTGAGCATGCGGCCTGAGAGTCTGCATTTCTAACAAGCTCTAGGTAATGCTGATGCTTCCGGTTTGGACAGCACACTTCTAGACCACAAACATGTAGGTCACATGGAAAATGGTATTTATTTCAAATTTTATTTCTCTTTGTCATTATTTTAAATAGACCCTGGGTCACTCGTTTTCATGAAAATTAACAAGGAAGGCTACCTCCTCTGGGATCTATAAGGTTTTGAGTTTGGATTTTGGTGGGGGAAATGGTTTTGTTTTTCAAGGAAGATATATTTCTAGGAACTACTTTGCTGCTGATAAGGTACACATTTACTCATCTTACTGTATTTGGACTGGATATTGTATATCTAACATCTTTTCTTTGTAAGTCTCAACGTACATTTAAAAATTCAAATTTTGCAAAAACATTTTTATAGCTCTAGATTATTCATTAAAAATATCATTTCCTAAATAATCCTCTGTTCTAAAGTAGTCTGTTCATGAAAAGAACATGGAGTTTGCGTACATTTGGAAAATATTGTGTATTTTCCAAACTCCGTATTTTGATAAAGGCACCAGAAAAAAAATCCAAATCTATCTATCAGCATTTAGGTTCCTATTACATATGTTATACTTTATATAATCGGGTCAAAGAGAATTAAACTTTGAGAGTGATAATGAAATGGTTATTGCTTTTAATTCATTAACTTATTCTTGAACTTTAGTGCAGGGAAATATATGAGAAGGATAAGTTTTCAAGTGAATGTTTAGAGACAGACTTTATCATTTTCGAAGTTGAGGAATATTGATTTTCAAATCTTGGGGTTTTTTTTTTTACCAAAACAGTTAAAATGAAAAATGTAAACTAAAATGTAAAACCAAAAGTGATGACCAGCACAGATCTTCAGTTTATGAGTCTATCTTCCGGTGACATTAGACCTTTATTGCATGGTATAAGAACCTTAAGATAACATACTTCCATTTCTCCTCTCCCAGCCTTTGCACTGTTGTTGTCATACATTACACTTTTGCATATATTATTAATCTCATGCTATATTGTTACTATTTTTGTTTAAACAGTCAAATGTCATTTGAAGAAATTAAGTAAAAGAATCTTTCATATTTACCCAGGTACTTACCATTTCTTAGCATAGACCCAGATTTCCATCTGGTGGCCTTGTCCTTCTCACCAAGGACTCTGTCCTTCCTGTTCTGCAATCTGCTGTTGATGAATTGCTTCAAGTGTTGTCTGTCTCAAAAGTCTTTATTTTGCCTTCATTGTTGAAAGGTATTTTTACTGGGTATAAAATTCTAGGTGCGATCCAGATTTTTTTTTTCTTTTAGTACTCTAAGTGTCTTGAGCTTGGGGTTTGTTGAACTTCTTAGATCTGTAGGTTTGTGATGTTCATCCGTTTTGGAAAATTTTTCAGGCATCATTTTTAAAAACATTTTTCAATCCTTCACCCATCTCCTTCCAGAGCTCCAATAACATGTACAGTTAGCTGCCTAAAGCTGTCCTACAGCTCACTGATGTTCTGTTCATCTTTTTAATTCTTTTTCTTTGTCTTATTTTGGGTAGTTACTACTACTCTGCCTTCAATTTCACTAGTGTTTTCTTTTATTATACCATCCATGTCTCCACTTAACATTCTTAATGTTGAAAATGCAGTTATAATAACCATCTTAATGTCTTTGTTCCAAAATCTAACAACTGTGTCAGTTCTAGGTCAGTTTTTTTTTTTTTCCGAGGAAGATTAGCCCTGAGCTAACATCTGCTGCCAATCCTCCTCTTTTTTCTGAGGAAGACTGGCCCTGAGCTAACATCTGTGCCCATCTTCATCTACTTTATATGTGGGATGCCTGCCACAGCATGGCTTGACAAGCGGTACATATCTCTGCACCCAGGATCCAAACTGGCAAACCCCGGGCTGCCACAGTGGAACATGTGAACTTAACCAGTGTATCACTGGGCTGGTCCCTCTAGGTCAGTTTTGATTGATTGATTCTTCTCCTCATTATACTTTTTTGCATGCTATGTAAGTTTTTGTTAGATGCCAGACATTGTGAGTTTTACCTTTTTTTCTTTTTGGTGCTGGATAGTTTTGCATTCCTGTGAATATTCTCAAGTTTTTCTTTTGAGATGCAATAAAGTTACCTGGGGGCAGTTTGAGCCTCTCAATTTTTGCCTTTATGATCTGTTAGGTGGGATAAGAGAAAGATTGAATGTAAAGATAATTATTCCCCACCTCTGAGACAAGATCCTTTTGAGGACCCTACCCAATGCCCCATGAATTATGAAGTTTTCCAGTCTGGCTGGTGATAACAGGTAATATTCCCAGTCTTCTGTGGACACTGTGTACTATTCATTCATGTACTCTTGGGTTATGCTCTAATCTGTGCTTTGCTGAATACTTGAGGGCAGCCTCTACAAATCTCCAGAATTCTCCTTGCGTGCAGCTTTCTCCTCTCCAGTACACTAGTTGCTAACTCTTGTTGCCTTGGTTTCCTCAGACTCTCCACCCCATCTCCTCAACTAAGGGAATCTGCTAGGTTCCTCCAAAGAATTATATGAAGACATCAACATTATTTATTCATCTTATGAAAGTATTTAGTGTCTGAACAGATTGATACACCTAAATCAGAGACTCTCACTAAAAGTTAAGCTATCTAGGGCTGGCCTGGTGGCATAGTGGTTAAGTTCACACACTCCACTTTGGCTGTCCGGGGTTCACCAGTTCAGATCCTGGGTGCCGACATGGCACCGCTTATAAAGCCATGCTGTGGCAGACGTCCCACGTAAAACAGAGGAAGATGGGCACAGATGTTAGCTCAGGGCCAGTCATCCTCAGCAAAAAGAGGATTGGTGGCAGATGTTGGTTCAGGGATAATCTTCCTCAAAAAACAAAACAAAACAAAACAAATATATATATATATATATATATATATATATGTATATCTGGAAGAAGAAATTCAGTATAATTCTGTGTCAATATGGTATCTTCAATGCTTCATCCAGGTCTAGCTCCATTTCATTAATTTAAGATAATAATGCTTAAGGGAAAAAAAAGAATCTATAATTTTGAATTAGAATATATTTCCAATCCTTGGATAAATTTTAATAGGCCTCAAATATTAACAAAAGCCCTTGGAAAGGGAATTGCTACACACCAGAATCTGTAATATGAAAGAATACACATCAGCTTTTGATGCTTAAGAGAATCTACCCAAACTTGAAAGATGCCTCCTGCCTTCAAAGTTTATATCTTGACCATTATACTCATCAGATATGAAATAAGCACATCATGATTTCTGCTTCAAAACACAGAACAGATTACCTTTGTTTGTTAACAAAAGGTAGGAAAGTATTACCAAGAGAGTTCACATATTTTTTTTGGTAGAGTGAGATTAACCCTATAATCTCAGGCTTTTGTTCACAGAATTTTTATAGAACTGTAAGATGAGAAGCACCATGAATGACAAACCAATATTACCAAAAAAAAAAAAAAAAAAAAGGAAAAGGAAAAGAAGGTAAAAGAGAAAGAGGAAAGGAAAGAGAAGGAAAAGAGAAGCAACAAATCATATACTAGCCTCAAATATGTTGACACGTAAACCATGCTTTACATGACTAAATTGATGACAGTTGCACTTTGCAATTATTGTATACTATTTGCCACACATGCCCTCCAAGATCCATTCTCTCACTTTGTCTTCTCTGTCTCCGAGGAGACTGACTTCAGACTGAATCATGCAGGTTCACTTGCCTTCTGGCTTCCTGGTTTGGATTTATCCAAAGGGAGTCACTAGCAGGAGATCAGAAGTTAGGAAGGTGGAGCAGTCAGGGAGGTATTCCTCTGCCCTGACTTCAGCTCAGTTCTGACAGCTGTGGCACTCTATGACTGCAGCTTCTAGATTTTATTGGGTGACCTCTCTTCTAAATCTCTGTTTCTAACCCAAGGTGCAATAACACCATCCTCTCCCTCTTTACCCTTCAGCCCTGTGGAAGATAATGGCATGGTGTCGCTCTAATGCAAGTCACTGGGTGCCTCTGCATCCCTTGATGGTTCCTTAGCCCTGCCCTCATCTCTCAATTGTCCCTTCATTGAAGTTTCTTCAAAATCCCAGTTAAATGTGCAATCTGTTTCCTCTTGACTGACACTCACTCCTTCTCTATTTTGAGTATGAAGTGGGGTGGCTAAAGACAAGTACAAGAAATATTAGGAAACTTCCACTTGCTGAAAGATTCAGTTGATTAGAGAACAGGGCTAATGAGGCCAAAATTAGTGTCTGGCTGTGTTCCAGGATCACAGGCTGTATCCCTGACCAGCCATTTCACACACCATCAGTTGCAAGGAAGACCATGCCAAAAAGTACACATGAGTCTATGCCAATCCGTCACCACTTCTGGGAACATAATTCAAAGACTAGCTGTTCAACTGAGGTTGCTTCATAATCAACTTTGTTCCCAGAGGACAGCTTTTGTAATGTGATTATAATGAAAATTTTACATAGGTTATTTAAAATAATAAAGTCATACCTGTCAATATCTTTTTCAAAGATATACTTTCATTTCCTTAATCTGTAGCTAATTCATAATAACATACATTATAAGTCAAGCTTATTGAAATATGCCTATTTTGATAATGGGATTTAGGGTTTATAAGCATATATGCTTAACTCATTTCTTTAAAATTTTTCAATTGTTGTGATTAAATGAGTCAAACTACGCAACCATTGTCTAAAGAACAAAGTTAAAATATTAATTAATTAATTTGAAGTGATTTTTCTGATTATCAAGTATGAATGACATGCTTTCAGTTTATGTGCATATTTCCTCAAAACTCTTTTCTCCTCGGTACAGTTTCCTTGTAAAGCCATATTATAATTTGTTCATTGTAGGTGTACTATTGTGTTGCTATTGATATACTGGGCTTATTCATGGTGTTAATTTTGTGTGGTTTGAATACATGGGAGGAGGGAGAGACTTCTGTTCCTTTTTTAGAAATCAGTTTCTGAGGCTCTACTATCAATACTATTTCTACTAAAATTGAATTTATGACTTTAGGTAAAATGTGCTGAAATACTAAAGCAAAATATAATCTCATCATTAATAATGGCATAATGCTAAGATCACCCATAAGATATGAGCATCTTTTATACATAGTATTTATTCTTAATCATTTTCATAAAACACAATCTCAGTTTTATTTTTTAGCAAAACCTTTTGAGTCATTTTGATAAGATCAACAGAAAGCAGTCTTTTAACATTAGGTGATCAACTTTTTGACAATAGCAGGACCAGCACAGCTAATGGAATAATAGCCTGCAGGGTCCAGCTAAATATGATATACGAATGTAATCAACCTCTGTGATGACTATTCAGAAGTAATCCCTTTAGCTTTGAACTGCACCATATATTTCAACAAGGCAAAAACCATATGAAGAAATTCTCTGCAGACTACACTGATACAATACAGCCTTCATATCTTGCTCTATGTGTTTGCTGCTTATAGTGAGTTTTAAATTTAAGGTAATGACTACTGTATACTCATGTGAGCATACAACAATACTTTTGATTCGTTGTGGAAAGGTTGAATCCATTACCAAGGGTCTGGCCTATAAACTCTGACACAACCTTTATGTATAAGTTATTATTTACCCTTTTCTAGAATAAGGCCACTAAAACTGTTTTGCATGCCAAAATTATAAAAATTCGTTTGCCTTTTCAGTCACAAAACTACCACATAGTGTCTCCTCCATTTCAATTCATAGTCCTCTACAGATAACATTTTAGAAATCTCGTTTATATATAGTCTGTATTATATGAAAATTATGTACCATTGTTTTCAAGTAAAGAGATGGGATGGTAGACTTACTGCCATTCAGCATCTGATGACTTATTCTGTTGCTCTTTGGTACAATATAGGCTACGTGGTGGCATAAATGAGATCTTTTTGTTGCCTACTGATGGAATCTACCATTTGAGAGTCTTTACTATTAGAAACAGAGAAGTGCCTATTTCTACTGAAATGGTAGACAGTATAAACAAATATCACACTCTCAACTTTGTAGTGGTTCTGGTCTCCCTTGCTGGAGTGTTATTGGTCCTAATCTCCTAGCTTCCTTGAAGTCCTACAGATCAAACATCTCAAATCCCACCATAAGTCAGACCCACAGCACAAAACTTAAGTTAAGAATCAAAATGAGTGCTTTTGCAATGACGGAACCAAGAGTCCAATAATCCTGCGGTGCTCACCTTGTTAGAAATGAATACAAATATCAGAACACCTGAATGATGAGTTCAGGTGTTCCTTTGTGTAAATTAATCATTGCTAAGATTTCCTAGTACAAAGAGAGAGTGAATGTCTTTTGTTTAAACTAGCAATTGTGGCCTAAGTTAAGTAAAAGAATAGCTACAGGTATAGCTATTCTTCTCGGAGAATCTACTTGGGAAATATTCTGCAGTAAAAATCACCTTTCTTCAACATCTGGGAAATGAATGCTGAACAATTATTTGGGACCAATCAAGCATAATCTCGAACTTGGAAAATCTAGAAAGACTTCTCCAGCTTAAGAGATATTGTTATATCCTGCCAAACCAAAGGGAATGCTGAGTTTAAGACCTTAGATGGTATGAAACAGACATTAGGATGTTAGAATTTTCTATATATTGTGATGCAATGAAAAATATTAAACTGAGAAGCCCAAGGTAGTTCTTTACCTAAAAGAATGATAGAACTTATTAGTTAAGGTAAAGGCTAAGCTTATTATAAAGAGTCCCAAAAGTACAATAATTTAAGAATATAAAAGTTTGTTTCTTCCTTAATCCTGAAGTGAGCCATCTACATTTACAAGGGAGCCCCGCAGGTATTTAGGGGACCATGATCTTATATCTTGTTCCCCCACCATCCCCTAGGGCAGGGTTTCTTAATCTTGCACTATTGAAATTTTGAGCTGGATGATTTTTTGTTGGAGAGGTGGGTGGAGAATGGCTGTGATGAGCATTGTAGGATATTTAGCAGCATAACTGGCCTCTATCCACCAGATGCCAGTGGGACTTCCATCTACCAGTTGTGATAACAAAAAAATGTCTCCACACATTTTCAAATGTCCCCCGTGGGGCAAAATCACCCCCAGTTGAGAACCATTGACTTAGGGGGCTGTCGTTGTCTGCGTAACAGAAACCAAATCACAGTAATAGTTTCATCTTCAGGACTGAGGAAAAGGGAAATTGTAGGGAGGAATTAATGCCCATGTCTAGCACTCAGACCCAGAAGCAGTATGTATCATTCTGCCCACATTCATGTGACTTCACCTAAATATTATATGCTGATGGGGTAGATTGAGTAGAGAGCAAAAAAACTGATTAGTGGGAGGCAGAAGGAATTACTGGAGCCATGTCTTGTATGGGCAAAAGAAGATGAGATCTAGTGAAAAAATATAAGAGTTGGCCTTAGATAGGAGCATAGGGAAGACTGAGCATACAGAACAGAAGCAAGTAGGTGAGTAACTCTCGATACAGAGCTTGTGGGACACTTTTCCTACTGTCTTTTATTTCCTCCATGAAACTGGAAAATAAATGATGAGCTGAGAATGGTGATGCATATGGACAGTTAGATGTTTGAGAAAACAGAAGAAAGAGTTAAACAGTGATTTAGGAGAGTAGAAAAATGAATGGACTAGGAATGTTTAATAGGATGGCCTAAAGCATTAGGGTCCACCTTATGTCTAAGGCCATAAATTTAAAGTAAGGCCTGGTCATATGGTTGTTTCCAACCACACTGAGCTATACAGTACAGGGGAGGAATGGGGAGAGAGGTGGATTTAACTAGGGTTATAGTTTGGCCAAGTGTGTATGACAAAGTGGGAAAAGGGTAAAAAAGTCAGGCTATATGCAAGGGGGTGAATGACCATAGAATTTAAATTGTATAAAGAAGGGAAAGAAGATATCAAAATGGGGAGGAACAATGGAAAGGTAGTAGGATTGGAGGTCCCAGTGAAGATGAAGAATTTATGATTTTGGGGTACTAGGGGGAGTGATCTAGAAAGATAAAAGCTGGCAGTCAAGTAGTTGAATGCTGGAAACTAAGTTTGAGGGGGCTTGCAGTTACTGGTAATGACAAGGTCTAAGTATGACTATGGGAATTAATGGCTGTGGTAGAGTAAAGGGCAAGATCTAAAAGATCAGAGCTCAAGGAATTGAGGCCCAGGGGGAAAGAATGTTCTACATGTACATTTAAATTGCTAAATTAAGAAAGTACTAGTCAGGTGACAATTAGCCAGTGATAAAATCAACTGAGAATGACTCCAGCTGTAGGTAAATCACAATAGTTGATTGTATAAACTGATGACATGAGTTTTAGGAAAGGAAGAAGGGAGGCTGATGAGGAGACACTCATTCATCTCCAGGTCCAATGGTATGAAGACTGAGGAAAAGAAAAACAAAAAAGGGCATCTGGGCTGGCAGTGCCCTCAGAGGACAGCCAAGTTTCTGTTAGAGCAAGAAAGTAAAAGGAATGTCAGAAAATAGAGTGAGGATACAGTGGAAATATTTCAAGAGTTGTGGTGGGTGGGAGATGGGGACAAAATAAGAAATGTACAGAACTTTATGAAAAATAGAACACAGGAAATGAAGGGGAACTGGGAGACTGAGGCCAGTCTTAAGCAAGGATAAAAAGCATCTTATTAGATTAGTCCTAGTGGATTCAAGTTAAAAGTAAAACGGCAAATAAGAAAGGTAAGTAACAAATTAACATGTCTATATACATAAACTTCCCATAGCTGATTTCATTATTTGGATGCTTTATATTGCTCTCTAAATTAATTTTCCTTCTAAGGATTGCATTAACAAGTCATCTTATCTCCAAAAGGTGTCTGTTCCAGTTGCCAGTTTATGTGGATTAGGAATTTGAGTATGGCTTGGCTAGCCATCAATTAAGATCACCCAATGGTGGTACTCAGCTGACAGATGGGCTGGTTTGAAGGGTCCAAGACAGCTTCACTCAAACTGAAGCCTTGGCAGGATGGCTGGATGGCTGGGTGAGCTGGGACCGTCAACTGGAGCATCTGTACATGACCTCTCCTGAATGGCAGTCTTAGGGTGGTAGGACGTTTTATGTGGTGGCTATCTTCCTCCAAAGAAAACATTCCAAGAGAACCAGGTGGAGCTGCATAGTTTTTTCTGACCTGACCCAGTCTTAGAAGTCATGCAGTCACTTCCTCCACATTCTAATGATTACTAAAGAGTCCTAAGGCTTGCCCAATTTCAAGAGGGTAATTAGATTCCACCTCTTGTTGAGGACTGGCAAGGTCATAATGTTAAGAACATGTAGAGTGGGAGATACCATTGTGGCCATCTTTGATCAATACAATCTTACCTGGTGACACAGGTGATATGAGTACGTATCCCTGAAAAGAGATTCCTAGGTTCAAGCTCAAAATAACTAGAAACTGTATTTGTGATAAACCATTAAATTTACTCTTCTCTTTTTCTTTGGCAGAGTCTAGAAGATCCACAATGGAAAATTTACCTCAAAATTCAGAGCATTTGGAAGAAGAACTAAGTGGGTATGATAAATCATGTAAAAAACTTCCGTTAAGTATCCTCATTGTGCAAAATACTAAGTGTAATCAAATTCTCCAAACACAAGAAGAGTAGGTTCATCTAGCACTTGACAAACTAATACTGAAACACTGTTTTTAAAAAAAATCACAGATTTATATTTAAATATCATATTTTAAATACTTTTGATCTCAAGCTATATCTGAAAATTGCAGAAAACAAAATAATATCTTTCAAAGGAAGTGTCTTTCACTTTCTAGCTCAATATCAAATTTAATTATATAATTTATTATATTTCAGATTTCCGGATATCCAAAAGAATGAGACTTAAACCAGCTTTTGAGTCAGCAATAAAGCAAGAAGAAATTTATCATGTCACTTTAGTCTTTGATGCCTGTAATAGGAGTATGTTACAAATAATACAGATAGAGTTATAATAAAACTCACTTTGACTATGTTTTCATTGGCTTCTGTATTGCAGAATTTACCCTAAAACATCCAAATCCATGAAAATAAAATTTATTCCAAAGCTTGAAATTTCAGTAGTTATCCATATAATAAATTCTAAAATGTTTCCTCTTATCCATTATTCCACAAGAAACTGTGCTATCATACAATCAAAATTTGGTTGTGTCTAATGAGAATATAATTATAAGCTTAAGGAAATCTATGCTTAATAAATGTGGGAAAATTTTACTAAAATTCCAGGGAAGCTTTTCAACATAAACAAAAGGATTATAAGCAATAAAGACTATTATATTAGTAAGTACTGTTCAAAACAGTTTGCTTTACCTGTGTAAAAGAAAAGTCTTTCCTCTATTCTGACACCAAATGCATGAGTTTTTCATCATAAAACAGTTCTCCAATTCTTGGCAGACTTTGACTGGGTGTCTTACAACTTAACTCAATTCTGGCACTAACTCTCAGAAGTTAGCACAGACCCCACAGATTAGGGATCAGTTCCACAAAACTATCCTCACTTCAGATGCCAATTGCAAGTCCGAATTTGTTACTTGTACTTCTGAATGACTTGGCTACAAATAGGAGATTCCTACAACCTCCCCAGCTTCAATAATTTGCTATAATGGCTCACAGAACTCAAGGAAACACATACTTACATTTTCCAGTTATAAAAGATATAATAAAAGATATGGATGAACAGCCACATAGAAGAGATGCATAGGGCAAAGTATGAAGAGAGGGGCATAGAGTTTCCATGACTTCCCCAGGCATGTCACCCTTCCAGCATCTCAATGCATTCACCAACTCAGGAGCTCTCTGAATCCTTTCAGTTAGAGTTTTTATGGAAGCCTCATTACCTAGGCATGACTGATTAAATCATTGACCATTGGCGATTGACTCAATCTCCAGCCCCTCTCTCCTCCTCAGAGGTCAGGGGGTGGGCCTGAAAGTTCCAACCCTCTAATAACATGGTTGGCTCCCCTGGCAACCAGCTCCCCATCCTAGTGGCTTTCTAAAAGCCACTAACTCAGGTGTGATTGAAAGGGGCTTATTATGAATAACAAAAGAGGCTCCTTTCACCTTTACCACTCCAGACCTTTTTCAGGAACTGGGGGGGGGGACCCGCGGGCAATAAGAAAAAACATTCATTTTACCTTTATTTCTCTGGGGCTGTTTCAGGAGCCAGGGACAAAAACCAAGTGTTAACTTGTTGTATTACATTAGGAGCTCTGTGCCAAGAACCAGTGATGAAGACCAAATATATATTTAATGTTATATTACAACATTGCATTGTATAAAAGTATATTTTATGATACTTTTAGCTAATAGTATATAATATAACTTATCCATGTCAATTTAAAAAGATTAAGAAAATCCTTGGTTTAGGCCCTTCCCCTAATGAGTCTTACAAAATGAGAGGACACAGTTGAGATGATCATGGGTATAATATCTGCAGATCTGCAGGTCTAGTGGAATCCATAAATGAAGTACTTTACCAAGAATAAAGACTTTTACTCCCATTTAAGTTCAGTCAATATGCACATTAATTCTGCTTCCTTTGAATGTTCCTAACCCTGGAATGTTCCAGTGTGGAGTAATTCTTTTTCTATGTAATAGTGAAGCATCAGCACTCTGTCCAAGGAGATAATTTTATGCAAATACCAAAAATTGTAGATGAGATGCCTTAGGGAATAAAAGGTTATCCTTTGTTGTTTACAGGTTCAATAGAGCCAATTTCCACAGCATCTTTGATTCCTGAATGATGTTTAGCTGTACCTAAAGACTTCCATGTATTGTTTTGCTGTAAAATTAGAATTAAAGTGTGATTGTCTCTTTAAATCAACCTCATTTGTCTACATCAAGTCTTGCAAAATATTGAGACAGAGAAATAAAGTGGTTAAGGAAGGTTTCTGAGAATACACCTTTGTTAAGTTGACAAACAAGGAGGCCATTAGACTGAGATGGTTCTAAAGACTTGGCAACCTACATAAACAAACGAAAACGTAAGCCTGTAAATGCCTCCATGTTAAGAAATAGGAATTAAGGATCAATTATAAATAACCAACTAGGCTTTCCCAAATAAGGCAATTGCTTAAGCTATAGCTAAACAGATAATTTCCTTGCTTTGCTTCCACATCTTCACTAGCTCCATTGGTGGAGTGCTCCTAACATTTTCCAGTTTGGCTGCCCAATTTGAATTGATTTTTGCTCAAATAAACTCTTAAAATGTTTTGAATGCCTCAGTTTATCTTTTAACACCTTCTATAGTGATCACCATGTCTTCTTTTTCAAATTATGGTTTAGCTGGGAAGAATCATTTAAAAGGGTGGTGCTAGTTAGTAACAGAGAAACAGATCAATGGAACAGAAAAGAGAATTAAGAAATAGCCCAAATTATATATAGAAATTTAGTATATGATAAAAGTGGTATTTCAAAACAATTGGGAAAGGATAATGTATATAATAAATGTGCTGAAACCATTGGCTATCTATACAGGAACAATATCCATAATTTGTTCCCCAGCTCACATCATCTAATTATAAATATACCAAAATCAAACAGGAGACTATGTGTCTAATCTTGGGTTGGAGAACACCTTCTTAATTAAGAAATCAAGGTCAAGTGCAGAATTAACAACAACTATAGCATAGATGACTACATTAAAAATATTCATACAGTGAAAAGCTAAACAAAGTTGAAAGACCAATGATAACAGAGAAAGAATTTGCAACATCAAAGAAGCTAATGCCCATAAAATACAAATAATTTATGAAAAAAAGATAATGAAGAAGAGGAGGAGGAATAAGGGGAAAAGAAGACGAAAAGAAGAAAGACAACCTAATAGGAAAAAGGACAGATCATTGCATTTGAACTTAAGTTCTTATCTGCTTAAAATAGACTTAAAATACAAGATGTTTTATGTAACTCTGATGGTAATCACAAAGAAGAAGCCTCTAGTGCATACATAAAAGAGAAAGACAAAGGGATCTAAGCATACTGCTACAGAAAATCATCAAGTCACAAAGGAATAGAGTGAGAGAAGAAAAAAACCCCAAAGAATTACATAATGGCCAGAAAGAGTCTGTTTTGTTTTCTGTTAAAAAATTTTTTTAAAGTCTCAACAAGGCTATACCTATTAACACTTACTTTAAATATAAATGCTCTAAATTCTCCAATCAAAAGACATTGAGTGGCTGAATGGATAAAAACAAAACAAAAACCAAGACCCAACTGTATGCTGCCTACAAGAGAGTTTCTTCAACTTTAACGATACACAGGACTGAAAGTGAAGGGGTAAAAAAAGATATTCTATGCAAGTGGAAATCAAAAGAAAACTAAGGTAGCTATATTTATACAAACAAAATAGACTTTAAGTCAAAGACTGTAATAAGAGACAAAGAAGGACATTATATAATGATAAAGGGGTCAATCTAGCAAGAGGATATAACATTTGTAAATATTTATGCACCAACATCAGACCACCTAAATAAATAAAGCAATTATTAACAGACCTGAAAGGAGAAATAGACAGCAATACAAAAGTAGTAGAGGACTCTAATACTCCACTTTCATCAATAGGTGGATCATCCAGACAAAATCAATATGTAAGCATTAGCTTTAAATGAAATGTTTGACCAGATGGACTTAACAGACATATCCATCCAAAAGCAATGGAATATACATTCTTCTCAAGTGTTCACAGAACATTCTCCAAAATATATATCAGGCCACAAAACAAGTCTTAACAAACTTAAGAAGATTGAAGTCATATCAAGCATCTTTTCTGACCACAACAATATGAAACTAGAAATTAACTACAAGAAGAAAACTGGAAAATTCACAAATATGTGGAGATTAAACAACATGCTACTGAACACCCAATGAGTCAAAGAGGAAATCAAAAGAGAAGTTTAAAAATACCTAGAGACAAGGGAAAATGGAAATGCAACATACCAAAATTTATGTGATGCAACAAAAGTAGTTCTAAGGGGAAGTTCATAGTGATTAGTGCCTACGTTAAGAAAAAGAAAGATCTCAAAAAAAACCCTAACTTTACACCTCAAGGAACTAGAAAAAGAACAAACAAAGCCCAAAGTTAGTGGGAGAAAGGAAATAAAGAAGATCAGAGTGAAAATAAATGAAATAGAGACTAAAAAGAGAACAGAAAACATTAGTGAAACTAAGAGCTAGTTTTTGAAGACATAAACAAAATAGACTAAACTTTAGCTAGACTCACCAAGAAAAAAAGACAGATGACTCAAATAAATAAAATCATAAATGAAAGAGTAGACATTACAAATGATATCACAGAAATAAAAAGGACCATAAAAGACTACTATGAACAATTATACACCAGCAAATTGGACAATCTAGAAATGATGGATAAATTCCTAGAAACATATGGCCTAGCAAGAATGAATCATGAAGAATTAGAAAATCTAAACAGACTGATTACTAGTAAGGAGATTGAGTCAGTAATCAAAAGCCTCCCAATAAATAAAAATCCAGGCCTGGATGGCTTCACTGATGAATTCCACCAAACATTCAAAGAAGAATTAATACCAATCCTTCTCAAACTCTTCCAAAAACTGAGAAGAGGGAACATTGCCAAACTCCTTTTACAAGGCCAGCATTGCCCTGATACCAAAACCAGACGACACTATGACAAAAAAAATTACAGGCCAGTATCACTGATAAACATAGATGTAAAAATCCTCAACAAAATATTAGCAAATCAAATTCAATAATACATTAAAAGGATCATACACTGTGATCAAGTGGGATTTATTCCAAGGATGCAGTAATGGTGGAACATCTACAAATCTATCAATGTGATACACTACATTAGCAAACTGAAGGATAAAAATCATATGATCATCTCAATAGATGCAGAAAAAGCACTTCACAAAATTCAACATGCATTCATGAAAAAACTCTCAACAAAGTGGGTATAGAGGGAACATACCTCAACATAACTGAGGCCATATATGACAAGCCCACAGCTAACATCATACTCAACAGTGAAAAACTGAAATCTTTTCCTCTAAGATCAGGAACAAGACACAGATGCCCACTATCACCACTTTTATTCAACATAGTATTGGAAGTCCTAGCCACAGCAATTAGGCAAGAAAAAGAAATAAAAGTCATCCAAATCAGAAAAGAAGTAAAACTGTCTCTATTTGCAGATGGCACAATATTATATATAGAAAACTCTAAAGACTCCATCAAAAAACCTTTAGAACCAATAAATGAATTCAGTAAACCTGCAGGATACAAAATCAATGTATAAAAATTGGTTGCATTTCTATACACTAATATCAAACTATCAGAAGGAGAAATTAAGAAAACAATCCCATTTACAATTGCATGAAAAAGAATAAAATATCTAGGAATAAATTTAACCAAGGAGGTGAAAGGCCTATACACTGAGAGCTATAAGACATTAAGAAAGAAATTGAAAACAACACAAATAAATTGAAAGATATTCTATGCTCATAGATTAGAACTAATGTTGTTAAAATGCCCATACTATCCAAAGTACTCTACAGATTCAATGCAATTCCTGTCAAAATTCCAGGGGCATTTTTCACAGAAATAGGATAAACGATCCTAAAATTTGTCTGGAACACAAAAGACCCTGAATAAGCAAAGCAATTTTGAGAAAGAACAAAGCTGGAGGCATCACACTTCCTGATTTCAAACTATATTACAAAGCTATAGTAATAAAAACAGTATACTATAGGCATAGAAACAGCCATATAGATCAGTTGAAAAGAACAGAAAGCCCACAAATAAACACATACATATATTGTTAATTAATTTAAAACAGAAGAGCCAAGAATATACAATGGGGGAAGGATAGTCTCTTCAATAAGAGGTTGGGAAAACTGGACAGTCACACACAAAAGAATGAAACTAGGCCACTATCTTACACTGTACACAAAAATAAACTCAAATGGGTTACAGAATTGAACACAAGACTTGAAATGATAAAACTTTTAGAAGAAAACAGTAGGTAAGCTCCTTGACATCAGTCTTAGCAATGGTTTTTTCAGATTTGACACCAAAAGCAAAGGCAATAAAAGCAGAATAAAGAAGTGGGACTACGTCAAACTAAAGAGCTTCTGCACAGCAAAGGAAACCATCAACAGAATGAAAAGGCAACCTACAAATAGAAGAAAAATATCTGAAAACCATTTACATGATAAGAATTTAATAGCCAAAATATATCTCATACAACTCAATAACAAAAACAAATAATTCAATTTAAAAATGGGCACATGATGTAAGTAGATATTTTTCCAAAGAAGACAGACAGATGGGCAACAGGTACATGAAAAAGAGCTCAACATCACCAATCATCAGGGACATGCAAGTCAAAATAAGAATGAGATATCACCTCACACCTGTTAGAATGGCTATTATCAAGATAAGTGTTGGCAAAGATGTGGAGAAAAGGAAACACTTGTGCACTATTTATGGGAATGTAAATTGGTGCAGCCACTGTGAAAAACAGTACAGAGGTTTCTCAAAAAATTAAAAATAGGACTACCGTATGATCCAGCAATATCATTTCTGGCTATATATCTAAAAAAAAGAAAATTGCTACCTCAAAAAGATACTACATCCACATGTTCGTTGCAGCATTATTTGCAATAGCCAAGATGTGGAAACAACCTAAGTTTTCATTGATGGATGAGTGGATAAAGAAGATATAGAATAAATGGAATACTAGTCAGCTATAAAAAAGAAGGAAATCCTGCCATTTGTGACAACATAGATGGACCTTGAGGGCATTATGTTGAGTGAAATAAGTCAAACAGAGAAAGACAAATGCTATACGATCTAACTTATTTGTGAAATATAAAAAAAACGAACTCATAGATACAGAGAATAGATTGGTGGTTGTCAGAGGCAGAGAATGGAGAGTGGGTAAAATGTGTGAAGGTGGTCAGAATGTACAAACATCCAGTTATAAGATAAATAAGTTCTGGGGATGTAATGTATAGCATAGTGATTATAGTTAATAATACTGTATTGTATGTTTGAAAGTTTCTAAAACAGTAGATCTTAAAAGTTCTCATCACAAGTGGGAAAATATTTGTAACTGTGAGATGATGATGTTAACTCAAATTGTGGTGATCATTCCACAATACATACATATATCAAATCATTATGTCATACACCTAAAATTGATATAAAGTTATATGTCAATTATATGTCAATAAAACTGGAAAAAATAAAAAATTTAAATATAGATTTCTTTAAAAACAAAAGAAAAAGGCGAATCACAAACTGGAAGAAAATAATTGCAAAACATATCTGATAAGGACTTGTATCAAGAATATATAAAAGAAACTTGCAATTCAATAATAAGACAAAAAATGCAATTTAAGAAATAGGCAGGAGTCAATCTGGTGGCATAGTGGTTAAGTTCAGCTTCAGTGGCACAGGTGTGTGGGCTCGGATCCAGGTGCAGACCTATACCACTCATCCAGCCATGCTGCGGCAGCAATGCATACAAAATAGAGGAATATTGGCACAGATCTTAGCTCAGGGCCAATCTTCCTCACAAAAAAAAAATAGGCAAAAGATTTGAATAGGCATGTCACCAAAGAAGATACACATATAGAAAATAAGCACATGAAAAGATCCTCAACTCCATTAGTCATTAGAGAAGTGCAAATTAAAATCGCAATGAGATATCACTACATATGCACTAGAATGGCTAAAATTTAAGTCTGACAATACCAAGTGCTTGCAAGGATGTGGAGCATCTAGAACTCTCAAAATCACTAATGGTAATGCAAAACTATACAGCTGCTTTGGAATACAGTTTAGTAGTTTCTTATCAATGTAAAAACACGCCATACGACTATGACCAGAAAACCACTCTTAGGTATTTATCCAAGAAAAATGAAAACATATGTCCACATAAAGACCTGTGTGTGAATATATACAGCTGTTTTATTCATAAGAGACAAAAATAGAAAATAACCCAAATGTACATCAACTGGTGAATAGACAAACAATATATAAAATATATATATTTTATATATATTATAAAATATGTATAAATATAACATTTTTTGACATTTGTGACAATATAAAAATATAGTCACAGGTGGAAATACCACTCAGCAATAAAATGAAAGCAACTGTTGATAAATACAACAAGGTGAATCTCAAAAGCACTATGCTAAGTGAAAGAAACCAATCACAAAAATTCCATTTATATAATACTCTAGAAAAGACAAAACTACAGAATAGAAATAAGATCAGTGGCTGCCAAGAACCGGGGTAAGAGGGAGGGAAGTGACTATAAAAGGATATGAGAAAACTTTGGGGAGCTGTATACATAGAAATTCTATATATAGAAATGTTCTGTATCTTCATTTGGGTGGTGGTTGTACAGCCATATACATTTCTCAAAGGTAATTGAACTGTATACTTGAGGGTGAATTTTATTATGTAAATTATAACTCAATAAATCTGACTTTTAAAAAAACAAAAACCGAAAAGGAAGATGTGCTGATAGAATAAATTCAACCCGATCACATTGTCATTTACATACAATTGTGTATATTTGTGGTTATGTGTGTATTTATATGTGTATAGAAAAAGGTACTAAGTGATCTAAACCCAAATGTGACCTGTTATTATCTCTAGGAAATGGGAAAGTGGGAATAATTTTACTTTTTATACATCTTTATTGGTTAACTTTTTTCCACATACATCACTACACATTGTGCGTATGTGTTTTAACAATAAAAAATATTGAAGACAAAAGCATTCTCCTACCATGATGTAAAGTATTTCCTTAACTATTTTCATTACAAATACCCCATCACCTCATTCTATTTAAAAAGTAAGATTAACCATGAGAAAACTTTTTTCCTTTCATAAGAACAACTCTAGCTTTGAAGCTCTAAATCCGAATAATGAAATCGTATTTTTTCTTCTGAAGACTTTTCTGTACCAACAGCATTTTGCTATAGTAGTGTCATCTTAAATAAATTCTAAGATCCCTTGAAAGGATGTCTGGAAAGTTTTGTGAGAATATTTTTAATCAAAATGCTCACAACTTTGAAAACACTTCAGGAAATTAGATATATCAAACATAAACCTGCAGGGAAGGTCAATAGAAACAGGAATTTACAACTACATGCTAAACAGCCACACTGCTATTGCTTCTGATAGATTTAATCAAAAGGTTTCTTTGGAGGTTTCTCCTTAAATTTCAATTTGAGTCATTTTTATTTGTGAAAGTGAAAACAAATCTGAAGACAAAATCAAGGTTTTATGATGACAGATGCAAATCACAATTGTATCAAATGCTACTTCTTATCTATAAAATGTCCTTCCATAAATAATGCAGGGAGGACCACTCACTGAAAATGAGTAAGTATTTACAGTCGTCTCTAATTCCTTTTTTATGAAAATGACAGTGCCTAAAATACAACATTCCATAATGTACTATGATTACTTTAGGTTTCAGTTTCTACCTTAAAAAAATTGCTATGATATCACACCTTTTCTGTTTTTCATACTCTCTAGTAAGATTCTCTAAGAGTGGTAAAAAATTTTTAAAAATGTGTCCCAGGTTACAGTAAGCAAATATCTTGTGCTCCCATATTTTAGGTAGCACTGAAAATATACTGGTAGATATCCATTGACCTAAATTTTGAAGGACTCTGTCTTTCTTCCCTCCCTGCACTGCTTCTTTTACAGGGGCCTTCCTTTCCCCTCACAGGATAATGATAGCATATCTACACAGGGGGCATGGTGTATATCAGAATGTAGAAGACATTTTTGGTTAACTGTCAAGAGTCACATTTATAGGTGAAATAGAAGGAGTCTTTGGGAAAAGAAATGAACATAACTTCCCCTAAGGTAAAAAGCACTAGATGGTTTCTTTCCAAAGTTACTTTACCCAGATATTTTTCAAGGACTATACAGTCATGCACCACATAATGACATTCCAGTCAACAATGGTGGTCCCATAAGATTAGTGCCATAGAGCCTAGTTGTATAGTAGGTTATACCATCTGGGTTTGTGGAAGTACACTCTGTGATGTTCAGATAATGATGAAATTTCCTAATGATGCATTTCTAAAAATATAATCCCCATCATTAAGGGACTTGTGATTACATTATATTATTATTATCAATAACTG
Source organism: Equus przewalskii (assembly GCF_037783145.1). Lineage (NCBI taxonomy): Eukaryota > Metazoa > Chordata > Mammalia > Perissodactyla > Equidae > Equus > Equus przewalskii. Next base: position 86,127,936 of record NC_091832.1, read on the forward strand.
ATATTTATTTCTCCTCCCCACACATACACATACCATAGCAATTATAAAGTATACCCTGAAGAGTAGTATTGCCATGGGACTTTACTAAAAAAAAGATAATCTGAATTGACTGAAAATTAAAGAAAGAAAAAAACTTAAATGCTGTAGGTTTCATTAATACTTCACTAAAAATTGCTTTTCTTGAGAGAGGACATCAGCAACATGGTGGAGTGAGTTATTCCCTCTGTCCCTCCCCCTCTGATTTACAACTAAACAGACATTCATTGACCAATGGAGGATACCTACACAACACAACCACACAGCCATATATCTGAAGGTGGATGGACTGGGTCCCTGGGAAGCAGTGGAGATAGGTGAGCACTCCCCTACCTTCCCCAACAGCAGCAAACAAGGTCACAGGGCCTCTCATGACAGGCTAGTGCTACTATAAGAGGAGGCGGAGACAGCCCAGACTATGGGCAAACACTATCCTGGACTGTGGGAGCACCATCATGGCTCCACAAGTGGAAACACGCCTCAGTGTGACTGTAAGAAGAGGTGGCAGCAGCCCCGCACATGTGCACAAGTGCTATCCCAGCCTATGAGAGTGCCCACCATGCTGTTGCTGCCCCAATGAGTGACTCTGGCTCGGACTGAGTGAAGAAGCCACACCACGAAGGACAGCAGCCAGCGTGACTATAAGCAGAGGCAGCAACAGCCAACATGCATGTGCATGCTATCCCAGGCTGCAGGAGTGCCACCATACCTGCACAACTTCCAGCACATGCAGCAGGATCAGAAACACAGCTCCTGCTTCCCCCCCAGTGGTGGTAGGTGGAATCTGTGACCTGAAACTACCACAAATGAGTCAGCAAAAGGTTAGTTCATCAAACACCGAGAGAAACTACAACAATAATTCAGAACAAAAGGAGAATGACAAATCTCCAGACATCAACCCTGAAGTCACAGAAATTTACAATCTGAATGACAGAGAATTCAAAATAGTTATCATAGAGGAACTCTAGTAGTCAAAAGAAAACTCAGAAAGACTGTTCAATGAGCGCAGGAAAAAAAATTAATGAGAAGAAGACATACTTCCCCCAAGAGATTGAAACTATAAAAATTAACAAACAGAAATTCTGGATATGAAGAACACAATTAATGTGATAAAAAAAAATATAGAGTCCTTAAAATACAGCTGACATTATAGAGGAAAGAATTAGTAAGTTTGAGGATAGAAATGTAGAAATCCTTCAGGTGGAGGAGGAGAGAGAACTAAGATTTTTTAAAAATGAAGAAAGTCTTTGAGAAATAGCTGATTCAATTAGGAAAAGGAACAAAAGGATTACAGGTATTCCAGAGAGAGAAGCAAGGGAGAGAGAAGCAAGGGAGAAAGAAGCAGAGAGCTTGTTCAAAGAAATAATAGCTGAGAACTTCCCAAACCTGGGGAAGGAAATGGACTTACAAATATGTGAAGCCAATAGAACTCCTAATATATCAACGCAAAAAGACCTTCTCCAAGACGTGTAATATTAAAGCTGTCAAAAGTCAATGAAACAGAAAAAATACTAAGGGCAACAAGGCAGAAGAAAATAATCTACAAAGGAACCCCCATGAAGTTTTCAGTGGATTTCTCAGCAGAAACCTTACAGGCTAGGAGAGAATGGAATGATATATTCAAAATACCGAAAGGCAAAAATTTTCAGCCAAGAATACTCTATGCAGTGAAACTATCCTTCAGATATCATGGAGAAATAAAAGCTTTCCCAGATAAACAAAAGCTGAAGGAGTTCATCACCACTAGACCTCACTTATAAGAAATGATAAAGGAAGCCCTCATACGTGAAACAAAATGGCAAAGGTCTACAAAGCTTTTAGCAGGGAAAGAAACAGACACACAAAATCAGAAAACTGCAGCTCTCTATCAGAACAGGTTAGCAAACAATTATAACGTAAAAGATAAAGGGACGGAAAGCATCAAAAATAACTATAAACAATTTAATCACAAACTCATAACACAAAACAGAATCATTAGTGACAACAATAACTCAGAAGGGGAAGAGGATCGGGATGGAACCTGCTTAGGCTAATGGAGATGAGAGGCCATCATAAAATGGACTGTCTCAGTTACGAGATCTTTTATGCAAACCTCACGGTAACCACTACACAAAAGATCAGAGCAGACCCACAATTCATAAATAAATAAAAAGAAAACTGAGAGGACCACCATAGAAAACCACCAAACCGAAATAGCAGTCAGAAATACAAAGGAAGATAAACAATGGAAAGATAACACAACTGGAAATTAAGAGATAAAATGGCGGTATTAAGCCTTGATATATCAATAATCACTCTAAATGTAAATGGACTGAATTATCCAATCAAAAGAAACGGAATAGCTGAATAGATTAAAAAACAAAACCCAGGGCCAGCCCGATGGCCAAGTGTTTAAGTTCACACAATCCACCTTCGATGGCCCAGGGTTTCACTGATTCAGATCCTAGGTGCAGATATGGCACCACTCATCAGGCCAAATTGAGGGGGCATCGCGCATGCCACAACTAGGAGGACCCACATCTAAAAAAAATATATATATATACAACTATGTACTGGGGGGGGTGGGGGGAGAAAAAGCAGGGGGGAAAAAAGATTGGCAACAGTTAGCTCAGGTGCCAATCTTTAAAAAAAAAACCAAGACCCAATAATATGCTGCCTTCAGGAAATACATCTCAGTTCTAAAGACAAACACAGGCTCAGAGTGATGGGATGGAAGACAATACTCCATGAAAATGGCAAAGAAGACAGCAGGTGTTGCCATACTTATCTCAGAAAAAGCAGACTTCAAGATAAAAAAGACAAAGAGAGACAAAAAGGGACAGTATATAATGATAAAAGGGACTTTCCACCAAGAGGATATAACACTTATGAATACATATGCACCTAACACAGGAGCACCAAAGTATATAAAGCAACATATAAAAACAACATATAAGACCTAAAGGGAGAAATTGACAGCAACACAATAATAGTAGGGGTCCTCAACACTCCACTTACATCAATGGATAGATCATCCAGAAAGAAAATCAACAGGGAAATAGTGGATCTAAATAAAACACTTGATCAGATGGACTTATTAGATATATAGAGAGATAATTTCATCCAAAACAGCAGAATATTCTGCTCTATACTTCTCATCAAGTGCACATGGAACATTCTCAAAGATAGACCATGTATTGTGAAGTAAGGCAAGTCTCAATAAATTTAAGAAGATTGAAATCATATCAAGCATCTTTTCTGACTATACTGCTATTAAACTAGAAATCGACTACAAGAAAAAAGCTGGAAAGTGAAAAATATGTGGAGACTAAACAACATGCTACTTAACAACCAATGGATCATTGAAGAAGTTAAAAGAGAAATCAAAAGATATCTGGAGACAAATGAAAATGAAAACACACCATACTAACTCATGTGGGATGCAACAAAACAGTCTTAAGAGGGAAATTCATAGCAATATAGGCCTACCTTAACAAACAAGAAAAATGTTAAACTACAGTTAACAAAACTAGAAGAAGAATAAACAAAGCCCAAAATCAGCAGAAGGAGGGAAATAATAAAAATTAGAGCAGAAATAAATGAAATTGAAACAAACAAACAAACAAAAAAACCGTAGAAAGGATCAATGTAACTAGGAGCTGGTTCTTTGAGAAGATAAACAAAATTGACAAACCCTTAGCCACACTCACTAAGAAAACAAGAGAAAAGTCTCAAATAAATAAAATCAGAAATGAAAGAACAGTAATTACAATGGATACTACAGAAATACAAAGGAATATAAGAGAATGCTATGAAAAACTATACGTCAACAATTTGGACAATCTAGAAGAAATGGATGAATTCTTAGATTCATGAAACCCTCCCAAAACTGAATCAAGAAGAAAGAGAGAATCTGAATAGGCCAGTCATAAGTAAAGATATTGAAACAGTAATCGGAAAGCTCCCAAAAAACAAAAGGACAGCACCAGATGACTTCTCTGAAGAATTCTACCAAACTTTCAAAGAAGATTTAATACCTATCCTTCTCAAACTGTTCCAAAAAATTGAAGAAGAGCGAACACTTCCTAACTCATTCTATGAAGCTAACATCACACTGGTATCAAAGCCAGACAAGGGCAACACAAAATTACAGGCCAATATTGCTGATGAACATAGATGAAAATCCTCAACAAAATATATGCAAACCGAATACAGCAATACATTAAAAGGATCATACACCATGATCAAGTGTGATTTACACCAGGGACACACATTTGCAAATCAATCAATGTGATACACCACATTAACAAAATGAGGAATAAGAATCACATGATCATCTCAATAGATGCAGAGAAAACATTTGACAAGATCCAACATCCATTTTTTTTTTTTTTGAGGAAGATTAGCTCTGGGCTAACATCTGCCACTGATCCTCCTCTTTTTGCTGAGCAAGACTGGCCCTGAGCTAACATCCGTGCCCATCTTCCTCTACTTTATATGTGGGACGCCTACCACAGCATGGCTTGATGAGCAGTGCCATGTCTGCACACAGGATCTGAAGCGGTGAACCCCAGGCCACCAAAGCGAAACATGCACACTTAACCACTGCACCACCAGGCCGGCCCCCAACATCCATTAATGATAAAAACTCTCAATAAAATAAGTATAGAAGGAAATTATCTCAACATAGTAAAGGCTGTATTTGACAAACGCACAGCCAACATCATACTTAATGGTGAAAAACTAAAAGTCATCCCTCTGAGAACAGGAACAAGACAGGGTGCTCACTCTCACTACTCCTATTCCACACAGTACTGGAGGTTTGGGCCAGAGCAATGAGGCAAGAAAAAGAAACTGAAGCTATCCACATTGGAAAGAAGAAGTAAAACTCTTGCTGTTTGCAGACAACATGATGCTATATATAGAAAGTCCTAAAGAATCCATCAGAAAACTATTAGAAGTAATCAACAACTACAGCAAAGTTGCAGGGTACAAAATAAACTTAGAAAAATCAGTTGCATTTCTATACACTAAAGACAAACTAGCAAAAACAGAAGTCAAGAATACAATCCTCATTTACAATCGCAACAAAAATAATAAAATATCTAGGAATAAATTTAACCAAAGAGGTGAAAGACCTATACAATGAAAATGATAAGACATTATTGATAGAAAATGAAGAAGATAAAGAGAAATGGAAAGATATTTCATGCATATGGATTGGAAGAATAAACATAGTTGAAATGCCCATGTTACCTAAAGCAATCTACAGATTCAATGCACTCCCAATCAGAATCCCAATGACAGTCTTCATGGAAATAGAACAAAGAATCCTAAAACTTATATACAAGAACAAAAGACTCTGAATAGTCAAAGCAATCCTGAGAAAAAAGAACAAAGCTGGAGACATCACAATCCCTGACTTCAAAATATATTACAAAGCTATAGTAATCAAAACAGCATGGTACTGGCACAAAAATAGACACACAGATCAATGGAACAGAGCTGAAAGCCTAGAAATAAAACCACGCATCTGTGGACAGTTAATCTTCAACAAAGGAGCCAAGAACATACAATGGAAAAAAGAAAGTCTCTTCAATGAATGGTGTTGGGAAAACCGGACAGCCACATGCAAAAGAACGAAAGTAGACCATTGTCTAGCACTATGGTAAGAAGAAATGATACTCTCACTGTTTGTAGATGACATGATTCTATATATAGAAAGTTCTAAAGAACCCATCAGAAAACTATTAGAAGTAATCAACAACTACAGCAAAGTTGCTGTTAAAAATTAACTGAAAATGGATTAAAGACTTGAAGGTAAGACTTGAAACCATAAAACTCCTAGAAGAAAATATAGGCATACACTCTTTGACATCTGTCTTAAAAGCATCTTTTCAAATACCATGTCTGCTTGGGTGAGGGAAACAAAAGAAAAAATAAATAAATGGGACTTCATCAGGCTAAATAGCTTCTGCAAGGCAAAGGAAACCAGGAACAAAACAAAAAGACAACCCACCACTGGGAGAAATATTTTCAAATCATATATCCAACAAAATATATAAAGAACTCACACAACTCAACAACAAAAAATCAAGCGACCTGATCAAAAAATGGGCAGAGCATATGAACAGATATTTTTCCAAAGAAGATATATAGATGGCCAATAGGCACATGAAAAGATGTTCAACATCACTAATCATCAGGAAAATGCAAATCAAACCTATGTTGAGATATCACCTTATACCCATTAGAATGGCTATAATCACCAAGACAAAAAATAACAATTGTTGGAGAGGATATGGAGAAAAGGGAACCCTCATATACCACAGGTGGGAATGCAAACTGGTGCAGCCAATATGGAAAACAGTATAGAGATTTCTCAGAAAACTAAAAATAGAAATACTATATGATCAGCTATCCCACTATTAGGTATTTATCCAAAGAAATTGAAATCAATAATTCAAAGAGATTTATGAACCCCTATGTTCATTGCAGCATTATTCACAATAGCCAATATGTGGAAGCAACCCAAGTGCCCATCAACTAATGAATGGATAAAGAAGATGCGGTATATTTATATACAATGGAATACTACTCAGCCATAAAAAAGACAAAATTGTCCCATTCGCAACAACACGGACGGACCTTGAGGGTATGATGTTAAGCGAAATAAGCCAGACAAAGACCAACACTGCATGATTTCACTCATATGTGGAAGATAAACAAACACATAGACGAAGAGAACAGATTAGTGGTTACCAAAGTGGAAGGGGGTTGGCGGCTGAGAGAAAGGGGCACATAGGTATGTTGATGGATAAAAATTAGACTATTAGTGGTGAGCATGGAGTAGTCTATACAGAAACTGATAAATAATAATGTACACCTGAAATTATACGATGTTATAAAACAGTATGACCTTAATAAAATAATTGGAAAAAAATTTCTTTTCTCTCCAAACGTCTGGTTTTGTATCTAACTTCTCAACCTCTATCTGAAATAACAGTTCTTTGTAGAATCTTACCTGTAAATTTTATGAAACTGCAATTGACTATTAATATATTGTTATTGTCCTCCAAATTTTGAGTATATATATATGTATATATATGTGAATTAACTCAATATTTTTTTTAAACTTTTCATTAGTTGTTTGCTTGAACAATCTAGAATGTCCATGGCTGAATACATTTGGTGTCAGAGAACAATAAGCTTATCACCACTTATCATCCCTAAACTTTTAAACATGTTCTGCATCCGCTAGTAATCAAAGAAATGCAAATTAAAACAACAATGTAGTACTAATATTTTGCCTATCATATCATCGAATACTAAAAAGAATAAAAAACAACCAGTGTTACAATGGTGGGTAAAACAAGGGGTTAGAAATGTAAATTGTAAAAAAAGAAAAAAATTCAGAGAGCAATTTGACAGTGTGTACAAAAAGCCTTTAAAAATTTTGACCCAGCAATTCCATTTCTAAGAATTTACCTCAGGAAATAATCAGACAAATGAGAAATGATGAAAGCACAAAACTACTTATTGATGTTTCTTTCTCATGCTAGCATAAAAACAGACAAAATCAAGATTCTACCTAAACACCTAAAAATAAATAATTGGTCAAATAATTTATTGTACCCTCATACTAAGTATATTAGTTTCCTATTGCTGCTGTAACAAATTACTACAAATTTAGCTGCTTAGAACAGTATTCATTTATTAGTTGCATAGGTCAAAAGTCCAGGCAGATTTGGCTGGGTTTTCTGCTTAGGGTCTCACAAGACCAAAATCAAGCTATCTGCTGAGCTGTGTTCTTTATCTGACAGATCTAGGATAAAATCTGCTTCCAGACTCAATTAGCTCGTTGGCAGAAGTTAGTTCCTTGCAGTTATAGGACTAAGGTCTCTATTTCTATGCTGGCTGAGAGCCAAGGGCCATTCTTAGCAATTGAGGCCACCTCCATCTTGGAAGCAACAATGGCAGAGGGAGTCCTCAGGCTTCACAGCTCTCTAATTTCCCCTTCTGCAACACCAGTAAAAGTTCCTTGCTTTTAAGGGCTCGTGTGATTACATTAAGCTCACCCAGATAATTTCACTATCTTAAGGCCAACTTTGCCATATAACATAATACAACTATGGAAGTGATATCTCCTCATATTCACAGGCTCCTGGGATTAGGGTGGGACGTTTGTAGGGGGCCATAATTCTACCTACCACATCATGGAACAATATACAATAACTAAAAATGATGATTATGGAGTTGATCTATAGCATTTGGCAACTAATACTGCCTTCTATCCAATGCCTGGATAATCTCCTGAGCCTCCCCCTGGGTGACTGCAGCCCTACCTCCTGATCTAGTGATTAAAAGACTGATGCACTAAACCCCCAGGTTACTGACTTCCTGGTGCCTGTGAAGCAGTAATCATTAAAGATTTTGACTATCTCCCCTGGACTTAGATGTATATTTGATGGCAGAAAAGAAGGATATTATAACATTATTAAGCGAAGGAAGAAGATGTGTTTATTTAGAATGAGTACATAGATACATTGATTGATGATAGATAGATGATCTATAGATAGATAGATGATAGATATAGATATACATATATATAAATATACATGTAGGTTTGTATTGGTTTATTTATATTAGTGAATATGTCTCAGAGCTATTCCTGAAATTTGGATTGGTTTATTTGTATATATACACATTGTATATATACACAATGTGTATATATACATTGAATATACACAGAAGCAGTTCCTGAAAGATATACCACAAAACATTGATAGTTGTTATATCTAAAAGGTAGAATTTCAGGTGATGTTAATTTAATTTTCTATATTTTCTGTATTTTCCAATGGACAGTTATTATTGACATAATAAAAAGAATATATAAGAAGAAAAAATAATTCCTGGACTTTTCCCTCTATGACCCTGGGGTAAAAAAAATCCCTCATTTTTGAACCTCTGTTTCTTATTCAGTAAATAAACTACATGATATTATTCATCCTTTCCAGCTCAAAGAGTTTCTGATACTAAATCTGCCATTCAACTATGTACTCAGGTTCAATCTAGGTTAAAAGAAAAAAAGGGAAGAAGAAAGGGAAAGAAGGAAGGACAGAAGTCATCAGAGCTATAAGAAATTAAGCCTTTATTTTGTTCATCTTACACATTGTAGAAAACTATAATTTATTTTTAAGGCGGCATAATTCATTCAAAATCAAGCTTCCCGATGCAGTTATGTATTCACCTTTGCTAATTGTCAAGGTGCCACAGGTTTATTCTAGCTTTTAAACTACATGTCCTGAACTGTCATTATTGAAGCAACAAGCACTAAGGATATTGTCCATTATAGTGGACAAGACAGAAAGGCAACATGCATGGAGCCAACATTCAAGGTGAGGGACACAAACGATGTCTTAACAAGTCAGTAAATAAACAAGACAGATTGTTATAAAAGCTTGAAGGAAATAAATGGGATGTGATAGATAATAATGGAGAAGCGACCACCTTCCCATCAGGGGACAACTTTCTGAGGGAGAAACATTTGAGATGAGACCTGCAAGATAAGAATACAGCAGTATGAAAAGCCAAAAGAGGAAGCATTCCAGCAGAGAACAACAATGCAAAGGCTCTGAGGCAAGAGATAGTTTGGCATGCTTGTGGAATACAAAGGAGGATGTTGTAATTGAATGAGTAGAATGAGTGGGAAAGAGTGGCACCAGATGAAGTTAAAGAAATAGGCAGGTACCAGATCATATAAATATCTTCAGACCAGAATAAAGAATTCAGATTTTATTCTACATACCAAAGGGAAGCCATTCCAAACTTTTAAACATGGAAGAGATGTGAACTTATCTATGCTTTTGAAAGACAACTTCGGCTCTTGTGTAAGGGAAGAGAATAGAGGAGGGCAGGAGGGGAATTTTGGAGACCTGTTGGGAGTTTCCCGCAGTAATCCAGGCAAGAGACAGATGAGAGTCACTAAGAATAAAAGGGGGTCAATGAAGATGGACAAAAGCAAATGCTTTGAAATATATTTTTAAGGCACAATCTGCAAAATTTGCTGATGAGACTGGATGGAGATGGCAAGAGAAAGGGGAATATCAGAAGGGATCCTAGAGTTTTTCTTCGAGCAATTTGTTGACTGGTAGTACCATTTACTAAGACGGGAAAGGCTAGAGGAAGATCAAAGTTTGAGAGTGAGATGAAAAGCTGTACTTTAGACACAAATGTGAGACGCCTATTAAACCTTCTACAGGAGAAGTCAGCAAGGCGGTTAGACATCAAAGTCCAGAACTCAGAGTAGAAGTCAGGCTAGAGGTAACAATTTGGAAGTCAAAAGAGCATGGTATTTAAAGAAGAATGGCCAAGATGGAGTGTAGACAATTCACAATTTAAGTACAGAAAGTTTGAGTATAGGAAAAGGAATTCAATTACATTAATTTATCTTAATGTAAAGCATACTAATATCAAAAAGAAGAAATTATGGGAGGTCAGCTGGGTGGCGTAGTGGTTAAGTTTGCACACTCTGCTGCCACGGCCTGGTGTTCGCAGGTTTGGATCCCTGAGAACTTATGCACCCCTCAACAAGCCATGCTGTGGCAGCATCCCATGTACAAAATAGAGGAAGATTGACACAGATGTTAGCTCAGCGACAATCTTCCTCAAGCAGAAAGAAGTGGCACAGCAGTTAAATTTGCATGCTTCACTTCAGTGGCCCAGGGTTCACTGGTTCGGGTCCCAAGTGCGAACGTACACACTGCTTATCAAGCCATGCTGTGGCAGGCATCCCACATATAAAATAGAGGAAGATGGGCACAGATGTTAGCTCAGGGCCAATCTTCCTTAGCAAAAAAAGAGGAGGATTGGCAGCAGAGGTTAGCTCAGGGCTAATCTTCCTCAAAGAAAAAGAAAAAAGAGGAAGATTGGCAATGGATGTTAGCTCATCTTCCTTACCAAAAAAAAAAAAAAAGAAAAAATTATGTTTACACATTCATGATTCATCAACAAGCACATGTGTTATTAAATGTACATATTTGAGACTAAAGCTTAGAACCTAGAATTACTAAGTAACAAGCTGAAAAAGATAATTTCATTCCCTCAGAGTAATATTAACCTAAAGTGTCTAACTTCTTACCAGCAAATCACTTACCCATGAATAGAACTAGCAAAATCAGTCAATAATGCCTGCTATGAGCCCAACACTGCCCAGCCAAGTGTTCTGTGCTGGCATATGGTAGCCACTAGGACTTCAAGCCTAAAATCCTGACAAATTTCTAAGCAGCAGGTAATTACACTAAATTCATAATGCCCTTAATTCTAAAAGCATTGACATATTTTGCATGAACATTTATATACTACAAATGTTTAATATACAAATGTAAATTAAATGTTTAAAAATGAAATGCAGTTAATTCAATTTGACAGGCATATTTAACGATTCAGTAATTTGGGATTTTTTCTCTAATTTTCAGTAGATATTGATATTAATAGAAGAGATTTTCAAAACTTAAATTGTTGGATGACTTTACAAGTCAATTTCTTTTAATCTACCCTTTTAAAAAGGTATTATTGCTTTGATCAACTTCTAATATATTCTTAAACCTACGACTTTTTTGGTAGATGCAAACATGAAGAGAAAATATTCCTCATTCTTCCTTTACCTAGTTAATCCATCAGAAACAATTTCTGTGAAAATAACTTGGAAATAATTAAATTTCCATTAAAAAAGTCTAAGGAGAAATATAAGCTTCAGAATTTACTATAATTACTTAGCTAACAAAAAAGTAGAATGTGATTCGGAAAATCATGGTCACTCTCATAACACGTAGAGGATGAACAGAACTCCCCTTTTTTCAAACTATCGGTTATCCAGTTAGTCAAAAAGCATAAAGGAGAGATCATTTTGTGAGAACACTGTAACAGGCATGATGTACATACTTTTTAATAGGCCATATAATCTCTACTCTTAAGAAGGGTACAGAGGGGCTTCGGAGTAAAGACTCCATCAGAAATGCTTTGGAAACAGTCATAACGCAGCACATTCGCAAATCATTCAATGCCAGCGTCTTATTTCTAATATCTGGCTCAGATCTTAAGAACAATAACACAACACCATATTTATATCTATAGCACAAAATTATGATAGAATAAAGAAGTAGATAAGAAGTTTAGTTTTGCTGCCTTCGCAAATTTGTAATTCTATTACAGCCTCTCTTCAACAGCCAGATTCCCTCAAGATCTTACTTATTTATTTAATGTACACTATGTGCCAGATATTGCTATAAGCATGTTTGAAATAATTCGTATGTATCGGTAAGATTAGGCTATAGAACGCAGCAATAAGAAATTACCCCAAATTTCAGTGGCTCACGATGACACAATAGATTTCTCACTTATATGTTCACTTTGGCTGTGGCTTTGCTTCCTGTCCTCTGTGCTCCAGGATCTAGGCTGAGGAAACCCCTTTGTGAGACATTACCCTTCTTATGACAGAGAGTAAAAAGAGAAAGGCGCACATATACAATGGCTCTTAAAGTTTCTGCTCATAAGTTAGATACATCACTTACACTCACATTTCAAGCCTGACAATGGAGTAGGGATGGGTAATCCTCCTCCAGAGAAAGCGTAATCCCTCTAGAGGGGCCATGAAAATTCTGAAAATATAACATATCATCATCCTATCAACGATACTAAGATAGATGTTATTATTATCCCCATCTTATAGTTGAAGAAATGGAAACACGAGGAGATTAAGTAATTTGATGAAGGCCACACAGCTGGTGGGTAGCAGAGCCAAGATTGAAAACCCAGGCACTTTACACTCTTAACAACTATACTACACTGACTCCATACATTCTTGCAATATTATTTTCATCTCTTCATAAAAATTCTGAAACTCATTCACACAGAAATATTTGACAGGTAAAAGTCTAAATAGTAACTTTCCCAAAGGGATGTGCATTTTAAGGCAATAAAGTCTTAAGATAAAGGAACAAAGTTCAGACAGCTGGATTTCAGAAGCTTAGTGGAGAATGCAGCCTTTCTAATGCCCCTGAAATCACATGTGATAATTGACCCCTTATTCTGTTTATATACGCTCACTTAACTGGGCCTTGCCTCACAACTCTATTTTTGAAAACACAAATGCATCAGCATCACCACAGTAGATACCTCCTTTATTTTCTATCCCTTTCCTTTGTTTTATGTGTTCTTCATAGAACACTAATTTTATCTCATATGGTTATTTATTTAGTTCCTTATTACTTGTCTCTCCCACCATTATGATTTTATTCAATTAATATTTGTTAAGTAGAGCACAGGGTGATGATATGAGCAAAAGAAGACCACAGAGAAACTGAAATATTGAAGCTTATTACTCACGGGTCCTGGAGGAAGTACACAGCATACCTTGAAGGGTCACACAGGGAGGTCAAGGCAGGGTGCAGGCAGAGAGAGAGGCAGGACCTGGTGCACCTGCTTTGTTTAGGCTACATGGGTGGAGCAGTTTGGGACTTCTGAGTTAAGCCTGGCTTGGTCAATTCAAATCAAAAAAGCAGGTTTTTGGTAAGCTCCCCAGGGGGCTTATCTAAGGGGCACACAAGGGGAAGGCCCTGGGTGGGGGAAATTGTTTATCATAAGAGCTGTCGGGGAAGTTATATCAAGAACCTACAATTACTTGTGACTCTGTTATCCAGTGCTTGCATATGGGGGTGTCAATTTAAGCCCCTCACAGGCCTGCTGGCCAAACAAAATGGATGTGCAAGCGGCAATACCATGAAGTAGCTTCACTAAACTCTCGACGTCCACTAAGTCATAAATTCTATGAGGATGTAAACACTGTTCATCTCATTCATTGTTGTAATCATAGCACCAGGACAGGAACTGGCACAGAGTGGGTTCTCAGTAAATAGTTGCTGAGTGAAGAGATGAATGGATGTATGAGTGAATGAATGAATAAACTCAATGTTTGTTACTCACACAAGTGGAGTAAGACTAGCTATGGAAGAAGAACTGGAGCAAAGCCCAAAGGACCACAGCAAGACATTCTTCAGTCATTAAAAACAATAACTTTTATCAATTGCCAGCTGTGTGTCAATTGCCATGACTACAAAAATATATAAAATACAGATCCATCCCTGAGGCTCACAATGTAATTAAGAAAATAGAATATATTTACAAAGAAATGAATAATAATAGAAGGTAATAATTTCAGAATTAGTAATATATCTTCAAGTCATACGAGGTGTTTCAACTTCACGCAAGTAGGTGTGTGTGTAAATACACATATGAGAGATTTTTGAAATTTTCAAAAATAAGTGCAATATAGTGAAAAAATTACAGCAGACTTGTCAGGACCAAAGGGATCTGCTAGTAATTTATTGTGCCTTACAGAGCAATACTCAAGAGCCTTTGAAAGAAAAAAATCCAGTCTCCCAAAAATGTGTCATAACAATGTCCAGCATACAATAGTAAATTATTAGGCATATGAAAAGTTAGGAAACTATGACCCATAACCAAGAAAAAAAGCAGGCAATTGACACAGACCTAAGATGATCCAGATGTTAGTATTAGCAGACAAGGACTTTAAAGCAAATATTATATATTTGTTCATGGGCTTAAAGGAAAAGATGGTCATGATAAGTAAACATATAAGGAATCTCAGCAGAGAAATAGAACATATATATATATATATGAAGAAGATTGGCCCTGAGCTAACATCCGTTGCCAAACTCTCTCTTCTCTCTCTTTTTGCTTAAGGAAGATTGTCCCTGAGCTGACATTCTTGCCAATCTTCCTCTATTTTGTATGTGGGATACCACCACAGTATGGCTTGTTGAGCAGTGTGTAGGTCCATGCCCAGGATCTGAACCTGCGAACCCTGGGCTGCAACAGCAGAATGGGTGAACTTAACCACTATACCACCCGGCCGGCCCCTAGAAACTAGTTTTTAAAAAGAGCTGAATGGAAGTCCTAGAACTGAAAATTATGCTGATAAATATTTTTTAATTACCAGACGGGCTTAGTATATTGGAGACTGCAGAAGAATGTTATAGTGAATTTGAAAGCAAATAAAAAGAAATTATCCAATAAGAGAGAAAAATTATTTAAAAAATTAACAGAGACTCAGTGACCTGTACTATGATATAAAATGTGTAATATGCGCTGTGTAACTAGAGTCCCAGACAGAGAGGAGAGAGAAGATAAGGCAAAATATATGTATATTTGAAAAGCTAATGACCAAAATTTTCCAAATGTGTTGGAAGACATTAACTTATAGATCCAACAAGCTCAGTGAACCCCAAACAAAATAAACACAAAGGGGGAAAAAACCTGAGTACATGAAGTCAAACTGCTGACACCAAAGTTAAAGAGCAAATCTAAAGTAGTAAGAGAAAAAAAGATACACAATATACAACAACACAAACAAAGGAAGACCTGGCATCAGAAATAATGGAAGCTGGAAGACAATGAAATGACATTTTTAAACTGTTGAGGGAAAAATGTCAAGATAGAACTCTATGTCGAGTGAACATATCCCAAATGGGTGGAATAAAGACATTTGAAAATGAACAAAAACACAGACAGTTTAAAACCAGAAGCCCTCAACTGCTAGTGAACAATATATAAAAATAAATTCAAACCACAGGTTGGGAGAAATTATTCACAATAGCAATACATGGCAAAGTCTTTTATTTAGAATGTAGAAAAATAATCATCCAACTCAATAATAACAAGATGTACATTCCAATTTACTAAATAGGCAAAAGACTTGAACAGACACTACAGAAAAGAACATTTATGAGGGGACAATAACCACATGGAAAGGTGCTCAACATTACTAGTCATCAATGTAATGCAAATTAAAAAAACAATGAGATCTTCACACCCACTAAAATGGCTAAAATTTAGAAGATTGACACTCTTAAACATTGGGCAAGGATGTGGAGCAACTGGAACTCCCATGCATTGCTTGTGGGAATGTAAAATGGTACAACCACTTTGGGAAACTATTTGGTAGTTTATTATAAATTTAAACATATTCCTACCCTATGACCCTCCAATTCCACTTTTTAGGTACTTACCACGAGACATGAAAATGGATATTCATACAAAGACTTCTGTGTGAATTTATAGCAGCTTTATCCACAATAGCCAAAAAAAGGAAAACAGCCTAAACGACGATTAACAAGAGAATGGATTAACAAATTGTGGGATATCCAAATGGTGAAATATTACTCAATGGTAAAATGTAATGAACTGCAGATATGTACAAAGCATGAATAAATTTCAAGACACTATGTTGAGCAAAAAACAAAAGCCAGACACAAAAGAGTACATACCAAATGAACTTATTTATTAAAAATACAAGAACACAAAAACTAATCTATGGAAATAGACACTACAACAGTGGTTGCTTGTGGCTGGTAGGGATTAACTGAAAGATGCCACGAGGGAACTTTCTGAAGTGATAGAAACATTTGATGTCTTGATTGGCAATTGGTTATGTAAGGTTATACACTTTTAAAAATTCACTAAATTGTACGTTTAAGATATGTGTTTTATTCTTTACTTTTTTATCATTCTTTTTTCAAAATTGAGGTGTTTAACATACAGTATTATATTAGTTTCAGGTGTACAACATAGTGATTCAACTTTTGTATGCATTGTGAAATGGTCACCACAATGAGTCTAGTTACCATCTGACACCTGACGAAATTAATACAATATTATTGACTATATTCCCCATGCTATACCTTGCATCCCCAGGATTTATTTACTATGTAACTGGAAGTTTTTACTTCTTAATCTTCCTTCACTCATTTCACTTCCCTCCTAACCCTCCACCCCTCCGGCAACCACCAATCTGTTCTCTGTAAGATGCATGTTTTACTGTATGTAAAGTTTACTTCAAGAAACAAAAATCACAGCAGAACTTTTTAATAAATTGCAACCCAATTTTAAAATTTGTAAGGAAAAGCAAAGCTTACAAATAGTCAAGACACTGTTGCAGAAAGAGGAGGAAAAGAACAATTAGAGAAACACTTTTTGCACCAAAATCAAGATTTATTATAAACCTATTGTAATCTAAAATTTGTAGTATTTGTGAAGGGATAGATAAATTGACCTATGGAACAGGAAAAAGAGACCCCAAACAGAACCACACACATACAGAACTTTATTTTATGCTGGAGATGGTGACTGAAACAGACTATTTAATTAACAGTGCTGGAAGAATTGGTTATTCAAATGGAAACAAAATTGGATCCATACCTTAACACATACACAAAAAAAAATCACTCCAGATTGATTGAAGGTTTAAATGTAAAGGGTGAAACTTCAAAACTTTTGCAAAAAAAAATATAGGAGAATACTTTTATGACCTCATGTTAGGAAAGAACTTTTCAAACAAAAGAAACCAAGAAATACGACAAATTAAAATGTAAAATTTATGTTCATCAAAAGCCACCAAAAGCAGAGTGGGGGGAGAAAAAGCCACAAAATGAATAATAAAACAAAGATAAACAAAATTTATGAAGAACTCTGACAAAACTATAAGAAAAATGATAAGGGGCCACCCCTGTGGCCTAGTGGTTAAGTTCAGCACACTCTGCTTTGGTGACACAGGTTCAGTTCCCAAGAGCAGACTTACACCATTTGTTGGTGGCAATGCTATGGTGGCGACCTCCGTACAAAATAGAGGAAGATTGGAACACATGTTAGCTCAGGGAAAATCTTCCTCAGCAGTAAATAAATAAGTAAATAGAGTTGTTAAAAAAAAGAGAAAAAGAAAAAAGATAAATGCTTACCCCCAAAATAGGCAAAAGGCAAATAAACATTTCACAGAGAAGGAGAAAATAATGAAACCAAACAACAGAGAAAAGCACAGAGGAAAGTGTCCAGCCTTATTAGTAGCATTGTGAGCTCTTCCTTCTTGATTTATTACACATTGGAGAAGTAATGCTCTAAAGAAGTAGAGGTGTACCAAATTATAAGGTAATGCAAAATGAACAAATGATAAAATCAATAGTCAGCCAAAACTAAGACCAAAACTTCAGTTCACCATCATAGATTGACTTCTCAGATGTAAAAATTTTGGAATTTTATCCAAAAAGTAATTTTTACTACAATTTAATCATTAAAACCAGTAGTAAGAGTTTTTAAATTTGACATAAAACAGGAAGAACAATTTCTCTGTACTATCAAACTGACAGATTGCTCCTGCATTCACGATCCGCCTCATCAGTGATGCTAAATAGATGCAGCCTTCCAACTGAGGCTGGTAGAGCAATATACTATTTTAAGAGCTCTCTATTTTTCTTTAACACTGTCTTCCTTTATTCCGTATGTTTTTTGCTATGCCTAGATCAAAGATGATTTATCACAGATGTTGTACATGATTTGGGTTGTTTTCCCGCCTTCCAGAATTTTAACAAGGCAAACTTAACATTTTGCTTTTTATCCACCCTTCAAGATGCAAAGAATTTCGCAAGAGAACTTCTTCCTGAAAGATTGGTGGCCTAAATGGAATTAAAAAACTAAAAAATACTATAATTTTAAAGGTTATTTTCATTAATATTTGAATACTAATGAAATAATTTCAAAGGTTAATTCTAACCTTTATAATATTCTTAGTATTCTTTCTTGTATTATTTAAATTTTATAAATATTTACTGACTCTGAGGATATAGTATTCTTCCTAAAGTTATCTAGCTAACATAGTCTCTCTTAACATTAATCTTTACATATAATCTATTTCCTTATACATATGTTATTTGAAATGTTCTGATTATTTTGTATGCAATGTTAGCAATTTTCACAATCATCATTAATTATTGCTACATTTTACTTTTGTGATAACCTTTACATTTATATACTTCAACAGATTGATAGAGTGTCAACATTTAAAATCTATAAAGATATTTTTCATTCCAAACTACATATAGAGTGCATATCTATGTGTGAAAGAGAATATTCAGATAGTAGCAATAAATCTGAACGATATGCCTTTTTCCTGTTGTTGACATTGTTATGTTGATTCAACGTGATAATAACCTATATGACCACAACGCTGATTCTGCTAACATTTAAGATGACAATGGCTATAGGCATTTGGCTAGTCAGCCTTCCAATAGCCTTGGCCTAAGCCAAAGACAAAAATTTTGGCCAAATACTGAGGCTAAAACACCAAACTATAGCGCTTCTCTAAAAGGAATATGCAACCAAACATCTGTCTCCTAGACAGAAACTTATGCCATATCCTCATAAATATATACACAAATTCTTTATCTCCAAACTCTGAACTTTCCCAGATGCAATAAAAAAGAGAAAGAGAGGATATAAAGATGCTCAATGGATCAAGTTACGGTTGATTTTCTTCCTGATGATAATGATGATTTATTTTCATTCACAACCTACTGCCACCTACAGAACTTTGTGGCGGCGCCTCAGGCACCAGTGTGTGTAGCCATATCCCATTCCCATGTACTACCCCATGCTTCAGAGCCGACACGGACAAAGTGGGCTTCCTGGAGAACTCTGAATAAAAGAATAAAAACAAGGTTACTTGAGGCATAAGAGGCATTGATATAAACAAGATAATCTGGC
This sequence comes from Equus przewalskii, assembly GCF_037783145.1. NCBI lineage: Eukaryota > Metazoa > Chordata > Mammalia > Perissodactyla > Equidae > Equus > Equus przewalskii. The sequence continues at coordinate 86,147,562 of NC_091832.1, forward strand.
TGCAATTAAAATGGTAAAAATTGGAAGAGGAGGAAAAGACAAAAAAATGTTCACAAAAGTTTAGCTCAGGTTACGCGCTACTGTAAAGCAAACAAATTTCCACTTGTGGCAATGGAGACGTGATTGACTAGGAGAATAGGTGATGCACGTAACAAAAACAAGCCTAATGAATGATTAGCCTCGAACCTTCAGACCTCACTCATTTTCAAATTGCCCAACCCTAACAGAGTAGCAAGAATATGATTCTCAAACATTTTGGTTTCAGGGGGCTTCAGACTCTAAAAAATTATTGATGATCCCAAAGAGCTTTTGTTTAGGTGGGTTATATATATTGATACTTATCATATCAGAAATTGAAACAGAAAATTGTTAAATATTTATTTATTTTAAAGTAACATAAACTCATTACATGTTAATACAAATGGCAAGTTTTCATGAAAGGAACTGTATTTTCCAAAATAAAAATTTAGTGAGAAGCGTTTTACACTGTGCAAATGTCTTTATTGTCTGGTTTAATGGAACTTGGCTGGATTCTCATGTATGCTTCTGAATTCAATCCATTAGAATATATTGTCTTGAAGTATATGAAAGAAGTCCAACCTCACACAGATATGTGGTTGGAAAAGGGTGGAGTATTTAACAGTCTTGTCAGATAATTGTGGGTGTTCTTTGATAATATACCAAAATTTGACAAATGATAATTTCTTAAAAGTTGGAGGAGTGACACTATGTGACTTCAAGACTTACTATAAAGATACAGTAATCAAGACAATGTGGTACTGGTGAAAAATTAGACAAATAGAACAATAGAGCAGAATAGAGAGCCCAAAAATAGACTCACATAAACACAGGCAACTGACCTTTGACAGAGCAAAGATAGTCTTTTCAACAAACGGTGCTGAAACAACTGAACATCCACAGGCAAAAAGATTAATCTAGACTCAGACCTCAGCCCTTTCACAAAAACTAACTCAAAATGGATCTCAGACCTAAACCTAAAACATAAAATTATAAAATTCCTAGAACATAACATAGGAGAAAACATAGTGACCTTGGGTATGGCAATAACTTTTTAGATACAGCACCAAAGACATGATACATGAAAGAATGAATTGATAAGCTAGACTTCATTAAAATTTAAAACTTTGCTCTGCAAAAGACAATGTCAAGAAAATGAGAAGAAAACATTTGCAAAAGACACTTCTAATAAAGGACTGTTATCCAAAATATACAGAAAACTCTTAAAACTCAATAACAAGAAAACAAACAACCCAATTAGAAAACAGGCCAGAGACCTGAACAGACACCTCACCAAAGAAGATATACAGACAGCAAATAAGCATATGAAAAGATTCTCTACATCATATGTCATTAGGAAAATGCAAATTGAAACAACAAGGAGCTACTACTACACACCTATTACAATGGCCAAAATCCAAAACACTGACACCACTAAATGTTGGCAAGGATGTGGAACAACAGGAACTCCCCTACATTGTTGGTGGGAACGCAAATGGTACAGCCACTTTGGAGGACAGTTGGGCAGTTTCTCAAAAAACTAAACATACTCTTACCATACAATATAGCAATCACACTTCTTGCTATTTGCCCGGAGGAATTGAAAACTATGTCCACACAAAAATGTACACATGGATGTTTATAGCAGCTTTAGTCATAATTGCAAAAACTGAGAAGCAAGCAGGATGTCCTATAAGTGAATGGATAAATAAACTGTGGTATATCCAGACAACAGAACATTATTCAATATAAAAAGAAATGAACTACCCAAGACATGGAGGAAATGTAGATTCATGTTACTAAGTGAAATAAGCAAATCTGAAAAGGCAACATACTATATGATTCCAACTATATGACATTCCAGAAAAAGCAAAACTATGGAAACATTAAAAAGATGAGTGGTTGCCAGGGGTTGAGGGCAGGGGAAAGGATGATAGGTGGAGGACAGAGGATTTGGGGGGCAGTAAAAATACTCTATATGATACTGTAAGGTGGAGGTATACTATCATACATTTGTCCAAACCCATAGAATGTACAATGCCAAGAGTGAACTCTAATGTGAACTACTGACTTTGAGTGATTATGATGTGTCAATGCAGGTTCATCAATTGTAACAAATATACCACTTTGGTGGGGGATGTTGATAATACAGGAGGTGCTGCATGTGTGGGGGTAGGGGATATATGGGAAATCTCTGTGCCTTCCTGTCAATTTTGCTATAAACGTAAGACTGCTATAAAAAAGTAGCCTAAAAATTTTTAATTTAATTTAATTTAAAAAATGAAACAGTGTAAGGATACACCAAAATCTAATAAAAATGGGTTGGGGTCATATAGAAAACAGATTGAAGTGAAAGCTAGACTTCGAAATGTATACTGTGGTAGATTTTTAAAATTTTGTATCACAAAAGTGTATTACCAATTCACAACAAAATGATTAAAGAAATATGTAGTATGATCATTTTTTTGTAAACACAGATAAACTACAGAGCAAAATATTAATGACACTCACCTCTTTGCGATTTTTGTTTTGTTCATTTACTTATTTGTGATTTTTAGTCTCTTCGTTTACTTATTTATATTTTGTGAGTTTTCTTCTTACCTGTGTAATTTTAAGTGGTTTTAAAAACGTGTCATCCCAGTTGCCCAAATTAGTGGAGAATAATTTAGGCAGTATCTCAGGTAAGTACTTTGAGCAGCTTCAGGATTGCTTATAAAGCCCTGGAACCCAAAGCAAATTTTCTCTGCATGTTCTACTGGAGCATGGCATCAATGAAGAGTACTCAGTACTTACTTTAAAAGAACAAACTGCTTAAATTATTTTCAAACTACCAAATGCATTTTTTAATTTGACATCAATCAATTTACTTCCTTTCCCTAAAATCCATTTTACTACTTAATATCTAGTGAATGAATAAAAGTTACACGATATGTCCATTCACATATTTTTTTGTGTTGAAAGATAAGCAGAAATATTTCATTTTCATAGACTCCCCTAGAATGTTTTTTATTGATAGCCTCATCTTTACTGCTAAAACTCATTTGGATTCTCTTCCAATACATGTCCATACATAAAGATGAAAAGTGTAAAACTATTTTATTAGAAATATTGATTTCAAATTTAAAACTGTTGAGAATAAATTGCTTGTTTAAGAAAAGCCAGAGGGGAAATAGCGAACTAGGGTGTTCTGTGTAAATAAGCACTGTTAGGGCATGCAATGGCTTTATAATTTCTGTGAGGAGATATTGTGCAATATCAAGAGTAATTCGTGTCTCTGAAGCTCAGCTGCAAAGAATAAAGACATCTGTGGCACAGTATTGTCATAGTTGATGTCTGTCAACAACTTACATTGATGGCACAGACATAATACCTGCACATTCGTTGTTCTACCGCCTCATCCACTAAACATACCGGCAGGTAAACATTTTGTCAGAGTAAATCACAAAACACTTTCAGAAAATGTCTGCAACACATTCTAAAGAAAACAAAGGCAACTTTTAGTCAGGTCCTATAAGCAATAGATCCAGCCAGTCAATATCCTTCAGCAAATACGGTTCTAGCCCCCAAAAGCTTGTTAGTCAGTGGGCAGAAAGAGTTCTCCCATCAAGTATTCAAAGGCATCCTTATCAGGGGATGATCTGAGTTCTTCCTAATACATCCTTCAATAAAGAGATCAACACTTGTCTCTAAAAGACTTCCTAGGACTTTGTGCAGTGTGGGCAGGAGCACGCTGGAAAAGAGAAGCCTCCTTTAAAAGAAAAACAAGTCATGCTGCCCAGGATTTTAAGCGTAAGAGTGGTAATTGTTATCCTAGTGAAAGTCATTAATCTGGAAGTTTTCAGCAACTATTAGATACATTAATTCCCTTGTTAGGTATGCCACATAAGTGAATATTACTAATAACAGAAGCCATTATCTCAAAACATTTTTTTCCACTTTAAACATTTTGGAAAAATCTATTGTACCACATTATCTGTTTTAATAAAAAGTAATACAAAAATAATTGCACTCTAAATCTATGGAGACTCATGGAGCTACCATTAAGTCCTATAGAGCAAGGATTGAGGGGGTAAGGCTGTTTGTTCCTATATACTACATGACCATTGATGACTGTGCTTTTATAATTTTTCCGTCAACTTTTTGCATTTTCTCTCTTTTCCCTGCTATTTGCTATTATTTCAACTTACTAGTGATACACGCTGGCTATTTTTCAAAATTTGAGTGAGGACTGAATGGTAGCTCTCAACCTCTCTTACAGAACAAAATGCTTGTGCTCTGGGTAGGTCTTTGGTGTTCAGAAGCCTTTATCAGTTACTGCCAGGTTTAAGACAAAATATGTCATAGTTTAAATCTGACTTCTAGAAAAGTAGTGGATTCATTTATTATAATTCCAATCCTTTATGTTAACTGTTTCAACATTCTAATCTGTCTATCACAAAAGACAACACTAACTATATTTAAACCAAAATTCTATGGCATTGTCTTCGCAAGGTTGTCATTGTTTTCAAAATGATGCACTCAATCACTTTCCCAAAGCACATCCCTGAGAACACAGGGTATCCATTGGTGATATATGGTAAGCAGTACTACCCTTGGAACCAGACACAGGGGCCCCTACCTGAGGGCACCCCCTCCACCGTTGGTGCTTTGGCTTTCCTCAGGGGCAGGGAGTAGACTTTGGATAAAGGGATTGTGTGTCTACAAATATGCAAGCGACACTTCTCCTGGGGTAGGAAGAGAAGTGGGAAAGAGGCCAGGAGCAGATAGCCAGGAACAAGCTCTGCCTTTACCATGAGGGCACAAACACCAAGGAATCCAAAAGTTCTAAATAAAAGCTTGGCCTTTCAGGTCATTTTGCAGATATATCAGTCAAGGTAAGAGCAGGAACACGTTTTAACAATTTGTTAGCTTAATGTATAACTTTTAAATATTTAGGCATGTGATATGTCAGTGCTCGTTTCTACTCATGTTCCAGCAGGGCAAATGACTGACGCGTGAGTTCTACAAATTCTGTAAGAGCAAAGAAACTTCTTATCTTATTTACTGCTGTATTTCCAGGACCAAACACGTAGCTGATGAAATGTTAAATGAAAAAGGTGCCCCGTGGTTAAAACATGTTTGGGAAATGCTACCCCCTGCAGTCCCCTTTGGAGGATTGACTATGCAAATTAGCACTTTAAAGGCTTTTGAGAATTCAACAATTTTAACCAAGCCCTTCCCCCTCTTTTTTCCCAGAGACCTTCTCACATCTATTTTTATGACTTTTAGAAATTACTTAAATCAATGGCATATATCAACCAGCCCACTTTGGGAGCATCTCAAGACGACTGGAATGGACATAATAAACCCTCAAATATGGTCCCAGACACAATCCAAACCTTACAAAAAGCTAAGAAATGCACTGGATGTACTTGAAGGAAACAAATATGAGATTTTCTTTTTCATGAACTAATCAAGAATTCGATGATAGCAAAAAATTAATCTTTTCCTTGAATTTTTCTACCTAAGAATAGATAGCTTAAGGAGGCATGGAGAGAGAGGAAAAGTTACAATTTTATCATATTAAATTTAAGGTAAAGAAAAAATGTCCCATAGACTTTTAATATTCATTCAACACCTCATTTATCAATTTAAAATGTATTTACTTCTGTTGTCACTAACTTTGATTCAAATGCTAACCAATTTAGCCTTTTTAGTTTAAGCAGGGATATGCATTGTAATAAATACTGATGCTAATTATGATTAACACTTGGTATCAGTGCAAGGTAGGGTAGGAAATTTAGACTCTAGATTTTTAATTTAAACTGGAACTTTAGAAAAAAGTGGGAATGTATATTGGGACTCTTTCAGAAACAAGCCACAGAAAGCCTTCAGAAATCCTATTCAAACTAACTTAACCACATAAAAGGATTTATTAGCTCATGTAACTGGAAAGGATGTGGATGCCATTGACCTCAGGAATAAGTGAGTTGAGGAACTCACCTCTCTTCTCTCTCTTCTGTTCTTCTACTTCTTTCTCCATTCCCTTATCCCCTCTCCCCACTCCTCTCATCTTCTCCCCTGAAACCGCCCACCCCAACCCACAGTGTCTCATCTCAACTTCTCTTTGTATTGCCTTCATTTTCTCCAACTGCAGAGTTTCCTCTGAAAGTCAGGAATCCTGGAAGCAGACAGCTCCAAGCTATAACAACACAGCTGAGAAACCACAGAGGAAAGAATACCTCCACTTTCAGCACACAAAAACTCAAGGAAAGAAGTCTGGCTTGGGTCAGGCGTCCCCATTAGATTAATTGCTAAGACCTAGGAAGATATACTACTGCTTGATAGCACCCCCTGCCCCCACAATTGCATCATCAGGTGACATAAATCAAAACAAAGGTAGGTACTCTCACTGGAAAAGGGATGAAGGGATGCTTGACACCTGGAACTTCAGATGTCCCAATCAGAATGAAAGTTGTTAAATTTTGGAAAGTAATTTGACAACATATATCAATATCCTGTAAATTCATGAATACAATCTATGCTAAGGAAAGACTCCAAGCCCAGAGGTCATATGTATCAAGAAGTATACCATAACATCATTTATATACTAGATATTGCACTCAATCTATATGCCCAATTAAAGGGAAACAAATAAGGAAATTATAACTTCACAGCAGAATATGATGTTGCCATAATAAAGAATACTGCCTGCTGCCTGGAGTCCGTCTGCTGCCAGGATTCCTGCCCAAAGTAAAAAAGCAAACTACAAATCTATATACATAATCCTGGAAAAGTAAGTAGGTGGAGAAGACAGAAGAAGAAACAAACAACTCCAAAATGTTAATAGACTTTCAGTAGTGAGGCAATGGGTGACTGTTGGTCCTTTACATACATTCTTATATCATATTTTAAATATTTCATATTTACCATATTTTCTGTAACAAACATGTATAATTTTAATGACAAAAACCATTAACTTCAAAGTTTAATAAATGATAAGACTCAAGAATTTAAGTATGAGATGGGTGTTCTTTGAATTTATCTTCCCAAGGGTATTTCCCAAGTAAAGTGTTTCTCAAAATCAATCATTTATTTCAAAATATTACTGAAAATTGTATAGAACTGATGCCCTTTACCTACTCTAGGGAAGTGAACAACCTGAAAAGGCACATATGAAATGAGATGCAAGCTAGTCAGTCATAAGAGGATGGGACATTTTCTTCCCTAATCTTCTAAAATCTACGCTACTCAGAGAAAAAACATCATGTGCCGCAGGTCAGTTATTTCTTTAAGAATGAATTTAAATTGTGTGGAATGGAACAGAAACCACTAGGTCTTTTTATGATTAAGGCATGGTCTAGCAACTGTCTCCCCACTCCTACCCCATCCTTCATACCTTCCTATACCTTGACCCAGAGCCCTGATGTATGCAGACCTCGCCTATCGGACTCCCAATCCACACACGTCCTTCTTCTTCCCCAGCATAATCCCCTTGCATTGTGATTCACATCACTCTTCAAATTTCTACTCAAGAGGATGAGGAAGGTCATTAACAATTATCTTCTAGTCAAGAGGTCAATAAGGCAAGACAGGGCAACAGGGAGTGAGAGCTTCAGAGACAGAGGCACATGCAACAGCTGCCCCATCCTAGTTATACAACTGAGACAGAATAGGTTAGTTCCTTGTCATGTTCTCTCGGAGTTCAGCCTCACAGACAGCAAAATGAAACACTGCTTTCAAAGTAAGTCTGATGGAGGTGCAAATATGGTGGTTAATATTTGTAATAATTTATTTTGCTTTCTTGTTATCTTAATTCCTTATAAGATCATTATCTGATGAAAAGGCAACACAACAAATGTTCCTGCTCCCTGAAGCCTAGCACCAACCATATTGCTAACTTGCTATGTGACCCAGGATAAGTCACTTTCTCTCTTTATTCCTATAATATGAGAAGTTTGGACTAAATCATCTCTCAAACTTCTTTCAGCTGTAACGTTTTATTATTCTATGGAGGTCTTTTTGCAAAGCCTTAGCTACTGCGCTTCAAAATGGAGGGCACAATAAATCCAACATCTTTTGTTATTGCTTGCTAACTCTCTTTCCCCAGGGTCCTCCTCACAGGATGAATTTGAAACTCTTCAGTTTACCAATGTGCTTATTACATACACTAAGCCTTTAAGCTCAACTATAAAATCAAAATGCTAGTATTAAAAACAAAAAGAATCACTTTCATTTAACACTTTCACAGAAAATTTTTAGCTATTAAAATTTAGCAATATGATTAAAATTTAAATAACCACTGTAATATAAAATAGGTTTCAGATAAAATCTATGCTAAGGAGACAAGAGAGAGTTTTGAGGAGGAGATTGAATATGAGGACTAGGATGCATGGGGAGGGAGACGAAAGAAGGATGAAGTGAAGGAAGGAAAGAAGGAGGTGATTTACCTTTAGATAATGTGGGAACAGACTGTTTAAAACCAAATTACTAAAGTTCAGTTAAACCTCTCTCGCTCGTATTTGAAAAATAAACCTGGGAAGTCAACTTTCATCATTTTTTATATCATATGTAATGGCTAATACATCCCCTAGACAATAAATAAAGATCAAATTATCTGTCTTACACACGCTTGTGCTACTCAGCGCTGTCCCCAAACTCCCAAGACAAGTCACAAGCAGCTGACTTACCCGCCAACCACATTCTTGACTCCCCCACCTTCATTACATACACCGGCTGGTCTGCACTTCTCAGAGTCTGAGACTGAAATGGCCAATTCTGCTCTGTGGATCATGCTTGATATTGCATTAGGCAATAGGCTGCTTCCCTCCTTTCCTGAAGTAAATAACATTTTGCTTTCGCATTGGGTTAACCAACTTTAGAGTACCCTCTCTCAGGACTTATGATGTGATAACAATAAACATTCTTCTTAATAAACAGTTTAAAGTTCACTTCAGGGACAGTGGCCACTTTAGTGTATGACAACTCAAAAGTGTGATCTGTAAGAATTAGGGGATTTAAAAGGAGGTTTAGAACATGCCAGGACTAAGGACCCTGCAAGGGCAATAGTCTGCAGGTGTAAATAAATTGAACGTGTCTAAATGTATCCAGGTTAGCTACACACAAATGTATAAGCTGAATGGGTTCAAGTGTCTTATTACTTTAATAAGCACCACCTTTGCCTTCCATGCCCAGAAGGGTATCTGCACTGGGTGTAGAGCTCCCAGCTCCTTGAGATCTGAAGCATCTATGGAAGTCTTTTCACAAAGCCTTAGCTACTCTGCTTCAAAAGGTAGGGCACCATAAATCCATATTGTATAAATATATCCAAATTCTTGCAGGCTCCTAGGTCTGCTGAGGATCTCTTTAAAGCCTTGCAATACCTCTGTCCTGTCATCCATAAAGCTTAGTAAACTGTTTTATTGCTTGCGTCAATATGTGGCCTAGTTTGAGCATTAGAAGTATAACGGAAGATTTGAGTCTCTACACATCCCTACAACAGGAAAGGGTGAGTTAATTAAAAGCTTAACTAATTCTCCTCACCCGACTTCCACACTGCCTTTTCTTGTGGCCTGGCTCCTAGCCAAGTCCTGCAGGGCAGCCGACTGCCAAAGCCAGCTCCCCAGCTGCTGGGAATGTGGGTCCCAGATTATTATACAGTGGCCAGATTATTATATATTAAAAGCAAATAGGAAATAGATTTTTAAATAGATAACTGAGGCTTATGGACGTGCTATCATTTTCTTAACTTTATTAGCACCATGAAGTTCTCATCTTGCAAAAAGATCACTGTTCACATCCACAATCATTAAAGCATAGAGTGGCTGTTTCTCTCCCCAGCACAAAATTTTCACAAAATATTAAACTGACGCATTTTGAAAATAATAAAAGTGAAACATCTTTGAAGCAGTAGCACAGAAAATATAATCATATAGCTCCACAAAAAGAGGAAAGGAGAAACTTTGCCCAGTTTACAACCTACTAAATTTCTCAGAAATGTGTTGATTCTAAAAATAAAACCATACCATCTTTGTAAAATAAGAAAAGGAAAATCTTTTCTTTTCTAGTTCTAATATCTTCCTTTCTAGAAACCAAGAGAAATTACTCCCAATAAAGAGATAATGGATGGAGTATTATTTTCATTGAGCTAAGGACGTTTATAATAAATGTGCATAAATCTAAAATCCTCGATCAAATACATCAAAAAATACATTAATGGAAATGGCAAATGCATACAAAGTTCCGTGGCAAAACAGAATATTTCCTTGAACTTCCACTATTGTTACCTCGTTTCTCCACTTGACTTTTACAAATAATTATAGTTTTACATAAGCCAAAAACAGGTTTCAAAGAAAAGAAATTCTTCATTCTGCCTGTGTCAATTCAGCGTGTGTGGCAGCGAGGAGGGGAAGAGGAGGTTGGTATAAACCATTGTCTGATGAAACATAAATTGTTGCTCCAATTTCTCTACTGCCATGGCACTCTGTATTTAACTCCATGGCTCTCAGCATTTACTCATCATTTTCTTCAAGTGTCTTTCTCTCCAAAAATCTGTAAAATTTTCAAGGGTAAGACGAGTTTTTTATTCTCAGCATCTTTCAGAATACCTAAAACTCTACAGAATTTTACTAAACTAATGATTTAAATGTTCAATTTCCCAATTAATATAGTAATTCCAAGAATCTTGGTAAAAAAAAAAACATAATGGGGAAAACAACGTCTTGTATCTCATTCAAATAACGCATATAGCAGCAGAATTCCCTAAATTGTGATTACTTCCAAAATACACCTTCAAGCTCAGGTTGATATATAAAGCCCAAAAGTATAAAGGAGACTGGAAAAAAATACTCTTCCTTCATTTCATTCCTATGCATCTGTTGACGGTATGACATTTTGAACTACCTTCATTTTCTACATACTGAGCTCCTGCTTACCTGGAACATCAAAAACTGCTTTCTCATTCCCAGGTTATTCACTTCCTAGATCCAGACACTCAGCTTGTTTCTGATACCTCATCCTGCTAGGAGCCTGTGTGCCTATCTAACCAGTTCTGTTGAGCTGCTATTTAAATCTTAGCATTCTAGTACTACAGCCACTACTTACATCTTAGCTGAAGAGGTATCTATTTCACATTTCTCCAGATATGTTATAACCACCTAGGATAGCACAAAATATGAATTATTTTATCTTCTGTTTTCTCAAGAAATATAAGGCAAACTTATACCTAAAAATAGTAGTAAAAAAATCTACATTTTTATGTGAGTAATACGAAACGAGATAATTGAAACTGAAAATGACATTCTCACCATATCAAGTTACCTCCTTCTAGCCTTTTCAGGATTATCTTTGAGACAATACTTGGGCATCTTCAAATAAACTGTACATCAATATTATTAATAAATAATTCTCTGAGGTGATATGTAATGATCATTATTTTCTAAATTTCATAGATAAAGTGATTGAGAAAAACAAGATTATTTTCCCAAGTTCTCAACAAAATAGAAAATGTCACATTAGAACACCAAACCCTCTTGTTATCATGGATCCTACATACCTCCTTCCAAAAGGAATTTGAAGTTATACATCATAAATGGAAAGCAAGAGAACAAATATTTTCTGAGTACCTAAAATGTGCTAAACACTATGCTAGTAACTCAGATCATAAAGTCAAACAATGGGACAGTAGTATTGGTCACATTCCGTAGATGAGAATACCAAGACACAGAGAGGTGCTTTTCCAAGATCACACAGCGAGGAAGTATTACAACCAAAAACTCTTCATAATTTGAACTCAGGTCTGCCCAACTCCAAATCTGATGCACGCCATTTCCTCTATGTATGCTGGCATAGGTATAATAAAACCAGAAAACACAGAATCCAAAATAAATAAATAAAAGACAAACAACAACAAAAAAGCAAGTTATAAAAGGCTGGAGAACAAGAACATAAACATTTCCAATATATATATATTGAAAACACCTATGGTATGTTAACCCAAATCTTAGGCCTGCACTATCAGGCAAGGCAAAGAGGGAAATCACAGGGATAGCAGCAATCATTTATCTAATAAAAAGAAGACTGTCAGCTTATCAAGAAGTGAGAGAGAGATGGGCCAGCCCTGTGGCCGAGTGGTTAAGTTCGAGTGCTCCGCTTTGGTGGCCCAGGGTTTCGCCAGTTCGAATCCTGTGTGCGCACATGGCACTGCTCATCGGGCCACGCTGAGGTGGCGTCCCACATGCCACAACTGGAAGGATGCACAACTAAAAATACACAACTATGTACTGGGGGGCTTTGGGGAGAAAAAGAAAAAATAAAATCTTAAAAAAAAAGTGCAAGAGAGCTTATAAGTTCTAAGAGAGATTTCTCATGTAAGTCACAAACTGAACCTCGTACAATAGAATCCATTTTGTCCATAGCAGTTATTCAAAGATTGCAGAGGTGTCACTCACAAAGCTGTTTCTTACACAGGCCCACTTCTGTAGCCAGGGACAGGCAAACCGAAATAGCATAACTGAAGAAAAGCAATAAGAGAACGTCACCATACAAAGCTTTAACTTCCTCAAATTAGTACATCTGAGTCTTCCCTTCTCATTCCACATTCATTAGCAAAGCACCCTTCTGATTACAAGTGAGAAAGAGTCTGCTGCGTCTGCCAGAACTACTGGTCCTTCTTTCAGTTATTTAACCTGTTAGTGAATCAGTCAACAAATTTGTATTGAAAGCCCACCATGTGCCAAGTACTGTAGAAGTGAGCTCAACAGATCTGATCCACTTTAATAAAGTTTACTTTCTGATGGAGGAAACAAGTCACCCTGACACACAAATATTTAGGAACAAATTCCAGGAAGTGTTATGAAGATGTTACAACGTATTGTAACAGGAGGATGTGATCTAGCCTAGAGCAGAGGCGGGGAGCAGGTTAAGAAATGCATCCCTAAAAACTGGCTATGAGCTGAGATCTGACTTGCTTTTGTTAAGCATGTAATAGCCATCTATATTTGTCGACTGGGTATCATTTGTACAGCACCACATTAGAGACTATGAAATACACAAAGTCTAAAATACACATCTTTGAATAAGTTTAAATTCAGTTCGACAGGAAAGATGTAACTATGAGAAGGTAACAATTCAAGAAAGCATTAGAGAGCATCAAATAAGTGGCACAAATAAGTGATAATGAGCAAAGGGATTGATAAACCACTAAGGGCTGGTATAACCCAGAAAGAGTTCTCACAGAAGGTAAGACATGATGTAGGCCCTACAACAATGGTTTTCAAATGTTTTTGACTAAAACACACAGGAAATACATTTTACACCATGGCCCAATATACATAAACAGATATAAATAAAACTAAAGTTTCATGAAACAAAACCTGTTCTCACAACATGTGGTCCACATTGATTGTTTCTATTCTGTTTCATTTTCTAAAATTTTTCTTTATACTGGTCACAACCCACTAAATTAAGTTTATTACCCACTAGTGAGCCACGACCTAATGTTTGAAATTTCTGTTAAAGAAAGGATTTCTGTACACAGCAAAGGTCCTTCACAAAGATAAAAGGAAACCAGAAAGTAATTCTCACCTCCTACAAAGGTGGTCCTCCTCTGGTAGGTGTAACCAATGCTAGCAATCTAGGAAGTAAAAGGAATTCCTCTGTATTTCATGAGCACCTGCCAATGTACCCCACTATCAGCATTACCAAGGGAGATTAGAACTGCCTCCTGGTGGAGTTTGGCTCACTCTGGGGTTTTGTGTTTGTTTGATGTGTGTGTATTGTAATCTGAAGAGTACTGATGCTAAAAAGAAGGCATTTAATGCTCTAAGACTAAAACAGAAAGTCCACACAGAGTCACTTCTGTCTAGCTATAACCACATCCACTCCAAAGGGGGGCAGCAACCACAGATTTGACATTGTCCTTAAAATGACCCTTCAAACCTGAATAGGCCCCAATTTTAGGACTGGGACTTCTCAACACACGAGTAAGGGTCTCTCTGGCAAGCAGAGCATGAAAGGTACCTATGGGGTTTAAGCGACTAAATGACCTCTTATGAGATTGGAATCAGATCCCATTATTCTTCCTTCTCTACTGTCAAAGATAGTGGTCAAGCAGCATTTACATTTTTAAACTTCATGTATCGAGCTGAGGTCCGGCTGCTCAGCGTATTCAAACTGTTAGGAGGCAAATGAAGCTCATTCACTTACGAATCGCTGTATTTGCTCTCCTACGGATCTAATTGTTGGTAGGTCAGGAGTGGGAAAGGCAAATTCGTCAAAAGGCAAAGTGGGCTGTTGCTCTCAGGTTCTACGTGGGGTAACTTGTAAATTTCATTAGGAAAGGCTGGCTTCCGCTGGGCGACTTGGAGGGGAGTCAAATGAAGCCCTATCATGCACTTTCAGGGTGGGATTCACCTGAGGAAAAGGGTTTTCCTGACCCTAACGCAGACCTCACGAACTTGAGCCGCTGCCCCGGGTTGGGGCCGCAGCTGTGTGGCCAACGGAGGCGCCACGGCGGGCCTGGGCTTCCCCGGCCACGGTGGACAGTGAAGGCACCTCCGGGGCCTCTGCGCTCAGGTTTAGGAGAAAAGGCGACCAAGGCCCGGAAGGCGGCTGGGCGGAGGGCAGGACCAAGCGGTTGCTGCGCTCAGCCACTGCGCCCGCGGTCCCCCGGCAGGCCGGGCAGGGGCCACAGGCTAGGGGTCGGGGGTGCGGGCGCGGGCTGCGGGGCAATGGGTGGGAGGTGTGGGCTTCCAGGCCGGGGACTGCGGCGACTCGCGAGTCCTGGAGGCCTGGGAAGGCCCCTGGGAAGGCCCCCGGGAAGACCCCGGCGCCCGAGTGGCGCCCGCCTCGCGTGCGATCAGTGGGCGAGCTGGTGGCTCCCGAGGCTCGGGACGCCCCCCGCGCGGGTGCCCGAGTCCGCAGCCGCGCTGAGCCTCCCGAAAGCAATTTGACCGGTGTGTCCTCGGCCCGCCGCCTAAGGCCACGGCCAGGAGGGAAGAGAGGCCGAAAGAGAAAAAGGGAATGGGGTGGGGGAGGGGATCGGGAACGAGGAAGCGGTGTCATTTCCACCAACTGAGCTCTTTCCTGACCCAGCCGCTCATCTGTCACCGCTGTCTCATTCCTGTTATTTACATCTGTCTTTAGCATTCTAATTACTCGCTTTATTACTTTAGCCTGGAGGAATCCTGTAAAAAACAACGGAGATGAGGATCCTACCACACAATAAAACTGCCCAAAATCCCCACTGCACATTATACAGAGCACTTGAGAATATTTGTGCTGTTATATGACCTCAATATGTCCTTAGATTGATCTTATTATATCTTTCTTTCTCCCTTCTCTTTTTCCGTGTGTATGTAATGAACTCCTTTAAGGTGTGGAGCGCAAGAATAAGCTGTCCAACAAATGATGAAAATGAGATTATTCTTTGAGCATGAAGTAAAGGGGGAGAGAAGACAGTCGAGGTCTTTGGAACAACGCCGCACAGGTCAAGTTCCTAAACTCATGGTTTTATTTTCACTTCAATCTGATAAAGTAGAGCCATCTTCACACACCAGCGTCTAAAAGCTGAAAGAATCTTGGAAATTTAGAGGAAAGAATAAAATACCTAATGTCTTTCATTATCTTGCATTAATCTCTGAGTCCCCAGAAGGTCTCAGGAGGGAAAGTGAATTTCGAGTAGGAAGAGAAATGGGGTTCAAAAATCATGGTGGTTTGAGTGTTTTCTTTTAATGTAAGATTTAGAAGGGCAGTGGTGTGCAAGATCTTACTAACCCGATGACAGCAGGATTCACACATATACTCAAGACTTGAATCCAAAGGGTGCTTATACAACCCGCCAGAAAATCCAGGACAAAATGCAGCTTTTTAACTGTTATTTATTCCTGCTGGTGGAATTATTGTTGCACTCAGTTGCAATTTTCTGGCTGTGCTAATGGTTTTCTTTATTGTGTTACACTAACATAATCTCCTCCAGAAAGAAAATGACAAAATATATGGATTTTTAGATAAATAACTGAGGTAATTTATTGGCCTTTATGCTCTTCTGATGGGGTGGTTGATAGGTAATGTAATAATATGTACATAATTAAGCGGGTTTACTGTACCTCAGTCAAAACAGGTTCAAGGACACTGTCTCTGTATTTAGGCCTGGAGTTTTCTCACTGGATATTTACTTCCTCCACCCTATGGAATAAAGGGCAGACATTAGGAAGTAAACAAATAGTTCAAATAATCCCCACCAAATAGGGGATTGAGGTGTGAAGAAAAAAACAGAAAAGAATACTGGTAAATCTCTCATAAAGGGTCTTAGATTAGGGCCCACTTTTCTGTACCCCCTCTCATCCCACCCACCCCCTTTCATAAAGTTCAGTGAGCCATGGAAAATATGAATTGAGGAGAAAAAAAGGAAACATTGAAGACAAACATACACCTTCCCAGGGATATGAATGACTGACACCCAAGTCAGAGAGTGGGTCTTCAAAAACACCTCTGCAGAACCCAGACCTTTCTGTCAAGGAAGCATGAGGGCTTCTGGGAAATCATTAATAGTGAACTTGGTCACCAAATGCCCCCTTGCCCTGGCTTCTGGAGGTTGCCCATTCAAGGCATGGTGTACTTGCTCTTCCAAACTCATCTAAATTACATCAATAACAGAGCGCACTCTTTAATGAGCTCTCAACTTTAAAGACTTGAAGGATATTAACAAGCCGCTTGACAAATGGTGCTTAGAAGCACATTAAAGACGCTGCTAATGGAGCGCATAATGACGGCTAATTTTCGATCAGATATAAATTAGAGCCCCAACAGTTATTTGCCTTAAGGACTTTATGTAAATGATTCTGTTCTGTATAAACTGAAAAGCGAAGAGAGCCCTGCCATTTTGGCAATCCTTGTGGATATGATTAATAGATCTGCAGCAGAAGTGGGCAGAGACAACTGATGGCATTTCCATCTAAAAGTCAGTGTGTTTAAGTAGTAAATATGATATCTTCTGGAGTCGATGTGCACTTCTTCAACCAAAAGAGTAAAAATGTCCTTGGCATCTCCTCTACATGGTTAAAGAAGTTCACAAAAGAAGAACATCCAGACTCATCTCCCTTAGACCTGCACCCACACTCCACCAAGACACCCAGAACAGCATAACTCTATCCTTCACTAGGACCCGAACCTGCGTTATATGCTCCCTAACCACATATCCCCACATCGTCCTCAAAAACAGACACCTTCACTGGGATCTGAGCTCTATTGATCACTTTTAGAATCCTCTCACTGTGAAATCACTTGCGATCTCATTCCCAGCTTTGCATACAATTCAGGTTCTGCAGGTGTGTGCTGGGAAGAGGAAGGCAGTGGAAGAAAGAAGGTGAGGAGGAAGAAGAGCAGGAGAAAGATGATGATGGTAGTGGTGAGGTGGGAAGAAGAGGGTAAGAGAATTTAAAAGCAGAAGTACAGTAGGAAAGGTTGGAGACACACTAATACCTACACAATTCAAAGTATAGGAGACATTTGTGGCTTTGCTGTTTTTTTTTTTTTTTTTTTTTTTTTTTTTGGCCTCTGTGCCTCCCACATTATAAATGTTAAGTCTCAAGTCATGAGAGTGTATGAAAGGGCTTGGAGATTGACTCTTCAGATTGATTTCCTTCCAACCTATTCCTGCTTGGGTGGTTAATGAGAAACCTAGAAGAGGAGTTACCTTAAGATGGTGTTACCTGTATCCAGTTTGCACTTTATCACGTCTACTTGGCATCAGCTGGGGTGGATGTCCTGCGTAACACTGGGATTGCTTAGAGCTGCATCTGGCTGCAGTTCAGGGATAGCATCCTTTCCTGAGCAAGGAGAAAGAGTTTGTTTAAGCATGAGTTTGGAAAACCTGAAAATCCAGCTAACTCTGGCTTGTCAATGGCTTGTTTATTATGAATTACAAACAAAGAAAAACTCAGCCTTTCTGCTGCAGGAAAGCCAAGCATTCCTGCATCTCGGAGCACTTTTCCCTGCCTTACACATGCAAGATAAATATGGATTTGGGGGGATAATTTTTATAAGCAACTCATGGGCAGTGTTAAAATTGATACAGAAATCCTGCCTCAGTAAGTGAGCTGTTTCTACCAGTGACCCCAGCTTCTAAGATTTCCTCATCTAAGGCATTTGAGAGATGAGAAAAGGACATGGGGAGGGGGAAAACGGGAGGGTGAGGGATTGAGCATTAAAGAGATTTCTCCTAGACTGATTAAATCATTTTATCTTGCAGTAACTGATACCTAATGGCCAGGAGTTAAATGGCGGAGAGTAAGCATTCTTCTCACCATCACTGCTGAGTTATGAAGTAGTTTTAAATTGGGGTACAATAAATACGATTGTTCTTATCTTCCATTAAATCTGTCTACTCTCCCCTCCAACCCTCCTCCCCAGTTGCACATACTTCCAGTGCTAAAGGGACATGCGGGAAACATCTGGACATTTGTTCTACCGGCTAGTGCAGGATTCTGTAGCAATGGGAGCAAGTAGAAAGAGCAGCCTCAGCTCCCATTTTGTCTGATAATAAAATCCTGCTCCTTTCTGCTTTCCACTGGCTATTTCAAGCTCCACACTGAGACCAGAATTGGATGATAAAAACTATTTTTGAAAAATAAAACTTAGAGTTGTGTAAATAGCAAAATTAATAACAAAACTGCAGAATTCTGGTGTTGCCCGGCTTTAAGAGGAAAAGTGGTTGAGCTTTTCAGGATGAGAAGCAGTGTTTCCACATTTCAGCTCAGAGAGCTTGAGTTGCTTGTTCTTCCACTTCTTCCTCCCACCCAGAGTGTATAGTTCAGGTCACCTTTAGGCAATCTGAGATTTTATTTACAGTGAATGAAGGCATATTACCAAGGCTAATTACCAGTTATCTGGGTACTTCAGCTTCTCTCCTCGGAACAAATTGAGAATACTTGGCAAGATGGGGCTGCCCTCCTTCCCCATGCACTGGGCTCTTTCTATTTAATTTCCTTTCTGCGGGTCTACACTGCAAGGTCTAAGATAGGGAGAGGGCAGATTCGTTTCTTTGCGTTTCTCCCTCTCCCTGGGGAAAGGGAGAGATGACTCTCCTGTTAAGGACCCTGTGTTCGCCTCACATTCCCTCTTTTTTCTTGATCACCTCTCAAACTCTGAGTGAATCCCAGGGAAAAAAATAAGACTTACTGAAAAGGAAAGCAGCATGAGAAAAAAAATCAATGAAATGATTTAGGAAATGGAAGAATGGGCCCCTCTAACAATACTGTAATTAAAAGCTCTCAGGGCCGCAAAGTGAAAAGTTGATGAAAGCGCAAGTTGCCAAGGGATGCTTACCTAACCCATTTAGGACTGTTTCGCAAAAGTTAGAGACTTAGTTTGAGGATGTGAACCTCACAGTTCTCAAAAATGACTTTCTTTCAGAAGGAAGCAGAAATCGTAACTCAGCAGCCAGGGGCTGAGTTCTCCTCGGCACTCACCCCCCAACCCAAGATCTGAGACTCTGGAGGTGGAGGAAAAAGAAGGTGCCATCATGCTGGTCCCTGGTGAAGAAATCGTCACTTCCAGCTACAGAGATGGACAGGTAGCCAGCTGGGGCGTTGTAAGTTAGAACCTAGGAGTTCAGTATCAAAATGGAACTTAAAACAGGTGAACCAGGCTGCCCTCTCTGGAAGCCACCACAAAGTCCGGGAAAACCCAGAGCCTGAAGCACGGAACCCTGATTCCGAAGAGAAGAGAACCCTCCATTGATTCTGGCTCCTAAATCCTGCTGAGCCCAGCTGCAGGCCCTGCCCCCATGTCGTTCCTGGGAGTCACAGACTGCTTCCACCTCCGGAGCCAAAGGTGCTGCCGCCAAATAACACGATGTTTGAGCTCAGTGTAAAGGCAGGACAGGCAAGAAGGCCACCTGTGGCAAACGAAGGGTCAAAGCGTGTCCAGTGCACCTGAAGCAAGATAAGCACGGACGTGAGTCTCGAGCATCTTTCCAGGCGAATTACGTGTTTTGTTAGACTGAGGAGAAATTTTGAGTGACTTTGAAAAAGTTTCACTAAGGCATGCTGGCCCCGGAATGGCTCTGGGTATACCTGTGTGTTGGTTTGTGAACATCCATCTATGTATGTCTTACCCGGATGAGAAGTTTCGAGGAAAACGCCAGAGTTGAAGCAGAGATCTCTACATCTCTTCCAGTCTGTGGCTTCAGACCAAGCCCGCGGAGGTTTGGGTGTACTCTGGCCGGAGGGGCGCCTCCTCCACGCTGTAAAGTGATTTGGCTCAGGCGGTTCTTAGCGCACCTTTAAAATACAGACCTTGTTTTTGCTACGCCAGGGGACCGGCTGGACCTCAGATGAACACCCTTACCAAGGGAGAAACACCTCACCCCCACTCTCCCCACACCTAGTGCAACGAATAGAAGCCCACGGGTTTATAACTAAGACAGCGAGAGATCAGATTTGCAGCAGAAAAGGTGCCTCTACTGGGCAAGGATCAAGGGCCTTCCTGAGGAATTAAGATTTATTTACATATTTGGGCCCCATCCTGCTATTGAATTTGGAGCATATGGTGACTGTTTTTTCCAAAGGGATTACCTCCCTCTCCACCAGCCCCCGCCCCCACCTCCATCACTTCACACACCAGGGCGATAACTCACCAAACCAAGACCTACTCCGTCTCTGGAAATCAGCGAGCCCCCACCCTTGTTTAGCCAAAATGCACGGAGATGCAGGCCGCTGTTTAGCAAAGCCCTGGTGGCCCATCGGGAAAGTAGGACTGTCTTGTCCTGTGTGTATTAACCCTCTATCTCCCGGCAAGCCCACTCATCTCAGAGTCACCCAGAATACAAACACCGCCCGTAGCCACTCATACAGACGATGTTGGATCTAAGCCTTTTAATCACTTACAAAGTCATCAGTAACTTGTTTTTAAAAATCAAACCCCATTGATTGAACAGGACAGCTTCCTCACCATACAAGAATTCCAGAAGCCAGTTTGGCTTCTCTCAGAATTATTGGATATATACTTCTCATTTTCTTCTCGCCTCAAATTATTCATGGAAGCCTGGACGCTACAAGAGAACACACTCCGCCCCCCACCCCTCACCGAAGGAAAAAAAAAACACTCACCAATATACACAAATAAGACTTTGAATACGCTCCCATAGTCCAGAAAATGGGAAGGATAGGGGAAAGAGGAAGGACGAAGTATTGTATTTATAAAAAATTCTAATAAAAATTTAAGAACCACAACCCGGATACTATGGGAGTGCGAGGGGGGCGCCGGCTTCGCTTAGCTACAGCAAAGTCTGGGGATGGGGGAGGGCGCTTGCCTTCCGCCGAGTGACAGCTGGAGTAATGGCTGCAGACCCCAGTGCGGGGGTGAGGACGGGTGAGGCGCGGTTGGGGGGGGGGGGAGCAGTAATTACCAGCCGAGCTCACCCGCCTCCCTACTTTAGAGCGAACGCGTTCTTTCTGCGCGTCCAGCTGCGCGCTCGGCTTGCTGCTCGGCCTCGGGGCATCCTGGAGCCTGAATGGGGGTGGGGTGCGTGCTAGAGGACTTTAAATCGAGGTTCCTAAAAGGCTTCTGAACTAGAATGTCCCCAAGGCCCCATCCTCGCAGGGCTGTGGAGCAAAAGAAGGCCGAGCAGAGACCGCTCCACGCCCAGTAGCCCCCAACCACTCCGCTCGCATTAGGGTCCCAGCAAAAAAGTGGGGGTGGTGGGGGGGGGCGATGCAGGACGGAGTAGCAGCCCAGGAAATGGTGATCATATCTGTCTGCACAGAACTGCAACCTTTCCACGAGGGCTGAAGGGAAAGCGAGGCCAGCTTGAAGCCTACTCCCACCACCTCCCCTCCCAGTCCACAAAAGCGCAAACCCTCAGAAGGCGCACAAACTCCCTTGGGCCCCAGAACCCTGAAGTTAAGCGTCCACGAAGGAATTCGCTCTGGGAAGGGCGGAGAGGAGAGGAGAGGGGTAGGGGCTAGGTTCTCCACCTCCTCCCGCTGCCTCCCTCCCGCAGGCTGGAAGCCTCACGTAGTCTGGGATTTTTTCAGAATAATTGATGGGTCCAGTTCTCCAGAGCTTTCCCGGTGAGAGCGCGGCGGACCGCGCTAGAATTTAAATAGACGTGATTAGTAAAATACAAGAGGGCGAGGCGGCCGGGCCTCTTTTTCTCGCTGGTTCCTGGCTGCGCGCCTGGCAAGGTGCCTGCTCGCCCAGGCTCTAGGGGCCACATGCGGCCAGAGCAAACTCGTCTAGCGCGGGTGGGAAGCTCTTGCTCCATACCCCCGCCCCAACCCCATGGACTCTTACCCTCATCCCCTCCCAACCAGCCTCTCACCAGCGTGCACCCTGCACTGGAGGCGAGGGAGTTGGGGCTGGCAGGCAACCCAAGGCCGGCGGGGGCAAAGAGGTGGTAAGCCCGAGGGTGAGGACGAGGATCTTGATTCCTCCGCACCGCCAGAGCCGGCCAGACTGGCAAAAGCATTAGCCTTAGACAGCGTGGAATTCCTTTCGGTGATCGCCGTTTCCGCGCCCTGCTTCTCACTCTCCCTGTTCCCTTTCTCTACCTCCACCCTCTCTGACAGTCCTCTCTCCAGGCTGCCGAGCCTGAGCAGCCAGGGCCAAGGAACTCAAGGCGCCTCTTCGCTTACCCAAAGCTCTAAGAAGGTCCCTGTACAAAGAAATGACCTAGGCTGGGAAAAGCCTTCGCGCTCTCTCACATCCCTATCTCATCGATTTGTTCCTGAAAAGGGGGCTGTGCATTCTTATAACATCTACAGCCAATTAATATTGCATTAACTCTACTAAAAAAAAAAAAAAAAAAAAAAAAAAAACAAACAAAAGCGCCAGAATACTGCACCCTATCAAAGCCATCTATTATTCACGGAAATGTAATTGGAGACCTAAGAAACGTGTGTTACGGGCCAACGGAGGAAAACAGAGTCGTAACAATATTTCAGAAAGGAAGGGGATCCGAGGGTATCTAATATTTAATTTCAAGTCTGTGGTTTTCTAATTCGAGATTAAAAGCAGTCACGTCTTTGAAGCCAGACAGTTGGTATAAATGTACAGTTAAAATATTCTATTCCACGGTCCCTAGACAGAGCTCTCTGCTCGTCCCAGGCTTCATTAAATTTTTATTATCATCCCAGACTAGAGCAGGGAATGAGCAGAAAGACTGTCCATCTAATTGCAATTTATAAAAAAAAAAAAAAAAGCTCCTAGATTCCCCCCTCATTTTAATATATTAATAGCAGTTTCCTTCGTATGTCCAGTGTTTCCCAGCCCTATGATACACACAATCACTTTATCACACAGCTACATTTCCCGCTTTCCAACAGGCATTGGGCTGTGCTGTCTTCTCTGCCCTTTGAGAAGGCCTGGGGGGGGGGGGGGTGGGAGTGGAGGGAGAAAGGGTAGTGGAGGCTGGCTTCAGAAAGTGATGCAATATGAAGGGGGAAAAGGTGACATCAGTTCTTGAAGCATCTGGAGAAAGATCAACGAGAGACAACATTTGCACTAAGCTGGTTCTTCCTGTGGCAAGATGAAAGCATATTGTTATCCAAACAAAACAAACTTGATTATTAGACTGGGCTGCACTTTTCGACAGCCTTTCCACTGTGTAGGATGGAAACAAGGAGTAATATTTTCATTTTACATCTTTCTTCCTCACTGTTACCCCCCCCCCCCCAGCACACACACACGCACCTCAAAATGTTTGTTCTTCTTGAGCCTTCTTCATGTATTGCTAATCTGACTGTCATACCAGATGACTGTAGGGGTGTGTGTGTGTGTTTGTTCAGCAAACCCGTCTCAACAAGGGTCCTTTAAGTGTTTTTGAAACTGGTGTAAATAAAGCTTTTCATCTCCAGGCATTGAAAGTAGAGAATAAAACCCACAGTTTGCTTTCTGAGCAGCTTCCTATTATCACATGGCCACTTAATTTTATTTCTATTCTCTCCAAGTTAAATAGAAAGACTGGCTCACAAGGGAGCTGCCGTGTGCCTACAGACTGGGGATGTCAAGCAGAGAGACTCACTGTGCAAAGTTAATTTCAATTCCCGAGGAGCGTTTCACATTCCGGCTGGCTCTGACCCACAGTAATTAGCTGAGATAACTAATGATTACTTACTTATTCCTTGTAATTATCTGGATTTAATAATTTGCTGTGTAATTTATTAATTCGCTCATAATAGCCTTTCAGTACTGAGAATGGCTCCTTTAAAGGGGCAAAGCAGGAGAAATTTAGTGATTCTTTTTCTCATTGCCATAAATCTGTCTCCTGACAAATGTAGACTTCAGAACATTTCTACGGTCATAACTATCTGGAAACCTTTGTCTTCCTTTTAGTCCTATCAGAATACCAATCCAACTTTCTCCCCGCTTCTGTCGCAGCCGCTCCCTCCATGCCAACTGGAAATTAAAGTGCAGTTGTGAGTTCTAATGTGGATCATTTACCTAGTGATACAAATTGTTTTCACCAAGCAACTGAAAAGACAAATTTCTAAACTTACTGTCATGACTTGCCTAGAAAAATCTAAGCCTTATCCTCTGAATAACATGCCTTTTAAAATCAAGTGAATTTTTTAATGCCCTTTCTACCATCCCCTCAAGAGCTTCCTCTATGGATATATCAAAATGAATTAATTCATTTAAAGTTTGAAATAAAGCATTTTTACCCCAAAATTCCAATTCTCTTGGCAAAACTCCAATTCTCTTGACAAAGAGAGATCCTAGAATCTGTCCTTGATAGTAAAAAGACTTAGCTACATATTTTTATTTATTTTAAACATATATTTTATAGAAAATAGGAAAGTACTACATTGTATGTAAATCCTAAATATTTCATTTACTTTTTCATATTTCCATTATTTTCCCCCAAGTTATATGTCAATGGAACTTAATCTGATAAAGAATTGACCAGCTGATTTAATGTCAAATATCCCAAGGAAACTGCACTACTTCTGGATAGTATTATAACCCAGTTGGTATAGAGAGTACTTACCTATCAGCCAGCCTTTACATGATCTTAGCTGTTAGACACTTATTCAATTCCAGTTTAGATTTAGATGATCACAATGAACAAAAAGATTTGACCACGTGCCTTTAACAAAGTTTTAAAAGATAAACTACACATTCTACACATCCAATTGAGGATGACTAGGTGTGCTGCTAAGTCAATTCATAAAATCTCTTTCCAATAAAATAGTAATTGTGGACCTTGAGGAAAAAGAATTTGGAAATCAGTCATGAATGCCAATGGATTTGATTGATATGACAAGGATCTTCAGCCATATTTTGCTATTTATCCATTTGAGTAGTTTGAAAGTCAATGCAAAATGGATCTTTCTCAACAATTTGTAATGGTTTATTCCATTCTTACCTTTAATTTCTTCTTTAAGACCAATATTCTTATTCTTTCCAAATCTCTTTGGTTTGTTTTGGTATGTCTCTACAACTCTCATTAATAAAAAATCTCAAAATATATTTCTTTTTAAAATTATGCTTTTCCCATAAAAAACAACACATTTAAGCAGGATTAAATGATGGATATAATTTCCATCTTGTAGCCAAGAATGGTTTTTTAATCCTCGTAAATGCCATAGAGAATATGAACTTAAAATGTGATATAGTTGTAAAAGTCCAGGAACACGGAAGACAAAGAACACTTGGTGAATGAGGGGGGAAATACAGGCCTTCACTCTCAACTGTTGGAGTAAATGAATAGTTGCTGATATGTCACTTTCCTTACAAAAATCTTGGACAAATATGCATACATGCAAGCTATCATGTACTTCAAAACGTACTAAACAGAACTTCTATTTTATTTCTGTTCAATATATTTCTCAATTTCACAGGATTTCTCTCTTTATTTAAAGATGTCATATTTGTATAAAGAAAATACTAGCACACCTGTCTGTCTTCCCCCTAACTGACACCCCTTTCTCTTAGTGTACATATCCTAGACCCTTAGATAATAACCACATCTGGGAAGGAGAAGGTGTTATTTATTGAAGATAATTTTTATCCTAGATCAACAAGCCTGATTTGTTGCACATTCAAGCCATTTAATTCATTTTCTCCACTCTCGAAAAAGTAAGCGAGCAGAAAGTTTGCCAGCAGGCTGGAACTCATGGTCAAATCTGTGTTGGAACAGGGCTAAATCTTGTGGTTACTATCCGTGGTGCTGAAATCAGTACCCAGCATAGTGACATTGGAGGCTGGCTATTTGAAAAGACTTCCAGGAAAACCGAATCTAATAGGGGTGAAATGGAAGAAGACACTTTCAGCCTCTAAAATATAGGAATAAAATTAAACCAAAAATATCACTATATCTGAATTCACAACTGCTTCTTTTAAATCCCTACAACTTTCAATATTTCCTTATGCATCTATGCAATGTGTCTCATTATTGCTAAATGGACATATGGATTTTGGTTTCTTCAGGTGTCTTCTTTATTTCAATTATAAAAAAAAGAAGTCCCTCCACCCATTACCCATCCAACTTTCACAACTCTTTTTGTTACATCTGAAAATCATAATCAGTTTTCCAACAACATTTAATCCCAATTTGAGTCACTATAACAATTTTAATTTCCTCTCAGGATGTTTCCTAACCTCATCATCAAAATAGGAAACATCCCAAGACATTTCCCTACCAGAGAGGGTCACAGCTCAGGTTAGTAGAATTACCCCTGGAGGATGGCCTGGTTCCTTCCTCTTGTTTGACCTATAGATTAGTATGATGTTGTCATCACTAAGATGTAAATATCTAAATCAAAGCTTTCCTGAAAAAACAAACAAACATGAAAACCTAATATGTTTCTCATCTGTTGTAGGAAATATGAAAATTATTAACATGGGTGAGGACATGTCTTTAAACTAGGATCAGAAAAAGAAAAGTCTGTGTATCAAGTGGGCAGAATTTCTTTGTGCCAGACCACCATTAGACAGACTTCCACCAACTCTGATGTCTGGGTGAGTCATAGAAAGGGCATAGAAATTTGCTCCTTCCAACCACTCAGGACTTCTTTCTCAGCCCTACTCTGCCTATTGTAGAATGTGAATTTCCTTAACGGTTATGGGAAGTGGACAGAGAGAGGTACTTTACTTCATAACCCAGTGATCTAGGTGTTTCTTGCTCTGGCTTTGGGACACTCCTCTCTAAGAGAGGTGACTGAACTGAGAACTATGGTAGGCCAGCCCCTAGGCCTCACCCAGGATGTCCTACTCCCCCAACCAGGCCTTGACTCTTGCCACACCCAGTCTCCCAGTGGTACTGAAAACTGAACTGAGTTCCTTTCTTCCTTTTATCCATGTAATACCTCTGTTCACAAAGATTCTCTTTGCAGAATTATTGCCGATCTGGAGAAAGGATTCCAAGGGAAGTATTTGGAGCCAAATATTGTGATTTCATCTGGGCAGAAAATCAAAGAACCCTGTGAGATAAGCTCTGGCTATGAGAAGGCTATTATAAACCTTGTTCTTTTATACTTCCCTAGAGAAACACCCCCTACTAAATTCAAGCTAAACTTTGATAACAACCACTCCCTAATAAACCATCAAAATGTGTTTCTACTTTTAAAAATCCCCCATAAAAATAATTCTCATGTAAACAACCAAAAACAACATCACATTTTTAAAGCCATTTAATTTTAATAGCATATTTTAATGAAAAAAGCAGCATACTTTGCCAACAAAACATTAAAATCAACTCTTCAATGAAAGACAATCAAACAGCACCAAAAATAACTTAACACATTACCATAGTAAATAAACCATCTATTAACAAAAACAAGAAACCAGGTCATATACAGAACTCAAGACTTCAGAGAGCCTCAAATGGAACAGCAATACAGCAAAATTTGTAAGAATATATCTATATGTGCATCATTTTGAATGAAATATTTACAATAGATAAGGTACTGGTCATCATGTACCTAATTTTTTTTTGTTCCAAAAGAATTCTACCAAACAATGTGAATTTACAAGCAGTGCACTGTCTTTCTTATAGTTCAAATTAGTTTTTCTACAAACAAATCTCCAAAAGGAAAAATGGAAGGATTCCTGTAAATGTTTAAATGTAGTCAACAAAGCAATTGAAAACTAGAAGATTGAAGTACCTTGGTGAAATCTTAGAATCTGGAAGGGCAAACACCAAGTGGCAAATGCACCTAAGGCTAGAAAAGGATGCATCATAATCATGCTTCCAACTGCTTCACTTCTTCTCTTCCATTAGAGGGGTGTGTGTGTGTGTGTGTGTGTGTAAGGGTGAGCGAGAGAGTGCATGTGTAGCGGGGACAATGTGGGAATCCCCATTAAATATGTAACGAAGTAAACAATACTTTGGACATTGAATCAGGTCTACACGATTAAGACAGCCATTATTGAGTGCCGACTCACAAATCAGAACACTACCAGTAAAAACAAAGAAAAAACAATCTTCATTCAAAGTGAGAATATACAAATGGGCCAAAAGGAACACCATATAAGAGGAAGCTGTAAAAATTCAGTGAACTCATCAAACGTGAAAAATTTTTAACTTCACTAAGCATACGATTCCCCTGTTTCTTTTTTAGACTGACGCAGTTTAATTAATTAGAATGTGCACAAAATTAAGTTGCTAGAGAGATAAATTAATAATTTACAGAGGGTTGTTCGGCAATAATCTAATAATACTTTTCAAGATCAGTGAACACAGCAGGCGCAACTCCTTTCTTAAGCATTAACACTTCAGAGAAGGAAGAAGGGGGTAAGAACCACAATAAAAATATATATATATAATATACAGTGTAAATGCAGAAAATCTGCCATCTTTTTTTAAAATTCAAAATACTTTAGAGATGTCTCTATCACATTAAGCATCAACTCTAGTTTAAAGTTTCAGTCCTGAATCAATTTCTATTTCTGAAAAATAGCTGCAAAGTGTACTTTTAAACTTGAACAAGGGCGATGTCTTTAAGAATAAAAACAAATCTTACTTGATCATTCTGGGGGCCTTTTAAAAGGCTGTCTCGTCTGCCTTCCTGCAAACAGCCAGCTCCAGACTTTCTCTGAAGAAGCCGAGGTGCCTTTTCCTGGTGGGGTGGGGTTAAAAGGGACAACTTTGCTACAACTTGACAAATCCCTTCTTTTGATTTTCTTTTCTTTGAGAAATCGGTTCACATTCTCACCGGGCTTGAGCTCAGTCGCTCGCTCTCCTCTCGCTCTCCAATCCTCCCTAAATCTGGATTCACATTTACTGGAATTGTTTCTGATCGCCAAAAGTGAAAAGAAAAGAGGCAAGGAGAGAGAGGGAGGGAAAAGAGGGGATGAGGAGGGGGCTGTCCCTGGAGAGGCCAAGGGTCTCCTAAATGCCTGCAGAATATTTCATTCTTTTCTGTTTCTGCCTCTGGTTGCAAAACCAGACGCGCACCACGTTTTTCTTAAGGTCCAGCTTCTCCGCGATGGCGGCGATCTTCTCAGAAGAGGGCCGCGGCTGAATGGCGAAGTAGGCTTCAAGCGATCGCTTCTCTGGCGCAGCAATGGACGTGCGCTTGCGCTTCTTCTCCGCGCCGTTGAAGAGCTCTGGCTTGGTGAGCTTCTCGCGGTGGGACTTCTCGGCCTCCTCCAGCCACGCTTGCAGGATGGGTTTGAGCGCGATCATATTGTTGTGCGACAACGTGAGAGACTCGAACCTGCAAATGGTGCTCTGGCTGAGCGAGCCCACGCCGGGGATCTTGAGGTTGGCCAGCGCGGAGCCCACATCGGCCTGGGTCACCCCCAGCTTGATGCGTCGCTGCTTGAAGCGCTCGGCGAATGCTTCCAGGTCCCGGGGGTCGGCGTCCACGTCGCTCATGCAGCCCATGTGTGAGGGCAGCCCGTGCGCGTGGGCCATGCTGAGCGCTGCTTGGTGCATAGGGTTCATGGTAGCCATGTGCGGCGCGTGAGCTGGCGTGGACACCACAGCGCCGTCGGGGCCCGCCATGGCACCCAGGGCCAGCCCGGGGCTCAGGTGCTCCAGCAGCTCGCCCTCAAGCGCCTGATGAGGCTGGTGGTGGTGGTGGTGGTGATGGTGGTGGTGGTGGTGCGTGCCCGCCAGTGCCGACGGGTGCGAGATGGGCACCGACGAAGAGGAGGCAGCCGACGTGCACGGGATGGTGTTCATGGTGTGGTAGGTGGCGTCCGGCTTGAAGGGGCTGTGGTGGGGCGGGTGGTGGTGGTGGCTCTTGCTTTGGGAAACGATGTCCACGGCCGCGAGAGCCTCAGCGCGGGCCAGCAGACTCTCATCCAGCCCGCCGAATATATTGCTCTGCAATTGCAAGTAAAAGGCACACATTACGCTCAGCAGGGAATTGTGCGCACTCTCTCCGGAAGCCCCTGCCCAGCGCTCGACACAGCTGCCGCCCCTACAACATCCCCAGAACGTTAAAATAATAATAGTAATAGTAATCCTGGAAATGGGTGAGGAGGAGAGGAGGGAAGCCACCAAGAGAAGCCAAGAGTGCACGATGAGGAAGAAAGTGAGCCTAAAACACAACACAACACAACACGCGCACAGGCAACATCCCAAGTCATAAAAATTAATATGAAAGGAAAGACCCGCTGAATACATAAGAGATAGAGGGGGGAAAATTGGTTGGAGGTGTGGGGTGATTTGCTGTGCAGACATGAAAAAAACATCAAGCAGATAAAGGGGGCTGTCAAAATGTGCCTTTAAGCGGTGATTATGCAGAAATACGCACCGGTGGGGTTGGAAGACACGCTCGCCGCATCGCCTCGGAGCCGCCGCCGCCGCTGCTGCCACTGCTACTGGAGCTGCTGCTCCGGCCTCCACCGCCTCCGCCACTGCTGCCACCGCCGCCAGCATTGCTGGAGCTGCCAGGGGAGCTGGCTGAGGGCGCCGCGGGCCCGGAAGAGCCGGGCGAGGCGCTGTGCAGTGCGGAGTACTTGGGCTCCACGTGCAGGCTGCCGCCGTGCGGCATGCTGAACGCCTGCTTGCTGTTGAGGGACATCATCATCATCTTCCCTGCCCGCCCGGGCGCTCGCCCGTAGCTCACGCACTGGCTCCGACTGCAGGGACCCTCCCGAGAAGCGCAAGGAGAGAGCGGGAGCGGGAAGGGCGATTCAAAGTTGCGCTCACTCGCCGCCTCCTGTGAGCTCTGCGCTCCTTGCCGCGGCTACTCCTCCGCTGTCTCCGCCGTCAGTCTAGCGGATGCTGGGCTCCGCTTGCCGCTGGCTGTAGACCTGGGCGCCCGAAACTGCCCCCGCGCCTCGTGGCCGCGGAGTTATACTCCCCTCTCCCTGCGCCTGCCCCCGCACCCTCCCTGGCCCTCTCTCCCTCGGGCGCGCCTCCGCCCTCCCCTGCCAGGAAGCGCTGGTTTCTCCTGCTCCGTTTCTCGCGTCGCGCCTTCTCCCTCTTTGCTCCCTCCAGGCTCGGATCCTTTCAGCTTTCCTGACACCCGCCTCCTGCTCCCCCGCCGCGCCCTCCACTCCCCTTCCTGCCCCCGCCCGCGCTGCGATGCCACCGCCCCTTCCTGGTGCCCCACAGCTCTCTTACATCAGTGCCCCGGCTCAATCCCACCCCACTGGCCAGGTCCACACTCCAGTCACGGGGCAGTTCCTACCTAAGAGCCGGCCTCCAGCCACTCCCGCTTTTTCCGCCCCGTCTCCGCTTCGCCAGGGAAAGAAACTCCTAAATAAAGTTATGGGCCAAGCCAGCCTTCAGTGGGTTTTTCCCTAGACTTCTGGGAACGCCTCTTACCTGGCTGCCTCCCCAGCCTCCAGATTACTGCTAAGTTTCAGGCCTCCGCCCCCACTCGGCCCACCCCTCCTGGCAGCACAGGTGACCCTGATCCCTGGCTCCCCGCCACGGCGGAGGACGCGAACGCTGCGGCGGACGCTGATCCTCCGCGCTGCTCTGGTCTTCCGCCTGGTGCGCGCAGCGGTTGGCGCTCTGCTCTGCGCCCCCTTGGCCCGGCGGGTGCCTGGTGCCGAAGAGACGTAGGGTCGACAGGGCTGCAGGGCTTTCTCTCACTCGGTTTCTCACAGCTCTCAGCGGATTGGACAGCCGCGGAGCCGGCCCGGGTAGCCTGTGCGCATGCGACTCCCCCACCCTCAGTCCCCATGTACTCCCCCCCACCACCACAGACACATACTCCTCTCCACCCTCTTTTTCTCTTCCTCTGAATCTTCCTCCCCCTCTTCCCTGTATCCAGTTCAGTGTGAGTTGAGTCTTGGGCGGATCCGCTGGCAAACCCTGCCACTGGATTTATTATTCTTCATTAGCCACAATCAAAGGAGGAAGGGGCAACTGACAGAGGGAGAGGGAGGGCCAGAGATCACAGAGCGCATGTGCTGCTGAACATCCCCCCCCCCCCCCACACACACACAACACCAATACACACATACACACACACACACACGCCCTCAGGCGCTGGCACAAACCCCACTTATCTTCATTTCCACAGCCGCTCGCCGCAGAGAGAGCGTATTTTTAGCCAACACTTTGCTCGCACTTTTGTCTCAGTGCGGACCACTTTTCTTAGAAGTGGACACAGTTTAGTTCCAGTTGTAAAAGAAAGTGACAACCTCTTCTACACACACACACACACACACACCGCCTTCCTCTCCTACCCCCTCTGGTCTTGTCTCTACTTACCTCAGTGCGGGGGGCAGCTGTCACCTCCCTAGAGCACTGAAGGAGCGGGGTGCAGGCGAGAGTGAGAAGGCTTTGAGACTGGGACGCTGGAGCCTGCGGGTGGCCCGACCCGGACGGGGGGCGGCTGGGAGCAGGTGCAGGCGCAGGGTGCCTGGGGAAAGCGAGCAGGTGCGAGAGCAGGCGGCAGGCCTGAGAGGCGCTGGCGCGCGCTGGGACAAAACAGAGTGGGAAGGAGTGTGGCGAAGGGGGGCCCTCGAGTGGTCAGCGCCCGGAAGCCCCGCGGCGGCAGCGAGTATGGGACTGCCTGTTCACCCATGACCTCAGCCAGGCGGGACCGCAGGTTCAAGTTGGGAGCACAGTCCTTGGCAGCAAAAGGCGCGCGACGGGCTCTGTCCATGGTTCTTAATTCCCTTGCTCTTTCCTGAGCTACTCCCGGGCTTGCTTTTCTCCTCCCCTCTGTGGAGGAAAATAATATATAGTAGCCGAAGGGGATTCCTACCAGCAGTGTTCCTGAGTAGGAGCCCGGAGAAGCCTGGACACGGGTCTGGAGAGGGGGTGTTAACATGAATGCGTGTGGTTTGCGCCGAATGATTCAAGTAAACGCTTAGGTGTTTAATTTCTACCTCAACAACAGCCAGGGTAATTTTCAAGGAAATGACATTGTACAGCTCTCACTGTCTCAAGCTTCGAGAAATGAAATAAATCAAAGTAAAAAGCTTGAGTATCATTTAATTATAGTGCGAATAGCGCTTTGAAAGAAGTAGAACAACATCTCTAAACAAATTATGACTGGGCCAGAAAGGAATTATTAGATTGAAATTTCATTTAGGCTCGGGAGACACCGAGCTTCACTGTGTAATCTGCTATGCCTCATCTGATTTGTATGCTTAATTCAGCTTGACGAATTTATTAGTTTTCATAATAGTGAAAAAATTGAGCTGCACTAAGGGCTAATGCATTGTGTGTACTATAAATTCTATGTCGTCGTAGAAAGGCTGAAGTCTATAGAAATCTTTTATTAATGTCAGTATAGGAGGGAGGATTTTCGTGCAAGCCTTGGAGAGGTTCAGGGCAAACTCCACTCTTGCTGTGTCTCACTGGTCCATTAACATATCGTCATCCTAATTAGACTACTTCATCAGTGATATAATTTCAAACTTCAAATTATGTTCTAATTAACAAGGGTTGTCCAATTTGCTTAATCTTCAAAAGGCTTTGGATGGTCTATTTAGTATAAACTGTTGAGCATCTCTAAAGCCTAATAAAAATCCATTAAAATATTTTGGGTATGTTCAATCAATACTGTGTAAGGGCCAACGGGGTAAAATGAGAGTGGAGGAGAACAATAAGTGGAAGACAAATGTCTGCATCTACCTACTTCTCCCAGGTTATAACACTAAGTGGATCACAGAAGAAACTTTTGGGTATTGCACCTCCTAAACAGTGTGTTTATGCGTTTAAATAAAAGCATAAGAATATCAAGGAGGAAAACCACATGGGGAAAAGATTCTTCTCTTTCATTAGGTGCCTAATTAGATGTAAAGTGAGAAGCAACCCTGAGGAGTTTCCCAAGCATTATTGTGGCAACAGTCTGCTGAACTTGGATTGCAAAATCAAATATTTGGGGGTGTTTTGAACCTCTCCCTATCACCTCCCCCTTCATTGAGCTTAATTACTTCCAATAGTTGTTTTAATGTATGTTGTCACCTGGGAGTATTGAGAAATGCATATCGTTAATATGAATTAATCTTGATTTTAATAGCAACTGACAACTGATCTCCAAAATGCTAAACACTTGTCACCACTTCATATGGTAAATAGGTAGTATAATAAATTCATGAAATAAAGAGGGCACTGTTAAAATGACTGGACAAACTTTGTTTGATATGGGATTTATTGACTAAAACTATTTTAAGCAGGACAACTCCCAAGAGAATATTTTCCTGATGGCTAAAATCCATATATCATTAATTAATTTTAAGACAGCTTTTATCTCTCAGATATTTCTCAGTGATATCTCTAGTTCTAGACAGGAAAAAAGGAAGACCCTTATTCTAATTATCAAGTTGAGATAAATTAATACGTATTTATAGAGCAATTCAAGAGTCTATTTACCCGTATTCCCTTCTCCCTAGAAAACGCATACATTTTTTAAAAAACAAGTCACAGAGTTAGATTTCTCCTTTTCTCACTCAAAGTGAAAAATGAACAGCAGTGATTGTGTTGCATTAGAGGGGAAAATGCAATTCTTTCTTCATCACCACTACTTGCAATCTTGCAATCTCTCCTTCCAGGAGTGTCCAGAATACCAACGTCTTTGTGGTGATATCAATAAAACCCATTTCGGTTTTGCCCACAGGCATTACTGCAAAGTGCTCCTGCAAGTGTGGAAGCCGCTCTCTGAGGAAGAAAGGCTTCAGCTCCCCAGGTAGTGGAGGCCATCTAAACAACTGCGAAAGTTGGGAATAAACCCAAGGGGTGGAAGCGAAGTGCCCAATATCCGAAATCTGCTTCATATGACCTTGACATACACTTTTACGCCCAAGCGCCTATCTGGGCGTCCGCCTCTGCATGCCTGCAGACCGACCTAATAAACCGAAAATAAAGAAGTGATTTTTAAAAGCAGGGAAATGGGAAAATGGATCAACTATGTGACTACACAAGGAGTGCCTTTCTTCTCACCAAGCTCTTTGTTTGACAATAGCTTCGGTCCCATCCACTGCCAGATGAGGACAGATGTGACCAGCTTCCCTCCAGGCGGGCAAGGAATCGCTTGAGGTTCTGCCCAAGTTCCCAGGCAGCGGGGTCCTTGCAGTAAGCGCCCCCCTACCCCGAAATCGGCCCGCAGCCATCCCTAGGGAAGAAATCACTGTCTCCTCCTTGTAGCTGGGTCCTAATTTGCTATTAAAATTTTAAGAAGTGCATTCATATTTTACCTGACCTAATAAGTTTTATTAAATTTTAATCTATTAAGGGCAGAGTAGTTTCTTTGTATTTCAAACAGAACTGAGTTGGACTACAAGGACTATTTCTTAAAGGACAGGTCCATCCCTATTCATGCACTATTTCGATCTCGGGTAGACAGGGCTTGGGGGAGTAAAGAGGGAAAGGATGGATTCCCTCTATCCCATCTTTTCAAGGAGGTCAATCTGCACCGGATTCTGAATGGAAACAGACGCCCCGAAGCTCCCTCTGGACTCTGCGGCTTGGAGCAGAAGGGCAGGGGGTGATCAAACTCCTCTATGGCCTCGGCTTTTCCAGGGAAGAAAAAAAGGAGGATATTATCCCTGAAATTGAGACTTCTGGGAGTGCCCAGAGAGCTGGCCACAGAGCAAAATGCCCGTGGAAGGAGGGCGCTCCTGGGCTTGTTACATCCTGAGATTAGAGGCTATGCTTGAGAAGTGATGGGTGAGTTTTGCTGAAACATCTTTTCTCTTTGAAGGGTGTCCACCACTGCTCCAGTGTTTGTCTCTAACTTTCCCTCTCCGCTGGCTTCCTGTGAGCCCAGTGTCTCTCGCTTAGAGGTTTGAAGGAGCCCCTCTTTCGCTCAGAGACACCAGGCACGCCCTCTGCCCAATGGCACAGCATCCTCTCAGTGCCTTCCTGGCTAGACTGTCTCACTCTCAACCTCCCAATGCAAGCAGTAAGCAAGTGTCTCGGGAAATCTCTGCACCCGGCAGTTCCCAGGGCCTTCTAGATGGAAATTCAGGCTGGCAACCTCCGGCCTCCCTTCAAGGCCGGGCAGGGCGGAGGGAGGGGGACAAAAGCGAGTGACTATTGGCGCTCCGGAGAGCGCACTTTAGAGATAGGAAGAGCCTTGTGCCTGGGCCAGTCGCCGAACAGCCACGTGGGGCTCTCTCCAGGTAACTCTAGACTGAGGGAAGTGGCCGGGCAGGGGACAAGAGAGGCACAGTAGAAAGGAAAGCAACTGTTCTCTCTTTCCCCTTTGCAGGGAAGGGAGTAGAGCTCAATTTCAAATAAAGCAGATTGGGAGGAGGTGGACGCAGGACGCGGCCAGCCCCAGGCGCGCTGGATGCCTGCGAGGCTCAGCCCTTCATGATTCCGCCGTGTAGGTTTGCTGAGGTTGAGTGTGGCGAGGAACCCGCACACGGGGACAGCTGATTGGGCCCACTGGAGTCGACCAACCTTTGAAGCAAGCACAATTGGGGTGGGGGGAGATTCACTCCTCCGTATGCAGCTCTGCGCTCCCCAGAGCGCGGGGGAGTGAATTCACACACGCGCGACACACACACAGACACCCTCACACACCCACGCACGCAGAAACACTCACCAACACTGAGACGCGCGCGCGCACACACGCTTCTCCCTTCCTCCTTCGGCGCGCCACTTTGGGGTGGGGGGGGTGGGGTGGTCAGACCTCCGAGTGCTTGTGCACCAGCAAGCACCCCTGCGTTTGCTTGCCCCGATGAAACTGTTATTTTTCGTCGCAGTGAATTTGTTTGGTTCGTGTGTTTACCTCTTCTCAAAGTTAAGTCCAGTCACGAAATCAAACTTACAGCATTGGAACAATCAATGAAGACTTGCAATCCGCGGCGCCTTGCGCTTCCTGGAACTAAAATAAATGCAAGAAATCGAAATTTAATTACTTGAAAGAAATCCAGAAATCCCTCTGCATAATGTATCCAGTCATTTTTAGTAGCGTTTCTGTTCGGTGCAGTGTATGTTAACGCTATACTTTTGGCTGAGATCCGGCTCCCTTCATCTACTCCTTGGGGGTCGCTGTGCCGCGCCTTACCCAGGAACTTGGCCCGGCGCTAGGCTCCCCTTCCTCCCAGTTCTCAGAGCTGATCTGGTAACATTTCTTTTCAGAAATCACCAACTGTAACGGCACAAGAAGCCCTGTGGCTGAGCGTTGGGTGTAGTTTAAAAAAGAAAAATCTCACCCGTTCTCCCTTCCTTTTGCTCACAAGGGCTATTATTCGAATTTGTGCGAGTTGCTTAATACTAGATCTAAAACCAGGCCCCTTAGTAGTAAATACAAGCCAGGACCATTTCTCTGAGGGAATAGTGCACCGTTAAAAAGTGCCATTCTGCTGGTGATGGAAAAATTGATTAAAAGGTGGACTTTTTTCTTCTCTCCAGGGAAGCTCTTTTTTTCCCCTCTAACTGTCATTATCTTCCTAAGACACAGTACTAGAATATTTGTTCTGACTGAACTACTCTTCAAAGTGTTTAGTTGGGCCACCAACTTTGGACAGTAGTTTCTTCCTCTGCTATCTGTTCCTTCCAAACTCTCTCATTTTCTCCTCTCCTTTGGTTCCTAATTGATTGACAACCTTCATATCTGTAGTGCCAAAAAACCTTCATCTAGGGACACTAAATAAATACGCTCCCACATTCAGCCTAAAGATGCTAGCTAAGATCATATGACTTTTGTACACATCATGACTCTGACACTGGGTACCATTGGGAATTTAGAAATTTGTTGATGACTAATGTTATGGCCAGTGGATTTGTACAACAGAATAGTCCCTGAATCTATTAGCATGGTGTGGGTGACTCCAGAAAGACAAGCTTTCTCATAGACATCTTATAGAAATCTGAAGTAATGTTATGAAAGAATGAAAAATACATTGGGGAACAGCTTAGAAACTGAAGTACATTTTGATTTAACTTACATTAACAGAAATGTAATGTAAAAGTGAAAGGATCTAACAAAACCATTAATAATTAAAAAATAATTACAGATAGTCTATCCTTACTATTCATAACCACTCAACACTTTAGACAAAGAAAACGGAATACTCTTAATGGGAATGAGATGTGAGCAGACTGCTAATGAGAAGTTAACCAAGGACTGCGCATTTATCAAAGGAGACAAGTTTCCTTATTTCCCCCACCTGCATATTTTAATTCTCTCAGAGTTAGCTTGGACCTTCCCCTTCCATCAGCATATACACTGAGTGTCAGAGTTTATACAACAGAAATCTCTTGAGCAATAACAATACAGACCTTATCGAATTCTGAGGATCAGGGGCACCAGATGGCTTGTCTATTAACCATCCTCATTGACAAATATTTATAGGTGCCTAAGAACTACATGCTTCTGTAGTAGATTTTGGTTGGACAATCCCATCACACAAGGATTTCACAAAACAATGGCCCTCTAAAGACAGAGGTTTGTTCCATGTCCCTGTTTGTGATCACTTTTTAAAAAAAGACTAATCATCTTTTAAGGATTCATTGTTAACCTTTTTCTTGTACTCCTCACCAAAACAGTTGCATGCCAGTATTCAAAAAATATGTGAATGTATTTTTCTGTTGCCTTAATTGTACTTATTTTCTTTCCAGTATGTATTTTTCAATGTCCAGTCTTTGGAGCAGTATTCTACACATAATCATGCAGTAAACCTTTCATCATGCACCAGACCTTTAAAAAGGTGTTGGGAGGGAAGACATAGTGACTTTCTTCTGATTGTCAGTGCATATTCTTC
Source organism: Equus przewalskii (assembly GCF_037783145.1). Lineage (NCBI taxonomy): Eukaryota > Metazoa > Chordata > Mammalia > Perissodactyla > Equidae > Equus > Equus przewalskii. Next base: position 86,186,640 of record NC_091832.1, read on the forward strand.
TCTATTTTGTTTGAGAGACACATGGACTGCCCCTAGAGTGCTCCGTTGACGTTAGGAGGCACTGGGAGGAAATCAAAGCAGCCTGGCAGAAAGCAAACTTCACTGCCTCTTTTCAGAGATAAAGGGAAATCTTACAAAAGGAGAGATTTGCAGACATACAACTGGAATTCAATGAAGTCATGACTGAGGCATCTGCTGGGAAGCCACCAGGAAGTGGAGACCTACAGTCCATGTCAAATCTTGCGCATCTAAAGAATTTGAATCCTCCTTCCTTCCTTCCCTATCCCCAGACAAATTAGAAACAAAACAGCATGCCTTTTTTAGGAAACAGAAAAACCTAAGGAGAAGTGCTGACTGATTGACTGCAAAGATTATAAATACTTCTATCTATATAAATATGAGTAGAGTGTGTAAAACGTTAGATTCCTTGTAGGCATCCAATGTCAGTTTTTTAAAATGCAGCAGAAAGACATTATAACAACAGCAACAAACTCACCTTTAAACGCATATTCTTTCTTGAAATTTTACATTTGGCCTATGGTTTGACTGTAAATCTCATATATACAGAAGTGTGCAAATCAATCATAGAATTTTAATATTTGTATTCAAATATGTGTTATTGTCTCCCTTTTCCTTTCTCTCCTTTATATGCATATACGGATCATCAAGATACTGTTCAACTAACACATGCTCTGGTAGATGCTATAGCTTTGTGCTTTCTCTTGTTTTTCCCGATATACGTTTATGACATTAAATTACCCTAGCATCATGACAAGATGCTGTATTTGAAAGCACTAATAACTCTTCTCCTAAAAACACAAATGCTATATACTTTGTGATGCCATACACTCATTGCACCCTTTCTTTGGCTTGCAAGGGCAAGACCAAGGCATTTATCAAAATCATCCTTATCTGGCATATTCTTATCCTCATATTTCATTGGTTTCTCCTGGCTCCATTGACTGTTTACCTAGTCTGGACCACATCGTCAGTGATTTCTACAGTAACTCTGCTAGATACCTTGATCTCTTTGCTCTCTTTCCTTTCCTTTATCAAACTACCCATTTTCTCCACTTTTGCCCACAGACTGCAGATTTCACTGGAGATAGTAAGGAGGATAGGCTATATATTAGTAGATATATAGATATCTATATATCTGTAATAGCATAGCATTAGTGTATCTATGATAGTATAGTACATCTATGTCTGTAATATATATATCCCCTCTGGCCTCCTTCTGGTGTGCCTTCCTCTACTGTACAGTCTGTGAAGCTAAAAAACTACACTTCCCAGACTTTCTTATACCTCAGATACTGCCTGTGACTGAGAGGCAGAAGTGTGGATCATTTATTCTCTGTTGATGTGAATCTAAGAGGAATGGTACTTCCTTCGAGCCAACAGTTGTGTGCCACTAAGATGGTATATTCCTGACATCTAGTTTCACCAGCGCCTTCCTTATGCTTCCCCTCCTTCCTATTTGCAGTAGAGCTCACAGCTTTCCTGGGAATCTAGGTCTGCACTGTGGTTCTGGGGCTCATTCCCAGAAGTTCAGCCTAGAGGCCGGTACTTCAGTCTTTCCGAAGATTTGTAAGCATCTGCCTATATTAAATCTCTCTACTTAGAGCAGAGAAAGTAGTTTTAAAAGATAAAGTAATTAAAATAGATGGTGTTACTTGCAGCTAAACCCTGACTGATACTCCAGCCTTATCCTTCTTTTCTCTACTGCTCAATATCCTTTTTACTCACCTTTAATTGACTCTCCATCTCCTTCCCTGCAGAACCTATTGCAAATATTTTCCACTCCTGCCATGATGACTTTGAACATCTAACCTCACCTCATAGTTTACTAAGAAAATAGCTTACTACCACGTGTTCCCTTAAGTTTTCTATGGCCATCTAACAATTTTTCTGTGTTTTCACCCAATATCTCTTCCTTTGATTTTCCTGTGTTAACCTCCTCCCTCTAGTTAACCCTTTGATGTGTTCATGATTCACTACCCTCTCACCTCCTACAGAACACTGGTCTATCAATTGACTCTTTTTCTTGCATATTCAATTTTTCCTCCCCAGTCTATCTCTTCTTACCCTACAAATATATTCAAAATGCTTGGCCATAAAATAAAAACTTTTCCTTAAATTTCTTTTCTCCAATATCTCTCTTCCCTTCACCATCAAATTTTGATGGTAGTTGCGCTTTCTGTTTCCATCTTCTCACCACTCAATCGCTTCTTAATTTCTGTCCTTAACTCCCTGCTGATGGTGTTCCCTCTTAGGATACAAGTGACCTTTCAGTTTGCACATTTTGTGGTACTTTTTCCAAAAGCATGAGCGTCAAACTTGGAATTTGTGCTGGTTCTACCAGCTATTGACTCCAATTCTCATTTTGCCCTCTGAAAAATGTACATCATAATAGCATATTCTTCTCCCAGATTATTGAGTGGATTAAACCGCATATTGTAGGTAAAAAGCTTGGCATATTTCCTTGTGCATAATAGACACTTAATAACTACTAGCCAATAATACAACAAGCCAGCCTTGGTAGTCTAGTGGTTAAGATTCAGTGTAGCCTGGGTTCCACACCACCCGTCTGTTGGTTGTTATATGGGGATGGCTGCGTGTTGCTGTGATGCTGAAAGCTATGCCACTGGTATTTCAAATACCAGCAGAGTCACCCATAGTGGACAGATTTCAACAGAGCTTCCAGACTAAGACAGACTAGGATGAAGGACCTGGCCACCCACTTCTGAACAAATTAGCCATGAAAACCATGTGAATAGCAGCAGAGCCTTGTCTGATATAGCACCAGAAGATGAGAGGGTGGTGCAAAAAGACCAGGCAGTGTTCTACTCTGCTGTACACAGGGTTGCTAGGAGTCAGAATTGACTGGTTGGCACTAACAAATAATACAACAATATCAATAATAATCTCTGAAAAATATGAGGGCTGGCAGTTCTCTCTGTCTTGAAATGGACTGGCTTGGATCTCAGCATATGATCTGTAAAGGTAAAGGCAGGGTGTGTCAGCCTCAGCAGAACCAGCCTTTAAACTAGGATTTGTCCTTCCTTGGTATTCCTTTCCTACCTTCTCCTGCCCATCAAAGAAGGCCACCTCCTCAGTGGCCCATCTCCCCAAGGCTGCTATATCAAAAATGTGGGCTTATATATCATGTATTCATTAACTCAAAGATACATTCAGAGAAGCAAGGGGGTAATTATTATTTGTTAAATGCTTTCTCTTGCTCAGAGAAACCCAGATTTTTGTGACCAGGCTTCCTCTACCAGTTTAGCATCATTTCTAACTTATTTTCTCAAAAAAAAATTAATAAATTCTGAAAGAAAAACGTACCCAATGTCTACATCTGAGCATGTTCAATATAGTTCTTTTTCTCAGGTCAAGAGAATTCTGCACATCTACCTTCTGAGACACTGTTACTTTTTGTTCCTTTCTTTGGCTGCTCTCCTATTTCCTGCAAGGTAGTGATTGCTGAAGGATCTGTCAACTCTAGTTTTGCTCCTCCTTTGCTAATTCTGTCAATTTCATACTTCTACTCTCACTCAAATGCCTCCCCAAACTCTATTATTCTGATCTATTCTGAAAGTCAGTATCACATTCCAACAACTTATTAGATTTCTCCATCTGGATATCTGCTCTAACTTCAAACCTAACCTCTACAGATCCAGACCACTTTATCGATACTTCACTTATGGACTTTATTACTTTCCGTTTGTATAATATTTTTTTTCTTGTCTTATCTTCTATGTGAGGCTGTGAGATCCCTGAAGATAGGATCTACATTTAACTCCTCCTGTGGTCTCAATATGCTTATCATTGCATCCTGTATAGAGTAGATGTGTAATACATATTCGCTGACTGACTGAATGGGTGATCGTTATGATAGCAAGTGATGTTGTGCATAAAATCTTACTAATGCTTGTTCTTTTCTGAATCTTTTCCATACCTGACCCAAAGTTAACAGGGAGACAACAGACTAAGAGAAAACATTTGCATTGGCTAAAAACTACAAAGGAAAAAACAGACTATACAAGGCACCCCTACAAACTAATATGAAAAGAAACTTAATAGAAAAGTAGACAGGGGATATAAATAGGCAATTTATAGATTGGCAAAGCCAAGTGTTAACTTGAATTGGAGAGATGCCAAATCTCACTAAGTAACCAGACAAATGCTGATTAAAACCGTAAGGTAACACTTTATAACTATCATCTTCATAAAATTGGAAAGTTAAATAATACCAAAAGTTATTAATGATGTGCAATAGAAACCATAACATAGTATTGATAGAAGTATATTGTTGGATGGCCACTGTGAAAAGGAAAATGGCAGTCTTTACTAAACATGACAATGCAAATACCCTCTGGCCTAACTGTGGCCTCTTCCACAGTTGAGCTATACTTCAAAGAAATTTTTCTGTAGATCCAAAAGGTGATATGTTTGAAGATGTTCCTATCAGTGTTGTTTATAATGGCAGAAAGGTAGATGCAGCAGATAGAAGCAATGATCCTTATGGCAATATAGAAAGGCCTTAAAAAGTTGAGTGGAAACTGAACAAGGTCTCTAGTATAAAAACATTTATATGCATAAACACAGAAAGTAGCTGTGTACTTTTCAAGGAGATATATATCCAAGGATGTAGTCAACTCATTAGAGTCAGTACCATTGGCTAGAAGGAATGTGTCTGAGAAATAAATTCATTAAGACATATCACAGTCCTTAAAGAGTTCATTTCCTCCTATGAACTCTACTTCTTCAAGTGCCTCTTAAGAAAACAACAAAAAATGCACACAAAGAACTGGAGACATTTAAATGTCCAAACAGAGAAATGGTTTAATAAACTGTAGTACAACCACATTTTTTTTTTGTTGAGGAAGATTAGCCCTGAGCTAACATCTGCTGCCAATCCTCCTCTTTTTGCCGAGGAGGACTGGCCCTGAGCTAACATTCATGCCCATCTTCCTCAACTTTATATGTGGGACACCTACCACAGCATGGCTTGCCAAGCAGTGCCATATCTGCACCCAGGATCCCAACCAGTGAACCCCGAGCCAACAAAGCGGAACGTGCGCACTTAACGGCTGAGCCACAGGGCCAACCCCAACAACTACATTATTAAATAGTATTCAGCCACTACAATTATGTTTTCAGAAAATATTTAGCGACATGGGAAAAAACACTATTTAAGAAAAAGCAAATATGATACAAAACAATTGTTCTTTTTGTTCAAAAGAAATACATAGATGCACAGAAAACAGTGAAAAAATAAGCATTTCAAGTGTTGTTCAAGTAAAATCATGAGAGATTTTAATTTTCTAAATTGTCTGTGATGAACTTTTATTCCTCTTATTATCAGAATCATATGTGTGTGTAGACTTAGATATAGTTATAGATATAACTTTCCCAGGTTGCATACTTTTCCATATAAGATTCATGGCATCTCTTATTTAAAGTGCTGTCACTAAGTGATCCATCAGCTGAACCATGAGCTGAACTCATTCACTATCACCAGTTGCAGTGAACATTTATAGACTGGAAATGGTGTTTAATTGCCTTGAGAAGAATATATTTTGCCATCCAAGTCTTATAGCTCATCTCTGAAATGTGGAAAAGCTCACAGGCTTACATAGAGGAGCCAGTCTTGACTGTCATACACTTAGCTAGAGATCCCACAAAATGATCCTTTAAATATGGCCTAAATCATTTCAACTGCCTTCCACAGTGCCTCTCTTTGCCTAGAGCTGGATCAAGATGCTCCCCAGGTAACTAAGAGACAGGACAAGAAGGGGTATATTATCAGACTCCTTATTTTCACTCTTTCCAATACATTATTAGGGAAAAGAATGCACACTTGGTTAGGGTAAGGGAAAGAGACACTTTATTGAGAAAGTATTAAAATAACATCACTATTCTCAGAGGCAGGATCCATTATATTCTCTACCTTGGATTCCCTAGATGATATATACTTGGAGAACTTTTGTAAATTAGTTGTTGTTGTTTTTAATTGAAAAAAAATAACACACAATGGTGACTGGATTTATGCTCAAGATGGTGCAGTAATTTCAATCTTTGACCACCCAATTCGCTTCAAACACATGGCCCAGTTAGGTAAAATACAAGTAAAGAAAGCCCCATAGTTGCATGATGAGGAAGGAAGATTAGTGGTTCTATCCCCTACGTACTAGTGACAGGGAGGGAACAGAGTAGTTCCCCATAGTGTCCAGGAGGGTAGTTTCTGGTACTTTGATTAGAGAATTGGATTCAGTTACACACATATCACATCACATCACATCTCATGACAAAGGTTAAAGTGAAAACCGGTATCATTATGTGAACTTACACTCTCCCAACAACTAATGAATACCTTGACGGTGAACCATACAAATAAGATTGATTGGTTGGTTGGTTTTAATCTAAGGCAGGAGTAATGTGATCTATATTTTTCTCTTTAACGTCTCTTAATATCCTTTACTTAATAATTTACTACAAGTTAGTCATCTAAGTTCAAATATTTCTTCAACTGAAATTCATTACGGAAGAAACTGAAAGACTAGAAAATTATTCTCCTTCCTGATGCTACTTAGAACCAAATGGCCACAGAGAATCTGTAGTGAAAAGAAAATACAGGGCTAAATAACACTATCATAAAGTTAATTTGTGACTGAATTTGCTGAATTAACACAAATTATTTTCTCAATTTATCAACTGAATTGTCCAAATTATTTGTTCTACATGGTTTCCCCACCAATATTCTTTACATTGATTCTAGAAAGACAACTATTCAATATGAAACCAAGGATGCTAAGTTCAGATAAAATCTAAAATTAAATTTAGTCATAGTTGAAGTTTAATTTCATTACCATGCAATTGACATTCAGGTGAACTGAGTTTCTTTATTCATATCAATTCTTTATTAAACAAGTGTTTATTGAGTGCCTACTCTGTATGAGGCTCTGTGCTAGGCTAGCTTGAGAGAGAATAAGTATATGCCTCGTCACTGTGAAGATGGTTTGTTGTATTTGGGGTGACAGGCACCTAAAAAATTACTCATTACTACTTAGATAGCCCAAGAAGGGAAGGATGTCTTCTCCTCCTTGGCTGGATGCTTGCTAAGCTTCAGAATTTTCAAGCCCTGAGTGAAACGTAGGGTGAGGGAAGTTTTGGAAAACTTTCTAAAAGTGGATGGGATACTTGGACATAAAGATCAGTGACTGCTGGGGCCAGCCTAGTGGCGTAGCAGTTAAGTTTGTGCATTCCACTTCAGGCAGCCTGGGGTTGACAGGTTTGGATCCTGGGCACAGACCTACACGCCAGTCATGAGAGCCATGCTGTGGTGGCATACCACATACAAAAGAAAAAAGAAATAGAGGAAGATTGGTACAGATGTTAGCTCTGGGTTAATCTTCCTCAAACAAAAACAGGATTGGCAACAGATGTTAGCTCAGGGCCAATCTTCCTCCAAGAAAAAAAAAAGAGGAGTGACTCCTTCTTATCTGGTGATTTCAGAAGGCGGAAATCTTGCTGGAGGAGTCTACAGGAGTACTTTGTGTAAGAAAATTGGGATATTTCTGAACTTAATATTGTATTATTTTATAAAATACCCTGTGGAGTAGTCCTTCGCTCCCACCGCAGTGGCTGAAACACAAAAAGATAATTACAAAAATGAACTCTTTTAAGACATTGGAGAACCATGGAAGCAATGAACTTTTTTTTCCCCATGTGTATTGTTTTCTTTTTGGTGAGGAAGATTGGCCCTGAGCTAACATCTGGAGCCAATCTTCCCCCCACCTCCTTTTTTTTCTCCCCAAAGTCTCAGTATATAGCTGTATATCCTAGTTGTAAGTCACTCTAATTCTTCTATGTGGGATGCCTCCACAGCACGGCCTGATGAGCGATGTGTAGGTCTGCACCAGGACCCGAATCAATGAACCCCAGGCCACCAAAGCGGAAGGTGTGAACTTAACCACTCAGCCATTGGGCCAGCCCCAGCAATGAACTTTGAAAGAACTAAAATTCTAGATAAGAAGGAGTCCTTCCTAGTTGAACTTAGATCAAAGGATCTTTTCTTCTCTGAGGACTTGCCAATTCATGGCACTAGCTGTAGATCAGGCGTGGCACACATAGGCAGAAGGGCTCTATTAGGGTAGAGAAACCAGAGCTTTCTTGGTCACCTATGCCAGCAAGACAGACTGAAACACACAGGAGCACCAAACCCATGGCTTGCTTTCTGCTCAACATATTTTCTGGGTACTAGGGTAACCAAGGAGCCAGAGCAGTTGAGCCAGAAAGGCAAAATGAAATCTCCTGCTGTCTTACAAAACATAAGAGTCAAAGTCCTCCTAAATTTTGAATCTATGTGGGGTGGAAGATCTAAAAGGTAAGCTTAAAACCTCTGAAAAGTAGAACTCTGAGGGCTAAGAAGAGAAAAATCTGCTCTCAATCAAAACCCTGACTGCAGGGCTGACTTCCAGACACGGGGGCCATTAGAAAGTATTTTGTACAGAGCTTTATCTATACAAATAATTTGATTATGAAATGTATTCTAAGATTCATGGGCCCATGTGAGATGGAGGGATTTATTGACGAAGATTTAAAGTGATGAATAGAGAAGTACTTAACATATTAGTTTATTGTCCATTCAATGCATACGAAGGTTCTTTCTTCATACTAGGCAGGCACCTTCTCTTCCCATTCATGTCAAGGAACCATCTCTTCATGTTCTTTATTGTTAAATCTACTATTCTGGTGTTATTTCATATCTGACACCATAAGAAAAGGGTAGCTATTTGGAACCTGTTTGTGTTGATACAATGTAGATTTTCTTGCTCTACAGTATCCTAAAAGCATTTATTTAGTCTTGGTTGCATCACTACCCATGATTCTGCATCATCCATCCTGCCTTCCCATGAATATTGACTTCCATTGACTCTCTCAAATGCTGTTATTGTGCTTTGTTGATGATGACCTCAAATGTGAGTCATACTCAGAGTATGCAGGAAAATGTGAATTATAATTTGTTTTCTGGTAACTTTAAACTTACCTTTCAGAATTTTATAGAATAAAGGTAGCTTTATAGAATAAAGGTAAATGTGGTAAAATATTTCCCACATTTTCTCTTGAAAGTTTTTAGGCCATAATAGCACCTTTATAGATTGTGATCTTTTTCTGTGTTGAATATACCCCTGCCTTCCACATATCACCACCAGCAGGGAGGATAGGTAAGACCCATAAGGGCAGAGAAAAAGAGTGGTCCCACTTACTCAAGGATATCCATCTCTAATTCAGCATGCCATAAAACCAATCCAGCAGAACATGACATCATCAGTCCAGGAGAACATGAAATCTATCCGGGAACAGAGGCAAGATAGGACATTGATCAGAGGAACTTTGGCATTGTGGAGCCATAGTCTCAAAAGCTCTCAGAGGAGGAAGGCATGACCCTCTAGAGGATGCCTGACATGTGGCATAAAGTCTGAAAAGGGAGTGAGATAACCACCTTTGGTGCCAGGGGCAGAATGCAAACAGTAAAAGACACCTGACACCCTCCCCTCCTCCACTGCCCATGGGTATTGTAGACTAGAGGTGACACTGTGATTAGAAGACAGACTGGCAAAAGTCAATACACAAGCCCAGACACTTGGCTCAAGCCCAAAATCAGAGCGCCAGCAGCATTCTGGGGGCCCAATTGTGTACTCTTCTGTGAAAAAAATATTACGCAGGCTGGCAGTAGTGATCCACTTACTAAGCTGCCCTCCTGGAATAAGCATCTGCCCACAGTAACCTAGGATGACTCCATAGGCTCCAGTCCTGGCGCTCTTTGGGGTATCTTGTTGAAACCACATGTAGAGTAGAGAAAGCAAGCTGAGGAGAGACACAGGGACATGGTCCATGTAGGTTCCAGTGCAGGCATGAGATGCGCTTCTCAGACAGCTCTGCTGGCCCAGTCCCATTCTGGTAGCAGAAGAGGAATTCAAAAGTTCCAGGAAGTACTTCTGGCAACTAAAGCCCACGCAAGACCAGGTCTGGGCTTGGCAAGCCCTGTCTGGATTGCACTGCTGGTTCTGGCCAACTCAAGTCATTGGAGGACGACAGAAAATTTTAAGGAAGGTACACTAAAGCACAGGGCTCCTGAAGTGCGGGGCCTGATTTACTGCCCAATTTGCCTTGTTTTAAGAGCAGTACTGCCTGGATGCGAAATGGAGAGTTTTTTAAACAATGTATGACATTTATGAAAAAAATTACCAATCATGCCAGGAAATAGGAGCAAATGATCAATAAAGAGGAAAAAAACCTATAGATGACAGGATGGACCCCATAGGTGATCCAGATATTTGAATTATTAGACATAGACTTTTAAATAATTGTGATTAATATACTTAGGAAACTAGATGACAGTTGTAATCCTTAAAAAATAATAAAATGGAAATTCTAGAAGTGAATAAAATAATAACTCATATTAAGAACTCAGTAAATGTGTTTAATATTAAGTTAGACAGAGCAGAAGAGAGGATTATTGTCCTAGAATATGGATCTGGACTGAATCATGGAGAGAAAAAAGGATGAAGCATAGAGAAAAGAACTACAGCTTCAAAAAGCTCTGTGAACTTCCAGTGGGATCAATACAAAGGAAACAATACTCAGTTACTTCATAGTAAAACTCCTGAAAACACAGAGAAAAAGAAACTCTTAACACAGCCCAAGAAAAACATATATGACCCTGACTTCAGGGCTGACTTTGAGACACGGGGGCCATTAGAAAGTATTTTGTGTAGAGCTTTGTCTATACAAATAATTTGATTAACAAATGTATTCTAAGATTCATGGGCCCACGTGAGATGGAGGGATTTATTGATGAAGATTTAGAATGATGAATAGAGAAGAGGTGCTTACATACTTATTTATTGTCCATTCAGTGCATACGAAGGTTCTTTCTTCATACTGGGCAGGGATCTTCTCTTCCTGTTCCTGTCCAGGAACCATCTCTTCACGTTCTTTATTGTACTAGTTTTACACTTTTATTTCTTTGAGAGAAAGGCAGATAAAAGAAAAACTTTAAAGTAACCTTTAGTAATAGAATAATGCAGCAAATTTTTATTTGAGGTTCAAATGTTGGATTAAGCGTTTTATGTACCATCATTTGGATGCTGAAATATATTGTCTTAAATATATAATTTAGGCAGTAAAAACTGTATCCTAGCAAAAGTTTCACCATACAAAGCCTGAGATAGGGACTATTTCCAGGGCCAATTTTAGCAATAAATTAAAATACGTTCAACAATATCTTTATGTTCTTATTTGTTTCTCCCTGGAAGTCATTTTAGCTCTTAAATAGGTACTAGTGCTAGATTTTAAAATATTATTTGAACAGAAATAATTCTGAAAAGCAGTACTTGAGCATCAAAACAGTAATACAAAGAAGCACGTTTTTCTCTTAAATCTTGTTCATTTTGTGCAACAGTAAAACCTGTAAGTAGATCACTTGGATGTTGTGAAACCGTGAAGTGAATGAATCTGCACCATAGTGAACACGCACACGCACAAAAGTTTGATTCCAGTTGGCACTAGACGTTGAAGTGCAAGTTTCAAGTTTCCTCCCCCTTACAGAAGGGATGTTATAAAATCCCCCGTGGTAAATTCTTTTTAATTTTGCTTATTTTTATTCTTCCTTCCTCTGGCAACTTCAATCTCTTGCCAAATAGCTGTCCCTATCATTTGGCCCAGTTTTTTCTGGCAACACAAAAAGAGAGGAGAAATCTTTGGAGATGGCCTTTCTGAGACCAGACATGTGGGGTTGCAGCAGTTGGCAGTTCTCGAATATTGCCTGCTAACAAGAGCCCACAAAAAGGTTTCAAGGGCAGCACATTTTGATCACTGAAGATTTCCCTATAAACACATTTTCAGTAGGAAGATGGCGTGAACGCCTCTTGAAAAGAACTGTCTGGATCCTCTTGCTTTTCTCATTCTTTCTCCTGACTGCTCCCTCTCCTTTCCTTCTCCCAGAGCCCTCCTGCTCCAACACTCCTCAGAATCAGCTTTCAAGAAAGGCCCTGCCACGCTCATTCACATTAAGGTGTAATTGACTTACTGCTGTATCAGGCAGGTATCAAGAGTCATCTTCTCTGGAGAAATTTGCATTTTAATAAAGTTCTTCAAAGTGAATCTTTAGTTGTAGAGAGTCCAACATTAGCAAGGAAGACAATGCAGAGGTGAAGACGGAGAAGTGGCCCTGAAAACATGTCATACAAATTACTATTTATTCTACGTACTTGTTAGGGTGGACGTGACAAAAAGAAGCTAAACTAATCAGGATCACTTGGTAAAACAAGCAGAGTTGACTTACTGCCAATGGAACTTAAACCTGTGAACAGTCAGTATGTAAAACTGAAGACAGTGCTGAAGTATTGCCTTCAATAATGCAACATGCGTATAAGTATCTACATGTATATAAGATTGATGAATGTATATTTAAATTTTACCTATGTTGGCCTTATTCATTCAATTATTCTTTGCCATCTTTATGGATTGAACAACCGAGCTGAAGAAAAATACGGCTTTAAAATGGTGAAAAATATGAGGGATATAGTTGGAATTCTTTCTTAAGGAAAGCTCTTTGGCCATCTGTGCAGTTTGAAATGGCAACAGTTAGTTTCTTAGCAGGATCTAATCACCTGCACAAAGAGAAAATATATCACTTTAGATACAGAATCAGCATTTGATTTGATCAACAAATTCCTAATTTGGAGAAAGAAAAATAGCTTCAGGGCCTGGGTGGGCCAGAGTAGTGAACCATGCATGTAAAATGCGGACCCTTTGATTGGGAATATAAATAATTATTAGCTTATGCCACATGGTGTTTTTCCTTTTTTCTCTCTCATGCTCTATATCTGCAGGGTATTTTATAAAATTTAACTGTGGGGAGGAGGATGAGCTAGCAAAGGGGCGCTGGTCCTCGCTTACCTCTCGTTAACACAGGATTCTGAATGCCTTGCTTAAAGGCAGATGCCGATTGTCAGAGGGGTAAGGAAAATCACGAGTGTCAGCTGTGGACAGAATACAGTACCATTTTGGAGATTCTAAGACATCTTGTTTCTGGTTCCTTTTTTCTAAAATGGCAACTAATTGTATATTCAAAAACTAAATACAGAGATAGTTTTAGGTTATAGTGCTTTCATGCCAAAATTATCATTGGGATTATGCAGCATTTTTCTTCAGACTTTTATTTATGGAATTAATTTTAATCAAGTAATTCTTATTCATCTCGAGTAATATAAAGCAGTACTATTATCTTAGCTTCTTAGTAAAAGAGAAATAGAGTGTATTTTAGCTAAACATTTTTCTAGGAGTCAAGACATTGAAATTTGATAGAATGACTTTTTGAACTTTAGAAATGTATTGTATACTTAAATTTGAAGAAACTGCCTGAATATATATACATACAGAATAATATGGGATGTTTGGGTAATTATTCAGAAAAATTCAACATATACTCTCAGTCTGTTTCCTTTCATGGGAGAGTTAGTCTAAACACCTCAGGTCCACAATTTACTGTGTGTGTCAATTGAAGGGATGAATCCTCTAAACAGAAATCAAGCATTAGAGAGCATCCAACGTGGTGTGTGTCTTTCTTTCTGTATCTAAGGACTCAAACGTCATACCAGACCTCCCAGCTCCCCTCCTTAACATCTAAAGGAATTGTGTTTACTCAGTTCTTTACTGAGACAACAAATGGATAAACCAACTGCAACCCTGCAGATGAGCCCTCTATTTTTAGGTAAGTTAAACAAAGAGTGAAGCCCAGTGTTGATTTCCAGTTTACCTCCAAGCCTCCATCTTGGGGGTGCGGTAATTTATGAACCAGTGCCAGTCAGGATCTCCTTCACGGTTCATTGTCCTGGTTTTGTGTCTCTAACCCACCACTTACTCCTCATTTTACTCTGACCCACATTGGTCTGGCCCCTTTCAAAAATATTTATTCAGTAATTGTAGCAAACTTGAGTCACTTTGTCTGCAACTGTTGTAAGGTCTTTCCTTAGATTATAGGCTTTTTGTTTTCTTGGCAGAGTTCATTAATTTTTGCTTTCTCTGTTTCTAATCTTGTCCCTGATTGCCACTGTTCAAATGCATACAATGTAAAACATGCAAGAGAAAGACTCTCCTGGGTCACTTTCTTTCCACGTGATGTTTCCCTCTTGTAGCATACTTCCTGAAACTTAGAAAGCAATTTTATAGTCTAACGTGGTTATAGATAGGATGAAAGAAAATTTTAAACCTAGAGATGTGTGGATGATTGCTCCCATTATTCAAAATTTTGGTTTCTTCTCACTGATGTTAAATGTCCCTGCTGCAGAGGAAGTGTTTTCCACGGTGGAGAGAATTTGCTGGGTATATGCATAGGGATGATAATTAGTAACAGGATTCATGTCTTTGATGAAAGAAAAAAAGGAATCTTGTTTGGAAGCTTTGATTTCAAAACTAGAATGCATCTTTAGAAAGTTCAACTTTAGATGTACGATATACAAGTTTTTGAAGTGTAGATGTGTTTTAAGTATCAAGAACAGATTTATGTTTTAAAATGTTCTCACTTTGACCTGCACTGGAAGGAAGAAGAAAAATGGAGGTTTAAAGTGTTATACATTCTTCATACAAGTCATTCGACTATACATGCTTTATGAGACCAAAAACTTTCATTCATTCTCTTGACAAAAATTTATCAAATTCCCACCATGTTTTAGATATTGTTTCAGGTGCTATGGAAACAACAGTGAAGAAAATAAATTCCAGAACTTACATTCTAGTGAGATGGCCAGATAATTAACAAATAGCCTAATAGATGTATAAAATCAGATCTTTAATAACAATGAAGAGAAGTAAAAGAAGGTAAGGAGGTAGAGAATACCAGGATACGCTATTATAAATGAAGTGGATTTGGGAAGGTCTGATCAGAACAGGTGACATTTGAACCCTACAGAAAGTGAGGAAGCCAGCCCTACAGATTTATGGAGGAAAAGCATTCCAGGAAGATGGAAGAGTTGCACAAAGGCCTGAGGCAGCAGAGGGCACGATTCTCGGAGGACAGCAAGGAGGCCGGTATGACTAGGGCATAGTGAGGGGGTCGGGAGGTGGAGGAGGAGCAGGGCATGAGCGCAGAGAGCTCACCAAGGGATAATCACGTAGAGCCTTGTAAACCATGGTGAATAATGAATTTATTCCCCAAGTGACAGGAAGCCATTGTGGATTGAAATCAGGGAAATAAGTGAGATTCGTACGGTTTTGGTTTTAAAGATTCAGTCTGGTTGCTGTGTTGGGAATAGCCCATAGATGATCAAGCTGGGAGTAGGGAAACTGTGTGAAAGCCTGTCGCTGTAGTGCTGACAAGAGATGATGACAGCTCCTATTAGGGTGTTACCAATGACGGTATTGAAAAAGGGTCTGTTTCAAGACATATTTAGAAAGTAGAAGCTATGAGACTTGCTAATAAATTGGATGAGATGTGAGAGAAAAAGAGTCTCAAGAATGGCTTCAAGATTTTGACCTGAGCAAAGGGGTGTATGGACATCCCGTTAACTGAGAGGAAGAACACTGGGAGAGGAAGAAGTTTAAGAAAGAAAATCAAGGGTTCAGCTTGGGACAAATTGTGACAGATTACACGAGAAAAACAATTAGAAATTGAGCTGTGCATAGTGTGGTATGACTCATATTTTTTTCATTTTAAAGACATTTTTAACTGTGAAATAAAACATTCACACAGTAAAGAACATAAAACATAAATGTACAGTTTAACAAATAGCAATAAAGCAAACATCTATATAAGCAGCACCCAGGTCATATAAAAGATCTTCCCAGGTGGTTTAATATGTAGCCAGAGCTGAGAATGACTACTTGGTGATGGTTACAAATTCAACAAGCAATCGTAGTCTCTGAGATAACTTTGGAACAATCTTACTTGAGACAAGAGGTTTGGAAAAGATGAATGCATACAATCTTTTTGAATCTGTGATAAGGTGGGACAAAAATCCTGATTAACTCATTTATAAGATGTAGTAGTTAATTGGTGTTTCTGACCAAGATATGTTTTGCTTCTTACTGTTAAGGATGCTTTGAGAAAGCATCCGACTTCTTCTGACTACATTAAAGAAGGCAGAGTAACTCTACGTGCCTCTTCTTCTAGTGCTGAAGGCTCTATCTAAGATACCGTCCTCAATATCACGTTTGCGCCACCTGGTGCAGAGGGCTAGAAACTTTTGAATCTCCTCTGAGCTAAATATGCAACATTCCCTCTTCGAACCAGTAAAATGAGGAATTTTGATAGGATCGTACAGTCCCTTCTAAATCTGTATTGCGATAAGTGATACAACAATCTGAGTGGTAGCCATGGTGCAGAATTTTTTAATGGAATCATTAATATCTGTTATTTTTGTTAGAGTTTGCCTTGATCATCTGAAAGTTGCATAGAGTATTCAAAATAGAGTTTTGATTAATTGGGGCTTACAGTTGGTTGGGTTTTACATAATTGACATTTGCTTACAAACACAACAAGCTCTTCAGGCACTATGATTAACTATCCTGTCTTCTCCTCCCTACCTGCTCTGTTCTCCTTCCTTTTTAAATGCCTCTTGTTTAATAATTGTCTTAATAATGTGGCTATAGTTCACATTTATGAAACAAAAAGTCCAGAACATCTAACACCATATGATCACGTACTCATTCACATAAAAAGTTCTGGCAATTAGGGGGAAAAAAGACAATACCTTCTAACAGATGTCTTTAAAATCTAAGATAATTTTTTACATTTTCCTCCAAAGGGCAAAATATATTGTCAACTTTTCAAAATAATTTCTTTTCGTGTTTTCTTTAAAATTACAAAACCCACATATTTAACATTCCTCCCATCAGAATTATCTCAAAATTTGTCTTTTCACTGAAAGTATCATGAAAACTGTCAGCAAAACAGTAAAAAGAGTGAGTCATACAAAAACTGTTTTTAAGGGCTCTCCATCACCATTTCTGGCAATGCCTGGAAAAAAAGAGGAAATACATCAATCAATAGGTACTGTGTCACACATATTGCCAGAAGCAACCTTCAAAAAGTGTTGAGCAAGCCAACAAATCACCTAAGATAATGCCCAGATGATTAGGATGGAAAAGGTCTCCTTTCGTTTCCAGCTCATCTTGTGTACTGATCGCAGACCAAGAGTATTCCCTCTACGTGTCTAAGTTTCTGTCTGCTCCGCTCTGTCCCCATCTGATACTGGCATGGCATCTGTGTTTTTTGCTATTTTTTAACTTCATGAGCAGCCAATGATAATAGGTCTTATATGGGAGAAGTTTAAACTAATTTGCGGTTTAGACATCCATGTGTTTATTACATAAAGCCTCTTAATTGTGTTCTTTAAGTCTTATTTGTTTGTTAATTTTTCACTGTTTTTCCTATTAGTAATTAGAAGAGAGGTGTTGAACTCTCCCATTATAATTTTGCATTTATCAGTCTCCCCTATAGTTTAATACATTTTTCTTTGTATATTTTGAGGTCAATTTATTATGAAAGGGATATTGCTTAAGAATTATATCTTTCATTACTATGAAGAAAACATTTTATCTTTATATAATGACATCTCTTATCCTTAAAAGTAATTTTTAAGATAACATCTATTTTGTCTGATACTATTATATGAAAACCAGCTTTCTTTTGGTTACATTTTCGACTTTTGAAAAGTTGATTTTAATTTTTTCTGTTTGTTTTCTCATTTCATTGTTTACTCTGTTTCTCTTCTTTTAGCAATCCTTGAAGTTTTACCATGGTTAGTTAACAACTTGAAAAAACTTTAAGTTAACCAATATATTAATGCTTCTTCTAAAAAATAGAAGTGCCTTAGAACAATTTTATTCCAACTTCCCCCTCTCTAAATTATATTGATTTATTTTTAACATGATAACTTTGGTGTGGAGAACGGAGGGCAGGAAGAGCAAAAGTAGATACAGGGAAACCAGGCAGGAGGCATTGGCACTGGTCCAGGCAAGCAATGAGGGCGGTTCAGATTGACGGACTGGATTCAGTGAGCCAGTTAGAGGCACTTGCTTCCCAGCATGCGATGGAATCAGAATACTGTCTCATACAACGTAGCAGGTTTCAATGTGTGTTGCAATAAATAATAGCTAATATTAATGGTGGGTCTCTATGGGCCAGGGCATTATAGCAGCACTTAAAATGGATTTCTCCTTTAATCCTCACAAAAACCCTGTAAGATAGATTTTTTGCTTTACCCAAAGAGAGACCCAAGTGCTTGGCCACCCTAATGCATGAGGAAGGTAAGAAGCCTGGCCACAACGTGGACGGCTGAGATAAAGGGTTATGATTTGGAGTAGGAAGAAAACTATCTCCTTGAGAACCATCAATCTGAATTCATCTTGCTTTTGTTTGTTTGTTTGTGTTATATTTCAAAGTAAATATAAATATCCTTATCTGTCTATTCTCGAAACCACAAAGTATGTTACAGAATTGGAATAATTATGAAAATACTCTCTTTTTTTGCTTTCCTGGGGTAGAGAAATAGTAAATTTCTCCATGAATATATGCCATAGTATCTATTTGCGTTTCATAATTACCTCTAAATTAACAGCGATTGAAAACTATCCCTTGTATTCAAAGGGTGAAAGATTTGAAAGCCTGTCTGTCTCACATTAAACAGTTTTTTGGCCAGTAAATATTAAAAGTGGTAAAAAAGTTTTAGTGAGGTCATGATTATGGGTAGTCCCAATTTATAAATAAGTGGTGTTCCCAAAATTGGTTTGAAATCTCATTTGCATTTCTGTATAAAACAATTATCTTAGCTAGCATTTATAAAATGTCTACTATGTTTTGGGTGCTTTACAAATAGGATTTTTTAGTCTCCCAGAAAATACTGTGAAGTATGTAAATTACTCCCATTTTACAGATGAAGGCAGTGAAGCTGAAAGAGGTTAAGTAATTTGCTGATGGTCACACAGCTTACAAATAGCAGAGTTGGGATTTCAACCGAGGTCAACACCAAGTCTTGGCCTCATTACACCATTACTGGCAAACCTAAAAAGCCTACTGAAGTCATGAATGCTCTTTCAATATCACTCCTAAGAAATCAGAGTTTACCTCCTCCCCTAAGCTTCTTCAAACCCTGAGCACTGGTTGAGCTTTGAATCTCCCTCAGTCCAGAGCCCAATTCCCTGTATGGTTGGAACAGCCCCCAAACTAGAATTTCTCTGAACTCAGACATGATGTGGAATAGGATCAGGGCTGGGTGGAGAATCAGCATCTGGGTAGCTCCGCTAGCACTCTGTAGGACAAGAGGAGGCTCTAATAGCAGTGGGGGCATGAAAGGGAGAGGCTGGCCCAGGGGTTTATACCTTGGGTGTGGGAGGTGGAGGCAGGGACTTGGGTCCAGGCGGACCTGTGGCAAGTACTGGCAGAGGTGGGCTCTGTTTACAGGTGGCACAGATAAGATGTTGGAGAGACGTTCTGTGTCAGAGGGATAGCAGTTTTTCTTAAATTCCAGTTTTCAGGTGTGGGAATTGTCTGTATATTTTTCCTTTCCTTCTTCCTCCAAAGATATCCTACTGGGAAATAAATCTATTTCAGCAAAGTGGAAGGAAAACGAATTTTGGTAAAATAATTCAGAACTAGGTCTTCCTGCCCCATGTCTCAAGAAGATTTTTTTTATACTACTCTTGTGGCCCTAAATTGTAGAAAGAGAGAGACAAGGTCTAATTTATTTTTACACTTTCTATAATGACCTAGACAGAATAGATTTTGATAAACATATGATGAAGGGAATTGAGTTGAATTCTTGATGGCCAAAATGATAAAATCAGAAATACATTTTCCTATTGGACTGCATTAAAAATGTTTGAAGAAGACGGGATTACAAAGGCAGACAACAGTGGAGTACATTAGTTACACTAAGCTGCTGGAGTTTTACTTTAAGCAAGATGTTTCCAACTACTTTTTAAAATCATCAGTAATCTTACCACCTTTTTGCTGAAACATGGGTTACCATTACCTAAAGAATAAAGTCTAAAGTGCTAATCATGGCCCACTGGGCTCACCAAGTTCTGGTCTCTTACTTAACTTTTCAATCTTCTTTCTTATTGTGGTGTCTGCCCCAACCTGTCAACAGACATCCATTACTTTACTCCTGGTGTCCTCTCTGCTGGGAAAAAGCTTTCATTTGTCTTTCAAGATAGCTGAGAGCCAGGGACCAGCCCCAGGGCATAGTGGTTAAGTTCGTGCACTCCACTTTGGCAGCCCAGGGTTCACAGGTTCAGACTCTGAGCAAGGACCTAGCACCACTTGTCAAGCCATGCTGTGATGGTGTCCCATATACAAAACAGAGGAAAACTAGCACAGATATTAGCTCAGCAACAATTTTCCTCAAGCGAAAAAGAGCAATCTTCAAACAACAGATGTTAGCTCAGGGCCAATCTTCCTCACACATACACAAAAAATAGTTGATGGCCATTTCCCCAGGTTGAAATCTTTGTGCTCCCTCTTTACCCTACATCAACATCAATAGCATATTTTACTGAACTTGTTGTTTATAAGACTGTTTCTCTGTACCAGATAAAGAACTTCTTAGGGTCTTAAAGATTTGTATTCTCAATGCTCAGCATATACTAAGTTTTCAATACATATTTATTATTGAATTGTATGTCTGTGCCTTGTTAGGTGAAAGCAGAAATTATGTTAGCCCTGGGGAGTAAAAGAACTAGTCGTCTATTTATTGTTGTTGTTGCCGTCTCAGTAGTAGACTAGATGTGTAAAGGTTTAATATTAAAAACTGGAAGAGTTTGAATACTTTCTTAACACGATACAAAATATTCTATGCAAACTAATGGCTGCATGATGCTTTATTCATTCACTCACCAAGAGAGATTCAGAGAGCATCTGTTCCAGGTGCTAGGATATCATCGTGAATGAGAGAGACAGGGGTCCTGCCAAATGGGACCTCACAATCTAGGAGAATAAACAGGCATGAGATAACTGATCATATGGATTGTTACGTCAACTCTCAATCTGCATGTTAAGAAGTGAAGGGTGCTCTGAGAAGCTGTAACTTCTAGAGGCCAGGGAAGTCTTTTCTGAGAGATGCTTAAGATGAAGCCTGAAAGTTGGGTAGAAAGTGAGGCATATTCTCGGCAGAGGGAAGAGCAGGTTTGAAGACGCCAGGGTGAGAAGGATCCAAGTGTGTTCTTTGAACAGAAGGAGGTCAGTGTGGCCTCTCAATGTTACTAATAACCAAAGAAAAGTGGGCCAAAATTTTTAAAAGGTTGATAAACCATATTGGATGAAGTACTAGGAAAGTGGGAAAACCATACAATGTTGGCAAAAGTGTAACAATTTTTCTGAAGGCAGTTTAGCAATCTGTATCAAAATTTGAAATATGTATGGCTTTAACTATGAAATGACATGATCAGGAATTTAACCAAAGACAGGAATGAGTCAAATGCACAAAGACCTGGTTTTTTAAGGTCATTCAATGTAACGTTATTTTTATTAGCAAATATTTGGAAACAACTTAAATATTCATCAGTAGGAGATCAGTGGATTAAATTATGGAACTAAATAGGCTTTAGAAAGGACTATGTAGAGCTATGTTTATCATTCAACAGAGAGAGCAAATGTCAACGCTGTATTTATAATGTAATCCCACTTTGTGAAAAATAGGGTGTGGATTACCAGTCAAGAGGACACTAAAACTTCACGCTCATCTGAAACAACTATGAAAGAAGGCAATTCAGCAAGAGAGAAATTGGATCCAGAGGGATAGATAGAGATGTAACAACAACAATGAATGCATAAATTGATAAAAATTAATAATAAAACAATTCGTGTTCAGAAATTGGAATTGAATTCCACATAACAATAACAAGAAAAATGATAGAAGGTTTTTCAGCATGTGGCTAAAGCAGACCAAAGTCTTTGTCTTGTTCATGGGGAGTACAGAGACAGTGAATAGCTTGAGATGATTGGAAAACTTATTATTGAGTATGCCTATTAAAACTTTACATGTAAGCACAACCATGTATAGCTATATAAGTAAGTCTGAGAAATATAACATTAAATAAACAAACAAGGGACAGAATAATATAGAGAGAAGAATACCATTCATCTAAAGCTTAAAAATTTACAAAACCATGTTATAATATTTATAGGTTCAAAAACATGTAGTAAAAAATACAAAAACATAGGTCAAAATATTACATACTAACCTCAAAATATTACATACTAACCTCAGATAATATCACTGTTGGAAGTAAAGAAGGGAGAGTGGAAACTGGGATCATGGAAGGGTATAAAGTTCACTACAGCACATTTTATTTCCTAAAAGAAAAAAAATCTATCTATCTATCTATATATATGAAGCAAATACAGTAAAATGTTAACATTGATTAAATCCTGAGGTGAGTACATGGATTTTGCCCATGTGAATAGTGGCCTCTGATTTGAGCAATGGGACGGATGGCTAAATTGAATGAATTTCATCACAGCCATGTATACCTTCAAAATTCTGGGTGTGCACTTGTAGTTCAAGGGAAATGAAATTGAAATGTGACTTAGGGCCTTGAAGTATGCTTATCTTGGTGGGGTCAGTGAACTTCAAGACCTGTGCTTGGTTCCATAGGTCTAGAAATGTGATTTTTGTCAGCTGACCCCAAGGTGATCATTAGGTTTAGGGTCCCTGATCACACTAACCAAGCAGAGAAAAAGAGCCAATGCATTCATTTAAGAAATGCGTACTATCAAAGGGTCCAGAAAGCTCACTAAGAGAGCCTTTTCTGCTTCCATAGGATTATCCAGATGGAAAGCGAGATTGTAATCAAAGGGTCATTTAATGAGTGTGAAATTGGAGCCAGGGATGTTCTTAATGGTTAGTGTTACTGAGTTGCAGTAGGTTAATTTATCCATTTCAAATAGCATTGATTTAATTTGGTAATTGTCCGTTGAGCATCCTCCAAGGTCCTGCGGGGAGGACCCAGCAATGGTGACGGCTGTTTGTTCAACTTCTTCCCACACAGCCCCGGAGACCTCATCTCCGACTCTCCAGTCTGAGCTTCCTGCTGCCATATCCATGATGATCCTTTCCTTGGACCAGTCAGAGTGCAATATGTTAATTTAAAACTTTCTAAATGCTACTGCATTCCAGCCATGCCTTCTTGTGACATGTATCCACATCACCCAAACTGAACCTGTGTCCCCAAATCTCCCTAGCCACACTTTAGAGACAGTTGCTTAGATTACCACTACAGTTGGTGATGTTGTTCATTCTGTTGATTCTTACTAGGTTTACTCCTTTAAAATGGAATAATTATTCTTCTAAAAAGTTAACTTCTTTATATATGTAATACATGTACAGAATATGAAATTCAACGTTACAAAAAGATGTACAGTAAAATCTCCACTTCCTTCCACCTCTGTCATCTATTTATTTTTTTATCTCCCTCCAACTTTTTTATTCCCGCTGCTGAAACTTGGGGAGGGTGCTTAGAAGACACGTTCTGGGTTAAGTTCTTCTCATGGATGTTCTCCTAGCACCCCATACCTTCCCTATCGCTAGCATACAATTTCTTGCTTACTTGTTTGTATCTTTTATACATTGTCAGCTTCTTGAGGGATGGGATAGTCTCTGTCTTACTTTATTCCCAGCTTCTAGCATGGCAAATGTAAATTAGTATATGGTACAACAGATGTTTGTTGAATAAATGTTATCTGTAGCAGATATTTACTGAGTATTTACTCAGATAAAGTGGAGTAAGATATGGTACTAAGATCATTTTTTATTGTAGTAGATGAATATGGGTTAGTGCCCCACCCATATCTCCCTTGCCCTTACTATTTCAGTACACATAGGACCATTTCCAAATGCATTTCTTTGTTTGAGGGCTTTCTCTGACCACCCACGCCCAAAATGCAGAGAATTAATGACCTCATGATACCACCACCAGGAGTCCCCAACCAATGACTGGTGGGAAGTGGAGTATAAATGCCCCAGTTCCCTTGCCCGGGGGTGGGACAACTCTGAGACTTGTGTCCTACATTTGCTCCCAGGATTTCACAGTAAGATTAAGCCCCAGTCAGTTACCTCTAATGGTAACTTATTTGAAAATGCAGTAGCTGACATTAGTGTCCTGAAATTAACCTTCTTGTCTCTAATTGGCCTAACCTGGATCATGTGCTCATCCTGAACCAATCGTTATCCCTGGTCTGATGGGCCAGACTTGGGCCACAGGTCCACCCTTGGAGTCAGCAGTGGAATAAATTTCACCAGAATCACAAAGATTGAGAATGAGAAAGAGAAGAAAATCAAAGGCCATTTCCAGAAAGTATAGTGATTAGATGTGGAACAGCCAAAGAACAACTATGTTCCATTATAGACAGAGGACTCACTGAAAAAGAAAAAAGATTTTTTTTCATTAAGATTTATAGCTGGTCTGAATTATTTATCAGACCTTCTAAGGAAAATAATATTTCTCTATTTTAAACTTTTCCAGAAAGCCTAAAATGAAAGATTCTTTTTTAAAGTAAGACAGATATTTTTCTTTGGTGGGAGCATGATAACATCCACCCCCAGTGAGGCCATAGGCCAAGCATTTGGCTTTTACAAACATATTGAAATATTATTCACCTCTTACCTGAATGCTATACCTGAATGGCAAATATACCTGAATGGACAGGATTCTTTGAAACAATGTTTTAAGGAGTTTTCATAAAGATAGAAATATTTTGAGCAACTGGCCATAGAAAGTTTGAGGTGTCAGCAATTCAACACACTTGAAGTTTCTCACATTAAAAGTCCTAAAACTTCTGAGCTTTCCTCTCTAAAGTGTTCCTGTTTTGCTGTCAGTAAATTCCTCTAACCTAAAGAACTCCTAAACCTTCTCGCTGAATATTCTTATTCTTTTAATCTCCTACCTTACACTGTGCTAAGAACACTACATTTCTTACCAATTCGGTATATTCAAATATAAGAATAATAATGTCCCCCATCTTCAATTTACAGTTTAATTAGCTAGGCAGTCGCTGGCTCTGAGGAACGGATGGGTAGCTCAATCTTACTTCATGACTGGTTATTCGGTAAGTCATCTCTTAAATCAAGGTGCCTAATAGAAGCCTGTCCTCTGAGCAGACACTCTGAGAGTCTTTCTCTCTTGTGGGGCAAAACAGGAAGTGTATCTCCACTATCCCTAAGGTGTTCAGAGATTCTCTCACTGACCCATTTTTCCTAACAATAGCTCGCAAGAGAGTGTAAAATGCTGGTGAGGAAATGTTGGTGAGGAAACCAGAGAACTGGTTGAGTGGCACTGTTTCCCTGCCTTTGGAGAGCAGCTTCAAGATGGGGCAAAGGAAATGACTGTGTCTTAAAAACTAAGTCTCCTTCCTGGGTCTGTAGGGATCAAGAGAATGATTAGAAAGAGAACACCAGAAAGAAAGGTCAAACCATTCCTCCAAACCTGATGTCACATAAGAGATAAAGTCGCAAAAACTCCAAAAGTCAAGGAGAATTGATAGGGAAACCTTTAGTAAGATACTTTAGAACACAGAAGGCTGGGGAGAGGAACGAGAGAAAATTCCTGCAAAAGCCAATATATGCAAAATAGCAACACTATGTATGCAATTTTGCATTTGCCTTAGACATTAATATACAAAAATCCTGCTCTCCCCCTCCAGCACTGGCTTGGACATTATGTCCCCAGGGTGGTAGCCTGGAGCACAATTCAGGCCTGCTTAACTTCAGTTATATCACGGTAAAGGAGAGTTTCTTTTTAACAGAAAGAAAAGACTTTGTGGGGATGGTAATTGCTGGAATGAAATTCCAGCTTGACATCTGTTCCAGATTCACCTGCAGCTGTTGCTTACCTACTTAGAGGCAGCTGGTGGCATGGCAAAACACAAGATGTGTGAAAGAAGGAGCTAGGAGAACTGAATCTCGAAGGCCAACCTCTCCCTACCCCAAGCTGAGTTACAATCATTCTCTCTACAGCAGTGTCTCAATTTTAGCTGCACATTAGAATCACCTGAGAGCTTTAAAAATCCTGACATCCAATCTATACTCTAGACCTCTAAGAATCTCTAAGACTGAGATCCAGGCATTAAGAGTTTGTAAAGCTCCAAGGTGATTACAATGTGCAGTTAAGGCTAAGAACCACAACCTACAATTCTAGGATTTTTGCTTCATGGCTGGAGGGAGTTAGAAAGAGTGGAAAAATGAAGATAGAAGGAATAGGAGCATCTGGGAAAAGACATGGGAGGCAGAGGAGAAAGAAGGGGTTACATTTTTTAAAGACTTGGTCATCATGTAGAAGATAGATACTTTTGGAAAAACATTGGAATTAGGAAATATTAAAATCTGGGGAAAATACAGAAAAAAAGGTCTCATAATTGGAAGGACCCTTAGATGCATTTCCATCCTCTACCCAAGCAGTCTATGTGAAGCTTGAATCCAGCCTCTATTCTAATACTTCCAGTGAGGGGTACTCAGTCAACACCTCCTTGGGAAGGTCTTCATATTATCAATTTAGCATCTACTTTCCTTATAAATTATACCCATGTTTCCAGTTCTGCCCTTCAAAACAATTCAGAATAAATCCAATTCTCTTCTGCTCGACAGCCCTTGGAACAAAAGACAGCTGTCTTCCGCCCACATGCACATACCCCCTGTCTTCCAATTAATGCTAACATTAACAGATCAATTCATAGTTATAAAAAGCCTTTCATATCTATTAGGCTCTTCGGTCCCACCACGTCCCTGCAAAGTAGACATTAATTTAGTATTTCTATTTTACAGATGATAAATGAAAGATTCATCGAAGTTAATACTTGACCAAAATCACACCAATAAATGCCAGAGTCACTTCTTGAACCCAGGCCTTCTGACTCTGAATATGTACTCTTTTCACCATATCTGTTATGGACTCTGTACTTCTGTTAATGCATGTAGGATGCCATTAGGGGTTTTCTTTTCAGTTTTTTGTAGCAGGTTTATTGAGATATAATTCACAGACCATGAAGTTCACCTTTTTAAAGCGAACAGTTCAGTGGGTTTTGGTATATCTACATAGTTGTGCAGCTATAGCAACAATCTAATTATAGAACTTTTTCATCACTCCAAAAAGAAACCCCATATTAATTAACAGTCACGGTTACCTCTTCCCTCCAGATCCTGGAAAAATGTGGTATATCCACATTTTTGTGGATTCAGCAACAAAAATGAATGAAGTGTTGACACATACTATAATATGAATAAACCTTGAAAACGTTATGGTAAGTGAAAGAAGCCAGTCACAAAAGACCTCATATTGTGTTACTCCATTTATATGAAACGCGCAGAACAGGCAAATTCATAGAGCCATTAGCTTTTTTTCTAAATTGTGGTAAATTACGCATATCATAAAATTTACCATCTTAACCATTTTTAAGTGTATGGTTCAGTGGCATTAAGTACGTTCACATTGTTGTTCAACCATCACCACTATCCATCTTCAAAACTTTTTCATCACCCCAAACTGAAACTCTGTACTCATTAAACCATAACTTCCTATTTTCGCCTCCCCCCACTCCCTGGCAACCACCCTTCCACCCTCTGTCTCCGTGACTTTGTCTACTCTAGGTACCTCATATATGTGGACTCACAGTGTTTGGCTTTTCGAGACTGGTTTATTTCACTTAGAATGATGTCCTCAAAGTTACCCATATTGTAGCATGTGTCAGAATTTCCTTCCTTTTTAAGGCTGAGTAATACTCCATTGTATGTATATGCCACATTTTGTTTATCCATTCATCTGTTGATGCACCCTTGGGTTGATTCCACCTTTTGGTTTTTGTGAATAATGCTGCTATGCATGGGAGGATACAAATATCACAAATACCTCTTTGATCCTGCTTTCGATTCTTTTGAGTATATATCCAGAAGTGGAATTGCTGGTAATTCTATTTTCAGTTTTCTCAAGGAACTGACCTACTCTTGCCATCAGCTCTTGTAAGCAGTCACAGGAGCTTACAGGAAACATGCTTCAAGCCGATCTATCATTTGGGGCAGGCGAGATCTGCCCGACAATAGTTTAATTCCAGGCTCCCAAACGGTGAGGTGAGAAACAAGCAATCCACTCCCCCCCACACAGCATTGCTTTTCATAAACTATCAAGTTAATGAAATGTCTCATTTTTAAAAATTCGGTGATTAAAACTGATTTCATTCTCAGTTCATTGTCTGTTAACTTAAGGAAAAATTTTAAAGTATTACTTCATTTTTAATAATCCTGTGAGTCAAAGTTTTCTCCGTGCTTGAGCAGAGCCTGCCCATGAATGTTCAGCGAAAAGCCCGTTTATGAATGGGTGGTTTCTGCATGTGGCCCAAACTGTACGTCATACACTGAATTTTAGTCAGAGAGGATTCAATTTGCATCCCCTAATGGTTTAGTTACAGTCATGCCTCAAGGCATAGGAATAGACTGGATTTTGTATCGCTTTATTTTTCTGACTCATGAGGGAAAAGGCCGATTGAAGCAGGTTCTGATTTGGAAAGAAGGAGAGAAATACTGCCCATTTTCCCTTACCCTCAAGTGCTTTCCTTTTTTTTCCCCTACTAAATGTCACTCTCCCTGAAAAAAAGATATTCATAGTTTTAAATTCCTCAATTTATCACTAACATTTTCTTTGCAGAAGCAATGGATAGAAAAATCACCAGATGATCCGAGCAGTATCAATGCCCTGTGGAGAGGTCATTGGGTGACATAAATAATCTTCCTGTGTTGGGAGACAAACTTCAAGGCGGGCCCCTAAGGTGGGCTCCGTTTTAATGTCAGTGAATGTTTTCCATGAAAAGCCATCTCCTTCTCAGTGAAACTCATACTAAGCCACTTTAGAATTAATTCGCCTGTCAAATTCCAAGCCAACAGAACCAAGAATATTGAGCAATTTTTTTTAATTTAAATTTTGCCTCGAACACCTACTTTGTGGAGCACTCATTTTCTTACAAAAGAGAAATCAACCTGATTCCTCCCTTCTAGCTGTGTAGAGCCATGTGTATGCTCTTGAAAGTGATGTGTGAGAGAACACCAGGGAAAACATTCGTGACATTATCCTCTTAGGTGGAGAAAGGTAATTTGTCCATATTGATGCAAGGCCATCAGGAACTTCCTTCTGCCCATTATGAACTGAGGCCCCACTGCATAAATTGACTGTGTCAAAGCCCCTTTGGGCCCTGGCTGCCACTACCTTTGGGTCAGCCTCAAAGCCAGCATCAGAGTGACTGAACCATCAGCTCACAGAGCTCTGCCTTCTGTGGACAAAAGCCCTGACCTCCTTCTTCAAGGCACTCACAGCCTGCTCATCTTTGTCTGCCCAAGCATCCATCAGGAATAATCCCATCATATTCTCCATCCCTGTTTGCTTCAGCAACCTCAAGGGGGTCAAGACTCTTCACACCAACACTTATCCCCATCATGCTCTGTTAATCCTGTAATAATCTGCCCCAATCTTTCCTCCCTCCGCAACCACAGTCCCTTTCACTGTTCCCTCTGGAACTCACATCTGTGATCAACAAAATCTCCTATATCTTCAACCTCATCTTGCTGTAACTCAAACCTTGCTCTTCCCTCGACTACTTTCCCTATGGGCCCTTCAGATAGTGACTCTTTTTGTCTCCTACAACTGGGACCAGAAGTGGTAGCTGTCCTCTGTGTCCTTCATTGCCACTTACAAATCATGCTTTCCAAATCTCCTCTTCTCTAAACTTCCCTACTCCTCTGAAGCTCGAAGTGCCTTTTGTCAATTCCACCCACTACTCTTCCACATTGCAGTCACCTATGGCTCTCCAGGTCACTTTCCATAAGTTCTTACGGATTTCAGCTCTTGGCTCGCTGTCAATCTCTCCGGTCACCTCTTTATCACTGAGACGATCCTCCCTTTAATGCAAGTTCTCAGGCCCTTGAGTATTCTCTCCAAGGATCTTGTCCTTCACATTACTCAGCCACATACTTCCAAGATCATCAAAACCTTCTCATGAACTTTCTCATAACTCATTTTCAATCATTTTCTTCTCCAACCCCACTTTACGCCCTCTGGTTTCTTGACACTGACTTTCCTTCAACCTCATTGGAACTTCCAAATTCATTGTTTCCTCAAACTTTTCACTCAGCCTTACTCTCCTTATGTCTTCACTTTCCTTCTGACAGTTTAGACTCTATTATCCTTCATTAAAATTATTCCTTACACATACCCCCAAATCTCTTGCTCTTCTTTCCTTAAGTAGCGGTTACATGGAAAAATGCCCACTTGGTGAAGTCCAACCCCACCCCTCCCCTGCTGGTCTCCCTGTAAATTCATCCCCACTCATCTCAATGTGCACTCAGTACTGCTCTGTAATCCCACCTTCCTGCCCTAGGCCAATTCATCTTAGTTCCCCCTAGATCATTATTTCTCACCTCATTCCTGTTTCCTTCCCTGCCCTTCCTCACTTCTCAGTTGATAGCTTGATTCTTATTTCACTGAGAAAACAAAAACAATCAGAAAGTATTTTTAATTTGCTCCTAAAACCAAATTTACAAAACCACCTGCATTGTTGCCCACCTATTATGCTTCCTCTCCAGTTATGAGAAAAAAACCTGTGAGCTTATTCTTATTTATCCTATTTAAGGTCAGTCCCCAATTCCATTTCCACTCTTTCTTTCATTAAAGGATCTTACTCCTTTAGACGTCTCTTCTTCTGCACCAGCAAGTTTTTTCCTCTTCACTGGATTATGCCCATCAATATACAAACATGCAATAATATTGTTCAACTTAAATTTTTTTAAAAAACCTCTCTTGATCTTACAGCTCCATTCAGCTATAGGCTCATTCTTTTCTTTATAACAAAATTCTTAGACAAAGTTGTCTATTCTCACAGTCTCTACTTTTCCCCATTCTTTCCTGAGCCCACTTTAATCAGGCTTTTGTCTCCACCATTTTGTTAAGCTACTCTAGTCAAGGTCATTAATGATCTCTGTGTTTCTCGGGGCTCCGCTTACCTGTCAGCTGCATTTGATACAGATGATGACTCCCTCCTTCTTGAAACACTTATCTTCAGACTCCACCCTTTCTAGATTCTCTTTCTAACTCCCAGGTTCCTTTGCTGATTCCTTCCCATCTTTGATATCTCTTCAGATCCCTCCTCTATTCTATTCACTCTCTGGAAACTTCATTCAACCCTATGGCTTTAAATACTATCTATTGAGGCCTCCCAAATTTGAATCTTCAGCCCCTGTCTCTCCTCTGGACTCCAGATTCCTACAAACAACTACATACTAAACCTCTTCATTTGAATGTCTAATAGAATCTCAAATGTAACATGAAAAAAAAATCTTCATGTGACTTATTCCCCCCACCCCAAACCTGCCCTTTACAAAGTGGCAACTCCAGTCTCCTAGCTATTCAGCCTAAAATGTTGGAATCATCTGAAATCCATTTTTTTCTATCACATTCCACATCTAATCTCAAATTCTGTTGGCTCTACCTTCAAAATGTTTCCAAAACCTTACCATTTTTTACTGCTTCCATAATACCATCAAATCCTGCTTGACGATGGCCATTGGCTTCCTGACTGGTCTCCCTGCTGCTGCCCTTGACTGCCCACAGTCTATTCTCCACTCAGTGGCCTGAGTGATCCTTCTAAAATGCAAGTCAGACCATGACTCTCTTCTGCTCAAAACCTTTCAATGGCTCCCCAGTTCACTCCAAGTATAATCCAAAAATCTTACCCCAACCTACAAGAGCGCAAATGACCTGAGCTCTGGGTAGCCCTTGACTTCCCCTCTGACCCTCTCCCTCCACTGCAGGCTCACTATGCTCCAGCATCCCTTGCCTTGTTATGGTTACCGCAACACTCCAGGCACGTGCTTGCCTCAGGGCCTTTGTATTTACAGTTTCCCCTCTCTGGAATAGTTTCCTCCCAAATATCCACTTGGCTCCCTTCCTCACTTCCTTTAGGTCCCTGTTCAATCATTGCCTCCTCTGAGAGGTCTTCCCTGGTCACCAGCCTAAGAAAACACATCCACATCATGACTAGCTTTCCCTCTAGCCACCATTTTCTTTTTCACAGCACTTATCACTTAGTGTATTATATACTGTCTTTATTTATTTATTGCTGTCTCCTCCCACTAGAACAAAAGTTCTACCTCACCCTAACATTTTACTCCATAAAAGCAGTGACTTTCTATCATCATCACTTTATATTCTATCATCACTTTCTATTTTCATCACTTGATATTCCCACTCCGTACATTCAATAAATATCTGTTGACTGACATGAATAGTCCAAATGCTGCAAATACAGAAAATGCTTTTATTCTCTTACTTTAAGAAGAATTTCCCCAGAAATATGTACCAATTTTGACACAACATATCAATGTAAACATTTCAAATAATTATTTCATCAATATCTAGCACATATAGATGGAGCAGCTACTATGTGCCAGACATTGTCATGGATGCTGAGGATATAATATTGAACAAAATGCAAAAATACTCTACCCTTCTAGAGGGAGAGATTTAATAAACATGAAAAATAAGTAAAATATATAGCATGTAAGATAAGGTTAAGTGCTAAAAAGAAAAAATTAAGGAAAGGCAATACAAAATATTAGTGGTTGAAGAAACTGAAATTTTAAATTTTCAGTATGCTTCAAAAAGAACGTAATTTTTAAAGGATGTGAGGGATCTAGCAAAGTGAGAAAGCATATGCAAAGAACTTGAGATCATAAATGGCTTACTCTAGGACCAGTAAGGAGACAAGTTTGGCTGGCACAGAGAGAAGAAAGGAGAGAGTAGAAGGTGATGCAGGTTAGGGAGGTGAAGGGGCTAGATTATGTAGGAACTTGTAGGTAATAGTGATGGGAAGCCATTGGAAAGTTTTGAGCAGATAAATGACATTACTTCGCCTAAGTTTTTCAAGATAACTCTGGCCACCATGCTGAGAATAGGCTGCAGAGGTAAGAGAAGATGAGAACAAGGCTTTTACAGTCCAGATAGGAGATGAGTATTTTGGGCCAGAGAGATAGTGAAGCAGGTGGTGACAAGTAGTCTTCTTCTAGATATATTTTAAAGGTAGAGCTGCCAGGTTTATCGCATAGACTTGCATGACTGCTTAGGAAAAGAAAGGAGTCAATAACGACACCAAAGTGATTGGCCCAGTAGCGACTGGGGGGAGGGAATTGCGCTAAACTGAGGTCGTGAAGGTGGCAGGAGAAGGTGACTTTGGGGGGAATATCGGGAACTCAATTTTGAATAGGATTAAGTTGAGGTGCCTGTTATACACGTATCCAATTAAAACTTCAAGTAACAGTTGGATATGTGATTCTGGATGAGAGAGTTTTAAACATTAAGTCCAGATTGGTATAAATTATTTTTTTTATCATTGTTTGTAACAAAAGGAAAAGGTTGGACGCAGCCTGTATCAGTCACAATAATCCCAGAGTTATTCCAGAGAGTTAGAAGCTCAGACAAGTATTGAAAGAGAAAAGAGTGAACATCAGGAAGAATTTTCAGGAAATCCAGAAATCCAGGAATCAGAGAACACCTGCATTTTCTTGACGAAGTAGGACACAAGGTAAAGTGCTGAGAATGAGAGGGGTAAAGAAGACTGAGTAGGCGTTTTGAGGAGCAGTAAAAGTTGGATTGGTCATCAACAAGATTCCTGTCAGCCTGCTCACGATTTGTCACACGAATAGCCAGGATGGTGGCATAATGGTATTTCAAGCTGTCTTTCTCCCTAAGTGCAGCTCTACAGACATTTAAAGTCGTTTTGTTTAAAGCTTTTTCAGGAGCACAACTGCACACTAGTTGTCACTAGGAGAAGTAAGCAGAGATTCAACTCTGAGTTTGTGAAATGCAGATTTTCAGCTCAGACCAGAGATTCCGGCTCGTTGGGTGTCGGGTGAGGTCCAGGAATTTTTAACGAAGACCATAGGTGATTTTGTACTGCAATAACCACTGCTCTGAATTGCTTCCAAACTGGAACCGTTAACAGAAACAGCTATGGAGGGTTAGGGGTGCCCTCGACTGGGGTGAGAAGCCATGGCCAGCAAACAGCAGCCTCCGGAAACAATGAGTTGCTCAAGTATCAGAGTGAAAAAAGTTTTATTGTAACAGAATTCTGAAGATCTCCATTATTCTAGAAAGTCCTCCATTATTCTAGAATAAATCACTCTTAAGGAAGAAGTAATTCAGGGCCCACTCTGTCTATCTAACAGCTGGACAAAGTGGTCTTTTGTTGTAATTCTTAATTAAGAGAAGAAATAGCAATTCTCTCTAGAAAATTTCCAGGGGTTTAGCTCATAAATGCCAGTCTTTGAATCTTTTACAAAATTTTAGATAATAACCTGGTCCTCAAATGCCTAGCCAAGATGATGTGTCCAAGAGAAACTTAGAAAATACCAATTTTTTCCAGGGCTACTATTATTAACTTTCAACTATATTTGGCCGACTAGAAGATGTGGGCAAAGATAATCATATGGCATTTTTAATTTGCAAATAAACACCAAGCATTTCAATATCATGTGTTAGCTGCAGATATTTTTCTTAACATGGCTGATTTCATTATCAAGGAATTTTGGGGTTTGGAAGTTCTTTGCCCTAGAGGATTATTAAATCAAGGTGTAACCGTACTAACATTACAGAAGTTTCAACCATTTAATAAAATCTATATGTCAGAATGTATGTGGTGTATTTTCCTAAAAATGTAAACATTTCTCCTTATTGCTAGCAACCACTTAATAACCCTTAACTATTCGGCTCAATCAATTAAATTAATCCCATGAAATAAAATGCGCAATAGAGATGGTATCTGAAATCATTTTTATTCATGGTTAGAGACTCTGAAGATTCTTTTGACAAGTCCTTAAAAATCTTGGGGGTGATGTTGAAAATTTCAACATCCAAGTGCTGGTTCAATTGGGGGGAAGCGGTGCGGGCAAAGCCTGCTTGATTTGATGAGAATCAGTTCTACACAGAGAACATGAGAATAGCAAACCCCCAAGCTATACAAAGGCTGCTAGAGTTTTCACATGCTCATTACCGGAATTTTCTAATGCTGAACAACTGAGGAATATGAATATGCAAAGCTCATAGACTCTGATCAGCATCTGTCTCTTTCAGCCTCTCCTCCTTCAGAAAAGGAAGTCCCTGTGCCTCTGGCTTCCTAAGCTCTGTGCTCTGAATCCCCAAAGCAAACAGGGGAAGAGAAAAGAGAGAGGTTGAGTATTTTTGCTTGTTTGTTTTTGCAGCAAAAACCGAATTTGCCTTTTACAGAGCATGTGTTATCAGATAAATATCAATTTAACCGGTGACTTTTCATATACTTGCCTGCCACAATTAGTGCACATGGTTGTCCCAGAGGCAAAATAAGGAAAATCCCAGTGGCTTGGCATCCTGAATTATCTTGATTGGTCTGCAAGTTCTTGCAGTTTTCTTCTCTTTCTTTGTTTCTAATTTTTTTCATCCAAAAAATAAAAATAAAAAGCAAAAGCACCGTCATTTGCACTTATATATTTCCATAATTGTCTTTATGCTGAAGTTGTTTTAAAAGTCCCAGTGCTTTCTGAGAATTAGTGCTTGTTTGTCCATTCTAAGAAACATTAATTTTGTATGAGAATGATTAATCCAAAAAGAGAGATCTAAATCTACCAGCATCCTTTACATTTTACCTAGTGGTGAATACACTGCCCTCCCTTTACCCAAACTGTGACCTCCTTCCTTTCCCTTCTCCACTCTACAGAAAGCAACCAAACTATCTTGGGCCAACAGCACCACCTACTGGTAGTGGTGGCAAATTGTCTAATCAAATGGCTTCAGCGTATGCACAAACCATATTCTCCCCTTTTCTCTGTACTCGAAACTCAGTAACTTATTTTGGAAATTTCTCTTCAATCGCAAATTATATAAACTCATGCTATCTCAGTCACCAAAAGAAGCCCCAACACCATTCATCGTTTTAAATCACATCCTCATACAGCTCTGTCATCCCTTTATAGGATCAAGTCTCACACTCTTTCCCACAACACAAAACTCTTCTACTGTGCCCTGCAGAACTCATTGCCATCGACAAAATTTCCTATATTTTCAAAGTCTTCTCCACAATACACCCACTTTTTTATTCTATATGAAACTTGATCTTCCTGCAGCTATGAGTACTCACTGCCAATTCCAGAAGGTCTCCCTTTCTTTCTCCCTAAACATTCTTGCTTCCTTTGAAGCTCAGCCTTTGGTCATCCACTTCTCCATGTGTCAATCGTCTACATACTTCATATCGTTTCTCAGCGTTGCTTGAAGATTCTCATGTTCAACCTACTGTTGCTCTCCCCAACAATACTCTTCTCATAATTCTTGGTGATTTCAATATCATTGAGAAGATCCTTGCAATAATCTCACCTCTTGGGCTCTGGACGTCCTCTTCTCTCATGATCTTGTCCCCCACATCACTCCATCCACCTCCTTTTATGGTCATGTCCTAGATGTTATCACTGCTAGTAACTACATCCCATCATAATGTCAATTTCAGACATCACGCACCTCTACCACTACATTCCATCTCTCCATTTTACTCTAATCATTTCTTAGCCCCAGGGGAAACACCTATCTGCTGAATTTAGCATTTGCCTCTCACCTCCCCATGTCCTAATCTACCTCTTTCCTCAGTTAAGACTCAATGGTTCAATATGATGATCATTACCTTGCTTGCATCCCAATTCCCTCATCCTTCTTTCCCACTGTGAAATTTGGTTGTTCTTACTTCAATCCAAACTTCTCCCTACTCCTTCCTGTCCCTGAACTGTTGATGATGGCTGAAAGAAAACACACTTGTGCTGACAGATTTTACTACAATCTCTGATTATTATTCTCAAGCGGACTCTTACTGTTGCCAGGAAATTCTACTTCACTTTCCTCTCATATTCCCCTAGACAACTATTTTGCACCTTTCCTCTATCCTCAAACTTCATCCTTTATTCTCACTCTTACTTTTAAAGACCGTGCTGTTCATTTTACTAAGAAAATAGAGGCAATTAGAAGGAATTTCCACATGCTCCCACCACCAAATCCACAAACCTTTCTCCCTCTATGCCCCCATCCTGCCTTCTCTTCTGTTACACTGAATAAATTGTCTCTACTCCCCTCTAAGGACAACTCCCCCACGTAAAAAATGGATCTCCTCTTCCACTCAAGAGCATCTTTCCTGAAGTTGCTTGTCTTCTCTGCATCATTGATATTTCCCTCTCTGGCTGGGTCATTTTCATCTTTAAAAATAAAACCCAACCTTGACCATACATGCCTCTCCAGATATTACCCTAAACCCTTCTCCCCTTCATAGCGAAAATCTTCAAAATGGTGACCTACATTTGCCGTTTTCGTTTCTTCTCCTAATATTTCCTGAACCAATTCCAGTTAGGCTTGCATGCCCTATCACTCACAGATTAGCAGTGACTCCCATGTTGCGAAGCTAATGGTTATTTCTTAGCTCTCATCATCCTCCATTTTCAGTAACATTTGAGTCAGTTGGTCACTCTGTCTCTTAAATTGCTTTCTTTGCTTGGCTCTTTTTTGTCCTCCTATTTCTCTGGTCATTTCCCCTGTCATAGCCATGCTGGCTCCTTCTCATATTCCAGACCTCTAAACTTGAGCTTGCCAAAGTGTTCAATCCTCAGATCTCTTCTTTATCATTCACTCTTCACATGCTCTCACTCAATCCTTTAATTTTGCATGCGAACTATATGTGGATTACTCCAGATTTCTATCTATTGCTCAGACTTCTCCTTCTAGATTCATATAGCCAACTTCCCACCTGGTATCATCATATGGAAGTCTAGTAGGCATCTAAAATTTAACATATCCCAGACTGGACTCATGGTCCCATCCCCTCAAATGTGTTCCTCCTCCTGCTTTTGCTCATAACAGTAAATGACAACTCCATTCTCCCAGTTTCATGAGCCCAACATCTTGAGTCATCCTTGACTCTCTCTTTTATTAATCTTGTTATAGACATTTTTAAAAATACAAAAAGTAGAGTGACCCTTGACTTCACTTTATTTTATTCACCCTCCAAATCTAATCCATCAACAAATCCTATTTGTTCTACCATCAGAGAATATATAGACCACTTCTCAGCATCCCCACCATTATTACTCCCACCCACCCGTGATTATTACTGCAAGAGTCTCCTAACCATTCTACTAACTTCTGCCCTTGCCTCTATATTTTCTTTGTGTGTGTGTGAGGAAGATTGTCACTGAGCTAACATCTGTGCCAATCTTCCTCTACTTTATATGCGAGACACCACTACAGCATCGCTTGATGAGCAGTGTGTATGTCTGTGCCTGGGATCCGAACCTGTGACTCCCGGGCTGCTGTGGTAGAGCATGAGCTTAACCACCACGCCACCGGGCCAGCCCCTTGCCTCTATATTTTCAACACCAACAACCAGGTCATTCTTCTGAAATTCACGCAAGATCATATCACTACTCTGTTCAAAACTCTCTTCTCATCTCCCTCAGAGGAAACTCTAAAGATCTTAGTCTGGCTGTGTCCTACATCCTCCGGCCCACTGCCACATGTCTTCTTCCCCCAACCTGGTCTCCTTCCTCCTCTAACTCACTACCCGCTGGCTTCAGGACCTGTGCACTTCCTATTTGTCTGCCTGAAATATCATTGCTTTACATTCTCTAAGTCTCTACTCAAATGCAATCTTGTCAACAAGTCCTCCCCTGTTCACCATACATATTAGCATCTTTCTATATTTCCCCACCGTCACTTATCTCTCTTATTTTGCTTTACTTTTCTTCATGTTTCTTATTTCCACCTATTTGTTTGTTTTATATTTCTTCCTTCTAGAATATAAACTCCATGAGAACAGAGACTTTGTTTTATTTATTGGGTTTTACTTAGTGTTTTGAACATTGCTCAGCACATAATAGGAACTAAATAAATATTTGCCATACAAATCTCCATTTTCTTTCTCTGACACTTGCATCTCCTGGTCTTCAGCCTCTCAGTGCTTTTCTTAACATTTCTGAGACCCAAAGTAACATAATCTAGGGCAAAGAGAGGAAAAGAAAAACGCCTTCAGGACCTAAGTATACACTAAATATGTGAAGAAGCTGAGTGTAGAAATGCACGTCTGGCGAGTGTGTCTGCCCCATCCCAAACGATTTAAATTCAAATTTAAAAAGTGACACGAGACATCTTTAAGTCAGCTTTAGCCTGCAGGCCACGTGTTTGCCATCCTTGTCCTGGCACTTCTCTTATATTAAAGAAAATTTCATAAATTTTGAAATTAAATTTGACTAAATACAAACACACAGTGGTCACATTCAGAATTTCCTCAAGTTTCTCTCTAACACTTTATCCACCTTACGTTATACCTACTTTTCCTCAAGTTCTAGCACTTGAAGTGTTTTCTTTAAGTTTTCACTATTTTCTTTGCATTTGTACTAATATTATAAAGTTACTTTTGTATTTTTATGTGAATTTTAGTATTTAGTACACAGTATTCTATAGACACTTTATAAGGCCTCAGACCTCCTAACACAACCAGATCATGACACTTCTTATGGGAAGCAAATGGGATTGATGAACTGTGATCAGTATGTATTTTTCCCAAGCAAGGCAGACCAAAATTGGTGTGCCCCTTTCTAGAAGATAGGTCACAAGGAGACAAAACACATTGTGTCTGAAAACCCTATGCTTAAATATCTTTTATTTAAAAAGCTTGCTTGTTTCTTTCTTGTTTCTATAAAAGAATAGGGAACCAATTGCTCCTCAGTGTCCCCAGATAGGGTAGGAGAGCTATGGATGTTCACATAGGGCCATAATTTCTGCCCTAATTAACTAAAATGAACCAGAACTCAACCACTGACCCGGCTTTTTCATCCCTCCTCTCTGAGTCATCACCCAGTTATGCAAACATGAGGTATCCTCTGTTGTTCCTCCAAAGGCTGAGTCCTCCATAAGCCCTGTGCCATTCCCGCAAAGGGAGAATTCCAACATCAGGCTCAGCATGGGGACTCTCTGTTTATTCCTCGGCACTGCCTTTGATAGGGAATAAAGGCCAGGGCTCTTGGTGTCCGCTAATTTCTGTTTCACTGAAATCTTTAAAAATCATGCATATTCCACCCTACCTACTTCACTCTTAGTAATTCTTGCCTGATTGATCAAATGCCTGTGTTGGCTTTTCTGCCTCTGACTTTTAACACTGTTTTCATTGGAAAATGAGTTCCAAGCAGCCAGCTAATGAAGAAAACTTTGAAGCACAGTTCGAGTCTGAATTAGGAATATGGCTTCTCAAACAGGATCAAATTCAACAAAAGAATGTTCTGGTCAGGCAGGCTCACTACAAATGAAAGAGAAAGGAGTTGACCACTCGTCTAGATGCTGTCGGTGTAGGCAACTGCTCTTGATAACCAGAACTTCTGAAACACATGGGTTTTTTTCTTAAAAAGCTTGATTTAACGTTGGAGACAAAGACATTTTGCAGAATTAACCAGATAACACTCTAGACTGGGTCATGGAGAGAGCTATAGAAGCATGTCATTCTAAAATGGACCCTAAAAGGAATAGGATTTGGTTGCTTAGTCCTGAATAAGGAAACTGGTCCAGTTGTGAAAAATGTTGACAACAAAGCAACACTTGACATTGGCTCCAGCTTCTGAGCTCAGCTGTAAGACTCTCTACTTCTGAGCAGAGTCCTAATATGCAAACAGAAGATCAAGCTATAAGGCTAACAGGAAATTGTATCTTCACAGAGGTCAAATTTGCTGAAACTTTTGAATGAGGAACAAAAGGGCAGAGGACCAAAGATCCTGGTGAAATCAGGACCTTGTCCCCTGAAGCCAGTGACTGAGTGGGAAAATCATTTCATATCCTCATGCCTGGATTTTAAGTGCAGAAAGCAATATAGTGTGGCAAAAATATGGGACATAAATTTAATAAAATGAGTTTTATGAGACGGGGCACCACTGGACTTCCCTAATTAAACTTTATCCTCACGTTAGGGCAATTTTCTTCTTTTTGAGACCAGCCTACCCTTATTTCTTAACTTCCTGTCATTCTTTTTATTGGTAAAGCAATTATTTTTACTAAAACCAGTGGACAGACCTCATAAAGTATCATTGCTTTGCCCACACTCTGCATCATGGACAGATATAAAGAATGAATATAGCCTCTCAGAGGGGAAATGAACCCCCCCAAGTAAGTATTACTCATCACAGTAGATTGTCCCCAGGATTATAATTTTAAACTAGGTTTTCCAGATGAAGATTGGAAAAATATTCTTTTTAATGTAGGAAAATAATGTTTGCTTTTGCTTTTGGAGACATTATATCAAATAGATTTTAGATTAAAATATTAACTCATAGGACTAAAGGAAGCTGTCCCCCAGAGGTCCTTAAATATATCCTCTTTGGTCAGAAAACTGTGCCTAAACCAGTCATGACTACTAAAACTATTTCATGAAAGCAACTCAAAGTGACTTGCTAACACCCACAGCTAAAATTGCTATTGCAACTTTATCTGCAGGGGAAATAAACTTGTGATACAAGTCACTGCAAACTGCTCCTACAAAAAAGTATATTATTTTTTTCGTCATCAGTGCTTGTCATCATTAAATATTCTTCTCAGCTATTGAAAAGTCAACCGGTTGTGTACTGAGCGCTAGTACCAGTACAAATAGAAATAGAAATAAAGTACCAGTACCAAATAGAATTTCATAATTTAATGCAAAATCCACATAAAAAAATCTCGGTGACAAAGTTTCACAAAACATTTGTTTTATTATATTGGGTTAACTTTTGATTAGATAGGCACATATTTAGGAGAAAGTCAAGAATAATGAGCTACAATCTCTTCAGAAAGAGTTGTATTGTAAAAGGAGGGTGGGATAGATAAGACCATTAGATACAGTTTTGCCGTTCTTTTTAGATAAAAGATCCTAAGCTGACAGTAGTGGTATAGCATATCACATTCTTTGAAGTCAATATTTCTCAAGATATCAGTGTATTCTACCTGCTGGTAGTCTATAAAGAAACCCTCAATGATGTTGGCAATAGCCTCAGACTATTTTCTTTGAAAAAATAAGAATGATTCTGGTCTGTGGAGCACCAGATGCCATGTTGGATACAATTGTTATAAGGAGACCACAAGAACTTCAAAGCTGCCTGTCCAAGATGGATTCATGAGGCAGTTTCTGTAAGATTAATTTGCTTTCATTATTTGATTGTTTTTCGTGAAAAAGAAAAAAAGCTTCCAGGGATTTTGCTGTCATGAAGGAGTTGGGGACCTATACAGGGGGAAGTAAACCTAGGAGGGAGACAGAAGAACAGAACCTGAAAGGGAATCTATTCATTACTGTTATGGTTTTTCTCCAGAAATAAAAATTTTTGCATATAAATATAGGCAGATTATTTGCTTTGGGCTATGTTAAATAGAACCTAAACAAAATGATGCCAAGCGTTGATTCAATCAGTGTCTTTTGGCATCACGTATAGGCTTTCTTAATTTCCAAAAGCAGAATAGGAAAATTTAAAAAGCAACCCAGTGTTCAGGAATATTTTACTTACTATTTTAATAAACCTTTGTTTATGCCTAGAGGTGCCATTAAATTACCAACCAGACATTAATATACAGCTCACTGGGGACTGGCATATACACAGTGATTATTGCTGGGCGTTCCACTTGGGGCTCACTCACCACTCTGTTTATACACAGCTACTGGACAGAAGATTAAAAAAAAAGTTTGTGCTTTATTTATATCCCCAGACTGTTTTTCTATCATACTTGGAGATGAATAGCTACTTATGATGTGGATCAAATAACCACAATAGCAAGGTTTTAAAAATATTTAAGGCATCTTTAGACATTTTTCTGTGATCACAATAGAGGATAATTTAATTTATTTTCGTAATTTGAAGAAGGGACTGAAAATATGGTGGTTGAGGCTGAATAGTATGTTTTGCATTTCTCTAGCCTACAGTTCAGAGCTTGGCATAAGTCAAAGGTTAAGATACTGGGTGTACCTGGGAGGAAAACCAAGGAGATGTCAATTACCACCTGGACAAATATATGCCAATTATTATGTATTTCAGAAAATCACTCAGAACATTGCCATGAAACCCAAGACTGAATGTATTTGGTATGTTAACTCCAATTATAATAATTAGATTATAAATAATTCATCATGTATCAGTACAATGGGTTAATGGCATTACATTTCTTTGATGAGTGATCTTGATTTTTCTTCCAGCACTTAAAAAATAAGAATTCTACCAAGGTGCTGAGACTCATAGCTGTACTTTTTTTAAAGTTTATAATGCAAATCAGAGCACAGAAATTCTATTCAATGATTTAAAATGCATTTTTATACCGCTTTCAGGTGCTAGAAGCAAATATCATAGCAGCAGAATGAAAATCAGAAAGCAATCCTAGCAAAATGGAGCTGCTTTCCTCTGCTAAATGGAATTCAGAGAGCATTCTTAACTTCAGAACCGGGGGACTAAGTGAGTAACTTCCCACACTGGCTCTCAGAGCTATCGGCTGTAGTTCTTGGCTGCCTGGCATAGCTTTGAAAATGTGGTTATTGCTGGCCTGTTTCACTTACTTTAAAAATACAGGTGACGTGATCAATGAGCCCGGTAAAACGTGAGCAATAACTGAATTTTTCTAGCATCCTAATAACATAATAAGTCTATAGTAATTACCTTC
The DNA here is from genome assembly GCF_037783145.1 of Equus przewalskii. NCBI lineage: Eukaryota > Metazoa > Chordata > Mammalia > Perissodactyla > Equidae > Equus > Equus przewalskii. The sequence goes on from NC_091832.1 coordinate 86,230,395, forward strand.
AATTATGTGTGTGTGTGTGTGTAAAAGTATTGGATAAAATGTAAAGAGGAAATATAAATTACAACATCTTTTGAGAATGCAATTCTGGACATATGTATTAAGATTACAAGTACAAATACTCCTAGTCCTAGCAATTCCCTAAAAAAAAAGCTCCCAGCATATAAGAATGTGTGTACAAAGATGCTTACTGTAGCTTTGTTCATAGTGGCAAAAAAAAGAGACACAAAAAAACTGCTCATCACTAGGGGTATAGATAAGTAGACTGGTTCATCCATACCATGGAACATCATGTGTTCACTAAAGAGAATGTGTTAGATCTGTACGAGTTGATTTGGAGGGATTTGTACACTACATGTTCAAGTGAGAAAAACATGTTTCTAACATTTTTTACAGAAGTGGTGAGGAGGGATGGATAAGAGAGAGAGAGAAAAAAGAGAGAAACAATTTAACAAAATGTTTTATAAAGTATTCTCAATAAAACGTGTACTATATGATCCTATTTACTCAAAATTTTATATAAGTCTGCATATGTAAGTCTGAAAAGCTGTATTAAAGGAGAGTTACCAAAGTGTTAATAGTGTTATCTTGGGTGATTTTTAGTTTCTTCCTTAAATTTTCTTTTGCTCTGGTTGACTATAATATAGTATATTTTATTTGTATAATGAGATAAAAAGCGGTTTAAAGAATTATCAATAAAATAATTTCACTTTTACACATAACATTTAAGAAAAAATCTTTAAAAATCTGTAAAATACAGAATATATAAACAAGTTTTTGAAAGGTCAAAAACTAATATCAAGTTTTCAAATATAAGGCTTAGTATATACTCCAGAAAACTAGTAAAAACTTTTAAAATTTGGCAGATTTTGAAAAGTTGCATAAAAGATATATATTCTGCTGATATGTTACGGCCCAAGTACAAAAAGTAGACCATTTGCAAACTCTAATCCTGTACAAGGGCCTTCAAAACCGACTACAATATCTGTCAAGATTGGATATTCAGGCTTTGAAATGTTGAGTTGTTTTGTTTTTTTTTAATATTATGGTAGATTACAACCTTGTGAGATTTCAGTTGTACATTATTGTTAGTCATGTTGTGGGTACACCACATCCCCCTTTGTGCCCTCCCCCCACTCCCCCTTTTCCCTGGTAACCACCGACCAGTTCTCTTTGCCAATATGTTAACTTCCACCTATGAGTGGAGTCATATAGAGTTCGTCTTTCTCTGTCTGGCTTATTTCGCTTAACATAATACCCTCAAGGTCCATCCATGTTGCTGCGAATGGGCCAATTTTGTCCTTTTTATGGCTGAGTAGTATTCCATTGTGTATATATACCATATCTTCTTTATCCAATCATCAGTTTCTGGGCATTTAGGTTGGTTCCACGTCTTGGCTATTGTAAATAATGCTGCGATGAACATAGGGGTGCAAGGGACTCTTGGGATTTCAGATTTCAGGTTCTTAGGATAGATACCCAGTAATGGGATGGCTGGGTCATAGGGTATTTCTATTTTTAACTTTTTGAGAAATCTCCATACTGTTTTCCATAGTGGCTGTACCAGTTTGCATTCCCACCAACAGTGTATGAGGGTTCCTTTTTCTCTACAACCTCTCCAACATTTGTCACTCTTGGTTTTGGATGTTTTTGCCAATCTAACGGATGTAAGGTGATATCTTAGTGTAGTTTTGATTTGCATTTCCCTGATGATTAGCGATGATGAACATCTTTTCACGTGTCTATTGGCCATACTTATATCTTCTTTTGAGAAATGTCTGTTCATGTCCTCTGCCCATTTTTTGATCGGGTTGTTTGTTTTTTTGTTGTTAAACTGTGTGAGTTCTTTGTATATTATGGAGATTAACCCTTTGTTGGATAAGTGGCTTGTAAATATTTTTTCCCAATTAGTGGGCTGTTTTTTTGTTTCAATCCTGTTTTCCCTTGCCTTGAAGAAGCTCTTTAGTCTGATGAAGTCCCATTTGTTTATTCTTTCTATTGTTTCCCTCAACTGAGGAGTTATAGTGTCGGAAAAGATTCTTTTGAAACTAATGTCAAAGAGTGTACTGCCTATATTCTCTTCTAGAAGACTTATTGTTTCAGGCCTAATCTTTAGGTCTTTGATCCATTTTGAGTTTATTTTGGTGAGTGGTGAAAAAGAATGGTCAATTTTCAATCTTTTGCATGTGGCTGTCCAGTTTTCCCAGCACCATTTGTTGAAGAGACTTTCTTTTCTCCAGTGCAGGCCCTCTGCTCCTTTGTCGAAGATTAGCTGTCCATAGATGTGTGGTTTTATCTCTGGGCTTTCAATTCTGTTCCACTGATCTGTGGACCTGTTTTTGTACCAGTACCGTGCTGTTTTGATCACTGTAGCTTTGTAGTATGTTTTGAAATTGGGGATTGTGATTCCTCTGGCTTTGTTTTTCTTACTCAGGATTGCTTTAGCAATTTGTGGTCTTTTGTTGCCCTATATGAATTTTAGGATTCTTTGTTCAATTTCTGTAAAGAATGTCCTTGGGATTCTGATTGGGATAGCATGGAATCTGTAGATTGCTTTAGGTAGTATGGACATTTTAACTATGTTTATTCTTCCAATCCATGTGCATGGAATGTCTTTCCATCTCTTTATGTCATCGTCAATTTCTTTCAAGAAAGTCTTGTACTTTTCATTGTATAAATCCTTCACTTCCTTGGTTAAATTTATCCCAAGGTATTTTATTCTTTTCGTTGCAATTGTGAATGGGATTGAGTTCTTGAGTTCTTTTTCTGTTAGTTCATTGTTAGTGTATAGAAATGCTACTGATTTATGTATGTTGATTTTATACCCTGCTACTTTGCCGTAGTTGTTGATTGTTTCTAATGATTTTTCTATGGATTCTTTGGGGTTTTCTATACATAAGATCATGTCGTCTGCAAACAACGAGAGTTTTACTTCTTCATTACCTATTTGGATTCCCTTTCTTTCTTTTTCCTGCCGAATTGCTCTGGCCAACACCTCCAATACTATGTTGAATAGGAGTGGTGAAAGTGGGCACCCTTGTCTTGTTCCTGTCCTCAGAGGGATGGCTTTCAGTTTTTGTCCATTGAGTATGTTGTTGGCTGTGGGTTTGTCATATATGGCCTTTATTATGTTGAGGTACTTTCCTTCAATACCCATTTTATTGAGGGTTTTTATCATAAATGGATGTTGGATCTTGTCAAATGCTTTCTCTGCATCTATTGAGATGATCATGTGGTTTTTGTTTCTCATTTTGTTAATGTAGTGTATCATGTTGATTGATTTGCGGATGTTGAACCATCCCTGTGTCCCTGGTATAAAACCCACTTGGTCATGGTGTATAATCTTTTTGATGTATTGCTGTATTCGGTTTGCCAGAATTTTGTTGAGGATTTTTGCATCTATGTTCATCAGTGATATTGGCCTGTAGTTTTCCTTCTTTGTGTTGTCCTTGTCAGGTTTGAGGATCAGAGTGATGTTGGCTTCATAGAATGTGTTAGGGAGTGCTCCATCTTCCTCAATTTTCTGGAATAGTTTGAGAAGGATAGGTATTAAATCTTCTTTGAATGTGTGGTAGAATTCTCCAGAGAAGCTGTCTGGTCCTGGACTCTTATTTTTGGGGAGGTTTTTGATTACTGTTTCTATTTCCTTACTTGTGATTGGCCTGTTCAGATTCTCCATTTCTTCCTGATTCAGTTTGGGGAGGTCGTAGGAGTCTAGGAATTTGTCCATTTCTTCCAGGTTGTTCAATTTGTTGGCATATAGTTTTTCATAGTATTCTCTTATGATCCCTTGTATTTCATTGGTATCTGTTGTGATTTCTCCTCTCTCATTCCTAATTTTATTTATTTGAGATTTCTCTCTTCTTTTCTTGGTGAGTCTGGCTAAGGGTTTGTCGATTTTGTTAATTTTTTCGAAGAACCAACTCTTTGTTTCATTGATCCTTTCAACTGTCTTTTTTCTTTCAATATCGTTTATTTCTGCTCTTATTTTTATTATTTCCCTCCTTCTACTGACTCTGGGCTTTGTTTGTTCTTCTTTTTCTAATTCTGTTAGATGTCATTTGAGGTTGCTTATGTGAGCTTTTTCTTGTTTAGTGAGGTGAGCCTGTATTGCAATGAATTTCCCTCTTAGGACTGCTTTTGCTGCATCCCAAATGATTTGGTATGTCATGTTCTCATTTTCATTTGTCTCCAGATAATATTTGATTTCTTCTTTAATTTCTTCAATAATCCATTGTTTGTTCAGAAGCGTGTTGTTTAGTCTCCACATTTTTGCACCTTTCTCTGCTTTTTTCTTGTAGTTGATTTCTAGTTTCATAGCATTATGATCAGAAAAGATGCTTGATATTATTTCAACTCTCCTGTATTTATTGATGCTTGCTTTGTTTCCCAAAATATGGTCAATCCTTGAGAATGTTCCATGTGCACTTGAGAAGAATGTGTAATCTGCTGTTTTTGGATGAAGTGTTCTATATATATCTATTAAGTCCATCTGGACTAATTTTTCATTTAATTCTATAATTTCCTTATTGATTTTCTGTCTGGATGTTCTGTCCATTGGTGTTAATGGTGTGTTGAGGTCCCCTACTATTTTTGTATTGTTGTTGATGTCTTCTTTTAGTTCTGTTAAGAGTTGCTTTACAAATTCTGGTGCTCCTGTGTTGGGTGCGTATATATTTATAAGTGTTATGTCTTCTTGGTGGAGAGTCCCTTTGATCATTATATACTGTCCCTCTTTGTCTTTCTTTATCTGTTTTGCTTTGAAGTCTACTTTGTCTGATATTAGTATAGCGACACCTGCTTTCTTTTGTTCATTATTAGCTTGGAGTATTGTTCTCCAGCCCTTCACTCTGAGTCTGTGTTTGTCTTTGGGGCTGAGGTGTGTTTCCTGGAGGCAGCATATAGTTGGGTCTTGTTCTTTGATCCATCCTGTCACTCTGTGTCTTTTGATTGGGGAGTTCAATCCATTTACATTTAGAGTGATTTTTGAGATGTGGGGGCCTACCGCTGCCATTTTATGTCTTGTTTTCTGGTTTTCTTCGATTTCCTTTGTTTCTCGTCCCATGGTTTAATCTGTTCTGATGAAGAGCTGCTACTCTCTGTTGTTGTCCTTCTACTTATCTCCTCTGCTCTTGGTTTTGTAGCCCCTTTCCTTTTTTTGATTTTTCAGGAGTGAGGGTTTTCCTGAGGATTTCCTGAAGAGGAGGTTTTGTGGCAATGAACTCCCTTAATTTTTGTTTATCTGGGAAAGTTTTTATTTCTCCATCATATTTGAAGGATATTTTCACCTGGTAGAGAATTCTTGGCTGTAGGTTTTTGTCCTTCAGATTTTTGAATATATCATTCCACTCTCTTCTAGCCTGTAAAGTTTCTGCTGAGAAATCTGCTCATAGCCTGATGGGGGTTCCTTTGTAGGTTAATTTCTTCTGCCTGGCTGCCCTTAGAATTTTCTCCTTGTCGTTGACTTTTGCTAGGTTCACTACTATATGCTGTGGGGTTGGTCTTCTTGCATTGATAAAGTTTGGAGATCTATTGGCTTCTGTCACATGAAGTTCCATCTCTCTCATCAGATTTGGGAAGTTCTCAGCCATTATTTCCTTGAATAGGCTTTCTGCCCCTTTCTCCTTTTCTTCTCCCTCTGGTATACCTATAATCCTTACGTTGCCTCTCCTAATTGTGTCTGATAATTCTCGGAGAGTTTCTTCATTTCTTTTTACTCTTAGTTCTCTCTCCTCCTCTGTCTGCAGCATTTCTATATTCCAAACTGCTAATTCTTTCCTCCACATTATCTACCCTACTGTTCAGTGCATCTAGATTTTTCTTAATCTATTCTATTGTGTTTTTCATTTCCAGTATTTCTGTTTGGTTCTTCTTTGTAGTATCAAACTCTTTTGTGACATAGCTCCTGAACTCGTTGAGTTGTCTATCTGAATTCTCTTTTAATTCATTGAGTATTTTAATGATGGCTGTTTTGAAGTCATCGTCATTTAGGTTATATATTTCATTTTCTTTGGGATTGTTTTCTGTGTATTTGTTATTTTCCTTCTGTTCTGGAGATTTAATGTATTTTTTCATATTGCTTGATGTTGTAGATTTGTGCCTCCGCATAGAGATAGAGTTTAGTTATCCTTCCACTTGTTTCTGCTGGTGTGGCGGGGGAGCAGCTGTTTATACTGCACCAACCAGGAACCCTATCAGCTGTTGCTAACTGGGCCTGGGCCCATCCTCGTAGTCACAGTGGTCCTGTGGGCTCCCTCTTCTGTCGTGGGGGCCATCACGGGGGGCTTCAGGCTGCTGATGCCTACTGTTGCAGACCACCTAGACGTGCTCCCTCCTTGGGGTCTGCAATGGTGTTATAGGCTTTTCCAGTGGCCGGGGTAGGATCACTTATATTTGCCGCTCCGTCACTGTCGGCACCCATAAAATCTCACTTGTCCACTATGGGTCACAGCAGAGCTATTGGCATCTTCTACAGTCTTTGGTTAGCTCACCTAGCTATGCTACTTTTGTCCCAGGGTCTTCCAGCCTTGTGGCTGCCAGATGGGTGCTCTCTACTAGTGCTGTGCAGAGGCTTTTGCTGAGGCTGCTGTGAGACTGTAGGGTTTCCCCCTAGGCTACGGAGCCGGGTTGCTGGAACTCCACCCAGCCCCAGTCCTGTCCCCCAGGATCTCGGGGAGCCCTTTGCCCTGTCTGGGGGATAGCCGGAGACCTTGATTTCAGTGGTAGCTGGCCAGCTGCTGCCCTGCCTGATATTCTCCTCTCTGGGACCCTCCTGGTGTTGTGGGTGCTGGGCAGAGCCCCTCTGCTAATGGCAGACAGAGAGTTTTGTCTGCTGCCCGGGCGGAGCTCTGGAGCTTCCCCCTTGGGCCGCGGAGCCAGCCGCTGGAGCTCTCCCCAGCCCCAGTGCTCTCCGAGATCTCTGGCAATCCCATGCCCTGCCAGGCTGGCAGCAGCAGCTGGGGGGCCGCCGCACCCTCTGGGATTCTCTCTGGGACCCTCCGGGAGCTGTGGACACCAGGCGGGGCCTCCCCACCAATGGCGGGGCGAGGCTTTCCCCGCGGACTCAGGTGTGTAACTCTGGAGCTTCCCTCTGAGTTTAGGAGTAATTGCGGGGGGCTTAGGTAGGCCTCTGGTCACCTGTTTCCACCGTCACTCCTCTGGTGTGTGCTCCCTCCTGCCCTAGGTGTGTGTTGATGTTCTGGGGGCATCCGTTGGTAGAAAGCCGCTTGCAGGTACTAGGCTGTTCGGTCAGGGTCGGAGAGTTTTCACCTATCTCCACCTCCTCCCAGAGGGAAGTCCATCTGCCTTCCGATGTATAGCCACGTGGGTCTCTCAGACGTCCTGAGATGCTATATGGATATCCTTTGTTAAGCGATGAATGTCCAAATAATTGTAGACTCGACAGGGGAGAGACAAAGAGGACTACTCACGGCGCCATCTTGGATCCTGACTCTTGAGGGTTTTTTTCTCTCTCTTTTTTTTTTGGTGAGGAAGATTGGCCCTGAGCTAAGATCTGTGCAATCTTCCTCTATTTTATGTGGGATGCCGCCAGAGTGTGGCTAGACGAGTGGTGCTTGCTTGGTGCCAGGAGCTGAGCCTGCAGACCCAGGGCCACCCAAGCAGAGCTCCTGAACTTAACTACTATGCCACCAGGAAAGCCCCTGAAATGCTGGGTTTTGATATAGGAAGTCAGAATGTACAGCAGAGCCTCTTCTTCCCAGTGCAGGAGTTAAGTCTTGGTTCCTTCCCAAAGACCCGAAGCATGCAAAACCAAGGTTTCCAAGAACCCCCAAAAAGCCATCTAAAGACATGTATTTATCACAACACCATAGAGTTGTCTTGGTTTTGAATATGGTGAAATGAACATCTTGGTTGCCATCTATAGAAATAACGCTAATGTCTACTGGAAGGGAGAGAAAATATCTCTTTCCTCTATTTTATAAGTTCTCCCCCAGGATCCCTGTAACAAAAGACAGATTAAGAAGAGAAAAGTATACAAGTTTATTAAATATAAATTTTATGTGTTCCGGGAGGAAATAAGAGCTGAAGAAGTGGTTAAACTTCACTGTTTTTGTTTGTTTATTTTTGTTTTCTGAGGAAGACTGGCCCTGGGCTAACATCTGTGCCAATCTTCCTCTATTTTACATGTGGGACACCAGCCACAGCATGGCTTGATAAGTGGTGTGCAGGTCCACGCTGGGATCTGAACCCTGGGCCGCCAAAGTGGAGCACGTGAACTTAACTGCTATGCCACTGGCCAGCCCCTAAACCTCATTGTTTTTATGCCAGGTTTGATAAAGAAAGGAGTGTTGTGGAAAAATGTGATAAAACCAAAAACAGGGTATAAGCTAAGTGTCATAAACTGAGGGAAGCAGCCCATTTGTTCAGATTCCGCTCCATGTCCTCTGTCTCTGCAGAAAAGGATGTTCTTTCCTAGGAAGGTGCCTCTCATATGAGGGTTTTATGACTTGCTTCAGGGAAGATCAGAAAGTCCTTCTCGCACCTGTCATTTCTCACATTCCTCTAGCTTGAAATACTCAATATGCCAAAGTGCCATATTCTTGGGTACCATGTCCTGAACCCCATCCCTACCATTTGCTGATCAATGAGTGCCAGGCTCTTACTGAGGTAAGTGCCTTCTATGCATCATCTCATCTAATGCTTCTACAACAGGTAGGTCATATTACCTTTGCGTGCCTTGCTCTCTCATTTCATTCAGATCCCAGAGGGCAGCTCCTCAGAGATGCTTTCCCTAGTCACACAGCCTAACAGAGAATACTGCCCCTGGCGCCGTCTCAGGGGCGAGGTCCAGAGCCTCTGAATCTGTCTAGAACTCCTTAGGCACTCAGTCAATATTTCTTGAACAGATGAATTATTTTTACTTCTCCGGTAACCTGAGGTTATGGGCCTCAACATCTTCATCTGTTTCCTTTATTCTTTCATTTATTCATTCAACAAATATTTGTTAAGCATCAACTATATTCCAGGCCTGTTCAAGGCCTTCAGAACGTGCCGGTGAACAAAGAGACAAAGTTCCTGCTTCCTTGGAGCCTACTTTTTAGTTATTAAAATCTCGAATTCTTTTTTTTCCCTATAGTCTCACTGGTTGTCATAAAAGTAATAACAAATGTAAACATTGTCTTAATTTCCTTCTTTGGTACTTAAAAATGTAGACATGCTCCTTTCAGAATCATGGAAATCAGGCAAAACCTTTACATTTCATTTTTTGTACATAGTTAATTCTGTACTTGAGTAGTCTTAGATGGCTAAAAAGGTAAAATGGACTTGTTATAAGCTAATGACAGAAAGGTTTATTTAACAAAACCATTGTCCTTATGTATAAGGTCATCATGAAGAAGTCAAGGAAGAATTCATTTTGAACCAATTTTTTCTATTCCTTGGTTGTATCAATAGATTTTTAACCCTCAAAAACAGTTTTACAAAGCCTGAAACATTACATCCTATACATTCCCCTCTTAGGAAAAAAAAGACGGTTTTGCAACTGCCTATGTACCAGCTTTTATCAGGAATTGGATGGCTTGACGTACTTGTTTGTTTTTGAACACAGTGTTAATCCTGGGCAATGTGCTCAGAGTCCTCAAAACCCCCTGAGTTTCCTTAGCAGTAAAATGGGCATAGTGATCCCTGCTCCGCTGTTGGGAACCCTGGATGACTCCCCGGTTTCTGATTTGGGGTGACTGGGAAAGCAGCGTTGTTGAGAACACTTAGGTTGGCATTTCTCAAAATAAAGCTTTCATTAAGAAATGAAAGCAAATAAAAGCAAGAGTATAAAGGCACAGAAACATAATTTTATACGATGTGAGCTTCTAATTTAACATTAATTAAGATCTAGCCATTAATTGAATGGTTTATTAGCCGCTCAGTTCTTCTATTTCTCTCAATTCTGTTTGGGAACCCATCCTTGGATATTTCTCCTTCCTATCGCTTCAATTCTTCTCCTCACTCAAAGGGAGAGTTAGGCTCATGTGTGTAAGTTTCCCTCAGATTGGTAGAAATATATGTAATTAATCAGCTGATAGCATTCCCAGATTAGAGAATGACTTTATAGGAAAATCCATCTTCTTATCCAAAGCTTTCAGGACCTACAGTTGGTTAATGAATTGGAAAAGGAAGTTAAAGAAGGGATATATATAAACTACCTTTTTCAAAGTTTAAATACACCTTATATATACATACATATACACCTTATATATATTACGTGTGTGTACGTACATATGTGTATATCCATATATACACTAAAATATAAATGTCTCTTCATTTTTTCAACCTTTTGAAAGGCCTTTTCTTTGACTTTTGCATCATCTTTCTTGAATAACCACAGCCATATGTGTCATTTACAATTTTTAGTTTCCATTTGTTTAAGGTGCAATAAGAATTGTGAAGCAATCTCAATGTAGAATCCTAGATTTTATGAATTTTTCCCAATATTTTGCTCATATCTCACTCACATATTTACAACAGCAATTTTTAAGCAGTGTTTCCAAAGCATTCTAGTTAATCTTCATAAAAACAATAAACTTCTTTCCTTTGCATTCGTATTTCGCTAGTCTAGGTAACAATTAAGTAATATAATTCAAATAACAAGTACAAAAGACATAAATTGGTTTGGGAACAAATACAACTGACTCTTGGTAAGAGAATTTGCTGCTCTATTCTTGAGTAACTTCACATTAGCATATGAGAACAATTCCCAAGCTGCTCCTAACTGGAGTTTAGGAATCAGAAAGGTTTAGGTTGAATCTAGACTCTGTAGTGTACTTTACTAGCTGTGTAAGTTGTTTATGGAGTAATTTGTTCGTTCTTTCTGAGCCTTGGTTTCTTGGAAGGCAGCATGGTAATCGTAACTCCCAAAATTCAGTGTTAAATGAGTCTCATAGATGAGCTCACCATTAAGACCTCCAGGTATGCTGTAGATACTCAATAAATACTCATTTCCTTACTCCTTGGTGAAAAAAAGAGAGAAATTTCTAACATCATTTCCCTTCCCAACTCTTTTAGTCAATGTAACATACAGTTATCAAAAGTTCTACTGAATAATTTAAATAGTTGAATCAAAGTAATTTAATCTAGAAAATAAAAGTTTCTTGGGATACGCTTAATGAATTATCCTTATCACTTCAAAGTGCTGCAGAAAAAAATCAGTTGACCTCTGGTCTAGAACACAGGTGAATATTTCAAAAGCAGATAACAGGATCAACATTTCATGGGCTCATGTTCCAGTTTGCTCCATGCCTCCCCTCCATGCCTCCCTTTCTACAGTGATAGTAATAATTGCTAACTAGAGACTAGAGAAAGAGTATGGCAGAGAGAAAGGGTCTTCAACATGATAGGCTCATTTTGTAGCCTTCTTTCCCCATACCCCATTCTTCTTTCCTCAAGAAAGTGTTCTTCTCTTCTGGTGATAGAATTATGTCTCCCAACTCTCTGCCAGAGCCTGAATATTTATCTACAACCCAAACAGGCCTATTCTTGGGTCCAGTGTGAGTTCTGTTTTGGTCCTCTAGAAACCCTCTGTGTTGGGTCTTTGTGTGCTTTCATTTGAACACTGGGTCTGGTGATGATGGGGGAGGGCAATGTGGGCGATTTTCCCTCACAGAGATGTTATAAGGATAAATGAAATGATATTCATACAGCACTTTAGGATGTTCTTATAAAATGCACCTTTGTAAATAGGAAGTATTCTAAAAGGCCAGTGACTGCAACTTCTGTTTAAAATAAAAATTGCTGACAAGAATTTCAACCCAGGAATATAAACACATCAGCTTGAAATTGAAGTGCACTTTGCCAAGTAGCAGCAGGCTGATGGCATATCTGGGTCCTTACTGCAAATAAGGCTAAATGTCAGCCGTGTACAGTTCATCTTGCTCTGCTATTTGGAAGCATCTTAAGGCAATGGCCTCATCCTGTGTTCTTTGTGATCCAGGAACATCTGGAAGTGTGGCTTGGTCTTAGAATCTCCAAGGGCATTTCAGTCTATCTTGAGAAAGCTAAGATTAGCGACATCTTGAGGATATTGAATTGTCGCAGGACCCAAGCCTGTTCTTGTGATTAATTATAGTCACTTGGGGCCATTAAAGCCTTCTCATTGGGACTACTCTGAAACCAGATCAAAGGGACTCTCTGGAAAACTTTCAACCCAGTGACAGGAGCAAAACTCTCATCCCTCGTGCGGCCATGGTCTGGGAATGGGGCCATGCTTCTGGAACATGAATGGAGCTGTATGTATGCAAACACTATATTTTACACACTTACAGTATACTGGGGGATGTTCTAACTTTGGCAAAGGGCATTGATGTGTTTTATACTCGATCAAGCAAAAGCGGCTTAGGACTAGCAGAGATCACACACTAAGTTAGCATCCTGGGTGCAACACGTGATAACCTGGCAGTGATGAAGCCTGTGCGAGTTGAGAGAGGGCCAAATCAACAAGTGCAAGAGGGAGAACTAGGAAGAAAACGAGCCATGGGGAGTGCAGCACTGGTAGACATCCCAGGGGACGCTGCAAGTGGGACCTGGCTCTGGATTAGCATAGATCATAGCTGCAAAGACTCAGCAATGGAAAATAGGAATTTCAGTAGAGGCGGAGGATGATGATGCCAACCCCTGAAACAAAACAGCTTCTTAAACAACCACAGCCATGGCAGCTGCATGTGCACTTGCTCATTCATGACCTCATTCTTTGTTCTCCACTGTGGAGTTCTCTTATGCCCCATTTGCCTTTCTGATCTAAACATGTAATGGGGTATCTATTTAAAAATTCACAGAAGAAAAACACAAGCTAAAAATAACTAGTGACTTCACTACTGGTTGCTGATACACATACAAATACACCAAACAATATCTCAAAAATAAAAAAAAAAATTCTTTTTAGAATTTTGAATTTCAAATTTAGAGATTTTTGTATTCTCTTTGGATCTGTTCTTAAATAACTTCAGAGACAGTATTAACATTTTAGTGCTTCTACGTCCATGTTTTTTAAATGAGGAAAAATTGTATGGTATTTGCCCTGCGCAAAGATTCCAGAAAGGCATTAGATGTCTTGCCATAATTTTTTGTTTTTCATTAAAAAGTCTGAGACTTTCGGGGTGGCCTGGTGGCTCAGCAGTTAAGTTTGCACATTCCGCTTCAGTGGGCCAGGGTTCACCGGTTCAGATCCCGGGTGCAGACCTACTCACCACTTGTCAAGCCATGCTGCGGCAGGTGTCCCACATATAAAGTAGAGGAAGATGGGCATGGATGTTAGCTCAGGGCCAGTCTTCCTCAGCAAAAAAGAGGAGGATTGGAGGCAGATGTTAACTCAGGGCTAATTGTCCTAAAAAAAAAAATAATCTCAGACTTTCATCCTATTTGTTCCTATGTCTGTTCCCCAAATACTAATTTTTAGGAACAGTGTTTACTTTTCTCCTCTTTAAGAACAGGAAAAAAGACAAAACACAAGGAAAAAGAAGTAACATTTCTTCACCATTATCTCTCCCTCCAGAAGCTTTATCTATATTTAACCCTCACGACTTTAGGGAGTAGATATTACTGTGACGGGTTTCACTCAGGAGTGGAAGGGTCCTTTACCCCTCAAATGAGGCAGCATGAGATTCTTATAAAATTCTTAAAAGTAACAACAAAATCACATCTTTCCTAAGATTTTTGAGAAATCTGGTTTGCCAGATACTAGCCCTGCTTCTTGACTATCCTGTTCTATCATCAACGAAGAAACCGGCTTATGACTGCGGTTGGGCAATTTAGTCAAATGGTGGATGTGGAGGGAAGCCTCCAGGTTTTCATTCTGTTGCATTCTTAAGTGTTTTAAAGTAAGGCATTTCAAATGGGTTTTAGAAGTGTATTCAGCCATAATCACCACTTAGCCTTCAAAATAAATCTTTAGGTGGATGACTAAAATGATCATGAGAAAGTCATAAAGCATGAAAATGGAATCATTTAAAGCGTGTTTATTCTTTCCCTCTTTAATGTTTTTAGAGTGTTTGGTTTTAGGAAATTCAACAAGTGAGAATAAAACTATGACATGTGATAGACTCCAGCTGTTTGCAGCGTGGTATCAACTGAGGAGGCACATGGTTTCAAGAAAGAGGGGGGAAAACAAGCTGTTTTCAAAGTACTTTTTATTGCTTTTCCCTATGCTCTACAAAGCAATACAAAAATAGATTTATTTTGTTTTGTGGTTAGTTGTTTCTTAAAGTCTCAAGGTTTAAACTTGGCTTTTTTGAGTTAGGTAGTCGGTGGATTTAGGCGTGCTTCCTATAAAAAACACCTCAAGTATAGGGACCCAGGTTGTGAAAAAATCAAAACATTTGTCATCTATTCGCAGCTCTTCATGCAGTAAACCCAATGAAGACGTGACGCATAATCAGGGGAAATGAAGATCTTATTCTCTGAGAAAATCCCAGTCTTCTCACAAGTCCATCAGAGCAGAAAATCAGAAATAGCTTTTAAAAAATATATTTCAGTTTAAAACATAGCAGATGACAAATCCAGTCTTACAGCCCTGTGAGGATTTGGTTACCAAACACTGATGTATCACAGAAACATTTTTTTATAAGTAATGTTAATGTTTATTGTTTAACACTGCTATCATTTATTGATGACTAATGGCCAATAAACAGAGCCCCTTGCCTTTACTCTGGCTTCTAGTCAGTATTTATGGATTAGGCCCATTAGTCTCCTTTTGAAAGCCATTGGGACAATGCAGCCAGTACCCAGATGAAGAAGAGACGTAAAAAACACTATCTGCCACTCAAGTACAGACAAAGAAGTAAATTTGTAAGGAAGGGTGCTATTGAAACTACAGACAAGCACTTAAATATAAGTCCTATTATGACCCAATTAATATTCCTAATTCTCTGGCTCATCTTCTTGTTCTAGCTCTATCTCTAATAGACTTCATATTCTTTAATGTAGTTCCATAAGAGACTATGGAATACAGTGGTTGCGATCACTTTAAGCAAAATAAATGCTCAGGCATTTAAGAATATGGAAATGAATGATAAGAAAATTTAATTACTAGAAGTAGCTGGTAAAAGGAAGATGGTACACAATTCAGAGAAAAATACATCAAAAGATACAATCATTAAAACATTCAAAGAATTATTAATTTGTTTAACACATAAGGAAAGAGGAAAAATACTACTGGAGTTTTTCCCTTCTCTAATCTTACTCTGAAGATATACTTGGGTTATCAAAGTACTGTTACTTTACATTCATTTTGCAGCTAGCATATGTATACTTAAAAACTTTATCTTTCAAACGAACTCCTAAAGGCTTATCTTCCACTTGTTTACAATAACTCTCAATCTCTAAAGGTTTTATACTTTCTTTTCCAAAACTGAGTTCTCTAATAATCTTCACCATTGAAACAGCTTTTCTGGGAGGGCACGTTCCGTGTAGCATACATGGAAGAATGAACACTATGAATAGGAACTGT
Organism: Equus przewalskii; assembly: GCF_037783145.1. NCBI lineage: Eukaryota > Metazoa > Chordata > Mammalia > Perissodactyla > Equidae > Equus > Equus przewalskii. The sequence goes on from NC_091832.1 coordinate 86,245,846, forward strand.
GATTGTTTGCCCAGCTCTGTTCCTGTGTGGCGTGTGATTTGTAGGAGTGACACAACTGGTTCTTCTTGGAATAATGGGGGTATCGGACTAGAATTATTTGAAAGTTTTAAATTTCTAAAATTCAAGGAAAATGGTGACAAATCCAAATAGAATCGATCTCTAACATCTTTTTTTTTAATCACTTATGGAAGAAACGTGTGAAGAACTTCCATCCGGAAATGAACGACTCGACAAGGAAAGTCAAACCATTCATCTTATCTGAATTACTTCTGCCTACCTTGATATACCTTCTCCCACTGCTTTTCCTCTCTGACATTTTAAATTGTCTTAATTCTCTTTAACTTGACTTATTTCCTTCAGCCATATATCTGTCTGTTGAATCTTTTTTCTATGTTTGTGTTCTCAATCTTTTGTTGGTTTCATTTCCCCTGTATTGTTTTCTACATTCCAGAAAGGAAGAAAAATTACATCATGACATCCTCTGGCTACCCAAGGACATAACATTTTAGATGCAGGTACTAAATTCCATCAATATATTTTTTGGCTTCGGGTCTTATATTGCATTGTCAGGACAGTGTTGCAGGCAAATTTGCCAGTGGGGTTTAATAAGACATTTCCACTCATGCCCTAACAAAGCACACAAGCTGCACCAAGGAGTAGATAGATCTGGGGAGTTATCTTAGGGTAGGAAGGACTTAAAAGTCAAAAAGGAAGCTTAAGAACCTTAACTTTTTCTTATATAAAGTGGTATAGTGCAGGGAGGGAGGGGACGGCAAATTTCTCTTACAAAGGCAAACCTCTATAAGGAGCCAGATGACTATTTTTGGCTTTGCTGGTGATAGGATCACTATGCAACTACTCAACTCTACTTTATTGTAAAAACAGCCATAGACAATATTAAACAAATGAGCATAGCTGTGGCTAAGTTTCAATAAAACTTTATTTGAGAAAACAGGATTTGTTTTTATTTACATAAACAAAGGTTTTAGTTGGCCCACCTCTGGTATAGGAAGATACTAGGCTAATAATTTGGAGATGTGACTTTAAGAGCTCGCTTTGATAAACTGTATAGATGAGGAAATGCCATTGGTCTAGTTATTCAAACCTTTGTTTCTAGGGAAACACAATTACAGCAGCCTTGAAATAGAAGAATAAAGTGACACTTTCCTTGGAGAATGGTACATAAATATATACAATATAGTGTATATAACATAGTGACACTTCCCCTGTTTTCTTCTTCATTGTTCAAGAGTTTCAATCTCAGTACACAGGGCACTTAGAGTTCATGAGGCAGCCACAAGACTGATGTTAGGAGATGCAATGTATTCAAAAATAGTATTTACAGGTGCCTGGCAAGTATGGCTCCAAAGTGTCTTCAGGTACAGCTTCTGGACTCCGGATCAGATTTTTTCTCCCTCCAAATATGCATAGATTGGGTTGACAAAAACAGGTAGGCCAATCACAACAGCAAACTCCAGTCTTAGTTTTCTACTTAATAACCAATCTATTGTTTTTCTGCAAGGCTGCCAAGGGAGGAAGATGTGTGAGGCACTGCCAGCCATGCCAGCCAGACAGTGGTGGAGTCTTTGAGGTGCAAGAAAGCCTGTAAGTTTTTAAGATGTATGAAGGTCATTGTGATAAATGTTTTCCAAGCACTTGTCATAGAGGACAGCTATGATAAAACCACAAGGACCACAGCTGCATGTAAGGAACATATAGGTAGCTGCAGATGAATGCTCAGGTCTATGGTGTTTAGAAATTTTTCATTGCCTCAAGTGTGTCATGCAATATTTTGGAAGGAAAAATGAGGACTTGGTCAAGAACAGATGGATAGAAGCAAGCGATAAAAATCAATATTTTATTTGACATTGATAAGCTCACAATAAATTTGTAGAAAAAGCAAAACAAAATAATTAATCTATCATTGATGATTCAGTTTCTGCTATGTGTAAGTTCTAAAGACTGTTTGAGTTGAAAGCAATCAATTAGGCATTAGTTAGGGTTGGCAAGTCACTTTTTGGATCACTCTTTAGATCAAGAGATTACCACTTACTTTTCTAATTTTCCAAAATGCATGGCACATTAATTAAGATTAGGCTTGGCTATAAATAATAGAAAACTCACAATAATAGTGATAACCAAGATAGAAGTTTTTTCTTGGGGCCAGCCCAGTAGCCAAGCAGTTAAGTTCATGCGCTCTGCTTTGGCGGCCCAGGGTTTGCAGGTTTGGATCCTGGGTATGGACCTACACACCACTCAGCAAGCCATGTTGTGGTGGCATCCCACATAGAAGAGCTAGAATGACTTACAACTAGGATATACAACTATGTACTGGGGCTTTGGGAAGAAAAAAAGAGGAAGATTGGCAACAGATATTAGCTGAGGGCCAACACTCTTCACCAAAAAAACTATATATATGTTTTTTTTTTAAAAAAGAAGTTTGTTTCTTGCTTATATACATACAATCTGGAAGTAGGCACCTAGAACCAGTATGGAAGCTCCAGGATGCTCCTATGTGCTGCTCTGTCAGTCTCGGAGGAAGATCGCTGCTGGGATTTAACCATTTACATCTTCATTCCAGCCAGCAAGAAGAAGAATATACAGAGGTGAATGTCCCCTTCTTTTAAGAATCTTCCTAGAGATCAGGCACTTCCAAGTCCATTCCATTCCTGGAACTTAGTCACGTACCGGTTTACTAGCTGCAAAGGAAGCTGTAATCTTTATTTGGTGGCCACGTGCCCAGCTAGAATCAGGAGTTCTACGACTAAGAAAAAAGGAGAGAAATGACAACAAGAGACTGCCAGCAATGACTACCACCCATTCTAATTCCGCAGCCCTTATAATAATCAATCAAGTCTAGTCTTTGAGACGTGCAGCTTGTGGGAGCTCCCTGAACCTTGTGTAATGTATGCAGGTCTCCAGATGATAGAGACACAAGGTTCTCCAAATTTCTTTTAGATCTTTGCTCTTTTCTTAAATTTGATTTATAATTCCAGTGGATGCCCCATTTTAGAAGACAATCAGAGATATAGCTGTATGTAATTTTCTAGGAGGATAAAAATGCCATCTGGAGAATTTTAATACGTTTGGCATTTCTCTGAGGAATATGAAGTGAGTAAACACTCTATAAACGATCTCTGACCTTCCCTAGAGGAATGCAGGTGGCTATCTTTTCTTTTCTTTTCTTATGGAAATCAACATTTAAGAAAAATTACACTGTAATTACTAGATATTAATTTTTTCTGATAATATAAGGTAAAGTTAGACGTTTAAATTATTTTAAACAACAAAACCCATACACGCTTTTGAATTTTCCCTTTTTATCTCAGTCATTCTTTGCTAATGGTGCCAAGTAATGTCTTTGTTTTTAGCTTAGCTAGTTTTTCCAACTGCTTCTTTGATATTATTATGCACAGAGTGTTGGCTTTATTTCTTTTACTCTTCTGTCCTTCATCATTTATTAATGACACAGATTGTGTGATGAAGAGTTGTCAACATTATCATTTTTCTATATTTACAGGTATAATAACTGCATTGAAGTGGATTTGTCATCTAATAGCCTTAAATGATCCCTCTCTTTCGGCTGCATTTCCCTCCATTATTTACTATGCCTCCCAATAGCTTATCATCCACTGCTGTCTACTTTCCTCTTTGTCCTTAATTTCCTAAGACAGATTTCCACTTAAGAGACTGAGAAACTATTAGATGGAGAGTTTCCACAAACCACAGGAGCATAAGGTCTTCTGCAAAGAGACACATTCACCTACTATGGGTTAAAGAGAGAAAGTTGCATTACATCTTCCACACTGACAAACCCAGATGCTATCAACGTGAAGAGGACATAATTGCATTTGAATTGAGGAAATCTACATGCATAACTCTTATTAACACAAATACGATAGAAGCTAAGTGTCTAAATTCCTGTGCAGAGGAAAAAGAAGTAGCTATATTCCCAGTCTAATGTAAAACATGGCCTCCTATATTTGAGTTGGAATTTTCATAACTGTTTAGTATTAGTCTGTGAGTTGTTCTAGGGACAGGCAATATCAAAGAAGAAAACAGTACTCAATCTCCATAAAACATTTTAGCAACACTTAGAGAAGCAGACTACTCGATATTTATTTTGGAAATTAGCCAGCTATCTACAATATGTTTTCAAATTATGCATGCATTGGTAGTATTCCATTGCAATTGGCAAGGCCACTATATATCTTTATCTTTGCTATATTTGGAACACAGGAAAATGTCAGTATTTCCTTTCATGGTAACATTTTGGAGCTAACAATATTCACTAGTATGAAAAGCATTTTCTGATCAAAAGAGTTGTTCTTAAATATGTGTTTGTTCCGTGGCTGGCCCAGTGGCATAGTGGTTAACTTCACGTGCTCCACATCGGTTGGGGGGGTTCGCCGGCTGGGAACCACTCATCAAGCCATGCTGTGTTGGCATCCCACATAGAAGAGCTAGAAGGACTTACAACTAGGATATACAACTATGTACTGGGGCTTTGGAGGGAAAAAAAGGGGGGAAGATTGGCAACAGATGTTAGCTCAGGGCCAATATTCCTCACAAAAAAAAGAAAAAAATTATGTGTTTGTTCAAAGATTATATGACATGTTGAAGATTATGTCTTTATAGATCTTTTCATTTAATTTGTAATGACTTCAAATGATTAAAAAGAATACAAATGAATTATTTAACTTCTCAAAAGAAAAATAAAATAATATGACCATGCCCTACATAATTTTGACAAATTATCCACCAGTGATAAATAAATTACATGGGTTGATTATTGAACCAAACACTACCATCTAAGTCATGTTGCTATGCATCACCAGGTGGCTTTTTATTTACCTTGTCTGAATGGAGTTCTATACCTTCAATCTCCTTATAAGTCCCTGCTAAGACTCGAGAAATTCTTGACGGAGGGTGTGGGAGGGGGTTGAGTTAGAAGCATCATGAGGACACATAAGTGTTGGTAAGGTTTGGACAAATTATTACAGCATAGGCAGCAAACTTGAAGCATATGGAAGCAACTATCTTTAGTTTTGAACCTAAGAATTAAGTGACTAAATTTTAAACTTTTCACTTGTTTTTCATCTATATTTATTTCATGTTATTAGATATTTATTAGATTCAGAGACTCATTTGCTCTGTGTGTACTTTGTTACTCAAGGCCATACTTATTTCATCATGAGAAACATTTATGCTATGTCTACACTCAACACTAATGCATATATGACCCAAAACATGTGGTTTGGCTGTGTCTGTGTATACATCTGACACAAGGTATAATGACAACAAAAAGAACAAATACACAAATATAACGATCAATAATTCCCATCACCACCATCTTATATTTAAGCATGTACTCCTTGTGAGACTAAATACTTTACACAGGAATTTGGGGGGACATAACTCCATGGAGCACTTTTTTTTTTTCGAGGAAGATTAGCCCTGAGCTAACATCTGCCAATCCTCCTCTTTTTTGGTGAGGAAGACTGGCCCTGAGCTAACATGCATGCCCATCTTCCTCTACTTTATATGTGGGATGCCTACCAGAGCATGGCCTGCCACGCGGTGCCATGTCTGCACCGGGATCAGAACCGGCAAATCCCAGGCCGCCGAAGGGGAACATGCGCACTTAACTGCTGCGCCACCAGGCCGGCCCTTTGGGGCACATTTTTACCAATGAAGAAACTATGTCACAAGAGAGGTTATGTTACATACCAAAAGTAAATGGCTAGTAAAAGATACTGTCTAAATTTGAAAGCAGTTTCATATTTGTTGAAGTACTTGAATAAATGAATAAATCAATAAATGATTCTAAAGCTCACATTTTTTTCCATGTTGATAGATTCACAGCATTTATTTTCTAAAAGCCCATGTTTCTTAACCATTTACACTAACACAATAATTCTGAATTTACCAATCAGGTCCTGATTAGGCAATAAGGAGAAACCTGAGTATATAAATACACTGGGTGTATGTATTCTGCAAATCTTTTTGAATTAGTAAAGTTAAGTGACTCATTTGAAGGTCTCTAATGAGAGTAGGGTCATGGCTAGAACACAGATATTTCTGACTCCTTGTCCAATGTAGTTCCCATCCAGTGACACCTGTTACTTAGTGACAGCTACCATCATCTAGGATACCTTATATCTATATAGATATAGATATGTTATATCTATATATTGGGAGCAGTTAAAAAATCAAAAGGCACATCTTATTTATCACCTGCCATCACATAAGATAAATCCTGTTTTTTTTCCTATACATTGTACCCTCTGATTCTACACTAACTATTCAAATCAATAAATGTTTATCAAACGTTTACTGTATCTCATGGTACTATGTTAGCTGGTGTGGATGACAATATGATGAAAAAACCCACAATCATTATTCCCGAGAAGGTTCCAATCTAGTATAGGAAAGTATGTACACAAATAACTCTATGGTGACCGCAAGAAAGAAGGAAACACACAAGATAGAAAGATTATTTCTAGCTCAAGAGAGCAGGAAAAGCTTTCATAAAAAATGTAAGATTTGATGTGGGTGAAGATATGAGGAAGGCAATATCACATTATTTTTTAACACTCACTATGTTTCTGATACATTTGCTCATTATCATAACGACCCATAAGAGGTAGATACTTCAATTATCCCCCATTTTCAGATGTGGAAACTGAGGCTAAGGAATGTCAAGTGACTTTCCCAGGGTCACGTGGGTATTGCAGTAAGTAGTAGAGTCTGGATTTTAACGTGGGCAGGTGGATGCTTGCAGATATGTTCTTAACCACTAAGGTACACTGCCTGGTGTTCCAAGGTCAAGCTGTCTAGGTTGGAAGCCTGACTGCCACGTATCAGTCATGGGGAAAACTTTCTTCATTTCTTATCGTAGTTTGAATGGCAAACTGTGGTTGGGGAGTCATCAGGAGAAGACCACCTGGCTGGCCACTAAGAAGTTATTTACCATGGTGGGTTCACTACTGTTCAAGAACTGTTTCCCAGTTTTACAGGCTCAGAAGTCTGAGCCTGTCAGCAACCCAGAGCTAATGGAACTCAGGGAGGCTCTCTCATGGGCACAAAACCTCTTGTGTTCCAGGCACCGTGCTGGGAAGATATGGAACACTAATTGAGCAGGGAATTCGTGTTAGAGTTACAGACGTGGAGAGATCAGTTGCAAGGGTCCAGGTAAAAGGACATGAGGAACTGAACTAGGGTAGTAAAGTAGCACACAGGAAGGACTGGACATAACTAAGTAAACTTTTGGTGAAAAAGCAAACTAATCTTGTGGTGACTGATTAGCTGTAGATTAGGAAAGGAGGCAATCAAGGGTAATGTTAGTTTGCATTGTGGCTGACTGCAAAGAGAGCTCTGCCTTCAAAAGCAGGTGGTTCACGTTTAAGCCTCTATGTTTTGGCATGGTTTGTTACACAGCAATAGTAACCAGAACAACATGCAGCTAGTCAATGCACTATCTCCTCTCTGGCCCCATCTTTATATCCCTGCTTTGTGTATCCCTTAAAGAAATCCTAAACTATAATAAGAAACAAGCTTTCTAAAGGACATGTGGTCATTTTCTAGGGGAACGTGGCCTGGGAATATACGGACTTTGCCTGTGCTCTAAATTCCTCCAGGCCTCAGCTGCTTGAGGGCAAAACGTTTCTATCCTCCTCCCCATCTTTACAGAAAGGGTCAGTATTTCCCTTGTCAAGTGCTTCATTATAGCAGTTAGCTACAGTATGTTTCCTATTGCTGCTGTAACGAATTACCACAAATTCAGTAGCTTCAAACAGCACAAATTTATTATCTTACAGTTTTAGAGGTCAGAAATGCAAAATAGGTCTCACTGGGCTGAAACTAAGGTGTTGGCAAGGCTGCCCTACTTCTGGAGGCTCAGGGGTCATTCGTTGCTTTGCCTTCTCCAGCCGCTGGAGGCTGCCCACATTTCTTGGCTCACGGCCCCTTCTGCTAACCCCATCACTCTCAACTCTGCTTCCATCTCACATCTCTTTCTCTGACTCTTCTGCAGCCCTCTTCCTTCTCTTAAAGACACTTGTGATTACACTGGGCCACATGGATTATCCAAGATAATCTCCCTATTTTAAGGTCTTTAACTTAATTACATCTACAGTCACTTTTTGCCAGGAACATAGTCATAGGTTCCCGGGATTAAGAAGTAGTCACCTTTGGGGACGGGAGGATGTGGTCATTATTCTGCCTGTCACAGCCCCTATTCCTCCTCCATTATTAAGGTCTCCCTTTCTAATGAATCATTTCATCAGCATATGAAAATGCTCTAATATCACTCATTTTCAAAAGAAGAGACCCCCTATTGGATCCACATCTCTTCACAGTTCTCTCCTGTGCTCACCAGCAGAGTAAAACTTCTTGACTGGGTTGTCTACACTCACTGCAGCCACTTTTCAACTCTTTCCCATTTGGCTTAGGTATTAGTTATCTATTGCTGGTAATGAACTACCCCAAAATTTCAAATCTTAAAAGAACAAACACGGACTGTATTATCTCATAGTTTCTGTGGGTCAGAAATCTGGGTGAGGTTTAGTTGGGTGTACAATCAAGGTGGAGGCCAGGATGGCAGTCATTTTTTTTTTTTTCCAATGCCAAACTAAATTTATTTTGTTAAAGAAAAACTGTTGAACTGTAAGAAAAATAAGTGCAGTCTAGATTTTGCGTATATGGAGGAAAAACTGTGAGATTACCAATTGTGTATCACAATACTCTTACGGAGATACTGAAAGCAATGGTACTAAAATAACTTGTACAGTGACCTCTCCTGGAGGATCCACTTCCAAGCCTGAGGCTCTGGCTGGCTATAAGAGGGAGAGATCACCTACTTGCCACTGGGCCTCTCTATTGGAAGCTTGTCTCACGGCAGCTGGCTTCCTTCAGCAAAGGAGCAAGCCTGAAGAGAAGGCCCCATACAGAATCCATAGTTTTTTTGTAATCTAACCTTGGAAGTGGCATCTGATCACTTCTACCATATTCTGCATGTCCACTGTTATAGGCTGAATTGTGTCCTCCCAAAATTCCTATGTTGAAGTCCCAACCCCCAGTACCTGGGAATGTAACCACATTTGGAGGTAAGGTTTCTAAAAAAGGGGTGAGTAAATTAAAATGAGACCATTAGAGTGGGGCCCTACTCCTACATGACCAGTGTCCTTATAAGAAGAGGAAGAGACACCAGGGATGTGTGTGTGCACAGAGAAAAGACCATGTGAAGAGGCAGCAAGAGGGCGACCATCTGCAAGCCAAGGAGAGAGAAACCAACCCTGCCAGCACCTTGATCTCGGACTTCCAGCCTCCAGAACTGTGAGAAAAAAATTTCTGTTGTTTAAGTCACCCACTCTGTAGATCAGGGTATTTCAGACTAAGGAATCTGGATTTTATTTGGCGGGATTCTTGAAACCATTGAAGCTCTTTGTCCAGAGCAGAGCCATACTTCTGGAAAGAGGGTGAGATCTCAGGAGGGCGATACTTGACCTGTGTTCCTTTATTAAGATTCTTTTCCATATACACTGTCTCTTTGGGTAATCTTAACCAATCTCATGGCTTTAAAGACAACTCATGCCAACGACTCCTAAATTTTTATCTCTAGCCCTGACCTCCCTCTGTGAACAGTTTAGCCAACTGTCTGATCTCCGCTTGAGTTTCTAACAGGTACCTCAAAGCTGTCTCAAAATAAATCTTGATTTTCTTCATTAAATCTGCTCTTCCTTATCCTTTCCATCTTTGTAAATGATACCAACATTCACCAAAGCATTGGATTTAGCTAAACCTTAGGAGTGATTCTTGATCCTCTTTTCCCCAAACTCATCTAATTCCATTCACCAGCAAATGCTGTCTCTGCCTCTATAACATAACTAAAAGTAATCTACCTTTCTTCTTCCCAACCCCTGCCCCTCCAGTGCAGGCCAACAGGATCTCTCCCTTCTACCACTCGAAAAGCCCCCGGGGGGTTTCCCTTCTTCTTTAAAATTCCTGCTCCATACAATAGCCAGCATGACCTTTTAAGAACAATATTCTTTCCTTGCTTAAAATTTTCCTTCAGCTTCCTACCATACTTAAATAAAATCTAAACTTCATAATCTGGTCTACAAACAACTACAAGATCCGGCCCCTGCCTCCTCCCGCCCCCCCAACACACTGCATTCCAGTCATATTGGCCTTCTTTCTATTCCTTTAACATGCTGTAGTAGACATAATAATGGCCCCAAAGATGGCCACATCCTAATACCCAGAACCTGTGAATAGGTTATCTTACATGGCAAAAGGGACTTTGCAGGTAAGGATCTCAAGATAGGGTCATTATCCTGGATTACCTGGGTGTGCCCACTGTAATCAGAAAGGTCATTATAAACGAAAAGGGAGGCTAGAGAGTCAGTGTTAGAGTGATTCATCATGAGAAAGACTGGATGGGCTATTGCTGACTTTAAAGATGAAGGCAGCCGAAAGCCAACAAATGCAGGCAGCCTCTAGAAGCAGGAAAAAGAAAAGAAATAGATTCTCTTCCAGAAACCCAGACAGGAATGCAGACTTGCTGACATGTTTATTTTACCCAGTGAGATCCATTTTGGACTTCTGCGCCCCAGAACTGTAAGATAATAAATTTGTGCTGTTTTCAGCCACTAAGTGGAGGTAATTTGTTATAGCGGCAATAGGAAACTAATACGCATGCCAAGATCATTCCCACCTTAGGGCGTTTACACAGGTTGTCCACTGGTTGTTCCCTCTACCTGAAATGCTCACCTTCCAGATATTAGCATCGAGGACATTTCCCCCATCATTTGGGTTTCTGCTTAAATTGCACCCCTTCAGAAAGGCCTTCCCTGAACACTCAAAGTAACCTACTTGTTACTCTACCACATAACCTCTTCTATTTTTATCATGGCATTTATCACTACTTGTTACTTTTCTTTTTTGTCATTATTGGAACACACGAGGAAAGCTGAAACCTTGTCTCTCTTTTCCTTGTAACCCCAGTATCTAGAATAATACCTAGCATAAAGTAGGAGCTCGATAAGTATTTGTTGAATAAATGAATAACTGAGCATTTGTTCAGTTACATACACTATCCCACTGAATCTTTTCAATGGCTCAGTGAGATAGCATTCCTATCACCATTTTATTCAACATAAAGTCCACAAGAGCAATCATAAGGTGTATCTGGGTTCTTGGCACATAGTAAACATTCATAAAACAATGTGAGTAAATGAACCACATTCAAAGAGGTTGACTAACCAATGTAAAAGACAAAGTCTACAAGTAGATATTTGCTACGTTAACACCTATGGTTTGCACAATCTATTGTTGAAGAATCCCAGAGCTACAGCAACTCTGTTCTCATGAGCTCAAACCTCCATTCTACCTGCCTTCTAGACATCTCTATTTACATGCTCCAGTGGCTTTGAACACAAGATATAAACTGAATTTATAATCTCTTTCCCAAATCTACTTTGTAAAGATTCCCTGCCTGAATGTATAGCACAGGCATCGATCTGACAAACAGATCCTGGGAGTCACTCTTGACTACTTCACCATTCCCCCATAGACGACTGGTCATTTATTTTTTATTCTTCCTGCTTAACGGTTCTTATACTATTGCCTTTTCCAGTTCCATTGACTTAGCCACTTCCTGAACTATTGTCCAGAGACTGCTTCTAAAGTAATCTCTCCAGCAAAACTGGATTTGTCATCACTAGCTAGTTTAAAATCCTTCAGTGGCTTCTTACAGCATTTAATAAAATCTAATCCTTTATGACAACATGAGAGGTCAACATAATCTGTACCCTGCCTAGCTCTCCACTCTTCTCATATCACTGACCCTTCACTGACTAGTCTAGCTACCCTGGTGTTTGAATTCCACGGTGTCAAGCTCTTCCTTGCTGAGCAATAGCTTTCTCCCACATGTCTGCTCATCCTTCATGTCTCAGGGAGGTCTTCCCCAGTCTAGATTATTTACAACATCCTGCTCTTTTGCTATCACAATTTGAAACTATGTATTTGTTTACATCTGTCTCCTCTACTAGATTATAAGCTCCAGAAGGCAGGTTTTGTGTCTTTTTTTGTTCATAATTGACTGCACAGCACTCACATGTGCCTGGCATACAGTGGAGGCACATTAAATATTTGTTCAATAACAAACATCATATTTAGTGAATAAAGAGCATTTCTTATGTGTCTTTTAGAGATGTGTGCTTTCAAATGTACATGTTGGTTGGGATGTCTTCATGTCATCATGTCAGGTAAAGTGGCAGGGGTAACAAAGAGAAAAAATGGAGGTGAGGAGGCAGGGGAAAGAAAAACATGACAAGAAAAAATGAGTGAGAAAGAAGAGTGATAGAATTATTGAAAAAAGAGTAATGGAAGAGAGAGAAAGCAGAGAAGGGCCTTGTAGTGAGCTGAATCATGGCCACACCAAAGATAGGTCCACATCAAATCTCTGGAACCTGGGAATGGCACTGTATTCATTTCCTAGAACTGCCGTAATAAAGTACCACAGACTGTGTGGCTTAAAACAAAACAGAAATTTATTCTCTCACAGTTCAGGAGGCCAGAAGTCTGAATGAAGGTGTCAGCAGGGTTAGTTCCTACTAGAGTCTCTGAGGGAAAATCTGTTCCATGCTCCTCTCTCAGCTTCTGGAGGTCGCCAGTAATTCTCAGCATTCCTTGGCTTTAGACGCATCACTCCAATCTCTGCTTCCATCTTCACATGGCGTCCTCCTCCGTGTGTCTCTCTTATGTGTCTTCACACGACCTTCTTATAAGGACACCAGTCGTTGGATTCAGGACCCATCTTAATCCAGTATGACCTCATCTTAGCTAATTATATCTGAAAAAGACAGGATTTCCAAATCAAGTCACATTCTGAGGTTCCAGGTAGACACGAATATTTGGGGGACCCTATTCAACACAGTACAGTTACCTAATTTGGAAAAAGGATATTTGCAGATATAGTGAATGATCTTAAAATAAGATCATTCTTGATTATATGGGTGGGCCCTAAATCCAATGACAAATGTCTTTATAAATAAGAGACACACAGAAGAGGAGCAGACACAGACAGAGGGGAGGCGGCAACATGAAGACAGATGCAGAGACTGGAGTGATGTGGCCACTAGCTAGACCCACAGAGGAGAATGTGACGTGAAGACAAAGGCAGAGACTAGAGTGACATGGCCAGAAATGAAGGAAGCCAAGGTATGCTGACAACCACCAGAAGCCAGAAGGGGCAAGGAAGGATTCTCCCTAGAGCCTCCAGAGGGAGTGTGGCCTTACCAACACCTTGATTTTGGACTTCCAGCTCCCAGAACTGAGAGAATAAATTTCTGTTATTTTAAGCCATCCAGTTTTTAGATATTTGTTACAGCCGCCATGGGAAACTAATACAAGGCCTTAATAGAACAGAACAGAATTCACAGTGCACTGTATTCTGTTCCTTTAAGTGCCATTAAAAACAAAATGAAAAAACTTTTCCATGAGTTAGATTCTGCTCTTAACAGATGAAACAGCTCTTAGTAGATAAGAATTTGCGAACAGTTATAAAGTTAAATCAGCTCAATTTCTGTAAGCATAATGTTTAATGATCTTTAATAAAGAGCACACCTTCAAAGACTGAGATGTATGACTCTTTGACCTAGTAAAAAATTACTCTAAGAAAATAATTGTGTTGTAAACTATCTTTCATGTATCTCCACTTATCTTGTGACTGCCTGATACTTAACATGAGATTTCATCACACCTCACGTGCTTTCTTTACTCTTTTCAGGTTAAGTTGTTTAACATCATGTGTGTCTCCCTATTAAGTTCATTTTATCTTGAGATTCACTTTTTGTTATTCTGCCTCATGTATAATTAGATGACATCCATACTGCTAACCTATAACTGGTAGCACAACCACATAAACCAGCTTAGCAAGCCAGGTCATCAGGAAAAAGCTAAATTAAATGGAGGAAACTAAAAGATAAGTCTCCGTTCAATCTTGGAATAAATTCAGAATTCAAGTCTGGCATCACTGAACAATCCCAGAAGTCTCTTCCAAACCATAAGTACCATAATTAACCACTTAAGGATTAGATACTAGACAACTTCAAAATGTCACACAATATTTTATTTATTTATTTGAGTGCATTGTGGGAAGGAGTTGATGCTCTTACAGGCTCTCTGGGTAGGAAGTGCATTCATGAAACTCTCAATGTCACCGGTTGCCAGAAACACTTCAAGGGCAGAAGACACTGGCAGGCGGATAGACTCTAGTACACGGGGCAATGGAAGGCAGGAGCCCCCTCGCCTGGGTCCCTCACCACTTCTACCTTGGGGTCCCTGACGCCCTTCCCACAGCTGCCCCGCTGCTTAGCTGGGCAAGCTCTGGGGGTCAAGCAAGCGCGTGCACTCGCGCACCCTTCAAACTCTCCAGCTCAGACACCCACTCCACCCGCCGTCAGCTTGCTTGGGAGTGAGGGAGCTTGAGCACTCACCCACCGCCCCCGAAGGAAGATTTGGTCCCCACCTCCCGCTGGGGGCTCAACCCTTGGGTCCTCCCGATTCCCAGGAAGGTGTAGGCGAAGGGGCGAGGGGTGAGCGCCCACCTGCCGATGACCGCCTGCCTTCTCAGGCTGCAGCGGACGCTGGAAGGCAGGGGTCCTACGGTCTCGGGCATCGGTTCGGCGCCCAATTTTCATTCCTAGGGCTAATGCTCCCGCTACCAAGGAGCCGCTTTCCCGCGCCTACCTCGGAGCACGTCTAACTCTCGCAGCTCGGGCCGGGAACCCGGCAACAGGGAGCGGCCTCCACTGCCGCCCGCGTACACGTCAACGGCGGCGTCTGGGAAGCGCCGTAATGTCCCAAAGAAGCGCGCCACAAAAAAAACCCCCTGCACCCCGCCGCTGCTGCTGCCGACAGAGCAATCCCTGCCCCAAGCGGACGCTAGCCCTTCCCACAGGCTCATGGAGAGTTAAAAAAGAGCCTGTCCGTGGATGTGCTCCAGGGGCGCCGGCAGCTGTGTCTAAATGTTTGTTGGAGCGGGACCCTCGATAAGGCTAGGTGGCTGTGGCGCCTCATGCCGCTCGCTGCCCCAGTCATTCCTAAAGTTCCACAGGTCTTGGCGGCAACGAACCTGTCAGCCCGCCCCCGGTGGCCAGCCTCCTTTCCCCGATCGCCTGCGCCGGCTAGTCTGGCCCAAGTGTCCTTTTCAGGACACTTGCACTTGGGAGCCCGGGTCAGAGCCGCGGTGGTTATGTGCGCGTCTATTCGGAGGCGTGTGGTAGTGATGGCGGCGCTCACTGAGACTTCCCTGTCACTGGATACTACTACTCCCAGCCCTCCTCAAAGCCGCCGGAGCAAACCCCTGGTCCTTAGTTTACAAGTGGCAATTTGACTTGCTCTGCTGCATGTCAGGAGGGACCGTGGAAAGTGTGGAGACGCCCCGGGGATTAAGCGATCGCAGCTTAAAAAGAAAAAAAGCCAAACAAATAAACAAAACCCACCCACCCTAACAAACATGAGGCTGCTGGAGAGAATGAGGAAAGAATGGTTCATGGTTGGAATAGTGCTGGCGATCGCCGGAGCAAAGCTGGAGCCGTCCGTAGGGGTAAATGGGGGTAAGTGCTGCACCTCCGCACGCTCCACCGCGATTCCCACTTCAGAACTAATTTTCGAGTCTTGGAAAGGAGGGGAGACCGTAATTGGGAAGCGTTTGCCTCTCCCAGGGGCACTGACTAGCCCAGGGTGTCCTTTGGCCCTTTTGCTGATTTTTTAATTGCCAACATCAGAGAGGATTTGTAATTAGAAATGGGGCAAAGGAATTTGAACGCAGGTTACTTTTCCGCGAGCAATCAGTGAGTACCCTCAGCGTCAAGGAGTGAGGTTACTGAGAATGAAACTTATTCCTCTTGCCTTCAGAGTAGCATCCTATCCCAAGGGACGTTAGGTTGCCGGGAGTTCCTTATCTATCTCAGAGTGGACCTTATTACCTTGTCACTTTCCGACATCCTCTCCCACACGTAAAAAAAAGAATGGAAGAAGAAAAAGAAAAAGGGACACTCCTTCCTCCTCCAACTCAGATTTTGTGGCCCACATGTTGGAGAGTGATGATTTGCTGCAGTTGCTGCCGGTCCAGAAACTCCCAAGCCGAATGACACGTTGCACTTTTTTATTACAGGACACTACTTCCGTGTGCTGCCAGGACTCAGTTGCTACCCCAGCAGCCGAACAGATACAGGCTGTGTTAGACTGTGTAATGTGTATTTTGGCAAGGAAATGTAGGCGGGCTGAAATCATACTCAGATCTCTGAATAGTGGAAGCCTTGTAATGTGGGGGTGGGCATTGGTGGAAATGACTGGAAATATCATTAGTCTTTTATGATCCCCCCCTTTCCATGTCCCACTTTTCATTAATTGAATTTCTTCAATTCATTGTGTTTTTGACCTTGTTTGTCAGTTTTCATGCTTATTGGCAGGTTTAATGTATCCGTCATACAACAGGGGCAAAAAAGGACAGAAGTGAGCACACACAATCTTTTTATGTTAGGAAGTGCTCAGGAGGATATTTGAAGTTATTTGTACTTTTTTATTAAGACGTGATGGAAATGAATGAAATGATCTCTCAGGAGAACAGTGGTTCCTTCTACCCTCTGCCTGCAATCCCTTCATTTAGAAGTAGCTTCAGGGAACATTTTAAAAGAAATTATTGTTAAGATTGTGGGGATTAAAACTTTTTTGTTTATTTTTTCTTCTATATTCAACTTAGTACAAAATGTGTACAGTATGTAACTGTGAGAATAAAGCTGTTATTCACCGCAGTTTCTCCTTCTGAAGATGCCCATTTCTTGTTTGACACAGCTTTTCTGTGAGCTTTTGGGAAACTTGTGAATGCTAGAGTATCAGGTTCTGTCAAATGGGTACCCCATCCCAGCAGCTAGCTGGACAGTAAGAATTAAAGTTAGAGAGTGTCTTTGTGGTGATCTGGAATGCACACTTCACTAGCACACTTTATAGCTTCTGGTGTTAGATCTCTTTTTCGCTTAGTGTTAAGGTGAAATTACAGGTGATGCATGACCTTTAAGTTTAAATCTGCAGGGGCTATTTTGGTAAAATACCTTTTATCTTACATTCCTGGGCTACAGTGTGGAAAGAAGGGTCGTTGAATGCTGAATCATTTCCGTAGGGCTTCCCTGCAGTGGCATGTGTGAGATGGGTTCTGTAATCTTATTTGTTCCCGTGGACTCTACTTCTTGAAGTTTTGGTGTATTGTTGTATCTTAGAAGTATTGTTTCCCATTTTCACTAGTCCTTATGCCATTCATATAGGATAATTCATTTCTTTAATTATAAAAGAGTAGAATGTTAAGGGCTGAAAGGGACCTTTAAAGTATTCTAAGCCAACATGCTTCTTTTACAGTTGGCGATATGGAGACCTGAGGTCAGGTGACTCAGCCTAGGTTAAGTTAGCTGGCTTAGGAAAGAGGAAGGACTGGAAATCAGGACTCCTCCATATTTCATGCAAGTTGCAAAATCCATACAAATTTTTTTGGCACAAAAATCATTAAAAATGAATAATCAGGGGATGGCCTTGTGGTGGTAGTGGTTGGGTTCCCGATCTCTGCTTCGGTGGCCCAGGGTTCACCAGTTTGGATCCCCAGTGTGGACCTACACACTGCTCATCCAGCCATGCTATGGCAGGGCCACATATACAAAATAGAGGAAGATTGGCAAAGATGTTTAGCTCAGAGCCAATCTTCCTCACCAAAAGAAAAAAAGAATAATCATTATAAAGAAAGGCTCTGTATAATAAAGACATTTTCCATGCCCTGATTTTTAGCCCAAAGGAGCAGAGCAGAATCAGCTAATATTAGATAAGAATGTACTCAAATGATTTCTTTGATAGCTGTGCATGTGTAAAAGAAAAAGTTATTTTTCTAAAAACAAAAGTTAAGCAAACAATTGTTTGGGATTTCTTACATAGGCTGTCAGGCTAACGTCTCCGTACTTCTATTGAACTTTTTTGTTTCCCCCCAAAGATTGGCACCTGAGCTAACAACTGTTGCCAATCTTTTTTTATTTCTTTTTCTGCTTTTTCTCCCCAAATCCCCCAAATACATAGTTGTATATTTTAGTTGTGGGTCCTTCTAGTTGTGGTATGTGGGATGCCACCTCAGCATGGCCTAATGAGTAGTGCCATGTCTGTGCCCAGGATCTGAACCTGTGAAACCCTGCGCCGCCAAAGTGGAGGGCACAAACTCAACCACTTGGCCATGGGTCTGGCCCCTTCTGTTGAGCTTTTAATTGACATTCCCACCTGTAAAACCTCTTAAATAAAAACAAACCTTCAAATAGTACCAAATAGCACTTTCACTCCAGTAGTTAAAACGACTAAAATCTAGGAACAAGGAGCGGAATGGTTGCTGAAAATGTTTGCATATTCTGCTTTTAGAATGGTCTAAAACATCTCTTCTTGCTTGTAACTTTTAGACAAAGACTCCATTTCTAGGTTTTGTACTCTGGGAATGTGATTTTTAATATATTCACGTTGAATAATTTTCAGTAGAAGAGATTTCTCGACATTTTTTCAAATAGAAAAGTTTTGGTAGTCTTCAACTTGTTAACATGCTCACTTCACCTGTCCCTGATCAATACCTCAAAGACTACATTCTTTATTTTTAAGTGTAAGACTTCTACACTTAAAGTATCACATCTATGATCTGACTTTCCTTTAAAAAAAATCTTTACAGCCAATTGGCAAGTTATGTATAGCAGGAAATTTATAGATGTGTGAACCCTAAAATTAGAGAAGTTGAATGACTTTCCAAATGGGAAACAGTGAATAGGTACTAGCCTCATTAATTTAATTCTTAGTTCAGTGTTCTTTTTACTCAGGTACATTTCGTTTTTAGATATATATAGAACAAGGTTGACAAAAAGAGCCACAGTAGATGTGAATGTGTAGATTCTGATGTGTCAATCATCTGTTCCATTGTGACCCAGGGAAGCTCTGAGCTATGCACACCTTACAGTTTACCGGAGTTCAAAACTGTGCTATTCGTTTTCGGGAAGAGATAAGTTTACTTCTTTGTAAGTACAGAGTAAGTGTCTCATTTCTACCTGCATCTTAAATTATTGCCATCAATAAGGCATAAATCCGAAAAAGGAAACTGCTTCGTTTTTCGATTAAAAAAACATAACCAGAAACATGCTATAAGCTTAAGTATATTAGCATGAATATCTTAGATTAGGCTTAAAAGTGAAATTTAGTTAGTGATGAGTAGATTTTTTGAAATAGTAATAGTTTCTTGCATTCTTAAGCATCCCAAATCATTTTCTCTTTTCTCCCCATTAAAAAGCATGGGTTTTTGGAGCCCAAAAATTGCTTCGTTTTTAATGGCCAACTTTTTAAAATTTTGCTGCTCCATTCCATTTTCACTGATGAAGATTTTTTGCTTTTGTTCAAAGGAAAAGTTAAAACTTAGTATTTATACATTGAGCTTTATCGCTGTCTTAAGATCTCAATCTAATGATTTTGGTGACGTGGAGGATGTAATTATTACCTTGGAGAGGGGCCAAATATTTCTGTGTTATAGTTTCAACTCTTACCTTTGTGCAAATATTTTATTTCCACCCTGAGTGACTTCTAGTTCCGCATTCCCAACTTAGGTGATCTATTAGTATCTCCGTTGATCATGTCACAAAGGAGCCTTAGGTTTCTCCAATTCAGAATTAATTCCTCCTTCCCTTTTAAAAGGTGCCCTGTAAGTAGCCCTGGAATATCCTCACTATGTCCTTTCATGGACTAGAGGTATTTAGATGTGCACCTAATACAAAAGACAGTATACCCTGTTTCTAGGATTTAAAACATTAAAAGTCAAGAATCATTCCACTGAATTATGCCAATCAATTAATAGTTATCCTGTGTATTTATATATGTGGGTGTGGAGTATGGAAAGAGTTGTACCCTTCTGTGGCCTAAGTCCCTGGTTAGAGAGTTAGCTTCTTAAAAAATATAATTGTTGGGTCTGGCTAGGTAGCATAGTGGTTAAGTTCAAGCATGCCACTTCAGCAGCCCGGGGTTTGTGGGTTTGGATCCCGGGTGCGGACCTACACACCACTCATCAAGCCACGCTGTGGCAGTGTCCCACATACAAAGTAGAGGAAGATTGGCACAGATGTTAGCTCAGGGCCAGTCTTCCTCAGCAAAAAGAGGAGGATTGGCAACAGATGTTAGCTCAGGGTCAATCTTCCTCACCAAAAAAATACAGTTGTTGGCCAACTAAAGTAGATACTTTAGCTGCCCCCAAGAAACATGCAATCTAAGTGAATGCTGTGAGCTTTCTATGGAGATACATCTTTGGACACGGCCCCTAGCTCTCACTTGCAACCCTATTGCTAACTCTAACCCATCCTATATAGAAATTCTGGGACACCGCTGTGGGCAGAAGCACAATTGACCAAAATGAAGTCTCATAAAAAGCAGGGGATTGGAGGAAAATACAAATGCTATGAGTTAGAAACAAAAACAAAAAAAACCAAGGGTTTTTAAAATTCCTGGAAGGCGTTTACTTCCAAAACAAGCCAGAGTCCTTGACTTTAAAATCTGTTCCTGAATCACCTTCCTCAATTGTTGAGGAAATATTATTTCTTAGTGTGAGCTGCTGAGACAGGTTCATTCACAAGCATAAAAAAAGTTACCTCTTTTTAAGTGTTTAAACAGCTTTTACTGCCTTGAAATGTAATACCTTTTCCACTTACCTTATCCTTTTTGCTCTTCTCAGATCTCAGTGTAATGATTTATATAAGTGCCAGGTATATAAAAGAATTTATTGCAATTCTTGAGGAGATCTTTGTTTCTTTTATTCACTGGTGGACTACAAGTGCCTAAAATACAGTAGTTGCTCAATAAATACTTGTTGATTGAATGAATAGTGATCTTTCCTGAGCTCAGTTGTATTTATTGTGCAATTTCTTAGGTTATCTCTAGGTTATCTGTGCAATCTGGAGGGATGCAGGGAATGGAAGAGCCGTGACCGTGACCGTGGTCCTGTTGTTTGGCTTAACGGTGTGGATTAGTTTCCCAGGGCTGCCACAACAAAGTACCACACAGTGCGGGGCTGAAAGCAACAGAAATTTATTTTCCAGCAATTATTCTGGAGGCTAGAACTTTGAAGTCAAGACATCAGTAGGTCCACGCTCCCACCAAAGGCCCTGGGGAGGAATCCTTCCTTGCTTCTTCTAGCTTGTGGTTGCCAGCTATCCTTGGTGTTCCTTGGCTTATGGTAATATAACTCCAGCACGTGGCCATCTTCCCTCTGTGTGTCACTGTGTCCAAATTTCCCTCTACTGTAAGAATGCTAATCATTGGGTTAGGGTCCCTCCCTAATCCAATAAGATCTCATCTTAATTTGATTACATCTTGAAAGACCCAATTTCCGAATAAGGTCACATTCATGTCTGGGTAGACATGAATTTTAGGGGCACTATTCAACCCAGCAAAAAAGAGTTGAACAGAGTGTCAAATATGGGATAGTCTCAGATTTTAGAATGCAGGTATACACCAGGGTTTCTCAACCTCGGCACTATTGACATTTTGGACGTGGTAATTCTTTGTTGAAGGGAAGGGTTATCCTTTGCCTTCCAGGAGGTTTAGCAGAATTCCTGATCTCTGTCTGCTAGATGCCAGTAACCCACCCCATTCCCTGAGTTATAACAACCCAAAAAAGTTTCCAAACATTGCCCAATGTCCGTGGGGGGCAAAATTGCCAGTGCTGGAGAACCACTGGTGTACAGGTATGACATGTATAAATTACATAACTACATAAAAAATGGCATTTCCTCAGGACTGTATCTGTATATCAAGATATATAGTTCAAGATATATCAAAGAAATATCTTCTAAAAGAATGTTGTTCTTTGGTTAGTACTTCAGGTCTTTAAGCCAATTGTGTACAAGCTACAAAAATAAATAAATATTAGGTTTGCCCCTGTTGTATTCACAGCGTTGACACATCCGGGGTGATGTCAGCCTGACTCCAGAGAGGATTTTCCGAAGGGCAAGGATCAAGCTTTTCTGGTTCACTACAGTATGCTCAGGACCTGGCATAATTTAAAAATAATTACAATCTTAACAATATATTTTTAAGTTCTCTATTCTCTATATGCATTATCTCATTCACATGGTATGTGCTCAATAAATATTCGTAGACTGAATACTCTTGGGCAGAATTGAAAGTATGCATGAATACAAGCTTTTACTTCTGGTATCCTAGAAGGAATAAGATAATATTTGCTAAAAAGAAGCGAACTTCTTCCATTGATTCTCTTCTTTTGGTCTGGGGAATTTGATTGTTATAAAAGCACTGACACTATGGCAGATATAGTTAGGACCTAATATTGAAGGATGTTGCCTATCTGCTCTCCTGTGCGAGAGCAGAGTTTATTTTTATTCTTCTGGTCTGAGGATATGGTGCAGAATTGGACAGCCATGATCCTTGCCCTCTGGAAAATCCTCTCTGGCGTTAGGCTGCATCCCAGCAAACGCTTACCTCTGTCAGGACAGTAGTGTCCTAGGGGGCAACATGCAGATTTAAAGTACTCTTTGTCCTCCTTCAATGGATTCTTCCTTCCTACCAAGTTATCTACTGGAAATCCCTATCTAACAGCAACTCCTTTCCCTCTCTTTAGGACCACTGAAGCCAGAAATAACTGTCTCCTACATTGCTGTCGCAACAATATTCTTTA
This sequence comes from Equus przewalskii, assembly GCF_037783145.1. NCBI lineage: Eukaryota > Metazoa > Chordata > Mammalia > Perissodactyla > Equidae > Equus > Equus przewalskii. Next base: position 86,268,593 of record NC_091832.1, read on the forward strand.
ACAGTGGACTATCGTTGAAAACAGAGGTACTGTCACCTATGGGGCATGCGGAAAGCAGGGAGAAAAATTTAATTTGTACTTACTGTTTTGAAATTTCAGAATCCTTTTGTAAAGCCGTGTGTAGCTATAGTCTGAAGACTTCGCTGTAACAGAAGACAGCTCGGACGTCAGCAGAGGACTAGTGTTTTGTACCTTCATATCATGGAAACTTGAGAGTAGAGCGGCATGGACCCTGCGAGCATGGTTATGGGGGTTTGTTTTTAATACAGCAACTGCGGTGGAGCATCTGCTTGAGGTCTTCTCAGGCGATGGTGGTAACTGTAGTGGTGTCTGCCGTGGCACATGCGGGGTGTTGATGTTTGGTTAGGTTTCCACAACTTTCGTGGATCATCTTTTGTGTCCAGGACTCGTGCTGCTCAAGTGATGCTTGTTCTGTTATAACTTTTAACTAATTAGTATTTTTTTAAAGTATATTCTTTGCTGGTATATCTATTAAATATTAATAAATGTTTTAAGAGAAATATTAGAATTTTTCATACTAAGTCACAGTCTAACATGAAGACATAGAGGCAATGTTATTTACTGATCCAGGTGTCACTGAACATGGGATTCTCTTGGAATTATAAAAATTCAGACATTTTTACATCCAAGAGAAGAATGAGTAGAATTTATGATTCTCTTTTGACTTATAAGGGAAGAAAAAGAGGAGAAAATACTGATTTGCTTTTGAATAAATTGCATAGAACTTTTAAAGTTGTCTTTCACAGATGCTTATTCTTATGTAGATAAAGAAATCTTACTGTGTAAGAATTCTTTTTTTTGAAATTTTTTGGCATTAAAAGTTAAAATTCTGTTTCAGCATCATGTCTTGCCTTTACTTATTTTAGGTTTATTTTCTTTTATTTTGAGTGTGATTTGAATGAAGATTAAATTTAGTTGCCTCCTTCTTTGATCATCCAGGTAGCAACATGGAAAAAATATAGTTTTACTAAATTTATGTGTTCTGTAGTTATCAGTTTGATATAAATATTTTCATTGGGTCATTTTTTTTGATATTATAGATGAGATCCTTGTGTAGTGTCTGATAAATTGTGTCTCAGGAATCTCTAAATATTCTCACTAATTACCTGTTCTCCTGAAAATAACTGACATGGAACAGGATTTCTTAAATATGTTAAATTCTAGTTTTTCTAAATTATATTGATATGAAAGGACTATGATTAGTGCTTGGAGGGCACAGGCTTTTTCTGTCATGACCTGAGTTCTACTATTGGTTCTCGAATGTGGGGCCCAGTGATACCGAAAGATACTTGCCACTCATGTGGTGCTGGACTGATGTACCCTGGAGGTCTTCCTGCTGGCCTTGGCTAATGCGCTTTGTGGAGCAGCTGCCTTACCGAAGTCCTCTACTCGGGGCGTTGCTCTAACTACGTCCCCTGGTGGCTGCTTAATGGCTCCAGCTGTTACTTATGCCATGGGAAATCTGGCAAGAGACTTGATTCTCTCACTCCTTTAGCTTCTTGCTTAATGCTATTCTGTAAAGCAGCCAACTTCATGGGATGCGGGAGTCGAAGAAGGAAGAATGTCACAGCTCTCAGCATTTCTCTAAGGACCAAATTCTTCTGTAAGCACCTAGGAAACCTTCCGAGTCATCCAGCTCGTTTGGATCTAATGATGAAATGCCTTGATCCTGTGCTTTACTGTGGTATCTAAGTAGCCATCAAAACCCTTTCCTCCATCAAATGCCCTTTTCAAACTAATACAACATCAAGTCATTTTCAAGATGCGTTTAACTTAAGATGCCCTAGATCGCATCATTGTGTAGTGTTAAACCATCTCTAAATCCTGACAGTTTCCTGGGCAACCTAACAGTTCTAAGTTAGGAGGTAGCAATCTTGTTGTTAATTGTTTTCTAGTTAATAATCTTAAATTAATTTCAGCTGGGACAACTATTTTTGTATCCTTTTAGGTTCTAGAATACTGCATTTTTGCATACAGGAGACAGGAAGTTATTACTGACTTGAATTTATTTAAGAGCATTTACATTGGTCCCATACAAGTTTGATTTATATTGAACATTTCATATAGTATTACTCCTATATTGATGTACTGATGTGTATCCTAAAATTTGTTTTGTTAATTTATTAAAATTATAACGAACTCTGTGTTAAGACTTCATGCTAAAAAGATTTAATACTAAATCTTCAGTTTTGTGACTGTTGATTTCTAGTTTTTGAAATAACCTGTTGAAATGATTTCTGAAATTTTGTTGTACTGAAATGAAATAAGGTCACATTTGAAATATATTTTATAATTAGCTAACTTCAAACCTACAGTTTCAAAAAATTTGTCACTTAGACTGTGGCAGGACTGATCTCGTTTAAACAAATTACTGTCAAGTGCCTGTGGCTACAAGGTACGGTGCTTGACACTGGGGATAGAAACAAAGATGGAACAGGAAGCTCAGTAGTGCCTGAAGAGGGTCCTGAGTCAGATAGGATATACAGGTTTTTTCTTATTTTCCCAAAAGGATTATTTTTTTAAATCCTATTAGCTTAGAAGTAAATATAGCAAATTCTTAACTTTGGGCTCATGCTGCTTGGTTCCAGCCCAGAGCTATGAGGCTGACTCTCAGAAAGTGAATCAAATAAAGGTCAAATAAGGGTTAGAAGGGAAATTGATATGTAATGAAAATATTTCTACTTCCCAGAGTCTCTGATTTTAAGCAATTCTTGATGCTGTCAGTGAGACTGGTGTAATCAGTGTGTGGAGTATCTGCCTAAGCTTATTTTAATGGGATTTGACCTGTATTACATGTAAATAATCAAAATCTCATGCAGGATCAACTTTTCAATTATGCATTATGGCATCTATTTTGATTATGTGGCCCTAAATTCTACATGGATATATATAGAATAATAGTATTTTGGATTGCATAGTGTTTATTGATTTTTCTTTTCCAGTGTTACCTTGTTTTGTCTTTAAGGTTGTGTAAAGAAGATAAAGAAAATATATAACACTGGATTTTTCTGACACTTGAAAAATCTTAGGAAAACTTCATGTCTGTTATTTCCCTGTTGTTAAGAAGACCCTCATGACCCAACATAATAGGCCCTTGTGATTCATTTCGCTGGGTTTTTTACTGTCCCATTATTCTGATGAGATGTAATTGTTACTGTCATTTAATAGGTCAGCTAGTATTTTTTAACGATATTTATTTTTTATAATTTTTTTCTGATTACAAAAGTAGTATTTTCCTGTTGTAGAAAGGTTAGAAAGAATAAAAATAACTACTTTTAACATCTATGTGTTTTTTAGTTCTTTTTTTCTAAACATATTTTTTACATATGGAATATTTTAAAAGTAAAATATATTTTTTAAATTGTACATATATGTGTGTATATATGCAAGTATGTATATATACACACATATATAATCTTTTTCTATGTGACGTTGTATAATAATTTTTCATGTAATTTAATTTTTCTTCATTTTTATGTATTTGAAAGTAGGGTAATTGACATTTTCTTTACTTTTATGAACATAAATTGAAAGGTACAAAAGTATATATGATGAGAAGTCTTCCTTTCACCCCTCCACCAGACATCCAGTTCTCTTCTCTGGAGCCAACCAATGTTAAGAGTTTCCGTGTATCTTTGTGGAGATATTCTATGCAGAACATACATATGTGTATTTTACCCCCTCAAACTGTGGTATTTTATCCTGTTTGTCACCTTTCCTTATTTTACTCAAAAAGCATATTTTGGCAATTGCTTCATGTCAACACATAAAGAACTCATTGTTTCTTTTTATATCCTGAAAAGTATTCCATTTTATGAATGTGTCATGATATTTTCTTGGTCCTCTATTAGTGGACATTTAGGTAATTTTCAAGGTTTTGCTATTACAAACATGCTGCAAAGGGTAACCTAAAAATTTGTCATTTCCCACATCTGGGACCATGTGTGAAAGATTAATTCCTAGAAGTGGAATAGCTAGGTCAAATGATATGTGTAGTTTAAGTTGTGATAGATATTCTAAGTACCCAGAATGGTGGCAGGTGCTCAGAAGTAATTGAATGAAGGAATGAATTGCCAGATTGTTCTCTGTAGGTTGTGCCAATTTACATTCTATTGGTTAAGTAGAGAGAGACTTCATACTCTTACAGCCTTGTCGACGCAGTTTTAACATGGCTTTTAATAGTTCTTAACGCTTTGTTTCTCTCTTAAATTATTTAGTTGCTAACCTCTATCACTTGTCAGCTATGCTGTGGTGGTGTCCCACATACAAAACAGGAAGATTGGCATGGATGTTAGCTCAGGGCTAATCTTCCTCAAGCTAAAAAGGAGGAAGATTGGCAGCAGATGTTAGCTCAGGGCCCGTCTTCCTCAGGGGAGGAAAAAAAAATATATATGGTTTGTGTGTAGATTTAGTAATATCTTGCCAAATTGAGGCCTTGCTAGGTCTGGTGTAATGAATAGAGGTTATCATAGTAAATTAGGTAGTTAACATATGTGTTTGTTTACAATGTCAATAATCCTCAAATCTAGTGTAAATGTTATTAGCTTAGTCCTGGTCCAGAATTTTAAAAATCTGAATTCTTAAGGTATATTGTTTGTTCAGAAGAAATTAGAATATTTCAGAAATTTTATATAAAAATACTTTATAATCATCACAAATAACTTGTTTTTCCTTAAAGTCTGTCTCACGCATATGCTTATAGGTAAAAACTTTAGCTATGAAATAACTCCAAATTGATGGATGTTCACTAAACATTGTGGTGATCATTTTACAACATATGCAAATGTCAAATCATTATATCATATACCTGGAACTAATATAATATGTCAATTATATCTCAGTAGAAAAAAATTAATTCATGTGATGTTATTTTAGTAGCAGTCTCTCTTCAGAAATAGTGTTCTTACCTTTGTTATTTTTGTCCTTCATTTTTACAGGAACTCACCAGTGCTTTGGTGCATATAAAACTGCATCTTTTTATTCAGATCTTTACACTTGCATTCTTCCCAGCAGCAATATGGCTTTTTCTTCAACTTTTATCAATCACACCCATCAATGAATGGCTCTTAAAAGGGTATGTCTAAATGTTTTGAAGGGTCCACTTTTAATGAGGCATCTAGTGACGTTATTGTTTCTGTGGCAACTGTGTACAAAGAGGCTTATGTGTCATATAAGGAAATAAAAGCACTTTTAACGTTTTTATTATCCTTTAAAATGATAGTATTTCATCAAGGAGGTTCATCAAAGAATTTTATAATAGAATCGTAAAATATTCCCTCGTGCTTAATCTTAAGGTTCTAGGATGGAGACTTTTCTGGGGATTTAAGTGAGTTAGTTGTATTGGTAGAAAAATGGAAGCTACTAGAGGATGTCAGATCTGTCTGATGTGTACAATGTAGGCTGTCAATTGGATGCTTTAACTTTTGCATTCTGTATCTTACCAAATGTATACAGATAACAGCTGAATATAATATATGTTTTTAAAATTTATAAAAAGAAAAAAATACGTAGGAGACAAACGTTTAATTTTTCACCTGTTCTGTTTTATGTTTGATGGGATAGTTGATTTAACAATAGATTTTTGTTAGAATCTATTCCCCTATTAAAAATGTTGCCCTGTTTATTAGGAGGATTTAATGATTTTTAAAAATTATTTGAAGTAGTTTAAAACTAACCATATTTTAACATTATAGTATAATAGCTAAAACACTGAACTTAAAACCCGAAGATTGCGTTCTGACCCTGTCCCTGACTTGCCTTGTGACTTTGAGGAAAGTCATTTAATAATTTTGATCCTCATAAAGTCCATAAAGTGAGGATAATCATACTTTTACTGTCTGCCTAATAACGATGTTGAAGTTATCAACTGAGATCACTTATTCATTCATTTATTCATCTCATTTATTTAGCTCCTACCATGTGCCAGGAATTATTACAGGTATTAGAGAAACAACAGTGAACAAAATTGGCAAAGTACCTGTTAGTTTTGCACATTGAAGAGCCTCTGGGTGTGAGTGTAATAAACAAGTAAATAGAGGATCAAGACAGAGATAAGTGATGTGAGGTAAAACAGTATATGTTGAAACTGGTCAGGTGGGCAGGCTGGTGATTAATTTAGAGTGCAGAGTTGTGGGGGCAGAATATTCTAAGCAAAGGAAACGGAATGTGCAAGGGCTGCAAGGCAGGAACAAGCCTGGTGTGTTCCAAGGTCAGGAAAGCAACATGATGGCCAAAGCCTGGTGAGATAGAGGATGAATAATATGACTTGGAGTTGGAAGGGTGGGCAGGAGCGAGGACATGCAGAGCCTTATAGGCAATGGTAAAACATTCAGATTTTATTCTGAGTGCTACAGGGCACTACTGGAGAGATTTAAATGAGAGAGTGATGTGGTCTGATTTATATTTGCAAATGATTCTTCTGGCTACTGTGTGGAGAATAGATACTAGAAGGGCCTGAGAGAAAGTTAGACGATCTTGGAGGCTAGTGTGGTGAGGTAGCCGTGCAGTAGAGAGAGATGGATGTGTGGAGGATATATTTTAAAATTAGAGGGGCCGGCCCCATGGCCGAGTGGTTAAGTTTGCATGCTCTGCTTCGGCAGCCCGGGGTTCGCCGGTTTGGATCCTGGGTGTGGACCTACACACTGCTCATCAAGCCATGCTGTGGTGGCCTCCCACATAGAAGAACTAGAATGACCCACAACTAGGATATACTGCTATGTACTGGGGCTTTGGGAGGAACAAAAAGAGGAAGATTGGCAACAGATGTTAACTCAGGGCCAAAAAATAAGTTAATTAATTAAAATAAAGTAAAATTAGAGCTCTCAGAACCCATGGATGGATAGGATGTGGAGAGAGAAGGACAGAGAGAAATCAAGTATGACTCTGGATTTGGGGTATGAGCCACTGGGTAATAGGTGGCACCATTTACTTAGCTGGGGAGAAACAGGTTAGGATGAGAGAAGGAAATCAAGACTGCTGTTTTGGCCAGACTGAATTTGAGAGAATGAACTTAAAATTTCACTGGAAAGCATAAAATGCCACATAAATATGATGACATCATTTTAGAGCAACAGTGTATGATGTGTGTTAGCCAATAGTTACTGAGTATCTGCCATGTATAGAGCAGTCAAGAAATAGGAAGATATTAACTTGTTTTCCTTCTATTCAGGGAACCTCCAATTTAGTTAGATGTGTAGGACATATATATATAAAATAGTAACCAACCAAAATGGGGCAGCATATGATTTGTCAGATGAGTGATATAATCAGTTAAAGGGTAAGAGATTCAGCAAGGGGTTGTGTACTCCTGAAGTAGAGAGTTCAAAAATGAGGCATTAGTGGGAGACAAAGATAAAAAATTTCCTTAAGGCCAAGTTGCAGAAGGCTGAAACTATTGGGCTGAGGAGTTTGGGTTTGAATCTGTAGATGATGGAGAGTTCTTGAATGTGCTAAACAAGAGAATAGCATACTAAAAAGTAGTCATTAAGGAAGATTAATCTAATAGCATTGTACTGGATATATAGGTAGGGTAGAGCAGGGCTCGCACGTTCAATCTCAGTGTGCTAATAAATCAAGCATACAATTTTCACCTCAGGATATTAAACTTAAAGGATTACAAACTTAGCCTGACTCACTTAGAGAAAGCTCTTCCTAGCTCACTTTTTCTCCCTTCCCCTCCCCAATTTGAGAGTACACATTTAGTATGTTAACTTGAGGGAGCTGCAGACTTCTACATCAGGATCATGTTTAGGTCATTAAAATAAATACATTCTGAGCACATACTCCTTACCTTGTTATGTTACAGGGAAAGAGTGGAGGTAGAAAGACTATTCACTAGGCATTTGGAAATGTCCAGACGTGGATGAAAAACATCAGAAGAGAGGTGATGGCAACAGTCATGGAAAATTAGTTGTGATGATTGATTGATTGATGAGCAGTGAGTGGAGCCACATATAACTCCACAAAGTTTCAAACTGGATCATTAGGAAAAAACTGTCCCATTGACAGAAATAGGTAAATTGAGTGGCAAAATTGACTTTTTAGAAAATCTATAAATTCAACATTAGACATGTTTAGCTTGAAGTGGCAGTCATAGGCAACTACAAATTTGGAAATGGTGGGTAGGGCTAGAAATGTAAATTTGAAAGTATTCCTACAGATTCAGATTTGAAAATGAGATTGAGAAGAAGGTAGGAGAGTGAGCAGAAAAACTAGAATGGGCTGGCTTAAAAGATAGGAGATAGATTAGAATGGTGAAGTACTCTGATAACCAAGAGCACAGAGTGCTTTGAGAAGCAAGAAGGTAAGGAGAATGAATACAGGCAAAACACAATTGGATTTGGTGAATAGGAGATCAGTCGTTAACTTTTAAGGTAACTACTTTTACTAGTAGAAGGGGTGTAAGTCAGATTCTTGGGAAGTGAAAAGATAATGAGCTTTTTGGGGTGATGGAAGTGGAGCATTCTTTAAAGAAGGTCGGCTGTGAGCCACAATGAAAAAAGTAGCATTACATCTTGAAGAGGCAACAGTGCTAATTTTGAGGTTGGTTATCTACATTTATGTGTTGAATCTTCTGCCTCCTTGAAGGCAGGAATGATGTCTTATGCTTTATTTTTATACCCTTGTGTAGTGTCCTACATATAGAAGATATATGTATATGTATCAATGTGTAGTTTAGGGCTTTATTTTTTCTTTCTGTTTTTAAGATAGGGAAAACTCTGCTTCTTTGTACATAGAAGGGAAGGAGCCAGAAGAGAAGAAAAGATTGAAAAAGCTAGAAAAATAGAAAATACCTGAGAGGACCAGATCCTAGTATTGGTGGTAGGGGAAACAGAAGGCAGAGGGCCGGAGGAGTAGGCCTAGATAAGTCTTTGAGCACAGATTCCAGCATAAGAGTTTAACCCTAGATAGGAGGCTTTGTGAGTTTGGGCAAGTTATTTAACTTATTTCTTAACTTCAGTTTTCAGTAAAATAAGAATAATAATGATCTTAAATACTTGTGAGGAATAAATGAGTAAAGTGTCTAGAACAGTATCTACTACAAATGGTAAATGCTCAGTGAGTATTGTTGACGATGGTGATAAGCATAAGGAAGGCTCAGAGATTGGGAATTCATAATCAGACAGACTACTTTAGCATCACTTGGGAAAACAGACCTTAAAAGAAGACTATATGGAATTGAATTGAGCTGAGAATTCCATGAAAGGTGTTTTCTTACGTTTTCAGTCAAAATGAATTAAAACTTTTATTTTTTTCTTATTCCAGAGCTAATATAAACTCATTGCAGAATATTTAGCCAATACATTATTATAAAAGTGAATGAAAATCATCTGTAATCCTACATTCCAAATATTAGTCAAATATTAGTCTGTGTTCTCTGTTCCCTGTATAAATTTTCCACTTTAGTTGGGCCAGCTACTCACTATCCCCAGAATGTATATTCTATATGAATGCTGGGTAATGTTTTTTATCTTTAGTACTTAGATTTGCTACTCGTAATTTTGCTTGTCATGCAATGTATTTTCTCTCCTAAACTAAGACATGATCTGGGGAGTACACACATAGTTTAATAAAAACTAAATTTAGAATGGACACTAGAGTTTACAACAGAGTCTGAATCCAAGAAGTATATGATTGTGTCGTGCCTATTTCTATAATGATATTACAACAACATGAGAATGTCTTTTATGAGATGAAAGTTTGAGAATTACTGTTTTATAGAAAGAATCAGCAAATGTAAGCTTGTGTTTTCTTAGGTATTTTTGAACTTTGGAAGTGGTTTTAAAATTTTATTTGTGCCAAGAGACTTCCTACAAAAAATGTAAGGAAAAAATACCTGAAAGTAAGCTAAAATTATATACACTTACCAAATGATTAACCATTTTGGTTATCTTTCAGTGACTACACTCACTATAACTCGACTGTTTTTTGAATTGTATGCTAAGAGCTTAAATAATTAAAAAAATAAAATCACCCAACCTTGTGGATGGAACCAGAGCTTCCCCATGCATTTGCAGCATCTGCCATGTTGCCTCATAAAGAATTGTCTCAACTCAACAGGGTGTGTGCATCAATAAACATTCTCCTATTTTCGTTTACTCAGCTCTGCTATTTTAGAATGAATGTGTGAAGAAACTATTTATAATTGGAAAAGAAAACCTACTTATGATTGCATTTTCTTTTCTTTTTCAGTTTGCAGACAGTAGGTTGCATGCCTCCCCCTGTGTCTTCTGCAGTGATTTTAACCAAGGCAGTTGGTGGGAATGAGGTGAGTCATGGGGCTGACTTTATTTAAACATTAGTGGGTGCTGTGCCTTTATTTTATATTATTTTATGAGAAAGGAGTCATGTTACAGAAAATGCATAACCATAGCAGCTTATGAAAGAAGCACGTGTGTTCATATATTAGGATGATGCTAAAATTGATGATGAGAAGTGGAATTTAGGATTTCAAAGAGAAGAGCAAGGGAGGTGAATGAAATAGAGATGGTGATTTTTCTACCTCAGTGGGAAATTGGGAGACAGAGGACCAGGAATCCATGGAAAGGGACTTTATCCAAGACTCACAAACTGAGGACACTCACTATGGCCATTCCATAGCTCTTAAAAAATTTGCAGCAGGGGCTAGCCCTGTGCCTGAGTGGTTAAAGTTCCATGTGTTCTGCTTCGGTGGTCCGGGTTCTCATGTTCAGATTGCAGGCGTGGACCTACGGCACTTGTCACCCATGCTGTGGCAGCGTCCCACATACAAAATAGAGGAAGATTGGCGTGAATGTTAGCTCAGGGCTAATCTTCCTCAAGCAAAAAAAAGAAAAAAGAGGAAGATTGGCAACAGCTGTTAGCTCAGGGAGAATCTTCCTCAGGGTGGGGAAAAACTTTACAGCAAACTAAATTCATGGAAAAAGGGTTGATAGAAGTTTAATGGCAAGTGAAGATGATATAAAAAGGAGATATGAGGTGAGGTTTCTATATGAGTTCAAAGACATTGTTCAACTGCTAGAGGACTATGGCGAAAGAAGAGTGGGATAGTGATTGTCCATTTCAGGAGCTACTTACAGGTGGTTCTTCATGCTTGAAAGACCCTACAACTTTATACCGAGGGACTTTGCTTTATAACAGCTTATTCCTCCTTTTCCACTTATATGCTCTCATTCAGAAAAGAATACTATTGATGAGGGAAGATATAAGGGGCTCCTACTTCAGTTCATTCTTAGGATTTTGCTTTCTTAGCATCTATTTTCATTTTTGTCCACTTTATTCAGTCTAAAAATATTTATTGAGCAGCTACTATATTCTTTTTAAAAGCAGGTTTATTGAATTATCATTGAAATACAATGAACTGCACAAATTTAAACACTTTAATGTTTTGACATAGGCATACACCTGTGAAACCATCACCACAATCAAGATAGTGAACATATCCATTGCCTTCAAAAGTCTCCCTGTTCCCCCTTGGTAAATTGCTTGCTCCTGCCCTTCTTTGCATCTGTCTTACCCAGGCAACCAGTGATGTATTTTCTGTCACTATAGATTAGTTTGCATTTTCTAGAGTTTTATTTAATGGAATTATACAGTGTGTACTCTCCTTTTTTTCCTTTATGGCTTCTTTACTCAGCATAATTATTTTGAGATTCATCTGTGTTGTGTGGATCAGTGGTTCAGTCCTTTTTATTACTGAGTAGTATTATTTTGTATGGATATACCAGAGTTTGTTTATCCATTCACTTGTTGATGGACATTTGGGCACTTTCCAGTTTGGGGCTATGAATATTTGTGTACAAAGCTTTAATGCAATGTATACTTGCATTAATCTTGGGAATCTAAGGAGTGGAAGGTCTGGATCATCTGGAGGTATATGTTTGAGCACCTTTCAACCAAGAGAAGAATCACCAATAAATAGTTATTAATCATCTACAAATAGCTTCTGAAGTAGACCATTTCTGTCAATATATAAGCCCTCTTCTTTTGCCACAGGTGTATGTTTAACTTTTTAAAGTAATTGACAAACTGTTTTCCAAAGTGGTTGTACCAGTTTGTATTTCAATCAGCAGTGTATGAGAGTTCCAGTGTTCCACATCTCATCGACACTTGGTATTGTCAGTCTTTTTAATTTTAGCCATTCTAATATGTGTTCAGTGTTTTACTTAATTTACATTTCCCAGTGACTAATAACATTGAGCATTATTATCTTTTCTTGTGCTTATTTGATATCCATGTCTTCTTTGGTGAAATGTCTAATAAATCTTTTGCTTTTTTTAAATCAGGTGGTTTGTTCTCTTATTGATGAGCTATGAGAGTTTTATATATTCTGGATACAAGTTATTCATCAGATATGCATTAGATATATATTTGTAAATATTTTTAGATATACATTTTGTAAATATTGTAAATATTTTCTCCCAGTCTGTGGCTTGTCTTCACTTTCTTGCCAGTGTCTTTTTAAGAGCAAGATGGTAGTGGAGCTAGTAAAGGTGGTTGGATTCTGGATGTATGATGAAGGCACAGGATATGCTGATGAATTGGATGTGAGATATTAGAGAAAGAGAGGGGTCAAGAATGACTCTAAGGTTTTTGACTGAGCAGCTGAAAGAATGGAATTGCTGACATGGAGAAGAGTACTATGTGAGAGCAGGTTTGGGGGATATTAGTCTGGGTAGGTGAGGCTATGCTGTGATAACAAAGAGCTACAAAGTCTCAAGATCAAAATCGCCGTGATTAAACATATTGGTTTATTTCTTTATTTATTTTTTTTAAAGATTTTATTTTATTTTTTCTCCCCAAAGCCCCCAAGTACACAGTTGTATATTCTTCGTTGTGGGTCCTTGTAGTTGTGGCATGTGGGACGCTGCCTCAGCATGGTTTGATGAGCAGTGCCATGTCCGCGCCCAGGATTCGAACCGACGAAACACTGGGCTGCCTGCAGCGGAGCGCGTGAACTTAACCACTCGGCCACGGGGCCAGCCCCATATCGGTTTATTTCTTGCGAATGGTACATGTCCCATGTGGGTCAGTGGGAAGGTCTTTGCCTTCACTAAGGAAGACTAGTTGGTGGAGGCATCGTATCTTGAAGGTACACCATCTGCATGGAGCACAGAGCATTTTCAGTTGCCGCAGAAGGGAAAGAGAGAGATTGGAGGATCACAAATGGGCTCTTCACTGTCCAGGCTGGAAGTGATACATGGCATTTCTGCACATTAAATTGGCCTGAATAAGTCATATGGCCTTACGATGTGTTGTCATTTGTGTGCCCTGAAGGAGAGGAGAACTGGATATTGGTGATACTTGTAATGTCAGCCATATGGGTAAAGATCAAGAGTTTGTTTTTTTGATGTGTTAAAATGCCCATTGCATATCCAAATGGAAGTGTCACTAAGCAATTAGAGATACAAGAGTTGAGAGTTCAGGGAGTGGCTGAAACTGGAGATATAAATTAGGGCGTCATCAGTGAATAAATGATATTTAAAGCAAAGATTGGTGAATTTCTTCGGGAGAGAGCATAGATAGAAAAGAGAAGCGGTTCAAGGACTGAACCCTGGGACCCTCCCACATTAAGAGCTTAGAATAATAAGGAGTAACCAGCAAAGGCAACAGGGAAAGCATAATAGTTAAAAGGAAAAACTAGAGTGTGGTATCCTGGAAGCCAGGTGGAGAAGGTGTTTGAAAGAGGAGGGTATGATCAGCTGTGTCAAATTCTCTGATATAAGTTGTGTAAGATGACTTCTAAGAATCAACCATTGAACTAAGCTGCATGGAGGTTATTGGTAACCCTGATCAGAGTGGTTTTGGTGGAGTGTAGGAGCAAAATCTTGTTTGGAGTGGGCTAAAGGAAAAATCGGAAGAGAGGAATTAGACACAAGAGGTATAGACAATTGTTTTGAGGTCCTTTGTGATAAAATGGAAGAGAGAAATGGGGCTGTATTTCAAAGGGGATGTGTGGTCAACATTTTTTAAAATGCGGAAATGACAGCATGTTTCTATCATGATGAGAATTTTACAGTAGAGAGGGAGCTGTTGATTTAAGAGGGAGCACTGGAGTCATTTATTTGGTCAAGTGGAAGAGAATGCTATCGGGTTGTATGAGCTTGGACTGCTCAATCATAAAAACAGGGAGGAAGGCAGAGTGTGTGAATATAGACCCATGTCGATGGACAGAAGGGGTGCACTTGGGAGTTCTCTTCTGATGACTTTTATTTTTTCTCAACTTCTGAGAGTGATGATAATGTTAATAACGTTAATGTTTGAGGTGAGAGGAGAAAATGTACACTTGCCATCTAGGTGAGGAGAGTGAATTAACTGGAGAGTATGGTTGCCTTGCTAGGAAGCACTAAGGATCCAGCAAAGATCCATAGTCGTGCATTTAAAGTAAAGACAGGCATCCTGGTTGTATGTTTCCTCTTAGCCACACTTAGCTTCTTGGTGTGGGAATGGAATTGGCAGGTTGTTTTCATTACGCCAGGTAGTTTTTTCAGTTGCCACGTAATTAGTGAGCTAGCGGAGTTATAGAAGTCTTGGACTAGTGCTTGCTTTGATTATCTTTCTATTGCTTTGAAAGAATTTGAGAAAAAGGTCTTTTTTGGTATATCTGAGACCAGTGTTAATTGGCTTAAAGGTGTCATTTATCTCTTTTTTTCTAATGTGATTTCCCTTAGGAGCTTTAAGACTAAAAAAAATCCTTTTTGTTCTCACAAATGACTTTTGGCAGAAGTTCAAAGTTCACTCATTTTCTTGATGTTAACATATAGCATTATAAAGTGTCTTTACATGTTCATTCTCCAGTAGATATTTAAATTATTTACATTAATGTCACATGTTAATAATGTTGAATTTACTAATATCTCCTTTGTGTTCTCATATCATTGGTCTAGTTGTTTAAATGTTTATGTTGTGCAACTTCATGACTATCAAGCATTTTTGTAATCCTGGGGAGTAAGATACAATTTTTCATAAATATTGAACATTGAGCTTGCAAAGTCCAGTTTGATCATATCATCTGATGTAAAATGAGTAAACTATTTTACATTTATTTCAGATTATAGAAGAAAATGATCTGTAACTAAAGATATTAGATAATTTTAAGTTTAATGTTTTTCTAAAATAATATTATAAGGTAACTGAATATAGGCTTTTGTTGAAGTAAATCTAAGGGAAGGTTAATTTTTTGTATAATATATTGGAAAATCTAATCTCAGGATGGGAAGTGAATTTATTGGTGCCTGTAAATGAAGAAGTGCAAAAGTTGAGTCGAGTGTCAGATGCCATTGGGTGAAGGTTTTGGCTCTAGTTCTCTGTGATTCTCTGCTCTGCCTTGCACGCAGTGGCTCTTTACCCTCATGGGTTTCAACATGGTAGGAAGATTGGCTGGAGCACACTTTCATGTTGCACAGTCCTTTCAAACTGACTATTCTTTGCAGTGTTTATGACATGTAAGAAAACTTTTTCCCTTCCAGATTTTCTGTAAACTTCTTTACGTTTAGTTTATTCTGTCATGTATTTATATATACATCTTTCATATATATACACATGTTTAGTATATGCTCTCATGTATTAAGGAAAGTGAGTGAGTGTGTAGCATGTTTATATTTAATGATTTGGGGATGTATGCAGATAAAATAGTGTCATTTGAAATGATTCTCGTATTTTTATTTTGCAAAGTTGTTATATAATTTAGGAGGAAATTTTTTCTGTTACTTATACAATTTTCATTTTAAATGCTTTTTCTGTAAAACTCTTAGTTACCAAAAAGTTTTGTCATGGATCGAAGGTTATTGCATTCCTTAATCTCACAGCTTGTACTGTGGTGAGAAATAGCCTTGTTACTTTTTGTTAAAGTTAAAAAACAATTTCTGTTTTTATAACTTAGGTTGTTTCTGTTTCAGTGAGCCAAATAGAATTTATAATAATTTTTAGCAGCAGAAGGAACTCAATATATGTGCATAACTATGCAGAAATGCTGGAATGCTGGCTTATGCTTTAGGTATTAAAATAAGACTGTTTAAGGGTATAGCTGACTACAGTCTTATTTTGTGGCCTTTAAATTTTAAACTACTTTCATTTAAATATTGGAAACATGGTTAGGTTCTTTCTTTTTTATGATTGTTATTTATTCATTCCAATGTTTTAAATGCAGCTTTTCAAAAATGCAAGATTGTAGAGTGTGGTATTGACATGGTCTGATTAGTGGTGATGGTAGTTGCGCGCGCGCACGTGTGTGTGTGTGTGTGTGTGTGTGTGTGTGTATGTGTGGATGCGGTTTTAGTCCCTTTGTTAAATAATAGAAAAAGTAATAAGACTTGCTGAACCCTAATTTAGTTGCCAAATATAAGAAAGAAGATAGATCAAAATGTTTTCTATTTTATTCTAACATGAGAGACATAGGATAAACACTTATTCTTAGTTTAAAACTGTATTCATTTATTTGGTTTAAATTTTCTGTTCCAAATGTAAAGTTCTGTGATTAAAAAAATATGACTTTTCCCCCAAAAGTCTCACAAAGGTTTTCAACCTTTTGGGACTTGCTAAGGGATAATCGTTGTATTTAAATTCAAGTAACTTCTGCCTCGTAGTAACTATCATGGGGATTTGTTTTATAAAAGAAGTTGCTTTTTTAAGAAGCTAGAAAAGTATTTCCTTAAGTTTGGAGAGAAAGAGTTATGTAGTTTTCATGCTGTTGTTATAGAGATGTTTCATTTCTCTATCACTTATACTGGTATTTTATGCAAAATCAAGAAAGATAGGGTTTGTACCATCTTCTTTTACCTCAATATTTCTTCTTTTGCAAGCTGAGAAAGAGAAGGACTCAGCTAAAAGCCATTACCTAAAAATGTGAAGTGAATACGAGGTTTTAATTCTTTGAGTAAAGTTGCAAAGCTATATAACTGTGTAAAATTTTGTAAGTCTGGGTATTAAACCAAGTAGGAGAGAAATATAATTAAGGATTTCTTCATCCAGATCTCTGAAGGAAAAAAGAAAAAGAAAAGAGTTGTGAATCATAATAGATAAAAATCAACACAAGTTAGGAAAGAATTTCCAGTCATATCTGACAGTAATATTTTATGCTGAACTCTGTTATCTGTGTTTAAGGCTAAGCCTGGTAATTTGAACCATGAAAATAAGACACCTTCACCACTAATAGCAGTGTACTGATTACAGGTGTGTTATTTATGTTGGTTTATTTATTTTTTTGTTTTTCAAAGTGAATTCCATAGATTACCCACACTGACATTACCTGGGGTGGTTAGGAAAAATAAGCATAAATTCCTTACCTGCACTTTAGACCTGTTGAATTAGAATGTGTGGTGAATGGGCCTCTATGATCTTGGGTTTGTCTTTTTTAGCTTTTTAATCGATCAGATGCAGGCAGGGTTGTTTTAGATGAGAATATTTTAGGAGAAAACGTAAACGGGCCTATATAAATGAGAGGAGGTAATCTGTCATGTTAAGCTGTTTGTTTCTTGGTGAAATATGATCTACTTTATTGCATTCATTGTAGATCTTTATGCTTTTTCAACTTTTTCTCCCTGTGAGATCATATGCTTCATAAAAGAGGATTGCATTATACATGTATCATTCATATGAAGGTGTTCAGTATCTATCAGACTCAAGGAATCAAGCTTAATCTTTACTGTATTGCTACAAACTTTGGAAATGACCCTTTTAAACTTTACTTGCTTTATGAAGACATCAGGCTATGACTTCTAAGTAACTAATGAGAACATCCTGCTTAGTGCAATAAGATTTTTCAAGCAGATTATTCGTGACCAAGAACATTTGGCTCCAAACTAATGGTCTGAATATATTGAGTGGGACTGAGCTGCATCCTAATCAAGCGCCAAGATATTGGACTTTCAGGGCCCTCTAAATGAGTGATTTTCAATTGTTTTTTCAAACACAACCCACAGATAGAAACTGAAAATTTTCCAAAGTATAGTTATTCAATGTGTAATTCACATTCTTTCCTCTCCTCTTCCCTCCTCCGCCTTCCTCCACCTTTCTGCTTTCCTTCCTTCTCTTCTATTTTGGAAATTACAATCAGTATTCACTAAATTGATTTTGTGAGCCACAGTTTGAAAAACAGTACCCTAGAGTGTAGTGGACACCTGCCATCCATATTTCCTTGTGAGTCTGCAACTCTGATCCTCTGGACAAACTTTTGGGCATTTGGTCTATTCTCAGGAGGATTCTTGGCCTCCTGTTATTTGCAGACAATTCCTTTGGTATTGGCCCTCAGACAACTTTGAGAACTTTGTGTTCCTGATGAATTCTTCTCTGCTTGTGGTCAGCTTTCTTGACTGGTCTGTTCCTAAAATAGAGACCTGCTTATCCCCCAATATCTACCTTTTGAAGTCCCTGCATCAGTCAAGGCCCAGCTCAAATGCCATTTCCCTCTCAAGAAGGCTTTGCGGATATCCCGTCAGAATTAATCTTTTCTTCCCTCCACAAAAGAGTACTTTTTTTATACCCCTGTTGTGACATTCACCCTTACTTTTAGATTATTTTATAGATATTTTTGCATATATTTGCCTCTCCAAGCAATGTTTGAATTTTCTTTGCAGGAACTGCTTTTCTTTGTATCCCTTTAATGCAATACAAGAAAATCCATAATAAAAGTGGCAAAGGAGGATTGGGGAAGCTAGAGAATGACTCCAGTTTCCTCATAGTCATGTAATGGTCCCAACAGAGTTGCTTAGAACAATGATGAAGTCACTTACATTGAAATAATTTCCAAAACTTTATGTTCTCAATCTCTCTTTCAAGGCTCTTTTCATATATTTACTGTGCCAGAATAAAGTGGGATAGAATTGAACAATGTTCTATCTAGGTTAGACGTATTTTCTCACTATTGCATGTACATTTTAGATCCTGTTAAGAGAGCTTATTGTGGGAATTATTCACAGTTTATGCCCCATGGTGTTCCTCATTTAATGATCCTTCAGACGTGGACTCTGAGACAGTGTTATTACAAAGTTCCAGTCTAATTACAGTTATGTTAAGTTCACACTGGTTTGGAAATGGTATAGTACTTTCTCAAATAGGCAGACCATGATAGTTTAATTCTGAAAAACGGTCTAAGAAATTGACTGTATGAGATAAAGTGCATTTGTATATTTATGTGTGCTAATCTTTTTTGAGCATATATTGAGTTAGCCTGAAGAATGCTTGTGAACTTCTGTGGCTCTCCTTATCAAGGACAACAGGGACTGATAGGCCTGAACTGTCATTTGACTTTACAAAAAGCCCTTGTCAAAATAAGCCATCATAAGAACTCATTGCATTTGTGCAATGGAGTTGTTAGCGTGCATTTATTCCTTTTGTTCCTCCAAAGTTTGATATTTCCAATTCCCTGACAGTAGTTTTAATTACCAACTATTCTGCTGTGTCTTTGCACACTTGCTGTTAAAGGTGGGCTGCATAGTTACATTTTCATATGAACAATGAGAGCTGGCATTAAAATTAAAAAAGGATCTACTATGCTCAAATAGTCTATAAAGAGAGAAATGAATTTTGTTCGTTTCTAGTGTTATCTTTTTGTGGATGACCAAAAATGGAATTTTTGTTGGGGGAATTATGTAGCTCCCTTTAAAATTTTTTTATTTTCAAATTGTATTTGAAATACTCCTGAGGGTAAACGAAGAGCCTACTTTAAGAAAGACTGCCTGTGGTTGATGAAGTTTTACAACGTCAGGTCCAATTCATTATAAATTGATTACCAATAGAGAAAGAGGAAAAAAGTTAATTGAGTTAGAAGCTTGTTTGCTAAATAAAGGAGTCTTTTGCTGGTTGGGAGAAGTCTAACCTCAGGCTTCACAAAGCCTCTTAGGGATGTGAAGAAATGCTAGCATTTTTCTGCACTTTCCAAGTTTCTGCCCTGGAAAAAAAAAAAGGGCACAATAGGCTGGTGGAATGACTCAGGACTACAACAATGCACAATTCCAGGAAGCATTCTTAACTTTTGTGGGCAATTCCTCCACCCTAAGAGGATGTAGCTAGCTGCTAACCCGCGCAGTTAGAGATGGCTGCAATCACGGTAAGCTCTTGCCATCAAAATAAGAATAGCTGGTGCTTTTATAGCTCATGATATGTGTCAATCCTTGTTCTCAGTGCTTTACATATATTAATTCCTTTAATCCTTTTAACAACCTTTTGAGATAGGTACTGTTATTATCCCCACTTTATAGATGAGAAAACTGACCCAGAAAGAGATTAAGAAACTTGTGCAGGGTTATACACTGCAAAAGAATGCAGGGTTATACCCTGCAAAAGAAGAAGAGCTAGGATGTAAACCCAGGCACTGTGCTTTCGATGCCTGTACTCCTAACCTCCTCTTTACTGCCAGTCTCTCAGTTAACACTGGAGGTAGGATGGATGGCACTAAAAGTGCTCCCTCGCCACATGGCTTAGTGCCCGAACTACATAGGTGAGAAAAATAAAGGTTGACGTAAGAGTAGACCAAAAAGCCAGTAGTTTGGTAAAAAATGATCCCCACAAAGTTGTGTGGGTGTTGATTTTTCTACTTGACTGCAAGCCCCCCTTCAGGAAGTTCTCCCATCGCTCTGTCTGGGCCCTGCAGTACATACCCCATCAAGACACATATAGCACAGGATATTGTAAATGTCTGTGCGTCTCCCTGCGGCTTTCCTTAGATGGCAGGGAATGTGTATTTCTTATTCACAGTTGTATCCTCTGTGTCTAGTGAAGTATTTGGCATGTATCAGGGTACAGTAAACATGTTAATATTTTTGAAGGAATTTGTTTAAATCTAGCCCTATCAGTGTCTCAATTTAAATATGTCTTGTTAAGGTAATAATTCATATTAAGTTTTACTTTGTCCTATGTTAAATAAACTGTTATAGAAAAATCGAGATACATAATTGGCTGTCTCATAATATTTTTGGTTCTCTCAATTATTCACACCTATTCTCCTTCATCTAAGCATCAGCAGCCACAGCCATTTACATGGTGGCAACCTCCAAAATGGCTGGCATAATGCCTAGAAGGAAATAAAAGACTTCTAATGCTTGGAAGGAAATAAAAGACTTTTATATGGTTGATCTTGCCTGGAAGGAAATAAAAGACTTCTATAGGGTTGATCTTGCATTTTCAAACCTATTAAGTGATGAAAACCGTACACATTTTAGTAGCTGAATGGGACTTTTAGTCTGTTTTCTTCCCCTCTTAATTTTGAATGATCTTAAACTTGGTAGTCAAGAAAATATCTCATGCAGGAAAAATGATTTTTACATTAGAAGACATTAATAAATATTTGATAAATTTTTTTCAATGAATGATGAGGTAAAATTTCTTTCCTTTATTTAAAATAAATTGTGATTTCTCTGTGGAAGTTTCAGTACATATAGAATTAAAATTTATTTGAGAATACTTCTGTAGGTCATCTCCTATTGTTAGAAATACATTTTAAATTATTTTACATATTTTATGGAAAACTTTTACCTGTATTGTCTCTTTCTAACTCCCAACAATTATATGAAGTAGATGGGACTGGTATTATATTATGCTAATTTTTGTAGTTGGTCAAATTAGAATTTAGAGGTGAAGTGACTTGACCAAAGTCATACAGCTGGGAAGTAGGACTCCTTCTCCAGGACACTTTCATCCTATTATATAATATCTCAAGCAAAAACAACAAAACTCCAGAAATCATTCAGATAAGAAGGAATCCCTAGTTCTTGTGTTGGCTCCTCATTAAAAGCGGATGGCTTGAAATTTTTCTGAGAGATGAATGTCAGTGTAATATTAGCTTAAAACAAATTATTAGCATTTGCAGCTTACAGAGCACTGAGCTAATATCTTGAGGAGTGGGGAGCTGGAGTATGAAGAGAATCTGATGTAGTCTGCTTTCACAGAGATGGGTAATGAAATGGGGAAAATTGGCAGGAGCTTAAACAATAGGCAAATGTGAATGAACAAGAAGGGTAAATAAGGAGGGGGCTGGAGAGGTCCCTAGAGCTTGAGCCAGGCCCATGGGTTCTGATTGAAAGTTGGTTCTTGGAAGTGATAGGCTTTCAGGTTCTCTCCCAGTGATTAGGTCATTTTTTTGAAAGGCCTCCGCAGGGGGGTTAAGATAAGAAAGTGGTTGGAAGATCCAAAAGAATGGGTCTGATGGAAGGGGTACTACTCATAAATCCTGTTCCAGTGGCCTGGTCGATAGAATATACTTACCGGCACGTGGGAACAGGAGTGCAGGCTGGCTGAGGAAGCAATTGCTTTGTGCCTGACAATTCAGCTGCAAATGTTGCTTCCTTATAGTGAGTTGGTGGCAGAATTATTGCTTTGCTGTGCTCCATAGATACAAAATCTGAGTGGAATAACCAAACACTTGGGTGGTGTGGGTTGATGCGGGGTCGGTGAGCCGAGGAGTCGAAAGAAAGATTTCTTAGACTCTCAAGATCTGGCAGTAGTGCTCTTTTATTTAGAGAGTAGAATAGCATGGGGACAGGACCCATGGGCAGTCAGAGTTTCTGCTGCCGCCGCTTCTGCTGCCCCCGCTGGCATGGGGACAGAGCCCATGGGCAGGCAGAGCCGCTGCTGCTGCCCCTGCTGGCATGGGGACAGGACCCATGGGCAGGCAGAGCTGGTGCGTGGGGACAGGACCCACGGGCAGTCAGAGCTCCTGCTGCTGCCCCGAGTTGAGGGTTAGGGCTAAATTTAAGGCATAGGTATATGATTCATCTCTTTACAAGACAAAGGAAAAAACATGAAAAAAAGTTAAAATGGTATCAGTGCGGGTGGGGTCTGGTCATTGGGTGATCCCATGACTTTTAGACAAGAATCAAATCGGATTAAGTAAAGGTTAGAAAGGTTAGACACCACCACCCTAAACCAGTTACATGAGATTGCCAGACAGCAACCAACTTAAGTTCTTGCCTTCCCCATTAAGAGCTTCTAGAGATAAGACCATTCCCCCTTCTTCCTGGCACAGAGAGGAAGGCATCTTCACAGATAGAGGTTTCCCTTAGAAATGTAAATGTTTCCCAACAAAGGGGCAAAACAAATTCCACTCCTTGGAGCCTGAATCTCATCTGTAGTTTTAAAACTAACCAGCCTAAAAATCCTCATCATAAGCCATTTTAAAATTAAGCAGCCTAAAAATCCTCATCAGGTGGGTCAGTGGCACAGGTAGGCTAAGCCTGTTTGCCCTGCATCATGGCAGTTGTAGAGTTAAAAGAAAAGACCACCACTGCCTATGCACCCCTATGTTCCTTGCAGCATTATTTACAGTAGACAAGATATGGAAACTACCCAAGTGTCCATTGATAGATGAACGGATAAAGAATATGTGGTATAAATAGACACTGGAATACTTCTCACCCATAAAAAAGAATGAAATCTTGCCATTTGTGACAACATGGATGGAACTTGAGGGTATTATGCTCAGTGAAATAAGTCAGATAGAGAAAAGTACCCTAAGATTTCACTCATGTATGGAATCTGAAAAAACGAAACAAAGAACAAACAAAACAAAACACAAGAGGCCTTTTGTTTTGAATTTGTTTTGCTACCACAGATACAAACTCTACCACCAGGAAGCCATTCCCACCCAGGGACACAGCAGCAAATATATCCCTTTCTAGCAAGTGTTATTCCAGTATCTGAAACTGTAAGACATCATTTGAATGTTTTTTCTTTAAATGTTATTTGTTTAAATAATGAGAAAACATTAACTTCAATATTAGAAACCCTATTAGTACACACCCATTTTTCCCACCACTGCTTGGGTTATATAAAATATTTCCTGGCAATAGTTATATGTTGTTTAGTGTTATCTTGTTAAATGATTAAATTAACATTTGTGAACGTGCTTTGCAAATTATAAAACATTATATAATTATGTTACTTCTATTAAATGACTGGCTTTTAAAATATTTGTTGATTGGAAAGTGTGTTGGATATAGTTGATTGTTCATAAATTAATCATTGTTCTCTCAACAGCTTATTTGAATGACCTACAGTTTCTAGTTGAGTATTGAATTGTCTTATTGAGTGTTGTGTTATTTCTTTGGGGGTTAGGAGTTAAATGTGGTATTTTCCACCTTCGTTTAGAAAACCATACTTTTATCATGATACCCGAAAAAACATTTAGCATTTTCTCTCTTCTTTGCCTAAGTTGCTTCACATAGTTCTTTTCTGCTTATAGGGCTGAGAAGAGAGAATACTATGATAGTCTACTTGATTTTTTTTAAAGCTTCTTCATTTTTTATCTTTTTATTTTTAAAATCTATGCTTTTGGCTTCTGAGCTTCTCGCTTTCTCTTTCTTGTCCTTCTCTTTTTCTTTCATCATTGTGTCTACCTCACTTTTCTGGTGAATTTTAGTTCCTCCACTAATCAGGTCTTGACCAAGCTAGACTCATATAGTAGGTCCCTGCCTGGTCCTCTGGCACTTTTGTTTTCATTGTCCTCATTGTCATCTCATTGTGTGGTTTCTTCCTTTGGGCATAAAGTTTTCAGCCCAGAGTGGGACATCTCAGGTTTACAAATCCTGAACCTGGCCTTATAGTGGTAAAAGTATGTACTTTCCTGGCACTGTGTTTTCCAGAAGCTGTCAGGGAGGTCATTCTGCTCTGGCAGTAATAGTCTCTGAAGGTTTTCTAAGACAGGCGATTACCCTCCACACCAGCTCTGTGAATAGCAGGTTTTTGCAGGGTCTATGGGACTCCATGAAGCATTCTACCCTCAGCACCAAGATATTAGGAAGTTTCCTCTGGAAGGTTTGACCCTGTTTTGTATGGCTACAAGACCCATCCCAAAGCTTGCTGCTATTCTTACACACTTTTTGGGCCTAAAAAGTGGGTAGCTACCTACTCTTTGAAGTGCTGCTTCCAAAGTTTTCTTGAAATGAATCCCTGCAGCTTTGTTTGGATGTTGAAGTCAAGGAGATAGTTAGCCAGCTGAGAGGAAGTTGGTCTATAACTATAACTCTCTAAAATCTCCAGTCAGAGTTGAATCATAGCAACTCCTTAAATTCCTTCCTACGAATAATTCTTCATGTGATCTGGGAGATGGGCCTTAGAACGAATTAATTGGTTATCCTGGTTTTCACTCTTTTACTTCTTTTCCAACATTTCTTTTCCCCATGGCGGGAGAGATGGGGTGGGGTGATGGAAAATCATTGACTTTGGTCCATACCTAAAGTTATGTTCTGGTCTCTGCATTGACTCAGTCTAAGCCCACACTCATTGGGAGAATCTGCCTGATTCATTCATTTAGTAAATACTTAATTCATACTTAAGGAAATAAAGGAAATTCACTGTGTTGCAAGGTAATGAATTGACTCCTTGTGTCTGTCTCTTTAATTGGATATTACTGTATTTTCTCAAATTGGCCCAATTTTAAATTTCTTATTTTCATCATGGTAATTTATTGATAATTCCCATTCTTTTATATGAAGTAGATTAATCAGATACCAGTAATAGTAACGAATTTGTTTCCCCTCTTTTGAAAACTCATTTATTTAATATATGTGTCAGATACCTCTGGTTGCTTTCTAATATCCATTCCCTCTTCATCTTTAGAACAGAACCCGAACTTTCAGTTGGGCACACTGCCACTCGACTAAATACTGTACTTAGTAGACTTCCTGGTGTTCTAGTGGGCATGTGTCTAAATTCTGTCCAGTGAAATGTAAATGGAAGTATTGTATATCATATCCAAGACCCCTCCTTAAAAGTGGGTGGTACAGCCTCCGTTTTTCCTTCTTCTCTCTGCTTACTGGAATATTGATTTGATGGCTAGAGCTTGAGGAGCAAAATCTTAGGCCATGAGACAGCCTGCTAACCCTCCCCACAACCCCTGGCAACCAACTTTCATGTTTCTGTCTCTATGAATTTGACTACTTTAGAAACCTCATACAACATTTGTCTTTTGGTGACTGGCTTATTTCACTGTAACATAATTCTTTTGCTTTACTCGGCAAACTATTTAATCCTAAATGAATTATTATTGCCTAAGATTGTCTTTCTTATGTTCATCTTCTGAAGAAGATTTTCATCTATAGTGGAAATTATAATGGATTTTAACAGAGTGTATTTTGTTGTTAGTGCCATGGAGTTGGCTCTGACTCCTAGCGACCCTGTGTACAGCAGAGCAGAACTCTGCCTGGTCTTTTTGTGCCATCCTCTCACTATTTGGTGCTTTATCAGACAGTGCTCCGCTGTTATTTATGGGGTTTTCATGGCCAGTTTTTCCAGAACTGGGTGGCTAGGTCCTTCTTCCTAGTCTGTCTAGTCTGGAAGCTCCACCGAAACCTGTCCACCATGGGTGACCCTGCTGGTATTTGAAATACCAGTGGCAGAGCTTTTGGCATCAGAGCAACACACAGCCACCCCAGTATGACAAATGACAGCTGGGTGGTGTGATTCCCAGACTGGGAAATGAAACTGGGCCATGGTGGTGAGAGCACTGAATCCCAACCACTAGACCACCAGGTCTGGCTAATGGAGTATATAGTGTTATTATAAAATAGGATATTGGAATCATTAACTTATAAAATACAGTACAAGGTAGAAGTCACTATATAGGGATGTGTTTTTAATATTATAAAGACAATTGAAACATGAAACAAGGACTTTCTTTCAAGAGTAGATGTGAGATGAGTGCATTAGGTATTTTAGCCATCCAGTGAATTTTCTGTCACTCGGTATTAAGAACATAAATGTTATATTGTAGTATAACATTTGATTTCATATATTATCTGAATGTATTAGAAATAGATAAAATGTGATTTTAGGATAAAATATTAAAGTTCACAGATTAAACAGCTATTCCACTTGGCTTATATTCTATTTGTGTAACAAATGGTAAATTATTTTTTCTTTCTCAGAATGTATAGATTTTTGGGATTGGACGATAGTCCCTAAAAAGGTATTAAGATGTTGATTATTTGTTGCCTGGGGAAAAATATTGATGTTCTTTGTCACTTCAAAAATAACATTTTGTCCTGGACTTAACTGTTTGTTTTAAAGCTTATATCACTTCTTGCTCCCGCTTTGTTTCCTCAGAGGCACTTTACAGAAGTACTCTTTAATAAAAGCTTTCTGGTAGATTGGTAGCTAAGATTCTTTCCAAAAATCCCAGTTAAAAGAAGAAACAGGATAGGGAGTTGGGGTAATGGGAGGCATGCAGCTGTATTTGCAAATCTTAGACATTATCCCACAATTTTGGTGTAAACCTTCAGCTGACAATTAAAATCTTTTATCAGCCATCACCCAACCCTAACAGATGGGTGAAGAATTAACCTGATTTGTATTTTTCCTCACAACTTTCTCCTACACATTGTAATAGTCTATGATTAACATTCAGTGAGTTCTTAAAGATGATTGATGGGCCTTAAAGACATAATATATACATCCTATTTAAATTATGCCAGTGTAAAAACCACAGAACAGAAGAGCTCCTAAGACCCCTGTAGAAATTTGAAGACAATTTTGATACTCTCGTCCACTCGAAAAGAAATCTGCTAATACTGTAATGTTTTTTCCCTTGCCAGGACCCTCCTTGCCTGGTGTCATTTCTTGAGCTCTCTTGGGAGGAGATTAGTCTAAAAGAACAAAGTAGCCAGATGTCTGGTTCTGAGAGAGTCCCAGAGGCCAGGCTACGGTAGGCAACAGAAACCACGTGGGGCTGAAGATCAAAGATACCTGAGAATTACTTATGGGCACATAGTATGTGTCATTCCCATTATTAACAGTCTGAGAAAATTTGTTTCTCTAATTAACCCTTTTGTTGGAGTAACCTTAAATTTTAGTGAGTATATTTCTCTTTTGATATGTTTTCTTTTGTGTAGTTTTGAGAAGTGCACATACCAAAAAAGAGAAATGGAAAGGAATTCATGTGCTTGACTGAAATCTGAGCTGTTATTCTTATCCAGATAGATATGCTGTCCAATGTGTGATCATTTATCGTGAAATAAGTGAACATTGTGGTTCTAAGTTAAAATTACAAATTAATGATCAGGAACTGAATGGCTTATATGTACCAAGAGCTATTCTTAAAGCCCCGATCCTTACTTTTAAAGTACTATTATTTCAACTTTTAACTGCTTTAGAGTGGAGATTTTTAGATCACAGCTTCCTGGTCTTAAAATGAATTCAGAACAAATCCCAGTGGTGGGAAATCTGTACCTTATTAATAGTTGACCTCTTTCTTTTCACATTGGTTTTATAATGAAATACTAATGAAGAATTCTCGCTATCCTTTACCTGTTTGCTTTAGAGGTACAATTTTGCATTGTTTAGACACATCCACATTTGGAAAACATGAATTCATTTGCTATTTTAAGTTAGTCTTAATCCTAAAGCCTCTAAAAACTTTTAGCTGAATTTATTCCAAGGGATGGGTAAAAGTTAATTATAACTTTTGACGTCTTAGCCTCTGGATGAGCATATCAAAAGAGAGAGCAAAAGATTTTGGTTGGCTTTGCCACTTGTTTTGTTTCTGTTCAATAGCATCATGTAACAACAAAATCATGTAAAAGCCTTATTCCTGCTTTCCTTGAGATGTAATCATAAACCATTGTTATCAAGAGTGTGATTAGCCAGCTTTAGCACTTCTCAGTGCTACAACACGTTCTTTAACATCTAGTAATGTAAACTTGGCATAAAAGCTGTGAAAATGTTTTAAAACCTACTTGGAGATATGTGTTAGCAATATGGTACGGAGATGTCATATTCTTTGTGTAGTGGTCAAGGCTTCTTTTAACTCCTTGAGGAAAATGAAGCTCCTAGAAGCAGTTTATAAGGGTTAATCGATGTTTCTCTTTGTTTCTGGATTTTAGTATTAAAGCAAGATGAAAATTGGCTTCTGGCATAAAGAACTGGAGAGGCAACTGGTTTTTTTTCAGAGCAGAATTTGCTGTTACCTCAATGACAGGGTGATCTGAGTTTTCCCTCTACACCTGTGTTTCTGTTACTGGCTATCTCATTGCGGACAATGCCATTTGCTATCACCAAAGAGTGTGGTTTTGTTTTCCTGTTTTGAATGCAAGTTGAGTCAGTTATGACCACTGTACCATAAATATTTCTAAGCCCCAGTTAATGACTTACTTTAAGCAAGTACTATTCAGTGTAACAAAACACCTCCTAGGACCACAGTATTATTGTCAATTCCTTGGAGTTGGTTATATAACAAGATTTGGGCTGAGGGAATGAGAGTCAGTTCCAAGAGTAAGGTTCAGTGGTGGAAGTAGCATTCCCTTCTATTGCGATTCAGGGGCGTGTTCTCGTTTCCTCCTTTCAGAGAACTCCTCCTGTGCCTTCCCTTTCCCCCTCACTCTTAGACACACACACTCGGGTACACACACACACATTTAAAATAGGGATTTGCTAAGGAGAATACCAAAAGGTGACTCCTCTTTTTATCTTCCAGAAGTTACCAATGTTGCTGGCCACTAACCTGTTTGTGTGTTCGTCTTTGGTTGCTTCATTGGATATTGGTGCTCTCTCTCTCTCTCTCTTCTCTCTCTCTCCGTTTCCCTTCTCCCTCATCCCTTCCCCTCCCCTCCCTTTTACTTTATGAACCATTATTGTGTGTATCATCTCTTTGTGGGGCATCTTTCCCACAACACTGTGTACAGAAAGGCATTTAATTATGCTTTAAAAATAATAGATATTATTAAATTTAAGGAGGTGAAGAGTGTTAGTCTTCTAGTTCCTGCTTTTTATTTATTTGCTCTACCTTCCTTATTTATAGATTTCTTTTTTTATATCACCTCCTCCTCTACTCTGTCATGTTTTGTTTCTCTTTTTCTTCATCTTTTAGTTCTTAATTATGTTTCAGCATTCTGTTTGTAGCTTTCCAGGGTGGGTTCTGGTTTGAAATAAGAGCTAAGTTGTAAGAGCAAGCAATTAAGATCTCTTTTAAAAATTCTTTTAATAACTTAGTGCGTAATGATTTAGTACTTGAGTGGGTATTAAGTAGTAATCTATAAACTTTTTGTGATAGAATTATGTGCTAAATAAAAATGCTTGCAATATAAATCAAGTTGGCTTTGTTAGAATTTGATGATTCAATATGCATTTTAATTTCTCTTCATTTTAAAAGCTTTCAGGTTAAGTGTACAGTCTTAAACTTCTCTTTTTAATCTATGATGGTTTGAAAGATCTTAAGAGCTACTTATTTATTTACCTTTTACTTGTTTGCTTCATTTCTTTCGTTTTAACTTAAAGTTCTAGTTATCCTTATCTGAGGTGTGGAGTAATGGCCTTTGGAACATCTGTTGCTGTAAAATGGTGGTCTTTGACTCTAAGTTGCATGAGAGTCCGAGGTTTCGAAGTGATGGGATTAGATTTTAGCAGATGGGAGGGTCCTCTCCCCAGTGGCAAATGTGTGGTAGCATGCTGCTCAAGAGGGCAGTCCTGGAAGGAAAGTTATTCTTTGAATACAAAAATGATCAGTTCTTGAATCCTTGTGACTTCTAACTCTAATGCTAAAATAAAGAGCAACATTTAAAAAAAGAAGTAATAGAAAATTAAGTATTGTCATTGGTTGTATCCATGTAAGCAGTTGACAGAAAAGAAATGTTTTAAGTGGAGTATTTTTCCTTTTCCAAATAAGATTTACATGATTAAATATGAAATGAAACTACAGCTGATATTCTAAGAATAATGTTTGGGAAGCTGGGTTTCCTGAAGATATGAGGCTTAGTTATTTTAGCCTGGGGATTTTGCCTGGGGAAAAATGTATGTGCCTCAACAGCTGAAGGGCTATTCAGGAGGAAACAAAGTAAAATGGCATCTATTTTAACGTGTAATTTCGATATTTCATACTTAATCTTATTCTTGGCAGAAATGTCAAAATATACGAGCTGCAAACCATCTCCGAAGCCATATCTATACTACCAAATTGAACTAGGTGGATAAAGTCCTTAAGAATCAAATAGTTTTCTATGGGGAGAAGAGGGTCCTTTCTAGGTAATTCTCTGGAGGGAAGGGCATCCTCTAGCAGAATGAAAATGAAGGTGTGATGTATTTCAAACGTAGGAATATACAGCTTAAGGAACTGCTGTGGGGAGAGGAGGGGCAGATTTAAAAACTGGTATATCATACTTAAACATACATATGATTTCTTTCACATCGTCTATTTCTATTTACTCTCACTTAAATTTGAAATAACATTTTCCTTCATTTATGCTTAGTTTTTGTTTTTTTAATTTTAACTTCATTCAAAATTGAATTGCTTATGCTAGAAACGATACTATAATTCTGTCTCCTATTTCCTTCTCTACCATCCTTTAGAGACCAAATTAGTCTAGCTGCGTAAGTTGCTATTCATGTTAAAATCAAGTTCTTACTAATGTAATAGCTAGATTTCTTTTATATAAATGCGTTTCTTTTGTTTACCCTAGAGTAGAAGCATACCCTTGGAAGGAATTAAAATGGTAAAGTTTAGGCTACCATTTATCCTGTCACAACATGGCTGTTGTTTATTGTTTTTTAATCAAAACTCAAGTTTCTGTATTTAATGACTTGGAAGATGCATTACATTTTGTCAAAATGTAAGAATTTATGAAGAATAAAGAGCCTCTGGAATCCCCAAAAGATCAAGAAGGGGATGTATATAATTTTGCAACTTAACACATATATAAGCATTAATATTTATTATTGAGTTTAGTATTTTGTATTTATACTTTCATCAACATATATTATAGTCTATTGTTTAGAAACCATTAAATAGCTCAGAATTTACTCATAGAAAAAGAAAAAAATCTTTTAGGCTTTTTTTTCTCTTTTACTTGGATTTTCCCCAGAATGTTTAGTAAAGAACAAACAAATTTGTTCATAATGAGGGTATTACCTTATATAAAACCCTGTCTGGTATGTATGGAAGTCATCCAAAGGACTGACAAGTTCCTGAAGGGTCACCATCATCTGTTAATGTAATGCACAAACTATTAATGCTAAGGTACCAGATCTAACCTTGACAGTGAAAATCAGTGCCATGTGCGGATATGGTGCTTGATACTTAAGTATTAGCATGTATATAAAACATGTCAGGTTGGTTGGCTTAAATAATAGTATTAGTTCCCTAACATTTAAAATTCATAGAAATGTTAGATAAATGCACTTTTGTTTGACTTGAGGATTCATTTTTTATTAAAATAGCCATAAAAAAACCCAGAATATAATGTTTCTAGGAACTCCTTTTTTTAAGAAATACTTGATCAGTAGAAAGTTTCCCTGGCCATATTGGTAGCCTCATACTCTTTTAAGTAGCATTATTTAGAATACTTCTAAAAGTACTTTTTCCCATATTAAATTAAATGTCATATTGTGTACCTTCTTTGCAATCTTTATAAGGGGGAAATTTCATTAAGGAATGACACTACTGTGTTTAATTCACTGAAGTGAATTATCATTTCAAACATATGTTTCTGGGGTTTTAAAGATGATCTTGTGTGATGTATAAATAATATGTTTTCAGTGGAATGTACCCCTTTTGCTTTTCCTTATTTGATAGGTATTGTGGCTTGGAAAGAAAACCACACATGGAACAAATCAAAGACTCCAGGAACTGAGCAGCATTAAAATAAAACATGCAGTTCATACATACAAACAATAAAAAAACATACAAATGGACCAGTCTTTTTTTAAAAGAGTCTTCCATAATAATTTGAGATTTTAAAAAATAATTTTGTCTTATCTTTTGTGATTCTCTACTCCTTCAGCCAGTTGTAGTGATCCACGCCCTTTCCACGTGAGGGTATCAGTGTGCACTATGCACAAAAGCTTATGCTTTATGGGAAGCTTAGAATATGCTTGGATTAGAATTAAAAAACTACATTTCAAGAAGACGTTGGTGTAGGATTGCCCCCCACCTTTGTCCCCTTGAGGAAATAGTGATGGCTGCCATTCAGGTCTTCCTCACACTTCTGATCCTCTGTATCAATGAAAGAATCTTCATACAACCAGTGACCAAGGAGTTAGCTTTGCCAACCTGGGCTTTTGTATTTGAAATTTGGTTTTCAGTCTCATTCCTGCCTACTTGCAGCGATACGGCCTTTAGACAACTACTTTCAAAAGTTAAAAGGCAATAAGTCAATCCCCTGGAAATGATGCAGAACTGTAGATTCAAATTGTAAATAAGGAAATGCATTGAGTACATTAAACAGACATAGAAAAATGGATTTCTGTCTTTTGTAGTAAGGTAATTGGGCACCACTGCTTGGCAGGAGCTGGTGCTATTGAGCCGGCTGTAGCTGCCACAGGTTGATAGGCAGGTGATCAGGCAGCTTCCACCAGGGTCTGCACAGGAGGCCTACCTAATATGCTGTCTGCCCTAAGGGCCTATGGGAACACAGTTGGATTATTATGTTAATGCATGAGCCTGCTGCCCTCTTCCTATCCCAGCTGGGTTCCCTGTTGTTAGGAACTGCTTTGCACTGACAGTAGAGTAATATGCTTCATGATTGAAAGGGCAAAGGGGCTTGGAAGGAAAAAAAAAAAAGAATAGGCCTGCACAGACATGTAAATGAGGGAAGGAAATCTGTAGGAAGATTTCACTCCAAGTATAGAGAGAAAGTTTATTAGAAAGTTCTTTTTCTCATAGCACTCTGTAAAACCACTCATTTCTTAATTAATTTCTGGGCTTGCTCTCCTTCCTAACACTGGAATACAGTACATGAAAATGTTTTCCAAAACAGGCATTTAGGTTGATTAGTCTTCAACCAAGAGGCGCTAACACGTTGGTAACCTAGGTGGAGTGCTGACAGTAGTGCATTTTTTTGCACCTTCATTACCTTTTAATATTCATCCCTTAGTTATTCCACTATATTTTATAGAAAAGTTTTTTTTTAAGATGCTGAAGGATTTATATTTTGTGTTGATATCATTTTTGTTTCTTTTATTTTTGATGCAGCTTTAGAAAACTGCATGAAGCTGTCTTTTTGGAATGAGTGGGGGTGGAGATGAGGAAATGGTTGGATGAGGCAGAGGGATGTTTTCTTGGGTTTATGAGTTTGGTATGAATGGTGGTTCAAATTGCAGTAGAATTTTTTCAGTTGAGGTTTTTAACATTGATACCGTAACATAGTGAAAGGAGTGTGGGCTCTGGCGTCTACCGAGCTGTGGAAATCCTGGCTCTACTAATTACTAGCTATCCAATTTTAGATAAATTACTTTACCTCTCATCCACCTCAGCTGTAAAATGGGTATAATATGAATTTTAAATGAGAGGATAATGAATATAAATCATTTAGTCTGACATAGAGTGAGTATTCATAAATACTTGCCATAGCAATGACCCTTAATTGTTGTAATAGTTATAATTTTAAGTTATTAGACCATTAGTTTAATATGTATGGCTTATATGTTCAATGGATTGAAGATTTTCTATCTTTTTCCTAGGTTTTTTAACCAGGCCTCACCAAATGGGAATGACTGTAGCTTCAACTAGAATTTGAGACAGAAAAATATTCGAGTAGACCTTATTTAACTTAAAGGGTTAATGCTAGGATATGTTCTTAAACAATTAGTTTTACAATAAGCTATACTTCAAATGCTAAAAAGGAAAGTTAATGGAAAAGAAAATCTAGTTGACCAGTGTTCTAGACAGCTTCTAGAAATTTAGTGTATGCTTAAATTTGGGAATGTTTCCAAATATCCCTTTTTGTGTAACTGTTTCTAATACACGTATCTATTTAAACTAATTTAAAATGGCAATATATGGCTCGGAACTATTTTAAATATATCTCTTGTGTTTTTTACTTGGTTGCACTGCACCTATTGCATGAGATGCTGTATGTAAAAACGATGTGTGTGCAGTACCTGGCATATATTGAGAAAATGAGAAATGGTGGTCATTGTTATTAGTATCAACGCATATTCCATGCCAACAGACCAGCCTGTGCTAGTTATGCTCTGCAGATTTAAAAGGAGGAACTTCAGGGAGATTCTCAAGGTCAGCAAATGCAGAAAGTTGGGTCTGGTTATAGGCACCATCGAGTAGTAGGTTGGTTGTCATATATCTGGTGAAAAAAAATCCACATGATTTTAAAATGAACCACTAATCATTGTAATATTCCAATGAAGACTTTGTTAAAGTTTGAGTTAGATACCTTGTGCTATATTAGAAAAGAGACTCCTTCCTGAAAAGGTAATTGTGCATTTAACTTTACATTTACAGAATAAAGGGAGAAGGAGCCAGGTCTGTCTACTCAATCCTTTTTTGTAGTTATAGCAAAATTCTTTTATAACCTGTCTTCATATTACTCATTTAGTTACTTACATATATGGTGGGGGGGATATGTGGATATACGTGTATATAAATGTATATGCATGACTATATATGTGGGTGCATGAATGTACATATGTATGTGTATCTATAGCTATATGTAATGTATTGAGCTACATCGCAGAATGTGACATACACCTAGGAGTATTTCAAGAGAAGCTCTAGTCAAGCACATTCCTTAAAAATGGCATTTTAAATAATGCGTTAAATTTGAACAATAGTTAAATTGTTAAGACTTTGAAGAAACAACATTAGAGGAAGCACTAAGACCATGAGATGGGTAGAGAAATAGTCAAAGGGTTATACCTTTTTTACATCCTTGTTCTTCTACCAACCGACAGGGCAGGCTGTGTACACTGCCTGTTATCAGAACGTAGTTGTACATCTGTCCCAAACGTAGCCATTGTACATAGAAAAAAGCCCATCACAGTGCAAATAAGAAACTCTGTTTTAAAGGAAGTCTACTTGGAAGAAAATCTATGTTGTCTATTTGGTGTAAATAAACATTTGTCCAATGACTGTTTTTCTTTTAAGTAGCTTTGGATTTGACACATCCTATACTCCCTTAAAGGGTGAAATGTTCTTGAGCACAGGGGTCACATCTTATATTAAAAAAAAATCCCACTTTCTTATACACAGTAGGAATTCATCACCTGCTTGTTGACTGAATAATTGGGTTGATTTTGTTGATAATACTCAGACTTAAATTCATGGATCGCAGTGTTCTTTGTTTTCTCTTACCTTTCCTTAGCCCTACTTTCAAGGAGCTTTATCCATGTGCCCTGTGGCAGCTTTGTAAACCTGCTGACTGAGTTAACTTTCCAACCTCTCTGACACCAATGGTAACTTCCGCCTCTTTTGACCACCATCCTACCTCCACCAACCATTTGCACCTCTTTATACCCTCCCTACTTTGTTATTTTATTAGAGGCACAGGAAAGACCAGAGTTGGAGAAATGATGACCGAGTTAAGAGATGCACTTTATAGGAAAGATGCAAAGATTTTGCCAGAGGGGTTGGTTTCCACTCCTCTAGAAGCTGTTAGCCTTTCCAGTGACTATGTTCTCCCTCTGTTTGTGTTCCCCATTCATCCTTTGCTTTTCAGGAAACTTTAGTATTACCCCCAAATGATTCTTTTATTCTAAACCCTTATCCTAATTAGAAATGTTAGGACCCATTCCTCCGTAAAGGTTTGTTTTTCCTTAAGGACTTCTTTCAGATTTTTCTCCCAAAGATGTTAAAAAAAAATGTTGAGGGCCAGCCCTGGTGGCCCAGTGGTTAAGTTCGGCCCGCTCCACTTTGGCAGCTTGAGTTTGGTTCCTGGGTGCAGACCTATACCACTCGTCTGTTAGTTACCATACCATGGCAGTGGCTCATATAGATAAAGAGGAAGATTGGCAACGGATATTAGCTCGGGACAAATCTGCCTCAGGAAAAAAAAATGTTGCATATTTTCCTAGGTCTCACAAATCTCTTAAATATTAGCAAAGAATTCTACATAACAGGTTATGATTCTAAAATCACAGTGGATTATATTTTAAAAAATGAACACTGCATTTTTTAAAAGGCTGGCCTCACACCCCAATAGCTATCCTCCTGTCCTCTTCCCACCTTAAAATGTTTATTTTTTTTTCTATTTTTCCACATTTACCAGAAATTTTATCTCTATTTCTAGGTTCCTAATTTGGCTGCTCATTGATTAATGGTTCTCACCACCTTGTCATTATGTTCCATCAAGTCAGCTCCGACTCCTGGAGACCCTCTGAATGAGTGATGTCCACTACATCCTGTCCTCAGCAGCACTCCTCAGCTCCTGTAGACTCATGCCTACGG
This sequence comes from Equus przewalskii, assembly GCF_037783145.1. NCBI lineage: Eukaryota > Metazoa > Chordata > Mammalia > Perissodactyla > Equidae > Equus > Equus przewalskii. Next base: position 86,305,686 of record NC_091832.1, read on the forward strand.
CTTCCTTTATGGAGTCAATTCATCTCATACTTGGTCTTCCTCTTTTCCTGATGCCTTCTACTTTTCCCAGCATTATTGTCTTTTCCAAAGAGCCTGCCTTCTCATGATGTGCCCAATGTAGGACAGCCTCAGTTTTATCATTTTTGCCTCCAGCAATCGTTTAGTCTTTATTTGCCCTTGGACCCACTTGTTTGTCTTTCTGGCAGTCCAGGGTATCTGTAGAGCTTTCTTTATCACCATATTTCAAATGAACCAATTCTTCTCCTATTAACGTTCTTCATAGTCTGGCTTTGGTACCTGTACATAGTAATTGGGAATACGAAGGTGTGGATAATCTTGGTCTTAGTCTCTAATGACTAATGTGATGATGATATAGTTAATAATAGCTAATATTTATTGCTTACTATGCTAATGCTTTACATGAATTATCTCATTTAATTCTCACAAAATGCTTACAAGTAGATACTAACATTACACCTATTTTTGAGATGAGGAAACAAAGGCTTGAAATGGTTAAAGTTGTTTGAGGTCCTTTAGCTGCACAGCTGTATTCAGACCCAGGTAAGCTAAATCTAGCGCCCTCTAGTGCCTGCATATCTTATGGCTATTTTAGGTGTTAAACTATGTACTGAAATACAGTCCTCTCGTCCAAGCTGCCTCCCTCCAGCCTTTGGAATGTGTCCATATCTATTCTTGTGCAGGAGGTTGTGTTACATTAAGTGTAATCATATCACATAGATCTAGGAGGATGGATCATGGATAAATGAGAGAAAAGCTATGCTAACGAGTCTTTTTAAACCCTGCTTTTCAGGATTGACTGGGTTGGCAGTTTAATAACTTGGTATTATCTCAAAGGAAAAAGTGAGAACTAGCCTACCTAGTCCTACTTTTACCTTGGAGCTAACAATCTGAGAAGTACAAACAGACCCTGAGATAAAAAAGGAAAGTTACCAAAAGGAAGCTGGGTCTAGATTAATAAAGCAGATCTTTACTTCATGCTAAAGCCCATCCTGACTGCCAGACATTGATTGAGAAGATGGTAGAGTAAGCCTGGCTCTCAGCAAGAACTTGGATTTGCAGAAAGAGCCCTGCGAGCCCCAAGAGGGAAACTTCTTGAAGCATTCTATCCAAGCTTACCACCAGAGATGAAGGTGTCTTGTGAGGCCATCGAAATCCCAGCAGCCTGTTTGAGAGGATTATAGCTATGATAGCAAATTGAAAATAGGTACGCTGTCCTAACCTTTCCTCCTAACGTCTCACATTTAGGATACTGTCCTTTTACAACAAGAGCTTGGGTTTAAGAGTCCCAATTTCACCACTGATTTATTTCGCTTATTTCTCTGAACTGCTTAACTTCTCTGAGGCTTATTTTTCACATCTACAAAATAGAATTATACTTACCTCATAGGGTTATTTTGAGGATTAAGTGAAATCGCACTTGTTATCTGGCTTGTAGAAGATACTTAACACATGTCAGCTTTTTTTCTTCTGCTTATGAAATGCTATTTTGAAGGAAAAGTAAAGTAAAAGAAGTCATTTTATTATAAATTCCTGGGTCAGAAAAACAGGTTTTGTCTCCTGCTATTATAGAATTTTATGCATCATCTCTCATTTAAGACTCTGTGAGCTACTGATCTAGGGGAAAAAATGAAATTCAGTTTGGTTAATGAAAACTCTTGGAAGGCTGTTTTGAAACTGTGCTGAAGCTCAGTTAACTGGCAGCCAAGTGGGGCCATTTCCAGGGGTTTTGGAGGTGAAGCAATTTGTTTTTGTATTTGTATCAGTGCTTTTACTCTTTTTAATCTTATTTCTAGTCCCTCAGGTTCCATAATAAAGTCTTCAGTACTCTACATTTTTGTTAAACATCATTTTTGGACTGCAATTTGCATTTCAGATAATATAACAAAATATGTGTTTCAAATATCCACTGCATAATTGTGATTAGAACATGTAATCCCTCAAAAGAGGTTAATTGCAATTTAAATTCACGCTGAATTTAATTAAGTGAGTTGGGGATTAGAAAGTAGATGTAAGGAGGAGTTAAGGGAATACACTTTTAAAAAGCATCCATATTTTTCTAAAAAAATGTAAACCCCTTTCAACTTTAAGATTAGAAAGATGAAGGAAACACAGAAGAGAAAAGGAGGAAGCAGGTTAAAGGACACGTTAGAAAAATCCTCAAACTATGTTCACAATTTGGATCTTGAATTTAAGCTAATTGTGGTTAGAGAAGGAAGGCTGATTTGAGTAACCTCCTCATTTATATTCTTAAAGAGTCTTTCAGTACATGTTAACTCACTTGGTATCTGGTGAAGACTTCAGTAAAACTGAGATCTTTAAGAATTGCAGAGAATGATTGGGAAGGAAGTGGCAACAGAGGCCTTTCAATCCAACTGTCATCTATCTGATGCTTCAGTCTTCCTTACAGCATCCTGGCCAACGGGGTGTCTTATGAATAATTAGATATAATAGGCACTTTGTGCATAGATGATTCATATTTAAGCAGTGCTTTTTATATGACAACTTCACTGTATTAATGAAAATAAAGAGTAGCGATGAAAGAAAAACAAATGCCTTATTTTTTCCTAATTTCTAAAGAATACTAAAACTTGAGATTAAGGTTTTTAAAAAGTGTTAAGCAGTCATCTCTCAGTGATTGGGATTATTTGATGTTGAATCTGAAAACAGTTTTTCAAAAGGCTACTGGAATAACACTGTGCCTGTAAGCCTTATTTTATTCTTAAAATTTCCTAGGAATATGTTTTAAATCAATTTATTTTAAGGTGATCCAAACACAGTTTTAAATGCCAAGGTATTATCCCTATTTTTAAGACATTTCTTTATATTCAACTGTGTCTAGAAGAGCAAAATATTTACTTCATTAACCTGTTTTGAATGTCATACCATGGATGTGATGCACAAACCGCTGCTAGAGTGTGTGTGTGTGTGTGTGAGAGTTACACACAATGGCTACTTAATATTTTATTGGACTCTATAAATAGATAATTTTTTAAAAAACAAATTTCAAAGTCTTTTAAAATGTTCTCTTAGTAGAAATATTTCATGTGAAAATTCAGATAGGAAGCTCTGTCTTTTTTTTGCAAGAAATCCAGCATCCTTAAAAAAGAATCATTAATATGACTTTACATCTGGAACAAAGTTCTTCAGCTTTGTGCCATTGCAAGTGGTAGTTAAGGAAATATGTTTTTTAAATGAGTAAATAATAAACTCTGTTTTAAAGGAAATAAAAACTCTGTTTTTACCTAAGAAACTAACTGTGGCTTTAAACTCTCGTTCATTTTGCTTGCAACCTAAAACTGTTCCACATAAATGTCTTCATTTATTTGCAATTTAATTTCCCCAAAATTGATAATGGCTGTCATGGGTTCTTTTTCTAATAACATAAAATTACTGCTATACTTGACTTTTTTTCTTTTGGGTTATGTCCACATTATGACGTAAACATAATTTTTAACCAATGGCACGTCAAGGGAAAGGCTTACCTATCTTAAAGCACATTGTATTGTGGCCTCTCCCAGTCACTTACAATATTCCAGAATGATGGTGTAAAATTTTATTTTCTCGAATTTAAAAATTTTGAATTTAAAAAAATTGTTTAAAAATGTTTTAATGTTTTTTTTTCTTATTACAAAAGCTGTATGTATTCCTAGTGGATAATCTAGAAAACATAGGTGAGCAAAACAAAGAAATACCATAATCCCGCTGGTCAGATAACCATATTGATATTTATATGTGTATCTTCCAGACCTTTTTATTTGTACATGTTTAAATATAAAATGAGATCATATAATGCATACTGTTTTGTAATCCTGTTTGTCCACTTAATAGTATTGGTGAACATGTCTCCACAGTGTTCTAAAACATTCTTTTTAAAGACTACTTGCTATTCTCATGTATGAATGTGCAATGATTTATTTCAGCCCTGGATAATTTTTGCTCCTAAAAAATAACATTGTGATGAAGATCTTTTTAGATAAGTCTTTTCTTGAATCTGTATTATTTTCTTAGATAAATTTTTAAAAGTGGAATTGTTGTGTCAAGAGGTCTGCATGGATGTTTTTAAGGTTTTGCTGCTTATTGCTACACTTCCAGCAAGGTTATGAAGGATGTAAAGGCACCTTTTCCCTGAACTCTCATCAATCATATGCATTATTACTTTTAAAAATCTTTGCTCGTTTGATAGTTTTCTCCCCATACTACTTTTGTTTTCTCTTCTCAATACAAGTCAGTCCATGTTGTAAAGATGAGGAGTCCACGTGATATGTTATAGAAATGTGTGTTTAATAAATATTTTTATTTCAACCTCCTTTGCCCCAATTTCTAGTGCTCATATTTTAGAGTAAAATCTTGAGGGCAGCATTTAAAAAGTTGCCCTATTTCTTTATTTTACTTCAACCAAAGAAATACACATTGTAGTTGCTGAATGTGTTTGACTAGATCTCTTACCATGTTATAAATGGTGCCTGTAGAAGGATCTGGGGACAAGACCTTCAAGCTTTTTTTTTTAATCACATCTTAAGATCTTGGAGAATCTGAACTTATATAAGAATGTTTCGGCTGCTGTTATTACAGTGAAACCTTCTGAGAGTATCTTCTCACGTAATTTTTTTAGAGAAAGTCACTTACAGATAGAAAACGTTTGACCGGAAGAAAGCCTCAGGTTGTCAGAGTTACTTATACACCGTTGTTCAGCTGGGCCTCTTTATTAAATCATCTCTTGGCAGTCCATTAGTTGTGGTGCTACAGCTATTGCATGGCCCACTAAGCTAATATACCTTCAATCACTAACGGAGGGATAGCCTTAATAAAAATTTGAAGTCGATTTAGTGCTTCACTGCTTGCTGACTAGTGTTTTACGTTTTAGTGTGTCTATACAATTTCCCTTCCTTGTATTTCTGATATTCGCATATATCTTATCTACATAGTATGTTACAGTCAAGTAGAGATTAACGATCTAGAGAAGGAGAGTGTTTGGGAGCTCTTCCTTGTGATCCTGACTTGGCCACTGCCAGAAACTGTGTGGTCTTGAGCAAGTCACTTCCCACACTGGGCTTCTGTCCAACCCTTATATGTAAAATTAGGAAATTGGGAAGACATTCTCTAATATTTCTTCCTGTATTACTCTATTACTTGTAGACAGTTAAGATCACCTTCTGTTGAATGTAACACATTGAATCTTTTTTTTTAAATCTCAGCTATGCTTTTACAGGAAATAAAAGGAATTGCTCTATTCTGCCCTCTATAAAAATTTGAGTAACTAGAATAAAAAAAGAGAAGATTTCACATTATCCAATGGCAAATTATACAGTCAATTAACTTTAAAAAGTGAATTAGCATTTAGTGATAACTACTGAAAAATATGTCTAATTAGCTTTTATTTTGAGAAAATGAAACTGTAAATAAGCTTATTTATTTAACAAAATTCAGGTTATATTGTACTATTCACTAATTCTTGGAGTGGGTGAAGAAAGAATCGTGTTGTTTTAGAGGATGGGGGATCAATGTAATTTTCCCAAGAAAATTGTGTGATGACACAATATCACATCTTCCCCTCTTGTTTATTTTTGCAACACAGTCATAAAGGTACAAATTTGCAAAGAGAATTGAGGCTTCTTCAGTTTTCACAGGTGCTCTCATTTAAAAAAATATTCTGATTACTCTTCTTTTAAGCACCTATCCTGTCATTTATTTGTTAATTGCTTGTTATTGATGTTGTTCTGATTTCATTGACTTAATGAAATCCTGCATCGCTGTAGGACTTGCAGTTATATTTAGCAACCTATTTGTGTTTTATTTGTGAAATATTATCAGGTGTTCAAAATACTGTACAATCATGAGAGTAGACCATACAAACCTGAAGTACAGAGACAGATGTTCGTGTGAAGTAGTTGAGGTCTGAGTGTGGGAAGGGAAAGTGTTTTCTCGGGGATCGTTTTAGGAGCGATCAGTTCGTTAGCGAACCTTCTCCTGCTGTGATGTCTCCCGTTTCGATGTACGACCTTAGTCCTACAGGGACTTGAAGAATGAGCAGTCGTATAATGAAGGCTCACTGGGCCTTACTTTATATGGTTGTGGAATACCCAGGGGTTTTTTATTTGCCATCTCATTTAACCCTCACAAAAATTTTAGGAAGTGAATGTTGTTATTCCCATTTAATATAGTGAAGAAACTGAGATCTTTTAAAGGTTATCATGGCTGTGTATGTGACCAAGTTGTTTTGAAACCAGGTCCTCTGACTTCATTATCAGTACTTTTTCTAGTATTTCACAGATGTCTCTATGATGATTTTAAATTGAAACAACATGATATCTTTATCATCTTTAAATAAGTGTAAAACAAGGGTATCTTTTTTGAATGGCAGATAAGGCCATAGAGTCTTTAAGTATCCACAGAAGTGTCTGTTCAAATCTTTACTGCAATTTTATATTGGATTGTCTTCTTATTATTTAGTTGTAAGAATTTTTATAGTGTGTTCTGGATACAAGTCCTTTATTAGATATGTCTTTTGCAATTGTATTCTCTCAATCTGTGGCTTGCTTTTTTATTTTCTTAACAAATCTTTGAAGGAAAGAGGTTTTAAGTTGTGATGAAGTCCAGTTTATCATTTTTTAATTTTAGAGTTATGATTTATCTGAAATATGTTGTTCTAACCTAAAGTCACAGAGATTTTCTCTGTGTTCTCTTCTAGAAGTTTTATAGATTTAGCTCTTACATCTAGGTCTATGATCTATTCCAACTTACATTTTATATAAGGTTTTTATATGTGTATATATGTTTATATAGATGTATCTATGTTTTGTGTGAGGTAAGGGTCAAAGTTCTGTTTTGTTTTGTTTTTTCACATATAGATATCAGTTACCACTTATTGAAAAGATTATCCTTTCCCCACTGAATTACTGTAGCACCCTTGTCCAAACTCAATTTACCATATCTGTAAAGATCTGTTTCTGGACTTTCTATCCTGTTCCATTGATCTAGGTATCTGTCCTTAAGCCAGTACCACACTGTCGTGATTAGTGTAACTTTATACGAAGTGTTGAAATAAAGTAGTGTGAATTTTCTAACTTTGTTATTTTCTTTTTTTTTCAAGAAAAAGCTTTCCAAATAAATTTTAGTCATCTTGTCATTTTCTATGAAAATTCCTGCAGGGATTTTGATTGAGATTACATTAAATCTATAGATCATTCTGGGAAGATCTGACATCTTTGTTTTTTTAGATTGGCACCTGAGCTAACATCTGTTGCCCATCTTTTTTTTCTTCTTCCTCTTCTTCTCCCCAAACCCCCCCAGTATGTTGTTGTATATTCTACTTTTAGGTCCTTCTGGTTGTGCTATGTGGGACGCCACCTCAGCATGGCTTGATGAACAGTGCCATGTCCGCACCCAGGATTGGAACCGGCGAAATCCTGCACCACCGAAGCAAAGCATGAGAACTTAACCACTCGGGCACAGGGCCGGCCCCAAGATTTGACATCTTAATGTAGGATTCCAATACATATATGTCTATCTATTTAGGACTTTGAAATTTTCTCTCAAATATTTCATATTTTTCATGTGCTATTGTAAATGGCATTTTTATTAATTTCAATTTAAAATTATTCGTTGCTAGTATATAGAAATACATTGATTTTTATGTATGGACTTCATATTCTTCAATGTTGCTGAACTCATTATTTCTTGTAGTCTTTTTAGGGAGTGATGGGAAGTTTTTAAGATCATATAATTTGTTCATAAATAGGTTTATTTCTTCTTTTCCAATCTGTATGCCTTTTATGTCTTTTTCTTGCATTATTGCTTGTCTAGGACTTTCAGGCCAACATTGGTTAGAAGTAGTAGGGAATGTAGACATCCTTACCTTGATCCTGATTTTAGGGGGAAGTCATTCAGTCTTTTCCAACTAAGTGTGATAGTCAGTTTTTGATAAAGGTGTTCTTTATCAGATGGAAGAAAGTCTTATCAATTCTAGTTTTCTGAGAGTTTTTATCATGAATACATGTGGAATTTTGTCAAATACTATTTTCCCATTTATTGAAATGATCATATGTTTTTTTTCTTTTTCAGTCTGTTGATAGGGTGAATTGCCTTGATCAATTTTCAAATCTCAAAGCAACTTCGCATTCCTAGAATAAACCCCACTTGGTCGTGATGTATTATCCTTTTTGTATATTATTGGCTTCAATTAGCTCACATTTTGTAAGGAGTTTTGTGTCTGTCTACGTATGTGAGGGTTATTGTTCTGTAGTTTTCTTATGACATTTTCATTTGGTTTTGCTATCAGGCTAATGCTGATTTTATAAAGTGATTTAGTAAATTTTCCCTCCTCTTGTATTTTCTGGGTGAGTTTTCACATAGTTAATAATATTTCTTCTTTAAATGTTTGGTAGAATTCACCATTGAAGCCATCTGGTCCTGGAGATTTCTTTGTGGGAAAGTTTTACACTGCACATTCGATGACTTTAGTATATAGTGGCTATTTAGGTTGTCTATTTCTTCTTGAGAGAGCTTTGGTAGTTTGTGTTTTTCAAGGAATTTGTCCATTTCATCTAAGTTGTCAAATCTGGGGTCATAATGTTCACAATATTCATCCTTTAAATATCTGAGGGATTTCAGAATGTTGCCTCTTTGATTCCTGATATTGGTCATTTCTGTCTTCTCTTTTTCTCTTAGAGCAGAGGTGGGCAGACAGTGGCTTGCAAGCTAACTCAGGCTTGCTGCATGTTTTGTGTAGTAAATGAGTTAAGAATGGCTTGTACATTTTTCTGATGGTTAGAAAAAAATCAAAAGAAGAATGAAATTTTATGACAGGTAAAAAAATAAAAGAAAGTCAAATTTTAGTATCCATAGATAAAGTTTTACTGGAACACAACCACACTCATTAGCTTATACATTATCTATGGCTGCTTTTGTGCTACAACAGCTGAGCTAAGAATTTGTGAGCAAAATGGCTACAAAGCCTAAAACATTTATTATGTTGCTATGGTATAATAAAAAATATGTCTAGTCTCTGTCCCTGGGATGTTGGCACAGAGCTTCAAAACCCTTGCAATTTCCTGAGTGATAGGAGTGTCTTTGTTATGCTAATGACTCGTTGACTCATGATGGGCCCCTCGATAGCTTCAGGAAGACAGCTGCTCACCACAAAGGCTGAGCACTAGTGATTACCTGATTACCGGGTTGGAACTTTTGACCTTTAGGGAAGGAGAGGGGACTAGAGATTGCGCTCAATTACATGGTCAGTGATTTAGTCTGGTATGCCTACATGATGAAACCCCAATTAAAACTGTGGACACTGAAGCTCAGTGATACTTCTGGTTGGTGAACACGTTGATGTTCTGAGAGAGTGATACACTGACTCCATGGGGATGGGGCAGGGAAACCCCCAGACCTCACTCCATGTGTACCCCTTTAACAAGACTGTAATTGTAAGTATAACACTTTCAGTGAGTTGTTCTATTGAATTATTGAACCAGAGGGGGTCGTGGGAATCCCCAAATTTATAGCCAGTTGGTCAGAAGTGCTGATGGTCTGGGGACTCCTGAAGTGCAGCTGCCATATGAAGAGAGGGCAGTGTTGTAGAGGACTGAGCCTTTAACTTGTGGACTGGCTCCAGGTGGTTAGTGTCAGAATTGTATTGCAGTATATATATTCACTTGGTGTTAGACCAGTTGAGTTGAAATGGAATAGTGACCCTTTACAGAAAAAGTTTGCCAATCCACGTTCTAAGGTGTATCAGTTTTATTGATTTTTTCCCAAAGAACCAGGATTTTTGTTTAATTGAAGTATGATTGACATACCATAGCCTGTTAGTTTCAGGTGTATATCATAGTGGTTTGATATTTATATACATTACAAAATGATCACCATGATAAGTCTAGTTACCATCTGTCACCTTACACAATTATTACAATATTATTGACTGTATTCCCTATGTTGTACGTTATATTCCTATGACTTATTAATTTTATAACTGGAAGTTTGTACCTCTTAATCCCCTTCACCTATTTCGCCTCTCTCCTAATCCTTCTGCAGTCTGTAATTACCAGTTTTTTTCCTATATTTATGAGTCTGTTTCAGTTTTGTTCTGTTTGTTTTGTTTTTTAGATTTCACATATAAGTGAAATCATATGGTATTTGTCTTTCTCCGTCTGACTTATTTCACTTAGCATAATACCCTCTAGGTCCCTCTATGTTGTCACAAATGGCAAGATTTCTTTCTTTTTTATTGTTGAATATTATTCCATTGTGTGTGTGTGTATGTATATATATACATATATATATGTATATATCTCTCACATCTTTATCAATTCATCTATCAGTGAACACTTAGGTTGCTTTTATATCTTGGCTATTGTAAATAATGCTGCAATGAACATAGGGGTTCATATATCTCTTCAAATTAATGTTTTTGTTTTCTTCAGGTAAATACCCAGAAGTGGAATTGCTGGATATTTTGATAGTTTTAGCCAGCCCTAGTGGTCTACTGGTTAGGATTGGGTGCTCTTACCGCTGTGGCCTGGGTTTGTTTTCTGGTCAGGAAACCATGCCACCCATCTGTCAGTTGTTATACTGTGGTAGCTGTGTGTTGCTGTGATGCTGAAAGCTATGCCAGTGGTATTTCAAATACCAGCAGAGGTCACCTGTGGTGGACAGATTTCAGCAAAGCTTCCAGACTAAGACAGACTAGGAAGAAGGACCTGGCCACCCACTTCCAAAAAAACTGGCCATGAAAACCCTGTGATTAGCAGCAGAGCATTGTCTGATATAGTACTACAAGGTGAGAGGACAGCACAAAAAGACCAGGCAGGGTTCTGCTCTGCCGTACACAGGGTCACTAGGAGTCAGAATTGACACAATAGCACTAACAACAACAATGGTAGTTCTATTTTTAATTTTTTGAGGAACATCCATACTGTTTTCCATAGTGGCTGCACCAATTTATATTCCCATCAGCAGTGCACAAGGGATCCCTTTTATCCACATCCTCACCAACACGTGTTATTTTCTGTCTTTTTAATAACATCTGTACTGACAGATGTGAGGTGGTGTCTCATTGTGGTTTTGATTTGCATTTCCCTGATGATTAGTGATGTTGAGTATTTTTTCATGTGCCTGTTGGTCATCTGTATGTCTTTGGAAAATGTCTATTCAAGTCCTCTGCCCAGTTTTTAATCGAGTTGTTTGGATTTTGATATTAAGTTGTGTACTTTTTTATGTATTTTGGGTATTAACCCCTTTTCAGATGTATGATTTGCAAATATCTTCTCCCATTCAATAGGTTGCCTTTTTGTTTTGTTGATGGTTTCCTTCACTGTGCAAAAGCGTTTTAGTTTGATATAGTCCCATTTGTTTGTTTTTGCTTATTGCCCTTGCCTGAGGAGACTTGTCCAAAAAAAATATCACTAAAATCAATGTCAAAGAGCTGGCTGCCTGTGTTTCTTCTGGGAGTGTTATGGTTTCAGGTCTTATATTCAAGTCTTTAATCCATTTTGAATTTATTTTTGTATATGGGTGTAAGATAGTGGTCCAGTTTCATCCTTTGGCATATAGCTGTCCAGTTTTCCCAACACCATTTATTGAAGAGACTATCTTTTTCCCATTTATATTCCTGCCTCCTATGTCGTAGATTATTTGACCCTATATGTGTGGGTTTATTTCTGGGTTCTGGGTTCTGTTCCACTGATCTATGCGTCTGTTTTTGTGCCAGTACCACACTGTTTTGATTAGATAACTTTGTAGTATAGTTTGAAATCAGGGAATGTGATACCTCCAGCTTTGTTCTTCTTTCTCGAAAGAATCAGCTTTTGATTTCATTGATGTCCATTGTCTTTCTGATTTTGATTTCATTAGTTTCTTCTCATATCTTTACTTAATTTCCTTCCTGTGCTTATTTTGCGTTCAATTTGCCCTTCTTTTTCTAATTTTTTATAGCTTTGGAATTATGCCATCTTTTCCTATCTTGGTGTTCATGTTTGCAGCTTGAAATTGGCCATGGTGGGAGTATTTACAGCACAAAAATCAACAAACATTACAAACTGGTGTTCCTTCCCTCATCCTGAGAGCCAGTTGTTAAACATTTATCAGCGTACTACTTGTAATAGCAATAACACAGCTCTTTTTTAATCTTCTCAGGGGACCTAACATAAAAAGATGATCTCAAATGAAAAGTTAAGTCAGAAAAGGAAAGGACTTGCTAGTGAAAAATATGACTTAAATTATAGATTTTAAATCTAGGATTCTAAAAGAGATTATGCAGTCTCTGATCCTGAAGACAAGAAGAATAGGATAGGTAGGTTCCATTTGTTAGTGATTTCAGTGTAGTCTTTTTTTGAGAAAAAGTGCCTTGATTAGATGATCTGTAGAGGTCCGTTGCAGTTCTGTGAATCTGTGGTAAGTTATTTCCCAGAAGATGGTAGGAAAGCTATTTTATTGCTAATGAAAAGCTGATGAGAGAGTTATTGCTGAGGGATTGATCCATTGCCCTCTTAAGAAGCTCTGAGATTCCCAGACCTAATGGTTGGAAAAGAGCAAAAATAACAGAGTTAGGTAGCTAGAGTCTAAAATTTGTAAGAAACATTAGATGGTTTGACATAAGTTGTCACTTATGTTTTGTGGATGCCCTTCTAAACAAAGTGTTAGGGGAATTCTTGGCCAATTTCTCTGTTGGTGTTCTGAGAGCTTAGTTCGCGTGTTGGCATTAAATAGAGCTTCCATTAATTGATCAGAGAAGTGCTTGCTGTATATCACTAGGAGGCACTGAAAAAGACCACTTTAAAGGAAATTTTAGTAGTTAATTTCTGTGCTGCCATAACTCTTTGATCCCGTTGAACTTCTTGTCTTAAAGCTGTTATGATGTCTGGCTTCTAGCCCTATATTGTGAGCAGGTACTCTATGGTGTTTATTTTTGTATTCTCAGTGCTAAGCTTAATAAATTGCTTAATAAATTTGTGTTGAACAAATGAATAATTACAGGAGTATTTATTTTATTCCTTTTTGGCAGGACATAGGAAACCCAAAAGAGTAAGAACAATTAAACTTCAAGAATATTGAAAAATTGGCATTTAAAAAAATGTAGTATCAAGCAATGTGTAATATTTTAAGTAATTTTCATTCAGCTTCATCTGAGATATTTATAAGTGCTTAATAAGCTGTTAATAAATAAATAATATGTGTTTTAGTTTAATAGTTGATATTCTGAGTTATACTCGCAGTTTGTTCCTCTGAGGATTCAATGTTAGTATAACAAGTGAGCCTATTTAGGTAGTTTGTTCGTGGTGTTATCCTCAGTTTCATTCAATTTTTAGTCTGACATTGATCGAGCACCTAATATGTGCACAGCATTGTTCAAGGTTTGCCTAAAGATTAAAGAGAGAGCCTCTAAAATGTTAGCTGTACTAACATATAACATTTATTGTATGCTTCTTTCCTAATAAATACACAACCAGTACAAAAACTTTGAAAATCAAGGAAAAGCACAAAGGAAAAAAATATCCATAATCCCAATACCCCAACATAACCACTATTAATGTTTTGGTATATGCTCTTTTGTATTATATATCTACAAACATCTGTTCAAGATAATATGTAAAATAGGCAGTGTGGGTATAATAGAGAAGGTACAGGGAATGTCTAGAGAAGAGTTCTATTCTGGCTTTGCCACTAGCCATCATGACCTTGGGAAAGAGCCTTCATCTCTCAAGAGTTCTGTTTCTTCATTTATAAAAGGATTGTCATAGTATCTAAGGGCCCTTCCCACTTGGAAATTCTGATTTCATTGAAATTGAACACCTTTGAAAACTGAGATTTCAGGAGGATAAAATTGAAAATGTTTGATTAAGTCTATATTCATCTCAAGTATGAAGCAGATTTAAAAATCTTAAACTAGTGTAAATATTTCCTGCTAATAGGTTTTGCGGTCATGAACCAGTTATACTTAAAGTGACAAATTTCTTCTGGAACAAGACCCACAATCTGAACTGATGAAGTTATTTGAGCTGATAAATATGCTTTTAGGAAAATGTCAAAATAATTCTTGTCAGCCTTTAAGTATGCTACCAGAAATAAGAAATACAGCATCACCACTATTTTAAATACATGGTATTTTATCGAAAAAGCATACCAAGGAGAAAATCAAAGCAGCCATGTTACTTGATTCTTTTTGCACTTCAAGAAAATTGATTTTGTCTTCCCTCCCCTACTCCACGCATATTGTGAAGATATAGATTGGTATGCAAGGACTATTGCATATTATGCACCAAAGCTTTAAAAGGGTTGAAAGGTATCTGGTTTGTCTTAGAAGGGTCAGTTTTCACTTTAAACAATTTTTGTTGAATAGTTAAGATGTCCTTTTACTTTTACCATTATATAGTAGGGTTTTTTTGTATGCATTTTAACGGTTATTTAAGAGTCCCCATGTGCTTAGAAAGGAATCTGAATATATGTGCCTTTTTTTTTAAAGCCTCAGCACAATGTAGGTTATTCCGTCAATACCATCAAATGACTGGGAGCTGTAGTTGGAACAATATGTAAAAATACAGCTTGTGAAAGATTTCCTTTATTAACTGTCATCATCCACAGAATATATGTTCAAATAAACGTTGTGTAATAACTAAATTTGAGATTAATAGGCCCCTTAAGAAACAGCGAAGTCATTCAGAATAGTCAGTGAAAAATAGGCTGTAAGACTGTAACATGCACATATTGTCCTGCTTACATGCTCTCTCTGGTGTCATTCCCATTTATCACTGTCGGCGGGCTGTGTTCTCATTAAAACACTCTTGCACAAAAGCAACTTAATTTTCTTAAGAGAAGAGGACACCTGATTCAATTTAGCACCCAGAAACAGTAACTTGAATATATTTTTTACTTGCCTGAATTAAGATGAATAGTTACAAACAAGAATAGCCATCCTCCATTCACTTCAAGATTAAGGATATTAAATAATTTTTTCCATTGGTATCAAGAAATGGACCTGTAGAAATAGGCAAGAAATGTGGCTTACTCCCAGAAAAGCAGCTAGATGTCATTTACTCTTAGCCTGCAGATATGTGAACTTCTGTTTATTCCTGTAATTGTTTTAAAACAAAGAATTAAAATGGTCATTAGGATGGTGAATTTTAATGGTACATGTTCTAAAAATAATCTTTCTTTAAATTGGTGAATGCCTTGTAGTAGTACTGTAGTCTTCATTTAGATTTATTTGTTGAGAAGATATATTCAGCAATGATTTTAAAACAACATTCTGCTTTTTAGTCATTGCTGCTTAAAAAATACAGAAACGTAAATAATAGAATCAAATGAAGAGTGCCCCTTTAATGTTGAGCATGGTGTATAAACTCGCATTTTAATTGATATCCTATATATTTACTTTTTGTGGTGTGTTTCAATAATATTTAAATGTAATATAGACATATATAACTCAAATTTTACTTGTTATGAGATTTATACAGTGAAAATAGTGGTAATTAGATAGGCAACATTGAAATGTCCTAGCAACTAAGGTGCCTGTCAGAAAGCCAATTATAATTGGCATTTAAAACAGACAGAATGAACTTTAAATATTTTTTTATTTTTGAATTTCTATATAGCTCTTTGCAAAATATCTTACAAGTTAAAAGAAAATATTTTGTGTTTCCATATTTAATTAAAGACCAAGGATTGGAATTCAATCTTTAATGTCTTTATGTTTTTTCAAACTGAATCTATGCTTAAAAAGGAAATAAATATTAAGGCTGTTTCCGTCCTCTTGTGAATCAGAGGCTGGAGTGACATAAATTCTCATAGCTAGGGAACTTTTCCAGGGTGAGACAATGCAACTTTGATCTCCAACAATTGTCACCAATAGTCAATTTTCTTTTCCTTCCTTTTTAATGTCTTATGCTGTTTACAATGGGAACAAGAGATAGTGGTAGTAAATAAAACTTAATATGCTTACTCAAATTTATACCTTAGAGGTAGAAGCGCTGTTGATTCCTCTAGCCTGCCTGATTAGTCCTTTAGAATTCTCTCCCTTGTTTAGGAACGTGATTCTATCAGTTAGTCTTCCAGTAACGGAACATCAGACTGAAAGTGGCCTCAACAAGCAGGGACTTATTTTTCTCATATACCAAGATGCCTGGAGGTAGGGGTTGCTGGCATTTGTTCTGTGGCTCAGTGATATTAGAGTGGCTGTCTCTGCATTGCTGTTGGCCTTTCTCTTCTGGTCTCAAGAGAGCTCTCACTGCTCTGGGTGGGAAGAAGGGAAGAAGGGCAGTGCCAAGCTAACCTCCCCAACCCCTCTCATCAAGCGGGTGTCAGTTTATATCTCATTGGCCAGATCTGTGTTGCATGGCAACTCTAGCTTTTCCTTTTTTATATATATACATTTTGTGTCTTATTTAAAAAATTGTTTCCTTTTCTGAAGGTAAAGATAGTTTCATAATTTCTTCAAAAAGTTTTAAAGTCTTGGCTTCCAATTCTACGTCTTTAATTTATCTAGTATTTTCTTTTTTAGTATATTGTGAAAAACTCAGTTTCTCCTCCTCTTCTCGGGTTTGAATGGTGCTTATAATGGTCATGTACAGCTTTCTCACATTGTCTGTAATTTTTTTATTGTAAACTCCCGTTCAGCGAGGGTTGTTTTATCTGGGAATCCACTTTGTTCTGGACTATTGAAGTGACCCCAAAGAGAAGTTTTGCGTTTGTTTCTTTCAGGGCCTCAGAAGTTCCACTGGTCTCTGATCCATTGTGTCTTGTCTTTTCTTTGAATTAATCATTAGTTTCGGATTCTTGAATCTCGTGTGTAGTGTAAATTCAGTCTTGTGCCCACCCTTGGTGCAGGCCTTATGTTCCTTTCTTGACTCTGTAAGTAGAGTTTTCTAGTTGTTCTATATAGTGCGGCAGTCCTTCCAGCATTCTGCTCCGCCCACTGCAGGTGTGTCAGGTCCAGTTCTCACCCTTCACAGGCCAAAGCCTATGCTTCTCATGGCTTCACGGGCATGAGTCTGTGTTTGGGAGAGTGCAACATCAACTCACATGCTTTACTGCTCTTTCTTTGGCTAGCTTCTATATGTCTAGTACCTGGGGTTTTTGTGTTCTTTTGGCTCAACTATACATTTAAAATGTTGTGTTTTTATTATAATCTCTTTGTTGAGTGGTGTGAATTTGAGGATCTTATGCATGAAATGCTGTCTCACATATTCCCGTTCCCTACCACTACCCTCTTCTTTGACAGCATCTCTGGCAGATCTCATGGTTTTCTGGTGACGTTTAGTTACAAAAATAGTCATATATTTGGTAATTAGGATAAACTTTTTGGTATTAAATAATGCAGGACAGTCTAGCTTAAAACTCCAAATTCCCCTTTTTTCCCCAACCTAGGCCTAACCTGTGTTTTTAAAACAGAAAATTATACTTTTTTGTAAATGGATATATACACATATGATAAGAATATAAACATGGGATAGACAGCAGGACCGGTGGGGAGGAGGGCTTGGTCTGTTGCACTATTTTTTTACCTCCTCCCTCTCCCTACTTCTGGCCTCTTTGGCGCCTGGATGAGAGTAGGACAAGTACATAATGGAGTGGGACAGAGTCTTGTCTGATTGGTACTGTTGTACTCTGGGCCTCAGTGCCCTCTGTCATAGCAGGCGTCCACAGGCTGTCTCTTATGCTGGACAGGTTAAGGGAGGGAGTTCTTCAGAGTACACCTCCAGCCTCTGCCCCTAAACATCCCTTCAGCATCTTCTGCTGGAGTCTCTTCACCCTGGAAGGGTGCTATTTTGGGTCTTTCAAAATGAGTCAAGTTTGATGGCCGTCCTCTGAAGCATCTACTTGGCCTATATGGAACTGACAGAACCTTGCCCCATGACGGAACTGAGGTATACTTTGCCCAATTTTAACCGTCTCTCCTTGCCCCGTCATTGCGGTCTGTTCTAGGCAGCCTCCTCACCTTTGCTATTTTTAGACAGCAAGCAAGACCTGTCTCTGGTCATTACACACTGTCACTATTCCCCTACCTCAACTCTAAGAAATACACTCGGATTTTCCAAGAACTCTCACAGAGTGCTCTCTGCTCCCCTGGCAGCCTAACAGTTCTTTCTCCCTCAGTAAACATTCCAGCACAGGACAGCAATGCCATTCTTTAGCTTCCTTGCATTTTCTCCTATCCCCACTGTTCGATCTTTTGTATATATTGCCCCTTTCCTCTACTTGGGAGGTGTGATGGGCAGGTCAGTTTTCTCCCATAGAAGAGAAGAAAAAAGTCAAAAGACCCACTTATCCTGGAAATTTCCTTTTATCAACCTCCTCTAGAATTTCTAGTCTTTTCTTGTATAGCCTGCATAAGAAATGGTCCCTGGCCTAGTTCTCACGTCTTTTATAAGTACTTACATGACTATGTCTGGTATCTTACTTTAGAACAGTGGCATACGTTCCACACGTTCTCCTTGACTTCGAGCATTATTAGAAATCTGAGACAACCATAAATGTCCCATTTTTAACATTTTGGTAAACATTTCTGTATACATTGACTGGGGAAGCAACAGTGAAAGCTGGAAATTTCGTAAATTAACTTGTAAAAGATCATTCACACTCACTATAAGCAATGGATTCATTTTTTTTATTTAGTGGACTGAGGAAGGAAGGAAAAAGAGGGGTATTGGGCCAGCATTATGAAAATTTTAGATAGAGTATTGTAAGAAAAGACTTGGGTAGGTCCCAGCATTGTTCATATACTTGAGGTATAGTCATTTCAAAAAGGACTACAAATTTACGTAACTCCAGAGCATGGAACATAGTCATTGCACGGCAGTTCAGAAGATGAAGGTTTCAGGCTTACTGTAAGGTAGCACTTCCTAACATTTAAAGGCATTCAGCAATGGGAGAGGTTGCTTTTATAGTTAGAGAACTCTATCCCCATTGTTTTCAGTTTTTTTAATTTACTTTTTTATTTCAAATAATTCCAAGTAGGTTATGAAGAAATTCATTATTGAACTTGCTCAATTTTCCAAAATAATTTAATAAAGACATACCGTACAACATATAGTGAAACATCAGTAAAATGCCATATATTGGGTAGAATTGGGCTGATACTGAAAGCAATATATTCTCTAAAAATGTGTAATATAAAGGAAGCCAATCTACTCAGTATTAAAAAGCCACCTCAATATAAACTTTTTTCACTTAGCATTGATCTAATTATCCATCAAATGTGATTATACCAAGGTATACACTTTGCAGGTGAGATTCACAAGTTAATAATGAAAACATTACTGTCCAGAACATTCAGTTAGTGCAAGAAGTATTCATTCATTCTTTAACTGAGTAATATTTATTGAGGGTCTACTGAGAGCCAGGTGCTGTTCTAGGCACTGAGTATAAAATCTTGTACAAATTAGACGTGAGTTTTGTTGTAATATGTAGCATTCTAGAGGAGGAATGGGTAATTAAATTGTTTCTAGCAAAAGAGAATAACAAATGAAATGCTATATTTAAAAATCAGTGGACTGTCTCAGCTATGGCTTCCGGAAGGCAGTGGAGAGGAAACTCATATCCTAAGATCCTAGTTGTATAATCTGAAGGGTCCTATCTTCAGGACAAATTGTCCTTGGTGGCTCGTGTTTGATCTTAGTACATGGAGTTTGTATGTTGATGGCCATGTTTAATATGAAAACAATAGTGGATTTTTGGTTTGTTTTCAAAACCAAGTATTCACATGCTACAGATACTCCTGGAAGAGGCCCTCTGTTCATCCTGTGGCTTCTTATACCCCCAGCACAAATGATGTGTCCTCCAGAGGGTACTCACCCGTCAGCTTGTTAAGCAACCAGTGAAAGATACCACTAATGTGCAAAATAGAGATTGAAATCTTAATTTTATTTTAAACTAAAACATTTATTACATTTTTAACACAAAGGGATTAAAAATGCAAACAATAAATGGCTCAACATCTCCCTGCCCAGATAATCCTTGTTGAAATATAGAAAAATAACATGTTAAAAACAAAAAGCCAAACAGGACAGACAGAGCAAAATGAAAATAGAAACGACCCCTACCCAATCCCTTTCAACAAGTATAACCCTAGTTAGGAGGGTTTTTGTGATCTCTTTCTGAAAAAATAGTGTTTTTTATACCTATCTGTGTAAAGGTATGTGAGTGTATGCACATGTACACAATAGGAATGTGATCTTGTGATTTATAATAAGAAATACATATTTGGTCTTTGTCCCAGTTCCTGATGCAGAGCTCCTAAAACCTTTGGAATTTCCTAAGTGGTGAGAGCTATAAAAGGCATTTTTGTTATGTTAATTAGGTGACCTTTGGAAAGCGCCTAGCCAACCTAAGGATGGGGCTGGTTGTCAGGAGAACCAACCAGTGGTTAGAGGGTTAGAACTTCCGGTCAGACTCCCAGACCTCTGGGGAGGGGAGAGGGGCTGGAGATTGGGTTCAGTTGTCAATGGCCAGTGTTGTAATCAATCTTGTCCATATAATGGAGCCTCCATAAAACCCCAAAAGAACAGGTTCGAAGAGCTTCCGAGTTGGTGCACACACGGAGGTGCTGAGAGAGTGGCTTGCCTGGAAAAAGCATGGAAACGCCACACCCTTTCCCCATACCTTGCCCTATACATCTCTTCCATCTGGCTGTTCCTGACTTATATCCTTTATAATAAAGTGGTGATCTAGTGAATAAACTGGTTCCCTGACTTCTGTGAGCCACTCTTGCAAAGTTATTGAATTGGAGCATGGGATTGTAGGAATCCCCCATTTATAGCCAGTTGTTCAGAAGCACAGGTGACAACCTGGACTTGTGATTAACATCTGAAGTGGGGACAGTCTTGTGGGACTGAGCCTTTAACCTGTGGGATCTGACACTAGCTCAGGTAGATAGTGGCAGAATTGAATTGAATTGCAGGACTCCCAGCTGGTATCAGAGAATTGCTTAGCGGTGTGGAAAAAAACATTGAAAGAATTATACACACTGTTTTGAAACCTACTTTTTTATTTAAAATATCTTAGCCTGCTTTCATATCAGATTATGCAGATCTTCCTCTTTTTAATGGCTGCGGAGTATTCCTTGGTGATTCTAGATTTTATGTAACTAACTCTATTGCTATATAATGGTTAAGCATACATAAGGTAATGCTACATAAGGTTAAGCATATCATAATAGGGATTGCTATATAATGGTTAAGCATACATAAGGTAATAGCTACATAAGGTTAAGCATATCATAATAGGGCAAGTATTAAGTTAAGGGAAGTAAATCGAGATGTTGTGAAAGAGTTGCTTATATTGGATGGGAGACCAAAGTCTAAGTCTGTCATTGCTGTTGCTTGGCTGTGGTGCTAAGTGTCAGGTCCACTCCTCTGTGTCTGCCACTCCTTGGATTCTGCCAAGCATAACATAGTAAAAGAGGTAGAATTTGGACATTCCTGGGCATCCTACTTATTTCAGCATTTCAGTTAGCAAACATGTAGGTACTTAGGATGAGCTTCATCAGATTCCTTCCTTAGAAGACTTTAGTGGGGCAGGGAGGCATATAGATAGATCATTTCAGTAGTGTGACAAGTGCCATTGCAGAGGTGTGCTCAGAATGTTGCGGCAGCAGGCTTGGGACACTCAGTCAACCTAGAGGTGTGTGTGTGTGTGTGTGTTGGCGGAGGTGATTGAAAGCTTCTTGGAAGGACAGTGCCCAAGCCGAGTAGCTAAGATTAATGGAAGTTACCTAGGTAGAGAGAAGGGGAAGGGCATTCCAGGCCAGGGAGCAAAGAGGTAAGAAAGCATGATGAGTTTGGGGAATCACAAGAGTTTAGCATTGTCAGAATATAAAGTTTGAGGCAAGAAGTGAGATGGAAGACATCTGTTCATGGAAGGCCTTGTACGTCATGCTGAGGAGCTGGGAATTCCTCCTTAAGTCAAAAGTCATGCATGTCTTTTATATATCAATTAAATACTTTCTAAATATTTATCATCACTCTTTGGAACTCTGGAAAACATAATTCCTTCATGAATTCATGCAACTGCAGAATTGAGCCAACTATTAGCTTCATTATCTGTTGCTGTTGAGCCCGAGATCCTTGGTTCACTGTCTTGTTTCACATGGTTCTTTACTGTACCCAGAACCTTAATCAGCCGTTTCACAAATGGTTGCCGGAGCTCACTGCTTGGGAGCACCAAGTGATAGTGTAGGTGAGTGAGTTCAAATCCATCACCACTGTCAGAAAAATAACTAAGAAGAATTGACCTGCAGCATCTCTGGGTACCAAAGATATCCTGTCACTGTCATCACTGTCATTTTATAAAATGCAGGAACACAGCCGATCCACATGAAATATATTGCTTGTGTTTGGGTTAGAAAAGAGAACTGGATGGAGTGAGAGTATTATGATTTGATCTGATGAGTAGTAGTTGATACTTATTTCACTTTGACTTCTGAGTCTTTTTACTTCTAATGATCCTCTTTTCTTTCTTTCTTTCTTTTTTTTTTGGTGAGGAAGATTGGCCCTGAGCTAACATCTGTGCCAGTCTTCCCCTATTTTGTATGTGTGACACCACCACAGCATGGCTTGAAGAGTGATGTGTAGATCCATGCCCAGGACCCGAACCCATGAACCCCAGGCCGCCAAAGTGGAGTGCATGAACTTAACCACTACGCCACCGGGCTGGCCCCCAACCGTGTGTTGTTAAACACTAGGCAAAACCATTAGTTGTCTAATACAACTTTGGCGAAAGGCATTGGGCAGAAGCAAGTTTGGAAGAGAGGAGCTCAAAGGGAATACCTTGTTCTTTTACTAAAAAGAGAGATAAAGCTATTTTAAGCACAAAATAGGGTCTAGAAATAAACACTGTTTGTGGGGAAGGTGCATTTTTGTAGGAAGGAAGGCAGTGTTCTCTGTTGATCTCACTACAGCTCATTTATTTATACAGCTTTACTTATTTTTCTTCACACATAAAACTTTTTCCTCAATCATCCATGGTAGAATCCCAGGAAGATGTGTTAAATATGTTGCTATAGTTTACAATTGTCATCTATAATGTTTTATTTAGCTAAATCTTTTTTTTCACTACTCCCTGTACAACACAGAACACCATATGCCATTGTCCCTGTCAGGAAGCAAAGGTTTCCCTGGTCTGTGCCTGTGCCTATGTTTATGCCACAGAGGAGCTGTGGTCCAGTGCCATCTTTTATTGATAGGGCCAGCAAAGGAGAAATCTAATGAAATTATCAAAGCTTTGAATTAATTATGAACTTGAATAGGAGAGCTAAGCTCTCTGGAGCCAAGGATCTCATTACCCATGCACTCTCGTTGCATCCTCTTCTGGAGCAGAAGGCGTTTTCAGCTACAGCTCTTAGCTCGGCTTTGGACTTTATTCAAACTTGCTAAACTGACATGCTCTTCTTGCTACGATGTGGCTGCTGATGTCCATGATGATTAATTTAATTCTGCTCTGGATCTACAGGAGATGTCAATAGATTTTCTCTCCCCCTCCTTTTGCCTTTTATTATTTTTTCTTTCTCTCTCTTTTTTTTTTCCATCAAATTGGATGGTATACAAGTTTGTGTCCTTTTTGGGTAAGGTGAGAAGCTTTCAGGATTCAGGTGTAGCTTCATGTAATATAGTGATTGATTTAAAGTTAAGAACTATATTACATCTACTATGTATTCCCTGGATATTTAGGTAAGCACAAAGTCAAGTATTTCTCTTTGAATTTTGAACACCAAATGGAAGTTTTTCTTGCTAGTTTCTACTTTAGAATTAATGGTATAGCAATAACTTCCATGGTCTAACAGTATTGTACATATTTTTGATGTGTGTTGTATGGGAACAACAGATCTCACTTTGTGGGTCTAGCTCATGGGACTTATGCTCCCTGGGAGAGAGTAGGTAATGTTTGCTTTACAACTCTGGTTTTCCTTTTCCCAGTAGAATGATTTTTTTGGTGAATAAATCAACTTCTGATTGTTTTAAGTCTACTAACAAGATCAGTAGCAAAAAGGTTTCAAATTACTATTGGTGATGATTCCTTGGTACTGTCGTATAGGTTCAAAGCATCTCATGGCAAGCTTTTTGGCTTGCTTTTGAGACCCATTATATATGAATTCCTAAACTGCAGCTCATCTATCTCAGTAAACTACAGGCCACTGGCAATTTTTGTAAGCAATGACTAACTTTGCTTTAGAGAGTCAATGTTTTAAGGTTTTGAATAGTGGGGGATGGGAGAATGATAATCTTTGCTTTTCCTTTTCCTATTTACTTTCAGTGAGTTTTTTCCCCCCATTTATTTTCTCCATAGGCAGCTGCAATATTTAATTCAGCCTTTGGAAGTTTTTTGGTAAGTAAACATGGTTTAATTTGTCTGTTATAACTTCTGTTGTGATGTTTTTATGAAAGATTTAGTGAAAATTAGACTCCTTTTACTATTTGGTTAAATATAAAAGTTCTTGAATCTTTTCATGTGCTATTATTCATACCCTGAAGAAAATTAGTTAATAAATAAAGGAAATGTTCTCTTACAGTACAGTTTGGAGGCTTGAGTTTAATATTCTATTTAATGGATTCAAGGAATCAATTAAAACACTATGTGTCTCCTTATAGAGGTTATGTCAATATATTGATCATTTAATGAGGTCTTTTAGATTATTATTATTTTGTATCATGGGACTGAGGATTTTGAAAAGGAAACATGACCCAGCTGGTCAGAAAGGGAATGCTAATTTACTTGTTGACATGTCATTTATTTTGTACATTTCACTGTCAAAGAAGCTACTGTCTTGGATACTTCTGGGAAATCTATATAAAAAAAATTTGAAATGAGGAAATAACTAATGAGTAATATGCAAGAAAATGCAATTTTTTTTGACATATGAACTATAAATTGTATTTCAAAAAGTTAAAAAATAGTTCAACTTTCGTAAATAGAACCAATACAATTATAAGGATAATACTCTTTTAGCATTTTTAATCATTATTTTTTAAGTAAATGACATGACAAAGACTTGGTTTATGTTATAAAAGGATGAGAAAGAAACTAAGTTTCCTGTTAATTAAATATTTTTATTTATACTCTCTCTAAAATTTGGCTAAATTGGTGAAAATAAATGAGAATATTGTTTTTTTAGGTATATAACTCATTCACAGATTTGTAGTACATTTATTTACAAATAATTGAGAATAAAATCAGTGGTGTATAAACTGGTTCATGAGTCTGGGCAAAATATCAATTATTTCTGTTTAAAATGCTCTTCGTGTCACTTATTATTGTATGTATTTAAATGTAGTTGAAGCTTTTAAACATATTGTTACATATGTTCTACAGCTTTTAATGTCCCAGTGTTACAGAGCTTTTAATGATGTAGCTTCTGCAAAATATATGCTTGGAGTATCTCTTATTTTTAAAGAAGTAGTAATGTTATTCCTGATACTGTATTATTCCTGGGTTTTATAAGAGAGGTAACAGAGTCTATTTAATGAAAATGGTCTCTTGAGCTACTTATTTTAGACTGTCATATATTTTAAGTCATTATTTCATATGTTCAAGTATTATTTTCTATATGTTGTCACAATTAACAGAATAATATCTATAAAATATGATCTTGTTAGAAGCCAATTTTTTTATATGGTTTGGAGTCATCCACATCCGCTATCAAAGCATGGTTGCCTAAGCTGGACTCTTACTCTTTAAAATGTCTAGGGTAACTGAGAAAATAAGTCTGAGGCAGTTGTCTGATAACTAAAGCAAAATACACTGTCCCTGACTTGAAGGACAAGTTCACTGAGTATGGTTTGAGCTTTGCACTGACTGTGTGTACAATGAACATATGATATTGTTCCACCAGACCCAATTCTTTGATAAGGTCCAGTAAAGTAAAACTGGTTCTAGGGATTCTGTGGGATTTTTAATTTGCTCTTTTGCTTCTAAGAAGTTATGCATCCTTTCTCCTCAGTCTCCTGCTCTTTTTGCTCTCTTCATCTTTTTTTTAGCCTTAACTCAATTAATTAATTAGAAGTATTTATTGATCTCTTGCCACACAGAGGTAGTTTTCTAGTAGCTGTGGAGGATGCAAAGAAATATTGTGGAGATCACACATAGAAAAAGAAATACAATGTAAAAGTTAACAGGTCAAACAGAAGGTGTTACTAGATGATATATGATTGTCAAATAGCACAGGCAATATGCACTCTGAATTCAAAGGTCAGACAGAAACAATTTTGCCAAGCTGGGCCTTGAAGTATGGTAGAACTTAGCTAGCAGAGAAGAGAGGAGAGGAAATGGCACGAGCAATGGCAGAGAGGCAGAAGTGTCTTTTTCTACTCTTCCTTTCCCTCCTTTTTCTTTCCCAAAGTTGAAAATTACCAGAAAGGGTTTGAGAATGAAAATTATGATCAGAAATCTTTTGCTCCAGGGTTTCAAGAGAAATAATTCTATTTCCTTTTTTTCCCTTTCCACCATAGTTACGACAAGCCTTAGATTATGAACTATGTGTGAGTCTGAACTAAATCAGTTAGAATAACAACAACAACAACGAAAATAATAGAGGCTTATACAAAATGAAGGTTTATTTCTGTACTATATAAAATCTGGAGGGAGGCTGTCCATGCATGGTATGATGGCTTCATGGTCTCATTGTGGACTGAGACACCTGTCTTTCTCCTCCACCCTCCACGGCATGAAGCTTCTTTCCTCAAGGTTGCCTCATGGTCCAAGATAGCTGCTGGAGCTCCAGCCAAAAGGATACCTGGATAACAAGGTATTTACCTTGGGAAACAACAAAAGATCTCCCCTAAAAGCTAAGGCTTCTTTCTTTAAATAGGATTCTTGGAATTCCAACACCATACTTGCAGTAATATCTTATTGTAGAACTTAGTCACGTGGTCATACATAGCCCCTGGAGAGGTTGGGACATGTGACAGTTTGCTAAGAGCTAAAAATTGGATTTTTGTTAGTAAGGAAGAAGAGAATGCATATTAAGAGGCAGCTAACACTTTCTGCATATGAGCACTGTACAGCAAGTGTCAAGAGTTTGAAGAAAGAGATTAATCTCAGTTGAATGATAGGAGAAGGCTTCAGGGAGAAGTTGGTGCTTGAGTTGGGCTCAGGAAAAAGACTTATTTTAGAGGAGGGAAATTCTGAATTATAACTTTTACATTTTAGTCTGTTATTCGTAAAACATGGTACTTGTTAGAGTTTTGGGAGTTTTTTTTGAATTTTCTTTGTAAATGGAAACCATCCATCTATCCTTAAAATTTAGGATTACTCATGTAGTATGTTTTCTGGAGTCAGACTGTCTGGGTTTAAATCCTTTACTTGACTGAGTACTAGCCTAACCACATCATCTTCCCTATATGTAAAATGGGGTAATGATAGTACCTAAACTGTACAGTTGTGGTGAGGATTAAATGGGGTAATCTATATAAAATACTTGTTTGATGTGGTAGAAATAACTGATCTGATGTTGTCCAAGCTCTGCCATGAATTTTTTTGCATAATCATGGACATCCATAAAATGAAGAAATTGGTTATCTGTGATTAATCCCTGTGGCTTCTAAAATACACTGATTCAATGATTATTATTCTCTGGTTATGAGTGACCATTTCTCTTATATTTACATAATGGAATCTGAAAAGAGTGTTTACTTTAGATTATATTAAAACTTTGAATGAAAGGCTTTTGTTTGAAGAATTTTGAAGAAAGAGCTCTGAGGGCGTTCTTGCTGATTTTCAGACATCTGGGTATACCAACTAAAGTACTGTACATATTTATAGCTAGTTTAATAATGTCCCAGGTCTAATTAAAACACAGTGTTTTTAAGAACTAATTGTTACAGAAAACTGTGGGGTTTTTTCTTTAATGTAGCTAGGCTGGTAATAACCAATGATAGATGAATTTAATTTACATAAATTTCAGACCAAGAAAATATTTTAAAATCCTGCCACAGAGGATTGCTTTAAGTTAAGGAGTTAATGCCATTATCTCCTCCTCTCATTTAAATGGTTCAGTTTACAATAATTGTGGAGCATAATAAGTGTTTTGAGATTTTTCCTCTTGATGAGATTTTAATAAAATTTGACTAATAAAATAGTCAACTACCCTGAATAAATGTTATCAAAATTTATATATTATTTTTTTCTATGTAAAACCATATATTTCAAGTTCAGCCTTCTCACATGTTGCTTCGTCATCAAAAGAAAGATTTTTAAAAAAATAGATATTGGCAACTTTTTGAAAAATTCCAGTTGAAGAATTCTTTTAAAAAAATTCAACTGTGTTAGAGAAAACTTTGATCACGTGATTATTTAGACCTTTAGCATTTTTAGTTTGGAGGCTGAATTCAGTGTTTCCATGTCTTCAAGAATTATAGGTTGAAATTTAAAAGGAAAAGGTAGAACTTTTTCTTATTAGACTCCTCAGCCCATTTTATTATTTTTGATAGCTCCTGATTTTAAAGAGAAACTCTAGTGAGTGACAGAGTTGATCATGCCAAGTTGAGTTTCTAATAACTATGTTATACAACATGATAGCAATTCATGGCAACATAAATGTAAAGATTTCTGAAACAGCAGCGAAGAGTTATAAGCAGAGTTGACTCCTCCTTGTGAATGCATAACGTCTAGTCTCAAAAAGATCTATAAGAATCACTGTTTACTCTCTAAATCTCTTCATTTAGATATCAAGAAATGGGTTTATTTTCCATAATCCTTCTCTTTTAAAATAGTCATTGCTGGAAGCAGTAGAAGCTATTCTAAGATGAATAATTTTGTTTCTTTTCATGCCAGACCAAGGGTTAAAAGGAGCTCCTTGCCTTGAGCTGAAGAACTGGCCAGCACATATTTTTCTTCCCTCACCCAATTGTTCTGTCTTCCCTCTTTGCTCTGGCTGGTCTGCCATTACTTCCCAGCTTTGTAGAAAGATTTGAACAGTTAACTGATGCTATTGTAGTTGCTAAAAGAAAACAAATCCCAAACACAAATGCCATGTTTTAATAACGTGGGATATATGTTTATCATCTTTTATTCTTCCTTGCTTGTACAAAGTGTGCTCAGCCACACTTACAACGGTCAGAGAGGAAGCACACCAACTTTGTTACTCATTAATTGCTGCGTAACACTACTTTGTAAAAATCAGAGCAAGAATCTCAAATATTGATGAAGAGGGTTAAGGGTGGTACGAGACAAGACTCAATTGTTAATTTGGTTTTCCTTTCACCTAAATCTAGGATGTCAATTTTTAATTTAGTTTATGTTTATGGAATGTTCATTTTGTGCAATACTGAAAACTATGTTGACTTTTTTTTTTCTTAATTTGCTTAAAATCTTAACCAACTCAAATTATTCAGTTAAGATTTTGGTTTCCCCCCAAAAGTTCATGACTTGTTTATAAAACAGATTTTTATTTTCATTAAGCTTAAATGCCAAAACAAACAACAGAATTTTTAAGCAATATTTAGTACCACGTTATAGGATGTCATTTCAGGTTCGTACTTTTACTGCTGAGGACTCGATAAAACCAAGATTTAAAATAACCTATTCTGGGCTTTAAAATATCTTATGAACTATGTTCAGACAATGGGAAGTTGGTTTCCACCTTTATAAAATGGAACTCATCATCATGGTATGCCTTTCATCTGATCACCTCTTTGGGCAAGTGAACATCATAAAAGTTGATATTTCTGAGAACAGACTACTTTCTCTTTAAAAAATACCCTTGGTTCAATTAGCAGTATGGCATAAAATAGGAAAATAGGATATAAAATTAACACACATATAGTCAGAATCCGTTAGATTCAAGGCACTTTTCTAGATGCCGAAGCAAATACCTAAAACATAAATATGTAAGAAAATGAGTAAAAAGAATGAGCAATAAAAGATTTTAAAAAGAGGGAATTTAGGAACTGCCTTCAAGGCAGTGTCTTCCAAATTTCAGGCAGCGTATGACTTTTGCCACATGGACATATTATTTATATTATTAAATAAGACTCACTTTTTAAATTTAAATTCCTCTTAAAGCAAAACTTTACATCCACATGGTAAACAATCTTGTCATGAATAGAAGGTAACTGAAATTAAATCAAATGGAAAAAATCTATTATTAATTTATAGCTAAACTCTGCTGCCTACACAAGGCTCTGAGTCCAGTGCCTGCCCTCCTTTAGATAAAAAAGTAAATTTGTACCAATTCCAAAGCAAGAACTGTCCCTTCCTGCAGTCTGAAGGACTGAGAAAGATTTTTTGAAAAGAGAGTAAGTTTTATCAGTAATTCTCTGTCCTTGTGTCCTTTAAGTCACCTGCTTTCACTTCCACTTTGGGCAGCACTGTTCCTTAAGGTCATTTCTCAATCATTTCATCAAAGAGGTCAGTTGAAACCATTGGGGGAGGTCAACTGAGGAAACCTCCAGAATCAGGGGCTGTGGCAACCTGATCACGTTCGTGTTTCTTCCTTAGAGTATTTTCTACATAACACTCGTCCGGAAAAGCAGCATGCATGTGTGCCAAATGCGTTTGTAGAGGTAAAATATGCTCTAATGCTTAAGTAAGGAAAACCCCGTGATAACTACATTTGACTTTGTTTCTAAAACAAACTCTTATCTGAAGTACAGTCATTGTAAATAAAAAATGGTCTTTGTTTCTTAATACAAATATATAGAATCCTTACCTACTCCATTTTAGCAGCGTAATGCTCTATGCCGTCTGACAGGACTTGTGTAGCAAGTAAATGCATTAGTCACAGTGACCATTTTTCTTGCAAATTTGTGACATAGATTTAATTATTGGAATGACCAGCAACTTACAAATCTAATTTTGGTGGAGGCTGAGGCAACTTTTTTTTTTTTTAAATAATGATGGATTTTTTTAAAGCAATGATTTGATTACTATTTAAAGATATCTACTGGTGTAGAACTAGCCAATTGACTGAAGTTATTTTATTACCCTTTAACAAATGCCATGTGCTTTCATTTTTATTTTTATTAATTTTTAAAATGTCATCATTCCCAAACTGGAAAAGTACTTGCTCCTATGCTCATTTAGGTAAAAATAAATAAATATAAATTTGAGGGGGGCAGGATGTTTGTAAAGGGCCTTGTAAGAAACATGATCTTAGTAGTTGGTTAAAACCATGACTAAATTTCCTTAGTTTGAATCCAACCTACTACAGAACTGCTCAGTTTATGGCCTTTAGTAGGAGATACCCACTGACTACTAGTTGATGATGATATGGTAGATAGTTCTCATTTCTCTGCTTCTGTTTCTCCTAACGAAAAATTTACCATGATTAATCTATTTATTAAGCTAATATTTGAGGGATCTGGGGATAGTAGTGTGGTGAGCCAAACAATTAAGGGTCCTGTCTTTATCTACAATACAGATTCTTAAAGTGAGAATTTCAAGTCCCATGGTGGGAGTAGGGGTGGGAGAGGTAATAATTTTCCACTATTAATATACCTCATTGACTCAGACCCCACTGCCATTCCAAAATAAATCTGGATATGTGGAAAGAAGCAAAAGGGCATCTGAGGGTGTATAAACTGTATAAACTTGTGGATTCTACCAACCAAAAAGAACCTTCCTTTTAATTATTGGTCTGTATGATGAAAGCAACGTTAGACATCTACACTCCATTGCTGACTCAGGTTTTCAAGTAAACATTTAGCACTTCTGAAAAACAATAGTCTGTATTATTGGAAATGGTAGATTGTAGTTTGAAATTTAAAAAATCGAATATCAATCTTTTTTTAGCTCTAATCCACTGCATGCCACTGTTTGGCCTTATATCAATTTTATTAATGAAACATTTGTGGACTTTCTACTATGTGCTAGACGCTGGGCTAGGTTCTAGAACTAAGAAAAAAAAATGAAGAATGTCCATTATCAATTTACCAGTTGATGAACTTTGGATTGTTTCCTGTGTTTGATGATTGTGAATAAAGCTGCTGTGAGCATTTTCGTATAGGTTTTTGTATAGAATATGTTTTCATTTCTCTTGGGCAAATACCTAGGATTGGGATTGCTGAGTCATATAGTAAGTATATGTTTAACATTATACGAAATCACCAAACCATTTTCCAAAGCGGTTGTACCATTTTACCTTCCTACCAGGAATGTGTGAGGAATCCAGTTGCTCCACATCCTGGCCAGCCTTTGGTATTAGTAGCACTTTTTATTTTAGCCATTCTAATAGTTGTATAGTGATATGTCATCATAGCTTTGATTTGTATTTCCCTAATGGCTAATAATGTTAAACATCTTTTTATGTGCTTATTTGCCATTTTTATTTCTTCTTGGGGTAGTATCTGTTCAAATCTCTTACCCTTTTTTTTTTGAGGAAGATTAGCCCTGAGCTAACATCTGCTGCCAATCCTCCTCCTTCTGCTGAGGAAGACTGGCCCTGAGCTAACATCCATGCCCATCTTCCTCTCCTTTATATGTGGGATGCCTGCCATAGCATGGCTTGCCAAAGTGGAACATGCGAACTTAACTGCTGCACCACTGGGCCAGCCCCCCCCCCCTCTTTTTTAAGGTATACATTTTGGTGAGGAAGATTAGTCCTGAGCCAACATCTGTTGCCAATCTTCCCCTTTTCTTTTCTCCCCAAAGCCCGAGCACATAGTTGTATATCCTAGTTGTAAGTCATTCTAGTTCTTCTGTGTGGGACGCCACGACAGCATGGCTTCATGAGCGGTGTGTGGGTCCACACCCAGGATCTGAACCAGCGAACCCCAGGCCGCCAAAGTGAAGTACACGAACTTGACCACTTGGCCACAGGGCTGGCCCCTCTTACCCAATTTTTATGGGGTTATTTGGTTTTTTATAACTGGACTGTGAACTTTTAAATATGTTTTGGATCACAGTCATGTATCAGTTATGTGTTTTGCAAGTGTTTTCTCCCAGTCTCTGGCTTATCTTTTCACTTTCTTAACAATGTCTTTCGAAGAGCAGAAGTTTTAAATTTTGATTAAATCCAAATTATCTGTTTTTTTCTTTTATGGCTCATGGTTTTTGTGTTCTCTCTAAGAAATATGTGTTTAACACAAAGTCATAAAGATTTTTCTCCTTTATTTTATTCTAGAATTTTTATAGTTTTATAATATATAAAACTATAGTTTATAGTAGACACTTAGGTCTATGATCCATTTTGAGTTAATGTTTATAGATGGTGCCATGTACGAGTTGGGACTCATTACTTTGCATACAGTTGTAGAAGTTTCAAGTTTTTATGTTTCTCAAATGTATCTGTCTTGCCCTTTATGGATTTTTCCATAGCCTTTATACTTTATAAAGTCCTTCTCTAATCACAGTGTCAGGTAAAGTTTCACATGTATTTTCTTTTAGTTTTATAGATAAAATGCATATCTAATATTTGTTAAAAAGCAAAGCTCATTATATGAGAGTTCAATAAACACAAATAACAGTTTGAAAGTACTTCACCTGATTATGATATCGTTGTTTAAAGAAGTCAGTTTTCCATCGTTACTGTCCCTACTGGGTGTTTTTCTTGTGTAAGTCCGGCTTTGTAGTGTTACTCTCATATCTACATGGTGTCATATATGCCTGTCCCTGAAAATAATTAGATCAGTATTCATGTCTGTTAAAAATTGTTTCTCTATCTTAGGATATTACACATGACATTAATACAATTACGTAAGATAAAATCATTTGTTCAAAGTGTAAAATGGATAGATGCATAAAGAGTGATTGAAAATTATAGAAACCTCATTTTGATCTCTATCAATTTAATTTGCAAATATTTACACAAATTAACAGTAAAATGTTTCTATTTGGAGGAGTGTGGAGTAAGGTTAATAGCTCTCAGTAACAGTTTTAAATAGTAGAGGACTTTTTAAAAGTAAAATTTATAATTTTAAAAACCTTGATCAGTTTGATTTTAACTTTATAATTGAACAGGCTGTGCTGGTCACGGGGAAAAAGTCTCCTCATGATGCAAACACGGTATCTTGGAAATTAGAGCCAAAGCATCACAGATCTCCAGGCTCATAAGAGGAATGTTGATTCATACTTTACATGTTCACTGATGCTTGTACTCTGAGTTTGCAGTT
This sequence comes from Equus przewalskii, assembly GCF_037783145.1. NCBI lineage: Eukaryota > Metazoa > Chordata > Mammalia > Perissodactyla > Equidae > Equus > Equus przewalskii. The sequence continues at coordinate 86,339,735 of NC_091832.1, forward strand.
TATACATTTGCCTGTATTTTGACGGAACCACGTACTTGTTTACTTTTCCTGACTAGCTTTTTCTGTAATGTTTCTAATAAGTAGAGTAGTTAAGTTAGAAATGTCCACTGTGTTTATAGTTTTACTTTGTAACAGTGCTTGGTCTAGTGGTCAATATTTGTGGTTTCGTTTTTTATCATTCAGGCAATTCTCTTTTAAATAGTTATTTTCTAAAATGTTCCTAGTTTTTCACTTGAAAGCTTGTGTTATTCTTTTTATCCATTCATTTAGGAGAGACAATGTTTATTAACACTGTGGGGCTTTTGATAATCCTATCTTCTTTCTCACCATTCTATACATCATTGTGAGATAAACTACCTTCATGTGCTCTGTCACTCCTATGCCTTTAGTGCCTTCAGTGGCTTTTAATTGCTCCACCTAATTGGCCATTCAGGAATCCTTCTAGTGGAGCGCTTCTGCTCTCTCCCGGGTGTCCTTCTTTCACCTTCTTTCATTCCCATATTAACTATTGATTCACTCTTCTCTTCCCTCTCCTCCAACACTTGGGGCTCCCACTTCTTTGTTTACTCTATTCTCATCCTTTCCATTTCCTATCCACCTCTCACAAGCCATGTCTTCCCCTTGAAGCAATTTCTCTATCTTTTCTTTTATGGTTATTTAGCTCTTGGGATGACTTTGCACCTAGATTGTAACTGGTTAGTATAGTTAGTTTAAAATTCTGACCTTCTCTCCCACCTCTGGCACTTCCTGTTATCCTGCTCTTACTATTTTTTTCTAAAATACTTATCTTCTAACATAGTATATATTTACTTATTATGTTTATTGTCTATCTCCCCTTATTCAAATGAAAACTCCATGAAGGCAGGTATTTGATTTGGCTGGTTTGGTTCACTGCTCTATCCACAGCACTTGTAGTACCTGGTATGTGGCAAGCACTCAAAAAATATTTGTTAAATGAATAAAGAGAAATCATTCAATGAATGCTATTTTAACCTCTCTTCTTCATATATCTAAGATTGTAAAACACCTTGTATAGTACACATTTAAAATGCCTGTTAATTATTACAATTATATGTTGAATTAATTTGAGAAAAATCTTGATATCACTTTAATTGACTGTCCATCAAATAGTTCTTACTTATGTTAAAGTGATTTTAAGTTATAAGTTTTTAGTCTCAATAAAACATATGCTATAGCCATAAGGAATTTGTATCACTTTGTTTTCACAGTGTTGATTTAAGAATGGGGGTGGAATATCATTTCCACGTCTAAATTTAATATTGGGGCATTTGTAAGCTTTCTTCTTATAATAACTCCCTGTGAGTAGTTTAAGGCAGATTATTTGTATGTAATAGATTACCAATCCGTACGCTCTTGTCATGGAAATGATTGAGTTTAAATATCAGAAAGTTTTCCATGAAAGACTCCTACAAGTGTGAATACCTCATAAATATAAAGAGCTGAAGATTTAGAGATAAGAGGATATAGTGAGGGATTGCCATTATATGGCATTGCAGAGAATCATTGCACTGTTGGTATTAAAAAAAAAGTATTTTGCTGTTAAAGTTTATTGTCTAACAACTTGTGAAATATATAATATAATTAAATTGACAAGTGAGAGCCAAATTTCTAGACATTGTTGAAAAAGAAATTTTACAGTATCTTAGAGAAGAGGTAAAAATACAAGTAAGCCTGAAAAATAGAAGAACCAATTCAATGGTATATAAAAACTAGATAAAATCCATATCTGAGAGGCATTAGAAGTACTTAAAGAATAGAAGTGACCAAAAAAGAAAAAGAAAGAAAAAGCCAAGGTGATAATGAGGAAGCAGATAAATTGAACTTGCAATATGATATGGTAGCAAATGGAAGCTAATGCAGTCCTCCTGTAGAAGCATCCTCTTACAGCTCTCCGCAATGGAGTCTGGCAGGGTCATAATTCAGAATATTGTTTGACTTTGGTCTTATCATCTTGTCAGAGATTAAAATTTGTCAAATGAGATATAGAAAAATAAAGATGTGACTTAGGGTGGAGGAACTTTGGAGAGTGATATATATCTCTATATAATGGAGAAAAGAAGAGAGAATTTTTAGATACTAAAAGAAGGGATGTATCGTTAATCAGACATGATTTTTTAATGGTAAAGGTGGTTCAATTTTCTTATGATAGCCTAAAAAAATACATTTGTGCTATCTATATTTCTTATAGCAGCCTGACAAATCATTCAGAATTCCTGATCAGTAACTGCTGAGGTATACAAATTTTAAGCAGGACAACTTTTCAGTAACTAAAATCAGCAATAAGAAAGGTGATTTCTTGTTTACAAAAAAAATAGTAACTTTACATGTTGCTTTTTCTCTTTTCTTCATTTATTTCTACCTCTTTAAATTGAACAGGAAAAAAATGATTAGAAGTCATGAAAAATATTAGAGAAATGTAGACTTTCTGCCTTTTGCCCTTTAATTCACAGGGGTTTTCCCTCAAAGATGGTTGAATCCTGATTCTGTATCATTAAATGTCTCTATAGAATTTTGGGTCCATATCTCATGTAGTTTCAAACAAAACAATTGTTGAAGTCAAAAGGTTAAGTTTCCAGCTCTAAAAAAAATTGAATAAAAACTCCCAGTGCAGACAAGTGGTTAAAAAAAGGGTTTAAGTGTGTGCCAGTAGAAAATATCCACATTAGGAAGAATACTTCCTCTTGTAACAGAATGCTGTTGTTCTCTTTTGTATGAATTTTCAAGATATATTTGAAAAGTAGCATCAAGATGTCTCTAAAGAACAATCTCAACAAACATTCCTCAGTCTTGAAACTGATCTTCCATCATGTATGCCTTTTTAAAAAATTCTATCAACCTGGCACCACAATCACTAAGGGTTTTCTAGTGCCAAAAATATCATGAACTAATGAAAATCTCAAATAGCATTCTGTATCTCCGTCTTAGTTTTACTAGATGTTGCTGGCCTTTCATTTCTATATGGGAACTGTAAGTAGTGAGTCACCTAAAGTCCGTATTTTGATATATGTTTTTAAAAATACAGACTAGAAGGGGAAGTTTTTCTCTTTAAAGGAGGAGAAGTTGGGTGCTACACAGTTCTTAAGGAAGTTTTTCTTTCTTTGCTGCAAATCACCATTGATACCATGAAGATTCTTGGCTTAAGTCTTTCTTGGCTTGATATCACCCATAAACAGAATCATTTCCAGTAATATTATTTGTTATTTTCTTTGTCTGTTTGAGCCATCCATTTTTAAGATATTTTCTCCTGATTGCTGGGGATATAGGTGGCTTGTACTTTGGAAATTTACTATGATCCTGTTTCAAACACGAATTTTGTGGCTCTATCGCACAGGGATGGACTCACATTAATCTACTCATTGATAGTGATATATGCAGCAGATTGCTAATTTATTAATTGAGAGTTGGAAAAACAGTTATGAGAAACTCTTAGACACTTAGGTTGGTGCTTTCTCTCCTCGTGGTTAAATTCACATGGAAGAAATTTTAATAAGTTTATTTGGTGGGAGTGGAATTGGAGGAAGAAGAGGTAGAGAGATAATTCACAAGTTTGATTCTATCAGGCTGTTGTAAGTGAATGTGTCTGGCTCCACAACAAGGGTATGTTGCCCTTGGAAACAGACAGGTGCATCATTTGGATCAGGGATCTTCTTTCCTAGATGGTGCTTAGATAGATGTTTTTAAGAGTTGCTTTTAGGTACTTTCTCACTGCTTCCCATTGCTGACCACTTTCCCCTTTTATTGACTCACCATACCTTAAAGTGAAGTCTTGCTGACGTTGGAAACGTTCTAATATTTTAAGGCTATTTTGCTTGTCTTTGCTGTAAAGGCGTTTCCCTTATTTCCAAGTTCAGAGAGGGAGAAGATACATTAGTATTTTCATTGTTTATCATCTATACAGCTGAACAAACATATGGTAGCCACAAGCCACGTGTGGCTATTCAAAAGTTAATTAATTAAAGTTAAATAAAATTAATCATTCAGTTCCTCAGTCACACTAGCCACATTTCAGGTATTTAATAACCACATGTGACTGCTGGTTACAGTACTGCACAAAATGTTGAACATTTTCATCACTGCAGAAAATTCTATTGGATTCCACTAAAGAGAGATGTTTAATTGACAAACTATTTTCCAGTTATCTATTTGAATATAACTTAGAGTCCAATATTTTAATTTGTCTTCATTTTTGTGTATTTATTTCAGATATAGCCCAACTTACTATTTCAGTCTTCCCTAGTGAATTTGAAGTCAGTTGTCTATACATGTTCAGCCCGATAGGGATTTTGTTGTTATGATACTAGTTGGTTAAGTATCCAGCACCTAAGCATTTGCTTATTAAAAAGTGCTCATGAATTTCATTTGCAATTCTCCTTTAGTTACTCAAAGGACTATTTACTGTCAAGTAGTAGAAAAAACACTACTGCACAGCCAAAACATTCCTTATTTGTTACATTGCAATTTTCATAATTTTGACTTATAATGGTAGATTTCTTTTTTCAACACTGTGCTATTTTGATAAATTAATAACACTCCTTTGGAAATGCTCACAGTGCCAGGAATATAGATACAACCTTATATGTATAAGAGATGTCCTTTGAAAAACAGTATAATGTTTTAGCTAGAGGCACCTGAAAGTCAATTCATTTTCAAAGTCTGAATATGATTTTATGTTTAATTTGTGTGCCTTCTTCTGCATTTAACAACTGTTCTCATGGGACTATTAAATTTTTTAATCTGCTTTAACCCCTTTCACATTTGAAAAAGCATTTTCACTAAGACTGGTCTTTCTTACCTGGTAATTTGACTAGTCAGTGGTTTTCTAGCATTTGGATTTCACTGATAGGTAAAATTTCAAAAGAAATTTTGGGGAGTGCCTCATGTTTTTAATTACTTATTTTGCTAAATAAGAACTACCATTTATTATCATCATTTCATGAAAGAATAGACATTTAAACATAAAACCCAGGGCCCGGCCTGGTGGCATAGTGGTTAAGTTCATGCGCTTGGCTTCAGCGGCCTGAGGTTCACAGGTTCAGATTCCCAGTGTGGACCTACACACCACTCATCAAGCCTTCCTGGGGCTGCGTCCTACATGCAAAATAGAGGAAGATTGGCAACAGATGTTAGTTCAGGGCCAATCTTCCTGACCAAAATAAAATAAAATAAAATAAAACAAAACCCAGAAGGATGTATTTCAGGCATCCTTGAATAAATCTAGCTTTATCATTGATAGACTATATTCTTCTTATTTTTCCCATTTATTCCTTTAGAGCTTTTGACTAGTCTCTTGCCTAAGCTCTTCACTGTTGAAATTATCACCCTTTGTTTGTTGGTTTTCATCTTTGTTGATCTTTTTACCACCTCTATTTGGTGTTTTAAATTATAATTTTGACGTAGATTCTATACTATTCATAGGCAAAGACTGTCTCTATTCAAGGAAATCCTATAGTATAATCAGGCCAGTTAGAACATTTGATAAGTGATGGTGATTTATCAAAAAGTTATTATTATTTTTTTTAGATTGGCACCTGAGCTAACATCTGTTGCCATTCTTTTTTTTCTTCTTCTTTTCCCCAAAGCCCCCTAGTACATAGTTGTATATTCTAGATGTATGTCCTTCTAGCTCTGCTGTGTGGGACACCACCTCAGCAAAGCTTGATGAGTGGTGCTGGGTCCACACCCAGGATCCGAACCAGCAAAACCCTGGGCTGCTGAAGCAGAGCACATGAACTTAACCACTTGGCCATGGGGCCAGCCCTCAAAAAGTTATTTAACAGTCTTAGCTATGCCAACTGTTAACCAAATTTTCATTTGTCTAATTCGTACTCTGCGTTAAGTTTGTCTTTGTTATACTCTGTAGGGGCTAGAAAGAAATGGTATCTCTTCCAGAGTTGGAGGAAGATGAAAACAAAGGACTAAACATAAAATAACTTAAGTAGACCTAAGAATAGTTTCAAAGAAAAATCTATTTGGGGAATATTTGGATAATATAGCTCACTTGTCATGAACTTAGAATTTTAGGAAAAAATATCTAGTTTGTAAAAATATGTTTTTTAAGGTAACATTTAAAATACGTATATATATAACTTTTACTTGTGGAATTTTTGTGAGCTTGGTAGACTCGTGAAAGAACTTCCTGGGGTGTATTTATATACACTCAGATATATATTTATTCATCCATATTCTTATACACAATTGTTCTTATCATTAGAAAAGCTCACGTTTTATTGAGTACTTTAAAGATAATAGGTTCTCAGCAGCTACTGAAAGGAGTACAAAGATGTCTCCATGCACAGATCCTGCTCTCAGAGAGCTTACACTGTAGTAGTTAAATATGTACGAAAATATATGTAAAAGAATAGCCAAAGTATGAGCAATTGGGATTACCTCCTGGAAGGGACGGTATGAGAAAAAGCCTTGCAGAACTGATAGAATTTGGGAAAATAGTGATGTTTATTCCAGAAGGCTAAGGGGATCTTACTATTCCTGATTCTCTATGTAAAAATCTTTCTAGTAGGCTAAGTTTATCATGAGTTATAATATTGGTATCTTATAGACAAAATTTGGTATAATCCAAAATAATAATCCAAAAGGGACAAGTAATAGATAGAAGGAGGCTTGGTCTAATATTTTTCATAGCTGAATTTCTTCAAGAAAGGTATATTTGACATGAAAAGCCTGCAAATTTATTTATTAGACTTTTTAGTTACACTTTTACACATGATTAAAATATAGTAATGTTCATTTTAGGTAAATGTAAAAATATGTGTATATATACACATATATCTAGTCTCTATATACAGAATATTAATCTTTGCTTCTGTTGAAAAATAGTTTTTCTTTTATAAAAGTTAAACAAGTAAAAATTTCATTTGCTTTTATCGATATTATTGACATCTTAGCAGAACTCTATTAAATTTGGGCTATGGTATGTATAAATTACCTATGGTCTATGGTATCTCTAAATTATGTTCTACAAAATACAAGAATTAAAGAAAAAGACTGATGTTTCATAGAACTTATAAAGTATTATACATGATTGGGAGACAGCTATACCATACAGGAGAAATTTTCCCTTTCGTTCCTTTCCTCTTTCCATTTACCTAAGTATGGCCAAAACCCTCTTTATAATCCTATATCTAGACTTTTTATCTAGTCTCTAGATATGATATTTTCCTAAACCTCTGGTCTCTTAAAAACAGCAATAACATTTTTTATTAGAGACTTTGAAACTTATACAATGGGGATCAAATAATATTAGTGAATCTTGTGTACCCATTTCTCAGCTTCAGCTGTTGTTGGCTCAAGACAGTCTTGTTTCCTCTACACCCCCATGCACTTTCCTCAACTCAGGTATTATTTTGATGCAAACCTCAGTCATCATTTTATTTCAACATGAATTTAATAAGAAAGGGCTCTCTCTTGTTTTTTAAACATAACTATAATGCTGTTTTCCTACTTAGAGACTTTTACTGGCCAAGTTTTTCATGAAAGCGTCTGGGATATCTTTATGGTAGAAAGGCTAGGAAATGCAAGGAACATAAACAGACTGGGGACTCAAAGATCTTAGGATTAGTAAGTGTGGTGTCATGAGCAAAATCAGGGAGTTTAGGCGAGAGAATAATTTTGAGTGAGATGATTGTTTGATTTGATACCTATTACTTACATGGTGATGCCGGGACATCCAAAGGTGTCTAGGGGTGGATATGGTTGATATTTGTTCTTTCTTCGTGAATGAAGGACACATCGATCTTAAACCAATATAGATTCTTTTAGGTTGACCATTAATTCCTTTCCCTCTTTTTTTTTAAAAAAAAAAAAACTTTTGATCTCATCCTGTGTTCCAGCCTCCATGTCTCTACTGCCACTCTCCTCCATTCCCATACAATTTTTGGTATACTTTGTAACCTTACTTTTCCATTAATTGTATATTTTTTAGTTCATTATGTTAAAACATTCATTTTCTTCTTAAAAATAATTTTGACCCTTCTGACAGTACTTAGAGTCAGTGATGACTAGCTGATGAAAACTATTTCAATAGAATGAATGATAGCTTTGATTTTAATTTTGTAGTGATTTCAGCTTAAGGTATTTTTTAAAGTAAAAGTATAAAATAGTATCATAGACGAAGTTCCTTTCATTAAAAGAACACATAAATAAATGCCACTGGTTCCTGAAATTAAATTAGAACCCAAAATGCTCATAAATTAGCAACTTTATTTCTTTTTTAAAAAGTTCTTAGCTTTCAAAATACCTCTTTCTATTTTACTTTGAAAATGGTATAAACAATTTAGCTTATAGGCCAAAATGGGGATCCCATTATTCTTTTTGGGGCATGAGTGTCATCACATTAATGTCAGTTTGGGTTATCTGTATTTATTGAGAGTAAAACTCAGGTTTGTTTCACTGCCTGGTTTCAGCCTGCAGCAGACTTTCACATCAGAATTATAAACCCTAAAAATTAGAGATTTGTGTAGAAAGTGGAGATTTATATGGCTAGAACCTACTTTAGCTTTATAACACACTCATAATTATTAGCGATGGGATCCATGCTGTTAACACTGGTCACTGTTTGAATGTTCCGTGATAATTTATAGGGTTGATTACTCCCGCCTCAAGTGGAACCTTAGGAAGAAGAGCAGCAAATGGTAAATCTTTGTGATGGTCCCTGGAGCAGCGTTTCAGTTTGAGGCTCTGAGTTATGCAGGTCTCAACCTCTTTTCCTCCCCTGGCCTTTCCTGTGGCTCATCGTCATCATCATCATCCATTCAGATAATGCCTGTTCAGAAATCACAGGTCCCCACGGAGGAGAAGGTGGGGCAAGGCCTGTTATAAGCACACTCGCCACAAACCTTTCACCTTGCTGTCAAGGTGACAAATGTTTGTCCTTAAGGGAACACTGGAGGTTAAATCACCAGTGTTTCTCTCACTTATCTTCTTTCCCATACTACCCCAGCTCTTAGCCAAATTTATAGCTAAAAGAATCTCAGAAAATTAGGCTACTTGTAACCTTTATGGACCTTGTTCAGAGATGTTTTACGCAAGCTCAAAGTACTGACTACATTATGTATGGGGGCTAAGTAATTAGAATTTGCTAAACGTCATTATGTAAGTACATTTTTATTTCCGAGCTTATTCAGAAGGAAAAGATTTGGGAAAGAAACATTTAAATTTCAAGAAATAGTATTGGGAGCTGCAAATGTAATTGTGATAGGTGAGCAATGACTTATTTTTACATCAGCACATGTTCAGGGTGTACACGTCCTCACATGGAGAGACACTAAAATGTGCATTAACCTTGGAGATGGAAGTTGCTCTGGATTTCTTCATCTCTTTTTTAGCTCATTCTCTTCCGTTCTCCATATAGCAGTGAGAATGATCTTGAAAGATGTAAATTGATATGTCATTTTTCTGCTTAAAATCCTTCAATGTTTCTTGGGCTAAATACCAAAATCCCTTATATGGTTTACAAGGTTCTGCATGATCTATTCCTTGCCTTCCTCTCCAGCTTCATCCCATGCCACCGTCTTCACCCACAAGGCACCTTCCATGTGGGCATAACTTGTGGTTTCTCCAGTTCATTCATTCAACAAATACTTTATTGGGCTCCTACTTTGTATTAAGCCTACAGAAATGTATAAAACAGACAAATATTCGTGGAGCTCACATTCTAGTGAGCAGATATAACAACTAAAATATATATTATATAATATATAATTTTATATATTTTAGTTGCAAATCTATATATTTTAGTTGTTACATTTATTTGTATGTATATATATGTCAAATGGAAGAAAATGAAGCAGGAAATGGGGGGAAATAAGGAGGAAGCTAGAGGGATTGCAATTTTTTTAAAAGGTGACAAGTGACAGTCTTGCATAGATTGTTTGAGCGGAGACTTGAGGCAGGTCAGGGAACAAACCATGAAGATATTTGGGGAAATAGTGTTCCATATAGACAGAACCCAAAGTGCAAAGGTACTGAGGCTGGAAAAAGGCCAGAACAGAGTGGGCAATAGGGATAAATTCAGATATGTAACAAGGGGCCAGATTATATAGTTAGGGCCTTGTGGGCCATTGAAAGGCATTTGGGTTTAAATCTAGTTGAGATGGTATATAAGTCAGCTTGAGCTGCCATAACAAATTGCCGTGGACTGGGTGGCTTAAGCAACAGAAATTTATTTCTCACAGTTCTAGAGGCTGGGAAGTCCAAGGTCAAGGTGCCAGGTGATTCAGTTCCAGGTGATTGATCTCTTCCTGGCTTATAGATGGTAGCCTTTTCACTGTGTCCTCACAGAGACTGAGAGAGAGAAAGGGAGAGATCTGATGTCTCTTCCTCTTCTAATAAGGCACTAGTCCTTCTGATTAGGGCCCCGTCTTTATGACCTCCTTTAACCTTAATTACCACCGAAAGGCCCTGTCTCCAAGTACAGTCACACTGGGCGTTAGGGCTTCAACATATGGATTTTGGGGTGACACAATTCAGTTCATAGCAGATGGGAAGACATTTAGAGTTCTGAGCAGAGCAGTAACATGATCCCTCTTAATGACCGCTGGGTTGAATGGACTATAGGATTAAGGGCAGGAGCAGGGAGACCAGTTAGGAAATGTTTGCACTAGTTCAGCCAGGAGATGGTGCCTCCAACCAGGATGTATTGAACCAAGCGCATTACAGCCTCAGGGCATTCTCACAGGCTGTTCCCTTGGTTACTTATATATGTATAGTATCTTACAGGTTTCAAAGCTCTTGTACATATATTTTCTCAGGCAAGCACCACACTTCTCTTGTGAGTCAGGCACAGTACTGTGAGACTCAGGTTTCAAATGAGACTAATTCTGGAGTCAGACTGCCTGGGTTTGTATTTCCTCACTGTGCCCCCAGTTCCTGGGAATAGCAAATGTGCCAACCTTATGTAGTGTGAAGATTAAATGAAATAGTCTTTGTTAAATGTTTAGTAGAGTGTCTGGTGCATTAGCAAATAATAAATGTTAGCTGTCATTGTTTTAGTCATCTAATAGATAATTGAGTCAAAAATGTCAATTGGTTTGTGCAAACTTATCTAGCTTCTAATCAGAAGAACCGTAGCTAGAATCCAGTTCCTATTATTTCTCATACACTTTACTTTCCATTGTATCATGAAGCTGAAGGAGTTCCAGTTTAAAAGAGGATAGTTCAAATTAAAGAAGGTAGTAAAAGTTTCTTTCTCTTAAAATAGTCTATAATTTGAACTTTTCAGTCTTCCATCCTGACCCACACTCTTTCCTTCTGAAATTAATCCACATAAGTAGGATTTCCCCATGTATCTATTTATTCATAAAGGTTAGCTTTTTCTTTCCTTGAAGTAGTCCAAACGTTTGAACCTCCTTTGAATTAATAATTTATTCCTTCTCTAGAAATTGCTTAATTTCTTTCTATTGTTTTTTCAACAGTTCACTATTTAGTGGTTTCATTAGGAATGAAAGTAGTGCTTCTGGGACTGTTAAATTATGACTTTAAGGAGATATCTGCTCCCAAATCTGACTTTTACCTCTGTTTTTGTCCGGCCTCCACTGTTGGGTATTTTACTGGTGAGTAGGACACACGTTCCTGTAGGAAGTCAAGTCCAAACATCTGTGCAGGCTTGTAGGCATTTCTCAGTGAGTTCTGAACACTGACGAAATTGATGTCAGCTCCTGGTAGGATTTTTGAATGGGCTAGAAGGGTTGTGAAAAAGCCTTATTATTAGTTCTGGTTTGCTGGGGTTTTTTTGGAAGATTAGCCCTGAGCTAACATCTGCCACCAATCCTCCCCTTTTTGCTGAGGAAGATTAGCCCTGAGCTAACATCTGTTCCCATCTTCCTCTACTTTATATGTGGGACGCCTGCTACAGCATGGCTTGCTGAGTGATGTGTAGGTCTGCACCCATGATCGGAACTGGCGAATCCCAGGCCACCGAAGCGGAGTGTGGGAACTTAACTGCTGCGCCACTGGGCCAGCCCCTGGGTTGCTATTTTTTTCAAGTGGCCCTTGGTATCTCCTTGCTGGGGCACATGGACATGTCTAAATCTCCTGTGCAGGAGCTGTATTTAATGGTCATTTATCTAGAAACCTCCTTTTGCCAGGGATCTCCTATTATTTCCTAGCTATATTGGGTATGGCCCAAAGTGAGGCATCCAGGAATTTGCAGCCTCCCTGGAGCTATTCCTGAACAAGCAGTTGATTAACTCAGCGTTCTGGGTTTTGGATATTTCTATTTCACCATCCCTTCCAAACAAAGATCTTAGTGTCTGACCTTCCCATCCTCTTCTTCCTCCATATTTCTCTGAATTTTCCTTCCTGCAGTTCTAGAAGCATAGCCTGCTTGCTCCCTGGGCCATTAAGAGTTCCCTTGCATCATATCCTGAATTTTCTCTCTTTGTTTGTGGTAAAGATTGGTGTTTAACTCTAGCAAATTTGACCCATAATCTGTAATAGAAATTTGAAGACTTTAGGAAATTCTTTTCTCTCTCAAGAACACTAAGTATGTCTTTCAAGATTCTTGTCTCTCTAGGAACTCAAATAAACCTAACTTGACAGTCAAAACTGAGTAATAACTTTAATGCTGTAAACTATGTTCACCCTGCTCTGAGTGATAGCCTAATGGCTTAGCCTGAATGGAAAGGCTGTAAGGACTAGTTTTACATTTGAATAAAAAAGAAAAAGATGTAGTTGAATATGTTCATAATATTCCTCTTATAGGTTTTTGATTTCACAAGCATGATTGCATTAGCAACTTTTAATTCATCCTAGGTAATATCTTATAACTTTTTAGGAGCAGGAAACTGTAGTGAAGAGAGTCACCTAGAAGGTGAAATACTGAAAGTTAAAAGCAAGAAAAGAGACAGCAAAATCACTAATGTAAGTCTATATTGAAAGGTCCCCTTGGTTTAGGGACACATAGCCTTATCTACTCCACTAACGTCTGAGGGGACCACTATATTACATGGCAGAATGTAAAATAGTTTTAATATATAATTTTCATTGTAAGGCATCAAGAAATGATTAAATTATGTGAAACCTACTTTTTTTAAAACAAGGTGGAGAAATAAATAATGATGTATGCTTAAATGACCCATGTTTAAAATGCTTGGAATTAAAATGTTTTGGTATCTTAAAGAAATCATCTTTGGCTATCTGAGAAAATCAATTTATATAGAAAATATTATCCTATAATGACCCTAGGTAAATGATGGGTTTTTCTTGTATATATGCAGAGCATGTATATTTATTTTAAGGAAATAGAGAAGTTTAATTGGTCCTTCAGAATCCCTTTCAATTCATTCTGGTAGAAAATTTTGAAATTCATTTGTTTAAGAAATATTTTTTGGTGTTTACTGTGTGCCTGGAACTAAGCTAGACATTGGGAATAGAGTGGTGAACAAGACAGGCATAATCCTTGTCCAGGTGGAGTTTGCATTCAAGTAAGGAGATGGACCATAGATAAAAAAATTACATTATAATTAAGTGCTATGAAGGAAATAAGCAGAATAATGATAAACCAGAAATTGTTCTGTTTTAGTCCAATTTTTTTCTCACTTACTCCCCATTTTTCCTCCTCTCCTAAGATAATTTCTTTACCAAAGAAACTCAGCCTTTAAGTGTTTTGCTTAAATCCTCCATATGTAGTTGTTTAATATTGGAAAGATGATGTCGGTCAGTGACAGTAGACGCTGACAGTCAAAATTTGGCTGATATTTACATTGACATACTTAAAACTTTAATGTAGGTTGTGTTAGGTGGGATAAGCTGGAAGAGTATCATTTTAGTAACAGTGCAATAATAAGTATAGAAAAGATATTTGTGTACTTTACAAATGATATCAGTCATTGCATTTAACTTTTTACTTTCCTTTGCTCCTAAAACAGATACTCATTGTAGAGGTGTCATGTTGTTATTTTTGCTGTAAAAATTAATATTAATGTTTAAAGGAGATATATACAATAAAGAGTGACGTTAATTAGTAACTTGTTTTAAAATTGCCTTTTGATAAGATAAAGGAAAATGCCTTTCAGAAGATCATGTGAATTACTCTCTATCTCTTTCAGGCCAAGTAATTATATTCTATAATGTAATTTTTTTTGTTGTTAGATGGACGGAGTAAAGATAAAAGACGACCATAGAGGTAACAGCCTACTCCACCGCTGACTGAAGCGGGTGTTAGAAATGCAGATGAAGTGTATTGACTAAAGACTATACAAATTTGAAGTGAAAATGCCACTGGTCTGTGTGCAGTGTTCTGCACATATGAAGTTTCAGAAAGTTAAATTATTCATTTTATTGTGTGAACTAGTTCAGGGGTTAGGAAAAAGGTGCCTTTTACGTTTAAACTGTTTCTTCCCCTTTTTCCTTTTATCTGCGCTTGACAAGCAAAATGAATTTTGTTTTGTAAGTTTTGTTCCAGCAAGTGAATGACTTACAATTCTATGTGAAAAAAAATACACACCTAGGAACAGATAACTCACAGATTTAAGGGACAATATAAAACAGTAGAAACTGGAAATTATTTTTCTTCCTCATGTTTGTTATAATGAAATCCACTAAAGACAAATCAATGTGCAAGTAGCTATCTAATCATCACCAGCAACCTCACCAGGAAGTATTTCTCAAGTGCCTGCATTATTCTGTGCTGGGTAAGAAGTTTTAAAAAATAAGCCATTCCTTCTCTAATCTTATAAGTAAGCATCCTGATTTTTTTCAAGATAAAACTGAGATTTTTAAAGCATTCAATATGTAATTTTAAACCAGAGTGACATTTTAAAAGGGAAATATCACAATTCCTGGAATTATTTCTACTCGTTTTGACTCATTTTGCTTTTTGGTCTCGAGGGCTGGCTGGCCTTGCTACAGGGCACTGCACTGGTACCTAGAGGTTGACACCAGTATTAAAACGCCTGCTTTTGGTGAACTTGGATCACTTCAAAGCATCCAAAGAGGTTTTAAATATGTCAAGGAGGGAGACATAAACACTTAATTCTCATTTTAAAGGTGAAGAAGCTCTGAACAAATTATGCTTTTATTTATTTATTTATTATTTACATTGAGATTCAAAGTTATGGAACTACTGAAGTTTTTACTCAATCTGTGCAAGATGTAGGTTTAAAATATCTTTCTTTTGGGTCCTAAGACAAAGGGCTTCAGCATCCAGCAGACTGGGTTAGAATCCTGTTTCTGTCCCTTATAAGCTGTGTGACTCTGGCAAGTAAATTAACATCTTTTGATCCAAATTATTCTGAATATTAAGTGGGGATAATAATAATACCTACTCCTGGGGATTGTTGTGAGATTGAATACAAAACAGTGGGCTTCATACACTGTAGGAACTCAGTATGTATCTCCCTTCCTTCTTGTTGGGGCAGTAGCTAGCCTTATAGAATATCCCGCCTCTGCTACATTCTCATCTTAATTTTATAGAACCATTTAAGATGCTGTAAAGGTTTTTAAATGCATTGAGGGTTGATATGGGTTTTCTCCAGTTTTTGTTGGCTTTGTAGTTAGAGATTTGGAGAGTTTTGAGATATAGCGCCTTTAATTGGCAGACTGATATATGGAGAAAAGTATTAGATTTGGAGTTAGAATATCTTGGTTCATTTTCTGACTCTATATATACTAATTTTAGGACTGTAGACAAGTCTTCTCACCTGTTGGGCCTTTATTTTCTCATCTGTACAGTGGGGAAAATAATAATAATACCTAGCCTATCTAGCCTTACTGAATTACTGTGAGAATCAGATGAGACAATGTGTGTGAGATACTTTGTGAAATGTTAAATGTTCCTTAAGGTTACGTAAGTCATCATCATCTGCAATTATCATTATCAAATATATCGTATATGCCTTTCTTCCCATTGGAAGGCACAATTATGCTATAAAATAGTAAGTTTAATTGCTTATTTCTACAGCAAAGGATATCATTTTTTGTGATCCCGTATTGGCAAATTAAATCTAATAATTTGATACATAATTCAGATAAGTTTTATACAATTATAAAAGTCTTGAACACATATCACAGTATCCTACAACACAAGATTTTTTCTGCCGTAGACATTTACAGCTTAAAAATTTACATCATATGTGGGTGACTGCTCTGTTTCTAGGGTTCTTGACTGGTTACCAAGTGTGGATTAACCCAGTACAGAATAACTCTTTGGTTTCATATCAGTTCATAAATGTATCATTTCCCCCCATTTAAAAACTAGAGTATACTTTACATAAAATTCACTCTTTATTGTGCAGTTCTACGAGTTTTGACAAATGTTTATAGTCATGTAAGCGCTACCATAGTGAAGATGTAGAACATTCCATCAATGCTAAAGTTTTCCTTTGCCTCTTTGGAGGCAGTCCCTCCACCTACCCTCCTAGCCCCTGGAAACCACTGATCTGTTTTCTGTCCGGTAATTTTGACTTCTCCAGAATGTTGTATAAATTGAATCATACGTTATATAGTGTTTTGAGTTTGACAAATGTGGCATTTTTGTTAACATACCATTTTTAAACACCATTTTTTTCTATTTGGGAACAAGAGTGTTATTGCACTTATTTCTTAAAAAGACTTCCAAATTTGCATTTTTGGAGTCTGCTTTTCATTTACTGAGAAACACTAGTTGATGTTTATGGCTTGTATATCTATAAATAGGTTGAGAGTATCCAAATATTCCTGAGCGTTTGACTGTATATTACCATTTGAAAATTCCTCTCTCTGTGTGTCTCATATATGGAAAAAAATAGTTAAATTATCTTTCAGAATATGTGAAAAGATATTTGCTCCCAGGTTTTTAGTTCAGAGGTTTAAAAAAAATTTTTTTAATACCCCAAGCTCTGTGTTATGGAACCAATTGTGTTTCTCCCATATTTATATGTTGAAGTCCTAACCCCTAATGCAACTGTATTTGAAGATAGGGCCTTTAAGGAAGTAATTAAAATTAGATGAGGTCATAAGGGTGAGGCCCTAATCTAACAGGACTAATGTCCTTATAAGAAGAGAAGGAGACACCAGAGGTGTGTGCCTACACAGAGAAGAGGTTATGTGAGGTCACAACGAGAAGGCAGCTCTTTGCAAGCCAAGGCGAGAGGCCTCTGCAGAATCAACACTGCTGGCCAATTGATCCCTGACTTCCAGCCTCCAAAACATAGAAATAAATTTCTGTCATTTAAGCCACCCAGTCTGTGGTGTTTTCTTATGGTAGCCTGAGCAGACTAATACACCCTGAATGTAAGGATTTACAAGGGCTCTAGGAATTTCCACATAGTTGCAAAATTATACACAGTACTGCCATAATAGACTAAAATTTCTTGAAGACTTTAAGTTCTGAGCTATGAAGAGTACAATAGAAATTCATAGCATTAAACCTGGCGTCACCCTAGTAAGGCTCAAAGTGGTAGGGGCATTAAAAGATAACAAAGCACTAGATAAGCTGGGAGGAAGGAACAGAAGGGCTGATATTCCTACAAAGTTGAGAACTATAGGATGCTTCAGAGAAAAAACGTTCATTTAAAATTTCCCGTTCACCACGGTGCATCAGTTGACTTTAAGCAGTATAGGTATTTTTTTATCCCCATTGACAAAAAGATGGGAAGTAGACAATTGCTGATCTTGAATCTGATGTTCAATGATGTAATCGAGTCCCAGGCTCTTTCCATCTCTCTGCTCTGCTCTACTTAGCTGTTGGTCTTTTATCCTCATGATTTGTTGCCTCGTAGTGACAACATGGCTGCTGTGGCTTCAGGCATTGTGTCCTTGTTCAAGGTAGGATGGAAGAGCAAGGGCATTGCTAGAAAGCTTTCCTCTCATCTTTGTTCTTTTAATTAGTAAAAACAAGCATTCTGAGAGGCTCTCAGCAGACTTTCTCTAATATTTCATTGGCCAGAACTCGATCACAGGGTTACTGTTAGCTGTAAGGAAAGGACATGGGGTGAGTATCACAGGGAACAGAATTTGACTTTGAACTATGCTTCTTGACCTTCCGTTTGTGGCACACGTAGGAAATGTAACATTTGTTGTACATCCTCGGTGTAAACAGAGTGCTCCTGCTGCCCTAGGCCCTGTCCTTCTGCCCCGCGGGTCAAGGGGAACCAAAGTCTTGGCTATCTGTGGGGTGCATTTGAAGCTCATGTTAGTTAGACATGACTGGTTTAGACTAGTGATGAGTCATATTCTAGATTGGACATATTGTTGCCCCAAAGAAAACAGGTTTCTGTTAGCATTAAAAAAAGGTGGGAATGGCTATTAGGTAGGCAATTAATAGAGTCTGGTATGGTAGCTGTTTGTTTAAATAAATTATATTTGATCTTGGAGTATGCTGTATTTGTATTTGAGTAAATATATATCTGCTACTCTCAAAAGTTACTTTTTCTCCCCTTTTAAACTATTATCTAGTGTGAAAGAGGCTTGGAGCTGGAAAGGTGACTTCTTTTTTCAGGTATACTTTCAGCCTTACTTGTGGTAGTACAACTTCTGCATACACTGAGTTTTCCTGGTAGTTTGTAAAGGGAAAGTGAGGGACAGGAAAGGGTTTGCCACCACAGTGAATCAAGTTTATGTATGAGAGACCAGAGCTGCATGGTAAACTCACAAGGAAGGATCCTAGGAACTGGCCACTGAGCAGATTGGGGGTAGTTGGTTTCTTATATGTCGAACTGCAAAAGATGCTCTGGCAAATCATTAGGTCTCCAATATAGTCAGTCAGGATGCTCTTTGGAACTTCTCCATAGCTGAAAGTGGAGGTCAGGTAGGGGGTGCATCAGCAGTGAGTTTTAGGGGTTGACAAGGCTTTGCTTTACAAAGCACTGATGATGAGCTTATGGATGAGTTGGCACTTACAGTGAAATTTTACGTCTTCTGCACTCCAAAACAAGTAGATGGAGCACCTGAGGCAGAGACAGGAGATTAGTTCGTGTATTAGGTAGTTAGTATTCATCTTAAAAACAAAATTTCTTCTAGAACAAGAGTTCCTTAGGCTGGAGGCTTGGAATCCTAGTAAACTCTAAAAGCTTTAATAAAAGTTTATTCTTTTATTTTTATTTTATTTTATTTTATTTAATAAAATTTATTCTATAACTGTATATGGATTTTTCTAGAGAGAAAGCCCACAGTTTTCATCTTATTTTCAAAGATTAAGAACAGAGAATCTGTTGAATGCTTAAATAACCCAGACTTGAAGCCATTTTCCAGGTCTCAGTAGAGTTATTTTAAGAGCACTGCAGCTTCTAATTGTTCTGTGACCTGATAATCTATTTAAACAGTAATTTCTCTTTGATAAATACTGTGCTTTACATTATGTGCAGTATATGACATTAATGACTTTATGGAAAAGATATACTTTTCTCCAAAGTATTCATCAGTCCTGAATCCACAAAATTCAGTTTTTCTTTTGAGGAAGATAAAACATGTCATATCGGATGTCCAAAATTATGCATTGTTTTTGTAAGTGGTAATACAAAGGACCCATAAAACTCTTTCTTCTACATCCAAGATTATGTAGACTTAAGGGTAAACTAGTTATAAAGTCAAATGCTTAATTATTCACTAATCCTTCCAGAATTTGAATACTCAGGGTGTTTGGGTGTTTACCTAGTTAGGCTTTTAACAAAAAGTGATAGCAAAATAGTGATAGATGATAAATAGGTAGATAGATAGATAGACGATAGATAGGTAGATAAATAGATAGATATAGAGATACAGAGATATAGGTAGATAAAAAAGAACTATTTTTCTCTAGTATAAAACAATTCTCAGTTCATCATTGCCTTCACACTTATTCCTGTCCTTTAGATGTGGGTGTGTTTAAATAATTTTTTCCCCTGTGGATGAAGCTGACAGCATTTTCCAAATTGATTTTCTATCTGTAATATTCCAACCGTATCTCAAACCTCATTAAAGCCCTTTTCATCATTTCTCTGACTCCATTAGTTATGGCAGCATCTCAAAATTTAGTTTTCTCAGTAAATTTCATTATTGTGGTTACCAATTCATTATAAAATGATCAGAGGAGTAGGAGAGAGGGAAGAGGAATTGACATATGAAGACAAAGTGAAAGATTAGGACTCCTTGGCCTGAAAAGTAGAAATCTATCAAATCATAAATGACATGAGTGAGGTGAACATGGACCAAGATGGTAGATCTGGAAATAGAAAGATGCAAGGGCATTCTTGAAACTATCTTGAAAAATAAGAACCACAGCTACTTAACAGGGACTGAAAAGTAATTTTTAAAAGCTTTGGGTGAATTTGTTTAGAATGAAGAGAAACTGAGACAGTGATACATCAGTGAATTCACTCTGTGTAAAGGAAGTGCTTTCACTATCTGAAGTTCGCTCTAACAAAGAACCAAAATATAGACAAGGATGTTTTTATCTTTAATATATAAACAAACCCTACATATAAAGAAGAAACGAATACATATACCAAGAGAAAAGTGTGCAAAGATCTTAAACTGGCCATTAATAGAGGAACAACTATGGATGAGCGATAAACCTATGAAAAGATGTACAATTGCACTGCTAATCGTATCAGTGCAAATAAAAATATTTTCCATCTATAGAATTAGCAAAGCTTAACAAGATTGACAAGACCTGTTGGTAAGTGTGTAAGTAGATACAGTCTTTTTAGATGGTAGTTTCACAGTATGAATCAAAATTGAAAACACTTAGAATAATAACAGCAATAATAATAGCATCTATCAAAGCTACCATGGACTTGGTGCTGTGCTAAACACCTAGTATATATTATATTTTGTCCTCACAATAACTGTTATGACTCCTGTACTATAAATGAGGAAACCAGAAATTAAAAGAGTTTGTGTCCCCCTGCTCAAGAGTGATTCAGTTGTTAAATGATAAAGTCAAGATTTGAACTTACATCTTTCTAGCTCCAGATTCCCCAAAGGTGAACACTGTGCTGGTCAGCCTGCTCCTGGTGGGTCAGTTCCAATTCTAGGAATTTATGTCAAAAAGATAATCATCAAATACCCAAGTATACACACAAGAATGTTATATCCCTTCATAGTTATATGTTACATATAACTATGTTGTATACCTTCGTATTTAGGTGCTAAGTATACACACAGCTATCTGAAATGTGGTTTGGGCATATTCAAGGCAGTTAGCTGGACTGAGAGCACTGGACAAACTTGGGGACCTGAAAGGTGCCCCGTCAGTGAAAGGGGTACTGGGGAAAACTCTACTCATTGGCCAAGATAAGTGACGGGGTTATCTTAGTCTGGAAGTTCGAATGGAAGAAAATAAGTCTCCTGTGCAAAGTAGAAATGCCAGGCCTGAACCACAGGTGGTTGTCGAGTATGAGTTTATACTATATTTATGGGACCAGAAACTCCAAGCCTAGAAATTAATGTGAAAATTAGTTCCAGGCAAGAGTTCCAGAAAGAGAAAATAGAGAGGGTGGCTGAGAATTTTTTAGAATTAGTAAGATGTGAATCCCTAGATTGAAGAAGTTCACCAAGTCCCAAGTAGGATAAGTATAAATAAACCCACACCTATATATCAGAATAAAATTTCAATAGAACGAAGACTATCACACCTACAACTACTACTGACAGTAAGAGCAAACACTTCTATAGTGATTACTTTGTGCCAGGTAATCTTCTAAGTGCTTTATATATATATATATATATATTAACTTATTTATGGATTGTAACTCACTATTATCCCCATTTTATTGAAAAGGAAAATAAGGCACAGAGAAGTTACTAAATTTTCCCAAGATCACACAGCTAGTATGTGGCCAAGCTGGGATTTGAACCCAAATCATCTAGGTCCCAAGTCTATGCTCTTAACCACTACGCATACTGCTTAAAAAGAAAAGACAACTTTCTTCTTCTCCTATTCCCTCCTCCTCCCCCTTTCTTTCCTCAAGTCTTTTTTTAAAAAAAATAATTTAAAAATAGTTTTGTTCTCTTCCCTTGAGGCAGCTGGGGTTGGGGTGGCCTGTGGGCCCAGGGCTGAGGAGGTAGTCAGGACCAAGAGGGGTGTTGGACCTAGTCAGTGGTTGAGCTAAGGAGGTGACTAGGACTGGGCCTTGGGAGGGGGTAATGATAGTAAAAGTAAAAGGTTATACCCCACTGAATAAAACAGGAACCCAGGAGTCCATACTGATATAAATAAATAAATGAATAAATAAGTCAATGGGGGAGAATGCTAGGCAATAAACATTGAAGGAATGATGGAGTTAGAAAATTACCATTTGGCATCTATCATAGGAATAATACTAATAATTGATTCAGGCATAAATCATCAGTGGATGTTAAAACTACTTCATGAAAGATAATAAAGGAACAGGATGGTAGTATTCTCAAAGTATTTTAATTAAAAAGGGGAAAATAGGGGCCAGCCCCATGGCATAGTGGTTAGGTTCATGCACTCCACTTCGGCAGTCCAGGGTTCGCAGGTTCAGATCCTGGGCATAAACCTACACATTGCACATTGAGCCACGCTGTGACAGTGTCCCACATACAAAACAGAGGAACATTGGCACAGATGTTAGCTCAGGGACAATCTTCCTCATGAAAAAAAATATAAATAAATAAAAATAAAAAAATTAAAAGGGGAAAATACTAACTTCACCGAGGAGAAACCTAAAAGATACCACCTTAACTTAGTGATCAAAGTGAACATCCCCAGTAATGGAGCATTTGCCTCTTGATGTGGTAGATTGAGAAGAGCACAGCATCACTTCTGAGTGAGGAGACAGAATGAGACAGACAAACCCAAACAGAGGGACACTCTGCGAAATAACTGGCCTGTGTTCTTCAAAAATACCAAGGCTATGAAAGGCATGAAGGATTAAGGAATTGTTCCAGAGAAAGAGACATGACAATTAAATGCAAAACATGATTCTAGATTGGGAAAAGATTGGGACAATTGGTGAAATTTGATGGGACTGTGGATTTGGTGGTAGATAGTAGTGTCAATATCAAGATAATTTCCTAATTTGGCAAGTTTTACTGTGGTTATGGAGAGGAGTGTCCTTGTCTTTTTAGGAAATACACACCAAAGTATTAATGGTGTATCATGTCTGCGACTTCCTCTCATTTAATTCTAAAGATAATGATTGTGTGTGTGCCTGTTTATACCTCTTTTGCAGTGGTTATGTAGATGTAAATCTTTATTCCATTCTAAACAGACCTGCATAATACCTAATTATTACCCTTTAACCTGGTTTCTAAAAAATGTTTCATAAAGTTTTTTTCGATCTAGTTTTTAGCTTAGTTGACCTTTGCAGTCTCAACAAAAAATGTTGATTCAAAGCACCCCAAATCACAAATTTATTACATTTATGTATTTTTACTTATTTTTCACATAATTTCTTCTTAATATATTTTAAACATACAGAATCCACCCCACAGTGTTTTATAATGGGAAGAGAATGGCATTTAGAGTCAGACAAACTTGGTTTCACACTCCAGTTCTTTCTATCTAGTTATGTGAATGTGGGCAAAATTCTCATATTTTTTTTGGTCACAGTTTCCTCATCCTTAGGCAACTCAGGGTTATTGTCTGGAACAAATGTGGAAACATGAGAAGCCTAAGCAGAGTTGCTGGCATGTAAGAGGCCTGCAGTAAGTGATGCCCGCTCTCTCCTCCTCCCTTCCCTCACCAGAAGTGCTCATGCAGGCCTCCTGGGCACAGGGAAATACAAAACTTATTAGTAGGGGACCATAGGAAAAGGGCTCTGTCCCTGCTCTTTTGTTCATATTTGACTTCCCTCCTTGTATCAGATTCTTGCCTTTATTTCTATAATTAACTCATCCGTCATCAATCAGAAGATGAATCAAGCCAGATGGTGATCACAGTTTGGGAGGAGGATGGGAGTAGAGCAGAGAGAGGATGAGAGGATTGCCAGAGCACTGAGGGTTACTAGGGGACCAGTAGCTAGTGGCAGTGAGGACAACAGGATGGAGTAGGGCTTTCCAACCTGGAGACTGTTTTCATCTGCTGTTAGAGTAGCTCATGATCTCTAAGAAAAATACTGATTAATCATGGCCCAGTGACTGTCTGATTTTCCTCTCTGACTCTTTACTCAGAAAATAAATTTTAGCTGTTCTGAGTCTTGGGGCCCTTCAGTGTGTGCAGTTTCTTTCCTTCATTGATAGCTTCATTTTTTTCTTTGTTCTTTTTGGGGTATTTTTCTTGTTACTAACCTTCTTTACACTTTTATATATAAATATATATTCCCTAAATGTCAACGTATATTTTATGTAAGCTTTATTACATGTTAGTTTCACTTCTATTTTTTTTTCCATTCTTCTTCTTTCTTTAATATCTGCAAGGGTGTGAGGGGTAGGTGAAATGGCTGAAGGTGGTAAAAAGGTACTAACCTCCAGTTGAAAAAATCTAAAGAAAAAAGTATTTGCAAGGCCAGACTGATAAACATTGTATGTGTGTGGAGAGTAGGCGCTCTTGTTGATAGTCTGTCCATTCATCTGTCTGTCATCAGATGTGAGCCACAATAAGTCCAGTGGGACCTGAAGCTTAGACCATTTTTTTTTAGTTCCTTGGAACCAAATTCCACAAGCCTAGGATTAGGGTTCTGCTTCCTACGAAGAGCTCAGGTGCTGAAATTCTGAGCCTGTATCCTTAATTCTATTTTGATTCCTACTGCATTTCCTCACATTGAGTAGATGTTCAGTAAATGTTTCATTAAGGGTTTATTGTACCAGTGACTCAGTAAATAACTCCAGATCCTGCTTTTCATCCCAGATATTTGTACTTAGCTTGGAAACTAGAATGGGACTCAGTGTGGACCTCTACTGGGTCATGCTCTTATGACACCTTCCAAGTTCCCCTCCAGCCACTGCCTCATTTCAGTTTCTCTTCCAAGCAAGCAAAATTTGAGACAGCTGTCCCAGTCTTCACTCCTTATAGCACCACACCTCCCTAATTTACTCTAATCAAGCCTCCCTAGCACTCTGCTTAGAACTTGACTCTGCTCTTGTTATAGTCACCGGTGACCTCCATCTTGCCAAAGCCAGTGGTGGTTTCTCTATCCTTGTCTTACTCAAACATTTGGTAGTACAAGACACAATTGATCACTCTTTCCTTGAAACATGTTTTCCTCTTCATTTCCATGATACCTCCATCTCTGGGGTTTTCATCTACCTCACCAGCTGCTCCTTCTCAGTTCCCTATGTGGGTTCTCTGCTCTGTTTGAGTTCTAGATGTTAGAGTGTCGAAGGGGTTGGTCATGGGTCCTGGTCTTTTCTCTGTCTATAGTAACTCCCTAGGAAAGTTCATCCAATTTATGTAGTATCAAAATGCATCTGCTATCAAATTGATATCTTCAGCTCTTTCTCCCCCAAATACCAGACTTATATATCAGAATGTCTATTTGATGTCTCCTCTTGGCCATCTAATAAGCATCTCAAGTTTACCATATGCAAAATAGAATTCTTGATCTCCTCAGCCTTAAACTGCTCCTCCCTCAATCTCTCTCATTTCTGTAAATGGCTCGTGGATTAAGTGTTTCTGGATTTCTTTCTTTCCACCATCTCCCCTTCCCCATATCTAACTCGTTATCACATCCTATTGGCTCTACCTTCAAAATATGTCATGAGTCCATCAACTTCTCTTCACCTTCACTATCCCTACCCAAATTCAAGGTGCCATCAACTCTTGCCTGTTATGCTGCTGTTAACCCCTAATTTGCTACCCTCCTTCTACTCTGATCTCCCTGAAGTTGACTTTACACATCAGCTAAAGTAATCTTTTTAGAATATAAATTTTGTAAAAATGACAAACGTAGCAACAGAGATTGGATTATTGGTTATCAGAGGGGAAGGGGGGAGGGAAGAGGGCAAAAGGGATGATTAGGCAAATGTGTGTGGTAATGGATTGTAATTAGTCTTCTGGGTGGTGAAGTCACCATGATGTAATCTACACAAAATTCTAAATATATTACAATGTACACCTGAAAGTTATATAATGTTATAATCCAATGTTACTGCAATAAAAATAAATTTTTTAAAAAAATAGAATATAAACTTCACATTGTGTCACCATATTCTCCCCCAACTCTTCCCCAGTTTTAAAACATCTGTTGTCTTCTCTTGCTCTTGGCATAAAATCTAGACTCCTTATCCACCAGTAAGGTCCTATTATCTGGCTCTGCCTTCCTACTTTACCCCATCTTCTACCACACCCCATATTCAGCACACGTCAGCAACACAGTTTCTGTCCTCAAACACACCAACCCTCTTTTTTCCTTGGGGCCTTTGCACTAGCCATGTGCTGTCTGGAACATCCCCTCCGGTCTTCACTGGATTGGCTCCTTCTTGTCACTCAGGTGTCAGCTTAAATGGCATCTCCTCAGTGACCTTCCCTGAGTTCCTCCCTAGTACTTATTATCACATCAACGTGTTTTATTTTCTTTAAAGCCATTATCAATATCAAAAGTTATCTCATTCATTTGTCTGTTGTGTTTCAATCCCCACTAGAGTGCGAGCGTTGAGAGAGGAGGGTCCTTGTGTGTCTTCTTCATTCCAATATCCCTGCTGTTTATATAGTGCCTGGCACCTAGTCTCTGCTAAATAGTTGTACAATAAATTAATCATTTTCCTGAACTCAAGGTAGAACAAAAAGCCTGGGGATTTGTGAGTCTTATCTGTTAGTAGTCTGTGATAGTATTCACCTGCAAGGTTTCATTGTTCCCACCTTGGCTATTTTTTCTCTCCCTTCTTTTCTCCTTCTTCAGGACGGACTTGTCTTTTGTTTCCATCTTTAAACAGTCTTTACAAAGCCACATTTCATCCTTCTTGTCTTTTGACATCACCCAGAGATTCTTTTCTAAAGGGTAGTAATTCCAGCATGTTATGGTATGTAAAGCTGTTCTTATTATATCAAATTAAAGGACTTCCTGATCACTGGTCCAAGGCTTGTCTACTTTTCTTATAACAAATGTTCCACTGTTGTTACCAGTGGTGTAATCTCATATAGATTCTCCTTTGGAGTTTCTGATTTTCATGAGCTTAATTTGTCTTCTCTGACTTCTTTTGTGATGAAGAATCTTTTTGATACTTCTCTTATTATTTCTTTAACTAGAAAGATAATCAAAATATTTAAGCTATAATGGATACCACACATTCACTGTGTGTGTGTGTGTGTGTAAGTGTAAATAGCTATTACCTTTTTTCACATGGTTCTTCCTTATATCCTAATTGATATTTCATTGCCAAAATAAATACCAAATTGTGGGACACTTACTTGTGTAAAGAGATTTATCTATTTTTTTTAGTTCTAGAATCTTTTTTTTTTTTTTGAGAGGGCCCAGCAGAAGAGGGATTCTACTCATTTACAGGCATCTGCTCATGTACACACATGTTCACATACTGCTAGAAATCTCAGGGTGCTCCTAAGAGTTATTGTGTTCTGATTACCTGATGTTGCAGAAAATACCAATGCTGTATCAATAACACTTTGAACACTTGTGACATTATATATATATATATATAATATATATAACCCCCAAAATACAAGGAAACTTCTCCGTCTTTGCTGTAGGACTATAACCTTTAGCTTGAAAACACCATGACTATGGTCCAGTCTACACCAGGAAGAATTTGCACAGCAGCCTAGGATTTTCAGCAGTTAGACCATTTGACCTTTCCTTCACACCCTGCTTAATGGGGCTTCTCACTAATACCACTCCTGAACTTAAAGTCACAGAGTGAGATCATCCAACAGAAGTCCTTCAGGCCAGTTCAGTCACGCTGAAGTGGTGTTAAAACATAAGTCTGTGGGTTGTTCAAAAGCAAATGAAATTTGAGGCACTGCCTCAAGAGCTAACTATGCTTTACAACTCCACCTCTTAACTCTGGTCCCCAGAGTCTCTGCCCAAAATGAACAATTTCTTTTGTTATTGTTTTATCCGGTTTTTCTTTCAGCTTTAGTTTCCACTCCTGTTTTGTATTGTTAAAACATATTCCAGAAAATTCTTAAAGGTATTTCTTCTGCTCTCCTGTTTTGAAACTACCCCAGATCTACTCACTATCCAACAACTGCATATTTGGATATCCTGCTGCAATCTTTCATTTGCTTTTGAACAACCCACAGACTTATGTTTTAACACCACTTCAGCGTGACTGAACTGGCCTGAAGGACTTCTGTTGGATGATCTCACTCTGTGACTTTAAGTTCAGGAGTGGTATTAGTGAGAAGCCCCATTAAGCAGGGTGTGAAGGAAAGGTCAAATGGTCTAACTGCTGAAAATCCTAGGCTGCTGTGCAAATTCTTCCTGGTGTAGACTGGACCATAGTCATGGTGTTTTCAAGCTAAAGGTTATAGTCCTACAGCAAAGACGGAGAAGTTTCCTTGTATTTTGGGGGTTACATTGCAAAAGCAGACCTATTTTATCCTGAAATTTGTGGATGACTTTGGTGTTGCTGGTAGTTGTTAAGTTGGAAGAAATTCCCAGATGTCTGAAAACTTTTCTGACATTATTTTAGTTGACAAATAGTGTACAAATGGCCTTGTTTTTAAATGAGTATTATTTAATCCATGTTAAACCATCTTTTAGTTCTTAAATCAGTCTTAGCTTTATTAAAGTCAAAAGTAATGTTTAGGGAGGGTAAAATCATAAATATGATTCATAAATACTTTTTAAAAACAACAATAGAGCTCCTACTTGAATAGAAATCTCACTTAGAATTGTAGTTTATCTTTGAAAGAAAAACTTCTGGGATTGAGGGTAAACCAATTCTAGAAAAGAAATCAAATATTATGGAATTCGAAAATCTAATTTGACATGTATTAGATTAATGCCCTCTAAAACCCTAAAGTCTGAATTCAGTTTACAGAGTGTTTGACTTAATTCTTTTGTTTCTTTTTCTCTCTTTTTTCTTTGTTGTTTATGTTTAAATCTTGGTGACTTTTCATTTTATGGGTTTAAACATTTAGTACTGAATTTCTAAAGGGGCAGGTCCCTCCCTCCCGTTTTTCAGTGAACTTTGAAGAAGTAGTAGTCAGGAATCTTTTTCTGTGTGACACTACTCTTTTTATGAATATATGCATAATCCCACAATTTCACCAATATACATGTTTTTTGCTTGCAAATAAGTAGGGTTTTAAAAATTTGGTGCATAAAGAGCAAGGTTGATGAAGGCCTTTTCATATATTTGTATCCTAATATGTTTTTATTTTTTAAATATATGCTGCAGCTGATTGAACTAAATTTGATTTTGACTCATGCCACAGAACTGTAATTCCTTCAAAAACATGTCAATATGCAATATATTTAAGGTGATGTCAGCAACAATTCCTTCTCTATTTAGAGTAATATAATCTTAAACCATCAACCTTTTGTGCTTTCATGAGCTTTTGACTTTCATACTGTAATGCATAAAATAATGCATTTTATTTTAAGCTTTTGGTAAAATGTCTATCACTGGAGGGAAAATTTTTGTTAAATATGTTCCCTCTATTGAAATAGGCTCTTCTACCAGTATCTGTATGTCTTTCAATATTCTAAGCTCTTTGAATTACTTTGGTTTAATTAGTTGTCTCTTTATTTAAAAGCTAACATAATGAACCGCTTTTGTGGCCAAAGATTTGGACTAAGTAGGATGATTAAGCTGGGGAACAAAATATTAAATGACGTCAGTCTGGTTACCTTATCCATTCTCTTCAGATAGACATGACCAAGCAACCTGTTGATAGTTGATCTGGGCCAGAGAGAAGAAGGAATAATTAATATTGGAAGGATGTGGAGGGGAAAAAACTTGTAGATTGACCTATAAGGAGAACAATCCATGATGCATAACAAAGAGAATGATCCATGTCTCAAATTCAAGGGCCAACTTGGCTTACTTTTATGAGGACATCTTACTGATTTTTATGAATGGTAACTTCTCTAAAGTCCATATTGAGCAAAGAAAAATGAATGATATCTATGATTATCTCCAAGTACAGTGTGTGGGAGACCTCAAGGGATACAAAATACATCGAAATATTGAATAACTAAAGTAATAACACTCCTCTCAAGCTGTTCATGCTGTGCAATGTATATACACTTGTTGTTTCAAGTTTTCACTTCACTTATTACATTTTAGCATTAATGAGCATGTCTCATGTTAGTCTATGTTGGAAGCAAATATATATTAGCACCTGACTCCATTTTACCCGCAAACAGCCATGTTCATTTATTAGTGAAATGAATTGTTCTATCTATCTATTATGTGCATCCATTATAAAGAGTGCTGGGAGAGGGGGAGGCAAAATTTAATCAGATGAAAATCCTACCCAGAGTGAGCTTCTGCTTTAAAAAGGAAGACTTGTACATAAATGTATATGAAATTCAAGATAGAAGAAACCGTGTGCTTTAACAGGGAAGTACGTAATGGAGGGACAGGTAATATGGTAAGACGGAGTAAGGCCTCAGAGATTTAGTGGGAAACATGGAAATGATCAATAAGGCTTCATAGATGTAGAGATGTTGATCAGAGACTAATATTCCCTTTTAACATTTCTGATAGCTGAACAAAGCTCATGTATGTCTAATAAGGCATGGGTTTTGAAAAATATAAAGTATCCATTTTATACTTATGAATAAGAATATGGAAGAATAGGATCCCATGGATAAGAAAAGGAACTTTGAAGGAAGATGTCCTTGAATCTTTCCCAGGTCTTCCATATTTTCATTTGTTCATATGGTTCATATTTATTGTGTGTGTATCTAAATAGATATATTGCTAACAATAAGGTTACAGACTTTTGTCTTGTTGTCCTCACATAAATACTGATCTAGTATAATTGGCCTTTATCATTTGCAATTTGAAGTATAATATTTGTACTCCTTGAAAATTTTTCAAAGCAGGCTGCTTCATGCCTTTGGCTATTTCAGTACTCTTTAACCACCTTGTTATAGAAAGGTAGAAAGGAAGAATATGAAACAAGACATATTTATTTTGTTCTTCAATTGCAGCACAGATTTAATGAGGTAGGATGTTGAAATAAAGACTTAAATCAGGTTTCCATTCACGTTTAACCATGGATTATGAGAATTTGAAATCTAGGGCTGACCTTGACCAGTCCCCAGAGTCAGTGGAACTGGCCTTTCATATTAAGTTCAAGAAAATTTGCAATCATTCTGATTAGATTTCCCAATATAATACAGAGTAATACTCACTGTTTAGATGCAAGGATTAGCTATATTCATTGAGGTTGATCTTCTGTGGGTCTTTGAAACAATTTTACTTTAATTATACGTAATTTTTCAATGTGATTTTAAATGTGTTTATACTTTGAAATTGGAGTTGGGAGCTATCAAGCCTAGTCTGAAAGCTATGGAGAACTGAATTTTCAAAGAGTGCTTTGAGCAACTGCTCTTACTGACAGGTTCCAGTGTAGAGTTAGATGTACACACTGCATTGCCTTTCCTTAAAGACACACTTCATAGATTTCCTATTCAGATTATATTTACTATGGACTCGATTGGACTTCATATAGTACTTAATAATAAGTTATACCTATTTCAGCTTTCCAAATTCAGTGCTTGAATTGTATAGGTAGCAACATGATCATTTTTAGTTAGTCTTTCTCTTCTTTGCATTAGAAATGATTTGGTGTGTCATGCACTCATTCATTCAATAAGAAACATTTGCTCACCTCTGTGTTCCCAGCACCAGCACAGCATCTTAGTGAGCAAAGTAAACACTGTTGACCTTAAACAAAGAGACAGCCAGTTACTTCTCCAGCAAAAATGGATTTATTAAGGATCAGCAAATAATTTCAGTTCAGGATCTGCAACCCTGGAGAGCCAAATGTAAGTCCAGAGCAACAAGGGGAGGAGAAACTCTTTTGTAGAGGGAAAGAGGAAGTTGGGAGGGCTATTGTAAACAAAGAGTCCATTGGAGGAATTGAGAGTTTGAAGTGTAGTGGCTTTTCATTGGATGAGTTGTGACAGCCTCTTATTGGCTGAGCTTCTTGCCCATCAAGAAGAGGACGTTCTTCTTGTTGGGCCCAGCTGTCAAGGGCTGAGAGCTCCCCATTTTGGCTTCCTGACTCCATTTTAATGAAGTTTCTTATTTATTGGTTTTCACAACACCCTTTCAGCCTCTATGGAAGTTACATTCTAGTATGGAAAGCAAATAATAAGCAAGTGATTATTTAGCAAATGTTACCAAAGAGTATAAGGTGTGAAAAGGGAGTGTATCAGAGGGGCCATCTCAGTGAGTTCCTCTTCTACCATATACCAGCTGTTTGATCTTGCATATATTTCTTAATCTTTCTGGGACTGATTTTAACAACTGTAAAATGATGATAATAATGATGATAATGCTAACTTCATGGGATTGTTGTGAAATTAAAGGAAAAAGAAAATGCATGTAAAAAGTTGGTTGGGGCCGGCCTGGTGGCATATTGGTTAAGTTCAGGCGCTGCACTGTGACGGCCCAGGGTTCAGAGGTTGAATCCTGGTGCAAACCTAGCACTGCTCATCAAGTCATGCTGTGGCAGCATCCCACATAAAATAGAGGAAGACTGGCACAGATGTTAGCTCAGCGACAATCTTCCTCAAGCAAAAAGAGAAAGATTGGCAGCAGATGTTAGCTCAGGGCCAATCATCCTCACCAAAAAAAAGGAAAAGAAAAGAGAAGTTGGGCATAGTGCCTAACACATAGTAGCATTTGATAATTGTTACCTTTTAGGGATTTTTTTGCTAAGGGGGGAGGGTCAAGGAAGCCTTCTCTTAGCAATTGAGTTTGTTGAGGGTTTTTTTTAACTTTTTTTTTTTTTTAAAGATTGGTACCTGGGCTAACAACTGTTGCCAATCTTCTTTTTTTTCCTGCTTTTTGTCCCCAAATCCCCCCAGCACATAGTTGTGTATTTTAGTTATGGGTCCCTCTAGTTGTGGCATGTGGGATGCCGCCTCAGCATGGCCTGGTGTCATGTCCGTGCCCAGGATCCGAACCTGTGAAACCCCGGGCCACCGAAGCAGAGTGCACGAACTTAACCACTGAGCCACGGGGCCACGCCCAGCAATTGAGTTTTAAGCTGAGGTCTGAACAACGATAGTGTTCTCCACTCCATTTGCTAAGTGGAGAACATTTTATAAGAGAAAACACCATGTTCAAAGGCCCAAAGGCAGGATTGCCTGTGATGTTTCCAAAGAACTGGAAGAAGGCTATTGTGCTTGGAGCTCAGAAAATGAAGAGGAGAATGACTTGATGAGGCTGAGGTAGGCTTGGGTACCTAGATCATGCAGGGTCTCATGGGCCTTGTTAAGGTGGATTTAAGACTTTATTCTAAGGGCAATAGGAAGAATTTCCACAGGGAAATGACATGATTAAATTTGAATTTTAGAAAGATTGTTCTGTCATTAGTATTGAAAATGGTTCAAAATCTTTCATCAAGGATTGAAGGTCTGACTCATCTCTGAAGGGACCTTTTGGGGAAAATATTTGTGAATGTTTTTGCTAGTGTCACCTTCTTGAGTGTTGGTCCCTGGGCCAACAATCAGTGACATAATTGACAATGTCAATTTCTAGTTCTTCAGTAAATCTGGGGATCATAGATATGTGTGTATATGTGTATGTACATATATACGTAAATATATAAACACACTATGAATGTATATATATATACACATATGTATATACATATAAATATGCACGTGTGTGTATATATACATATATGTATATACGTATAAATATGCACGTGTGTGTGTGCATACACACACATATTCTGTCTCCCAGTAGGGAGAGAGTCCGACATGTTTTTCTGTCCTGTTTTCTGCCCCTGACTATTCAATCTCAATGTTTTTTGAGTTATGGCATGTATGTTTAAGAGATAAGGGAGAGGAAATATATTTACCAATCCCTTTAATCTATAAGGTATAATGATATGTCATGATAATTACTCTTTATGTGAGTTTGGAAACATGTTATACATAATGACTTTATAGTAAAGATTCCAAAATTTCAGTAATTGTAGAGACACCCGAGAATCCTATGTTGTTCTCCGCGTCGTGATGAACGCAGCAGTCGTGCACATATGCAAGAATAGATCATACAGAGCATCCCCTGAGCTCCGTTTGCAGACAAGTCATATCTCCACCATGAGAAAATTCCCACAAGATTTTGAATTATTAATGTCTTGGAATCTGCGAGATTCAGCAGATATGTTCCGTGTTATTGATGGCAGCAAACTTTATCTCTTTTATTTCTGAGACACGTAATGAAATAGGGAGTCCCTCAAATAACCACAGTTAGTGTTTAGGTTAATTTTATAGGGGCCAGTGGGCTTTTGCCTTAATGTGTACAATTACGATTTTTTTCTCTCACAGCAGATCACATGGTAAACAGAGGGAGAGTGAATTGGCACTAATTTATGAACTCTTCCAGCCTTCTCGGTGCAGTATACCCTGTGAGGGCAAGATGCTCTAATTACACTTACTTCACATAATGAGAGCTTTTCATGACAATTACTGATGAGAGTTAGGATGTTTGGGGACCTTAGAGAAGATGTATTGACTTTCGGGAGAGAAGACTTCCTCTGCCTTTTGTGTAGCTCAGTCCCTAACAGCTGACCAGTTGATCAGTGAAATCCAGCTCCGCAGCCCCACAGATCTGAGTGGGCTATCCACTAAGGGGCTGAGGTTCACTCAGTTACTCAGTGAAATCCAGCTCCGCAGCCCCACAGATCTGAGTGGGCTATCAACTAAGGGGCTGAGGTTCACTTTGTTTCTCAACTCAAATTAGGTCAAAGAGTTCAAGAATTCTGTTTGCTTTTAGCAGTGTTTTTACTTTACGCTTTTTTTCCTTGGTGATGGTCACGCAGGCTGTTTTTCTTTTTGGTAACAAGAATAACCCATAGTCCAGACTGCTCTTTTTAGAGACATTGATTTGCACAGTCACAAATGGATACCTGACATTGTTTTCCTCTTAGCACGTTTACAGTGTTCGAATTTGGGGGACCAATATTTAAAGGCTCTGGTATACTTTATATTAATATGTATATGAGAATGATAATAAAGATAAAAAATAGAGATAATTGCTAATTGTTGTACTAAAGGCATGAGTTTATGTGGTCTACATGTCATTTTTTGAGTAAAACAGAAATTTTCTTTATAATTAAGATGACATATTATGTATATGTCATCTTTTGTAAACAACCAGAAATTTCAGTTACATAACACATCAGCATTTACCTAGCAGGATGATATTGCCCTTTCTAGCTTCTCTTTAATGAAAATAGATCAAGGTTTGTCTCTTTCTTTTTCCCTTTCAAGTTGCTCTGAGCATTAGTTTCTTCTAAAGCCCTTCTTGCTTTTATATTCTCTATCTTTACAACCATTTATGTCCATTAGGAATTTTCTGTCTTTATGTCTGCTAAATCTAAAGTGAGAATTAAAAGCAAAAAGTGTTTGCAATGCAGGCAAGTTTAAATTGAGTAAATTTAAATAACTTACAAGTAATGTAACTGGTAGAATAGGAAGGGAAAATTGCACGTTTTCTTGGCTCTTCCTGCTCTGAACCTTCCTAGTTCTAGGATTTGTATTTAAATAACTATCTTTTACATGTCTTGTATCCTTCCCCCCACACTTCTCAATGCCTAGCACACTTTAGGCCCTTAATAACTACTAGTTTTAGCAATATTATCAGTAATTGAAACCATAAAACATTATGATTACCTTTTGTCAATTTCAATACATTATCTTGTGAATAGGTATGTTTATAACCAAAAACCCTGTTTTCAGCCATGTGTTCATCTATTCATTCAATGAACACACATATTTATTGATTGATTGCTCTGGGTAAGGTATAAAATAAGAGTAAAAATAGTCCTTCAAATAGCAGAATCTAGGATATCTTCAACAAATTTTACTACTAAAAGATTAAAATTCAGACACACCTTAATAATGTCATATGTTATTACATTTTTCATTATCATACTCCCTAAAAAAATATGCTTTGTGTCCCCATAGATTGCATTCAACTAACATTTATTGAACATTTATTAAGCTGGGTAACTGTGCTAAGTGCTTTTACATCCATTATCTCACAAATCATGACAGCTTCCCCCAGGAGGAGTGGTCACCTGCATTTTATAGCTGAGGACTCTGAGGATCACACAGGCTAGGAAGTGATTTGCTCAGGGTCTCATAGCCAGGAGGCCTACCCACCAGGCCTCCTAATTCCTAATCTGGAGCTCTGTCTATACAACAGCCGTCCCTACCCTCACCCTCCGTTATGTTAGAAGCTGATCTCCTGACGTCGGCCGTGAAGACACTGAGACTGGACCAAAGAGACTGAAGTTCTGTGTGGGGGTGAAGGTCTGTTATTTGTCTTGATGCTGCTTACTGCTTTTAAAAGAGTCAATAAATCTCATTAAGAGTATGCATTCAAAACTAAAACACAGCAGTGGTCTGGGAGACAAACCACCAAATGTATAATTCAAGAAAACGAAATTTGATAAAAATCATTCTGTGCACTAACTTTTTTCTTTTTCATTTAAAGAGCAAAGCTTTTCAGTTACTTCGGCATCAAACTTTAAGAGAACTGGAATTATAGCCTGGTTATTTGAGGTTCCACAGCCCTGGTCAACCAGAAAGTTACTTGGCCCACTGACTCTCAGACCACTGAGAGCTGGGGACCAGATTTCCTGTATGGTAACAAAGGGCCCTGACACTGGACACTTGGCCTGAGCTTTTTCTAATATAAAATGTTTAATAGAGAAATCACAGATTCCCATCTCAGGGATTTTGGTAGAATTGCCAATTATGAAAGGAGAGCTAAAATTACCTAGCTTATTATCAGAACCCCCTAAAGAAAAAGCCCCTTAATTTTGCATATGTTTCAAGCACGTACCTCTCCAAGGATTGCTGCTGTTCGTGATAAATCAAAAAGTTAAAATCCAAATAAATCTATTATAGAGTCCCAAAGATCATTATGTCACTTTTTGTGTATATCAGAAGTATCAGCTTTTCCTTAATTATCTGCTATCAAGTCTGAATTACTTGTTTGTTTGGGTTTGGTTTTTTGGCTAAATAGCATTAGCTGTTGAATTCATATAAACCTAAGCAGGCACAAAGAAACACCTAGTTTTAACTAGTTGCTTTTCAAACATTTATTGAACACCTGCTACAGGTCAGGAGAGTGATACAAACAATACAAAGATGAACAAGACAAAAATCGTAAGCCAACACCTCACCTGTGTGATCTTGGACTTGTTACTGGATCTGTCTACACTTTCGTTTCCTCTTGTAATATGGTAATAATGTCTACCTCATAAAGTTGTTGTGATGATTAAATGACAGTATATGTAAAGTGCTTAGTCTTGAAAAAGAAAGAGCTATTATTTTATCATCAATATTATCACTACTAAAGTTAAGTGATTTGTGGAAAATCACAAAGAGTTGCTGAAAGGGGCAGAAATAGAATCTAAATCTCCCTCTGATTCTCTAACAAACTCATATTTATTCAGTGATTTTGCTGGTCGATTTTGCAGATGTTTGTTGAGCGTCTTCTATCTGGTAGGAGCTATGCTAAGCTCTGTGAAAAATACAAGTTGCTTTGCACAGATGTCTTGTCCTCAAGTGCTTGTGGACTATTAGGGGATGTGAGAAATATACATAAATAACTGTGGTGCCAAGAAGAAAGCAGTAAGTGGTATAAAAGAGGCACAGAAAACAGAAGAAAATTTAGAATGGAAGCCTTCATGAACTAAAGGACATTTGAGTTGGGCCTTGAAGGATGGATAGATTTGGACATGGAGAATAGCTGAAGTACATTCCAAGGAAAGGAAATACTAAATGCATGATACAGGAAGTGGTGAGAATTCATTAGGCTGGAGAAAGCAGAGATGAAGGGCCAGGGGAGCAGAAGGTATTAATAAGTACAGAATACATGCTGAAGTATTTAGATGAGAAGTGTCACAATATTTGTGAAGTCTGCAAGTAACAGAGAATTTGTGGGGGTGGAGGTTTGCGAGAGAGGTGGCAAAGTGTTAACAATTGGTAATTGGTGAATATAGGTGAAGGGTGTGTGGGTATTCATTATACTATTCTTGGCAATTTTTCTGGAGGTTTGAAATTTTCCAAAAAAAAGAGTTGAGGGAAAATAATTAAAATACATAAACTCCTATAATCAATAAACAAAGGACAAACTATCTGGTTAAAAAAAATGGGCAAACATGACAAGAAATGCTACAGGAGAATATAAGAATAGCCAATAAATAAATAAAAACATGTTCAATCTCTTAGGAGTTAGAGAAATTTAACTTAATGCCATGAGATACTACTTTTCACCCACTTGGTTGCACCATTTTTTAAGTATAGTCATATGGTGGGTATGTGAGATGAAGAGATGTGAATACCAACCTTCTGTGATTGCTGTAGGGATCAGAGAGCAGAGGATATGAAGTACCTGCCACGTAAAAGACCTCAGTGACAACATGTCCTTCTACTATTACTATTATCAAATAAAAGATAATGAATACCTAAACTAGCAGAGTGACAGGGGAAATGGAAGAGGATTAATGGGATTTGGCACCTGACTGCATTTGAGAGAACAAAGAAGAGGAACCAGAGCTCAGGAAAAACTCAAAGTGTCATTGTTATTTGTTTGTAAAAGAGAAGTTGGTGAAGAAAGGAAGACTTGCCTATGAAAAGGAAGAAATGTTAGCTTAAGTAAGTTGTTTGCCGTACTGCTTGTTGAACACTCTGAAGGAGTCTGCTCAAGTGGTGCCATGTCCGCACCCAGGATCCTAACCGGCGAACCCCAGGCCACCGAAGCGGAACGTGCGAACTTAACCACTGCGCCATGAACCACCAGGCGGCCCCGAATCCTGGGCTTGTTGACTTCCAGCTTAATGTCGTTTCTTAAATAAATGAATAAATGCGTACAAAGTACTTAGAACATGCCTGGCACCTAATATGTGCTCCCTAAGTATTAGCTATTATTATTACTTTGCTGTTGTCAAGGTATTATCATCATTATTCATAAAGAACATAGATTCTGAAGCCAAAGATTGCATCTCAATGATATTAGCAGTGCATTGTTAGCCTTTCCAAGCCTCAGGTTTCTCAACTATAAAAGGGGACAATGATAGAACCTAACTTACAGGAAATTGAGAGAAATAGTTTGGCTTTTATATATATGTATATGCTTTGCTATATATGCAAAGCACTTAGAGCAGTACCTGGATCAAAATAATCGTTAGGTAAATATTATGTAAAATAATATTATCGTAGAAACACTCAATCTCCTAGAATCAGCTTGAGCCGACCAATCTTGAATAGTTGCTTCCCACCCCCTCCTGGATTTGTGATTGTAAGCACTATCTAAAGTGGTCACTGAAACAATAAAAATGCTCACTTAAATTGTGTGATGAGAGAGCAGAGTACAAAATAGATAAGGAGACAAATTGAACATTCAATTGTTTCAGAGGCCTGCATGCAAAAAGAAAATGTGGGAGGTGTGCAAGGAGGAGGTGGTGCCAAGAGGAGGTTAGAAGGCACCAAGGAAAGTTTCACCAGTAT
This sequence comes from Equus przewalskii, assembly GCF_037783145.1. Lineage (NCBI taxonomy): Eukaryota > Metazoa > Chordata > Mammalia > Perissodactyla > Equidae > Equus > Equus przewalskii. The sequence continues at coordinate 86,379,253 of NC_091832.1, forward strand.
CAGTTAAATCTTCCTCTTTCCCTCCCCCTAATAGTGACATAATTCTGCCTTGAGATCTCTTGGGCTTGTCATAAAGGAGAGTTTCATAAGTCACTACTGAGTTTTGTATTTTTCTCATGTGCAAAAATACAAATGTTATGAGAAGGAAAATCAAGACATAAAGTGACAATCTTGTAAGAAATTTGAAATAAATGGTGTAATTTTAAACACGTCTGGAACATTTTTAATCCCTGAGTTTTGAAATGTTTTTCTGGAAGGAGACATTACTGTGTATTAAAAATCACTCCATACTTAGTACTACTTAGTTCCATCAAGAGCATCTTTTGTGCCAGCTCCTTCTAAAGTAGCTTTATTATTTGGTTTTCAATGTGCCATGTTAATTCTTAAAATATTGGGCTCCTGCCATTCATGTCTAATTGAAGAGCACAGTCCAAAGTCAATTTTTAGAATATATAAATTCACCATATAATATTATCAATTTCATGACTCTTCTTCAATATAGATTCACTCATTGAGTGCCTACTATGTCAGCACTCATCACTAAGGTTAAAAGAATGATAACAGCCCAAATGCTCCTCCTGCACCCATGCCTTGGAGTTTATAGTCTATTGGGTGAAATAATCATGAGGACAAGTAATTACAGCCTGATATAAGTGCTGTGATAGTGTAAATCCAGTGATAGCACAAAGGAAGAAATGACTGATCAGAAATAGACTACTTTACACAGTCCTTGAGCAAATTTAGTCCTTCTACAGGAGAATAAACAATTACCAAAATGCCAACTCAACTAGACATCTTTATCCATTCTCGGTCTTATTTTATACTATTGCTGTAATTGCACAACGTATGTAATCTCCATATCATAACAGAACCCTGACCACTTAGATTTTTTGCAAAGGAGAAAACGCAAACTTTGCAACAAAGTCCTTTGTTGGATTAGAATTTTTTCTTATTCCATGAATTGAGAGAGATCGAATGCCTTCTCTAATGATCAAAGGCATTATTCTTTCTAGGTTTAGAAATCATTATTTTCTATGTAGTCTTCTGTAAACTACTGATACCACACATGCTTCTTTAAGACTCATTGAGTATCTCCTTTTGCAGATTTTAGACTCTAGGGCTAGGCAGTCTTCTTATGACAAGTGGAGAGCAGGTGTAGAAAAAGGTGTAAATGCTGTCTGGGTGATTGATAATATGGTTGTCTGTCTCAGGGGCTAGCTTCTGGAAAGGGCCTTCCAAGGGTAGTTTTAAGAACAATTGCCTAGGGCTGTCTTGGGCTGAGTGTGTGGTAGAAAAGAACTTGCTGTTTTGAGGGGAAGAGAAAAGAAGGCCTTGCATCCCAGAAGACTTATGGCTTCTCTTTGTCTGATGAAAGAGTGGCATTGACAGTGTACAGAGTGGATGATAGCAAATCTTGCTTGTCTCCAGTGATTTTTCTTTTGCAGGGTGGAGGGATTCAAATTGTGAAGTCTATTTGGAATGAGTTCTCTACAATCTCTCCCTGTCCCTGGAGAGAATGAGAATGACTAATTGAAGCATCCCATAACAGTAATTGAGACAGATTGAAAGGGGAAATGAGTGGTTAACCTTGAGCCTCCTCCTGATGCCGTGCATGGTGATGTTAGAGTAGGTTGGGGGGGGGGGGGGCATTAGGAGCTCATTTTCACAAAAGTCCACATAGCTTCTATAATTAAATTTCAGAAAAATATGTTTCCGCCTCAACGTAAGTTTCAGATACTTGTTGCTCTGTTTTACATCATGTCATTAATGAAAGCTCGTTACTGATGCCTGAAAACCGGAGACAGATTTGCTCTGAAGCTAATGAAGCTTAAACTTCAGGGCCCCTCACTTACAGGGGCCCCTTCTAAGGCCCTGGAACTAATTTTGCATTCCTTTCTTAAAGAAGAGCCCCCAAATTGTATAGCCTTCAGGTCCCACAAAACCTGGATCTGTCCTTGCTCATAAAATTCCAATTATAAATGAGTGATCTGGCATAAATTGAAAAGTTCTCCAAAACGAAGGCCAGCATTTCTTCACTTCTTAAGGATTCTGTAACTGTTTAATACTGCTTAGATCTATATCTGTTTACTCTAAATTATCTATTTTTGGAAATTCTAGGAATTGAGATGAACCGTGTACTAGCTAATTAGTTTTTGTGAATAAGAGTGATTATTCCCTAAAGATAGTGTTAGTAATGTTAAAAAAAGTAGAAAAAGGCTCTATAATAATATAAAGGTACCAGTTTGTATATTTCTGTGTACTGATACAATAATTGTAAATAAGAATCAAATGGATTCGTTGTAAAAAGACTCACAGATTTCCTATATTCTGAATTGTGACACAGTTCATCTTTGCGCCCTTGTGCAATACCTAATTTAGTGCCTTATACATAGTAGGTGGTCAAAACATATTTGTTGAATTGAAATTAAGTATATGTTGTGAATTGAATTGCTCTAAAACTAAGAAGAAACGCTAGCAGAATCTGTCTGGCTTGAAAAAAATACAACACATAACCTAAATATAGTGCTTTGCATATTGATGGCGAGTAACTTTTATAGAGCAAAACTCTCTACCATTCCAGAAATTACATGATCATCTTTTGGCAAGTACAGTTCACATAATATCACAAACCTGCTACCATGTTATTACTTGATTAGTGAGTACATGGTTAACTTGGGCATCCTATGTGCCTTGTCTGAAAATTCACATAGGCTCAAAAGATCTGGGGATCTTTTTTCCTTATTTTTTATTGTTGTTGTAGATTTTGTTTTCCTGCTGTTGATCAGGTTGTAGATTGACCTCAAGAAGTTATAACTAATGGAGTATACTTGGGTTTAGACAAAATTTTATTTGACTAGTCATATACTTGTATCTGAAACCTGTATCCTTTGGATGGTTTTCTTCCCAATGGATATCAAATTTTGTTTCAACTGCTTTCTAAGACAAAGGAAGTTAGCTATCTTTTGCTTACTCATTCATCCTCTTGTGTACACACACACACACACACACTCACAATACACACACACAGATAGTTATTTGGTAAGCAGATATTTGCGTAGTGTGAATCACTGAATGAACCCTGAACTGCATAATTTGACAAGAGCTGAGACCATTCTTCAAGCTGTCAAGAATTTTATCTCTCTCAGCTAAGAGTAATATATCTGGTTCAGTACTCAATGGTGGGATGATCTAGAAATACTCAGTGAAAGAGTATGATCTCTTACTGCCATGCTCTTTGAAGAGAACAAAAAATATAGAAAGGAATACATTGATTTAGAATGAAGTACTTAATTTCTAGCATCAAATTGCCCTTTGAAAATTTTTTTTCTGACTGTTTCTCAAGACTTGGGTTTTCATCTCTGAAGAAGCTTATTTTTCACTTTTCTGATTTTCTCAGTTATTTGGGCAGTTTTCACAGGCAATTAAATGAGATGAAATATTTGTTTCATCTCAAATCTCAATATTTTAGCCCAGCTTTCCTAGTTTTGAATATACATTTATTCTCCCAGCAATAGCAATTACAATAGTAAGGTAAACAGTAACTTTTATTGGCAGTCTTGTTTCTCAAAGACCTGTTTATACTGATGATCTTGCTGAGGCTTCTGATAAATCTGCATCAATAAAAGATGTTGTACTCATCAATTAAGCATAGAGCTGAAGCTTCAAATACACACACTACATGTGTTAAAGTAAAGATTGTCACTTTTGATAGGAGTAAGGGCTAAGTAATTGTTGGGAACATCGAAGCCCTCTGTGTAACAAAGACTAATATGAACTGGTTTGAGCTGTTGGACCAGCATATATCTGAACAAATAGGATCCTAATGGTTTTGTAAGCTTGAAGGTAGAATGAAAGTAATTTGGGCAGCATTCCTAAGTCTGCAATTCTGTTAGGCCAGTTCAGACACTCTCCACAGGAAGCGAACATTGAGGTCAGAAGTTGGGTCAAAGCCTTTTAATTGTGAGCCTCCATGATGCCTCTGGGCTCGGGTCAATAACCTGAAAGGCCCTGTTTGTGGGCCTGGAAAGGGTATATTATGCGGGCTCAGGTGGCCTACTAGACTGTTCTAATACTCAATTGTGAGAAGCAGATTATCTGCTTTGCAGATTATCTGATCTTCTATCATCAGCCTTCCCATTGGGCTTTCCGTTGCCGAGGATGGGGCTAAAATGTGAAGTGCAAGAAGTTAGGCACAGTGGACTCTGTGTGCAGTCCCATTACAAAACCAAATATAAATCAATCAACAGGCATTGCCTTGTTAAATGACTTTAGGCTTATTTGGTCTGGCGTTTTCTCTGTCTTAATCTGTATTCTCTAGCATTGCCTAAACCCCATTTATTTTACTCTCATCTCCTAGAAATCTTTAGACTAGAAAACAGATGTATCATGAAATCCATGCAAAATGGAATTATCAAACACTTTTCCTTTTTTCATGTTCTCTGTAATGTAGGTATCGCATTATGATGTAATTTAATTTCTTCTCTGGAAATTCATGAAGTCATTCCAGCCTAGGCTATCCTCGGTGCCCTGGTAATCTTGCTTGATTGTCCCCTTCAAGGCAGCTGTGGTTCAGTCAGAAGAAAGATTGGTTATCTCTGTGGTCACAGTTTCTGTGGATTAGGAAGTCAGGCTGGATTGTGATCATATTTTTATCAAAGACCAGAATATTATCATCATTCTCCTATGTTTTCTGAAACAAAGAGAGAAAGGGACATAGGGAGGGAAGGAGGAAGGGAGGGAGGAAAGCAGAGGGGGAAAGGGAAGGAGAGAGAGAGAATGAACACTAATGATATTTTAGCCAGATATAAATTATTATAATCTTCTCTATGGCTAGGCGGGTAGTACCCTGATAAATTGTTGATAAGGAAGTAGATTTTTATGCCCTTTTTTGGCATAAGAAAACATCTCTAATGCTTAAGAGCAAAATGACAGACTCTTCAATCCTGATCTTTGTTCTTAACACTAGATCAGGCCTCACTCCCGAAGTACTGCCTACAAAAGCCAGGCTTTTCTGCTAACACACTTACCCTTTCCTCTGTTCCGCTAGTCCTGGCACAGATGCTCTAAGAGTGGAGAGAGCATTGATTAATACCAGTGAACAAGTATTTTTGGTTTCAACAACCCCTTCATCTATCCTGTTTTTTTTTGTTTTAAATCAGTTTTGATGACTTTTTTTTTCTATTAGTAGTATTCTTACTTACAATACAGGGATATATACCTAGGAATTTTGTTGGCAATTTTTAAATCTTTTATTATTCAACAGATATTCATCTCATACCTACTTTGTGCCAGGCAGTGTTCTAGGTACTTGGCATAATGATAACAAACTAGTAAAACAGTCTTAGATCTCTGCCCTCATGGAGTTTACATCCTATTGTGAAGAGACAAGAGAATAAAAAAATAAAACAAATAAGTAAATTATATAGTTTGTTAAAGGAGATAAGAGGGGCCAACCCAGTGGCATAGTAGTTAAGTTCGTGTGCTCTGTTTTGACGTGCTGGGGTTCACGGGTTTGGATCCCGGGTGCAGACCTAGACGCCAATCATCAAGCCATGCTGTGGCGGCATCCCACGTACAGTGTAGAGGAACACTGGCACAGATGTTAGCTCAGCAACAGTATTCCTCAAGCAAAAGGAGGAAGATTGGCAACAGGTGTTAGCTCAGGGCTGCTCCTCCTCACCAAAAAAAAAAAAGGTTGGGGGAGATAAGAGCTAAGGAAAAAAAAAAAAAGAAATGTTAGATAGGTTAAAGGAGCCAGAAGTGCTGGAGGAGGGGTGAGGGGGTTGCAATTTAAATAGGTGACCAAGTTGGCCTCATTTAGGAGAAGCAAAAACTTGAGGGCCATGAGGGAGTTAGTCATGAAGATTTCTGGAGAACATTCCAGGCAAAGAGAACAGCCAATGCAAAGGCCCTAAGTTGAAAGCATCCTCCAGGTATTCAGAGACCTTGTTCTTACAAATTGAAACTAGAAGGCTTTTCCCAAGATCAGTCTTTCATTATCAAACTCATGTCTATCCTTACTGTTTGTATTTGGAATAATTTAACAATATTAGAAGCAGATGGCTTCTCTCAATGTATCTATATTTCTAGAAATGATAGAACACTATTTTCCAACATCCAAGACATCCTTTGAAATGTCTTGCATCTTCTGAGAAATAGAAATTATAGTATTTGTTAAACACTATATTTACAAAATTTCATGTATTGAAACAAATCTGATTTCTTTAGGAATTTAAATGAACACATCTGACTTTTCACAATAGCTACACCTGGAGTAGCTGTGTTTTAAGAAGGAAGGAAAAACATTTATTGAGCACGTGTTTTGTGATAGGCACTGTACAAGGTCCTTTATATATGTTATCTCATATAATCTCTATAATACTTCTCTGACGTGTTATTGTTTCCATTTTGTATAGGATTCAAGGAGATTAAATAATTTTCCCAAAGCCTAAAAAAATAGGAAATGGAGAAGTGAGATCCAAACCCAGGTCTATTAGAATTCAATGCCAATGAATGGCACAATTTGCCCATTTTTCTAGGGGAATCTCATGGTAATTTTTGCTTCATGTATTTCTCTCACTTTCCACAGGTAACCAATCAATGCATTCTGTTGATTTCATCACCTGGATATCTGTCAAAGTTACCCACATTTCTTCACCTCCACCACCAGGGCCCTAGTTCAGCCGTCGTCTCATAGCCTTGCTGGTCTCCAGGCTTCCAGTCTGAGCAGTAGTTCTCAATCTTGACTGTAGTTTTTTAAAAAATTGCTGATGTGTAGGCCTCACTCCAGCCCAGTTAAATTAGGATCCTAGTGTAGAGAAACTTAAACGTTGATAATTTTTAAAAGCTCCCAGGTGATTCTAATATGTATTCAAGGTCAAAAACTACCGTATTAGGCGCTTCTATAACGTAAATACCGTTAAAATCCCTAAGTAGCTCCTCCTCCCTCTCAGGATAAAGTCCAGACTTTTAATGTGGCCCTACTTGACCTCGTCCCTGGGCTTACCTTGCCAGCCCTTGTATCTTGCCCTGGCCTTGAGTTTATTTATAAATCATATAAAATTATTTTTATATTATAACTTCAGGGATATTTATTTGTATTTCTTATCAGCCTTTTGCTTAAAATGTTCTTCCTCTAGAACTTCCTGTAAAATAATGATCAACAAAGCCATAGGTGTGCTAAGAAGCTATAAATGATTTTAATAAAATAAAAGTTATTTTGTGAAACACATGGAGCTCTCTGAGATGGCTGATTGGTATTTTTTAAGAGAGACCTACCGAAAGAACAAACGGACTCTGGCATGTCAAAATTTAGATCTTTCTAATAATAATGTTGAAACTGAGATGAATTACTTGGATTTCTCATTTTGTAATTGTCATTGCTAAATGTAACTGAGAATAGAGTAAATAACGGTGAAACCACTTATTTTGGTGCTGTTGTGATATTTAATTGGAGAAAATGGTATTTACTTTTTTACTGTTTGATGAAAAGTTAACTTGCCTCTGTCTTTCCTTGCTCTGTTGTGCCATCATCCTTGCAAAATGCTTTAGTAACTAATTAAGAAAGAAATTCTAATCTCATTAATGCCTTCTTTAAATGAATCTGAGTTTTTTTTTAAGATTAAAGATAAAAAAGAGGCTAGTGCTTTTATGAATCTGTTATTATCAGATAAGCTAGATGTTATTTTATTCAGTGAGTATTAAGAGTAAAACATGTTGACCTGGCTTCTGAATTGACTACAGTGAAGGTCTCCAAATTTGCTTGTTCTTCATAATCACCAGGGAAGCTTTTAAAGAATGGAGGTTTCTCAGCTCCACCTTACACTTATTGAATAGGAATCTCTAGATTTAGACCTAAAAGTCCCTGTTTCTTATCAGATTCCGAGGAGATTCTGATGCACAGCCAGGTTTAAGAACACTGAACCAGAATATATTTAGCAATGGGAAGAGACACAGAGTAGCCTGATAGAAGTAACCCATTCACCCATTTGAGGTAAAAGTATTGCTTCCAGAATACTAAGTAATCAGATGCCTGGGAGTCCAAAGGCAGAATGAGAAATCTCACTCTGATAATCCACACTTCTTCCATTTCCCTTATGCCTGAGCCATCCCCAAACATCTAGATTTCTCAATTAATAATAGCTCTAACAATAATAGCAGTAATGTTATTATGGATGTGCTCTGATTATATAACTATCTCCTCCATTTAATCCTCAATACATCCTATGACTTAGGTACTGCTACGTGGGCAAAGCATGAGAAAAGTGACACGCCAAGTAAGCAAGTTATTTGTGACTCCTAGTAGGCAACATGATCCCAGCTCAGGCAGGCTGACCCCATAATTCCCACTCTTAACCACTATGCTCTCCTGCCTCTAAACACACTATGTCCTTTTTTTTCAGCCGTGTACTTTTTATAGCTCCATTGTTTTCCTCATGATGCTCCCTTTGCTCAGAATCCCTTACTTCCCTTTCTTCTCCATTGAAATTCTGCTTTACAAAACCCAGCATCAACTCTGCCCTTTCTTTGGCTCCTTCTCATGTCATCTTCACCGCCTTTAGACCAAATGAATTGTTCTTGACTTGGTATACAAGGAGGAAGGCAACCTAATATATATTAACCATCAACCTAGGGCACACTGTAAGGTAAATAAGACTATGTCCATGTTATATGTGGGTAGAATGAAGTTGAAGAAGGATTTTTCCAAGAGTTGCCCAATATGTGGAGAAAAGCAGATTGGAACCCCAATCTCTCTAACTCCCAAGCTCTTTATGCCATGACATGTTGTTCTGTCCTTTGACATGTTGTTCATGGCATATCACAGCATATATCATACTGTAAAATAATGAATTGTGAAATTCCCTGAGGGCAAGCATATTATATTCCTCTCTGAAACCTTAGTTCCAGAAAAAGTATGGCATGTCTAATGTGCTCTGGAAGGTGTTTGATGGATGAATTTTGAGGTTCTTCCATTAAGCCAGATCTGGGAAATTTTTATGGAGCTAAGCATACAATTGGCAAATGTAGTTAACTTTACATTCTCCTTCCTCAAAGTGTACAGATTACCTCACAAGCCATCAGGAAAATGCCACGTTAACCTCCGAGGATAGTTACTAGATCCTCTCTCTCTAGCCATGATGTGGTTTACTGACTTTATTTGCCTTATGCTTTCTCTTCTTTTGGAGTAACCATTTGGAAAGATAAATATGAGAGATAAAAGAGAGTAACAAGAAAGCACGGAGAGTAAGAAGAATGCTTTAAAATAACTTTTGTTTCTACAAAGCCAAGTTTTCTACCATGAAAAGTACCTCTGAGCTCTGTGGGGAAAGATAAAAACAAAAAGCTTGGAAGCTGGTATTTGTTTTGCATGCTTGAAAATTCTACATTCTTCTTTTCTTTGTGCCCTGCAGTTTTAATATAGAAACAGACAATTCTGACTTGACCTTAAGTGCCTCACCAATCTGCTCAGGGGACTCCCTTTAGGAGTATAAGCTGACACCACCTTGCCTGAGCTTCTTTCAATCAATAACATGGTGGAGTACACATGATACGAATAGGCAGACCGATAAGAAATAAAAGCATATCTGTTGATACAGATGGAGCGATAAATGGACCGGTTTCTATCCAAGGACTTTGAAGGGGAAATCAAGGAGGGAAAAGATGGCCAAATGTGAATGTATAGCAAATTAATTTTTTCTGAGGGACGATTTCTGTTTCATTTCTTCTGTTCAGAAGAAAATGGTCAAGTTGTTCTCTGCCTAAAAGGAATTTGTTACTATGGTTCTTAAAATAAGCCTCTTGAGAGTATGCACTTTGTGACTGTAAATCTACAGTGGCAAAATTGTGTTAATTTGACTGACTAGAAATATTAACCATATTATATCACATAACTGCCAGAAATAATTCTCTATCATGCCCTGTGACTTTATTTTAATTGATTTTTTTTACTTTCAGCTTTTGTGATTTTTGTTTATTCTGACACACATTTATTAAGTGCATGGAAAATTGTTTTGCAAATTATTTTTAGTGTTTTTATCATGTTTAAATTGGTGGATTAACTCTTTTTCTTCAGAATGCCAACCGCTCTTATTTTCAGACTCGATACTGCTGATTTAGCTTTTTGGGCCCACTAATGGCTTTATTGTCCACATCAGCAGTCTATACAATTAAGCTGTATGCTTAGCAGTATCATTTGATGTTTCACATAGATTTGAAAGTCAAAATTGAATATGATTGATTGCTGCACGATATGTTAATATTAGGATTCCTGAGCTATGTTATAGAATAAATCATTCAGTATCATAACCAAGATAATGCCTCTAACACTACTCATTTTATGTTCTATCAGTAATCAGGCCTTAGGAATAAGCCTCATTTATCTACTGTAGAGTCTGCATATTATACAAATCACAAGGTGAATGTTCATAGAAACATCATGTAGGATAGAAGAATTTACCTGTCAATATTACCGAAAAGATATAGTCAAAAGAGGATAACCTCATTTCCTTTATCAGCCTTTCTTCTTTCTATTTACCTTGATATCTGATGTTTAAAAATGATGCTGTTTTGTTATTTCTTAACTATATTTGTTTACAAAAACTAACAATAAAATAATTAACAATAAAATAATTTTTTGACTGCTTAATAAGTACCAGGAAGTATAATGTCTTTTAGCATATATAAATTTATTTAATCCTCGCAATAACACTAAGGTATGTAGGTACTGTGGTTATCCCCTTTTTACTGAGGAAACTGAGGCCCAGAGAGGTTAGATAACTTGCCTTGGGTCACATAGACAGTAAAAGGTAGAACAGGATTTGAACCCAGGATAGCTGGCCCTACAACCCATGCTCCTGACTAATATAGTGTACCTGCTAGAAAAATATGTGAGAGATGTAGTCTCTGTCCTCAGTGGCTTGCTTTCCCTTTTTTGGAGTTTTTTTTTTTTTTTTTTTTTTTTGGCTGAGGAAGATTTGCCCTGAGCTAACATCTGCTGCCAATCTTCCTTTTTTTGTATGTGAGCCGCCACCACAGGATGGCCACTGACAGTGGCATGGGTTCGCACCCGGGAACTGATCCTGGGCCACTGAAGCTGAGTGTGCCAAACTTTACCACCAGGCCACTGGGGCTGGCCCACTTTCCCATTTTGATGATACTAATCATGAATAGTAAGTCTTAATAGAAGACAGACACTAAGTAGATAAGGGCCCTCTGATAGGAGCTGCAGGTATTCAAGAAAAGACAAGGACTACTATAGCTGGGGTAGCTTTCAGACTAACTTGTCATTGTTTACCTAAAACTGAGATGCCTAGAAGAAGCTTTAAAATTCCAAACACCAAATGTTAATATTGGAAGTAATTTTATAGACTTCAGTGTCTTTATTTTTACATGTGATTCTAGATACCTGTAGGAGTTCTCTCTTCCTGGTTCTAATTTACTCTCAAATTATTTTGAATATTCACACTTTCGGGGAAACTTCCCATTTGTAGAGCTCTCACCTGGGACATAAACTGAATTTACACTTGATAAAAATCTTACACAATACCAATTTAATATCTAGTGGGTTTGTTCAAGAAGGAAGGAAGGGGCACAAATTGTATTCTTTTATAGTCTTTAATTAAGTCTTACTCCTTTAAAGTTTTAAGCTGGACAAAATGATCCTTTGTTTTCTTCAGTTAATCAAGTCAGTGCAGAGTTACTACCTTTGTAAAAACAATAACTTGCTAATTTAATGTCAAAGCTTAGAGTGAATTAATTTCACATCATTGGTTGTCAACAGCTCTGGAGACTTTTGGCAGTTCCGGTCAAGTAAAGCCCTGTGTAACAGTACCATTGACAGAACATTTGTACCATTAAGCCTTCAAACTCTTATTCAGCTGTCAACACATGGGCACTTTCTGGAGCCAGATTCTCTCATGCTGTGCGCTGCCTGCAGCTTGCCGGAAGCTCAACTTTGACTAAAAGGGTTGATTTCTCTTCTCCTACCCTTGTTCTCATTTAGTGTTAAAACCTGCTTAAAGTCCGCCTTTTATTCTGAAAAGTACACAGGCATGTGTCATCTCTTAAACCATTGTGATGTTGAGGTAAGGGGCTCCAAAGAAATGCTAGACATCTTAGCGAATAATTGATTAGAAAAGAGTCTGGCAGTGTTAATTGTGAGCTGCAGTATAATAAATGCCGAAACAGAAGCTTTCTGGATGTTTCCAAAAACTGGGTAAGGTTTTTAATACTGAACAATAGGATCAGTGTGCTGAGGTGGAATTTAAAGGGGTTTTTTTTGTTGTTTTTTTTACTGTGATAGATTTTTTAATTGGCTTTTGGCACTTTCTACAGTTCTTTGATTGAAGGCTCATTTGTTATTGACTATGTGTTGTTTGGTTGTTCTTTGTTTTGTTTTGTTTCTAATGTTTGTCTGCCTAAAGCCACTTTGGGGATATTTATTTATTAGACATAATTGACAATGTAGGGTGGATAGAACAGCCTACAGAACTAGAGAATAAAGACAAGCACAAATGTTAGGTAAAGTGATGAATTCTTTAACCAACTACTACCAACATAGCACACTCAAGCAGAAACTTTCATTCACGGAAGCTCTGACAATTTGATTTTCAATGATTCTTTTCAAGTAAGATTGTAGAAAAGAGCTCCAAATTTCATCATATGGATAGCATTACAAATCGTTTTAAAATAGAAATGGTGTTCAGTGTCTCCATTGAAAAGGACTGCATGAACAATTGAAGTTTTGTGGACCTCTACCAGCTAATGCATTAATAACTAACCACATGTGGCTAATTAAATTTAAATTTAAATTAACTAGAAAATTAAATAAAATTTAAAATTTTGGTCCTTGGTTGTACTAGCCATGTTTCAAGTGTTTAGCAGCTCCATGTGGCTGGTGGCTATTGTATTGAACAGTGCAGATTGTGGAACATTTCCATCATTGCAGAAAGTTCTACTGGATAGCACTGCACTGGACAATAATAAGGAAAGCCAATGAAAGTCTTTGTTTTGTTGTTTGTGGTTTTGATTTCTAGTTATAATTTTAAAATATTCTTTTATGGAAGCAGAAACTATTAAGTGTTAGGAGAATTAATGTGAGAATTTTGGTATTCACCTTGATATCTTACTATTATGGTATCCAGCAGCTCACAGATCTGTAAATACATTATTCAGGTAATTCAGGAACTGAAGAAACGCCTTGTAGATTAGCTACACCACGTTTTTAGTGTGAATAGCAAAAAAAGAGCCTTGTTTATAGGTTTGTCAGAAGAGAAAAAATCTGAATATTGATTCAAAGAATAAAGTTTCTTTGCTCCTAATGAATTTATAACCCAAGATTGTCAACAAAGAAAACTCAGAAGAATTTTTGTCTGTGTGATAAAAGGCAAGACCAAGAAAATCTGGAAGGAAATACAATGACTTAAGAAAGTAAATCCTTTCAAATTAAGGGAGAATACGTATTTTTTTAAGTTGTATAAAGCTGTTTTATCATAAAAGTAATAACTGTCTATTACATAGAATTTATAAAATATAGAAAAGTATAGACAAGATAAAATTCAATTAGAATTTTATCAATTAGCAGTCATTACTTTTAAAACTTTGATGTATTTTCTAGTCTTTCAAAATTATAATAATGTTGACGACAGAGATGACACTACCAGCTATGTATGACTTAGTATGTGCTGTGTGCTCTCCATGAAGGTTATCATTTAATACTTACTGCAGCCCTGTGAAGGAGGAATTACAGGTCTTCCACTCCTTGTCCACATTCAGAAACCGAAAGGCTCTGAAAACCAAGAGCAAACCAGAAAGAGTTTGAGTAAGAGCAATATCTGACCTGAAATGCCATGAGGCTATTTGTATACTTTATCTGTCTCACTAAATATGAATACTAATATGTTTTGCTGCAAAAATATGTAATGTATTTGATTATAGAGTGTTTCCCCAGAGTCTACTAGAGTGGTTACTTAATATATATACATGTATAAATGTAATATAGATTAATATATACATATATGTTATACTTATGTACATATGTACACATATATGTAGATACATATACATATAATATATATACCATATACATATACTCTTTCAAAAATGTGAAAAATTTTGAAACCCATCTGGCCTCAAGATTTTCGGATAAAGAATGTAAAACTGTATTATCTGAGTTTTACTGAAGAAGACATAGGGACACTAAATAACTTGCTCAAGTCCTCATGGCCAGGAGGAAATAGAGCCAAGAGTCAAACAGACTTCTCTGACTCTAGAATTTAAGATCCTAAAACATTGCTTCATTTCAGTAAAATTGCTATATATTGAGAAATAGTAAATATAAACCTACCCACCTTATAGAGCTGAGCAGAATTTTTAGATATTGATAACTTGGTAACCATCCCTTTCTTTACCACTCAGTGTAATAATTTTGAAGCATTATTCATCAATAATAAGAAAATTCTTTGTTAAATTTCTAAGTCTGAATTTAATGATTTAACAATTTAGTTTAAAACTTCTGTTAACTGTGTTTTAAGTAGAGATAAACTTAAATGTTGAATGCAGTCATAAAGTTATCTGCTATCAGTTATAAATACTAAAATACTATTTTGATGTATACTTGGTGATTTTTAAATCATATATGTGATTTTTATTGTATCTTACATAGTTAGGCATCCAGATAAAAATTAAACATAAAAAGGCAAATATAGGTATTTGACAAAAGGAAGTAAATATCTGTCTTATTATTAATAGAATTCATTGTTTATATAAATACAAGATATTATTTTGCTTTGTGCTTTCTAGGAGTACAAAAGATACTATTAGTGAACCATAATTTTTTGTAATACTTTGTATTTTCTGCATTTAGTGGACCTTAAGCTATAATAATGTGATCTTAATGTATGATAATCAGAATTACAGAGTCCCCTGACACTTTGCTCAGTCCATTATCTTATGACTTCAGTCATTGCCCAAGATTGGCAGTCTGCTTTTTAGGGTGGTCTACTTCATCAGATACTCTTCAATGAAAGTAGGATTAAAAAAGGAAATGGAAGAGCTTACTCTATGTATTGGCTTGTTTGTTTTCTTAAACTGTGTACTTGTTGGAGTCTTGGAAAATCAAGCAAGAATCAACACCCTAATCCTCTTTGTGCTTTAGCTTTGGCAGCCCCGTTTTAATTGGCTCCCTCAAAAGAACTCTTCTAATGCCTTTCAATTCCATTCTTCCAACTTACCTACAAAACACAACTTTGACTTAGCTTGAAATAAATAGTGAACCTTTGACCCACCTGAAAAAAAAATCTTTGTCTGTGTCTGGCATTGGCTCCTTTTAGAAATGCAAAAATCCCTCAATCTACCCAACTGATGTTTATTATGGACTGACAAGGTCCTGGCATTGTGGAGGGAGGTAAAAAGGTAACTAACGCATTTGCTTTCAAGAAGTTCAGAGAAAAGGAGGATTCGTTTCAGTAGCAGTAGCAGTGGTAGTACAAATCGTAGCAGCAGCAGCAGTATCAGAGCACTTTCTCTGTGTCTGGCACCATTCTCATACTTTATCTTAAGCCATTTAATCCTTACATCAGCCCTATAAAGTAGGTACAATTATTATCTCCATTTCACAGATGAAGATACTGAGTCACATAAGGGTTTAATCATTTGCTAAGGTGATACACCTGGTGGAGCTAGAATTTGAACACAGGTAGTCTGGCTCCAGAATCCATACTAGTCTGTATTTTCAAATGAGGGGAGGTATGAGTAGGCCTTGAGTGATGGTTGGGAAAGATCATCCACGGAGAGGCATCATGAGCAGTTCTGAACAGTTATTTAATAAATACCCATCATGTGGAAAGCACTACAGAAATGAATAAGATACAGACACTGCATTCAAGGAACTTACGGCACATGTACAACCTTCCTGATGATCTATTTGGGGACTGTTTGATAAGGGAATATAATTTCTATTTGAGGCTTTATTTCGCAGTTTTGTGGTCCATTGTGCTTCTCATTGAGCAATCAACAAATCACAAAATATCTTGCCGACATTTTTCTTTAATATTTGTCGAATGCCTCCTAAAAGTCAGGCATTATGCAGATGCCACAGGAACCGTAATAAGCTAGATAGACCACGCCCCATCAAAGAATTTACATCTAGTGGAAAAGACAATTAAACAAATATTAAAATAAAATGTAATAAATGCTGTGATAGGAGAAGATAGGAAACTATGAGAATATGTAAGTAGAGAGTTTAACCCTCAGGGACCTTAGCAGTGCTGATGACTGGAAGGTAGGCACAAGTTAGGAAAAGGGATGTGGGGAGTAGAGAGTAAAAACCATGTTCCAGGCAGGGGAACCACCTGCACAGAGGCCTAGCACAGAGAAATAACCTGATTCATTCAGTGAACTTATGAGCAAGAAGTGGAGTGAGTGGCCTGATCAGATTTGTAGACTTCTTCCTTACCAAATGACCTTGGGGAAGTTACTCTTTCTCTTTAAGCTTTAGTGTCTCCAAGTAAAAAGAAAGAGAGATATATTACTTTCTCTTAGAGTTGTCGTAAACATTAAATGAGATCATGCTTATAAAGTACCAAGCACAGAGTAAGTACTGTAGAAAACTTAACTATTATTAATTTAGAGTCAAGTTCATTTACTTGACTGCATGTGGAAAATGGATTAGAGCAGGGCTAGACTGGAGTGTGGAGACTAATTCAAAGGCTAGTATGGTGATGCAAGGGAGAAAGAACATTGGCCTAGAGTAAAGTAGTGGCAGTGGGAATGATGAGAAGCAAATATATATTGAAAAGTTATTTTAGAAGTAAAATAGACAGTCCTTGGTGACTGTCAATATAGCAAGTGAGAGGGAGAGGAGTTAAGGATGACTCCTAGGTTTCTAGTTTGGGACCATTGAGTGGGTACAGAAAGACAGATTAGAAATCCAAATCCAACCTCGTACCATACAGTTGTGGAAAATCAACTCTATGGATATGGAAGAGCTATCGCTAGGTAGTCAGTGACAGAGTGGACTGGAAATACTTCTAAATTCCTGCCCAGTATCTTTTCAGTATGACACACAAAACTCCAATGGCAAATACCATTTCTAAGAAAATCAAATTATAAGAGAAGCATATCTTTGTGTGGATTGCCCTAGTATACTCGATATGTATCCAATACTAGAAAGTCTTCTGATTCTGTATCTATGTCATATCTACAGTAAACTTAGCTGATAAATCAGGAGTGTCTCTCATACATACACTAGGAGGATTGGTCATTTAAAAAAAAGACATGATGTACTTACTTCTCAAAGGAATCTTCATAGTCAAGCCAAGTATAACTGACTTACTGAATGAGCTAGACTTTACTGGGTACAAGCAGAGAACAATATTACTGTCACTCATTAGCTCACTTTTGCTCTGTGAAATCATTCCTCCCTCTTTTTGGATAAAATTTCAAGATGAACCCAGTTTTTCCAGTCACTTTCAGGTATTAAAAAGTCTAGACCACTAGAAGAAAACATCAGAGAACATCTTCTTGTCACAAGAATATAACCATATATAAAAAGATTGATCAATTGAGCATCATTAAAATAAAAAACATCTGTTCAACAAAAGCCAACATTAAGAGAATAAAAGGCATGCCTCGAGTCGGAGAAGTTAGTTAGAATACACATATTGTCTGTCAGATAGTCACAAAAGATTTGTATCCAGACTATATAAATGGCTCATACAAATCAATAAAAAATGTAGGTGCCACAATAAAAAAAGAGCAAAGACTTGGAAGCAACCTATGTGCCCATCAGTGCATGAATGGATAAAGAAGATGTAGTGTATACACACACACACACACACACACACACAGTGGAATACTAGTCAGTCGCAAAAAAAGGTGAAATCTTGCCATTTGCAACAACGTGGATAGATCTTGAGGGTATTACGCTAAGTAAAATAAGTCAGACAGAGAAAGCCATATAATACCATATGATTTCACTCATACGTAGACAATTAACAATGACAAAAAAGAAACACATAGATATAGACATTAGATTGGTGGTTACCAGAGGGAAAGGGTGGAGGGCAAAAGGAGTAAAAGGGCACATGTGTATGGTAATGGATGATAATCAGTCTTTGGGTAGTGAACATGATGTAGTCTATGCAGAAATCGAAATATGATGTACACCTGACATCTATATAATGTTATAAACCAATGTTACCCCAATAAAAAAGATAACAGAAAAGAAAAAGAAAAAGAAAAAAGAGAAAAATGAGCAAAGATTAGAATAGACATTGTATAAAAGATGATATCCAAATCTTCAATAAGCGTGTAAAAAAGGACTCAACATCATTAGTCATCAGGAAAATGCAAATGAAAGCCACAATGAGATACCACTACACGTGCATCAAGATAGCTAAAATTTAAAAAGACTGTCAATATCAAATATTAATGCATATGTCTAGTAACTTAAATTCTCATATATTGCTGGTGGGAGTGGAAAGTGATTCAAGTACTTTGGGAAATTATTTGTATCTACTAATGCTACACGTATGCCTATTCTATAACTTAACAATTCTACTCTCAGGTGTATACCCAACAGAAATGAATGCATATGTTCACCAGAAAACAGGTTCAGGAAGACGTTTAGCAACTTTTTTTCATAACTCAAAATGGAAAAAATTCAAATTTTCATCATCAGGAGAATGGGTAAATAAGTTGTGATATAACTGTACAATGTAACACAAAATATGAATGAAAAAGATGAGCTACTGCCCCACCCAAACATATGGTTAACTCTTCTCTCACAGACATCATATTGAGCAAATGAAGCCAGACACAACAGAGTTCATATGTATGATTTCATGTATATGAAGGTCAAGATAAGAAAAATTAACCTATGGTGATAAAAGTTAGAATAGTGGTAACTTTGGCAAGGTGGGTATTGACTGGAAGGAAGCATAAGGGATCCTTCTGAATTACTAGAAATGTTTTATATTTGGATCGGCATGGTGGCTACCTAGGTATGTGTATATATGTAAGAAATATATATGTAAAGATTTATCCTATGTTTGTTATACTTCAATAAACAAAGAAAAGACCTAGTCTAGTCTAGTGTCAAAATTTCAGTCTCTTATCCAATTGAAAGCTTTTCTCCTTTCTTCCCCTCCACCATCAACCCATAATCAATAATCTGTAGTAGGGAAGGGAGAATTGTTACAGGTTCCTTTTCTCATCCTTGGTCCACCCCGTCTCCCATTCTTAAGTCACTGTTTTTGTCCCCTCTAGGATCAGGCACATGGATTGGAGAAGAATGAACAAAGTCTGATGTGTCTTGGCTTGTAATCTGGCTTTGAAGCCCTCTAAGTGTGGCACATCTCCAAAATCTAGCTCTTTCTCATGTGGGAGTACTTCTGTGGGTTTCCAGTGATCCTGCTTCACTAGGAACATTCTAATACACCATTGCCTTGCATGGGCAATGATCCTCTTACAACTCTAGCCACAGCTCTTGGCTTTTAGTGATCTGCTTCTCTGGGTGGAGTCCTGGTCAGAATGATTCAGGTCCAGTTCTCTTCCTTGGGTCACTTGATCCAGAGGAAAACCAATATGTCTTTGCCTGGCCAGTGGAGAACTTGCCATTTGCTCCCATTGTGGCCTCTCTCCCCTCCCAGCCTCTCAGCTTGAAGTTTCTCTAAGAGGGAACGAGGCCTACTCTCTGGTGTTCCCTTTCCCCCTTCCCCAAACTCCAGGAGACGCATTCTCCGAGTGATTCTCTGAAGCTCCCCTCACTTACCTTGGTTGGGAACCACCTTGTGGGGAGTGGATATCTATGTGGTCCAAGGACAACCCTCCCCAAAGAAGTCGCTTCTACCAATCTTCCTTCTGCCTTTTGGGCATATCTTGAAAGTGGGAAATGAACCTATGGTAGAGCATAGTTACTGTTTTAAGCTAGAGGACAAATCAATGGTCCTGCCCAAAAGAGAAGTAATCATTTTACCTGCTCCACCTTCTTTTCCAGTTACTCGAGGTTTTTCTGAATGAAAGGAAGCATTCTGGAATATTAAATACTGTGCAATTGTTTTTGTTTTTTTAATATCCTACTTCAAAAATATTTCGGGTAGAAAAAAGAAGATTGAGAAATATAGCTTTTACAAATGCCTAAAGATACATGCACCCCTATGTTCATCACAGCCTTATTCACAATAGCCAAGACTTGGACGCAACCTAGGTGCCCATCAAGGGACGAATGGATAAAGAAGATGTGGTATATATACGCAATGGAATACTACTCAGCCGTAAGAAATGATGAAATCCAGCCATTTGTGACAGCATTGATGGACCTTGAGGGTATTATGCGAAGTGAAATAAGTCAGAGGGAGAAAGTCAAATACCATATGATCTCACTCATAAGTAGAAGATAAAAACAACGAGAAACAAACACATAGCATTGGAGATTGGATTAGCGGTTACCAGAGAGGAAGGGGGGATGGAGGAGAGCTTAGGCACACAGGTGTGGTGATGAATGGTAATTAGTCTTTGGGTGGTGAACATGATGCAGTCTACACAGAATTCAAAATATATTGAGATGTACACTTGAAAAAGTTATATAATGTTATAATCAAATGTTACTGCAATAAATAAATAAAAAGAAATATAAGTTTTATCATGTACACACACATTCCCATGCACAAAGATTACTGGGACTTCCTGGGTACTGTGAATAATTCTGTGAGCCTCTCTGTCCCCATCTAAAAATAAGAGATAAATATTACATGCTTTATATTATTTCCATAAGGATAAAATAGAAATGAATTACACATATGCAGAAATATACACATGTGCATTCATATGTACTACACGTATATTACTCAGAACAAAGTCAGTGTGTGATAAATGTTAACTCCTTTTTTCTTTCTTCCTGATGTGACCTCTTACTCCCTTTCTTTCAGTAGAGCAGCTTTCTTTCATTATAGGCTTTGGGTAGATCAGAGAGGGGCAAGGCTCTAGGATTCATTATAAAGAATGCTGAGTTTAGTATTTGGAAATTAATAAACATATGCTATATTTGAAATTAAACCAGATGTGATAAAATAAGCATAGGCCTAGAGTTAGTAAGACCTGAATTTGAATCCCAGCTCCACAACTTCTAGTCATTCGTTCATTCATTTATTCAACACATTTATTGAGGGCTTACTTTGTGCCCTCACTGTTGTGGTCACTGAGATGACAGGGGGCAAAAAACGACAAACAAGATCCCAACCTTGTGGAGCTTTGTTGGGAAGTGGGGATGGGTGAACAGTAGGGGAAACAGACAATAAGCAAATAACTAAATATAATATCAAGTAGTGATAAGTCTTGTGAACAAAAGTGAAGCAAGATAAGGAATAGAAAGTAGTAGGGGATGGAAGATGGGGGTGTGTGTGTGTGTGTGTGTGTGTGTGTGTGTCTCTATGCATATGTGTATCTGTTGTAGAGAGGGGGCTCAGGGAATGTCTTATAAGACGCTTGAATTAAGTGAGGGAGGAAGATCCAGGAGAAGAAGGTAAAAGAGGAGTTTGTAATATTCCAGAAGCCAAAGGAGGGAAGTGTTTCAAGAAGGAGGAAGTCAAATACTGTTGAGTGACAGAGTAACATGAGGAGCTCTCAGTAGCCATGTGACCCCTGGACAAGTTATTTACCTTCTTGGAACAAAACTCAATAATATATTTCTGAGGATTAAGTAAAGTAGTTTATGTAAAGCACCAGTCATATAGCAGACAGGTGACTGAAGAGTTTCTTCACATTTCATGTGTGTAATAAAATATAAATTTAAAAATTCTTAATGGTAGATATTTTTAAATGGTCTCAATTCAGCTTCTCACTGAATTTGCAAAATGTTCAATTAACTGTGTATGTAAGACAAAATATGGAAATCAATAAATTAAACTATGATAGCTGTGGAACTGTGGTTTTGTCTTTTTTAATGGACTATATTGGTAACAAGTAGTTAATTTGATGTGTCATGTCATGTGTTTTGTGTCATGTGTCCTGTCGTGAACTGCAAGGTGTTTATGTTGGAATTTTTCATATTCAAACTGGCAGAAATCATTTGTTTAACAAATAAGAGCTAAGAAAATTAAATATTTCAGCATTCATAGGAGTCTGTTTTGCTAAATTACAGTTTCTATGTGTGATCAGCAAATTATTCTCATTTAAAATATAAGAAATAAGAAAATTGATTAGGTTTTCCTCTGTTTCAGGCATTCGCTAATGTCTGAGCATTGATTTTTAAATATGCTTTCAATTTTACAGAATTTGGCTGAATAATATAACATGTGACCTGTATACTAATGACAAAATGAGACTGTTCCACACTCTTTAAAGTAATAGAATATGATGATATCTTTGTCTGGCTATCTCACAATATTTACAGGTCACCTAATTTATTTTATAAAAATCAGGCATTAAGAATCCTACCAGAAAGTGTTGAAGAATGAAGATATACTTTCAAGTTTGTGTGTTTAAATTCACATATTTAAATGATGTGTTTTTCTGCACCGTAGTTTCCTCCAGAAGAAATCTGTATGCTTTTTGAAAACACAACTCTTGCTCTTAGATGTTTGAAAGCATGTCAAGTACCTTACAGGAAAGGAAATAAAGTCATTTTACTTAAAGTAAATCATTTTTCCAAATTTTCTCAAGCACATTGATGTAGGTACTGAGAGAGAACGAGAGCTCTTTTTCATGTTTTAAATACAAAACACACCAGCTGCTACCTCAGCTATCCACTAGAGAAAGAGGGAATAACGAAATTTCTGCAGCAATGTGGAGAACTAAATTTATTGAAATCCCAGTGAAAGCTTTTGTTGTGTTTGGTATAATAGGAAAAAATTCCATGAGATATCTTAGATTGCATTTCCTTCATGGTAATCTTCATAGTCCTTGTGCTCTCTGGTCAGTCTGTAAACATGATTCTTTCATTTAAAATGAAAACTCACACCTCAGAAGCCAGCCAGGTTTGGGGATTAAAAACATTTTATTTTAAATAACATGTCTACTCCTTGTTGTAAACAGTGAATCCACTGAATTTGGTTCAGAGAGGTTGGAGCTGAGTGACCCCCATTAGTTATTTTTCCTCAAATGTATAAGGAATGAATTTGTATTCTAACATGTGTGGTTTTGATAAACTAATGTCAGCCTTTCTTGTATCCATCTCTGAGGCTTCTCCCTCAGTTATATTTCTGGTTTCATTTCAAAGACATTTTTAAAATGCATTTTTCACTCATTACAAGAAGTCAATTTGTGTATTGAGGATTACTCATATTTTCTTTCAAAGATCTTCCTCTTTTCACCTAGCCTGTGTTTTCTAAAAGAAGACACAATCAAATGTTTTTGTTTCTCTTAAGAAATCCCTGACAGGCCCACGACACTGGCTATTGCTGTAGCTGTACATTTCTATACATAATTGATGACCTGGGGCCCAGCAGACAGCACCAGTACGCAAGCCATATAGATTACCATACAATGGGGGGTTTTAGGTTTTGAATTTTCCATTTCTGAATAGAAATAACTCCTTGCTAAATAACAAAAATTCCAGAAGGAGTAAGTTTACCATAGTAATAAATATTCTTCAGAGAACGAAGCATTTGCCAGCAGTGGAAGATATGGAGAGTCTTAACATCCTAACTTTATTACCATATCCTCCTCTCCAACCGTCTCTCAACTTAGCAGCACTGGTTATGTTTGGTTTTGCTGGCGTTTTGGTAATAATATTAAAAAAAAGTTTAGTGCTGAGGAAAGTTAAATTCCAAATGGCACTCTTTGAGGTGTTCCTTAATCTAATTGCCCTTTCTGTTTCTTTGATTTACTAGAAGATAAGAAGGCTAGTAGATATAAGTGGTTATCTTTTCGTGAGGAATTTGTGAGGTTCTCGTCATGGGAGTGGCATTTGTTATGTCCTATTCACTATGCCTATATTGCTTTTTCTCTAAACACCATGAGCACACTTGTCTTCAGGCCTTTGTGCCTGCTGTTCCCATCTTCCCAGACCATTTTAGGTACCTTCCACCTCCACCCTTCTCTTGGCCATTTCTACTCATCATTCTGATCTCAGTTTAAACATCACCTCTTTCGGAATCCCTTGTTCAGTAAGATGAAGTAAGAAGCCTTTCCTTACCCCATTACCTGGCCTTTCCCTCTTTGCTTTGCCACAGCTAGACTGTGAGATCTTTTAAGGTAGAGATCAGGCCAACTTTATCATTGTTTCCCCAACCTCTAGGATATGCCCAACATAGACTGCTGTCCATTAATTATTTGTTGAATGAAACTGCAAAGATACTAGTAATATAAAATTGAACTTAAACATAAAAATGATGATATGGATTATTAGATTTTAGATGACAAGTTGTTAGAATTTGTAGGATTCCTAGATTTTCACTTTGTTTTTCCTATAATAATACATATTCTTAAGAATGCTTTGAGAACAGAAAAAAAATTGATTTGAATTGCAATTATGTTTTGCATTTAAAGACTCATGAGACTAATTTGTAATTTCAAATGACCAGGTTAATATAAATAAAAACGTGTGTTAGTTAAGAAATAAACATAGCTGGAAATTTTAATTCAAATTATACCACATTAGGGAGGGGGACATGTATCTATTCAATTCTGAAAGTTTAGGCTCATTGCTTTATTTTGATTCACTTCCACTTTTTAAAAATAATTTCTCAGAAGTGCAAAGAATTTTTTCCTAAATCCTAATGTGTACTATTTAGTTCTATATCTGGAAGAGAGCATCATTTTTGTCATTAGTTCTCGGACTGCCCTTATACTTTCAGAAAACAGAATGCACAAATGTCTTTTCCTCTTTTGACCAATGAAACAGAAAGCTACTAAAGTTCTATCTAATGTAAAAATGGCTGTTTGCTGTTTTTTAAGTACCTTTTAATTACAGAACATATTCCACTGTTCCCCATTAGACCCACTCATCAGTTTGCAAATTAGCTTCCTAAAATTTGTAAATCAGTTGTTGATTTCTGTGGCAAAAAATTTTGAATCCCAACTTTATAAATGGAGATTAGGCCCACTAATAATATGCTAAGTACTAATCTACTAAACTACGGTATAGTGTTAAGGGCTCTAGAGTCAAACTGTTTGAATTCAAATTCTGACCTCAAAAATTGCTGTTTGACTTTGGCACTATAGCTAACCTCTATGTAACTTGGTTTCTTCACCTGTAAGTGGGGATAATAATTGTCGCTATCCATTGGTTTGTTTTCAGAATTATGTAACACCTGCCAAGTGCATAGAACAGTGTCTGGCAGATATGCTTAATAAATACTACCTATTATTGTTATTATAATTAGTCCTAGAAACAAGAAATCAGTTAGTCCTTCATTCAAAAATATTAATTGACCCCTACTATGTCCCAGGCATTTTACTAGGTACAGAGAATACAAGATGGAGTGAAAACAAGCATGGTCCCTACCCTCATAAAGCCAACAAATACAAAGACAAATAAATGTAAAATTGCAACTGTGGTAAGTGGTGTAAAGGAAATCCATGATACCTTGAGAGTACATATTCAGGAGAAATTGATATTTGCAGGAAGCCTTCCTTGATGACTGAAGGAAACCAAGGTCTGCAGGTGGAAGGGAGCATAGCCCAGTCAAGGAAATGGACCAAGGGCCCCATGGCTGGAGCATGGAGAGCCAGGTGGAGAATGAGGAGAGATGGAAATGGAGAGGTAGGCAGATGCAAATCATACAGGATGTTGAGGGCCATGACTGGTCTTTAAAGACTAGTGGAAAACCAATGAAGGATTGCATTTCAGTGTAGAGACTTGGAGTGTCCCAAAGTATGAGGTAAGAGAAGGTGGAGAAAAATGACCCTTCCTAGTTGTAGCATTGGTCCCAGGCCAAATTTTGGAATCAAAATATTTGCCATTGTACCCTCCTGACTCCCTCTCAATTCCCTCTTCTACCTGGGTCATTTCACCTAGGCTCATAGCTCTCATGCTACTGTCTACCCCTCTGCATCAAGCTAGTCAGGTCCACTTTGCCCATATAAGCACTTCCTGCTCAAAAATGCTCTACCTTTCCTCCTTCTAATAAAATCTCGTTCTGGTAGACATTTTAGATTCATATAAGTATTTAGAGGAAAGCACACTGATAGAATTGATTTAGGCTAAAATGTGAGCAGCTTACCTCAAGAACAGTGTTCTCAAACTTTTTGGACCCCTTTATACTCTTAAAATTTGTTGACAACCACAGAGAGCTTTTATTTGTGTCAGTTATATCTATCTGTATTTATCATATTTGAAATTAAAGCTAGGAAATTATTCAGACACTTAACAATAAACCCCATGTTATGTAAACATACATATTTTTATGAAAAATAACTATATTTTCCAAAACAAAAAGAAAAACTAGTGAGAAGAGTATCATTGTTCTACATTTTGCATATCTCTTTAATGTCTGGCTTAATACAAGAGAGCTAGAGTCTCATATCTGTTTCTGTATTAAATCTTTCCATATCACATGTCATGTAGACTCTGGAAAATTCCACTGTACGATTGTGAGAGAATGAGAGTGAAAAAGGCAAATAATGTTTTACTATCATAGTGCAGTAGTAGTTTTTATCTCACCAACCCCCAAAATGGTCTTAGAGACCGCTGGGTCCCCTGACCACACTGTAAGATCTAGAAGGCAGCATGCGATTCAAAAAACAAGATGCTTATTAAGTTAAAAGACTCTTACCTGAAATGGCATTGCAGCGAGTCTTAAAAGTAAATTGAAAGAATTCAGGCAGTGTGGCTCTGATCCACTTCTGCTTTTCATCACTCCTTCCATGTATCTGTGTTTGAACCCATTAAATTCTCTAAAGTTTCCAAATGATTTTTAGTGTTAGGAGAGACTCTTATGAGTATTTAGACAATATTTGAAATTCCTGAAACATGATATTTTTGCCTTGGTTACTGGTTTAAGGCTTATTCCCAATTCAAAGTAAACTGTGATTCCCTCGTGGCTTCCTGTGAGCTTGAAGTCACTTAGCTTCCTGTGACACAGCCTCGCCTAAAGACTGCGGCTTCCCTGTGTTTATCTTTCAAGAACTGATTTGTGAGGTGTAGCTAAAGTAAAAAGAGTGTTGTTCATTTCTGTGGTCTCTTCAAGTTCAGAAATGACATGATTTTATATTATTTTCTTATGTGGCACACAAGCTCTTTCTGAAGACAGTTAGAAATGTTTGGAACGATGCATCATTTAAAAATGACGTTGGCTTCTCTCGGTGACAAACTTGAAGAACAACATTCCTTTAGATGAGTTTTGTTGCGTTCGTCAAAAAGTCATTTTCATTCCTTTTAATCCCACCTTGTGCTTATAATGTAAGTTCCACAATCGCTATTAGTGAGAATAAATTCTGCCCTTTTTTCATTTACGTTAAGCATATATTTCTATCCATTCAATATTAAATACTTCATTTTCCCCTCCTCACCATAATAAAAGTACCTGCAGGGAGAGGAAGACTGTGCCCATGGAAAAAGGCTGCTAAATCTGTGCTTTTCTTTAAACCAGTATCTCATCATGGAGAAGTAATGCTCTTGACTACTACAGTTTCTCTCCTGAATCATGAGGAATTTCTGTCTTTCAGGAGAGACACACATTTGTGATTAAAAAAACAGTCTAGAATAACAGTTGAAATGTCATTTGCACTCCATTTGAACTGAAATTCTTGGGTTTTCTTTTAAGATGTGTCACTCATAGATAAATGGTTGGGGACATGCTGGTCTTGGTGAGAGGTCACAAATGAATGGCCCACAAGCCACATGCAGACCACAGATGTGCTTTCTTTGGCCTGCATAGTGGTGTGTGTATGTGTGTGTGTGTTGGTTTTGTTTCTCATCTGAATTGAATGCATATGCTCTATATTTTTCTAGGTTGCTCCCACCCCCTATTATCTTACATGTGGCCTGATTCATGCATTTACCTTGACAGTCTGGCCACTGTCAGCATTTGAATTAACAGTTGTACAACAAGTAGTCACATCTAGGAAGAATAGAAAAATAGAACCCAAGAGAGATTACAATATATACTGTGACAAAAAATTGCCTAATAGAAAATTATTTGACAAGAATATATAATTGCTGACTTTTTTACTTTGGACATGTGAAAAAATAACTTTAAAGATAAGTGAAAAATTATGACTGATTGAGAAGCATGCCTCAAAGATGATATTTATTATATAAAGATGTATTTATTAGTTTGACATAGGAGTTGGGGCATGTAATTATGAAAAGGAATCATGTCTTCCTGAAAGAGATCATCTATCAGAACTTTGTTTTTGCATTATGTTACTTTTATTATTTATGTGGCATTGGTTTATCTAGAGAAAATATTTAATGTACATTAAATATAAAGAATCAGCCCCACAACTAATTTACCAAGTGCAGAACTTTGTGGCGTTGGTTTATCTGGAAGGTCCCACAGCACCACCTAGTGCCTTGTATTTTGTTTTGCATAATATTTTTGTAAATTTAAACATTCTGATCACGTTTTAATATCAAATACAGCAATGAAATAAATATATGGTTTAAGCAGTGTTATAAATAGGATAAGATAAGGTAATTCTTACATGTTTAATTGAAGATTTTAAGTGGAACTCAAAAAAATGTTGATTGTATAACAGAACTATTATAAAAATTTACTAGTAAAAAAAATTACTAATATTTCTAATTCACAACCAAAGAGACTCTTTGGGAGATTGTTACATTGTGTGTGATCTAATAGAGTTATTAGCAAGTTTTTTATCCAAAGCAGATGCTGATTCCTTTTATTTTTTTATTCACTACTCTATAATAAATTAAAGGTCATTTTTCCAGGCTTGTTTTTGAAGCCCATGAATTTCCAGCTTTCATAGGTTAAACTACACTAGTTAACATCACATATCACAGCTCTTAATTTTAGACAGAATTGTATAACCACTTTTAAAACTAGAATTTTGAGATATGTAGAGATGGAATGTTATAAAATACTTCTACCTTAAAAAATAAAATGAGTCAAATAAAAGAATAAGGTGCACATATATATTCTTTTATGGAAAGTACTCCAAGAAATATAGTGAAGTGCGAAAAAATAAAGCTATATGCTCGTTACTGTGTGTATATAATTGTCTTAAGGAAACTGTGTAAATTTGAATAATTTAAGAAGACTAGATGGATGGATAGGTAGGTAGAGGGATGGATGGATACTGGTATGTTATTTTCTTTCCTGGAAAGAGTCACAAGAAACTGTTCATATCTCCGGGGAGAGTATGCTGCTGAACAATTTCAATTTATGTTTTACTTTTCTGTAAAATTAAATTTTTTCTAATCAAATTCATGTATTACTTTAAGATCAACAGGAGTTCATTGAGTATAAATATTATGAGCCATTTCATTTTTTCTTGTAATATTTCTCTGTATTAAAAACAAAGCCTAATTTTTAAAATAAAAACAAACGAAACTAGTGTTATGAGACACAGTAAGCATCTATCTTATAGGCTTACCTTTTCAGAAGGCTTTATGATACATTACTTTTTGTTATGGGGAGGGTAGGCTCCAAGAAGGCAGAGGATTTTGTCAGATTTGTCACACTGTATCTTTGACTTCTAGAATGGTATCTGACACATAATAAACACTTTGTAAATAAGTGTTGAATGATTGAATTAATGGCAACATATCACATTGTGTCCAAATCTATATAGTAATGAGATGTATTATAGTAGAATTTAATTATACTCAGTAATGAGATGTATTATAGTAGAATTTAATTATACTCAATTTGCATATACATAAATATATATGTACAGTTACATTCTTATATCTGATGTCATTTAAAGCATGAACACTGGTAAGTATTATTTCAGACTTTATCATAACAAAGGCATTCAATTATACTTTGAGATGTTTGTGTTATGACTTTTTTTTTCTGCCTATTCTTAGTAAGACTTTATGCATTCCCAGTAGCTTTATTTGTAACTCGGTCATAGTGAAATTCAATCAAAATGTTTGCTAAAGGGCTGGCCTGGTGGCATAGTGGTTAAGTTCACGTGCTTCACTTTAGCAGATGGGGTTCATGGGTTCTCATCCTGGGCATGGACCTACACACCGTTCATCAAGCCATGCTGTGGCAGCATCCCACCAAAAAAAAATAGAGGAACATTGGCATGGATGTTAGTTCAGTGACAGTCTTCCTCACCAAAAAAAAAAATGTTTACTAAAGAACAGTACTCTCATCATTTTCCTTTTTTATTTCAGTTACCGGTAATTCTATCATAGTAATCTAAATGGTTGCTACTTTAAAGTTCCTGCAATAACACATTAATCATAAAATCCTGATTACTCATTATTAAATATACTCAATTCCTAATTACATATTTAAAATTTCATGCCATTTTATAGCTACCTGATAGTGAAAATCCATTCATAGTCATGAACTGTATTGTTTTATTTTAAACATACAGTGCTTCTTACTGATGTGGTGTACATAGATTTTTTTTTTTTTAACTAAGTGTGTAGAAGTTGCCCTCTACTGGGCAACTAGAAAAATTATGTTGACATAGATTTTCAATTTCTCTAAAGACTCTTAGTTAAGTGCATTGATGTGATTTACCAGATGATCACTTCTTGCTCTCTGACACCTTTAACTTTCAAAGATATTGAAATGGTTGGCAGAGCACATTTAAAAATAAATATCTGATGTGAATATACCTACAGCCATTTCTGAGTGAAAGCATTGGCTGTTCCTTCTTTAAAACTCCTTAGTGACAACACTCAATAGTGTAGATCCAGAAGTAATTGTGTAGGAATGAGTCGTTGCTGAAACATTAAAGGGAATTAGTTGTATATAATTAGACAAGAAAAATTAGTCACGACTTTTTAACAATTCAACATCGGAATTTTGGGGATAAAAATCTAAGCACTAAAAATTTTTCTTAGCTAGCTCCGTTTCATTTTCCTGGGTTATAAGGTGAAATTTGACTATGCATAAGTGATTTACTTGTATTAATTGTTGAACTTTTTATACCAAATTCAAACCCCCATGATCATAAAATGGCAAGTCTGTTACCAGTTCTTGTGAATTGATCAGTGTTCTTCCTCAGTCACCTCATCATTGCTTTTCCTTCTGCCTCCAGGAACTCTGTCAGGCTTTGAGAATACTACCCTAGACAGGTTCAGGGTCTAGGTTCCATGCTATTCAGACCCTAATATCACATTGTATGTTTTTCTTCTCCTGCCCACTGATATTTAATAAAAATAAACATGTTATTCAGGAGAAATCTGTTTAAAATAGCCATTGATGGTGGAGGGTGGATGGGGAAGGAAGACTCCCAAAAGTCAGCCAGAATATCTGAATCCTACTGCCCTGCCTTGGTAGTGGTGGGAGGATTTGTGGACTGCTGATGCTCACGTGAGGAGCAGAACTGTTTTAGGACCATTGGGTAAGCCACCTCCTTCTCCCAGCTGAAGCCTCTCTGAGTCACAAAGTTCAGGGCCAGTTTTCTAAGCTGTAGGAATGGCTCTGGCTAAGGAATCTTATAAAAACCAGAGTCAATCAGACCACTGATATATGAGACAAGGCAAGTGGAGTGCAGCTGTCTGCATTCATTTTGTCCATCTTTACACTGAGTATTGATCGTCACAGCTAGATCTAACAGCACTGTGTGCTGTCGTTTAGACACAGCCAAAAGGAATCCACGAGCTGTGCCAAACCCAATCATTTCACAAGTGTAGACGCAGTCTGGTTTTTTTATTGTTGTTTGTTTATGGTAAAAGTCAGTTACAAGTTTGAACACTAGTTTTGATTAAACCATTATTTTGAATGTCTTATTTAAAAGAAAATCAATTTATAGTTATTCTAGAAGTTTATTTTGACATCCAGAGGGCTGCATTAAAAACCCCTTCCCCACATCCCCACAAATCACTTTTCATTGCCTCCCTTCTCTCTCCTCACTGACCCTCATAGTACCCCTCTTTTCCATCTTCCACATCTCTGCGTTGCTTTTGCAAAATTTTGCAAAAATGTTCTCCCATCGTCTTGTTGGAAATTCATGAGCCTTTTTGGGGGGAAGGGAGCACCTGTTTCATGATTTGATTTCCTTCAAAAACCTCTCCTATGGTCTCTTCTCTTTTATTACTTATGTCTTTTTTGCTTTATACATATGATAAATAACATAGTGCTGAGTAATAGTTTTCAGGCCTTCCATATGTGATTTTTGCTCAACTCAGCTGGTTTACAGGAGGCAGTGTGGTATCAGAAATAAAGAATGGGGCAGGGAATTTGGACATTTACTGTCCCAGTCCTAGTGCTTCCACTAACTCTGAGGCTGTTAATGAGAGACACTGCCTTCTTGGGCCTCAACTTTGCAATCTGTAAAGAGAGACAGCAAGTTATCCCAATATCCATCTCAGCTAGAATTCTCTGATATCTCTAAATTCTCAAAGAACTCTTAACCACTATATAAACCCCTAATGGTAGAAGCCGTGGATTCTGCAGCCAGATGCGTGGCTTGCTTTCCATTCTGTCACTTACTGCTTGGGAGTGTTGTATAATTCTTCTGTCTGTATAACTCAGTTTTCTCCTCTGTAAAATGAGAATCACAATGGCACTTTTCTCATAGGTTTGAATGAGTTAGTACATGTGAAGAGCATGGAACAGTTCCTGACACAGAGTAGGCACTCAGTAAATGTCAACTAGTGTTGTCGTTATTACAAATGTAAAAGTTTTAAAGCATTTCAGAAAGTATGTGTTTCTCATCAAATGAATATGCTGCTCCCCGAGGGAAGAATTTGTGGACACATATTCATTCATTCATTGATTCATTTGTTCAGCAAAAAACGTATTGAGTGCCTAATGTGTACCAGGTACTGTTCTGTTGTAGACATCCGAGCAAAATGGCAGGTAAATGTCAAATCTTTTAAGCCAGTGGGTAATAAATATTCATTGTTACTCTAGTGGCCTGAGAGAGTTACTTGGTGTGTTCTTTTCATATATTCCAATACCATTGACAGATTGGCCCCGTCTTTAATTTGTATTAACATATTTTGTATTGGTTTCCTACAATCCATTTCCTGAATATCTTTTTATTTTAAATTTTCTACCTCTTTTTTGCTCTTTTTTTTCTTTCTAACAGCTTTTCTTCCCTTTGGACCATCTCTTGACCTCTCAACTTTTGCTTTTATTTCTTGGGCTGGGATTCTGCCTCCTGGTACTTCCTACAGCTTAGCCATAGTCTCTATAAGCCTCTCTTTTCCCTCCTATAAAATTGGGATAATCAATTTACCTACTGGAATTTTAAGTTAGATAATGTTTGTAAATAAGCACTTAGCACAGTTCCTAGTACATAATATACCTTACTAAATGTTGGATGTTATTATGATGGTGGTATTTGGTATCACTGAAGCAGTGATTCTAAAGCAAGGAATAGTGCAAGCTCCTATGTATGTACACATGTGATTAGGTTCTGTATAGACTATGTATAAGATTCAGGCCATAGGAACTTTGGCTGACCATTGGGTAATGTGAGACCCTTCTCTTGACATTTTAAGAGAGTTGTGCTTCTTGCGTATAATGTTTGTTATGCTGCTGATGATCCTTAATAGACTGCCATATGTATTCCCAGGGAAAATAAAACTGCAGTGGTGGCTGAATGAACCCTGGCATATCTTTCCTCAGCTATGAAAGCTTGTGTCATCAAAAAAGAAATTTTGACTTAATTTCCTTTTGCTGCCTCTTTGGTCTAATATATACTCTACAGATAAGCATTTTTAAGTAGCTCCTTTGGAAAATTACTTATGGCATCCTAAATTTATAAACTTAAAAGACATTTATATGAAAGATTCTTGGAAAATACAGAAAATTCCTATATCCATCTCGCTTTGGGCTTTAATTGAATTTCAAATTGTTCTCATCACTCTTAATCTGGATAGAAAAAGCCAAGTTAATTGTTAATAGTTTTAATGCAGGTGTATGGGTTTACATAGTCTGAAAAGACGATTCGCTTATTCAGTTAAAAAGTAAAAAGAAAACTCATGAGTTTGAACACCGTTTTTCAGCTTTGACATGTATCGCTGTATCAGTTCTAATTAGCAATTTACATGTTATTCCTCTTTTGTGTTCTTGTGTTTTTCCTTTTTCTCTTATGCAGCTCTGGATATTAGGACCCTAAACTGCATAGTTTCTGCCTGCTATTCAGTATCCTTCATTTCCCTCTCCCCACTGGCTCTTCCCTTTGCTTCCATCATCTTTGGCAAAGAGAACCATCTTCAGATTAGAAATAGTAAAGTAAATGTTGGCAAAAGAAAAGTAGGCCCAAGATAAGCAGACCCTATCTGCTGGTCCAGACAAATTACTTCATAGGGTCCTGAGAAAACTAACATTTGAGATTGCTGAATCACTATCTTTGACAAATCATAAAGGAAAGGAATAGAATCAGCAGCTGGACATGTGCAAATGTCACTGCAAATAACAACAAGGAGAAGAAAGTAGATTTTACACACTATTAACTGGTCATTTTCTTTTCAGTCTATAGAAAAATTGAAGGATGGGTAATTAAGTAGCGCGTTACAAGCAGTTACAAAGGAACACGCTGTGATGTTTAGAAGCCAGCATGGGTTCACTAAAAACCAAGTCATTAAAAATAAAAGTTTGTTACACTAACGTTTCTTTTTTTAATATAATTGCTAATCCAGAACAATACTTTAGAGCAGGGATCTGAACTGCAGCCCTTGGGCCAAATTTGTCGATACCCATTTGTTTACTTATTGTCTTTGGCTGCTTTCCAACTACAACAGCAGAGTTCAGTAATTGTAACTGAGTCTGTATGGGCAGCAAAGCCTGCAATAGTTATCATCTAGCCCTAAAATGAAAAGGTTTGCCTACCCCTGCTTTAGAGCCTAAATCAGCTCTTTTTGAATTTTAATGTGTCTACAAATTATCTGGAAATCTTGTTAAAAACACAGACGATGATAAGTAGGTCTGGGGTGGATCTGAGATTCAGCAGTTCCTGACGAGCTGCCAGCGAGGCCAGTGCTGCTGGTCCACAGACCACAATTCAATCTACTGAGGATCTAGATTTCAAAAAGACATTTAGCAAATTCTTCCATTTAAAAAAGAGAGAGGGGAGTGAAGGGGATGAATTAGTTGGAAGTCAGTTCAGTTTGTTAGACTTTTACTTATTTGAATCATAATGTGCAAGGAGTGTTAGAGAAACAATGTTATCTTAGAAGTTTTTCTGGTCATTTTTAAATGGTTATCTAATTATCTTTCCTTGTATAAGGACATTGCCTCAGTAGTGATATTTGAAAGGGGGAATAATGAGCTTGATAGCTCAAATATTTAAATGACCAATATCAACTGGGTTGGCCTGCTGGACATTTCATCTATTGGGAGACAATTCTCCATGTGTCTCACATTTCTGTACATCTTGTGAGCAGAGGCACTGACTGTCCTTTGTCCCCAACTATGTTTTCATGGATGTTTGTTTAGTGAACTGTCTTGAAAGATAGAAATAGTGTCTCCTTCTGAAGCAAATGGGAAGTTTGCTTACTGCCTTGGAAGATAAAGTCAGTATCTCCCTCTTGAGCAAAAGGCAGGCATGCCTTCTACCCATTATGAAAGATTTGGGTTCCCTAAAGTCAGTATTCCTTTCCTGTAATGGAGCCCACTGTGGATGCAGGCATCCATCTGAGCC
The DNA here is from genome assembly GCF_037783145.1 of Equus przewalskii. Classification (NCBI taxonomy): domain Eukaryota; kingdom Metazoa; phylum Chordata; class Mammalia; order Perissodactyla; family Equidae; genus Equus; species Equus przewalskii. The sequence goes on from NC_091832.1 coordinate 86,414,938, forward strand.
CAGTTTGTACCATCCTGCTTGACTTAGGGGCAAGGGAAGCTGATGCTAACATGGTGCTTAGGCTCCTTGCTGTGCTGTGATTGATACAGTCCTTTGACTCTGACCAAAGAGTCTTGTCTTCTTCCAACATCCATGAAACTACGACAGGCTAACTTGTTATCTTCAACGTGTGGTAAAATCTCAGCCCCTTCTCCATTTCTCAGACCCTCTCTCCCATTAGTCACAGCACAGGTGTCTAGTCACTGATGTCCCGCTCTCTGAACCTGTCTTCCCCTCATTTTAGTAAAACTCTTCACCTTCTACTTAATATAGAAAAACAAGCTCTTAAATGAAAGTCTCTTCAGTTTTCTAATACCAAGCATTCAAGTCCATCTTCATTTGTAGCTAACGTGTCCTTTTCTCTGCTTTTGCAATGAAGTGTCAGCCCCACCTCCTTTGTAAAGTTAAACTCTCCAGCTGTGCACTGAAGTGCCTCCCCTCTGCCTCCTTAGATGTAATAAGTATAATCCATTCTCTTTACTGACTCTTCATTCCTCTGCCCTCTTTTGCCACTTTTTAATGAATTTTGGAAATCCTCAAGTTTCTCCTTTCTAAAACAAAGCAGACAAACAGCAAAACAAAAAACAACAAACATCCTTTACCTCATATTCAGTCCCCTCAAGTTATGACTCTATTTCTCTCTTCTCTCTACAGCCAGGTTTCTTGAAAAAGTTGGCCAAACTCTGTCTCTCTTTCCTTTCTTCCTTCTCAGCATTCAGCCTACTCCAATGTAGTTTCCATACTAATCATTCCGTTGAAATTGTTTTTTTCTAGGCTTCCTCTGAGCTTCAATATATATTCTATATTCCTTAATTTCTTACCTTCTCTGTGACAGTAAACCACCAGCTATGTACTGAGAACTCACTCATCTATAGCCACTGTCCACACTATTCTGAGCTTCAGTCCCATATATCCAACTACTTACAGTATCTCTAATTGGAGGCCTTGTAGACACCTCAAACTCGTCATCTTTACCAAGAAAAATTAATCTATACATACCAATTCGATCCTGGCTCAGTGATTGGGTCTATAATCCACCTATTTTGTTAAAAAATCACTTAATTCAGAAGACTAAGAAACTATCCTTCCTTCCTTTTTATCACACCCCTCCCCCAATATTTAGTTAATCTACCTGTCTACATTTCAAATACTTCTTGAATATGTTATGTCTCTCTATCTTGATAACTAAGGTTCCATCACTTTATCCCAAATCAACTCCTGCCTGGATTACTGAACAACCTCCTATTAGTCTCCCTCCCTTTAATTTTCCACCACTTTAATCTCTTCTCTAGACTACACGCACAGTGATTTTTACCTAAACTCAGATATCATCCAGCCCTTGCCACTGGCTCTTCCCCCACAGCCATGCCTGTGTAAATTCTTTCAGTGGCTTCCCCTTGCTTTGCAATGAAGCCCCGACTCCTTACCATGAATTACTGGGCCTTCCTGCTTCATCTGGTTTCTAGCTTCATCTCTCACAATTGCACCCCTCACACTGTGCTCTTCACTTTCAGTTTCTCTATGTTCTCGTTGCCTCCAAAGCCTTTATACAGTCTCTTCTCCCTGCCTGTGTTTTCTCTCCCTCCCCTTCTGGTCTGGCCCTCCCTTGCCTGTCTAACTCCTACTCTGCTTTCAGCTCTCATCTTAGTTGCTCTCACCTTCCTAATAAGCACTCTCATAGCACCCTGAGATTTTAATTTTAAACACTCATCAGTTTATTGTGATTAGTTGTCTGTCTTCTCTAAGAAACTGAGGGCGCCAATTATATATGTTTCATTCACCATTGTTCTTCATCTAACGGGGCCTGGTGCAGTAGTCACTAAGTAGCTGTTGTGAAATTTAGCAGTGACATCAAAATCTAAAAAGATAATAGGCCAAATCTAGTAAGATAATACTTAATATGAACATGTATAAACCCTTAATTTTGGTCTGAAAAAACTCACAATCTTTGAGAGTAAGATGGTAGAGGTATTTCTTAACGGAAGCATTGAAGTCACAGAAGGACAAGGTAGAACTGCGTTCTATAATGAGGATTCCTTGTGGACGTGGACCATGGCATAAATCAAAGATCAGACATACACATATCATATCAGAGACTTGGTGTGAAAAACCAAAACTTACTCTAAGTGCACTAGTGAGGGGTAAACATGCTCAAGAGTGGTTGTAGGAGAAAGAAAATAGTAAAGAAAGAACAACAGTCTTCTAAGACAGTCTTCAAAGACAACCCCAAGGACTCCACAGAAACCATTTTCTGGAATTTTATGTCAAAGTCCACTTCAAACTGACTGAAGTTTTATGTGCTTAGGAGACTTTGGAATCCTTTGCCCCTCAGCACCCGGGATGTCTCGTACATAGTTAGCACTCAATAAATGTTTGTCTAATTAAGTGTATGTCATTGAGACAAGCCAACTGTCATTCCTGCAGGGGCTCACAGGGTGACATTGCTTGAATGGGGTCACCACAATCCAGGAATAGATCCTTAGCTTCGCAGGTTCAGAAACTCACTGTCATTCGCACACCCCAATGTGGTTGTGTTCTAGGAGACTCGTGTCAGCTAGTCAGTGTGTTCTCTTCCTATCAGAAATGCTATTTAGAAAACAAAATTATTATTCAATTACTTTCCAAATTCTTGGAAAGCGTGGACTCAGACCAGGGAGAATTAACTGCGTGTTTTCAGTGGCTGGTGTTATCTAGCTCAAATAGTTGGATGCAGCTGTCTTTGCCACAGTGCACTGTGCCTGGGAAACAAACTAGAAGGCTCGTGTCAGCTGCGAGGACACCCTCTTCCCCTGACAGAGCTATGAAAGTACTGCGAAATGCTTAATTTGGGGGATATTAAGGCACTTGCTCTGTGGAGGTCCAGTTTTCAAGAGAAAAGTATAGGCAGAGGAGGGGAAAGAGGCCCTCACCCACCAACGAACCACCACTCTCTTTCCAACTGCCCTTCCCTAGGCTCATGCCTTTTTCTTTATTCTATAAAGTTTACTCAACAATATATTTTGACATCCATGTTTATAAGGTCATATTCTCTGGATACCATACCCTGACCATTTTGTTTAATTTAGATGTCTCCAAAATTCCCCATACCTCCCCTCCTTTATAATTTGTTGATTAGGTTGTGTTGGCCAGTCACTCTCATTTCCTATTGGTTTGACCTAATTTCGTTCTTGAAGAATAAACTGTCTGTAACTTTTTAAGATATCACTATATACTGAGCACAGGACAAAATGTGAAGACAACCTGGGAGTTTTAGTTGGCATTAATCTTCTTCTTCAAAAAAAAGATTTTATATTGATATAAATACAAAGTTCAGAGTAAAGGAGTTCTCAAAATATAGTTTTCAAAAGTTGAAAACACAACTTTCTTACAAATATAGAAGGAACACATGTCAAATATTTCTTTAACTGAATAATGAGGGACCCACCAGGATGGTAAAATTGGTTTTGAGATTATAGAAATGGGGGTTATATAGTCCATCAGAAAAGCATACTGAGACAAGTTTGCTAAGTTACAGACAAAACTGGCTAATACCTACGGGGTAATAAAGCCGTAACATTTCTGGTTGTTTTTTTCTGCTAGACAGAAATTATTCCTATCTCTGCTAGACAAAACTTTTTAAGTTAACATCTAACTTCACAGTCTGGGCCCTAATCAATAGTAAAAAGAAGTCAAACAAAGGTATATCCCTCTAAGTAATTAAATAATCCTTGAATTGGCCTGTTAGACAATGCTCCAGGATGACGTTGAAAGGACATGCAGTCCTCTTTTGGCCTTATTTCCAAGATTTGGTCGATTTTTATTAAGCGAGTGCTGTGGCCTCTTAAATTCATCTGGATGGGATTATGTCTACCAGAAGGCTCAGAACCCTTTCTGAGGAGAAACAGTGGGAGGGCCTGAGGCCTCTTAGCCTGGGGAAGACTTAGTGTCAGGACCCACATGCTCACTTCAGCAGTACTCTTAAAATATCATCCTGAGGAAATAGTCTAAGAGTGCAGAGGTTTTGTTTACACTGTTCAAGATCAGCGGTTAAAAGGCCATCACAAGGAAGAAGGGCTGGGATGTACCCTAAGTTGCTCCAAGGGGAAGACAGGGCAGCAACAGGAGTGATTTGGGATCAGTGTCAGAAAGAGCTTCCTCACTGTGAAAGCGCTTCAGCCAGGGCAGTGTGTGCTTTGAGAGCAAGGACAGTGTCTCCCTGCGGGTTCTCTGGCAAAGTGCAACCATCACAGCCTCACATCACTGGTGAGCTAACGGGGGAGATAGATGGAGGGGGTCACACTTGAGATGAGGTCTGGACCAGCGTAGGACTAAGATCCCTTGCAAAGTGAGATGCTGCCATCCTGTAAAAATTGAGTTATTGCCTTTTAATTAAAAAATAAAAAGCACCTTTTCCAAGGTTAACATTCCATATTCTGGAGACATAGGCTAAGAAGTCACTTTTCGTATCTGTGTGATCGCAATAGTTGTTGCAGCAAAACCTTTCGATAACATTTTCTATTTTTAAAATAGTAATAATTCACTTCAGTTTTGCCTTTTTCACAAGTCCTACTCCTGAGAGAAGTGAATTTACAGTTTTGTTGTTTTTGTTATTATTTGGGAGTTTTTTGGTTTGTATTTTAATGTGACTAGATCTCTGTGTCTCCGATCTGACACTTTTTTTTCCTTTCCACTAAAGTCATTGAAATATATTCACCCAGTTATTCACATCAGAGGTGTAAATGGATTTTCTGGAGGTTTTTTTAAGAGACAATCAAAGCCAGTCACTTTGTGACTTGACTTCTTCAGGTGTTGCAATCAGAAAGCTTAACACACCATCCCAGTTGCAAGGATGCTAAAACTCTATCTTGACCTTGAATCTGCAAAGAGGGAGGTAACATCCTTTGCAAGAAGTACTCATCCACCACCTCTGGTTTTATCCATTCATATAGAATTTCCTTGGGAAAGAGAAAGATGAAGGAAGGCATCAAATTGAGCCTTCTTTATACACGAGAGAAAATAACATGTTTATTTGACTTTTCAGCTTCCAATGATTGTTGCTGTTACACTTTAAAGTTTTACTTCACCCTTTTTACCATTAATATTTGCAAAAACCTGACTTTAAAAAAATGTATCAGCTGTGTCACATAAAGGCTTATTTCTCAATTTGTTTCATGTCATCAAAAAGACATGCTGAGTTTGAAGCTCCTCTCTGGTTTACTCTTAAAATAAAACCCTGAGGAAATAGGATAAGATTGCCAAGATTTTATTTACACCATTCGGGATCACAGGCTCTGGATTCAGGGAGATAGAGATTGAATTCTTGGCATTGCCTCTTCCGGCTTCAGTCAGTATCCCTGAGACTCAGTTTCCTTCCCTGGTAGGTGGGGACAATAATAGAAACTACCTCATAGGGTTGTGGCGAGGATTACATATGCTAACATACATAAAGTCCTTCACGCATCATCTGATGTAAGATAAGTACTCCATAAATATTAGCTATTATTATTTTAATAATAATTATAATAACTTCACTAAAACTTTATGGTGCTCTTGTCAGTATTAATGGCATCATAGCTGACTCGTTTCCTAAAACAACTGAAAAGCAGGTTTCAGCATTATCTAACAATTCATTCTTAGTTAATGAAATTGAGCAGCCATTTTGAGAAAATGAGGAATCTTCAGTCCAGAATTGGATAATACATCCCATTCGCTAGGAAATTTTCAATACTTTAGGAAGAAACATTGTAAGTTCTTGGAGGAATTGCAAAGAAACTATTGTGTGTTGGGGAATATACGCTTAAAATATTCAGGTAGGAAAACCTACAGATAATAGTACTCTGCCTTCCAGAATAAGGTCATCTCTGAGAATTGGTTATCAACTTGAGGCTAAGATCATACAGTAAATAATCACTACCTATATGTCCTAAGCAGAACTCTCTAGAAAACTGTACCGGTTGCTGAAACCTGCTACCCAGAGACCAGTGGTGCAGTGGATTCAGTTTTGGATTTGAAGTTAGAGACAGCGGGCTCAAATCCAGGCTTTGCTATTTATTCACTGTGTGATTTGGGCTGGTTGCTTGGCTTTTCTGAACCCAGTTTCCTTATCTATAAAATGGAGCTATGATGTGACCTAACTCCTTCAATAGAGGAGGGTCAAATTTCAAAATACGCGTGAAAGTGCTGAAGCAAATACCATTAATAGTACTGGTATTATTACTATTACTATTCCACTATTGCAAAGGAAACTAAACGGGCACCAGGAAGAACATGGGTTCCCATGTGCTATATGACACCAGGTGGCTTCAACTCCTCTAATATAAGACAAATGTCCTCAGGGTGGTGACAATACTCAACCTTCTTCCTGAGTGAAAGTTCTCATCCTATCATAGATATCATGTCTTGTTTCTCAGAAGTGTTATTAGTGCTATTGATATTACATAATTAAAATGTTTCTGTTTCCTTTTATCTGAATTTAGGTAAACTGATACATAACAAAGGTAAAACTCACTAGATTATGAGCTAAGTCAAATCCCTTCCTCATATCCTAAGTTATTTACCAACTCACTATACCCTCGCTTTAAGTTCTTCACTGCTTTGCCATTGTGGGTAGAATCAACTCCAAGCCCTCTCTCCTGGCCTGCAAGGCCTTTGGTGATCTGGTCTCTGACTCCTCCACTTCATACTTTTCTTCCCACCTTGCTCAACTTTTGTAGCTTTGTGAATGCCCTTCCCTGTTCCTGGAGTATCCTTATCCCCTTTCTGCAGATCAGTTCCATAACTGTTCTAATTAACAGAACAGTGCCTGGCATATAAGTGGACTTTCAGCAAATGTTTAAAACAAATTAACTTGAAATCAGATGGCTCCCACATGGACTGAAACAGCAGATATTTTCATTTCCACATAGCCTTGTAAAGTTTGGAATTCTTCCTAAAGTCTGAATATATTCCATGTCATTGAAGGACAGTAGCTTCTAAACATTATGTTGGCAGCGTGCACATTTAGCTCTCCTAAATGTGCTGATGAAACCTGTTTGTAAGACACCAATGGAGTTGGTAAACCACAATACATGTTTTAATAAATAGATTAAAAAATATAGCACTTGAATTAAAATGTTGTATTCCCTATTGCCAATTGCAAAAGTTTGCACAATAAAGAAGCATTTATTCTATTATTTAACAATAAAACAAGCCTGTGTGTGAGTATTCACATGAGTAGATGCCTAAGAAAGTCATAGTAGCAATGTCATATAAGGTAAGCTAGTCCCTCTTGGGCCACATCCAAGAGAATTTAGTTACTGTAATGACAAAAGGACTTTATATAAATACCAAAATGACTTTTTCTAAAAGTAACGAAGTAGTCGCAGACCTAGACCCTGGGCACAGCATAGTCTCTGTCTGTCTGTCTCTCTCTCTTTCATACAATACACACACACAGGTATAAACTCTTTGGAATTTTAAAGTTCCAAAGAGAATTTATTAATAAAAATATGAAATGCATTGTCTTGTATAAATCATAGTGTAGTGTTGAGAGCTAAAGGAAGAACTAAGAAAGACGAATAATCATCTGCTTCTCTAAAACTGAAACCTGTCATGTTAACTCCCAACTCAAACACCTAGTTTTAAAGATTTACCTTCAATAAACCTAAAAGCTTGTATCCTGCCTCATTGACAACAGCCTCAAACTGTTCCCTGTCATTGCAGAAAACAAATCTTTTGCTCCTTTCTGCCTAGGGGAGGCAGAGGGACCGAGGTGGTCCTATGTGGCTGAATTAGATGAAAGACTTGCCTTCCACCATGGAGACACGGAGTCTAATCAAGTGAAATGAGTTTTGAGATCCCAGCTCATTTCCTAGGGGAGATCAGTTCACATTACAAAATCACGACATCTCATTCATCACAACTGACGTGGTCTTTGCTCAGGAGAGGACCCCAACTGGGACTAAACCACCTGTCTTCTCTTGAAAAAGGGCACTTTATCCAAGTTAGAGTTGAAAGCCTTGGAGTGAGGAAGCTTGCCAGCTTCCACCGGAGTGATGCATATGCAATGGGGAAGGCAACTGGAGTTCTAAAAAGGGAAGATGAGTTTAAGGAAGATTGGTGGTTGTACTTTTAATGATGCTAATACAAATAATTGTAATACAGATGCTAAGTCATTATGGTAGGGAGAGCCAAGATTGGAGCTCCATCTTCTTTACCTTCTAGACTTTATTAAATGGAAGTGGGGAGGATAAGTATTTCCATGCATCAGAGTTAAAAGTGGCAACGAACCTGTCTTGCTTTCTAGGTTAATAAATAATCATCATTTCTTTTATCTCTTTCAGGGCATCGTTATAACACCCTTACTATTGCTGCTTTTTGTGAGTATTTTGATGTTGTCTTTCATATCTTTTGTTAAAAGCCATCTACAACCCTTTAAGAAAGATCATTAGAATAAAATTGAAATGTGAATCCGTTTGTATCACTTTGCATCACATTTTGAACTGTTCTTCTAGTTGAACTGCACCAAGTCATAACATGTGGACAGAAAGAATCTTCGTGATCTCATGTCCAAGATCATCATCAGGACCCAGTTATTAGACCTCTGACTCCTGGTTAATCATTAATTATTACAAATTGGTGACCTATGACATAGGTCACAAATGTGCTGCTCTTTATTTTCTCATTAGTAAAACTAAAGTGATTGCTAATGATCCAGTGTTTAATGGAAAGTGCCTTGGACCAGGGAACCAGAGGAAGCTTAAGTTCCAAGGCTGGTACTGATAGTAATAGGCTTCGTCACTTTGAGAAATACTCCCTCAATTTTTTCACCTGTAGAATGGGAAACAGTAATACCTATGCCAGTCTGTCTCCCAGGGATAATGAAATGTTCTTTAGAAATAAAAAATACAAGCTACTGGTTAACTAAACAGAAAGTGTTCTGAAAAATAGGAAATGCTAATTAACTGTCTTATTTCTTTTGGCACTAAGCATATGAGAAAGTGGATGAAAGATTATAATAGAAATTAATGTTATCTCATGCTGAGAAAAGCATATGTAATCATGAATGATACCTAAAATATTTTATGAACTGTGCATTTTTCATACACACATCTCCCAAATATAAATCACTCCACTCATCACTGAAATGGAGGAGGGATGCGTTTCTGGGAGTGAAATGTGGCTATTTGACTAGCACTATTTGTCAGTGAATTAAAACTATGGGGAAAATTTATTTAATTATAGTGTAATTACCCAAGATGGAATTCAATTAGAGTAATAGAGTGAGGGACTTCATTTCTTACAAGCTGTGTAGGAAGTGGAGAGGGAGAGATACACTACTAAACAGTTGGATTCTGCATCTTTCATGAGAGACATTACCTTCAAGTAATAAACCTCCGCCTTACCATCCCTTCTGAAGTTTTAGCTCCATTCTGACAAAGTAAAAAGAGTCAAATAATCAGATCACTTCTTAGCATAACAAACTTCATCAATTTGGATTGCACCAATTCAGAATTTGCAGTGAGTCAAATTGAAGCCGAAGTGAATATTGATTTGCATTCATTTGGGAAAAGAAGACTTGGTATGTACCTATCTGCTCACTGGATTTGAGGAACTGGGATCACCCCTCAGTGTTTTTTCCAAGACCTGGGAATACAGTTTCCCAAGAGCATCCCTCAACAGGCACAGGAGGCTGGCCGATCTGAGGTCCTCACTTGCAGTGGGTCAGAGGACTAGTATGGAGCTGAGCATCTAGTAAGTGTGCAATAAATGGCTCTGTAGCCTAGGTTCTCTCCATTGCAAAAGAATGGCATCTCTTACTCATGTAACTCTTAAGAAGAGCAGGGAAGGAGTCACAGCCACAAGTAGGGGGCTGGGACCTAGAGTAGCACTTTTGAGTATCTCACAGTCAAGAATGTCTGGGACCTTGTTTCAGCTTGACTAAAGAATCAGATCGGTACTTTTCTCCCTCTCCTTGCCATCTCCATGCTATAGTATAAAATGTTCTCAGCTGATTAATATGGCATCATGCTGTTGCAAGCTTTCCCCTACTCTTAGAGCCAGAGGCTTGTTAGCTTTAGTTGGTTCAACATTTTAAATAGTGAAGAGAAGTCAGGACCTTCAACTTAAAAGTTTAATGCTTCCCTTCTGAGCTCACTGGGCTGTCCCAACCGGTTCAATGGAATCATCACACAACATCAGTAGATACTTCTGTGTTATATGACTTTAAATTGCATTTACAGTATGTAACACTTTTTCTTTAAGTTGTCGTGCATTTTACAAACAATAGGAATTGCTTAAACACTTGAATTAGCAGGCTTCATTTACCGAGCAGGACAAAACCTGAGCAACTTAAAATATGAATACATTCCATAAAAGATGTTGTATTTTTTATCAACACCCCTGTTAAGGGTTGTATTTTGTCCCCCAAAAAGTTATGTTGAAGTTCTAACCCCCAGTACATTAGAATGTGACCTTATTTGAAAATAGGGTCATTGCAGATGTAATTAGTTAAGATGAAGTCATGCTGGTGTATTGTGGGCACTTAATCCAGGATGACTGGTGTCCTTACAAGAAGAGGAGTCAGAGACATGCAAGGCGAATGCCATGTCGTGATGGAGGCAGAGATTAGAGTGACGCATCTACAAGCCAAGGAATGCCAGGATTGCTGGCAAACATCGGAAGCTAGGAGAGATGAGGAAGGATTCTCCCCTGCAGATTTCAGAGGGAGCATGGTCTTACTTGATGTCAGACTTAGAGCTTCCAGAACTATGAAACAATAAATTTCCATTGTTTTAAGCCACCCAGTTTGTGGTATTTTGTTACAGAAGCCAAAGATGCTAATACAACCCCTGAAAGTTGAATTGTCTTTTTAAAATCATATCTTAAAAATGGAAATGTCTGAGTATTCAGGTGTAGAAGCTGGTAACGGCCATTTTTGCTGCTAGAATCTCAGTTCCCTATATTCTTTTTTTTTTTTATTAAGGTTATGAAAGTTAACATCCTTGTGAAATTACAGTTGTACATAATTATTAGTCATGTTGTAGGTACGCCACTTTACCCCTAGTGCCCTCCCCCCACCTCCCTTTTCCCTGGCAACCACCGATCAGTTCTCTTTGTCCATATGTTAACTACCACCTATGAGTGGAGTCATACAGAGTTCGTCTTTCTCTGTCTGGCTTATTTCACTCAACATAATACCCTCAAGGTCTATCCATGTTGCTGTGAATGGGACGACTTTGTCCTTTTTTATGGCTGAGTAGTATTCCATTGTATATATATAGCACATCTTCTTTATCCAATCATCAGTTGCTGGTCACTTAGGTTGGTTCCATGACTTGGCTATTGTGAATAATGCTGCGATGAACATAGGGATGCATGGAACTTTTGGAAGTGCTGTTTCAGGTTCTTAGGATAGATACCCAGTAGTGGGATGGCTGAGTCATAAGGTATTTCTATTCTTAACTTTTTGAGGACTCTCCATACTGTTTTCCATAGTGGCTGCACCAGTCTGCATTCCCACCAACAGTGTATGAGGGTTCCCTTTTCTCCACAGCCTCTCCAACATTTGTCACTCTTGGTTTTGGATATTTTTGCCATTCTAACAGGTGTAAGGTGATATCTTAGTGTAGTTTTGATTTGCATTTCCCTGATGATTAGTGATGATGAGCATCTTTTCATGTGTCTATTGGCCATCCATATATCTTCTTTGGAGAAATGTCTGTTCATGTCCCTTGCCCATTTTGTAATTGGGTTATTTGATTTTTTTATTGTTGAGTTGTGTGAGTTCTTTGTATGTTATGGAGATTAACCCTCTGTCGGATAAATAACTTGTGAATAGTTTTTCCCAATTAGTGGGCTGTTTTTTTGTTTCAATCCTGTTTTCCCTTGCCTTGAAGAAGCTCTTTAGTCTGATGAAGTCCCATTTGTTTATTCTTTCTATTGTTTCCTCATGTGAGGGGTTATGGTGTCCGAAAAGGTTCTTTTGAAGCTGATGTCGAAGAGTGTACTGCCGATATTCTTTTCTAGAAGACTTATTGTTTCAGGCCTAATCTTTAGGTCTTTGATCCATTTTGAGTTTATTTTAGTAAATGGTGAAAAAGAATGGTTGATTTTCATTCTTTTACATGTGGCTGTCCAGTTTTTCCAGCACCATTTGTTGAAGAGACTTTCTTTCCTCCATTGTAGGCCCTCAGCTCCTTTGTCAAAGATTAGCTGTCCATAGATGTGTGGTTTTATTTCTGGGCTTTCAATTCTATTCCATTGATCTGTGCATCTGTTTTTGTACCAGTACCATGCTGTTTTGATTACTGTAGCTTTGTAGTATGTTTTGAAGTCAGGGATTGTGATGCCTCCAGCTTTGTTCTTTTTCTCAGGATTGCTTTAGCAATTCAGGGTCTTTTGTTGCCCCATATGAATTTTAGGATTCTTTGTTCCATTTCTGTAAAGAATGACATTGGAATTCTGATTGGGATAGCATTGAATCTGTAGATTGCTTTAGGTAATATGGACATTTTAACTATGTTTATTCTTCCAATCCATGTGCATGGAATGTCTTTCCATCTCTTTATGTTGTCGTCCATTTCTTTCAAGAAGGTCTTCTAGTTTTCGTTGTATAGATCTTTCACTTCCTTGGTTAAATTTATCCCAAGGTACTTTATTCTTTTTGTTGCGATCGTGAATAGGATTGAGTTCTTGAGATCTTTTTCTGTTAGTTCATTGTTAGCATATAGAAATGCTACTGATTTATGTATGTTGATTTTATACCCTGCTACTTTGCTGTAGTTGTTGATTGTTCCTAATAGTTTTTCTATGGATTCTTTGGGGTTTTCTGTATATAAGATCATGTCGTCTGCAAACAGCGAGAGTTTTACTTCTTCGTTGCCTCTTTGGATTCCTTTTATTTCTTTTTCTTGCCGAATTGCTCTGACCAAAACCTCCAGTACTATGTTGAATAAGAGTGGTGAAAGTGGGCACCCTTGTCTTGTTCCTGTTCTGAGAGGGATGGATTTCAGTTTTTGTCCATTGAGTATGATGTTGGCTGTGGGTTTGTCATATATGGCCTTTATTATGTTGAGGTACTTTCCTTCTATACCCATTTTATTGAGGGTTTTTATCATAAATGGATGTTGGATCTTGTCGAATGCTTTCTCTGCATCTATTGAGATGATCATGTGGTTTTTGTTTCTCATTTTGTTAATGTAGTGAATCACGTTGATTGACTTGAGGATGTTGAACCATCCCTGTCTCCCTGGTATAAATCCCACTTGATCATGGTGTATAATCTTTTTGATAAATTGCTGTATTCAGGTTGCCAAAATTTTGTTGAGGATTTTTGCATCTATGTTCATCAGTGATATTGGCCTGTAGTTTTCCTTCTTTGTGTTGTCCTTGTCAGGTTTGGGGATCAGGGTGATGTTGGCTTCATAGAATGTGTTAGGGAGTGCTACATCTTCCTCTATTTTCTGGAATAGTTTGAGAAGGATAGGTATTAAATCTTCTTTGAATGTTTGGTAGAATACTCCAGAGAAGCCGTCTGGTCCTAGACTCTTATTTTTGGGGAGGTTTTTGATTATTGTTTCTATTTCTTTACTTGTGATTGGTCTATTCAGATTCTCTATTTCTTCCTGATTCAGTTTGGGGAGGTTGTATGAGTCTAGGAATTTATCCATTTCTTCTAGGTTGTTCAATTTGTTGGCATATAGTTTTTCATAGTATTCTCTTATGATCCTTTGTATTTCTTCGGTATCTGTTGTGATTTCTCCTCTCTCATTTCTAATTTTATTTATTTGAGACTTCTCTCTTTTTTTTTAGTGAGTCTGGCTAAGAGTTTGTCGATTTTGTTAATTTTTTTGAAGAACCAACTCTTTGTTTCATTGATCCTTTCTACTGTCTTTTTCGATTCAATATCATTTATTTCTGCTCTAATTTTTATTATTTCCCTCCTTCTACTGACTTTAGGTTTTGTTTGTTCTTCTTTTTCTAATTCCGTTAGGTGTTGTTTGAGGTTGTTTATGTAAGACTTTTCTTGCTTATTGAGGTGAGCCTGTATTGCAATGAATTTCCCTCTTAGGACTGCCTTTGCTGTGTCCCAAATCATTTGGTACGGTGTGTTTTCATTTTCATTTGTCTCCAGATAATGTTTGATTTCTTCTTTAATTTCTTCAATAATCCATTGTTTGTTCAGTAGCATGTTGTTTAGTCTCCACATTTTTGGCCCTTTCCCAGCTTTATTCTTGTAGTTGATTTCTAGTTTCATAGCATTATGATCAGAAACGATGCTTGGTAGTATTTCAACCCTCTTGAACTTATTGATGCTTGCCTTGTTTCCCAAGATATGGTCTATCCTTGAGAATGTTCCACGTGCGCTTGAGAAGAATGTGTAACCTGCTGTTTTTGGATGAAGTGTCCTATATATGTCTATTAGGTCCATCTGATCTAATTTTTCATTTAATTCTATAATTTCCTTGTTGATTTTCTGTCTGGATGATCTGTCCATTGGTGTTAATGGGGTGTTGAGGTCCCCTACTATTATTGTATTGCTGTTGATGTCTCCTTTTAGTTTTGTTAATAGTTTCTTTACGAATTTTGGTGCTCCTGTGTTAGGTGCCTATTTATTTATAAGCGTTATGTCATCTTGGTGGAGCGTTCCTTTTATCATTATATACTGCCCCTCTTTGTCTTTCTTTATCTGTTTTGCTTTGAAGTCTACTTTGCTGATAGAAGTATGGCAACACCTGCTTTCTTTTGTTCATTATTAGCTTGAAGTATTGTCTTCCATCCCTTCACTTTGAGTCTGTGTTTGTCTTTGGGGCTGAGGTGTGTTTCCTGGAGGCAGCATATTGTTGGATCTTGTTCTTTGATCCATCCTGCCACTCTGTGCCTTTTGATTGGAGAGTTCAATCCATTCATGTTTAGAGTGATTATTGAAACGTGGGGGCCTACTGTTGCCATTTTATCACTTGTTTTCTGATTCTTTTGCATTTTGTCCTGATGGAGAGCTGTTACTTTGTGTTATTGTCCTTCTGTTTATCTCCTTTGTTCTGGATTTTGTAACCCCTTTCCTTTTTTTGATTTTTCAGGAATGAGGTTCTTCCTGAGCATTTCTTGAAGAGGAGGTTTTGTGGCGATGAACTCCCTTAACTTTTGTTTATCTGGGAAAGTTTTTATTTCTCCATCATATTTGAAGGATATTTTCGCTGGGTAGACTATTCTTGGCTGCAGGTTTTTGTCCATCAGAGTTTTGAATATTTCATTCCAATCTCTTCTAGCCTGAAAGGTCTCTCCTGAGAAATCTGCTGATAGCCTTATGGGGTTTCCTTTGTAAGTTATTTTCTTCTGCCTGGCTGCCCTTAGTATTTTCTCTTTGTCATTGACTTTTGCTAGTTTCACTACTGTATGCCTTGGGGTTGGTCTTCTTGCATTAATAAAGTTTGGAGATCTATTGGCTTCTGTCACATGAAGTTCCATCTCTCTTCCCAAGTGTGGAAAGTTCTCAGCTGTTATTTCTTTGAACAGGCTTTCTGCCCCCTTCTCCTTCTCTTCTCCCTCTGGTGTACCTATAATCCTTATGTTGCATCTCCTAACTGAGTCGGATAATTCTCAGAGAGTTTCTTCATGTCTTTTTAGTCTTAGTTCTCTCTCCTCCTCTGTCTGCAGCATTTCTATATTCCTATCCTCCAAATTGCTAATTCTGTCCTCCATATTATCGACTCTACTGTTCAGAGAGTCCAGATTTTTCTTAATCTCCTGCATTGTGTTCTTCATCTCCAGTGTTTCTAATTGGTTCTTCTTTATAGTGTCAAGCTCTTTTGTAACATAGCTCCTGAACCCATTGAGTTGTGTATCTGAATTCTCTTTTAACTCATTGAGTTTTTTAATAATGGCAGTTTTGAAATCATCGTCATTTAGGTTATAGATTTCATTGTCTTTGGGATTGTTTTCTGGGTGCTTATCATTTTCCTTCTGTTCTGGAGATTTAATATATTTTTTCATAGTGCTTGATGGTGTGGATTTGTGCCTCCACATAGAGATAGAGTTTAGTTGCTGCTTCAACTTGCTGCAACTGGTGTAGGGGGGCAGCTGTTTGGACTGCACCAACCAGGAACCCTGTCAGCTGTTACTGACTGGACCTGGACCCCTCCTTGTAGTCGCAGTGGTCCTGTGGGGTCCACTCGCAATCATGGGGGCAAGTTGTGGGGGCAATCGCAAGGGGGCCTCAGGCTGCTGGTGCCTACTGTTGCAGCCCACTTAGACGTGCTCCCTCCTTGTGGTCTGCAGCGGTGTTGTGGCCTTTCCCAGCAGCCAGGAGCTGGATCACCTATAATCGCTGCTTTGTCTCTAACAGAGCCCACAAGATCACACTTGTCCACTATAGGTCCCAGCTTAGCTATGGGTATCTTCTGCAGTCTGTCGTTAGCTCACCTAGCTGTGCTACTTTTGCCCCAGGGCCTTCCCGCCTTGCGATTGCCAGTTGGGACCTCTCAACTAGTGCTGTGCAGAGGCTTTTGCTGAGGCTGCTGTAGGAACCTGGAGTTCCCCCCTGGGCTACGTATCCATTTCACGGGAGCTCCACTCTGCCCCACTCCACTCTCACGGGATCTCTGGGAGCCCCTTGCCTTGTCTGGGACATGGCCAGAGTCCGTGGGCCTGGCGGTGGCTTGTAAGCTGCTGCCTTGTGGGGAATTCTGCTCTAGTGAGCTTCCTGGTGTTCCAGATGCTGGGCAGGGCCTCCCTGCCAATGGTGAGCAGAGGCCCTCCCTGCTGGGGGGGTGCGGGACCCTGGAGTGTCCCCCTGGGCCACAGAGCCGGGTGTTGGAGCTCCACCCAGTCCCCAAGCACGTCCACACGAAGTCTGGACACCCCCTGCACCGACCCGTGCACCAGAGACCGTGGGCCCAGCAGCAGCTTGCGGTCTGGTGCCATGCCGGGGAATCTGTCCGCCGGGAGCTTCCCTTTGTTCTGGATTCTGGGTGGGGCCTCCCTGCTAATGGCGAGCAGAGGCTTTCCCTGCCGGGGGGGTGCGGGACCCCGGAGCCTCCCCCCGGGCCACAGAGCCAGGCACTGGACCTCTAACCGTGTCCCCAAGCATGTCCACGGGAAGCCTGGGTGCCCCCTCCACCAACCCGTGTGCCAGAGACCGTGGGCCCAGCAGCAGCTTGCGGTCTGGTGCCGTGCTGGAGAAACCACCTGACGGGAGCTTCCCTTTGTTCTGGATTCTGGGTGAAGCCTCCCTGCTAATGGCGAGCGGAGGCCTTCCCTGCTGGTGGGTGCGGGACCCTGGGGATTCCCCCTGGGCTTAGGTGTAATCGCAGGGGGCTTGAGTAGGGCTGTCGTCACCTGTTTCCACTGTCGCTCCACTGGTGAGTGCACACTCCCGCCCTTGGTGTGTGGTGATGCTATGGGGGAGTCCGCTGGAAGAGAGCCTCCTGCAGGAACTAGGCTGTCCAGGGGTCAGGGGTCGGAGAGTTTTCACCTATTTCCACCTCCTCCCGGGGGGACGTCTGTCCGCCTTCCGATGTATAGTAGCAGGAGACTCTTAGGCATCTTGAGATGCTATCTGGATATCCTTGGGTTGGCTCCCACCTGGCCAGCTGAGAAGCTCCACTGCTCCCAAAGGTGGCTTTTTTCCTCTCTGGCCAGAGTTACTGCCTCTTCTGCTTTTGTCAGAACTGTCCCTTGTTGTGGGGGTTCTTTTTATCCAGTTTTCAGTTTTCAATCCAGGGTGATTCTTCCTAAAATTGTTGTAATCTGGTTGTGTTTGTGGGAGGAGGCGAGTTCAACGTGTACTCACAGCGCCTTCTTGACGAGAACTCCTCCTCAGTTCCCTATATTCTTAACCTCTTCTCCGAGTGTTCCCTTCACAGTCTTGCTCCATCTGAAACCTATCCTCTGATTCATGTTTCTGCTACAGGCGTCTTTCATATCTCTGAGACTTGAAATGGGGTAAGGTGTCTTTCTTGCACCTCATTACCGATTACAGATCATTCCCCATGCCTTCTCCTTAAAATCCCCTAATTCCTTTGAAGATTATGGCAATACGCCTATCCTACCTGCTACCGCTCCTTGTTGTAATTATCAGTAGAACCCCAGATCACTCTCTCTGAGTCCAAAAATGTTCGCATCTTCCCATTGTCTTCTTTTTAACAGTACACTTGGATTAATTTTTCATGTGTTCAATATTCACATTGTTGATCATCTCAATACCCTGGCTTCCAAATTCTTGACTTCTTCTCTAATAAGATTGCTTTTCACTTCCTCTCAGCCAACCACCCCTATAGTCAGACCCTGTGTTTATTACTGCCAATAACTGCATCCTTCCATAATCCTATTTTCACTGTCTTCTCCTACCAACAGCTCCTATCTTTATGACTTATTCCCCAGATTAAAAATTCTTTAAACTTTCTAGAATGGCCAATTTATTTACCTTTTTACCTTAACAACGCCTCTAACTAATCCACCCAACCCTCACCCCCTTACCCTCACATCCCATCTGACCTAGCCTAGATCTCATGGCCCATGATTATAATTACTTTATTGTGTACATCATTAACAACCTTGCTCATCTCTTACTGCTTCATATTTGCCTGGCCAAGTGCCAAGCCTGCCTAAATCCAACTCTGCACTTTCCTGCACATGCATCTGAACATGGCTGCAGCACACACTATCATGCTGACTGGTCTCATTTGAACTTCATAACAACTAACTGTAGGTGAGCCTGGCAACGCTACACCTTACCCTCATTAATTCACATTCCCACCCTGTAGAGAATCATTTTACCCCTTCTCCTTGCCTCTCAATTCTCCAGTGCCTCTTCTCTTTTTTCATCTCAACTGTTGCAGACAGGCAATTAGCTGATGAGGAAATTAGAAGCAATCAGAGAAATCTTACAAGATCCCACCTATGTTCATCTATATTCTTTGCCTTCTCTCCTGTTTCTATAGATAAACTGTCTTTGCTCCCATCTAAGTCCAGTCCCTCCAGCTGTGCCATCTCTTACTACCTACTTCGAATATGATTCACACAGATTTCCCTCTTTCTTCTATATTATCAAATGTTCTATCTCTACTGGATCATTTCTATTAGCATATAAACATTCTGTAGTATTTCACATCTTAAAAATTAAATCTCACCTCATCTTACTTGCACTCCATGTCTGTGTTCTCTTTTATAGCAAAATTCCTCAAAGAAGTTGTTTAAACTTATTCATCACTTATTCAACAATATGTATTGAGTTCTTTCTGTATGCCAAGTGCTTTCCTGGGTGCCAAGGGTATAGCAATGAGCAAAACAGATATATCTTTGCTCTCACAGAGGTTACATACTAGTGGAAAGAAACATCCAACAAATAAGTAAAAATATAATATGTAAGATGGATGATACATGCTAAAGAGAAAAATAAAGTAAGGAAGAGGAATAAGAAGTGCCAGAGTGGGTTGCGGGGTTGCTATTTTAAGCAGGGTGGTCAAGATTGGACTCGCTGAGAAAACGATGTTTGAGCAAAGGCCTGGAGGAGATAAAGGAGTAAGCCTTATGGCAGTAGAATGTTCCAGGTGGAAAGAACAGCAAGTTCAAAGGTCCTGAGAGTGTGCCTGGTATCCTTAAGGAACAGCAATGAGGCCAATGTGACTGGAATGAAGCAATCAAGGGGGAGAGTAGACAGAGATGAGGTCAGAGTCATGGAAGGGGCCAAATGATGTACGACCTTGAAGTCCTTTGTAAGGACTTTGAATTTTAATTTGAGAGAGGCAGGACACCACTGAAAGACTTTTTATCAAGGAAATGGCATGTTCTGACATACCTTTTAGAAGGTTAGTTCTGGATGCTGGGTTGAGAATAGATTGTAAGGGGATCATGGTGGAGACAGGAAGACCAGTTAGAAAGCTGGTGCAATACTGTGGCAAGAAATGCTGTTAGCTTGGACCAGAATGGTAGAGTAAATCTGCTGGGAAGTAGTTGGAAGTAGAACTTGAAAGAACTGAGAGGTTGAATGAAGGTTATGAGGGAAAAGAAGAGTTAGGGAGGATTCCAAGCCTGTGCAGCAGGAAGGATGGAGTTTCCATTTACTAAGATGGGGAAGACTGTAGGGTTGAGCAGGTTGAAGGAACTCATAAAGAGTTCAGTATTGGACATGTTTGGATTAAGATGCATTTGAGACATCCAAGTGGAGAAGTCCAGTAAGCAGTTGACTATATGAATCTTGAATTCAGGGGAGAAGTCTGGGCTAGAGATACATATTTGAGAAAGGTCAGCATAGAGAAGGATTTTAAGTTGGACTGGATGAGATCATCAAGAGAGAATAGAGATGGAACGATATCAGTGGACTGAGTTCTAGAACATTCTAACATTAAGAAGTCAGCAAAGAAGACCAAGTATAGCCACTTTGCTTAGAAGGAACACCAAGAGATTTTGGTGGCCTAGAAGCTTAGCAGAGAATGTGTTTCAAGATGTGGACAGTAGTCAGCTACTTCAAATGCTGGTAATAGTTCAGATAAAATGAAGTCTGAGAATTGGCGGTTGATTTTAACAAGATGGAGGTTGCTGGGGACCTTAATAACAGCTATTTCAATAAGCAGAGTTGTGGAGGTGAAAGCCTAACTGATGTTAGTTCCAGAATGAAGGAAGGAAGAGGAGTTAAAGACAGTGGTAATCATTAATTATTTTGAGGAATTTTGCTGTAAAGGGTGCAGAAAGTGGGTCAGCAGCAAAGTTAATGAAGGATCAAGAGAGGATTCTTTTTCTAAGTTGGGAAAGTTTTTAGCATATTTATATTGATAGATTAATCCAGTAAGAGAGGGAAAAATTGATACAGAAAAAAGAAGGGAGAATTCATGGACCCGTGTCCTTGAGTAGGAGAAAGGGGGTGAGCTCTAATGCATAAAGGAGGAATGTGGCCTCCTGAGCACAGATAGTTCCTCCATAGTAATGGGAAGGAAGCCATGGTGTAGGGGCAGAGATGCAAGTAAATTAGTTGATGTAACTATAAGAGCGTGTGTAAGTTCTCTCCTAATGTTTATATTTTCTCAGTGAAATGGCAAGTAAGTTAGGGGTGGAAGACAAGAAAGGCAAGGAGATGTTGAAGATTTGATGAGAGAGACAGAGTGAATGGAATGGGCAGATGTAGTGGGATAGTCCAGCAGCACTGAGGACCATACTTGGCACTGGCTCAGCCTGGACTTTCCCCCCAGATATCCATCCACATTGCTTTCCCCTTTGCTTTCATCAGGTCTCTGGTCAAGTGTCATTTTAGGAAAAAGTCCTTTCCTATTTCATATTTCATGTGAAATAATATACTCCATCACGCTCCCCACCTACCACGCTTGATTATTCCTTTTAACATTTATTATCACGTGGCATCTTAATCATTTGTTAATTTGTTTATTGTCTGTCTTCTCCAACTACAATGTAAGCATCACAGGATAGCAGGGACTTTATCTATTTTGGTCTCTACTGTCACCCCAGTGCTCAAAATAGTGCCTGGCCATCAAAGCCACTTAAAAACATTTTTTGAACAGATAGTTGGTAAAGGAAAACCGTGTCTGTACTCATGACACTTCTGATACCAAATGTATGGGTTTTTCACACCAAACAATTCTCCAATTCTCTGTAGGTACCAACTGGACATCCTACAATTTAATTTGTTTTGACACTAACTACCCAGAGTTAGCGCAGACTCCGCAAGTTAAGGGCTCAGTTCCACAAGAGTGCCCCCTACTTCAGGCACCAGTTCCAAGTAGTGGTTTCCCAGTTTACCCACATTTCTGCCTGACGTGGCTACAACTCAAGGGTTCCCACGATCCCTTCCTCAGGTTTAATAATTTGTTGTAATGGCTCACAGAACCCGGGGAAACACTTTACTTACTATTACCAGTTTATTATAAAGGGTACAATGAACAGCTGGATGCAGAGGGATATAGGATGAGGTCTACAAGGGTCCCAAGTGCAGGAGCTTCTGGCCCCATGGAGTTTGGGGTGCACTATTCTCCCTACGTGTGGATGCATTCACCAATATGGGAGCTCTCTGAACCCTTCTGTGCCAGGAACTGAGAACAAAAACCAAATATTATAATAAAAGATACTCCTATCACTCAGGAAGTTACAAGGTTTTAGAAGCTCTGTGCCAGGAACTGGGGACGAAGACCAAATATATATTTCTTACTGTATCACATCTCAGCTGGACGAATGGATGGACGCATCTGTCCCCAGAATGGGGTTAGGGCTACTTTAGACTGGTGTTTCCTTGTTACATGCTCTACCTTCAGGCACACAGTCCTTATTGTAAAGCCATTTTGAAGGGCCTGACTTCACTTTCTGTTAACAGTCTGTTGGTAGGGAGGGAACATGGTAGAGTGAGGTGTACTATTTTGGTTCGATGTTCAGCCAGTACCAGTTCTGTAACAGTGGATTTTTTTTAACCCTGCTCAGCCTCAGTTTTTACCTCTGTAAAATGAGGATTATGATAAGATAAAATAAGTTAATTGATGTGGAGGCATATTATAAACAGTAAAGAACCAGGAAAATGCTAATTATTTGACACTTTATAAAGGAAAATAGAAAATAATCCCAAGAAGGATGTCTAGATAAGTGCAAAAGGACTTATCCAAAATGCAGCAACAGTCCATCTCGTCCAGACTTTAATGATGGGCTGAGTCTTAAAGCTTAAAACTTTAAGATTCTAAAATCATATATAATCTATATAATCTATAATCTTATAATCTCATATGTAAACAAATACAATGTTTACCATGGCTGACAGTGAGAGCAATGAAGCTTTTCCTGAAATATTACCATTTTCTCCTAAGACTCAAAGTGCTTTTACATGTATTACCTCAACTTTCTTGATAACATACTTCTGATATTGGCAGGATCAGAAATTATCGTCTTTATTATGTCTTTATTTTGTCAGTGGATATGCATCAGTCCATGGAGTACCTATCTGTGAGGATAAAATAAGGCCTTGTCTAGCTTTAAAAATTGCATTTATAAATTCATTACTTAGAATTCCATGTTAATTTTCCTTACAAAACCGTGTTACAAGTGTAAGCACCCACTAGATTTTAAGTTCTACTAGGCCAGGAACCATGCATGCCTTCTTACCTTATCTCTGATGCCAAGTATTCAATAAACGTTTCTTGGAAGGATGGGAATAGAAAGGTGAGTCAGTAGTGAATGATTAGAGTGGTTCAGATGATAAATGAATGGTTACAAGGTTAGGACCTCAGCCTGACTCATAAAATCATACCTTGTATTTGCTATGAAAAATAATTCACAGTTTTTTTCAGTAATATTAAACAAAACATCCATTCTTTTATTCAGTGTTTGAATGCCTACTGTGCACTGTGAATATTACAAAGATCGATCTGACATTGATCATCCCCTCAAAGAATTTATGATTTAATAGAGAAAATAGAATACATTCACAGATAATTAAAATCTAAGGTAGAAATTGTATCACAAGTATAATATTTCAAAGGAGATTACTAAAATAGAAAACATTTCATTTCATAGAAGTGTAGTTTTTTTCTTGTTTACAATGGATTGTATACTGAGAGGAAACTTATTTTGAGGGAAGGAAGGTAGGTGGAAACTTCTCATGTTTCTCGGGAGACCTGCGTACTTCAGATTTTTTCACGTGCATGGTTCTGCTTCTCTGTTATGTCTAACACCACTTAAAAACTTGCCTATCTTCTCTGTCCTTTGATGTGATTTATCACTTACACTATGTTTACCAGCCATTATTATAGGCTTTATTTAGCAGCAAATAATAGAGAAGGCTGAGGGAGAGAGATTTTAAAACTTGAAACGTAGTGTAGTGAGTGTGGTGGTAAAGATGAAGAGGTCATACTGCTGAGCTGTGAAGTCAGCCGGTCGGGTTGGAAGACCTGGTGAACAGCACTGGGATGGTCCGTCAGGCACTGTGAAGCTCCTGCTCCCTTGACTCCTGTTCCCCCGAAGTCTCCTTAGCAGCTACCTCACACCTTCTTCCCAACCACATCTGGCTTACTCTGAGGAATGGAAAGAAGTCTAAACTTCTAATGTCTTACTCCCTCTGAAAGTTAAGACAAAGGAGGAGATAACTGTGGGATAGTTAGGGATAACTGTCTACACACTATAGAACAAGACGATCTAATTCTATGCAATTGTGATCTAAGGAAATCATATGTTAGAGATCATATTCATGGTCTCAAGCCCCGTAATTCTGTAGCCCACCAATTTATTTAAGTAAGTTCAAGCTTGGCAGGGGAAGGTCAGTATCACTTTGAGTTTGTGCCATTAGAACGACAGATCAAGGCCTCTCTTCCACCCCAGCCATAAACGTCAATGAACATCAAGACCTCTGGAAACACGTAGTGTCCAGACTTTGACCACTGCTGAAAGTCATGTCCTCAGAGTTATAGATCAGACCATCTTCATATGTGGGGATGATCACGTCAATACCTTAGGATATTTGATCAACATTCACCTACATGCTGACCCATTCAGTAACGTGTGAGCACCCCCTTAAGTAAGTAGGAACACCGCTAGCTCAGCTATTATATCAATTCATTTCATATGACTTGATTTCTTAGGAATCTGGCACCTCCTCAAGCAGATATTTATAAGGCATTGTGATAGCTGGACATACACACATGCACACACACAAACATGTATGTACACTCACATGCATGCACACCTGGCATGTTTCTAGGCTAACTATATATTCCATTGATCTGTCTCCTCTGTTACTTCCTATTTCAGCAGTTCTTAAATCCGATAGGCTTGAATTCCCACAACACTGTATAAGAAACCTTGTTTTTCTGGGAGGGGAAGTGGAAGGGAAAGGAAAGGTAGAATAATTTTTAGTGAGTAGCTAGAATATGTACTTTATACATACTCCCATGTGAAAAGCATGACCACCTTTAGATGTAAGTATTATCCTCATTTTATAGGAGAAAACTTAGGTTCAAAGAGGTTTTGTGACTGCGTTTGAGACTGCACAACTAGTAAAGGACACAAGGAGCTTTCACCCAGACCTGCCTCCCCTTGAGTGTTTCCTGCAGGATATGCCTACAAAGCATGCCTCTTGGGAGAGAGTTTATTTTAAGACATATTATCAGCAGTCCGTTACTATTTCTTGAACATCTATATTCTAGGAAACATAGGAAAGACAAAAAAGAATAAGACATAATTATTTCCTTGAAGAAACTTAAAGCTTATTTGGGTAAACAAGAATAAAGAATATGGGAGAAATTTAGAGGAAAAATTAAAAGCTAAACTATGCGATTGAGACTGAGTTTCATAAGAGTTCATAGAAAAGAGAGATCCAGGTGGGGGAGAGAGATTGGCAGCAGCTTTCGAAGTTACAATCATCATTAGTTATCCAAGTAATTGGCTACCTGTCAGAAAATTCTTCAACTTTTGATCCCATCAATATAAACAAAAGCAATGAATACTGCCATTAGTGTCATGTACAACACTCATCATTATTTTTTATAATATGTTCCAAATGATGGTCGTATAACATGGCCACACGTGTGCAATGTATAAAATGATAATAAGACATAAAGCATTTAAAGGGAAACTATCCATTTGATTGCCCCAGCTGCTTCAGAAGTCTCTCCACCTTGTGCCCAGGAATGTTTGTTCCTAAAGCAAGTGAGGACGAATCTCCTCCTCTTGAACTGGAGAGTAGCTTATCTTCTGACTGCATGTGTAAATCGCACAGAAGTGATTCTTACATGGAGAGAATTTTGTGAAGCAAAATAATCTGTGAAATCTTTTGTAAATGTTCATGCAAGGGCTCCCCCTAGACCGTATTAAACCATAATAAGCTAGGGGGAGTGTCAGGTAAGCTGTCTTCCAATGCTCCAAAGGTGACATTGATAAACTCCCTCCCCCTTTAAGGACCACTGACCCAGAGAGGCCAACTCCACTGCTGGTCTGGGACTCCTCAGATTAACTGAGCGGAGGCAGTGACATTGGATGAGTTTAGGCACAGCACTGTCCTAGCCAGGCTTTTCCCTTGCCCCGTGGTTCCCTCTCCAACACCATCTGCTGGCGATGTTCCTTGAACAGGTAGGGTCCAGCCAGAATGAGCAGGACACTGCTTCCTTGTGCCACCCTTGTCTATTGGTCCCCAAGCTTAGAGCACTCGTCTGGAGGAACTTAAATGTTTGCTCCACTTAAGAAACTATTTAGCAACAGTAGGCTCTTTGGTTCCTGAACAAACTCAGATTGGCAAGACCAAATCCTGTGGTCAGGGAATTAGGAGCAAAGTTGGTTACTCGATGCCTCAGAGTATGTGTGCCTCCAGCCCTCCATGTCCCGGAACTCCGTCTTCCCCCAGCTTTCCTCTTTGGGCTATGATAGGCCAATTTACAGTTCATTTGGGTACATTTCACTGAAATTTCTGTGTGGTTTGAGTAACCAAAACTTATGAGTGTACATAATTTCCGTCAGTTATTAGATGATAATCTTTCCATCTTACATTTTAAATTAGCATATAAAAAAATGTTTACATAATTTTTTACCTCTAAAAAATTACTTAAAGCCTATTTTGTTCTCTACTTCTCAGAGAAGGAAAATTACCATACATCTAGATAGAAAAAGGATCCTTCTCTCTACTCAATATATACTTTCCATGCAGTAACCAAATTTTAGTTTGATACATGCAGCTGAATCAATATGGCTGATTAACAATCATATTCTTAATTTTGATAAAAATCACAGTCATTTTTGCATCGAGCCTGTCAGCTGATGTGAAGTCATCGATTTTGTGTAAGTAATCAATTTAGTTTCCATGTGTCCCTGTGAGAGAAGGGGCAGCCGGGATGAAGGAAAGGCTGAACTGTAGTTTCTGGGGAAAGATGGAAATCTAGAAGGGTTTGGGAGATTGGGGCTAGGGACACTGCCATCTTCTGTCTGAATGCCTCTCTTTGTAATGAGAAGGAGACAAGTATATATAAGTGTGTCTGTGTGTGGGGACAAGAAAGTTAGATCCAGTAGTAAGCAAATCCCTTCCCTTCCCCCAGGGCTGGGCTCTGTGGGCAATGCGGGGAGGGTGGAAATTGGGCAGGAAGTGAACAAATTCTGCTGTATGTCTGAAGCAGCTTCTTTCTGATTTTTTCACAAAAGAGATTTAACATTTGCCATTCTACAGTATAAACTGTAAATATCTAGTCTTATTTTTCCCTGAATGTGGTGCTAATGAAAGCAAAGACCAATCATCAAGGGTGAATTATTTAATAGAATAATGTTTTAATAGCTGAGAAGAGACACAAATAGCAGAGACGCCTGTGGCTAATGGATTTCCCTGGTAGGAGATAAAAGGCTGATTACACAGCAGAGTAAGTGAAGACCTGGTGCATTAATGACAATTTACAGGTCAGCTCACTTACAGGAGTGATTTGAAACACACCATCTGTTTTCTAGCTGTAGGTTGATAACTATGATTTTACAGACAGTCAACGCTCTTCATCAAGAATTGGTACTTATTTGTCTTTCTGAGTCTGGTTAGTTTGGCCTCATAATATTTTGCTGACTGGATCCTCAGATTCTTTCCAAATCAAATAGTTTCTAAATTGAATGGATTGATAGCAGCCCATCGTGCTTCCATTCATCCTTTCTTCGCCTGGTTAGAGAATTAAGTCCTAATGCCCTACGGCATCCACTGTATGTATTGAATTACCTCTTTCTGAGCATCTACCTTGGTACTAGTTACATCCCACCCTTGAGAGAGTTGAGAAAATAGTTACTCCAATAATTTTCTGTGGCCTGTGTTTCAAAGCTGGAACATCAGCTGAGAAAGGCTGCACCATCAACCTCTGCTTATCAAGTTCCCCCCCACCCCTTTTTTTCTTTCTTTTCCTCCCTCTTGCTTCTGCCTGCCTTCCAGCTCCCCATCTCCAAGCAGCCACCACCCCCCATAAACACACACACACACACACACACATACACATACTCCCTCTCTTTCGCCCACAGGGGCAAGAAAAGGAGAGCCTGGTTTTGGCTTCCACTCCTGCCCCTTTCCCCATTTCGCTGCTCTGTACCTTCTGTAGTTAGTATGCACTAGAGTGTAAGGACTAAGTGTGAGGGCTGCGGAGGCACACTTCTGGGTTTAGATCCTGGCTCTGTCACTTTCTAGCTATGGTGAGCTTTGTCCAACTTGTTTAACTGATCTGTGCCACTGCTGCCTCATGTGAAAATGGGGGAACTAATAAGACCTACCTGAAGGGGTTGCTGTGAGCATTACATTATTCAACATACATTAAGCATTTAGAGCGGTGTCTGGCACATAGAAAGTGCTCAGTAAATGTTGCCATTATTGAAATTATAGGAGACAGTTGGTTAGGAGGCCAGGCTACTGATCTTTCTTGGATCTGTGAAGTAAGTAGGCCTTTGCAGCTTACTTGTATTTGGAAGAACAAAAAGAAAAGAAAACATTGTCAAGCCTCTTTTTCTACGTATGTATTGTGTGCATTCATTAATTGAACTCACATTTGTTGAGCATTTACTATATACTAGATTAGTGGTTCTCCAAGTGTGAACCCTAGCTCAGCAGCATCAGCATTACCTGGGGCCTTATTAGAAATGCAAACTCTCAGGGCTGGCCCGGTG
Source organism: Equus przewalskii (assembly GCF_037783145.1). Lineage (NCBI taxonomy): Eukaryota > Metazoa > Chordata > Mammalia > Perissodactyla > Equidae > Equus > Equus przewalskii. Next base: position 86,443,528 of record NC_091832.1, read on the forward strand.
GTGCAGCAGTTAAGTTCACATGTTCCACTTCGGCGGCCCAGGGTTCGCGGGTTCAGATCCCGGGTGCAGACATGGCACTGCTTGGCAAGGCATGCTGTGGTAGGCGTCCCACATATAAAGTAGAGGAAGATGGGCACAGATGTTAGCTCAGAGCCAGTCTTCCTCAGCAAAAAGAGGAGGATTGGCAGTAGTTAGCTCAGGGCTAATCTTCCTTAAAAAAAAGAAAGAAAGAAAGAAAGAAATGCAAACTCTCAGTATCCTCCCCCACCTTCTCCCCAGTGTTCTGAACCAAACTCTGAGGGTGGGCCCAAGCAATCTGTGTTTTCAGAAGCCCTGCAGATGCTTCTGATGTGCTAAAGTTTGAGAACCACTGTCCTAGATGTAAAATGTAGTCATTCTGCCGGGCACTGGGAATATAAACATGAATAAGACCCTGTCCCTAACCTTCAGGAACATACAGTCTATGTGAGAGGTGGATTTGTAGACAAGAGCAACCGAGGATTCTGAGAGGTACAATGGAAACAGAGCCACAAGAGTGGGAGGGCGGCCAAGTCTGCATTTTGGGGGGAGAGTTTGGAAAGAATACCTAAAGAGGTGACGTTTGAACTAAGTCTTAGAAAAAGACTAGAACTTTTCCAGTTATAAACAAAGGGGAAAGACATTCCATAGAAAGGACCACATGTGCACTTGGTGATGGGTAAACTAGCATGCAGACCTCCCCCCTGACTTTTTTTTTTTTTTTGAGGAAGATTAGCCCTGAGCTAACAACTGCTGCCAATCTTCCTCTTTTTGCTGAGGAAGACTGGTCCTGAGCTAACATCCATGCCCATCTTCCTCCACTTTATATGTGGGATGCCTACCACAGAATGGCTTGCCAAGCAGTGCCATGTCTGCACCCTGGATCCGAATGGCGAACCCCGGGCCGCCAAAGCGGAACATGTGAACTTTACCACTGTGCCACTGGGCCAGCCCCAGACCTCAACTTTTAAACTTTTGAAAAGCTAGAGAGGAGGGGTTTTGTGCTTTGTTCACAGTTAGATCCCCAGCACCTGGAACATGCCCCTGGCTTGCAGGATGACCAGTAACAATTTGAATGATTGAAACAAAGGTCCTAAATTCCCACATATTTGATTTTCACTGAATTGTTTCTTCTCAGCATAAGATATTAAAACAAATAAACCTAATTTTGAAAGCACTCCTTCTGCTTTAAGGCACTATATTCCTGCAAGAAATTAGCCGATGACTGGATTGTTTGTTTGTTTGTTTTTTTCCGGATATGCATCATAATATATTTCGAATTCTGTGTAGGTTACATCATGTTCACCACCCAAAAACTAATTATAGTCCATCCCCTCACATGTGAACCTAATCACCCCTTTTGCCCTCCCCCATCCCCCCTTCCCCTATGGTAACCACCAATCCAATCTCCAATGCTATGTGTTTGTTTGTCGTTGTTTTTATCTTCTACTCATGAGTGAGATCTTATGGAATTTGACTTTCTCCCTCTGACTTATTTTACTCAGCATAATACCTTCAGGGTCCATCCATGTTGTCGCAAATGGCCGAATTTCATCATTTCTTATGGCTGAGTAGTATTCCATTGTGTATAGGTACCACATCTTCTTTATCCATTCATCCCTTGATGAGCACCTAGGTTGCTTCCATGTCTTGGCTATTGTGGGAGTGCAGACGGTGCAACCACTATGGAAAGCAGTGTGGAGTATCCTCAGAAAATTAAGGATAGATCTACCATATGATCCAGCTATCCCACTGCTGGGTATTTATCCAAAGAACTTGAAAACACAAAGGCATAAAGATACTTGCACCCCTATGTTCATTGGATTGTTTATTTAACATGCCATATCTGAAAGCATGGGTTAGCCGTGTGAGACCTCTTCCCTCTAAATCTCTGTAGCTCATTGAGGACCAGAGCACTTGCTTGATACAAGCTTATCCTGAACTTGCAACTTTATCCAAATGTATGAATTATTGATGCCTCTTATAAATACGTTGGTTTTTACAATAGAAACTATAACAGGTTCCTCATTAAAAAGTGAAGAACCAAATATCCAGGCAGCATATTTCTTTCCGTTTTAGTTAAAATCAACTCTGCATACGAAATGATTGGATCTCTTCTAGTCATGTTCTCATATGCTGCCCTGTGCCAGATGCTCACTCTTCTTTCTTCTGGAAGCCAGGGCATACTTCATAGCATCTGAAACTTCCCCAGGAGGACCTCTGCATCTTCACACTGACCACAGCGACAGGTCTGGTGGCCAATTCAAAAGAAAGGACTTGTGCCAAATTAGACCCCAGCACTGAGGTTTCCTTCCTTTCAAAGCCACTTCTAAGGGAACCTCCTGCGGGATTTCCTCCCCAGCATCCCCACTGTACCTAGTCTGGCTTCGCGTACCCAGTTAATTACATCCCTGGCTAACTTACTCTGGCCTCTGATCTGACAAAGCCCTGGAGGAGGGGTGGTCTAACCTGTGTTCCTAATCAAGTGGCTCATAGATCATAGGCCTTTTAGAGGACAGAGGGACCTTGGAGATTGTAGACACCCGCCCCCTCACCCCACACCCCTTTCTACTGTCTTCCAGGAACATGAGGCTTCCAAACATTGAACATGCAAGTAGTCTATTATGTGATGGATGAAGAAATTTAAACACATAATATTCTTTAAAACCAAAGTTGAAATGCATTTTCCTTTACTTCTCTTATTTCCAAATTCAATCCTTAGATAGGGAGTAAAAGTAACTCCCAAATTTAACTTAATAAGTGAAGTAATGTTTCAACTTTTCTCTCCATGTGGTCTCTGAGTTTACTGCTCTGCAGCAACACTTTGTGGTTACACAAACAGGCCTCCCCAGTGTAGGAGAACTAGGATCACGGAGCAGATTTGGCTAAAGAGTTGCTTGAATAGGTTTGAGAAGCACAGCCAATTTCACATCATAATGCAGGTACTAGAGGTAGTAATTACAAGCCACTTCTCTCTGGACCTCGGTTTTCACATCTTTAAAAGAGGGAATGGGACTCTAATTCTCTTTCAGGGTTAGGATTCTATCAGTTTTAGGCCTTCCCCTCTAGAGGAGCATTAAGGAGCTAAGGGAGGAGAACAGAGGGCAGAGAACACGCACAGGCTGCCCTCACCCTGCTTTTTACACACGTGCGCGTGTGTCCTTTATTCACACAGTTCTTATCATGACCAGATGCCCTTTGTTTCTAGGCGCACATAAGAATTAATTGTGTCACTAGTGATAAACAGGCAGTAAGAAAACAATGCCAAGTGATTATAGAATACCACATAATAAGAGGTTTTTAGATATACTTAAGTTTCCTGTTTTTCTAACTTTAGAAAAAACAGGGATATGATTTTGAATAACAGTTTGTCACTTTTTAGCATCTCATATTTATACGTTACTTCATTTCTTCATTCTGCACAGCTTTATTTGTCTGCAGTCATTCTCTGTGCCATGTCCTGGGTAAGCCCTGGGCTGACAGAGGGAATATGGCTTGACATGGTTATTCATTAAAACATGTTTAAACCTCATTAAATAAGTTAATAAACTTGAGATTGAAGGAGGAACAGGGATAGGGGAGATCACTCATGAGATTCCAGGCAGGAATTGATACCTTTTCCTTGAAGGTTCTCACCCTGAATCCTACTGCCTCTCTCCAGATGTTGTGAACCTTCTGGATAAAGCATTGAGCTAGATGTTTTTGAATTTGAAAACTTTGTTTCTTAAAGTTTTTTTTTTCATCCATTGCCTCAATTTCTCTGTAAAATCTATATTTTCTTTATTTCAATTCTTGCCCCAGGAGCATTCTTAGGGTTAATGTTTGTGGAGAGAACATGTTGGTGAAATACCTTGCACTTCAAGGACATAGGTGCTCTAAAATAGGGTATAATTATTAGCTTTTAATACGTTGGCTTTGCATAAAAAGGAACATCTAACAGTGATGTAACATTTGACACACCACGAATCCATGTATTCTTCACCAGTTTTACTTTTTCTCCTTGTCTTTCTTTATTTCTTTAGTTTATATTGGTTATGGAGGGTAAAGGCTAGAGGCTACAATTTTTATGGGTTAAACTGACAGCCAGTGGTCAGTGTTGAAGCTAGTATTAAATGAATACAGGCCACTGAGGAGCAGGACATACATTCTTGACATTTTGGGCACACATAGATTGGGGCTGAGGATGGGGGACAAATTTTGTAGAATGCAGAAAGGATTTTGGTAAGCGAGTTCATGCAGATATCAGAAATCAGTGAAAACACTGATCCCACATCTTTTCATTCTGAGCTATTGACTTCATTTATCTAAATTTTTTATTTGTTTTATTTAACATTCTACGCCCTCAGTCCTTATCACCTCAGTGTCTTTCATAAAAATTATTTTCCAAAAGGTATTTTCAAGTTTAACTAAACTTAAGTAAATATGAAAATTGAAGGTTGGTCTGCAGGGAAAAGGTGAAGTAAATTCCAAGGGCCAGGGAGATCATTGTTGATGGTTTGGGAGAACCTGGTTGCAAAAGGGACTCATAGATACCATCTATGGAACAGGCTATCATTTGTCCAGAGCGGTTTGAAAACCAAAGGAGGTTTTGAAAACCATTGGAAAGTTAATAAGAAAACGGCAGTTCTTGGTGGTTGAGGCTAATGTGAGTGTGTGACTGTGTTCATAGAGAAACACTATCTGGTGCTGCTGGCAATAGAATCTTCACGAAGCTGAGATTGCAATCATTAGCAAAGAAAGATCCAAAAAATGAGGAGGGAAGAAAAATAGGAATTATGAACAGTGTTAAGACATACAAATTTAGAAGAGGTATATTGAAATTTTAAGTTGAAAAATAAGTTATGTTTCAGGATTTCCCATTTCCTAGATTTGGGGTCAGAATAAATTTTAAAAGATATAAGACTCGTTGCCTTTGTTTTGAAGGAGTAGGAAAGTTAGAAACTATTTCATTTGCCTAAATAAAAATATCCTGGGGGCCGACTGGTGGCATTGTCGTTAAGTTTGCGCCCTCTGGTTCAGCAGCCTGGGGTTCGCAGGTTCAGATCCTGGGTGCAGACCTAGCACCACTCATCAAGCCGTGATGTGGTGGCATCCCACATAAAAAAAAAAAAATAGAGGAAGGTTGGCACAGATGTTAGCTCAACAGGTGTTAGCCCAGGACCAATCTTCTTCACAAAGAAAAATATATGTATTATCTTGATAAGAGAATAATGAGGCATACTGGTTTGTGTCAAGTATTTGCAGACAGGTGAAATAGAAATCCCGTAAACTGTAAGAATAGGTGAAATATCATTCCATATGATTATAGACAATATGAACACAGAACGACTTTACTGTTTAGAAATGTATTTAATAATAAGCAATTTAAGTTCATTGCAAAACGATAGTTATTTTTCGTCAATCTTAGTCACGCCCCAAAATTATGTATTAAACTACTTAACAGTCTATTTTGTGTTAAACTTAGAAAATTAAAGGTAACTTCACTTGGCTTTGTTTGTATATAGCTAGCAAATTTTTGGTGCATTTGAGAGAATTCATTTATTGTATTATTTAATTAACAGGAATATTTGATAACTGATTCAAAGTAATTCTAACTACTCTTATATTCTTGTTTTACAGCTTGGCTCATCCTCTTCTGTGCCTTTTACGTCTATTTTTTCTCAGCTTTTTATGACTGTTGTGGTTCCTCTCATTATTGGACAGGTAAGGTCTCTAATTCATTCTGTTCTTTTCTTCATAGATCAAATTGTGAATTCTTATGTAATGTCAGGACAGTTGAGAGAAAAGACAGAGCAAGAGACAGTTAAATGAAAATATAAGACTGTGAAACACAGGGTTTCATCAATCACAATATTCTCATCTGTTTATTTTTCTAATTAATATCAATCTGCTTTACAGACAGCTATATATAGGGACAATTGCACAGAATCTTGATTTTTTAATATATTTTCCCTTTTTTGTAGCTGTGTAGCTAGCTTGGAAACATCTAGCAGATAATTACCTTATTCTGCAACTTCCCATAAAGTCTCAGCGTTTCTGACCATTGTTGAGAACAAGCATCTGTCTTTGGCTGGCTGCTTCACAGACTCCTCCAACAGTGGTGGTCATATTTGTGATTGTGTAATTGATAAAATAAACATTTAATCTTATTAGCTCTCAAAATTAGATCTTAGAAAATTTAGTGTCCTTTATCATTCTCATTGAATTAGACTAGTAGAAGAAAATCTTCTATTTTAACTTCTTGCAAGTTAATAATAAGCGTATAATTTAACTGTAAGCATATAAACTTAGAAACAAGACTGTTGTTATTTAAATCATAGGTAGCCACAGTAATGGAGAACAGAATTTAATGTACTGCTAAAATGAGTGAGTCTGAGGAAAATAGTATATTAAGATAGTTAAGAGCACAGATGTTGGTTTGAGAGCAACTAGACTCTAGTTCTTAGTTCTACCTTTTATTTGCTGTGTGAGCTTGGGCAAGTCCTTTAATGTCCCTGGGTCCAGGTTCGTAATTGATCAAATTGTATAATATGTAATAGTACCTATCTTAAAGGGTTGTTGGGAGGGTTAAGTGCAATATGGATGCATACAAAGTTCCTGTCATCATAGAGCCTGACACAGGTAAGTGGTCTAGAGCTTCTATCATCATCATCACTTTCAAATTCCCTGTAAATAGTAAGCAGGAAGCAAGTCTTTGAAATATCAACTATAAAAAATTATGTATGTATAAACATGTAATGTGTACATGCTGCCTTAGATTATGTTCTCTGGGAAACAGACTGGGTCAGAGGTTTCCATGCACGAAGTTTATTGGGGAGTACCCTTAGGATCAACACCTTTGGGAGAGTGAAAAAAGTCGGTTGGGTTGAGGGAAGAGTTGAACTGTGATGCCATCCCAGCAAAGACCTCAAGTGGCATGACCCCTCAGAGTTGTCCTGCCTGAGACAAGAGCGCCTGGTCTCTCTACTCTTCACTGACCAGGCGTTAGATCCCACTCCCCGTGAGAGGTATGGCCTTGGGTGAGTCTGCTCTCTTGGCAGCAGTTCGCAAAGAGGAACTCAGCTGAGCTGAAAACAGTTCCCGAAGAGGAACGCAGCTGACGTCTTTCAGTCGTATGACATGCCCTGCAGATGTGGGAATAAGCACCTCATTCCTGAAGAGATGGATCTGGGTGGCACACCACAGCATCCACTACTCATGCACTCATTTTTTTTTTAATTTTATACTTAGAAAAGGGACTAAATTTAGGGTAAAAGGGGAGGATTTAAAGGCACTCAGAGAAAACTATTTAATTAAATATAGAATGATACTTGAAAAAATACTTCTTCCACAGTGCTGCTCACATAACAGGTCTTCTGAATAAACATCATGTCCCCTGCCTACCTCGCTAACCTCTTTGCCACATTTCCTATACTGTACCCTCCCTGGCTTTTTCTTAATTCCTGCTTAATTTTTCTCTTTAGAATGTCTTTCTACCCACCCTCCCACCCCAACTCATTGCTCGTGTGACTCTTTAGTTCCTGTCTTCTTTGAACCACCTATCTGAAGTGTGTTTCCCTGGCTATTCTTTACTGCAGCACCTTGTTCGATTCCTATCTTGGCGTTTGTCACAGTGTGTGTTTATCTTTTGCTTGCTTGTTGACTGTCTCCCCCATTAGACTGGCACCTTCATGAGTACAGGACCCATATTTGTTTTGTTTCTGTTACATACCCAGACCACAGGCACCCGGTAACTATGTATGGAATGAGTGTGTGAGGGAGTGAATGAGTGAGAGGAATTCTGTGATCAATAAGGGAAACGCTGTGTCTTAGAGAGGCATAACAGAGCCTCCTTGCCCTTCTCAGCTCTATCCACGGTTTCAGCTGTGCAGAGTATTAGTTTAAACCCGTACTTATTTTCTTGGTTCTGAAAATAATTCCGTATAATAATCTGGGGTGCATACCTTCTTCTCTTGGATCTTGGAAATATCTCTGTTAATAATAAATGTTTGGCTTAAGACATGTGGACAAAAAAAACCTTTGTCTAAGCTATTCAATGGTTTTTGTTAATATATAGGGTCATATAATTTATGTAATTAAGACTTTTTATCCAGAGAGAACAATGAATTGTTAGAGTGCTTATCCTTTGTGTGCCCAAGTAGTAAAGTATTACGGTAAATTATAAAACAGTCAAGGTAGTCAAAAAGTAACGTAAGTGGTTTTTGAAAAGTACTCTAGTACCAAACTACTGTAATGGCTTTTTTCAAAGAGAAAAACCTTTATATTTGCATTTACTTGCCCCCCTCTTGTGTTCTTGTCTTAGGAATTAACACTCACACCCCCGTCTCCACTTCTGGAAACCACTTTGCCTCCTCCTTCTCTTTACAGCCTTACTCCCTTACGTGCAGGCAGTCACTAAGTGCCACCATTTTTTTTGAAGAAGAATAAGAAGATTAGCCCTGAACTAACATCTGACACCAATCCTCCTCATTTTGCTGAGAAAGGCTGGCCCTGAGCTAGCATCTGTGGCCATCTTCCACTACTTATATGTGGGACACCTGCCACAGCATGGCCTGACATGCTGTGCCATGTCTGCACCCAGGATCCGAACTGGCAAACCCCAGGCCACCGAAACGAAATGTGCAAATTTAACCACTGCGCCACCAGGCTGGCCCCATAAATGTCACCATTTCTGCCTCAGAAATCTTTCAGATCTGGCATCTGTGGCCTCATTCACCCTGCCAGAGAGGGTACCACACCTTCGTCATCTCTTATCTGAATGATTGCACCTCCCAAACCTGTCTCTGTGCTGTCTCTTCCAATTCCTATCTAACGTCTTTACTGCTTCCAGGGTAGTCCTAAAAAACAAATCAGATTATGTTATTCTTCTCCTTAAAAACTTCCCTCTGGGCTCCCTGTTGCCCACGCCTGTATGGCCCACAAGCCCTTCACTGTTTGGCCCCAGCCTGCTCTCCAGAGTCGCCTCCTACCACCCCCTTCATATACGTGTCTCTGCTGCCAGGCTGTGTGCGCACTGCTCCCTCTCCTGACCACACCCCTCATTGCTTCATGCCTTTCATCTTATTGTTCCCATCTTTTCAGCCAGCAAACTCCTGCTCATTCCTTAAGACTCAGTGCCGAGATGCCCTCTGATGTGCAGTGGACCTGCTCAGACTCCCCTGGCCTCGACTAAACTCCAGCTCTCCCATGGTACTTGATTCATAATATTTGTCAAGAGAGATTATAATTTATCTGTAAGCGTCCTAGAAGCAGAGACTCTAGTATATTTAATAGCATACTCAGCAGTAGGTTGTGAGCTATGTGAAAAGATTGGCTGAAGAAAACTCTGAATTTACCCTCACAGAGCTCCCAGCAGCCATTTTCCCTAGATCTCCCTCTTTGCTAGATAGAAACACATAATTGGTCTCATCTTGTTTTAAATTCATGACCTGAAATTTAAAATGTCACTCAACACTTCCCAGAAATCCTGCTCTACTTCCTTATAGGATTATTCTACCCCGTCCTCTATTTTCAAGTCCCTTTTACTTCTCCTAACATTCTCCCACCTGCCCATTACACTCAGTCTCACTGACCTTGCTTCTGTTTCTCAGACATGCAAGCATTGATCCCGCCTTAGAACCTTTGCACTGGCTGTTCCTTCTGCCTGGAACGCCTCACCTTTCACCTCTTCAGAAAGACCTTTCCTGACCCTCCTCCAGGGCCTACCCAGAAGCCACTCGGTCACTATCAATATCATCCAGTTTAAACCTCTACTTAGTATGGATCATTGTCTACTTCTAGTTTATTTGTTTGTTGTTGTTACTTTTTATTTATCTCCCCAAACTGGGATATAAACTCCATGAGACCAGGGACCTTGTCTGCTCGTTTATCTCTGTTTTTATTTGTAATCGATTGACTCACCTAAACTTTGTGAGGTGATCTTTGAGGACCTTGTTAGAAGTGCTCATAGGGACTACTTACATAGTAAGGAAATAGATGCCAGGCAAGGTAGCCTCATTTCTCAGTTATAACTAGAGGTGCCACGTTATGAAAATGGATGTTTCTCTAGATTTTTGTATGCATCTTTTAAAATGAGATTTTATCATAACCTTTTAAATAATCAGTGGTAGTAGAGGGAGAAGAAAAAGACCGGGAAAGGTGAGCTGAAAATATTTTCCTTAATCTTTTAGTGATGATAAAACTTCATCATTCAGATTTTTATTTGTATTTCTGAGAGTGAATTTTATTTTAATTTTCTGTGTTTTTCCCATGCAATACTTCTTTTTGTTGAACTCATTATTGACTGACTGTGATATGCTACCGCCTGCCTATACACGCAACTTGTAGGCCTCACCTTCTTCATTTGTAGAACAAAGAGTTTAATATCTTCCAGCTCAAAGATGCTGTGGCTCTGTGAGATAAGATTAGTCTCTCCATAGTTGGTTGAGGGATTGCTTCTTCTGTCAATTCTAGAAAGAAATAAAATGTGGGTTATTGTAATATTTCTTCTCCTTTTCTGATAAACCCTTCAATACATCTAAGTGCTTGTGACAAATACTTATTTTATGCATTATATTTGAGAGATTTATGAATAAATGTAATAAAATAGAATTTCCACCACCTTTGAAAAGTATTTTTCAGAACAGCACACTAAACCCCACTTTTTTTCTATAAATGAATAATAAAAAAGCGTGTCTATCATTTATCATTCATGCATTCTCTGGTCTGGCATTAGTGATTTGTTTCACAATTTGAGATTGCTTTTCATTTTAGTCTTCAGCAAAAGCAGAAGTTAATGTTATTAATGCTAGTAAAATTTTGCACTTATAAAATTATATTAGATATGAACTGTTTTCATTGCTTCACTTGAATTGCTTTGAGAGAAAACTAGCTGTTACATTATGCATTGGGATATACTGGTAAACAGAGTTGTGATAGAAACATCACCAACCTGGGACTTGGAAGTAAGAATAGCCATTATTTACCATGTACAGGCCTGGGTTCTAAAGCATTTTATATTTATTTAATTATGTAATTCTCGGTACAGCTACTATTATGTCCATTTTACAGATGAGGCACAGGGAAGATCACAGAGTGGGAAGTTCCAAAGTCTGTACATTAAACAGTATGCTGTTGTTCCCTCAGGAGATAGAGGTCTGTTCCTGCTCATCCACTTGACTAGCTTTTTTTTTTTTAAAAGATTTTATTTTTTTCCTTTTTCTCCCCAAAGCCCCCCAGTACATAGTTGTATATTCTTCGTTGTGGGTCCTTGAGTTGTGGCATGTGGGATGCCGCCTCAGCATGGCTTGACGAGCAGTGCCATGTCCACGCCCACGAACCCACGAAACACTGGGCCGCCTGCAGTGGAGCGCGTGAACTTAACCACTCGGCCACGGGGCCAGCCCCGACTTGATTAGCTTTTTAACATTTTATGCAATTTGTTTGGGTTCTCTGTGCCTTTGTTTTCAACTGTAGACTGAGCAGGATAATATCGGCATGACCTTTCTCATGTGAATGAAATTAAATAATAGTGGGAAAGAATTTTCAAAAAGTTGAGTAGATGATGCATACTTAATGATCCATTTATTATTATTGTTTATGCTTTTTTAGAAAGTGTACAGATATTATTTTGAATTTACTCAGTATTTAATAAAAAATACTTTTAAAGAAAAGCGTTATATAAATTGGATTTGATTTCATATCCCCGACTATACATTTCAACAGAATATTAATGAAGAAACAAAACAGTTTATGAGAACATATGGATTCATTGGAATAGAGGATAAAAGTTGAAGAAACAGTCTAAAGCCACCTTGAAGAAAAATATATGTTAAAATTCAGACTTAACATGAAACATTATCCATCATATATCCCCACTCAGAAATCAATTTATAAATGTAAAGACAGAGTAGAAAGAAAACAGCAAGAAAGTACCCTGAAAAAAATGAAGAAAACTAAAATGATGGATATTACACTTCTCAGTTATCTCGATATATCAACATTCTTCACCCAAGACGTGTTATTTTTCCAGGTTTCCAGCTTGGAGGTCATGCAATAATTGATATATGACTCAGGTTGTTAGAAGTACAGGGATGCGAATTTAAGTTTCCCTTTAACCTTTCCTGGTCCTTAATGTAAAACAAAGAAAATTAAAATGTAGAACGTAAGACAATAAAAGCTTCCTGTGGAAGATTTTTTTTCCTCCTCTCTCCATAGGGAAAAGCGAACAAGTTAATGAGGACTTGTCATTTAATTTTGAATACCTAAGTTTCTGTGAGCTGTGTGGGCAGCTGAATTAGTATAGATTCTAAAGAAAGCCACAGCTGGCCACCTCCCCAGAATGCCTTTTCCCATCTCATCTCGAGTTGGTTTTTTTTTTTCATTTTCCCAAGAGAGAATTCTGAGGCTTCTATATCAGGTTGTGTTGATCTATCCATAGCAAAATCTTGTTTCCTATAAGGTTATTAAACATTTCTTAAGGTAAGGAAGTTTGGAGAATTTAAAAATGACGTGATTCTTGACAAATGGAGAATGATTGTGTCAAAAGTGTAAGCAGCTGAACCAGGAGAAGACAAAGTTTCCTAGAGTTTATGTCCAAAGCACATCTTTGAGGCATAGCAACACTACTTCACCAGGTAGTACATGAAACATTTTAACAATTTTCTAGCTCCACAGTATAAAAGCACCTGCTTTGTGAATTTAATTTTAGAAGAAGATGGAAAAGCTCTATGGAGCCTGGCAAGTTATAAAATCGTTTACTTAGAAATCAGAGATATATATCACTATAAGCTAAAAACAGTAAAAGACAATCGTTTTCCCCTAGGGTTATTATTTCCCTTGTGGGTCTGTCCAGTTTCCAACTTTCTAGCTGTTTTCTTTATCGAGACTCAGTATCCAGCATGAACACGTTGATGTGGTTAGAAGAAAGGTATTGTGGCATTTTGGCTAGCAAGATGCAGGACTCAGGAGCCCATGTTGCTTGCCATATTAAAAGAATCCTACTATATTATGAGATTCAGAGTACTTTGTAATGAAGAAAGAGGTAATTAGGTCGACTAAGTCAAGTTAAAGTTGATTGATGTTTAGAGATTTGTCCTCGTTTTTAAAATGGCATTGAATTCCAAGTTATACCTCATTCATGTTTATTTGTTTATTTTGTCAGAGAGGTCGATGGTGGTGGAAGAAGAAGATACTTTTACTTTTGAAATTGAGATCACACATTCTATAACCAATTGCAGAGAGAGGACTTTTGTGTTTTTAACCACTGAATTTTAAAACAGGATTGGAGGACAGCATCAATTTCAATAACTCCATGAAATTTCCACTTATTTTATTTCCTAAAGGAGTTGAGTTTCATTAAATTTGGGCAACTACCAGCTTGATGCTACCAAACACATAGATTATGAAATGACCTTTTAAATGAAGTCTCTCTGCAGCCTTCTAATAAGCAGCTACCCCCACAGTGACATATCTGAACATGAGGCCATCTGGGTACTTGAGTATCGTTATCCAAAACTTGTATTCTAATACATCAGTGCCTAACACTGTGTGACAGAGCTGCTCTTATTTCTCTATACCTCACTACGTTTTACTTTAAGGAAAGAAATGAACAGTGATAAATTACTATGGTTTGAGATCACTTCTACCAAGAAAATATATATATTTTTTTAATAAATCCAGCTGTGACTTTAATTACAAGATCTACTTTTTAAACATATTTAACCACCATTTATTTATATATATAAAACACTCTTTCTCCTCATTCCCACCCCACCCAACCTTCAAGGGATTGGACCTATACCTTGAACCAACTGGTCAGCATTCTGCCAGGACTCCCTTTAATAACACTGTTATTTCAGTTACTGAGTCCTTGCGAGTGGATGGAGTTGATCCGATAGCCATTTGTTCAAAGGTTCTCTTGAAAGTAGTTTATTTTGTTCTTGAGTATCTGTGAAGGTATGCTCCGTTGCGAATTAAGTCTTTTTAGTGACAGAGTAGATGATGATAGAACCCCATCAGCCTTGTCAGAAGTCCCCTGACCTCATTATTGCTAATGGATCATGGTAATTCAGCCTGTTGTGAAATCTCGTGTTCAATTATGTAGGATAATGAGTGACTCAAAACTTAATATGTCTCAGCCATAGTCCTTATTATAGGGTTCATTCAGCTTCTTTCAAAAGTGAAAGGTTTTAAATAGAGTGGTTCACTTTTATAACGAAACAAAAGTTATCACCAGTGTTCAGACTGTGCTGATTTTAAATATCTAATTTGATTTTAAAATAAGAGAGGATTTCTATACAACTTTGTATTTCACTCATCCTTTTGTAGAAAAGTTAGGACAGGTTTATTCATTTTTAAGTGTTAATTCTAGGATTCTAAAAGCATGCAAATGGCATTTGTCTTTGGATTCACAAAAACTCTAGATATTCAGAGTTTGAATTATTTAAACTCCCACAACACATGCACTTTTGCTTTTCAAGCATGAGTTATAATTTAATTAAAAACTTCTGGTGCATTGCTAGCATTTTAAATATTAATATGTTCCATGGATCACTTTCGATTATCTACCGTCTTGAAATTCTTAAAGATGTCAGATTTTTAAGATTCCCAAAGTTGCACTTGGAATTGTCTGTTGAGGCAGAGGGGACTATGATAATTACACACATCCATTAGGATCAGCAGAGGAGGTAAACTTTGGGGAGGCTTAATGGGCATGTCTCAGTGACAGCTAGCAAAGAGCATTTGGCATGATTAAGGATGGATTTGAATGCAGTTGAAAATATGACTCTCATTATGGACACCAGTGGAAGTTGCACTACAAATGTTATATTCCCCAGAAGAAGAGTGGTGTGGCAGGGAAGCTTTGAAATCCACTGTGGCCATCATCCAAATTATTCTCTTTCCTTTATGTCTTTCTGCTGTCAGAATCACTTTGCAATGCCCAATTCAACTCCCTCTCTCTCTGAAAAGAGGCAACCTGTTGATCTCTGTATTTCAGATCGTCCGAAGATACATCAAGGATTGGCTTGAAAGAAAGAAACCGCCTTTTGGTGCTATCAGCAGCAGTGTGCTCCTCATGATCATCTACACGACATTCTGTGACACGTTCTCTAACCCAAATATTGACCTGGATAAATTCAGCCTCATTCTCATACTGTTCATAAGTAAGTTGGACGATGGGATATCCTTCCTATCCCCTCTGTCTCCTCAATAGGAAAGTGTAGCGATTTGTGTTCCCTAAATTCATTTCGAATGTCCATTTGATTAGAAAAGAATACTTAGTATCATATTATATGTACTCAGTGATTTTATCATGTGTATCTGTTCTTTAGTTTTCTCTCCAGCGTAATTTATCCGAAAATAGTTGTAACCTGGTTTTGTTCATGGGAGGAGACGAGTTCAAAGTCTGCTCATGCCGCCCTCTTGACGAGATCTCCTTTGTATCTGTTCTTTGAAAATACATCAGTTATGCACTAATGACTTAATCTCCTTTGTTTTTTATTTTTGACTTACAGTAGTTGATGCCAGATGAAAGAAGGCATAGTATCTGTCACGTTCAAATGTTAGATTGAGCACTTTTTTGCCAATTTCTTTTACTATAACTTCAAGCTAATCTTATCCGTTTTTGTGAATTGAGTAGGATTTATACTGTATGATACTATTATTTTATAATTATAATAACTGGCTGCATTGGCTAAAATGTGACTTTACATCATCTTTTCTATTAAAATATGCCCAATGTAATATTATTTCATTGTAAGAAGCAGCAGACTATGAAATCCAAGTACAAGCATGCTGCGTAATGATGCTTCCGTCAGTGATGGACCACATATATGATGGTGGTCCCAGAGATTAGCACCATATAGCCTAGTTTTGTAGTAGGCTATCCCATCTAGGTTTGTGTAAGTAGACTCTATGATGTTCACACAAGAATGAAATCACCTAAGGTAGTAAGGATGCATGTCTCAGAAATATCCCCATTGTTCATTAAGCAATGCATGACTAACTGCTAGGCTCAAAAATCAACCTTTTGTTCTATTCATGCTGTAATACCAAAGACAACTTTTAGTAATTGTAATATCAAAGAATCTTTTGTCATTAATATCAACATGAGTTATTCCAAGATATGTGTTTTATGCTACCACATTTACGCTATTTGCTATAAATATTTATAGTATAAACCAGCTGTTTCTAAATTGAGCAAATTAAATAACCAAATCTTAAATCAAAGAGAGTTTTAGACTTGCCCTGAGTAATAGATATCATAGATTATATCTGGGGATGTCTTCAATAAGAACAAGTTGGGTCCCATCAATTTAAATGATTCTATCAGTTTAGGGCAACGTATGTTTGTGTATTCATTTGTTTCTTTTTCTATTTGAGTTCCCATTAGTTTCAGATAAAACTAAGCATACCAGTAAATGTGCTTTTACAGTACTAATTTAGATTCAATCTTTTTTTTCTTCAGTATTTTCTATTCAGCTGAGTTTTATGCTTTTAACCTTCATCTTTTCAACAAGGTAAGTGATTTGGTATCTCTTATTGTTAGTTTCTTAAATGACAAATCACGCTCTTTACTTGGCTTCTATGTCACTATACTGTTATTGCTTTTCTCCTGTCTCCTGACCATTCCATCTTGCTCCTGCCACCCTCGAGTTGTAGACATTACCAAAGGATCTATTCTTGGCCCTTGTCTCATCTATTCACATCATGTGCTTAGCTACCCTCCTCCATTCTACTGGCTCTAGCTGTCAGCTTCCTGCTGATGATTTGCAAGTTAGACCTTCCATTCCAACATTTTTCCTGAGTTCCAGCACTACTTATCACTTTCCATCTAGATATCTTCACCTGACTGTCTTAACAAGACCTCAGACTCAAGATATTCAAGATGGAATTAATCTTTTTTCCCAGCACTTCATCTTTCTCTCTCATTTCTTTCTTTATTTTTAATGGAACCACTATCTGCAGAATTACTTAAACTGGAATCCTTCGCATTTTTGTTTTTAACATGTCTTGATTCTACCTGTGTAATATTTTTTGTGCTCCCAAAGCCACTTCCCTAATTCAGGCTCTTGTTGCCTCTTTTCTCCCTAGACTATTGCAATGGATATCTTACTAGTATCTTCATTTCTAGGCTGAAATTTTCTTATACATCTCCTACTGCCTCCAATAACTCAGAGTTCTGATAATAGCTCTCTTGTTCAAAGATCTTCAATGGTTATCTAGTGCCTGCAGAATGAAGTTCATTTTGGGGGGCTAAGTGAACCAAGACTAATATTCATGCTGTCTAAGCTTTAGGTTGAGGTAAAAGTCTCTGCTGTTCCCCACAGGAACCTCATGCATTCTCATTTCTGTACCTGGCTTAGGCTATCCTGTGTCTAAATTGGTCTCCATGTTCTAGTTCATCTTTCCTGTTCTTAAAAGCTCACCTCCAGTGCAACTTCTTCTACTAGGGTTATACATTCAACGGATATTACCTAAGCCTTTGGTATGAGAAAGTTATAGTGAATACCACAAATAAGAGATGATTCCAATCCTGCATGAGTTCATAGACTAGGTATATGCACTGATAATTAAATGTCCTCTAGGTGATACAGTAAGTCATCCTGCAGTCAATTCAAAGAAGAAAGCATTTTCAAAGAGAGTGGTGGAGCAAGGCTTCATGAAGAGACGGGATTTGACATGAATCATAAAGAATGGTTAATTGTTCAACAAACAGATGCAGAGAGAGGGTTCTCGGTGGGAGAAGAAACAATAATTCAAATGTGGACACACACTCACCAAAAAAACAAGACACGGTGGGACAATAGGAGTAGAGGAAGATTAAAAACAATAATAGCAACTGGAACAGGAAGCTTGGACCAGATTGCCAGGCCCTTGAACACCAGGTGACGGCAATGAGTTGCCACAAGGGAAAGGGCCTGGGTTGTTTCCGAGGTCTGAAACAGTGTCAGAGCAGTGGATGGTTCAGGCCCCACATTAGGCGCTTGGCTCTTATAGCACTTGGTCTGGCACGAGGCTGACTGTAAACAGTCAATAAAAACTTATCGATTGGAGTAATTTGAAGCATTTTCCCGAGCTTGTGGTTGTGATTTATCAAGTCAGAGTAAAGCCTGGAGCCATTAAGTCACAGAGAAAATGTGGCTTAATTGTGTAAGTCTGAGAGTAGGAGCTATTTTAAAGTTCTTTTTGTAAATGGCTTGTTATGTCACCTTAGAAAAGATGTTTCCCTTTCACCGGCTGTTTGCTGGTTCTTGTGGCAGAAGTAATAATCAGACCCACCCAGCCGATCCTCTCAGACTAGGTAGGATACAGATATCCTGTCAGTGACTGAAAAATTCCTTGAAAAGCGCAGAATAGCCACTATTGGGATTGCTGTAGGCAGGGGAGGGGGCATCACAACTAGTTGAATTAAAATTGAGAATTTTCATCATGGAGTAGACTGGACTTTCATAAGCTCTCATGGTTTCGAGACCCTTCTATTCTGCCTTATTCTGCCTTCACTGAAGTTTTGTCGCATTCTGAACTTGCTTGGCCCACTGTCAGACAGGCGTGTGCTTTGATAAACAACAGAATATGGAGTGGCTATAACCATGCTCTTGGGTAATGGTTGTGTAGCCCCAAAATATTCCATTAAAATTTGGGGATTTTTCAACTAGACAGAGTTTAGAAGATGGTTTTCACATTTTTTTCATGCTGAGAGACCCCATAGTGCCTGAGGATTTTACTGGAGGAATTAAAAATACCAGCATTGATTGAACCCTCCTCTGTGCCAGGCTCTGTGCACGGGATTGTGCCTGTGTTACTTCATGTAAGTTTGACAGCAAAGACTATGATGCTATACATTTTTGTTGCTATTTTGCAGATGAGAACCCATCCTTAGAGTGGTTAATTTAGTTTAAAATCAGATTTTAGTAGTTTAATAACAGATGGCAAATAGTACATATAGAATTGAAATCCATTTCCATTTGACATTTCCAAAAGCATTTGCCCATTCTTTTTCCACTGCACTAAACTACTTCAATTACTTTTAAAGTTCATATACTTGTTTTGGTTAGGGAATTTGTAGAGAGTGTTTAACTGGATTCTTCAAATTAACACATACATACACAAATTAGTCAAAGATAGCAAGAGTTTGAACTAGGACCCATTGGTTTATACTCTGTTGAGTTTTGTTTTGTTTTCCTACTTTTTATTCCTTCCTATTTAAAATTTGTGAAATTGGCCTGTGGTTTTGGGGTTTTTTTTAATCTTTTTCTTACCGATTCAGTGAATCTAAAACCAATCCAGATATCAAGAGACAAAAATCTCAGCATGGAAATCAGTATGTCTTTTTTTGTACAGCATGCCGCTGACCTCTGATGATGGAAGTTCAGCATAAACCAGGAGAGACCCAGCCTAGAAAATTCTACTTTCCTGCAACACTCCACTTGCTTGATTAACATTTCTTAGATTTACTGACCTGACATGTTACCATTCTAGTGTGTGGCATGTGAATCTCTTCTACTTTGAGTACTTAAAATACATTTGAGAGTTATTACTCTGTGTTCTCATTTATCTGTGTACAGAATAGTGTCAGGGTTAAAACTCCAACTCTGGAATCAAATGGACTTGGGTTTCAATCCTATTTAATAACTTTGTCACTTTCCTCATTTGTAAAGTGGTGATAGTAATAATACCTATCTCATTTGGAGTCATTTAGAGAATTAAATAATATGCACATAAAGCCCTCAGCATAATACCTAGCATCTAGTAAGTGCTCATTAAATGTTAGCTACTGTAGAATATTTATTTATTATATCAAAATAGTTTATATTTCAAAAACTAATTATGAAAGTAAGGGAATTAGCATTTCCAGCTTTGTAATACATTCTTTTTGTCGTTTCTCTGTCACAGTTGCTAGGAAATGAGTTGATTCATTAAACCAAGAGTCAGCTGTCCATAGTGACCCAAGCTTTCTGCAACTTTGGGAAGCTGTCAAAGTTTTAAAAAAATGTTGAAAAAGCTTAGAAAAAGAAAGTAGTAATTGGGAGCCTTTAAAAAATATATAAAAGACAGTTTGGTAAGCTGAGAACTAGAGTAATAGAAACCTGTCACTGGAGTGACAACAGAAACCGTTAAGAAAAGAAAACAAAGATTCAAATATTTGTGAAGGTGTTTTAATGCTTATCAGTACATTTTCAAGCAGATTTCTCAATGGGCCTTTCACTATAGCCCTGAGAGGGAAGGAGGGCAGCATGAAGGCTGGGAGAGAGAGAAGGGAGGGTGGGAAGAAAGAGGGCATTATTATTAACGGTGAGTCTCCATACCATTTCGGAGATGAGGCAGTTAAGCCACAGAGCACTGGGTACCTTGTTTAGTGCCACACGGCTGACGACAGACAAGGTCTTCTCCTAAAATGAGCAAAGACAAAACACAGGTACAGAGGTTAACAAAGGAAAGTATTCACATGGAAGTTTCCTCCTCTAAAAACTGTGGGCTTGGATGGAACTCTCTCAGAGGACCCTTTCTGCTCCACATTCCGTGATTCTACCAGTAAAACCTTCTGACATGTTTTCCTTTGTGGGTACTGCAAAGGAAGGCAAAATAAATATTATGTGGAAAACACTGATTGAAAGCTTTGTAAGAGAGAATAAAAAGGCCAGTTGGGAAGAAAAGGAAATAAACATCTCAAGGGAAACCAAAGTGATCAAAAGAATTATAAAAACAGGATAAAAAGAAAATCAATATTAAAAAGAGATAAGGTAGAGTTAGAAAATAAATAATAATGTGATTCCTTTCAAGAATGTGAACAGACACAATAGAGATGTTAATCACTGAAAATATTTACAGTTATTACCACTTAAATATAATGTCCAGGACACTTTATTTCCTGTGTGTTGTCATGACTTTCCACCATGAAGCCACCTTTTGACATAGCATGGCTGAGGGAGGGTCTCTTCCTAAGATAGCTGCTCTCGTCCACTAAATTGTGTGGTGGTTTTTGTTTTTGTTTTACTTTTTTATAATTTCCTTCTCAGAAGGCAAACTTACTTCCAAGAGTTAGGGCAGCCTACTTACTAGTTGCGTGGCTTTAAGCAAGTTGTTTAACCTCTCGGTGCTGCAAGTTCCGTCTGTGGAAAAAGCGAGGCAATAATATTATCTACCTTATAAGGCTGTTCGAAGAAGGAAGAAGTACTGGAAGCAAAGTGCTTAGAAAAGTGCTCCATAAATGTTTACTGCTGTGGTCATTCATCGTCATCGTCATCCTCATTTTGAATGGAGGGTTAAGTGAGCATCTGCTCTATTGGCTTTCCCCGAGATCCATGCTGTAGAAGAGTCTCTTACTTTATAGGTAGAATATAAGTCAGTGCTGTTTAGGGGAAATATCGTTTTTGACCTTGAACATTCCATTTTTATGTCCTGATCCTCTCTCCCGACTGACAGGCTTTGTGCCAATAGAATGATAGGGCAACGTTTCAATTCAAATCAGGCCAGAAGCCTCCCAGTGCAGGCCCAGCTTCAGTCTCCTTACCTGAAACAGAGGACAAGTGAGCATTCTTGCAAAGATCCTGTTCAGCTACACGCTAAGTGCTGCTCGAACAAATGGCAGCCAGCACCAGATGAAATCACAGCCTTTTTGGCCAGAGATTTTGACACATTGGAAATGTCCTATACTCTGGAAAAGAGCAAGATATCAAGCAGAATAGAGTTCACTAAAGGAGAGGTGTCTTGCCAGACTCTCTTGGAAGAAAATCAAACTGCATAAATCCAGATGCAGCAACAGTTGCTTATAAACAAGGTCAGCAAAAGAGCAAAAAGGCCTTTGTAGTGTTACTGACACCACAGGCATTGCTGGAGAACAGCCCAAAACTAGGCCAGTTGGTTATGTTACATGTGCTACAAGCACAGGTGGGCATCCATTCCTGTAGAAGTTTCTTATTCATTGTGAATTGACTGTGGATCATATTCTCCAATCTGCCCATTTCAGGCTTTTCTAATATCTTATGTTCCCGGGCCTCAGTATTACCTCAGACTCTGTGGATGAGTGAAGTGTCTCACGCTTTACAAAGAAAATACAGTCTCTGATATAAGTTGCCTCCACTTTCCCGTTCTCCACCTGAAAAATTTCTGTATGTTTACTCACCTTATGGCCTTTTGTTTCCAGCTCACAGACTGTAGGGAATTCCCCTCTCAGGCTGACACCCTCAGTCTCGTCCTCTCAGCTGTGTTTGGGGACCTGGTTTCATCAGTTGTTTCTACCTGCTGCATCCTCACTCTCTATATATCATGTTAAAATCTCCCATGACTCTTTTCTTCTCTTTAGCAGATTTCTTGAAAACACTGTCCCCTCTCACTACTACAAATTCAGTACGTTTAAACATCAGCTCCTTGGCCTCCTCCCCAAACCCCATTGGCCTCTTCTCCCATTCCCTATTTCCATTCATGCCTTAATGCTCATATATATATGCTCAGAGCTTCTGATTTCTCTTTAATTCTTCCTCCTCTCTCAAAGCAACAATAACAATAAAAATGTCGACTAGGCTGTATTAAATAAACACTTGCAATGTGCCAAATCCTTACCAAACATTGGCATTTATCCTCACAGTGACCCTAAGAGGCAGGCAATATTATCCCTCTTTTGTATATAAGCAAAAGGATGGTCTGAATTTAAATTCAAGTTCATTTGCCCCCAAAGCCTGTGCTCTTAAGTGTTGGGAGGGAATCTTTCATAGAGGTTAACAGTTGACAAGTTTTTAAATTCTATCTTCATGTCTCTTACCACCATCTCCTGCCTGCGCTGTGGTTCTCCAGGCCTTAGAGCTTTCTGCTTCCTGCCTGGCCTCATCATCTTCAGTCATGCACCGTGCTGTGTGATTACTCCTCCTTAGGAACAGGTCCAGTCATGTCACTGTACTCTCCCAAGTCCTTCAGCTGTTCCCCCTCTATCATCTTATCAAGTCCACACTCCTGGTCACATGCCAGTGGCCCTGCACACAAGTCAGCCTGAAGAATCTGCTCTTTGCCAACAGCACCCCTGCACTCCCACACTTCAGTTTCACTATCCCTTCCCTCAGATACACATCTCATGTGTCTAACCGTGCTCTTTAAAGCTCAGCTCATTTATTATGTCCTCCAAGAAGGTTGTCTGTGTGCTCCGTCATCATCCCCCAGTCCCCTGCCGAGCTTGAGATAATCCTTCTCTTTGGTGCCAAAACTCACTCACTCTCTCTCATTCTCAATCTCTTTCTCTTTTATAAAGTATATATCTATACTCCTTTCATCCATGCCTTTACAGAACCTTACATAGCTGCTTCCACATTAGGCCTACATGACAAATAAAGGGGTCAAGGAATGTGTCAGCCATATAGTGCAATGTTTAAGAAACAAGAATAGTATCACAATATAAATATGAGAATAAAATATGGGAAGAGTAAGGCAATCTTATTCTTAAGTGATACACAGCTGTAGGGGATTCTTAACTGAGGTGAGACATCAAAAATTCAGTTTGGGAAGTTGTTATCAAAAAAGAGCTGGAGGTGAGACTGATTAGGAAGCATGACATAGGTGACCTTTCAAAGGAGAGAAGACCAAAGGGCAACTTAAATATTCTCTTAACATGTGCACAGAGATGTGGAAGAGGAGGGGGAGAAGGCCTTTCTCCCCTCCAGTGAGTATATACCAAAGAAAACAGATGTGGGATCCATTCAGGGAAGATTTTTCTCCCAGTGAAAGTTATATATGAGGATGAGGTTACTGAGGCAAATGGTGGGATCTCTTTCTTTAGAGGTTCTTACAAATTGGACAGATTGTTGTATCTGCAACTATATACCTGCAATCAGGTTTTAGAGCATTTTTCCTTTGCTAATGCTCTTGTCTGAGTTTAGGGCAGGCAAGGAATAGACTCACCATATCTTCAAACCCTGATTCTGCAGGAAGGAACAATTTCCAACAAATCAAGGACACAATAATAATTACATTTCTAACCTTTTTGGCTCCTGGCTCTCTAAATCTTTATAATCTAAAAGAGGAAATCCGAATGTGATAGTCACCAGAACTGACCTCCTTGAGATTTAATGGATTTTAACTAAGCGAGATTTTTTCTAAGCTTAACATATTCTATAACAATAGTAGAACAGAGCAGTTAAAAGCATAGACACAGGAGCCAGGCTTGATCTAAATCCTGGCTCTGTCACTTACTAGCTATGGGGCCCTGAGTAGGTTACACAACTTCAGTGTACCTCAGTTTTCTCATCTGTAAATAGGGATGTTGTATCACCTGCTTTATGGGGTTGTTGTCTTTACATGGAAAGACCTTAGAGGAGTACTTGATACACAGTAAATGCTCAAAGAGTGATATTATTTTTTACTAAAACGTGTGATGTTAGATTTTTGTTCATACCATGTATTCCTCAAAAGGCTGTGTTTGCTGCCAAAAGGATATGTTGCTCCTTGAGGGGAACAGTTTTGGAGATACGTTAACCCCTTCAAGCCACTGGGTTAATATCAAGTGATAACCTAGTGACTTGCTAACAGAGTTCCTTGCTGCATGATTTCCTTAAAGTCCTGCACCACTGGCTGATTACATGTATGATCTCAGGAGACCCCTACCACAAATTTTTAAAACTGTCTCCTTTTCATGGATAAATGTCTCAGAAGTGACTCTCTAAAAAGAAATTTAGACATTTCTGTACGTTTGGGCACAGAATTACTTCTGTCACCAGGTTAACATCAAAGGGATGTTAACATGAAGGTAGGTACTACATTTGATTTAGGATGTGTTAAATGGGTTTTTTTATAAAAGTATTTATAAAACACTTTTTTTGCCCCTAGGAATAATTCGGGCTTCACACCAGCAGACACTGTGGCTATCATTTTCTGTTCTACACACAAATCCCTCACGCTGGGTAAGTGATTCGCAGACTTAAAAACCAACTTAATATTCCCTTTAGATAGTTACATCGTAATGATTTTGAAATTCAAGTAACTCTTCAAATTAAATGGAATGGGTACTCTCCACTCTGTTAGATAAAGAACAGTAGCAAAGTGAGGATGGGTCTTTGCTTTGGAATACCGTTATTTGACTGAACCAGTTTTTGAGGGCCTAAATTTAATAATGTAGGGTTTAGCTTGATTTGTGATTAGGTTTTTGATTCTCATAAAACGTTTTCAACATAGAATGTTAATGTTAAAAGCTGGGGGGGGGGGAGGGAGAGGGCACAGGGAACTGCATCTGAAAAAGGAATGGGCGAAAACTCCGCTTTGGAAGGCTCTCTAGAGTTGCCCCTGGAAAAGGTTAACTTATTCTGGAAGCTTGAAGCAAGGTGGAAATAATGTTATTATTCTAATTTGATATTGATATTAGGTTGAAGTTCATTTCAGAATGTTATGTTATTTCCATAAACACATTATAGTTATCATTAACTCAATCTGATTAGCACCTAAAGTGAAATAAGTACTTATTTAACAGAGAAAAATAGATCGAGAAGAAAAGCATGCTGTTTACTACTTAGCTTTATCCATTTTAGTGGCATTATCCCAATAACCTGTCCAGACATCTGGAATCCATGTTTTTAGTCATTAAAAGTAATTAAATAATCAGAAACTTTATTGAAATTTGCATCATTCACAAACTCCATGGGGTCGTAGGGACACTGTGGTAAAAACTCATATTAAAAATTTCTTTACTTTTTGGCATATTAAGAGAAATGAAGAATCATGACGTTGCCCTAAGTTTGCCTCATGTTAAAGAAGTTCCGTCTATAAACTTGAAAACTAAGACATTTTATGTTTTTACTAACCCCTACATATTTGTCTGATAGAGGCTATTGTCAGTCTTAGCAAGTTTGGAAAATGGTTTAGAAATTGGACAAACTCCTTACGGAACAGTTGTTATCTAGGGCTTCAGCTTCCTTGAATAAATTATACATATGCTCTCCATACATTGCAGTACGTTTGTTTGGTTTTCTCTTAATCATCATCAAATTGAGTTGAACGAGCTTTGGAAGCCACTTTCTAATCCTTCTTTTGTGACCCTGGACAAATCACTTCAGTTCACCTCCCTGAACCCTTGCGTTCTCATCTGTAAAATGGGGCAGAATAATATGTACTTTGTAAGGTTATTGTAAGGATTAAACATAAAATTTGTTTAGTACTTAGCACAGTATTTGTACATAATAGGTAGTCAGTACATGACAGAATGTGTGCAATAATTGCACTATATAGAGATTGCTGTGGACTAAATGAGATAGCCACCTAAGGAGCTTGGTATGCTGCCTGGCACACAGCAGATACTCTTTAAGCGATAGCTATTGTTGCTAATTATTATTAGCTATATTAGTTATGACTGTGTGGGCATTTCCAGGGTTCCAGTCCCCTGACCTCTGTCTTGTAGATTTTCGTGTAACAAGTGTGGTTCAGTTGTTGATCTCAAACAAAGCATCTTTAGCTTTTTTCCCATGTGGTTATTATGGTGTAATTTCTTATGTTCCAGGTTCCCTAAAAGTAAGGGGCTGTTATAAATGTAGGGAGTCCAGAGAGGGGTGCCACCAGATGCCTCAGATGTCCAGAGTTAGGAATCAAATGATCCCATGTTTTCAGAGCAGGTGCTGAACCATGGCTACACCAGATACACGCTTTTTTGCAATGGGCTTTTAAACCCGACCCACCCCTAGGGGTTTGCTTTTGTCAGGAAAACCAAAATGACTTTTTTTGTTTCTCCATGATGTTCTTCTGTGCTGGAGCCGGCTGTGTTGAACAAAGAGTTCTACCCAAGAAGCATGCTGCAGCATGATCAGTATTCTTTTCTTTTCTATGAGAAAAATACCTGCCCCCTCAATCTTTTTTGTCCTTTCATTTTTGTTAATCCCAAAGCCATATTCTGTCCTGATGCTTTTTGAAGCTAATTTTCAGGCAAACAGGTACGTGTTCTGATCACCAATCAGAAGTAGCTGTTTTGCTAAAAAGGGTTAGGTTAACTTGGACTTTGCTTTGCTTTTGCAGTGTTCTCCCATGAAATAGATACTTAGACCCTCCAAAAAGATGTTAGTGTAACTAAATACCTAAGTAAGTGTGTAATGTAAATCCTTAGTTACTTCCCTAACATGACACACTTACGCTCTCTTGGAATTGCAAGACCTAAATACTTATTCTGATTCTTCCACTGATACCTTCAGTGGAAGGTACCTTCAGGCCTCAGTTTCCATAGGTTAGGGAATTTTACTTCTAATTCAACTACTCTATCATGCCATGATCACACCTGGCTTCCCCCCTGCAGTCTCCTAGGTCACATCCGTAAAAATGGCCTCTTCTCACCACTTACCATGTCTCCGAGGTGGCATGGATCACTCTTGACCCAGGAGCGCCCTTATTTCCACATATAGCAGGGATGTTTGGATCCTATTGCTAAAATGACCTTGTTAAGCTCTGTCAATTTACTGTATCAGTTTTCACAAGATCCAATGCACATTACCCTCTACTGGTGACCTGACATCACTGGTACAGAGGAGGTGCCATGACAGTGACATGAACTACAGGCTAATAATTATCCCAATGGAACTTCTCATCTGCATGGAAATGAAAGCACATCACAGTAAGTGTGAAGAATTCATATTCCACAAAGCAGGGGGAAATTTCAGGTAATATCACTCAGAGTTATACTTTCTCTCACCTCTTACACAAAGTTGAAATACAACACATTATATCTATTTGGCATTTAGAAAATCTACCTATTCCGTTTGCGATCACTGTCACAATATTTCCTTGTTGTGAACACATAACATCTCACATAGAATAATTAAATGAGCCTTAGGAAATACCATTCATTATTACATCCAGTATTTGTATTTAAGAATAAATCATTGCAGGCCAAGAGGTACCCACGTAACTAATGAACCAAAGATGAAAACTCTTGCTTGAGAAGCTTTCTGAATATTCTCTTGAACATATACTTTCAATTTATTTTATTGTTCTTGCTCTTGCCCTGTCTCAATCTCTTCCATGTACTTGCATCTACACACATGCTGAATGTGATTCATTGCTTTTATTAGAGCATTTGCCATTGATTGATTAGTTCTTCGTATTAGTACTTTTTCTATTGATTGATTGCAGATGAAGTGACTATTTGACCTTTAATTATGAGGCTTCCTATTGAAAATGACATTGAGCTATGGCTTCACATAATCCATCTGGAAAGCCTGACATGATGCCATTCCCTGGAGTTCGTTCAGGAAGAAAGAGGAGGCCGGGAGGAAGTGCAGGGCTATCACTGTGCTTCATCTGAAACAATACTACAGGGCTTGTTTGCTGCTCTCCCGTAGTCTCAGCTCAGGCTTGGAGGCGATTTTATATTTTGTCAAGACAGCATCACTTGCTGTCGTTTGCTATAAAAGCCATGAACTCTCCTAAATTATTCTCTAGTTGGATGGTGATATTTGTATAATAAGGAGAAGATAATTTACATAGCAGAGATTGAAGAACAGCTTGTACCCTGGTTAACAATGGCTCAGTGCACAGTCAATTGATCTCATCAAGAAACAAATTCGATCCAAGATACCCTATGGAATTAGTGTTTTACTTTTATTTTATTTATCTTTTTCTCTTGAGTATTCAAATCACTTTGCTTATCTAGAGTTCTAATATATGAAGAAAACTTTTTCACTATACCTAGAAAGAGAATGTTTCAGGATGTTTGAGATCCTTAAGTTGTGTATGTTTATATTAGTTTTTAATGTTTTTAAATACCAGAATGAAAGCACATACTCTTAGAGCATGTCAACTGACTATTGGCAATCAATTGTGAGATTCCTAGTTGGTTTATTTCCAAAAGCATTTCTGAATTGAAAGAATGCTATTTAAATTTTAAGAATGTCATGATCAATGCTTATTAAAAGTCCACCGTGTGTCTTACCATTTATAGACATTTGTATACAAAGGCGAATCAAGGCAGCTATTCCTCACATTGAACTTATTTGTGAGTCTGTGGTTTTGGTTATACAGCTAAACTGTGTCAAGAAATTATGCATTAAGCAAAAAAGAATATAGCTTTTTAGTAGACATAGGATTCTGGAAAAAATGGAAAGAACATACCTGCTTCTAGTCTGGATTCAAGTTCCAGTTCTGTCACCAAAAGCTAGAACAAGTCACTTAAATGCTATAGGCCTCAATTTCCTCATCTGTAAAATGAGAAGATGGACAAGATGATGCTTGTGATTCCTTCCAGTTGTAGGTTTCTATGAGGCTGTGCTCAGTGACTGATATTTCCGTTCTATAAGATAACGTTTCCCTGCTATGTGTGAAAAGGAAAAGAGTTCTTAAAAGGCAGTTATGTAAATAATGTTACAATATTAGAGGAAAGGAAATATGACCGTTACTTATTCCTAAAGAAGTTAAAATTATCTTCAGAGTCTCAAGAGTTTTATAGGAGAAACAAAATCTGAAAAGGATCTTGTTTTCAATTTTACTCAGAAGGCTTTCAAGAATGCTAAAGGATTACCTCCAACTTGGGCTGAAAAGATCATTTAATAACATCTGGGTTATTTTCTCGAGAGGAAATGGTATTGAAATATGAAAGTTTGCATTTCTGTTTTTTTTTCTCCTAAAGCTTATCTGTGATTCTATTTGATGCATAAAGACTACTATCTTAATAAAACTACCCTACAAATGGGAAGCACTTTTTTAAAGCCCTTAACCATTAAGTCATGTTACCTGAACAGCCTTGAATATTAGCAAGTCAGTAATTATTATCTTATTTTGCATACAAAGAAGTGAAAGCATAGAAAAATTTTTTAACTTATTCCAGATTATATAACTAATGGAGACTAGACTCCAAGCCTCCTAATTTCCAGCACTGCATTGGATCATAGGCTATGAAAGCACTTTGAAGACCAAAAAGTGCTGTACTGATTCCAATATTGTAAATGTGTAATCTCAGCATGGGTTTTCATTAGTTTATTAATTGTTTAAAAAAAAGAAAATTAATTCTGATTGCATTGCTAGTTATAAAACAGTTAATATCTGTAATTGTTCCCATAAGGATATATTTCCATGTAACCCAGTCATAAGCTGGTACTCATTCCTTATATTTTCTTTATTAACAAAAAGTTTTATTGTGTTTAAAGTGAGTCTTGATGAGCCATCCTTACCTTTCATGAGGCATCACTGTCTGCACTCTATTCTTGCAAACTAAGAGCCACGGTGCTTTTGAAATAAACTGTTAAAGAAGAAATAGAAATCCAAAGTAAAGACAGAAAATGGAAATTTGTCTTTGGGACATGGCCATACATACATTTTTGTCCTGCAGTCCATCCCTGAAGTTATAGTTCTGTAAGGAAAGGCAGTTTGGGGACCCCTGCCATTTGACAGATTTTTAAAGATGCCACTGAAATTAAAGATCGGGTAGATTTTACTGCCATGCTGAAGAAAATCAGGGGAGCGTCTGTCATTTTGTGCCATTTTCTGATCCACAAAAAGAAAGAGAAAAATGCAAGTTCTCAAAAAAGTGATACATTTATGTTCCTACAAGGTTTGTGGATTATTTTGTTTTGAATTTTTGATTCTGGATTTGGTGTCTGAAAATCGTTGCTAGCATTTCTAGACTTTGTAGTAAAAAATTAGGAAGGCTCCAGGTTCTAGGCATCAAATATGAAACTAAAGATAATAAAACCTCTTTGGGGGATCCCCAGCCTCTCCCTCCAGGACCGTTCATCTTAACGATATGCCAGGAGATGTGCTGCTGGAAGACCAATGCCCTGATAGCCCCACACTTCTCCTCCGTGTCTCCTATGCGGGGACTGTGTTTGCAGACACAGCCTCCAGTTAGAAATATATTTACAGTGTGATCCAGGAAACACTTGCATGTGTGTACAAGTTTTACAAAACAACATTTACTCTTACTTTATGTGATACATTTCTATTCTAGCCAAGTGCTAGATAAAACCCAGTAAACTGATTTCGCAACTCATTAATGGTTCATAATCCAAGGTCTGAAAAATATTACTTTATATCTTGCTTGGTGAGATTTTATCCTCTTCTTCAAATAGTAACCATGTAGGCTTTGGCTACTGCTATCCCTTTTTCACTGAACTTGAACCCAAATTTCTGATACTATGTAGGAGCCAGAGCTAAATTAAGACACAGATTAATTCTTGATTTGCGGTAACGTAAGATCACCTACATTGAGATTGTATTAATTCAGCTTCTATAACAGAGTTTCTATACCTTTTGTTGATTTATCTTTTAAATTGCTTCTCTAGTTAACATGTTTTCAGTAGTAGTAATAGTAATAACAGCTAACATTAATTGGGTACTTAATAGGCAAACACTGTGCTAAGTGCTTAATGCAAGAAGTAATTTACTTGAAAGTACTTCCGTACCGACAGCGTGATGTCCTGTGTGTTCTAGTTAGTGGAGACCAGCGCCAGGAGCAGCCAGTTGCTGTAATGGGAAATTCTCACTGGAGTGTTCAGCTACTATTTTATCAGAAAAGAAATATTCCAAAGGCAGCCACAACAAATGTTTTTGTTATCTATATCCTCTGTATCAACCAGAAACTTTACTAATTAGCATAGTAAATTCAGAAATAGATTTTTATTGATGAAATTACTGACTTGTTACTTTGCGTGATAAATGTAATAAATGGCCTCTCATTGATATGTAGACTGCCTCAAAACTTGAGAGACACTCTCCCACTTGCTAAAAGAATCTAGCAAATCCCATGGCCTGAACATGAAATCCTGAGGGCTGTGCTGGAGGCTCCATCTCTACCCAGTTTTGTGCCCAGCTACTGTGAGCAGGGTCTGTGGTTGCCGAGGCTAACTGTAGGGGTCCCTAGATCCTGCTCTGGAACGGAGCTGTTGTGCTCTGATTGCCCCTCTCGTGCGAGGTGCTGGTGAGGGCACTTGGAAGGTCAGAGCTGGGACTTTGAGTTGACAGGATAGTTGCTTAAACAATTTTTGCGTTTGACTGCTAATATGTGTTGAGTTACAAATACCTGTATAGGTGGCAGTTTACCTTCATTCAAACCTGCTGGCAAGGTTGTGGGGGTGTAGCTAATCTTCACTGCCTTAAACTTCTTTAGCTATTACACACTATCTGCCAGAAAGAATCTGGAACTTATGCATGGCCAGCCTGCTGTGGGTCACTTACGTGCACCAACAGTCCTTTACATGCACCAGCTCACATCACTCCCACAATCACCTCGGATAAGGAAAGTGAGGTTCCAAAGTGATAACAGCTTACCCATGTCACATCACCCCAAGTGGCAGAGCCAGAAGTCAGGCCAGATCTGACTCTGAGCCACTGTGCTGAGCTATAGTCAGAGTTCTACAGAGAGTCCTGGACTCTGGAATCAGTGCTGTGGTCTGCCAGCCATGAAGAGTTTAGGCGAGACAATCTCTGGGACCCTTCTAGTTCTGACATTCAGTAATTCTCTGATTTTCAAACCCTTATGTATTTAGCTTTAGAATCTTGAGTCATTCAGAGGGACCCCATAAGATCATTGAGGGTGGCCCTCAAAATTATAGCAAATTGCTTCTTAAAAAAAAAATCATAGGTTACTGGGCTTCATCTGAGGCCTACTGATTTGGAATTTTTAAGAACAAGACCCTGGAGTCTGATTTTTGTAACATACTCCAAAAAAGAGTATTATGCACATGCAAGTTTAAGAGCCACCATATTACACACATCCATAATCACCTCTCAGCTTCCAGAGAAGCCAGCTCACGCACCCAGGTTCTCAGGGAAGCTTTTGATCGAGCAGAGCATTCAGTCAAGTGTTGTGTAAGTGCTTTTTGATGACAGTGGGAACCAGCTTGGGCCAACCTAGGTGGTTGAGTTTTTTTTTTAACTTTGGCCTGGCCATGGTGTGCCCTACTTTTAGCTACTTGTTATCCCATCATTAGCCAAAATGAGACAGTTAGGACATAGAGACTCATGACACACTACTAAGCACTGTAAAATAAATAAACACTAAAATTAAAAAACAACAACTCACTAGGCCTGGATCCTGATTTCTAGGAATCACCGCCTTCCTCTATGGCTTCATGGTCGTGTCTAGGAAGAATAAAACCCGCACCCATTTTTTAATCTGTAGCTGGGGTTGCCATAGTTTTGCCTTTGAATATTCTCCTAAGTTCTCTTTGTACCAATTTGGTTAAACTACAGTGTTTTGTTGTAGAAGTATGCCAATATTTAACAAGCTATAACCTGATCAAAAGAAAGCCATTGACTTCAATTTTGTCATTGTGTGAACATCATAGAGTGTACTTTCACAAACCTAGATGGTATAGCCTCTACACATCTAGGCTGTGTGGTACGAATCCTATGGGATAACCATCGTACACACAGTTCATCACTGACCAAAATATTGTTATGCGGTGCATGACTGTATATTAAATGTCCAGAATAGGCAAATCCATAGATTTGACAGAAAGTAGATCAGAGACAAAAAGTTGATTAGTGGTTGCCAGGAGCCGAGGGAGGAAGGGATGGGAAGTGACTGCTAATGGGTATGGGCTTCTTTTTAGGGTGATATGAATGTTCTGGAATAAGATAGTGGTGATGGTTGCACCACTTTGTGAATATACCAAAACCCACTGAATTGCACACTTTAAAAGGGTAAATTTTATGGTATGTAAATCATATCTCAATAAAGTTGATATTTAAATAAAAAAAAAAGAAAGCCATTGACTTAGTGCCCATCGTACCTAGCGCTCACTCTAAAAGTGGGGCTTGCTTTCTTTAAGACCATGTCTTCCTATCAAGCTGAAGGCAAAATGTAAGCATATTTAAAATAATTTCAGAATGCCTACTATTTGAAAGTTACCCTTATATGAAAAGTTACCTTATATGAAAGTCCCTTTATGAAAGGAAATATATATGATTTTCCCAAAACATTTCACAGCATAATTGATATTGTACTGTGGAAAGATAAAGAAAAGAAACACAAGATAGAATCACGGCTTTCCAGGAGTCAGCGCTCCGAAAGGGGCAGCAGACCCAATAGAATCATAGGCTCTTATCGGGAGGCTGTAAACAGATGGAGGCCACTGGAGGTTTGGAGAGCATCCGAGGTAGGAGGCTGTAGTTCCTGTGGCAATTCTCAGCAGCCTCCGTTCTCAAAAGTTTTAGGAATGCTTCAGACTTTATCCTAGACGATTTCAGTGACAAACCCCTTCCCTGCTCAGTTTTATAGACTAAGCCCCTCAATACTGTTCCATAGTGCAATTTCTAATAATAATAGTGATGGCTCTCATTTTGGAGGTGCTGACTCTATGCCAGTTGCTGTACTAGGTAGTTGACATACCCTGTCTCACTGAAACCTCCGACTACCATTTGAGAGAGTTCTTTTAACCTCATTTTGAGCAGATGTGGAAACTGAGGGTATTAGGGTTAGATCCCCCAGTCACATAGCTAGTGGGTGGCACAGTCAGGATCTAAAGCCAGGTTTCTGACATCAAAGCTCAGGTCCTTCCCGTCACACCACCCAGTCCTCAAGAAATACTGAGCGTGGCATGTTAGCTGTGTGCTGCTCGCTCAGTCTCAGGGATCGAGCAGGAGCAGAGAGGCCAGTGTTTCCATGCATCAGCTCCACTACAGCTGGGCTTGGCTTGGAGTTGTTACTCTGCAGTTCAACAGCAAGAAAACATAAAAATCCCACATATTATACAGTGGTACCTCAAACCATATACCGAATCTTTATCCCTGTATGCTTCTTGATGTCTACTCTTGGTGGTAGAAGCTTTTAATTCCATAGTTGCATACTTATTTCAAAGTAAAAACCACCTTGTTCTAGTTAGAAGTAGCTCCAAAGAAAATAATTTTACAGATTGATGATAAACTCATGTGCCTGAAGTCGTATACACCCCATGCTCTGAAAGGGAAATTCCACAAGAAGTTAGAGGAACACATTCTGCTGTTGTGGAGCTTGTCCTTTCTGATGAGGACTTTGCCACATCTAGGAGAGCAGACAAGGGCCCATTTCCCGGTGCTTCCTGTTCATCTCTGTACTCACCGTCAGTTGTAGAGGGTTTTATTATTATTATTATTATTATTATTAATATTTAGAAAGCTTGCCTCTAGCAGTACTAAAATGTGCATCACAGAACAACAGTTGTTTACTGTGTTTGAAGTGAAGAATCTCACTCAGGAGATCTCATTCACTTGAAGTTTATATCTCTCAATCTCAACTTGCAAACAGAGATCGATGAATAACGATTGTCATTTCAGAGTTCCATCTCTCCATTATTTATTTGGTCCTATCTCTTCCCAGAAGTTCCCTTAACTGAACTAGACACTATAAACCAGTTGGCATGTACTTAATGACAGCCAGCTCCATGCTTCTTTACAATAAAGAATAAATGAACCTGTAGCTGCAAATTGAGGGACATACTCACCACCTCCTTGTCCCCATCTACAGCCCCATCCTAGGAACTCCAGCCAGAAATTAAAGTTGACTGCCCAGTTTTTAAAGCCATGGGCTATACGTAGGTTTTTGACAAGTTACCCTGGGGACAGATGTAAACTTGGATGCAATGCAAAAGATTCCTGGGTCCCAGGAAGACAGCCCATTTGGAATGTCATCTATCCTGAAGCTGGGCACACCAATGATACTGTAGTGGTGACCCTTCCCAGAGCCACCATTGCTGGAGGTTTGCTCTAGTACTAGTACTCTCCTCTGTGTACTAGTACTCTCCTCTGTGTATTAGTACTCTCCTCTGTGTACTAGTACTCTGCTTCTCTAATGCTACTCGAGCAAATTTTCTAAATATTAATAATAATTAAAAAAACCCTCTGCAACTGACAACACGTACAGAGATGAACAGGAAGCACTGGTGCCAATGAAAAGGTGCTTTTAAAACACAATCTACTTGATTCATTCATTCATCCAACAAGTGTTTCTGTAGTGCCTACTATGTGCCAGGACTTGTTCTAGGCCCTATGGGGTAGAGCAGTGAACCAGACACAAAGAAATTCTCGCCCTTATCTAGCTTCCTCTTTTGTGGGGTTAAACAGACGACTGTTTAAATATATGGCCCATCCGATGGTGGTCAGTGTTATGGAGGAAAATAAAACCAGGAAGGAGAATAAGGAGTGCCAGAGTGGAGGTGGAAAGGTTTCAGGCTTAAAGGAGACATTGGATCGAAGACCTGAAGGAAAGAGGGAGCAAGCCCTGTGGGCATGTAGGGGAAGGAGATTCCAACCAGAGGGAGCAGCAAGGGTGAAGCGTCCAAGGCAACAGTGGTTTGGCAAGTTGGAGGAAGAGGGAGGGGCCAGTGTTCAGGGAACAGAATGAGTGAGGGAGTGACAGGAGACCTGGTGAAAGGTAATAGGAGTGAGGTTGCGTTGAGTGATGTTGTACGAGGCCTATAGCCGTGGTAAGGACTTACCTTTTACTCAGAATGAGAGGGAAAGCCTTGGAAGGTTTTGAGTAGACAGGTGACAACATCCAACTTCCACATTGAAAGGATCCCTATGGTTGGGTGGGTGGAAGGCTGAAGAAGTGAGAAACCGGAAGAGCAGTCAAGAAGCTTTAATCCAGACAAGAGCTCAGGGTGCTTTGGTCAAAGGTAATAGAGGTGGAGGCGGTGAGAAGTGTTGGGTTTTGGATGTATTTTGAGCGCAGAACTGTACTAGGATTTGCTGATGAATTGGATGTGTATGTAAGAGAAAGAGGAAGTAAAGATGATTCCTAGATGTTTGCCATGAGGGGCTAGAAGGATGGAGTTGCCGTTTACTGGCCTGGGGGAGACTGCAAAGGCAGATTTCAGTGGTAGAAGAGGGCTGCGGAGGCCGAGCAAGAGTTCCATTTTAAACATGTTAAGTTTGAGGTGTCTTTTTGACACCCAGTGGAGAGTCAGTTTTATGAGTCTGGAATTCTGATCCAGGCTGGATTTTTCAGCATATAGGTGTTATTTTAAGCTATCAGCCTGTAGATAGACTAGGTAGATAGAGGAGAGAAGAGCTCTGAGGACTGAGCATTGAGGCTCTCCAGAGATTAGAGAGGATTTAAAATTATTTTGATAATAAAATTTGAAAATCTAAATCAGCCAGGCATACAGACATCCAAACTGGCAAGCCTGTATTTTCCTCCTTGTCTCACGAGGTTGAGGTGAACGTTAACTCAGAAAGTAGATGTGAAGACACTTTGAAACATTAAAAGGAGAAAGCTCTGGCATTTATTTGGTACCTACTACATGCTAGGAACTGTATTAGACATGTAAATTGCAAGTTGTATTAGGCATTTATTATCTCATTTAATCTTCACAACAACCCTGCACAATAGCTATTATTGATCCCATTATCCAAACTTGAAAACCGAGCCTCCAAGAGGTCAAATAACTCACTCCAATTCACACAATGTGTAAATGGCAGAGCCAGTATGCAGTGGCCCATCTGGCTACTTCCAGAATCCTCCCGAGTCCTCTAGCTCTCCCTTATTACCAGACCCAGCTTCTCAACCCCACTCACATTAGAATCATCTGGGAGCTGTTCAATAACAGTGCTGCTGGGACCCCTCCCCACACCTGTTAACTCAGAGTCTCTCAGGATAGACCCAGGGATCATAGTGTTTAAAAGCCACTCGGGTGATTCTAATGTGCAGCTGGCCCTGGGAACCACTGCGCCAGACTACGTTCTATATTTATATGTATTTATGCTCTACTGTGTTCCGAAAACATGCAAGTTAGGATTATACCTACTCATTTGTTAATAAAATTGACCGCTTGTACTGATTTGTGAAAACCACAATTCTCTGCGTTATGATTAGGTGTGTTAAGTATTCAGAGTTTAAAGGAAACCAAGGGGATTAGAAAAACATCATTATTTCCAGAAATGGCTTCCAGGGTTTTCTTAATTTCTTCCTTTGCTCAAAAATCTTCTAAATGAGGTCTTAACTCCCCAATTTTTGTGTTATTGAGAATAAATTTTAAAAGGGCAGAGTAAATTAGCAGGGCATCTTCTAGCCAAGTTAAATCACAGAAACTGAAGACAACCTTTTTAGGACAGATGGATTTAAGAATAAATAACTGTGATTCCTAATCCCCAAATCAAAACTGTCTTGTTCTTTTTTGTCAGAAGACATATCTTCTTAGGTTTATGTTCATCATAACATGGACCCATCATGAAGAAAATTACTGCCAGAGGGTGATTAATGACAAAAACAAAACAAAAAGTATATTAAAAATAATGTGCATTTGGGTCACAGCTTACTCACAGTTACCACTTAACTAAGATTTGGAAGCCTTCCAGAAGTTCCATTATTAAGAGGATTATGAATGCAAAATTTTAGGGAAAACTAAGTTTAGGTGGTGGGAGCTTGGCAGAATCCATGAAAGCGCATAGCACACCCACCAGCTTCTCTTTGCCTGAGACTTAGAAGGTTCAAGTGTTTTTCTTTATATAAAGCACATCAAAATATTCTATGAAGTTAGACACAGCTTTCCAGAGCCAGTCAGATGAAGCCAGTTCTGTGTTGGTGACCATGTTAAATATTTTCTGATGACCTTGTGTTATTTTTGTCATATGAAATTCTCACTCTATTTTTGATGTTTTCACATCCTGTTAGTGTGAACATTAGCTAGATTTTCTCTTTAGAAGATGAGCAACTCTTCATTCACAGCCTAGAAAAGGAAAAAGGTCATCTCACTCTACTTCCTGCCCACCTTGTCTCCGTAAATATGGTGGCCCCCCTGCTCTAGACACCACTGCCAGCATTTGAATGAAGACTCCGTAGCTCAGTTCTTTAATTCATTCTTGATTTCCCTGTTTGCTAATTACTCCTACAACGCTGTCAGGCAGGTGAGGGTGTACCTAATCTTCCGAGGAAGAAACCTTCAATTGATAGAGTTAAATGTTTCATTGTCAGCATCTGGCAAGTTGGCTCAGGTCATTCATTAAACATCTTTTCCAATCAGAACATACCTGTTTCAAAAAGAAAATAATACCAGCTGCTCATCATGGTCTTTTCCTGCATCTTTATTTACATAAAACTTTCAGCAAAGTAGTAAGATTACAGCCCAGGTAACTGAAGGCAAAAACACAATCTTTAATTTTCCTAATGGGCCAAAAATGCTCATCAACCAACTTTTATTCGAAGCAAGTAAAGGCCAGCCACATAAGCACCTTTGTAGAAAGGAGTGCCTCTCTTCCTTCCAGACCTTTCTTGTGTAAATATTATTTTCCTTAAGTTTCACCCTCTGTTAGTCTATGTTGATATTATCAGGCATCTCTTTTCTCTAGGGTTCGCAAGTACTCTAATAAGTGACCATTTCAGGCATTGCAGGCACAGACCGTGTGAAGAGCATGGGCCCTGGAGCCAGTCTGTCTGTACCCGCATCCCAGCTACATCCTGTCGCTGGCTGTTATGGCCTTCAGGAAATTTTTATTCATCTGCTGCCTCATCTGTCAGTTTCCTCATCTGAAAAATGGAGATAATAGCAGTAGCTTTACTCACATTGTAGATGTGAGGAGTGAATGAGTTTATGTTTGCACACTCTCAGAATGGCGCCAGATGCATAGTGAGCCCCCGTAATTATTTTCTGCAAT
Source organism: Equus przewalskii (assembly GCF_037783145.1). Classification (NCBI taxonomy): domain Eukaryota; kingdom Metazoa; phylum Chordata; class Mammalia; order Perissodactyla; family Equidae; genus Equus; species Equus przewalskii. The sequence goes on from NC_091832.1 coordinate 86,483,047, forward strand.
CTCTATTCAGCCTAGTATCATCCAGATGAAGACTAAAAATGTCCTTGAACTCCCGACATGGCTTCCAAAGTCTGTGTGAGGTGGCATTGCTGAAGGACTGAGACATGAATACTGCTCTCTTTTTTCTAAAGCTCTTGATTGCTGGGAAGAGAGTTCCTTTCTCTTAAAGATGGCCTCAGACATTTAGCTTGTGACCTTGTATTTGTTCGTTTTCCAGCTCTTCCAGGCCTAACTCTCCCTTCTGGATAAAGGAATATTGTGGAATTCTGGTTTGGAACTATGAAGGAAGGATAAATCTCTTAGGGAAGTTTGACATAAACCTCTATTTAGCATAGCTAAATAGCTCCCGACTGCACCAGAAAAGACACGGAGCTTTAAAGTCTCCCCAACTGTAGGGGGCGCGGGAGCAGTGGGAGCCCTTAGAACATGGCAGAGAGAGTGTTTGAGTCCCGTTTGTGAAGCTCATTTACTGACGTCTCCTGTAAGGATTTTGAAGTGCCCCTTCCCTCTCACACGCTATCCACAGAGATAACCATATGACATTTCTCAGGTTTCAGAGGTTGGAAATTAAAATTCCATTTGTACATATCTCTTAAACTGGTACAAGATTATCTTGTTTTTCTGCCAGAGGCCTGGCCAAGGGGGGTTGTTAGACATCCTGGAGCTGCTGCTGTTGCTTCGTGTGCAACAATTTGGAAATGCTCTACATCTATGTGGGTTCCCTGATCCCATCACTCGAACACTGAGAAAACTACTAGAGAGCTCTTATTTGCATGTACTATTTAGTTGTACCTCATTTTGGATGACTCTTTGTATAAAAAGGACAAAAATGTTTTCTTCTGTGTGTCCTAAAGCAACAAGAGAGGTTCTAATGCTGTGGTGAAGTCATACCAAAGATAATATGGCAGGAGTTTTCACTTAAAGATGGAACGCCAAGAAAAGAACAGGGAAGCAAGTAAAATGTAAATCATCGGCAAGGTATTAAAATACCCTGGAGAATTTGAGCAAAAGACCAATCATTTAGATAGGAGTGAATGAGAGCAGGTCACATGATCTGTGACCTTCTGTCCCCCTTCCTAAGGGAATCCGCAGGAATTGACTTGTCAGCCTTTGCAACATTCCAAAATGGGTTTGGGGGATGTCCTAGAATAGCCAGGATTGTGAGCAGAATATAATTCTGGGGGCTGTGCCGACTAAACACCACCTCCTCCAAAAGGCCACATCTTGAAGTAGTGTTTGCCTGATCTCACAGGCCTCTGATGGACAGCAAGCCAAGGCATACCTGTCAACATGGAAGTAGGTTTTACCCACTCTAAAAGAGAGAGAAAAATTAGAATAACCCAGGGGCTAGCCCGGTGGAATAGTGATTAAGTTCGCACGCTCCACTTGCACAGCCCAGGGTTCACCAGTTCAGATCCTGGCACCGATCTACATACTGGTCATCAAGCCATGCTGTGGTGGCATCCCACGTACAAACTAGAGGAATACTGGCACAGATGTTAGCTCAGTGACAATCTTCCTCAAGCAAAAAGAGGAAGATTGGCATGGCAATAGATGTTAGCTCAGGGCCAGTCTTCCTTACCAAAAAAAAATTAACATAACCCAAATGTTCACTGATCCACTTTTTGCCTAACATGTTTTTGCTAGACAGCAGTGCTGCATTTTCTCACCACCTGGTGCCGTGATTTTGTTATTGAGTGGAATTTGTTCTTTGTCTAGCTTTGAAATGGCTCTATCTTCTCTCCTCATTATAGGAGTAGGAACAGAAGCTCCATGAAGGTGGGGGGGTTTCTTACATTTGTTCACTGCACCTAGAACAGTGTCTGGCACATAATGAATGAAGACTTACAACTCGCCATACATTGTGTAGTATTTCACTCATGTTTATTTTATTTTAAAAAAAAACAAAGTACGTACATTTTACAGATGTGAAAATTGAGGTTAAATAACCAGCCCAACCAAGGTCACACAGGTGGTAGGTAGTAGACATGGGATTCCAAGCCAGGGCTGACTCTTGGGTCAGGCTTCTCGACTGCTACCCTGGACTGCCTCACGTCGGCTACTGGACATAATAAACCGTAAATCATGGCGTGAAATCAGCTGTATCACTGAAGATTAGCTTGCTGTAGGATAATACCAATTGAAGGCTTTTTCTAAGCAAATTCCAAAAGTGTTGTTCTACCTTATCATGGCATCATTTCGTGCTCTAGAGATGGCATATAACTGCCCCTTTGTTAAGTAATTGAAATAAATCAGTGCCAGTGAGTTTGACTTTCTGTGACTATTTGTCTCTGAAGAGAAAGACTGTGTTTGTGTGTTTTTGTGTGTGTTCGTGTGGTGGTGGGGAAGGGACACAGAGATTGGCGTTTAGTTTAGTTTAGAGATGCTGGAAAAGAATGGCTATGTTCCTCAAGCAGCGACTGCCTTCCTGGGTTACATTATGACTCGGGAGACCATCCATCCCAATGACTTTTGAAGGCAAACATGGGCTTTTCTGAGAGATTCACTTAGGGGGCAGAGAGAGAATTCAAATAACAATGTGTAGGACATTTGGGTACTAAACTTATGGATGTTTCTAACTAAGAACAAACTAAACAAAAGTGGGAAATCACCATGACAACTAAAGAGAGAAGCAACTGGATTCCAGATTTGCCAGCAGCTCTTTCCAGAACTCAGTGAAAAGTCTGAGAAAGCATTTAAATGGAAAACAAGTCATGTGAATTCAGGCGAATGAATCTTTGAAAGACAGGAAATGATCCAGGTGATTGGAGTGTACTCTTTCTGCGCTAAGTGGGAAAGTAAGTGTAATGTCAGACTTCAGAAGACACAGAGGGGGGTTTTTCAACATATTTCCTCTCGTACTCCACACTCACTACTCATTTCAAATTTTGCATTCCACAGTCAGTCCAGTGTCTTACCTTCCTGCCATATCAAATATGTGTTTTGTCCTATGAAATACAGTCCTTTCCCAGAGGGGTGTGTGAATGATTCTCTTCACCATCTAGTAAAGCCACTGGTATTTATTCTCTATCCTGCTTTTTTCGATAGGAAACATGCCTTTAGCACCTATTCTTGAATAATCGATCCTTTATGTATTGAGCACCAGTCCTGTGCTTAAACACCGCTGGAGAGTAAAAGAAAAATATAATACTTTACCTGTGTTCAGGGGAAAAGAAAACCTACACAAAAGAAAATAATGGCAGCATAAGCAAATGCTAAATTATGTGGTCTAACTAGGAAGAGTGCCTTCATCCTTCCAAAGAAGAAATCTGTAGGGAGGTTACCTTCATGGGGGAGGAAAATATAAAGCTGAACCCAAAAACACATAGGGTTTAGGTACATGGAGAGAGAGGACAAGAGCCAGGCAGGGGCTCAGCTTATACAAAGACAGGGAAGTGCAAGGCCTGAGCCAGTGACAGCAATTGGCAACTGAAAGTTTGGTTTAATCGAGTTAACACAGCTTAGTGATTAAAAGTCAATAGACTGAGCTCTCATTCTGCCTCCACCACCTACCAGATGTATGATGGTAGGCAAGTCACTTACCTGCTCTAAACCTCAGTTCCCTCATCTTTAAATGGGAAAATTTCCACCTACTTCACTGAGCCTTTGCAGGATTAAATGAGATAATGCAAGCAATGCACTTAGCATGCAGTGAGCACTTACAAAATGGCGATAGGAGCAATGGTTTTTCACTGAAGTTGAATAAGTAGAGGATTTGATGAATGGGCACTGGAAAGTCATTGTAATTCTTGAGCAAGGTATTGGCTTTAATTAATGTGGGTTTTAGGAAGATTAATCTGGCTGCGGTTTGTAGGATTGATGAAGGGAAGAATCTGAAAGACAAGGGGTTATGTCAGGAGGCTGTAAGAGTAATCTTGGCTTCATTTTATGAGCAACTGAATTAGGAAGGTGGCAGTGAAAACTCAGAAGGAGAATAGTAGGTAGAGGAAAGAATCTACAGAATCTGGTGGTTTGATTTAGAGGTAAAAAGACAATGGGATTCGTCAAAGATGATCCCAGGCTTTGAGTTGTAGAAACTGGGTAAACCAGTGACAGAAGGGATGACACGCGATATCCCAGCACTCATCCCTTGGACAGAGGAAAGCTGAGGCCATCAGGGCAAGAGCTACTAGACAGGGGACCCCAAGAAGGCAGGGACTTTGTCTGTGCTCTTCTCCTTAGATCCTTAGCACCGAGAACAGGAACTCACATACAGCAGAGACCCAGAAACTATTTTTTGAATGAATAGATGGTGAGAACATTGTACACCTATAAGTAAGTAAACTCTGAACAATGATATAAGGTAGATAGTTTTTATATTGTGAACCATAGAGCAGCCTTCAGTGGGAGTTATATAAAAGTCCGTATTTAATATAGGAAGAAAAATGTCTATTTCTCAAGGAAAAAATTTAAAAACCTGCTCATCCAATAGAAAGTAGTAACTGTTGCAACTTGAACACTGATAACAAAGGGAATTTTCTAATTCAGAGGACATAAAATAAACATATTTAAAATAAGAAAAAAAACACTTGTTCTTGTACGTCTTGTTTTATCCTTTCCATCCTGGGTATAGGATAAAAGAAACCCCTTACTTGCTTGTTAGAAGAAGAAAGCTCTCACTTGAAGTTCCGACTTGGCAGATGTCAGTTGAAAGCTCTGCTTATGGAATATGCTGCAGTGTCAAACTCTGTTGGATAATTTTAGACGAATGTGTCATGTGTGACATGGAAATATGGCATGCTGTACATTAGTGATTTCCCAAGTGTTTGGATCAGGTAGTAATGTGCTGGGAAAGTGCTCTTTATCTCTCCACACAGTGTACTTGTAGAGCAGTGGGGAAATGCTTTTGGTGGAAATTACTTTAGTCAGAAGAAGAATCCATTTACAATATGCGCCTTCTAACATCTTTCAGACAATGCATTGTATTAAAGAGGCATTTTTTGATTAATGTTTTATAAACATTTTTCAGCATGACAGCTTAAAGTCCCTGTAAAATTGTAAATGCGTGCCTAGTGTTCACTTCCATAAAGTCAAATGCCATCTCATAAAGTCTAGCTGGATCCTGTCAACCATGGTGACACAGAATCAGTACCTGGGAGCATTAAAATTAATTTGCTTCATTTATATTACTGCAGTGATAGCAAGATGAAAAGAGTCCTATATTTAAATTTTACTTTAAAAAGAAAACTCTTTCTAGGAAGTTTGTTTGGTTTTTTTAAATTATTGCTTCTTTTTTTTCCTAGTTAATGAATGTAGTGAAAATAGAGTGATAGTCTGCACAGGAACTTTTTGATGGGATCTGGAAAAATACAAATCCATTCATTCAACACACTCTTTTTGAGCACCCACTAAATGCTCAAAGATGAAGAAGAAATAGTTGCTTACCCTAAGAAGCTTACAGCTTAGTGAGGGAAACACAAGAATCAGGCAATGATAATAAGTGCTGTGCACACTAGGCCAGAATGTGCCCTAGGTTAGGCAGGCATAGAGTAAACTGATGTAAAGCCAGCCTTGGGACTTGGAGGATGGCTTTCCAGAGGAGGCGACTTAAGAGCTGAAAGCTAAAGCATTGGGCAGGTCGAGAAGTGGCTGATGGGCATTGTAGGCGAAAGGAGCTCATGTGCAAAGGCCTAGAGGTGAGACAGCATGGGCATGGCCACCTGGGCAGGGGTGGGGCACTCTTCGTGCTGGAGCACAGAGGTAGAAGAGGGCAGGAGAGGGCAGACACAGAGGGAGTTGGGGCCGGGTCCTGAAGATCCTGGTCCACCACGTTTGGGAGCCCCTCCTGTGTGAGAAACTCCTGCATGACTTGACATAATCAGATTTGTAATCAAGAATGTTCCTTCTGGTTGCAGAGTGGAAAATAGCTTGAACAGGACAAGCCTGAAGGCAGAGACTGGTTTGGAGATAGTGCAGGAAGTGCAGTTGAGAGCTGCCTGTGTCCTGAGGGAAGGTTATGGGGAGGGAAGTATGAATGGGCACAGAGGAGCCCGGCAAGTTACTTAAATGCAAGGTTATGTCATATCCCCCTTCCTGTCTAGCCTGTTCACAGAGTAGTTAATCAGTTGCATGAGTGCTAATTGAATGAATGAATGAGTGATCAATGAATTATTAAGCAAGTGAGTGAAGAGGATGCAAGGGTGGTTCATTACATAGGCTTCTGGAATAAAAGCTATAGCTGATTTTCTTTGATTTGACTTGAAGATCAGATTTTGCCAAATTCATAGCCAGGCATCAGAAATCACGGTATGGTGAGTGCTGTGGAGCTCCCATGCTCCAGCCTCTCTCTGCTGAGTTTCCAGTTGTCGTCCGATAGTGCTGGAGACATGGCAAAGATACCCTAGAACAGATATCACACTCTGCATCCAAATGAGTGCCCCGCAGCATGGGCCACTCGAACATGGAGAAGTTAACTCTCACTCTGCTTCTCCCAACTTCTCCTTCTTCTCTGACCTTTGAGAAAATGAAAAAGCACTGAGTGGACACCCTGCTGGTGTGGGATGGGGAGGGGAGTGGGGAAGAAACTGCAGGAAAGCAGGAAAGAAGAAAGATGGAGATAAACAGGAGATAGAGAAAAAACTCTAATATTTGAAAAGGAAAGTAGATAATCAAATGATTGAAAAGTAAAGCAGATCTTAAGACTGAAGGAAAATAAAGGTTCTCAAAACAAATAACATAACTTGCATTGCTGGAGTCTCCTCGCCTCGCCCAGTGATCAACTTGTGAATCCACCATATGAGAGTGACAAGCAAGGACACGTGAAAGGGGCTTGGGCCCTAATCTCTGGGAAACTAAGTTTTTTCCACTGATATATTATTTTCAATAATATTTTTAACATTAGTCACTTGGAGTTGTGGTGATAGGAAATTTGATTAACGATTAACAAGAAGGCATTGCAGGCACATAGAGTGGTGAAAAGAAATCCCTGTTTAATTGGACAAATATCTACAGCAGCTGCAGGTCATCATGGATCCTTTCTCTTTTTCAAGCACGCGGTGAATGACTACAGTGTGAGGCATAGTAAGAAAGGGGCCTGTCTCCCCAGGGTCCGTGAGGAAGGCAGACGCCACTCCTTCGATACAGGGAAGATTAAGCAGTACGTCGTACTGGGGACCAAATGAGGAATCACTGCAGGAAGTAGCCCGAGCCTGGGGAACAAAGGGAAGAAGTTGGGTTCTCAGAACCTACAAGCTTGGAGGAGGAAATGGGAGCTCAGACCTGCGAGGAGGGAACAGTGAGCTATGGGCTGGAGCCAACTACTGCTGCCCTCTTGAAGGTGCTGTTGTCGGCAGGAGCCCCAAGCACCTCCTCCTTCTCCGGCCTTCCTCCAGTGCCCCTGTTGGTAGAACTGTCCAGGGAGCCGCCTGACAAGGAGAAACAATGTCTGCGGAGTCCCAGCTCCATCAAGGAGCAGTGTACAGAAGGGTATGTTTAAAGATGAGATATAAGAGCTGAAGAACCAGCACACGGCCAGAAGAGACCTTCCTACAAATTGGTTTTAGGGTCCAAAGAAGGTAGAAGGTCACTCGTACACTGGAAGCTTCTTGAGGGTAAAGACTTGGCCACATCTTTCAGTCTCTGGTTCCCTTGCCACTGTGGGTGTAGTCTCAGTTACAGTTACTTAGCTGCTCCCCCACATGAAATCACAGGACATCCTGGTGTGGGTTGCCAGAAGTGTGATGAGGTCTGCTGCCCCTGTAAGTGCTTCCGGAAGGGGCCCAAAGGGAATGGGTTCCAGAAGGACTTATGACTAGAAAGCATTTTGCATACCAGGCCCTCTTCAGCATAATGGAGCTGCACTCCCCCTGGCATCTTGAGGTCTTCAGAGGCCTGGGACCTTATCTGACACAGAGAACTGGATGTTCAAGTCCCCTGGGTTGCATTTCGGACTTCACCCCTTGGGAAAGTTTCCCAGCTGCTGGCTGTTTTCGTTTCCTCATCAATAAAATGGTGCCAACAGTCGTTTTCATCAACCTACCAGCATTACTGTGAGGCTTAGTCAGTGAATATGGGCGAGCTCTTGAGAGCACGTGACATCTGGTAAGCACACACTGCATGTACCTAATTCATCACACTATGGTGAATTTCTGACCTTGGTTACAGCAGGATACCTTGTATACCTTGCAGTCGACTTTTTGTTTACTTACTGTGGCGGCAGCCCTGTGATTGTCTCTGTGGCTTCCCCTCAGAGCCCACGTCAGCTTGCTGAAGAACGACACAGAGCCTGAGTCTTAGCCAAGAAAGGAGAACTCACGTGAGCTAGCCCAGCAGCCATGGTTCTCGAATTTGGGATCAGAAACCCCTGCTCTGATCATTTTTAGGGACAAGTGTCTCCATATTTCTATCACTTCCTCCTTCTAGCCCCACTTTGACTCCATCCTCATCCCCCAACTCCTCTGCATCATCCCTGGGGAAAGGATGAGCATGTTCAAGTCTTATTTTCTCATCGTAATAACTTTCCAGGACTATAACATCAGGTGCTGCTTTTCAGCTATAAGTGGATGAGGCATATTATTTTTTAAAATAAAGTTCTTTTGTTTTTTATATTCATGAGATGACGGAAACTGCAAAAACCTAAACACGTACTTTTGAAGCTCTGAGAGGGACATTGTTTAGGAAGAGTTAAGTGTTTTCAGTTTATGGCAATGATATGTGAGGCCATGAAAAAAGAAGCAGCCATGAAATACATGAAATGCATTTTTGCATAAAGGTTTGAAATTTATTAGAAGGTAAAAATAATTGAAAAAGCAGAGCTTTCCTCGCTGGATTATAATAAAAAGTTATTTATGTGCCATCATTGTGCATGGCTAGGAGCTTGGGTCCTTTTCAGGGGCTGTTCTCAAAGAAACAAGAAGAAAGCTAAGCTGTTAAAGCTGTTCAGTTGAAAAAGCTGACATACACACAGCAGTTCTGACAAGTGGGCCATATTAAAACAATTGGTAATAATAGTGAAACTGCCAGTGTCTGAATTCTGTTATGGAAGCTTAATAGGTACACACTATAGGCAGCTGCTTACAAAATATGCACACCTTGCCCTGGGTTTAATAGAATGGGAGACTCATGAAGTAGTATTCGTTTACCTAAGTTCTAGTAAGACCTTCACTGTGGGGTTTGAACATTCAGCACCAATCTCAGAATTCACATGCCATATACAATATTGCGTAAAGCGCTTTGAGATCCTTGGCCAAAAGAGAACATGCAAAGCCTTTGTTAACGTTTATTTGGCCCAAGTACCCTCCTACTTATAGCAGTATATACCATTCATTATCTTACCATATCCTTTCAACTCTCAAAAGTGAACTTGAAGGCTTTGAAATGGTGCCAGACAGGCCTCCCTAAAGACCAACAGACTTTTCACTACTAAGCAAGAAAAGGTCCATTTTGAGCTTCTGCCTCACTGGTATTTTTGAGCCTTCTTGAAGCAGCTATATTCCACACGATCTTCTCTCCTCTCCTTGTTGACAGGCTGCTAATCTGCGGTGAGAGTCATCGGTGCCCTTGAACACTGACCACCTTTTCAGCTTGAATCTGTTCTAGGTAGAGCTTAGAGCTTTATATAGTGAAAGGAGGATGGAAAGACTTGGTGACTCGTTTGAGACCTTCCCCTTTCAGTTCTGTGAACAGACATGGGGGAAATATGGTGAGGGCCTATTCCAGAGTTCTGATTTTAATGGAGTATGTCTTTAATTTGATGACAGGCTGAATTTGCCTCTAGGTTTTCTGTCTTCTTTGTTCTTCAGGGATTCCAATGCTGAAGATAGTGTTTGCAGGCCACGAGCACCTCTCGTTAATATCCGTCCCCCTGCTCATCTACCACCCGGTTCAGATCCTGCTGGGCAGTGTGCTGGTGCCAACAATAAAGTCTTGGATGGTGTCAAGGCAGAAGGTGAGACTCTAGAAGGATCTTATTTGAATCTAAATCAGATTGAAATGCTATTTCTGAATCTTAGCTGTTTATACACTTTAACTTTTGCTCGCATATCTTTGTTCTCAAGTACATATTTTAACTAAATACAGTAATGATGCATTGATCCATTTCAATTTGAACAGGAGAATTGAGGGCTAAATGTTTTATATTGTTATAAAAGTAGAATTATACTTAAAATGTGGTTTTAGAAAGCTCTTTTTAACTTGCTTATACTGAAGGGCGTATCGCAATGGAGTAAAGTTTCAATAAATACACGTATCCCTCCAACCGGTGTATACCGTCTTTGTCCCACTCGGTCTTTCACATGTGTCCTGACTTCACGTGCCTTTCTAAATATCATAGCAGCTGCCCTTTTTTAGAATGCCTACTTTATTTTTAATTTTCCAGATACATAATAACTTCTTTGTATAGCAAAACTATGTGTTTGGGCATTAAAAAATAAAATTTCAGTAACAAAGGAGCCCACACAATGTCAATTCACTACACTTAGCTCAGGGTCTTGTTATTTATTTGGTATTTGTGGATATGATTTCCTAAATTATAAGCCAAAATAAAATCAGCCAGGTGATTCACATGAAGTTTCGATGCTGCATATACCATGGAAGCGCCCATAGAGCGGGCTTCTTCCCAGTGGCTTGGACTTTATACGACATCTTTCAGCCGTACACAAGGTGGCGACTGTTATCGGGAGATGAGTAGGAAGAAGAGACAGCCAATGACAGAGGAGTGCCCTGTGTCGTGTCCTTAGCATCCTGAAATGGAATAGCCACAATGCCACCTATTGAGCTGTGTGTCCTAAGCACATCTCAGCCTTTACCTGGTTCAGAGAGTAGACCCTTGAGCCAGGCTGCCAGCTCTGCCACCTTCTCACTGGGTGACCTTGGGCATGTTCCTTCACTTCCCTGTACCTCAGTTTCTGCAGCTCTAAAACTAATGACAATATCCACTCCTTAGAGTTGTAGAAGATTAGGTGGCAGGTGTTTGATAAAAGCTAGCTGCTATTATTACTATATTGTCATTGTTGTTTATTGTTATCTGCAACACCATTCAAAGCAAGCTTTGCTATCCCCATTTTAAAGGTTAGGAAATAGGCTCAAAGAATTGAGCAACTTGCCCAAGGTTATGTTGGTGGTTTGGTCAGTGCAAGAATTAGGACTTGAACTCTAGTCTATTTGGCCCCCAAAATTTTTCCACTACACCATGATAACACTCCAGACAGAAATATAACATTGCTTTTAGAAGGAGCATCCTAGGTCCCCAGGATCCTTCCTAGGAAGGTTAGCCCATCCAGCACCTTCACTCGTCTCATTATTTAATAAAATGTTAGTGATCACCATTCTGTGCTGGGTACCACTCCAGGCTCTGGTCCTCCCACTCAGAGTTGGTAGAGGAGTAGTTCAGTAACTTTTTCTTTCTTTTACTATTTATCCCCCTTGAAAACGTCTATTTATATTTATGCTTATGTTTATCAATGTGTATGCCATTGTAGGCCAGAATTTACACCTATAAATTTTGATAAAAAATGAAGAAAATTATTTGAAAATCCTAATACTCTATCAATAATATGCAGTCATAGTGAACAGCAAATTAATCAGAGTGGAGTTTACCTCTAAATGTTTAAAAGCTCTGGAATTTATTCTACAGAGCAACAGAAGTGTTTCCAAAAGGGAGACTAACTTGGGCAATGCTGTTCATTTTCCCTTTGCACAGAAACTGCTCCAAACCAGGGGACCACTGGCTAACTTAGAATAATCCAGAAGACTTGGAATATTTATCTATCCCACTTGACCACAAAAATAAATACAAAATGTCAATCTTAAGAGTATCCGTGAGTGTCTCCTCTGCTTTCCATCAGTACTGATTGAGGCCCACAGCCACCATGTAGTGACAGCGGGACCATATGAGTAGCCAGGCCGAGCTGGGAGAGATGACAAAGTCTGCCTGTCAATGAGGTGGCCAGGTGAATCTGTATCCAGAGGTTTGGCTCATTGGTTGTATAATGCTATCTGGGTGGGCCTCTTCTCCCTTCTAGTAGCATAAATTATCTAGTGTTAATTGAGGCTTTCACTTTGCTCGTGGATACTGTCCAACTCTGAACAGCGTGTTTTCCTTTCTTGTAGGGAGTGAAGTTGACGAGGCCAACAGTATAATGAAAGAGGCGCTCTTTATGCAGCGATGTATATATGTACAGGATTGTACATACAAACACTTCTGAAGACTTGTACTTGTGAAAGTTGCTTCGATGCATATTTTATTTTTTTACACAAAAATATGATATAACTGTTTAAGTGCCTTAAAATGTATTTGACAAGAGCACTATTCCCAAAACCTCCTTTGTTGGTTACTGCCAGGGGTGGTACAGTATTTTGGAGTTGTTTAATGGTTTTTTCCCTAATGCAGAAAGCAGTCATTGTAAGTGACAAAAAGCAAACACATTTTTCTCTTTCCACCTTTTGTGCAATACAACTCTATACTAGTTACTGTACTGTTTGAAATGAGGTCACACCATCAGGAAGATGCCCTTCTGATGACAGCGAAAATTTCCAAAGTCTTATTCATGAATACTTTGATTTAGTCTGTGGTTCTTTTTTTCTACAACTGTGACATGCCTCTTCCTTATCAACTCAGCAGGGGTCATAGATGCTGAAAATCATAACTTATCTGCATTTCTTGGCATCATTTTTTTAGACATTCCTTCAAATAGTTTCCACACAGAAATTCCTCAGCCCCATTATAAGAGATTGTGGTGTTACATGTCTTAAATTTATTATAAGCTGCTTCAAAGAAAGGGTCTGATGTTTGAGTTATGAGTCAAGTAAGTGAAGTTTTGAGGTAAACTACAGGATTTGGTTTTCAGGATTTTTTAAATTATATTTCAATATGCTTTTCCTTTTTCTTCCATAATTTCTTTCTCTCCTGTTTTCCAACACACTTGCAAACTCATAACAGCCAAATGTGAGACAGAAAAATATTACAGTTGGAGAGTGGCAACAATTCACATTCCACACTGAGACCAAAATTTCTTTTCCTGTTCTACAGATGTGCTGAGCACAAATTGCCCCTTTTAGCCAGAAACAGCCTGTTACATCTTTGAAGTAAGCACACTTAAGGCATTTGAGACAAGTTATTAAGGAAAGTTTTCTTGGCACATTTGACAAATGTTTGCAACATTTTTAAAAAAATTAAATCGTAGTGCTCTTATGAATAAATGAAAATATAAAGGTCATAGATGCAAACAAATGTTACATATACACATTCTGTCTAGCCAGATGGAAAGAAAAAAGGACACAGAAAATGCAAAAGCATTCATTAGCCAAAATATCAAGTAGAATTAGTTCCCAATTGAGCATCAGCTTTCAAAGGAGTATCCAATGTTTGCTTCTACTATGGCTGGAACAGCTTTCACTGGACCCAAATAAAGAATAAAGCAATATATAGAATTAAGGGAACACTTTTCTTCTGTTTCCTGCACGCTCTCATGTCGCATCGTCTCTATGTGTCTCTTCTTGATTTGACGGATGATATTGGCATCCTGGGTCACACTGAGGCCGCACTCTCTCCTCAGCACCTGTCTTGTTGTTTTGTCAACAACAAAAAAATCATTCCTTTGAAACTTACCAAGTTTATCAGTAGTGTAAATTTATATTATTGTTACTACCAGGTCTCCTCTTGTGCTACTTCTGACTCATTTCAGTATCATTGAAGCTCATAAATTTCACAAGAGTTATCCTCAGTGTAAATTTCAAGACTACTGCCAGACCCTGCAAAAATCTATGCTAAACAGGCTGTTTGTCAAGAACTTCTGTTGTCAAGAATTTCACTGGTGTCTAAAACTACAGTAATTTTGCTTGATACCTTGATGCTTACATACGGAGCAAAGAAAGGCTTTCATGTTTTGTCCCTACGAGCTTCTTTGAGTTTCAGAGTAAATGGAATTGTCTGTCTGTCTGAGCTATCATAAAAATCTTTCTCCCTAGCGTAGAATACTGATTTTTCCCCTCAACTTATCTACCTCTATTGTCTAACACCTAGGTTTTAGGTGTGATTATGGGATAAAATTCAACTGAAAATGCTATAACATTTTATCTTTTGCTTTAAAAAATGTGTTTTGTTTTCAAATAACCTTCTCTACATAGTGAGTTTTGGTGGCTTTAGTGATATGTTTATGCCTATTTCTTTTTTTACACAAATGCCATGGATATTTTTCCATAAAGAACAAAAAATAAAATCAAAATTTATTTTTAATTGTGTTTATTGGGATTTAATTATTCAGTTCTTAAAATGTTTCCCTATGTATATACACTGTCAAGCTCTCTGTTTTATGCATTTATTTTGTCTAAATGTATTTATGAAAGAAATACGTTAGATTATATTTATGTTTACCCATTTTTCCACCTGGATTTTTTCTTAATGGCTGTTATGAAATTTGATTTTTTAATGGATGATAATGTTAATCTTTTCATGTGTTCTTAGTTTTAAAATTTTATGTTTTTTTCTTTTTTACTCTTCCCTATTCTGTTTAAAACTAACACACCTCTGGCCAATCTTCAGTATTTGTTTATGCTAAATACCAAATTTTTCCAAAGGATTGGTGAAGTCATGAAGTGGATTATTTATGGTGAGTGGAAGATGAAAATGATTCTATGATTAAACAAAGAGATGTTTCAGAAATCACAAGAGAAGCTGTGGCTTATTTTTTACCTGACTTCAGATGCACTCAAAATGCCTTCCAAGTATCTATAGATTTCTCTTGATTCATTCCAGTCCTGTTATATCTGTCATGGTTAAATAGACATAAGCTTCATAGTCTTCGGGGCATCCATCTCCATACTGCCACCACGCCATGATGTTAAAGTCCAGGAGGAGCCCTTGCTTTTTCATTAGAGATAAGTGTTCCCTACCTCAGGTTGAGGACCAAAAGAGAAACATACCCAACAGAAGGGGCAAAATTTAGGTGATCTGAATTTTAGCCACTCTTGTCATATTTTTAAAGGATAGGAAAGATGAAACCTTAGAATGCCTTTTCCAAACCCAGTGTTTCTTAATGAGCAACTTACCTGTGTAGAATTCCATGCCTTTGTGTTCCTGTTTTGCTGTCTTGGCTGAGCCAGTCTTCTCTTCTCCCTGGAAGCTGATGGAAATGTCACCTCCCTGACACGGCTTTCCTGCCTCCCCAGCCAGAGCTAGACTTGCCCCTTTTGATGTGCCCTTAGAACAGGCCCCTCAAGTCTCCTGAAACCTGTGCATCGTCTAATCATCACTTTACTTACCTGTCTCCTCCACTGTGGTCCTCATTTATGTTTTTCTCCTGTGCCCAGCACAGTGCATGGCTCAAAATAGTAGCAAAAAAAAATGTGTATTGACATTCCAAATTGTGATCTTAATAAGTAGGACATGAGCCTTCAAATTATGAAAGAGCCATTCCTCACATAGAGATCATTACTAGTTTACAAGGAAAACTGACTTTTTTCTACTATTCCTATCTTGATAAAACTGTGAAGCTGCATTGTGCTACTCAGAGAAGTGCATTACTTCCCAGCTGTGTAAACATTAACCTCCAAGGCGAGGCTGCAAGTGTGATGTGCAAACAACTGTCATTGTGTATGCTTTGATAGAAGAGTAAACCCTCAATAATTCAGATTGAGTTGATCTGAATTAGTGAATACTTTATATGCATAAAAAATAAAGGGTTTTTCTTATAGAAATTCTGACATACTATAAAGACTGGATACAAATTATTATGATTATCATCATATCATTCATGTTTATACGTAGACATATACAAAAGGTCTCATAAGATTTTGTTCTCTTTAACAAACAAACTAATCTTATTTGCAATATAGGGCAGCTTCTCAAATATGAGTAAAAAACTAACCTTATTTAAAGGCAAAAAAAATTCTCATAGACCCTGGAGAACTTATCTACGGAGCCAATTATGAGAAACTGTATTAAACATTAAATGCTGTCACACTAACGATCAGGGGGAGCCAGTGTGCCTGTGAACCCGAGCAGAGGAGAGCACTGAAATCACAGGGCCATGTTGAGTCATCAGAGGGTCATCCAGATGATCCCAATGGACTTTTCCAGATCTCCACGCCTCAGACTCCACAGCTGTTCTCTGCTCTGCACTCCACCCAGACATGGAATTCGGTTCCAGTTCCTTGATTTCTACAAAAGTCTAGACACACTGAATGTTTGGGGATGTACAAACCTAAAATTGAATATTAGCCGTCCTGTTCCCACTCCTCTCCCAGCCACCCTGCCACCTGGAATTCCTCACTGACCTTCCTTCCGCATAGGCTCCATCCACCTGCCCTGTTACCAGCTCCTCCTCTCCCCCTTCCTTCTCTCCCCAACCCCAAAATTCACAGACATTTAGCCCTCTCTGCTCATTCTCTGACTTCCTGAACATCCCCTAGGGCCTGTTTGCAACAGCCACAGGATGCTCCTATAAAAAGCCGTCTTCCCTTAGACGCCTACATAACCTGATGACGGTAACTTCATAATGTCCGTTTTCCTATCTTTCAGGCTAGCTCACATTTCTAAACTGGGCTTTGGAATGAGGCAATATGAGGATTTATCTGTGTCCTGGACAAGCTGTACCCCAAATGTCAGGGAGGAGAGGAGTAGGGAATATGTCACTCTTCCATAAACACTAGAAAGACAGGAAAACTATATGAATGGGTAATTTATACAAGATGAAATAAAAATGGATAATAGACACATTTTAAAATATTCAATCTTACCAGAGATCAGGGAAATACACATTTAAATGAGATACTGTTTTTCATCTATGAGATTGACACAAAGGTTAAAGTTTGATAATATCCAAATGCTGACAAGCATTTGGGGAGAAGGCACGCATGCCCTTCCAGTGGGAGCAAAAATGGGAGTGGAATTTCTACAGAGCTATTTAGCGGTACCATCAAAAGTTTAAATATTTGTGTTCTTCAACCCAGCTCTTCATTTCTAGGAATCTACCCTGCAGAAATAGACAATCGCCCAAGGATCTATTGACAAGGCCTTGATAAGGCTGAAAGGCCACTCAAGTTCCCCAAATCAGGGAGATGTTTAAATAATCAATGGTATGTTCTCATTGAAGAACATTATTTAGCCATTAAAAGAATTAAAGATAGATTACCTTGTAATAATGTATTTTTCAGTGGGCATAAAAATAAATTTCAGGAAAAAATATGCATTTTGTCATCCTATTTTTATAGATCCCATATTTTCATACTTAAAATATATGTTACATATGTATAGGGACACTACATGTATAAAAAATGTTCAGAAGGATAGATAGAACTGACATTTCTTGAGCTCATTCTTTATGCCTGGCACTATTCCAAGCACTGTGCCTCATCTCCTCTAACCCTCTCAACAACTCTGTGAGGTAGGTAATATTATCCCCATTTTACAGATGAGAAACTGAGTCCCAGACTAAGTGTCTTGCTCAAGGCTGCAAAATTAGTAAGTGGGTGCATTTTAACCACAATTAGACTACTTAACAGTGGTTACTCCAAAGAAGCAAGAATGCAGAGGAGGGGGTTATACTTTGAATTGTACGTTTTATTTTAGTTACACTTTGGAGGCATTACAATAAGCATGAAGCACAAACTGGTGCTGCCTCTGCTACTTCTTGAGGGCATGGCATAGTTCATCTCTGAGCCATGGCGTACTTGGCAAGCAAGACGTCTTTGGTGGAGAAAGATGAGGCCTCTCAGCACAACCAAGGTGGGTGAGGGCAAGACAAGGGAATCGACTCTTCTACGAATTGAGGTGAGAAGAATTTTGGGTTGGAGTGGACAGCATGGGAAAGGGAGTCAAGGGGTCTAAGAATAGGGAGAAGAGGAAGAAGAGAGGAAGAGAGCCTACCACATGGCTACAGACAGGGAAAAGACAATCCAGGGAGAACTGTCTGATGGCAGAATGGCCAAGGGCCTTCTGAGGAAGTAACAACATGAGTGAGTACAGCATGTAGGAGAGGGGTGCTGTTGTGGTTATCATTATCATCATCATTTTTATCAAATTTTTTTCAGCTTTATTGAGGTATAATTGACAAATAAAATTTGTAAGATATTTAAAGTATACAACATGATGACCTGATAGAAATATTCATTGTGAAAGGATTTCCACAATCAACTTAATTAACATTCGTCACCTCACATGATTTTTTCTGGGTTTTTTCTTTTTTGGGTGAGAATGCTTAATATCTACTCTTAGCAAATTTCAATGATACAATGTTTTGAACTACAGTCACCATGTTGTACATTAGATCCTCAGACCTTGTTCATCCTGTGACTGAAAGCTTGTACCGTTTAACCAACCCCTTCCCAGTCCCCTGCCCCACCCCCCCAGCCCCTGGCAACCACTTTTCTACTCTGTTTCTTTGAGTTCTTCATTTTTTTTTTTTAGATTCCACGTTTAAATGATACCTTGCAGTATTGGTCTTTCTCTTTCTGGCTTATTTTACTTAGCATAATGCCCTCCAGGTTCATCCACGTTGTTGCAAATGACGGGATTTCCTTCCTTTTTAAGGCTGAATAATATTCCATTGTGTATACACACCACATTTCCTTTATCCCTTCGCCTGTTGATGGTCATTTAGGTTGTTTTCATATCCTGGCTGCAAGGATCATAGAGGTACAGATATCTCTTCGAGTTAGCGATTGCCTCTCACGAGGTGACACAAGCTGACTCCAGCACACCCCTGCACTATAGGTCAATACTTGGTGCTTTACCCAAATTTTTCATTTAATTCTTTCAACAACCCTAGGGGCATATGTGCCATTATTATCTGCATTGTATGGATAAGGAAATGAAGGCCAAAAAGCTAAGTGGTGCATGCAAGGTTCACAACTCTTAAGTGGTGGAGTTGAGATTCGAACTCAGCTTTTTCTGACTCCAGAGCCCACATGACTAACCACCAAGCTCACTCCCCTACAACCCGAAAATCACAGGCTCCTTGCAAGATCTTATTTTCTCATGTTCTAAAATTTGGGAAACTAGCAATGATTCTGAACTCTACCTGAGTTCTGCAACCAATGTTTTGAAAAAGGATGTTGTTCTCTCTTCATGTGGGGCAAATCAAAAGAAATTCCAGACAAGGGAAGGAAGGAGCCTAGGGTTTCTGACATACACGGGGCCTCAGAGTCCACTGGAAGGAAAAGACAACACACTGAGGAGATAGATCCCAGCCTCTGCCATGGAAATAGAGCATTCCTTCATTACTGCCAGTTCCAAACTCAAAATCCTTGCAACCACATCCATTTCTGCTCACTGCTGGAAGTTCTAGACTCTGATTCTAGGTGTTCACAGAGAGCACTGTTGTCAGTGTGGCCTCCTCGGCTGGTTTTACCAACATGGCTAGAACTCATCCACCAATAAATGTCTACCACAACCTCCTACCCTGGGACCCACTGCTATTATCATCTCATATGTGGTACATTCTGACAACACCCCCTCCCCTTAGCAGCTCCTCCATCTCCATGCCTAAGAATATCTCTATACATACGCATGTTGGAGACAAAGCAAAATATCTTTTGTGTAGCTCACTTCTCTGCTCCTGAAGCCGAAGTGAGAAATGCATAATACCACAGGTTTGTAATCAGGGCTGAATGAGAGAATTCCTCCAAACAGCTTGTCCCAGGGCCTGGCAATTGGCAAGAACAGAATAAGTGGCAGCTATTATTATTGTTCAACACCAATGGGACCTGGGGAAACCATATTGGATGTGTGGGGTCAGGTGTCAGTCGCTATTCTGCATGACTTCTAATCTATGCAAAAGACCTATTACAAAGTCCATTAAATGTCACTAATCAAGTCAGGAAGTGACCAGGGCATAAGCTTCCACTTCATCAGTTAATGAAGACACCTGATTCTGAATTTTAAGATGTTGCAGCAATCCCCAGCTTCCAACAAGGATGGAAAGGCCTTCCCAGCCCACCACTGCTG
The DNA here is from genome assembly GCF_037783145.1 of Equus przewalskii. Taxonomy (NCBI): domain Eukaryota; kingdom Metazoa; phylum Chordata; class Mammalia; order Perissodactyla; family Equidae; genus Equus; species Equus przewalskii. Next base: position 86,502,929 of record NC_091832.1, read on the forward strand.
CGTGGGTCTTGCCTTTTTCTGCCTACTCCAAAAAAACTCGAAGCAGAAGTTTTCCCAAAAGCCCCGAGTCTGGCTGAGAACCATCTGATAAAGCAGCTGACAGACAGAGCTGCCCCCGTATTGATTCCGATGTACTGACGCCTGTCTGAGAGGAGTTCCGACTGTGGGGCTCCCCCTAAAGCAGTCACTCCAATCAGGGCCCCGTCGGAGGGCCGCCCCGTGAGCTCTGGCTGCGTGCAGGCTGAAATGTCCCCTTTCCACTTCGTCGAGTGACGCCATGGTCCTGGAGTGGCTGGCTGTTCCCATCACAGGCCCCCCTTTCCACTCGCCCCTTTAACCTTAACATTTCCAGAAATTCTGGTCTCCACGCTTTCTCCCCACCCCACACGCTCTCCCACTGGGAACTTGTGGGCCCCTCCCACAGCGTCGGCCACCTTCTGTAAACCAGCAAGAGCTCCCAGACCCGCAGCCCTGAGCCCACATTTCCGATGCATTTGGACACTCCCACCTGGGTATTCTCAAGGCACCCCTAACCCCACATGCCCTGAATCATCATTTAATCAATCTACAATTGCTCCCTAAAGGACTTTTCTTTTTTCATGAAAACAATCAGTAAAAACAATGATGACAATTTCAACCCTAGAATAGTGAGACCCTGAGAATCTAGACCTCAGTACCCCTCCAGACACATGCTTCTTGTTGCGGCCTCTGCATGGGAGCCATCTCTCTGCCTACATGCGTGCAAAGGTCCTGAGGTCAGGGTCAGCCACGCAGCCTGGGAGGAGCATGTGGCTTTTGGCCCCAGGCTAATTAAACAGGCCCCACCTCTCTGCCGTTCACCGGCCTTCCATTTCCCATTCCCCCAGGACACAAGCACATCCCGAGCTTGCCCTCCTGGGACATTAACCATCAGTCCCAATGCTAAGTTAGGATCCAGCCAAAACTCAACTAGCCAAGGAGAACACATGGGCAGATGCAAAAGAGAGCACGGGGCCAGGGGTAACAAGGCACAGGCAGGCCGGCTCTTGTCAAGGGAGCCCTGCATCAAGGCCTTTTACCTCGGGGTCACTTGTTCAGATCCAGCCTGGCCTCGCCTGACAGAAAATCATTACCAGCTCTGTGTCAGGCTGCCTGACAGATGGAAAATGAGTTTCTGTCTCCGTCCAGCAGGCAAGTGTCCACATCACACTTGGCACTAAGCAGCTCTCGACTCTGTGGGGACGGAGGAGAAGTCATGCGATGGTGGCCCGGGTCTCAGGCAGGTCTTGGAGGCCAAGCCGGGCCTGCACTTCAGCATTCTCTGCGTGGGGGTCTGACAGCTTCCTCTCCCCTCCCCTTTCATGAGCGCTTTATTAATCTGGTTGTTTTTTCTCCTCTGAAGACTTTGTTAAACAAGTAGTTTGAAGTAATGGAACAGCTGAGAAAATCTGATCTGCAGCATTGAAAGAAGAGTGGCCAAAATCACAACAGAAAAACATCTAAAGGGATATTTTTATCCTTGGCAGGGCGGGGCTGGGCTGGGGGCCTGGGCTGGGGGCCTGGGCTGGCTGGACTGCTGTGTCCAGTGGAAGGCGTGGGGCTCTGGGCAGGGTAGGCCCGACACAGCACCTTCACCACAAAGCTCTCTGGATGAGCGGCACTGGGGGGCAATCCCCTCTGCGGTTCCATTTTCAACTCTCTTCTTCCCTCTTAGAACCATCTAGCCACCAGTCCAAAGGCATTTCAAGCTCAGAAAGATGCTTCTTCCCCTCCTGCTCACAGACAGCCCTGCCGAACCCTCAGAAGAGTGTCTATACACTTCCCCAGACTGGGCTTTCCTCCCCATGCCCAAGTGGGAGGAACTCACACCCTGTCCCAGATTGTTCTGGAAAATGCAGAGCAGGGTCTGACTCAGCTGCGAACTTCCCACCCCTTCCCCCTTCACTGGGGCGGGGAGACGTGCCGGCACTGTGCAACTCCAGTCTGGCCCTCAGAGAGCTTCATCGTCAAAGGTGTCCTTCTTTTCAACTCCTCCTGGGGGGCTGCTGCAGAGTCAGCCACTCCTGGGTCAGCCCAGAAGTGGCCAGTCCTCCCACGACTCTCCGACTCTGGACAGAAGAAGCCCACTGGTCTATTTGGGTCCTTCCCCAGCGAGTTTGCTGTCTGGAGACTCCCTCGGCCAGCGTGGGGCAGACTGCTTGTCCCTTCTGTTGACCAGAGTTGGCCCTTTAGACTCTAGGGTCACCTGGCTTGTGGGAACCTGGCCAAGGCATGTGGAGGGACCTCCTGGGCCATCTCTAAGAGCAAAGGACCAGGGGATCCACACCATGCTTCAGTCCCTGGGAAACCCATTTTCTCCTCCTCTCTGTGTCCTCCAGCCCTGCCCATTGGACAGAAGCAGCAGGAGCACGGGGTCCCCAGACCTGAGCTGGAACTCATCCCTTGTTTGGCTGAGTTGGGGAGAAGAGACTGGGGCCCCAGTATTCTTACCCCCTCCTCTGATTTTCTGAAGCAGAAAGAAGCCCCCAGATTCCCAATTTGCATTTTTCATTCTGTTTGCACTGTCCGTTAGACACACTGGTATATTCAATGGAGACAGCCTTATTCTGTCCGTTGCTGTTCATATCTACCAGCAGTTTGAAGACGGATTCCCTGCTGCATCCGAATTTCTGCGGGGGCTCTATCCATATGCACAGTCACTGCTACAGCATATGGTGTTGCTTTTCCTCACAAACTGGACAGGAACTGGGTTTTAAAGCTGTGTGTGTGTGCACGTGCACCTGCATGTTTAGCTATAAAGCCATATATGCTCACAGAAAAAAATTCAGAATGGAGTGAAAAGTCAGATCTGCAGAGCACACTTTGAGAACCGCTGCCCCCGAGCCCCTCTTTGCTCTCTGCCTCTCTGACCTTCTGCTGCTGTAGCCCCTCGGTCACAGCAAAGCCCCTCATGAGTCACTTGTGGCCACCTTGCTTCTCCCCAGAGTCCTCAAGGCTACTTTCAAATGCAGCCTTTCAGAGTCCCCGAAGCACAGGAACTAGAGAAGGAGCAGCCCGCAGCTCAAACCCCAGACAGAGAGAAGCCTTCTGAGGATGCTCATCTGCTCAAGTGGGAGAGCACTGAGGGACCAGGGTCAGCAGAGGGGATTGGCCCCCAGGAGAGGCGGGATGCTCGCCTGCCTGCCAGGCTGAGCCCGAAGCTAGCCATGCTCTTGAGCATCTGACCAAGCCCTGATGTTCCAGAAAGTATGATGCCCCGAGGGAAGGGCGCTCCCTGCTGGTCCAGCCCAAGCAGAGTGAAGCTCTTACTGCCCGGGAGATGCCCACGTGAACAAAAGGGAGCAGTACCTTTGTGCTCTCCAGCTTCCATCTCTAGCTATGCTCCTGGAAGAATGAGGAATGGTGCCCGGGGAAGCAAAGGGCTTGCCCTGACATTTAGAGAGCCTGTTTTTGAGGAAGGGCAGGAAGCAGCCTCCGGTTCACACCTAGCCCTGAGCCTGGCACATGGCAGATGCTCAATGAAACATCACCTGGAAGAAAGTGAACTACTTCTGCCCCCGGCCCTGCCACCGCTGTGTGTCCTCGTTCAGATCACTGGCCCTCCCTGAGTCTGGTTTCCTTCTCTGAAACGGGGATGCGAGCTGTTTCCAGAATGAAATGAGGTCGCTCACATCAGTGAATGATGGAACTCTATAAGGCAACACAAACGTCGGGGATGGGAGGGTTGAATGCTGCATATCAAACAGGCTCCACTGTTTTCAGTGGCTGAAAAGCAGCTCTAATTTACCCATTGACCTTCTTCTATTCATGGAGTAAAAAATTTAAGTTGTAAGAATAATCTCCTCTCCCCGCTCGCCCCTCCCCCACCCCCCGACCATCCTGGGAACTCAATGGAGCTATTTTCTTTTTGGGTGGAAAAAAATTTTTTTTTCCTTCTAAATTGGGCTATGTGCAAAAAGAAGGCTGCTCACGGCCGCCCTGGACAACCTTGGCTATACAAAATGTGCACAGCGTCCTTTCAGCACCAAGACTTGGTCTTATTTACACTTATTTACATATCGAGCGAGATCTCCATGGCTGCCTGCCCGGAAGCCCTATTTTTAATTGTTCAAGCCCCAGCTGCCCCCTGACCCTTCCTGGCACTTTTCTGAGGATTTCCGGCCACCGCTAGCTTGTGAGGGAAGGGCAGAAGACGAGACTCCTTGGAAGGAATCTCAGCAAAGGCTGAACTCAAACCAGAGAGGCCCAAATTCAGCATCCCGCAGGCCCTTTCCGAGGTGATTCTCTTGTTGGGCCAGGCGTGGCCCCTGCGGAGCGGACGAGCTCTGGGCTCTGGCCCGTGGGCCAGCTCAGCAGCTTGGCCAGCTGCATCCCATGTGGACAAAAGGACAGGGGAAGAGGGAAGCAGCTGCCTCTGTGTTCTCCAACTTCCTTCCCTAGCCGTGCTTCTGGAAGAATCAGGAACCGTTCCAAGTAGAGGTAAAAGGCTTGCCCTGAAATTTAGACGGGCGAGGTATTTTTTCTTCTTTTTAAAAACAGCATTTCCTAGACAGAGCAATAAAATATGTATTTATAAATATTTTCCAAGAGCGCCCTCTAGTGGAAATCTGAAGGCAGTGGCACGTCTTACAAACAAGGGACTTGCATCCCAAACTCCTGAATAAAAATAAAGCACATTCCAGCGAGACCTCCTTCACGCGTGACCCGAAAACATATCAAATTTCTGCCACAAGTCCATAAAATGCCACATGGCCTTGATTGGAAATGAAGGCTGCCTTAAGTCTTTAAAAGGAAATCGTGCTCTACTTCAGGAAATGGAAATCATGTTCTGGGGACAGTATTTTGAAACTTTTAGGCACAGGGAACTGTGTGGAAGGAGACAATGGAAGAGAGCCCTTGGTTGTATTCCTAGGCTGCGCATGTGTTGCTGGCCCGGTGCTTTTATTTTGGCTGCGGAGGGAGCCAAGGCTGCAATCATGTCCAGCCCCAAAGGCCACACACACTGCTGGGCTTTTACCTTGGAGGATGTGGGACAATGAGTCATTTGTGCCTCTTCCTGGTTCTTCCTGGCCAAGGTCAGCTTTCCCACTGGAACCAAGCAGCTTGGCGCAGGGCCCAAGCCGTCTGGAGCCTTTCAATAGAGGAGAACCCAGGGGAGGGTGTGCCCCCTCCCCCCCTCGCAGGGCCCCAGTGCTGGCTCCGAGGCAGCTCTTGTCCACCTCATAAAACCTCATTCATTCTGCTCAGTTTAGCTTGAAGGGCCTCCTAGCGGAGGCCTAAGAAAATCACTGGTCCTAAATCCAGGTTCTCAGGCAGAAGTCTGTAGGCGGTAACTTGAATGGCTTTTGATCATTCCCACCTTTCCTGGTGAGCTTTCCAAAGAGGATTAATTTTTATCTGTTTGGGATGATTCTGATTCATCCTGTAACTACTGCTACTACTGGTAGTAAAAAACAGCTGTCGTTCCTTTATTTCTCCATTCAACAAATATGTTCTGAGCCCTTACTCCGGCCCAGGCACTGTTCTAGACTCTGACTACCAAGACAGACACCGCCTGACGTCATGGAAATTACAGCCTAGTGTGGAGACAGATGACAGGCAAGATATCATTTTGAGGCTATGAAGAAACTGACATTGTGTAATGAATAACAAGGAGACGCCTGCCTAGATGAAGCATTTGGGCAGACCGTTCTGAGAAGGTTACATTTAAGCATCTATTATGTGCCAGCTATTTACCATGTTAGATGTTGAGGATACAAAGATAAAGAAAATGCTATCTGTACATTTCTTCACAGTCTTCAGAGTCCAATGGTGAAATAATAATTTCATAAGATACAAACAACAGGATTTCAAAATAGCCCTAAGAACTATTGCTTGCAACAAATCTGCCAAGTAAATTGCATCATGCTCATTTTATAGATGTGAAAACTGAGTTTAAGAGCGATGAAAGGACTTGCCAAAAGTTATAGAGTTCATCAGTAGCACTGGCAAGTTTGAATTAAAGCCCATCTTACTCTCAAACGTTTAATTTTTTTCTTTTCCTATGCTATGTTGGTTGGTGAAAATGGGGATAAACAATAAAATCCCAACATCTTTGTCAAGGCATGCCACGCTGTCTCAAGTGGGTTACCAGGACACCGATCCACCTACCGCTCAGAATCTGGCTGAAGGACTCTTGCTGGAGTAGAGAAAGGACCAAGACAGCACACCGGTTACACCTTCAATTAAGTGTGTTGCTTCGCCAGCTCTTGACAGTGGTACACAAGTCTGACAGTTGGTTTCAGACTCCCTCAGCCTTTGTCCTGAAGAGATGCTGAGGTACTCCTCTACTCAACTAACTCAGAGCTGAGTCCACACCCAGAGTTCCTCCTTCGCTTCCCTTCGCAAGGCCCCTCTCATCCTGCAGCCCAGGGACAGGTCTCCTGACTCTGGGGAAAGGTCACCCTCCACTTATGCAAAACTCATCACTGACCGGACCCTGAGCAGGAACAGGAAGGAAGAAAAGGCAACCAGAAGTGACCCTTGACTATTCCTCAGCTGCTGGCGGGGAAAGATAACAACCCACAGTGGGCTGCATGAAGGTAGTAGTATGACGGTTTGAGCCCCATCTCCTCTGAAAGCTTTGTTGTCACACCACATTCCCAGGAAAACAGAGGACAATTGGATCAACTCCTTGGGTGATGGGGTTGTTGATTTGGTATCAGCTAAACATAGATCTAGAGAAACAGTTACTCCGAGCAGTGGTCTTCAACCTGGGTTCTCAGCCCCCAAGGACTCAGGGAAGCATTTTTGAGGAGGAATGACAGAGGGACAAGTAAAGGAGGTGAGAGGGGCAGACTTCTCTCCAATCCAGACTGGCTGTGCTTTGACCTGATTTACACATTGGGCTCCCATTCAGAGCAGATTCCTTTTGGGGTTGGCCTGGTGGTGTAATGGTTAAGCTCACGTGCTCTGCTTTGGCGGCCTGGGGTTCGCAGGTTTGGGTCCCAGACGTGGACCTGGCACCACTCATCAAGCCACACTGTGGCAGCGTCCCACATAAAATAGAGGAAAATTGGCATAGATGTTAGCTCAGTGACAATCTTCCTCACACACACACACAAAGAGCAGGTTCCTTTTGAAAAAGGACTTCTGATGCTCAGAAGAGAGGGACGATGGCTTGGGGTGGGGACTGGGTGTAATAACCTTTAGTCCAGCTTTGAAATCAGATGATGTCACCAGCCTGCCTTTGGCCCACTCCTTCGAGGCAGGAACCAAGACTTACTTCCCTCTGTATCCTCCACCTCCAACACAATGTTTACCAAAGTGATCTGAATTCATTCGGGCTCCAGTTAAGTCTCTAGCTTAGGATTTGTTTTGCTTAGTCCTTTTGGTCTAAGCCTTCTCTTTTTATTCCTTTATTCTTTGATTTTCAACCTCTCCTCTTCCAAACCACTCTTGACCAAGCCCAGAGAGGGCTGGCGAGAAGGCAAAGGGGTTTCCTCCAGAATTCAAAGGAAGCCTTCAGGAAGCATGGCCCATGGAAGGGGCTCCCTGCTGCCTCCCCGTGCTATTCCCTAGAGATAATTGCTGGTCCCACGTGTACAACCTTGGCTTTAAGCTCAGGAAGAACTGGGAGCACGCTACATCTCTACCCAATCTGGGACAACGAGGAATAAACCTGTGCCTGACAGCATGGCTCCTAGAGGCCTGGGAGGTAACCCCCCTGCACAGATGCTCTGAATGCCCTAATTGTACACAGCCTTGTTTCTATTACAGAAATGCCTTGTTTCGCCCACTATCCATTCATGTAGTAAATCTATATTCAATTTCTACTATGTGCTGTGATGCTGGGGGATGTAGCAGAAAATACACAAACACGAGTCTCTGCCTTTGTAGAGTTTTAGTCATCAGAATCTGGATCAGCCATTCTCAGCTCTGGCAGCACATTCGAATCACCTGGAACCTTTAAAAAAAGAAATGTGGACATGGGCCCCACTCCCCAGAAGTCTGATTTAATTGGATTGGGAACCTGACATCAGTGTTTCTATCTGAAGGCTTAGGGGCTAGATGAGAGGGGCTCTGAAGGACTGTGGAGAAGCTTCTAGTCTTCTTCCCTCCTCTGTTACTTATTAAAGCTGGATCTTTCCCTGAGTACCAGGCTGTGTGAGGAAAAGGGAAAGTACACAACTTGCTTTTTGTTTCCTCCAGAATTTCACTACAGCTGTATGTTTTACTTCTGTTTCTTAGTTTCCCACATCAGGAGTCTTTTCTTCTGAGAGTAGGACCTTGCCAATTTGGGTCCTGGAATCTGGATCCCAGAGGTGTGCGGCCTTCACCTTCTCTCACCCCTGGACCACTCATTAACTGTCCGTGACTCTCCCCCTTCTCACTGACTTCCTTTCCTTTGTTGCTTGTTTCCAAGCTCTTTTTGTCTGCACCTTGTAGATCTGGCAGCCTTCTCGGTTTTCTTTATGGCTCCTTTGGACAGCAGTGGCCTAGGAGCAGGAACAAAGGACCTCTCCCCTCCTTAGGCTTTCTTCTCTAATTTCATGCAGCATCTCTCTCTTTTCAATCCTCATCACCATTTCCCACCCCCATATGTATCCCTCTCCTATCCCAATGCCATTCTCTGTTTTTGTTTTTGCTGAGGAAGATTAGCTCTGAGCTAACATCTGTTGCCAATCTTCCTCTTTTTTTGCTTGAGGAAGATTAGCCCTGAGCTAACATCTGTGCCTGTCTTCCTCTATTTTATATGCGGGTTGCCACCACAGCATGGCTGATGGGTGGTGTAGGTCCATGCCCATGATCCAAACCAGCGAACCCAGACTGCCAAAGCTGAGCACACCAAACTTAACCACTAGGCTACAGGGCTGGCCACCCAACGCCATTCTTTAAGCTTCATCTAGACAACCCTGCTTTGGGGCATAGGCTTTGGAGGAGAGAGAAGGTAGCCTGTCATTGAGCATCTGGGGGTGGAAATTGGATGTTGCACTACTGACACCATCTTCACCCAGGCCTGGCAGACCCCAGATTGGGAAAGTACCCGCTCCACAAACATTAAAGAGAGAGAAAAAAATATGTTTATCTGTTTGTTACTATCAAGAGGAGTTGATTTTTAATTCTAGACGGTCTGGGCAAGTAGGGGCTCTGCTTAATCGGAGGGCTTGGGCTTACAAAATGCCCTACAAATAATAATAGTAATAACATAATAGGACTAATGGTGGTGCTACATTTGGAGCTTGAAATGATCAGTGACATTCGCCTGATGAGGTTAAACGGCCTGGCTCACGGGCTGCACATTTGCATAATAAAGATCAGAAGTCAGTGCCTTCTACATCTCTCTCAGCACAAGCCGCCTTGCGTCCTTGGTTCGGGGACACCACATCCTAATGTACTTCCACACGCAACCCTGTGCAGTCGTTCTAATCTCTGGCTTGCATGTGAAATGTCAGCTTTTTTTTTTTTTTTTTTGTCTGAGAGAACAACAAATTATGTTTCTAAATGAGAAGGTACTGTCTGTAATGGATAATACAATCTGAAAACGCAGAGGCAACATCTGTGACCCGTGGTGCTAACCTAGCAAGCTGTGGTCTATTTTTCCAGCCTATCAGTTGATAGGAAAACATCACTTTAGATACAATAATTAATCATTAGTCAAAATGGATATCCCCATTGGTTCCTTGCCTCTCTGACAACCCTGTCTAGCCTGACTGTAAATCAGGAAAATACATTCTTTAATATCCAATGGAATGGATTTCCAGGCAGCCTCTTTCCTCCATAAAGTAACAAAACACTTTTCAGAAACCATCTATCATCAGCTGATAGGGGAAGATTCTCCCAAGGTGCCACTTGAAGGAAGGAAAGTGTAGAGCCCAGAGGAAGGGAGGCAGCAAGTTCAAGACGGTGGCTGGAAGGCAAGGAAACACCTTCTTACAGTGGTGGCTCTTAGCTGGGTAGTGGGACAATGACAGCCAGCACCTTCCCCATCAAGCCCATGGGTCCCTTTTCCCTTCGGTACGTCTCCTCCCCTCAGCCCACTGTGGGGGCCCTGTCACAGCTAGCAGGTCATGCATTGGCCTGGCCCACCATGCGTAGACAGTCTCCAAAGTCTCATCGTCCTGGCTCTAATGGCAGCTGTAGATTAATCGTTCCAGGACGTTTTTCTACTTGATTCCAGGCTCTCTCTAGATCCACTGAAATATTTATAGCACCCAACATGCTCCAAGAAAATAAATGATCTGCCAAGGATGGTGAAAAGAAAAGTGGACCGAAAGTCAGGATGGGAGGAAGGAATCTGAGGACTACCCTAGACTCTAACTTGGTGTTTGCCTTTGACCCCTCAGCGGCCTTTTGTCATCTGTAAAAAGGAGGTGTTCTTAATGATTTTTAACCCATGCTTGTTGGAGCCCTAAATTCCTGAGGCCTCAAGGTAAGGTGAAAGGGAGAATGGGGGAGAAAAGGAGGAAGATGTCCTCAAATTTCAACTAGAGCATTCAGCTTTTATTGTTGCACCCAACAGACAAAATTAAAAATTCAAAAACCACTGAGTCAGACGATCTTCAAAGCCATTTCTAATTTTTAAATTCTATAGTTCTCTATCTCAAAACTGCCCACTCCATCGCTGAGTGTGGAAATGATACAAGAAATGCTGCTTCATCTTGGCACTTATAATTGTATCTCTTAGTTACTAGACCAGTGGTTCCCAAATGGGGGTGATTTTGTCCTCCAGGGGACATTTGGCCATGTCTGGAGACACTTTTGGTTGTTACAGCTCTGGAGGAGGGAGCTAGTGGCATCTCGTGGGTAGAGGCCAGGGATACTGCTAAACATCCTATAAGGCATAGGACAGCCCCCACAACAAAGAATGATCTAGCCCAAAATGTTGAGAGCATGGAGGTTGAGAAACTCTGCGCCAGACTACAGGAACTGAAGAAAGAATGCTCACAGGGGAGTTTCTGTGGTGGAAAGACCCCATTCAGCTCTCCTTCTGCCTCACCTCGGACTGAGAGTTTGTCTAGTCTCAGCTCCCCCCTTCCAAGGACTCCCCTGAGCCTTTGAGCTGAGACACAGACCATTCCTTGCCCTGAGGACTCTAGTTCACCTCTAGAGAGAACCCTGCACTGCGGGATGCCCAAGCATCTGGGAGCTGCCCAAGGTGCTACACAGTCAATCAACTTCGATCTAGACCAAGAGCTGGTGATAGTAGCACAAATATTGAACTTTTTGTTCCCTCATTTAACAAATACTTATTGATTCCTTACTCTGTACTGGGAACAATTCCAGGTGCTAAGGGCATAGCAATGAACAAAACAAAGTCTCTGCCTTTATAAGGCATCCTAGTCAGGAGGAGGCAGAAAATAAACAAAACACAAATAAACACATAAGATTCAGGAAGTAATGTGTGCTATAAACATTATAGAGCAGGGATGGGCAGAGAGAGTGAGAAGAGGTTGCAGTGGCCAGGAGGAGCCTCTCTGATGAGGTGACATTGGAACAAAGTTCTGAAGGCTTGTGGATGTCCAGGGGGATGGGGTTCCAGGCCACAAGAACAGCCTGAGCAAGTGAGCTGAGTGGGGCTGAGCAGCGTGCACAGCAGCGCGGGAATGTGCTGGAGCCAGGAAGAAAGTGGTCAGAGGGCCAGGTCTCGCAGTACCTGGTCAGCCCAATCAGATGTTCCGATTTTATTCTGAGAGAGGTGGAAAGCCATTAGAGAAGTTAGAGACAGTGTGGCATAAACTGATTTGTGTTTTAAAAGCAAAAAAAAGTTTGCATTTGACAGGCTTCAGTTGTCCTGGCTGCTCCACTAATCATTGTCAACGGACCAGAGTCTCACAATGTTCACATTTTCTTTTTGCATTTATAGAACAGAATAAACAAAACATCGGCCTCCCTTTTATCATAAAGGCCCTCCTGATATTCCAAACCAGAGATCACTGTGTCTGGTTTTGCAACACCCTGAAGCCAGATGAAGCAGAGTTCTGAAAAAGTTCTCAAGTTTAATAAAACAAATTAATGCAAACTCATTTCACTTGAATAAAAGAAATTCCTTGCCACACACCACTTTTAGAAGGATAGGCTGGAGTAAAATGAAGTCAAATCACAGGGCCTGCACTCCAGAAAGGCTGCGATCACTAATTAATATCGGAAGGCCTAGCCGGGAAGAGGGTATGTTCTCCGTAATTTATTCATAAATTGCCAGCCTTTCCCAGACAACTTTTCAAATAAAACGTGACACTTGTTTAAATATTTACTGGCTTGTTGACCCATTTTTTTGTTGTTGTTAATTAGAATTTTTTTTTTAAAGGAAACAAACATTGTAACAGCAAATTAATCCAGACAGCCTTGACAGTGAGAGAGCTCAGCCTGGCGATGCTTAAGCATTTGTTGTGATGGGCCAAAATTGTTGTATCCGAGGGGAGAAATTAATTAGAAATATCAGAAATATCTCTGAATGTAAAAGGTTAAGGCTCACCCCTACCTCCGATCTGTGGTTATTAAATTAACACAATAGATGTGAAAACACTTGTTCTAAGTATAAAGAGTTTTCAGCAATTGTTTTTCTGTTATTTTTCCTTAAATGTGTGTTTAGCCTCAAACCTCCTTCTCCAAGAAGTGGTTGGCTAAACAATTCTGTAGCTGTTCCTGCAAAACAAAAAAGCTATTTTAAGATGTTGCATTTGAGTCTTTTGCCTTTTTTTAACTTTTAATGGCTTTGTGCTTTAGTAAGAGCATTCAGGTTAAGTTAACACTTCCTACTTGCTCCCCTCTGGGGCTTCTCCAAGCCAAGCTTAGAGGACCTTCAAGATCACAGTAACAGAGGGGTTTTATATCTCCTGACTACAGGCCTATGGACTCCAGCTGCCCTTGCCAAAAAAGAGTTTACTCAGAATGTCTCAGCAAAAATGACCCTGGCAGGAATTGTAGCCAGTGGCTACCATGACAACTGGTGTGATGACCACTTCCATTTGCTGGGCTGGGGATGGAGGAGCTGCAGGGGGCAGAAGCTGTCATGGAAAGGGTGGTCACAGAATTTCTCTAAATGGTCTAGATTTAAAGATACCGTTGCATGTGCAGGATGGTGTTAATTACAATGGCATGTCAAGTAAGTAGGTAGTTAGAGATAGCTAAGGGTTGAACATGCATCTAATCTTCACGAAAGCCAAAGAGGTAAATAACTTTGTGATCCACTTTTCTCTGATGAGGAAGCTGAGGCTCAAAGACTGGCTGACTCTTCTGCATCACTTCACTGTTTTGCCTTCGCTGGAGTTCTCAGCTGGAGATGAGGAAATGCCTTAACTCTGAAGCCTGGAGATTTCCCTCACTCCCTTTGATGCTTTGCAGGAAAGGTGACTCACGGCATCTCCTAGGGATGAACAGCCTCTCCTGCTCTCACATAAGTCCCCTGGCAGGTCAGCAGTCTAAACAGAGATGTAGGGAATTAAAGATAGATAGCTTCAAATCCTTTGCCACGTCTCCCATCAAAAAGTGAAATCTAGGGGCCAGCTCGGTGGGGCAGCGGCTAAGTGTGCATGTTCCACTTCAGTGGCCTGGGGTTTTCCGGTTAGGATCCCAGGTGTGGACATGGCACCACTTGGCAAGCCATACTGTGGTAGGCATCCCACATATAAAGTAGAGGAAGATGGGCACGGATGTGAGCTCAGGGCCAGTCTTCCTCAGCAAAAAGAGGAGGATTGGCAGCAGTTAGCTCAGAGCTAATCTTCCTCAAAAAAAATTTTTTTTTTAATTTTTTTAAAAAATGAAATCTAGTGCCCTTCTCTTCAAAGAATGAGGGCTGGCCCTGTAATTTGCTGTGACCACCAGAATGTGGCAGAGGTGAAACCATGTAACTTCCCAGGCTAGGCCTTAAGAGATCCCCAGCTTCTGGTTTTGTCTGCTTGGAACACTCCACCTTGGAACCCAGCCACGAAGAGGAGAAGCAAATTGCCTCCTATACTCATCAGCAGCCCCAGGTGAGCCCCTATCTGGCAGGCAGCACCCAGTGCCAGCCATGTGAGTGAGTCACCTGGGAGGTTCCAGCCCATTCAACAACACACGGAGCAGAAGAACTGTCCAGCGGAGCCCAGGCAACCCCAGAATCGTGAAAGATAATAAATGGTGGTAATAGTGGTTGTTTCAAACCAGTGAGTTTTGGAGTATTTTGTTCCACAGCAATAGATAACCAAAACAATCTGTTACAGTCTGTTTACACAGGATAATATCCTCTTAGACAGGAAAGATCTTGAAGATGTTGTATAGATGGTGCACCCGGCTCTGATTTGGCCAGATGAGAGCACTTCACTATGAGATCCCTCTTTTGCACCTTTGGGAGGATATCTTTGAGGAGCATTGGGTGTGTAGGAGGGATACCTGTGGCCCCTGTTGGAATACGGTACACTTGTTTCTTTCCACAGCATTCCTAGAACACTTTCATTACACACAATTACCTAGGTCCCATGAGCCCAGTGGGGCACTTGACTGAAGCCGGGGAACGGATCTGCCTCTCCCAGAATCAAAGAGGAAACAGTCTTGGAACTGATGCCCAGTGAGTTAAAAAGGGGCTGGGAATACAGCTTCTTACATACCCAATTTAAAAAAAAAAATGCTTTCGTTGTTGAATTGAGATGTCAGGAACGCCTCTGTCTCTTTGGCAAGTGACTGAATGTATTCCTTATTAAGTTATCGTGAGAGTTAAATGTGAAAATATATGTAAAGTTCTGAGCACGGTACCTGTGTGTTTTAGGTGCTTAATCAGTAAATACCCTTTTCGAATTTACGGTAGTTTTTGTTTCCACATTAAAATGGATCATGACTCTCTAATAGGTTTACCTCTGAAAAGGCAGCTAATATGTCATATTAGGTGAGCACATTCAAGAGGTGTTTTCAAACCTGTTGTTTTGACTTCGTGTAGCATTTATGGGACTCCTGCTAAATCAAAGTGATCCTCATAAAGTCCTAGGAGCTGGTGGATGGTCTTCGTCCTTGATGCTTTTTTCCATTCCCCTCTGAAAAGACGAGTAGCACTGTTCTTCAAACTGTGTGGCATCATCATTTTTTTCAGCCTGACCTTTGGCAAAAGGCAGACTGTTCGCCAGCTGCTAGGACACAGAGCCTCTCACCAAGTGTAAATGGATGGAGGTCTCAGATCCATTTACACCTGATGGAGAGGCTTGCTTACGCCACTCTGGTGTGTATGCTGCTTGGATGTGTTTTCCCATAGACGTGTTCAATACAGCTCTCTAAAACTCTCCTTGCTTTGGACCAATTTCCATGGCAGATTTGCTAGGCTTTTGAGTTTCCAAAAAGATGGAATACCCTAACTCTAGCCTAGCCAACTAAATCACTGCCAATTTTGAACTCCAGTTTTGGAAGCAAAATTCGTTTTGGTGTGGTTTGGAGAGGCAAAGTCAGGGCTGCCGTTCTTTTTCTTGCAGGAGACACAACCCAACATTACGTTTTTTCAAAGAGTTAGAGGAGATGAGGCTGACACACTGAGGAGGGACAGAAATTTTATTTCTGCAGGTTCCTTAAGGCAATGGAGGAAGCTTAGCGGCCACAGGAGTCTAGTTAATGAGCAGGTTATACAATATTCATTGTGTTGAGTTTAACTCTTCAAACAGAACATCTAATTGTGAAAGAAAAAAAGCAGCTACATTACAGATGTTAAGACAACAAAGCTCGGGAAGAACTCCCTCTGTTGATAAAACTGTCCTTTCACAGCTTCCTCCACTCCCTGCTCACCGACGGGAGCACAGTGAATCCCTGTCATCAGCTATTCTCATTAGCTCTGTTCTGCCTGAGACACTCTACAGGGTCTAAGGAGGGCCGCTGAGAGGCCTGGGACACCGGGCTTCTCAGAGGATTGTTTTCTTGTCACCCACGGAGGGAGCGGTCCAGTTGTATTCGGCTTCAACCAAAACAAAACTGTTCTCCCCAATCTTCCTGACATGCACAATCTCACCACCATCGCTCCTGACAACAGCATCCCGGGCAGGCTCACTGAAGGACACTTCCGTCTGCTTGTGGCAATACTGGGTGTGCAGGTAGCAAAGGCCAGCAGCCAGGGCCATGCCCAAGGTGGCTGAAAGCCCAAGCAGGATTCCCAGCTGTGGAGTCCTGAGATGGATCCCTGAAGGGTCACTGGCTCCCTCTTGCCCAACCTCAGGCTTTGGGTTGGTCTTCCTAGGGTGTCCCACTCTGCCCTCTCCATTTCCTTCCCCGACTCTGGGCTCCTTGTGCTTTGACTGAGGCAAGAAGCTAACAGAGGGCCTTGATGCCTCTGACTGGCCACCAGCAGCATGTGGCCTGGGAGTGGCAGAGGTGTGGAATACAGGGTTTGGGTTGGCTGCCACAGCCCCATTCCTAGTAAGTGCTTCAGAGGACCGGAGGCGCTGAGGATAGGTAGGATGGACAGTGTACAGAGGGGGCCTCATTACAGTCCTATTAGAGATCTCCATCTTGTCCTAGAAAAGCAAACAAAAAAAGAAGTCAAAGGAGCTGGTCTTCCCCTAAGCTGCCACCGAACTTTGCAACTAACCTGTGTTCCTTAAAGAAGCCTAGGCAGCAGCTGAAAACCCAGCCTCGTGCTTTCTCCTAAGAGAGCTCAGAGTAAAATGCCCAAGTAGATGAATATGCACTTGTTATAGATGGGAATGGGGCAGCTAATGGAAGCCCCACAGAGACAGCATGGAGGCCAGTTACAAGAATAAACTCAGGGTCCTCTAAGAGGCTTCCAGACCAATATGGGTGATTGTCATCTCAAGTGGCTGAAAGCTTTGAGTCTTTTTATACTAGGACTCATGCAAGAGGGACCATTTAATCTTGCTGTAGGTTCTGATAAATTTGAGTACGAATATTATATCATGTTTTATTTTGTGTCCTTTTAAGACTTCAAAGGAATAGTAAATCAGTGGGCATGTATATTTTACGCTGCCCATTGATCTAACCTCTGGGACCATACATGGTGTTTTAAGGCCAATGTTATGAAGGAAAGGGTGGGGTGTGGAGGAGAGAGGAATCATTAACCAAAGCTAAGTGGGAAAACAAATCACTAAAACCATCAGTTTCTACAATTGCCGATAACTTCAGAGACACTGCATATAATGGAAAGGCTGGTATTGATTAGTGAAACGATGCTGTGTGTATATCATACACTTGCTTCCTTCTCTCTAATTTTGGCTACTATTCTAACAGCTCTTATTTCCCAGCCTGGAACTTCCCACTCTGGGGTCAAAATACCAACCTCACTGCCCATGCACAACTCAGGCTGTTACCTGTGCATCACTATCTGAGGGCAGGCAAGTTTCTGAGGAATCAAAGCGTGGATCATCCTGAGTCCTAAAGGGAAGAAGAGAAGGGCCCACTAAGTATATGGATCAAAAAGCAATGCTTCCTATCTCTGCTATGTATATTGATAAAATCAGATTTTCTTGGAAAGACTCCTGATTTTGGAGTTGGGGACTGGAAGGGGAGAGGTGAGTCAAGATGGCAGCAAAGACTCAGTGAGTGCTTTTATTTGTTTTACATAAAACTTGTAAATTTACATAACTAAAATAGAAAATTATTTTTTTTACAACAGCATCTCTGAGACCTCACTCTGTCCAAGAAAGTAGTTTCCTCAGGCAGTTTTTACACCCACCCCTTCTGACCAGTAGTCATTCCACAGTGAAGGTTTCTTGGGCATGTAAGAATAAATATGGTAAGATCCTTTTCTGTCAGGCTCCAAGAAGTGTACATTTGCTCAGCACCCCAGTGTTTGGCCTCATCCCACCACCTGACTGAATGGCCCACCCCCTGGGGTGTTACCTGTGGGAGGTGCTAGGGCTGGAAGGAAAGCCCTCTGAGGAGAATCTCCCAAGGGCCACCAGCCTCTCCAGCCCACGGACATCCAGGGATGGTTCCAGGGGTGGGCTGCTGTCCCCACTGGGTGGCTGGCCATTGCTGACTGCAGTAGCTGTGTGTGAAGATGGTTGAAACAGAGTCTCTGCACCCCCAGGAAACTCTGTCACCCCAAAACTGGTGGGAACAGGATCTAAGCTGTCCTCCTCTGCAGGTCCAGTTAGGGCAACAGCAAAGACATCTGCGTGCTGCTGTAGAAGAGTGTTGGGGAGACTGGCAGCTAGGGAGGGGCCCAAAAACACCACAGAGAGAGAGTGAGAGCATTTTCTTTGTCTTGATTAGCAAAAACAGCTACTATAATGGGCTAAGTACTAGAGACTTCAATGTGCCTTGAGAACAGACCAGTAAGTGTGAGACACTCAAAAGTGTCAAGAAAAAGATGATCTGCCCAGTAATACAAGCCTCTGACCAAGCAGCAAAGGACTCAATTTTTTACATCTTTTTGTGTGTGTGTGAGGAAGATTGGCCCTGAGCTAACATCTGTTGTCAATTTCTCTTTTTGCTTGAGGAAGATTGTCACTGAGCTAACATCTATGTCAATCTTCCTCTATTTTGTGTGTGGGACACTGCCACAGTATGGCTTGATGAGCAGCGTGTAGGTCCGCACCCAGGATCTGAACCTGTGAACCCCGGGGTATCCAAGCAGAGCATGCAAACTTAACCACCACACCACCGGGCCTGCCCTTCTTACATCTTTTTAAAGAGTATGTCCCTGGCTGGCCCTTCTGAGCTTGTGCATTCTTAACAGTTATACCCAGGAAATATAGAAACCTCTGTAACCACTATATTTTTTCTCGCCTCTACTCAAAACTGCTTCTAGCTAGAAAAAGAAAGTAGATCCTATAAGTCAAAGATTTTTAAAAGTCCTAGATCTTTCTTGCCATATCGTCAACACCAAGGTTTCCCCAGTGGTGATAACTTGAGCCTCTGCTGTGGGCAGAGACAAGATCATTGCCTACCACTGCCTCCTACCATCTCATTTCCCATCCATGACTGGCTGACATGATGGCCCAGAACATTAGAAATAGCGTCACACAGTGCAGCAAGCAAGCAAGCAAGCACTGGTTTTGGAGTCAGATTGTTGTCTGGGTTCGATTCTCCACTCTGCGAATTCCTGGTTTGGGGCAAGTCCTCCCAGAGCATCAGTGTCTTTTTTGCAAAATGGGACCAGTAACGGTAGCTACAGCTTAGAGTTATTGAGGGGGTAAAATAAAATCACAGATATGGAAGCATGAAGCACAGTGCCTGGCACACATGCGACGTGCACTGAGAGTTTACCACGGTTATATTAGGATGATGATGATGGTGTTCACAAAAAAAAAAAAACGTGTTGGCAAAACTTTCTCTGACCAGGGCTCCAAGTGGGTTAGATTGAATCTTTTTTTTTTTTTTTTTGGTGCCACTTTGTTCCAAGGCCTTCATCACTCAAAAACATTGAGACTGAAGTGAAAAACAACGAAGCCTAACAGACACAAAGAATGTGGGAAAAGCTCAGACGGTTTTCGTCTCCTGCCTGAACTCTACATGCATTTGGACATTTTTCTGCAGACCCACTGTGTGCAGGGGATGCAGACGTGATGCAGATTGGTTATTGTTGTTTCTGAACTCAAAATCTAGGAAAGACTCTTAGATGTTGAACCTTCTAAATTACAGTGTGATGAGAGCTTTAAAATCAGAACTAAGGACGCAGTTACATTTGCCCACCAAGAAGTATGAGGAAAAGTTTTACAAAGGAGATATATGAACCACCCCCTGAAAGATAAATAGATCATCAGGAGGAACAGCCCAGTCTGAGGAAATGTCAGAAGGCAGACATGGAGCTATACAAACAGATCATGCCTAATAGGGTCAAAGTGTCCCAAGGCTCTGTTGGGAAATAAGTTTGAGAAATACAATATACCATCTTCCCAATGTGAAAATTCATAATTCACACCTGCCTACTGAAGTCTTCTTACAGTTAAGAAATCTACTTCTCTTTGTTAGATGACCCCTCCTCCAACAAACACACATGCACCCACGCACATGCACGCACGCTCCTTTTTCCTTTGGGAAACAGTAGGGTTTGTGTAAAGGAAAGGGCAGGAAAACAGGCTGGGTACAGAAGGGGAGTGAGGTTTGGAACATAATAAGGAGTTTATCCTGTAGTTGCTCAGACTGGAGTCTGTCACTCCCTGGGGGACAAGGTTCCCAGCAGGGTCAACCATCAGAGAGACTACAGGGTGAACACGAGGCAACATCCTGAAGGCTCACTTTTATTCATATTCATATTAAAACAAACATGCCTGGGATTCGAATGCAACATTTGCATGATTTATAAAACAAAACATGAGACTTCAAATACATGTTGGGTTTGCAGGTTCTTCAGACCACACTCTGAGGCCCTGAGATCTCTAATCTGCTTTGAGGACCACCTTGGCAGAAACGGTAGAGGAGCACTGCTGGGCAATGTGGGGAAGGCAAAGGTTTTGGTCACAGGCAGAGTATGGAAGGCCGCCCCGGGTCATCTTTGTGCCTGGGTCTGATAGACGGAGCAAAGTCAGGGATTCAAATCGGATCCTAGCTGTCACATGTTAGCCAAGAATAAGGGAAAGTGGGGTTGAGTGGATCAAACACTGGCTTTTCTGTGCAAGTGACCGTTGCCTTTATGAGTGTGTCTGTTCACAGCATTTAACTACAAATAAATAATGAAAATGAATTCCATATCAGCAGGGAATTTCACAAAGGTCAAACACGCTCTAGCTGGTTGGTTTTTTTTTTCAGGTGTTCATGGGCCAATGGGGTCTAAAGTCATGTGGTGAACCAGGAAAAAGTCCATTGCCATTGAAACAGCCTCTCATTTCTGATTCTCTTCTCCAACCCAGGCTGCAAAGAGCCATCTACCTACATGTAGAAAGTAACAGTAAAAACTGGAGGAGATTTTGGGGCCAGCTTGGTGGCGTAGGGGTTAAGTTTGTGCGCTCCGCTTTGCAGGCCTGTGTTCCCCTGCCCAGGTCGGGTGCAGGCCCACACACTGCTTAACAAGCCATGCTGTGGCAGGAGTCCCACATATAAAATAGAGGAAGAACGGAAAGGATCTTAGCTGAGGACCAATCTTCCTCCAAAAAACACACAACTGGATGAGTTTTTATAAAAAAAGAAGAAAAGATCATTTATTTCTTGTGCGCCCTGTGTAGCTGCAGGGGTCTGAGGAAAAGAGCTGAAATATTGTGATGATTGGTAAACGTGGGGGTAGGGGGAGGAGTGCGCTGTTTGGAGGGTTTGCAGCAAAGTTCTGCCTCTTCGCTCCAGGGCCCAACTTAATTTGTGAGGTTGAGCCGGACAAAGTGTGTTTGCTGCAACAAACACAGCAATGGCAATCTGTGTCATCACGGCCCTCCTGCTCACAGCTGTTATCACGTCCCCAAGAACGGGGGCAGTCGGCCAAGGCAGGTGTTTATTGCTTGTGGTGCAGGAACTGGAAACTGGCAGGAGTAACTTTTAAGTGAAAATAGATAACTATAAACATAATGATGCTAATTAGGCTAGCAAATACCGTGGCAAGCTGTACCTGGGGCGGTTCCTTCCACACCCTCCGGCCTCTGCCCTGGGGTTGGCATCCGTGAGCCCGGCTCCACACGGCCGGCGGAATGGGCTCTGCTGTGTGTCTGCTGAGACACAACAGATGATTCAATCCTTGCCCAGTAAATGAAGTACGACTGGACTACTGATAAACTGTGGAAAAAGCAGGCAGAGGCATTCGAGGATTTAGTTTCCCTGAAATAATACCTCGGGCCATCCTAATAGAAAGGCGAGAACAAACAAAAAGATAAAGAACAAAAGTTTAAACGAACAGAACCAAAAAGAAATGACCGTATTATCCTTGGGGGAGTCCATTCTTTTCATAAACAAACTCGATAGCAGCAAATAATTAAAATAGGAGAGGATATGTACCAATCAATTACCCTCCTAAATAGAGTCATTAAAAATCTCTTGACTAAAAGGTGTTTTCTTAAACTGTTTAGAGTCAAAGGTTTCATCTTCAACTTTAATATTAGCCATTACTGGTATATTGTTAATCGAATTACACTGTTAATTCAAAATTTTGTTCTATTGTATAATCATACAATTCGAATTGCAATTGTAGATTCTATTGAAAATTAGAGATAAATCATTAATACTCTAAATAACATTTTGTATACATAATGCCTTTCTCCAGTAAAAATCATTTTCACAAACATTATCTCATTTATCCACCCCCAAAATTCCCTACTGAGGTAGGGATTACTGGCAAGTGTCATTTTTCTCACTTTAAATAAGGCAGTTATAAAAACGTGATTGATTTAGCAGCGGTCATGCAGAGAGGTAAGGTGCAAGTCAGAGGCGTGGTTCAAGCCTCAAACAGATCAATGTTATCGTGGGAAAGGATCTGGGAGGTGAGAGAGCATTGGGTGACTTTGCGAGAGGCTTCTGATCAAGTGACTTGCCTGTCAAATGGAGATAATAGCTTCTAGACTACTTCCCATGTAGCACATAGCAGCTATGATAATAACCTGGAAATAGAAATGGAGGTGCTTTGGGAAATGAAAGTACCTGTACAGATGTAAGGACTTCAATCAACACACACCCTCTGCGTTGGATCAGAACCAAAGCCACAGCAGATGTTGGGTTACACCAACAGTCAAGTGGGCACTGGCCTTTCCAAATGGGCAAAATTGTTAAGGCACAGCGCTTGCCTCCTTGCTGTCCTGCTGCTGCATTAGGCCACCAGGAAGGGATGGAATAGAGACACTGAGGGGTGGGGGCCCCATGACTCGTCTCTGTTCCCCAGAGGAACAGAGGGGAAAGCCAGGAGGGGAAACACGGGGTCTGGATGCCTCCACCCTCAGGCACAGCCTCCATGTTATATACATGAGAGTGTGGGGAAAAGAAACTGAAGAACACACATCCTTTCCTACAAGCAAAAGAAAAAGTCTTTCTTGGAAAATGCAAGTGTCTGAAAAGAATGTCAAAGCTAGTGTCTCATTTTGAGTACTGATGATGCTTGTACAGTACTTACTGTTGCCAGGAACTGTTCTAAGTGCTTTGCATATATTGGCTTTTTCACCTTCGCACAGTCCCATGAAGTGGGTACTGTCATTATCACATCCAGTTAACAGACAACAAACCAAGGCACAGAGACTTCTGTGACTTTCCCTGAGCCCAGGAAAGTGTCTACTTGTCTGTGTGCCTCAGTCCCTCTCTTTCTCAGCTCTTTCCCTACCTTCCCACCAGCAGCTCTAGTCAGAATTTCCTGGAGAGACTGGCCAAGATTCATCTGGGCCCAGAAGAAGAGGAAATCACAACCCTGGACCATGGACTATGACAAAGGGTGAGCTGGGGACAAATTTTTTTTTTAGTTACGCTCTGCATAGGCTCTAGCTGGGGCAGCCCCCGTGACCCTGTCCTTGCTATAAGGTGGCCAGAGGTAGGGAACAGGCAACTTGAAGGAAGGAGAAGCTGCCCTGTCTTCAAAGGGGAAGGCTCAGTGACTAAGAACCAGCACTCCACTGTCTCTTACAGGAATCTGATGTCCCCGACAGGCTGGGCAGGGGCCTTCCACTCGAACGACAGGTTTCTCTTCCGAGACTTGTCAGAGTGGGTGACGGTGTCAGCCTCTTCAAAACAAGTCATCAGTTTGGACTGAGGAGGAACGAAAACGAAAGTGCCTGCTATTTGATGATCAGACACTCTTCGAGCCTGAAGCAGAAATCCCATGAAATTACGACCGCTCCTCACAGTCACTGCAACAGAAAACATTCATTCAAGGTGAGCGCCTGACATAGTTCCATTCGGCGATTTCAGATGGGGCTTTTCAAAACTGAAAGCTTAAGACCAGCCCCCAGAAAGTAAACAATTCATTAGGGGAAAAAAAAAAGTTGAAGTGTTATTTCCCACCCAAAATAAATTCCATTTGAATCAAAGATAGGTGAAAACAAAATACAAAAGAACTAAAAACAATGATTTGGTTTTGTTTTGTTTGGTTGTTTGATTGGGGCTTTTTTGGTGAGGAAGATTGGGCCTGAGCTAACATCTATTACCAATCTTCTTTTTTTTTTTTTAATCTCCCCCAAAGCCCCCAGGACATAGTTGCATATCCTAGTTGTGGGTCCTTCTAGTTCTTCTATGCGGGACGCTGCCTCAGCATGGCCTGATGAGCAGTACTAGGTCATGCCCAGGATCAGAACTGGCAAATCCCGCAACCCCGGGTCACTGAAGTGGAGCGTGTGAACTTAACCACTATGCCACAGGGCCGGCCCCTTGTTTGTTTTTTAATACTGGAGTTAGGAATGCCTCTGTAAGCAAAACCCAGTAGCCATAAAGGAAAAAGATGATTTTTAAAAATTCTGAATATGGAAGAAATCAAAAGACAAATGATAAACTGAGAAAAGTATTTGTAAGTTACAAAACTGACAAATATACAGAGTTATAGGGAATTAAAAAAATGACCAAATCCAAAATTATCAAAGGGCACAAATAGAAAACAAAACAGGTACAATCATATTTTAAAAAATAATTACAAGGGCCAACCCAGTGGTGTAGTGGCTGAGTTCACTGCTCTGTTTTGGTGGCTTGGGGTTTGCCAGTTTGGATCCTCAGTGTAGACATACACATCACTTGTCAGGCCATGCTGTGACGGCATCCCAAAGAGAAGAACTAGAACAACTTACAAGTAGGATGTACAACTATGTACTGAGCTTTGGGGAGGAAAAAAAAAGAGGAAGATTGGCAAGAGATGTTAGCTCAAGGCCAATCTTCCTCATAAAAAAAAAAAATTACAAATGAGACACTCTTTTATACCTATCACATTAACAAATTTTAAAATGTGTAATTATAACCAGTATTGATAGGACTACGGAGAAGGTAGGGCCTTCATTCAGTAGTGCTAGAACTATAAACCAGGCAACTCTTTGAGGGGGTAACCTGATCGTATTTTCCATATTTAAAATGCAGTTACCTCTGACATATGCTACAACATGGATGGACCTAGAAAACATTAGAGTAATTGAAATAAGCCAGGCCTAAAATGACAACAATTGCATGATTCCACTTATATGAGGTACCTAGAGTAGGCAAATTCATAGAGACAGAAAGAGGACTAGAGATTACCAGGGCCTGGGGGAAGAGAGGGATAGAAAGTGATTGTTTAATTGGGTACAGAGCTTCTGTTTGGGATTATGAAAAAGTTCTGGAAACGGATAATGGTGATGGTTTTACAACATCGTGACTGTATTTAATGCCACTGAATAGTATACTTAAAATTGGTTAAAATGGTAAATTTTATATTACGTATTTTTTTTACTATTTTTTACTTTTTCTTTTTTTTTTTTAAGGAAGATTCGCCCTGAGCTAACATCTGTGCCAGTCTTCCTCTACTTTGTATGCAGGTTGCCTCCACAGCATGGGTGATGAGTGGAGTAGGTCCACACCCAAGATCCGAACCTGTGAACCCAGGCAGCCAAAGCAAAGTGAGCAGAACTTCAACCGCTCGCCACGGGGCTAACTCCCCTATGTTACGCATATTTTAACTACACACACACACACACACACACACACACACGCAAAATGCAGTTACCCTTTGATCTACCAATTTCACTTGTAGGAATTTTTCCTACTGACATACCTGCATAAATAAGTATGGCAAACACTGAGGTTCACGACCCAGAAGCCTTTCTCCACTTATTCTCTGCTAAGGGAACCCAGACGTTACAGTTTTCCATGCATTTGAACTTTTATTAATAAACGTTTTACAAATATTTAGTGTTATTATTTAACACCAGGCACTGTACGAGGCCTTGAGTATACATCCATGAACAGGATAACATACATGGTCCTTACCTTCAAGGAGCTCACAGATTAGTGTGGGATCCCAGCAAAAAAATGTGTAATCAGAACACAATTCTCACTGAGTCCACATGGTGCTCCCTTGAGCCCTTTATTATATACATTGTCTGAGGGCCGGCCTCATGGCCTAGTAGTTAAGTTTGGCGCGCTCCACTTTGGCGACCCGGGTTTGGTTCCTGGGCGTGGACCTACACCACTGTAGCCACACGAATACTTCTCCAACCACATTTAGCTGCCACCTTCAGCATCTGCAGCTTCCTTCCCTGCCTTTTCTAGCTGGCACCTTGGGAGCTTGGTCCAAGGTAGGCAGGTGTGACTCTGAGGAGTGTGTGTGTGTGTGTGGGTGTGTTGGGGGGCAGTAGGGGTTGGTGGAAAGGCCCCTGGAAGGCTACCCTCAACCAATAAATACCCTACTCCTTCCATTCTCCTGAGAGGTGATTCAGAGGTGTGTTTCATGTGGTTTCTCAGAGAGTCTCCACTGGAACTGAGCCCCAGTGTGTCGCCCACAGCAGTGACCTGCTCTGTTTCATACCTCTTATTGGCGTCTCCCTCTTCCCTGTCTCCCTGTCCCCTCTTCGTCATCTGTGCTTCCTGGGAGCACCTCCCAAATAAACCACCTGCATTCAAGTTCTTTCTCTGCTTTTCTAAGCTCCTAAACTAAAATAGCAGCAAATACTCTTTTCACTCCCCAAATAATTTTAGTTTTAAATAACGAGGAAAAAAGTTTATTTCTCACACACACATGATACATAAAGTTTGTTCAGGATAACTATATTTATATCTTATAATAAGGAAAAAATAATTTTTTATAATGATGTCATTTGTGCCCTCTTATGAAGATTAATGTCAATATAGAGATTAGTTATGTGGTTTTCATGATACAATTATTTCATGCTTATTTTTGGCCACATAATTGCCTCTTAGGATTAAGCCAAACTTCAGCCCAGGAAACTCCTGCCTGGGACAAACACAACTCGAGATTTGTCACTAGGGCCCTGAAGCTCCTCAGGGCCTCAAAGCCTCTCCCGTACGTACCTGGAACTGTGTCACCTGGTGAGTAGGAAGACCTGCTGGTGTGAATGGTGATGTGGTGGGTCCCAGGGTCCTGAGGCTGGGCTCCAATATGCTTGGGCTGCATGTCCTCACAGGCCACCAAGCCGGCACCGTGGGAAAAGGCAGATGAGCAGGAAGCCAGGCAGAGGGTAGCACAAGCCCAGCCTGTGAGGGCAGCGGGGACCCTCATCCTGCCCTTTCCTGGGTCATGAGAAACAACAGCTTCAATCCAGATACTACTTAAGAAAATGGTATGTCGTCTTTTTGAATGTGACTGACCAGAGTCCACACTGCCTTTGAACCTGAAATGCTGTTAATGCTGCCTCCCCAGACGCAGGTGCCCAAGGTCAAAAACAAAAAGACAGGCCAGCCTATACGGAGTATTTCCTTTCTAAACCCTCTTTTTTTTAAACCTCTCTTCTCGTAACTTTCTCATAAGACCACACTGCTTCTTTTTAAAGAGAGAATTTAATAATTAAGTCAAGGAAACAGAGCCAGAAAATGTTTGTATCCTACAGAGAACTCCTTACAAGCTGTCTGATAACAACGGCAGAGTGAGCTATGAAATATTATTGCTAAGTGAGACACCAATATTCCAGCATGGCAAGTGCTGGCTTGGATTAGTGTCTTATCTCTTAATTGCAAACTAGAGTTAAATGCTACAAAACGTCTGCCACCTATCAATTATTTAGAGGTGATTGCTAAATTTGCAATGCTTTGATATCTCCTTGTCCTTTCTCCTGTTGACCGTTTTTAGTTATTTCACCACTTTTTTGCAGAGAAGATGAACAAAGAAAGTTATACTCAAGCTGATTTCTTCCATACCTTCTTAAATATTCTGGCAAAAAAACTGGCTCAGGAATAGAATAAAACGATCAGATAAAATAACATTTATAGAATAAATTTCATTTTTGTTTGCCACCTTTAATGCCCGTCAACAGAAAGAATTAAAAGTTGACTGTGTAAAGAAGTTCACAGATGAAAATAAAGTGAGAGAGAGCAAATAAGATAGGTGAAATCTCTTTGAATAAATATTCAGGACTGTTGGGCATTTTTATTTATTTTTTATTTTATTTATTTATTTATTTATTTATTTATTTTTGAGGAAGATTAGCCCTGAGCTAACTACTGCCAGTCCTCCTCTTTTTTGCTGAGGAAGCCTGGCCCTGAGCTAACATCCGTGCCCATCTTCCTCTACTTTATATGTGGGACACCTACCACAGCATGGTGTGCCAAGCGGTGCCATGTTCACACCCAGGATCCGAAACGGTGAACCCCAGGCCACGGAGAAGTGGAACGTGCGAACTTAACCGCTGCACCACTGGGCTGGGCCAGGGCATTTTTAAAAAATTGTTTTTATAGTCCTATGCACACGTATTTTAAAAGTTCTGCTAATACTTTGATCTAAGGAGCAATGTAAGGCAACAACAGCCTTCCATTCTAATAAGTTGGTTTTAAAATGTAAAAATAAAATGTAAAAATTTAGTGAAACTAGCTCTAAAAGCAGTAGACTAAGGAGATAATCCATACTCCCATCCTATCTTCACAGATCGCCACTCTTTACATGGACCAGACAAAGAGAGACACAAGGAGTATGACCCATAACTCAGATCGCTTAGACTTGTCTTAAGAGTCCTTCAGACAATACCTTTCTCTGCTAGGTTTGCTTTCCATGAGGCACTGAAAGTCAAAAACCTCTACACCACAAGGGAGCATTCCGACAGCTTCCCAGACACGTTAGGAGATAACAAATGATGAGCTGTAAAAGCGTATTTTCAGTTGAGGAGACTCAGGGCTCTTCCTATTTTGTTTCAGAAGGGCCACAGAGAAAATGCCCCCTGAGCCCTTGTTGATGGCAGAAGATGGTCTCCTCTTCCTCTCTCCAAAGGCAGATCAAACACAGATGCCTCTGGAGGAAGGGGGTGAGGGCCATGTCCCACAGCTCATGGCCACAGCCAAATCCCCCCCTTTCCCACCAGCACGTTGCCTAACTGAACCCAGAAAAGCATCCACTTACCTAGGAGCACACTTGCCTTCAGGCTTGATGGAACGGCCTCCCCCCTCAGAGCTGCAAAGACACATCCTTGAAACAAGTCTTTTCTTCTCCCTTCAGCATCTCCTCTAATGGGCAGGATACCAGCTGTTACCGCTAATCCTCGGCATCCATAGGAACTGCCCCTCCGTGTCCAAGTCCAGCCTTAATCGCATTGGTTTTCTCTAAGACCACATACACATACTCACACAGTTTCCACATCAACATTGTTCAAGGCTGTGTGAAGAATTAGAAAGAACTGGAACTGGTTTTGCACACGACTGGCATTGGCATCCTCAGCAGGAGCCGGATGCCTTCATCTTGGTCTCCCTGGCAAGAGGAGAATGATTGAATCAAATCTCAGCATTCTCTGCTTCTGAGTCAATGTAGGCTGAAGAAGTTAACCCTGGTGAAGTGGGATTGATGTCATGGCCAGAGAGCAATGTTTGGTACAAAAAAGTACCACAGCACACTCCCTCCCCTATGAATTGCACTAAAGCTGGATTTCACAAATCTGGATGCATATAAGAACCACCTGAGACACCTGATCATAGCATAGCTCCTGTAGTGGTTCTCAAAGTGGGGTCCCCAGAGCACAGCATCAGCATCATGTGGAAGCTTGTTAGAAGCACACATTCCGGGACGCCACTCCACACCTACTGGATCAGCAACTCAGGAAGACAGCCAACAACCCAGCCCTCCAGGTGATTCTGATGTAAGTGAAA
This sequence comes from Equus przewalskii, assembly GCF_037783145.1. Lineage (NCBI taxonomy): Eukaryota > Metazoa > Chordata > Mammalia > Perissodactyla > Equidae > Equus > Equus przewalskii. The sequence goes on from NC_091832.1 coordinate 86,532,455, forward strand.
TTTGAGAAGTGCTGGTATAGATTCCCCAGGCTTCTCTCCAGACTGTGAAATCTGAATCTGCAGGAGAGAGTATTGGTTTTATTACACACCCCGGGAGATTCTTATGACCAGGCAAGTTGGGAAAACACTGAATTGAAGAAACACCACAAAGTCAGTGAAACCACCAAGCCTCTAGTGGACCAATGCCATCGAGGATTTATTGATAAAGATGCCAGGCTTCTGAAAGGATATTTGACTAATTACAATAAAAGTTATTAATATGAGTATCTGAACACCAACTTGGTGTTAGGCATTTATTTGGGCAAAACCAAAGATGCATTAGACACTATCCCAAATCCACAGACACAGCAAAATGGAGGAGACTCAAAAGGTTACCTAGTGTATGAGCCCATTCATATAACATTCTGAAAAAGGCAAAATTATAGGAACAGAAACAGGCCGGTGGTTGTCAGGGGCTGGGGTTGTGGGGAGGAGTGGCTACAAAGGGCACTCGAGGGAATTTTTTGGGGGATGGAACTGTTCTGAATCTATTGTGGTGGTAGTTATACAACTGTATGAGCTTATTAAAACTCATAGACTGCACACCAAAAAGTGGATTTTACTGTACATAAATGAAAAAGTAGAATAAACAAAAAATGATGGTGACAAATATACCCAAATAACTATTAGGCAAAAGAAAACTGGTTTATCACAAAGGAGTTACAGGAGATTAACTCTCTAAGAGCCCAAACAAGTTTCGCAGAGGTTACATTTCAACTGCGTCTTAAACACTGAGCAGAACTTTTCCTGGCAGCGAAGAATGGAGAACATTCTAGAATAAAAGGAATGTATTGAATACTTTTTACGGCATGCCCTGACCACAACCCCTTGTAGAGTCTCACTATTCAAAGTGTGGTCCATAGACCGTAGCATCAGTATCACCAAGGAGCTGGTTGGAAATGCAGAATCTCAAGGCCCCACTGCAGATCCACTGAGTTAGTTTCCACGTTTTAACAAGCTCCCCAGAGGATTCATAGGCACAGTAAGGCCTGGAAGCACTGTTCTAGAGAATCTGCCCAGATTTTAGCCCTTGAAAGAGCCCCTACATACCATATGACAACCCCCTCACCGTGACTGATTGGTCAGAGATGGCCACTTTACCCAAGACCCGTCAATCATTGACTGGGCAGCAACCAACCAAGCTGACTTGAGAATCTGGACTTTTCAAGAAACACAGATCATTTGAGCTAAAAGGTTAAGGAAAGGTAGGATTGGAATAGGTGACACGGCAAGCCAAACTGAATTTCATTTCCAAGAGCTCTCTGGAATGTACTCCTTCCCCTTTATTGGAACTAGTTTGAGAGGGCTTTTGTGCATTTGCTTACTTGTTTTTGTTTTTCCACCTATGACACTTGACTATGGAGTCCTGGAAAGGTTCTGGCATGTTTGAGACATGCCTGGAAAGGAGGCTGCGAGGGAGGAGGAAAGCAAGGCTGAGAATTGTAGCAATCAAACTCTGAAGGGACTTGTATATCCGAGTGAGGAGATCGAACCATATTCTGTGGGAAATAAGGAGCTACTGTGGCTGTGTAAGCAGTAGAGTAGTGGGACAGGCCGTTGGGATTCCGTAAAGACAGTTTTGGAAACAGCTGGAGAGCCAGAGGCTGTGGAGGAGGCTGCTATACTAAGGTCAGTAAGAAATGATGAGGTGAACAGTGACGATGGGGCTAGCGAGAGGGATGGGCTGAGATCACTTGGAGGTAGAGTTGGGATAATCTGGTGACCGACTGAAGGCGAGGTGTCCAAGAGAGAATCCTAACACAGATGGTGCAGGGTGATACGGAGCGGGGTCTCCAGGCTGACAGTGGTCAGCGTGATGGTTTGACGATTAGGCCTCGTCTCCATTCCAGGAAAGCCTAATGAAATGAGCGACTTAAGGGGCATAGCACTAATTTAGAGACGACAGTTCTATCCTTGTCATGTCGGTTTTGGGGCCAAGCTGCTTAGCCTGTCATGGCGAATGTAAAGACTCTCTACCCTAGAAAAAGAGGAGGCTGCACTGCCTTGGCCTAGGACTCCAGTACTTCCTACGCAGTGAAATCAAACTGATCAGATCTGGCTCCTCTAAGCTGTCACACCAGGAAGGAGGAAAGCTCAATCTTCGGTTAAGTCATGAGAGAACCTGGGAGGCCTAGATAATTGGGGTGGGAGCCTTCCATTGCTGCTGCTGTCCCAGTTTTCCCAATCACATGAAGGCAGTTAGTTCAGAAGCTTCCATGCTCAAGTCTTCAGCCAGGCTGGGGGCTGCACGTCCCCAGATGCACAGTGTGGCCCTGCCCCCTGAGGGTCTCCCACCCTTGGTACTCCTAGGAGTGGGGCACAGATTCCTGCTGCTGGGGGGAGCGTGCCTAACCTCCCCTCCACTCCCTTCCCAGTCTTAGGGCCAAAAGTCTCCCGGCTCTCCTTCCCCGTCTCCCAGGGGACCCGGCATAACCTACCTACCACAGGTAGAGGGTAATCTACCGCACTTCTGCTTTGGCCCTGCAACCCCAGCTCCCTGAAGCAGAGGCCTCAAAAGGCCCAGCCACCAGGCGAGAGAGGACGTGGCAAAGAGGTAGAGAGAGCACACACAAACAGCTCAATAAATAATCCTGCCATTCACCCATGAAGTAGTTCCTGTTGTTGGAAACCAGGAGGATGCCTTCCCCTGGACATGACCCTCATTGCCTGCCACCCACAGCCTCTGATGAGCTGGCAGCATGCCCTGTGCTACTCTCTCCCCAAAGCTGGTCAACCAGTTAGTAAGTTACCTCATTAATATTCACAACACTATGAGGTCCCAGTTATTATTATCCCATTTTACAGGTGAGGAAACCAAGTCACAGCATTTACATAACTTGCCAAAGGTCACAGAGCTTTCAGGCTGTGATAGATGTGGTCTCTCACCACAGCTTTGCCACCGACCACCTGTGAAATCTCATCTACAGAATGGAGGTAACTGTAATTCTTGTGCCTACATCCCAAAGTTCTTGTGACGTCTCAAAGAGGTAATAAATAATAAGCAGTTAGCTCAGCACGGGGTTTGACACAAAGGAAGAGCACAGACAAGTTTTGTTTGGGAAAGAAAACTGGCTGAGCTAAAGATGATGGAGCCTGTGCACAGAGAGGAGATGCTTCTGTGCCTGTGGCCCAGAGAGGGGGCCAGAGAGTGTGACTGTGAGAGACGGCAAGAGGGGAAGTGAGAACCAGAGAGAGAGCAAGAGAGCGAGGCTCCTCGGGCGTTCGGATTCACCCCTCAACCTCAGAGTTTCCAATGTGAAGGAGGCCCAGTGCGGGAAGTAAGAAAACATTGGGTTTCTGTTTGAATCTGCTTCAGTCACCTCACACTAGCAGTTAGGCTGGGCTTGATATATTAACGTGACTAAATCGTTACATTAACATCACGTGGCCCTGACTAGAACAGTTACTTTAATGTCATACACAAGAAGTCTCGTGGTGGGATTTATGGTTACAAATCAGAAGCTTTGTGTCCTTTGGCAAATCACTTAACTTCTCTGGGTTGCCTCAGGTATAAAATAAAAGGTTTGAATTACTAAATCTCTTAGATTTCTTCCAGCTAGAGAATTACACATATTCTTCAAGTTTTATTTTAGTCATAAAGGTATGCTGGCACATATTACCAGCATTGACACCATCTCATATCACTCCTGGCTCAGGAGTTAGCCTTGAACAAGTTTTCACAACTGCCCATTGAATCCTCAGAAAGGAAGCACCAATAGGTCAACAGAGCTCTCTGTTCCAGTCCCGTCTCTGGGTCCTTAACTCCAGTAGACACGTGGACAAAGCCTTCATTTTCAGAGTTCTCTGGAAATGGATCATGTGCCTTTGGTAACTCGTTAACAGCCTTTTTCCCTTTTTCCTGCCTTCATCATGAATTTCCACTGAAATTGACTACTGTTTTTACATAGACGCTGGCTATTCTAGCATCAATATTGTAGTGAGCATTTTAATACTTACCTAGATAATTTTTTCTAAAGCCTACAGATTTCTGGAGTGCTGGGATAATCTGTGTAAAAACGAGAAAAATTCTCACAATTTTCTTCAAACTCAACTTTAATTTTCTTAGAAATGGGAAATCAATGGACATTTATGGACATTTAGCAGGTTTGTTGACTTTTGCTTCATTCTCCATGCTACTGTGCACTTTCTTCCGTTAAAAAAAGGAATGGTTTAGTGCTCTTTTTCTGCCCAATTTCTACTCCATTTTCCCCAATAAAGAACAATACAAACAGGACATTAAAATTAATCAATATTTGAACACTTATTATTTGCAAAGCGATACTCTGCTGATGCAAGAAAGTATCTAGGAGCTGACATTTTACTTGGTGGCAAGATGCAGAAGAAAGAGCTCTAAAGTCAGACACCAAGTCAGCTGTGTGACCTTGGACAAGTTCATTAATGTTGGTGAGCCTCAGTTTTTCCCATCTGTAAAGTGGGGGAGACTATTAGAATTCTCACAAGAATGTTGTAAGGACTAGATGTACTAGCACAATGATGCACACCAAAAAAAGAAAGCTCTTATCAGAAGGGGGGAAAAAGCCAGGCTACCAGAATTTAGAGTAGAGAGGGATATTTGAACAAGGAGCAAGAAAAGATGCTTGATCTTGGAGGTTAGGTGGGTTTGGATGGATAGAGAGGGGTAACGGAACACACAAAACAGGAAGGAGAGCTGGAACAAAGGTGTGAAAGCGGAAGGAACACATTGTGTTTGTTATAATTATCCAGAAATAAAAGGAGGCATCGCTGATGGAAAGCGATGGAGACGGTGATGTGGATGGGAGTAAACGGAAGTAAAGGAAGAATCAGTAAGATCTGGAGACTATATGGAGGCAAAGGAGGGGTTTGTAAAAAAAGAATGATATTTAGAAAGCCTGAACGAATAATATAACTTATATCTGAAACAGGGAAGTTGGTGGCATTCAATGTTAGATATGCTGGAAATGCACTCAGCTTTCATTAATTCCTTCCGCCAACCTTTGCTAAATGCCTACTTAGTGGAGGCTGTGTGCTCAGGGCAGGGGATACAGAGATGAATAACACACAGTGTCTGCCTCTCCAGGGCTGGTAATGGAGACTAACGCATCAGTAGACGATCACAAAACAAGGAGATACATGATGAGGAGACAGATGATCACATGTTATCACAGCAGGTCAGAAGAGGAGGATCTGGGGGTTATGAATTTCCTTTTCCCTTTTCAAAAAAACCAAACATTCACAGCTTGTGGTTAGATGCCAGAAATTATTCTCCAAGATCAGTTTTGAAATAATTCTGGGGACTTCTACATAAATGACTGTTTTGAGGCACCTTCTTAGGATCCTACTCCACATACACTCTTTATCCTCATGTGGGCACCTGGTCCCACCTACTGCCCTCCATTGCAACGGATGGGCTTTGTGTGTGCTATCTTTTATATCAACCTACCTCCAAGCCCTGGGGGGTAGGAATCATCTGAAAATTGCTTAGATCCCATGCACAGCACAGTACCACGCTCATCATAAGTCATCTGTTAAATAATTTAGCACAGACAAGAAGCTCAGGAAGATCAAGGTGTGCACATGTCTCTGTTGAGAACTCTACATGTTTCATTTATTTGAATCATCCTTCTTCCAACCTTTCAAGGGAAGTAGGAACAATAGCTTCCACTTACTGGGCTCTTACTACGTGCCAGGCACCCATCTGATGCTTTTCGCTTATCACCTCATCTAAGCCTCACAACGATCCTGTGAAACATCTACTCATACCCTCCCACTTCACAGATGAGGAAACTGAGCCACAGAAAGATTAAGATCAGTGGAGGAGGTGAGTTGTAAACCTCTGCAGAGGAGCCTGTGCTCCTAACCTCCGTGGTGCTACCACTGCCTCCAGATGTTCAAGAAAACTGAAATATACAGAGAGAGTGGCCTGTGATGGTTCAAAATAGCAAATTAATGGCAGCAGGCCAGATTTCAATGCCCTACTTCTGGGACCAGGGTGTGGAAGGACACTCAGGGTAAGCTGGGCACCTGGCTAGAACATCCCCTCACCGAAGACCTCGCACGTCTACTCTGCAGACCCACCTGAGCAGGCAAACCCACGGTGTCACAGCACGCAGGTGAAAGCCACTGCAGTGCAACCAGACTTCAGGAGTCCTTGATGCCGAACAAGTGTTTGTCCTTCCTTCTATCCATGATAGATTTTCTCAAATTAAAGAACACTTAAAAATTCTAAGGACATATTTTCTTTTCTCGCTTTTCTTTGTAAAATAAAGAATGCAGCATTATGTTTATTTGACTTACCTAAGTATCATCGTTCATTTTCTAACCCCTCACATGGCCCTTTATCTCCCATCTCGGGCACAGTCACAACAAACAGGGTTTATTCTCCTTTATAGAAGAGATCCAAACTGCTTATCTTTTATGTACCAAGAAGAAGCAAATTGTTTGGTTAGCCTCTGCCCTCCCTTGGCAATGGGAAAAATGCCAAAATCTTTGAATGTGAAAGTTCTTCATCAAATTTATTTTTTGGTGAGGAATATTGGCCCTGAGCTAACATCTGTGCCAATCTTCCTCTATTTTTTTATATGTGGGATGCTGCCACAGGCACGGCTTGATGAGCAGTGTGTAAGTCCATCCCTGGCTTCCAAACCCATGAACCCTGGACCACTGAAGTGGAGCATGTGAACTTAACCACTATGCCACTGGGCCAACCCCAACATTTTTACTTTTTTTGTACTTTTTAAACATTTTTCAAGGCACCAACAAAGACCAAACTCCAAAAATGATCCTCTGGTTCACTTTTATAGACCATATCTGCAGGACAAATTTCTTCTTTTGCTTTATGACTCTCAACTCCAGAGCTGGGTCCACATTTTCCCCAAACCAGGCATAGTTCTGTCACGTTCTGTTATCAACGGCCCTTTCTTCTACTAAACAGACACCTAAAACTGATAGGCCTCATTCACCGGCTCCCTTTAACAGCAGTAGAAGTCAGCCTCTTGGCCCCTCAATACTACACCTGCAGTGACCCCCGGGGGTCTGAGCCAGCACTCAGGGGAACAAAATGCCCGGCATCATTATTGAATTATTCACATGTGTCCTCTGCACACACCTCTAACACGAGAGGGCGGCCCACATCTCCGTGAGTTTGGGGCACCTCAGAGAAATGTACTCATTTGCTTCCAACCATACAGCAGTCTAGGAAAGCTGAAAGGAGAAACAGCAGACTTCCCAGTTCCCAGGCCAGTGCCTGCGCATAAAAACGCTACAGGGAAGCATGCAAAATCCACGTGGCAACAGCGTCCTTAAAAGTTTGACAGGTCTACCACAGGTGGAGCCAATAATACCACTTTAACTCTACCATTTCACTAAACCTGACGCTGACTTATTTGCCTAACTCGCAAGGCTGAGGAACAGGGATGTTTCTGTTAAAATCAGTATTACTCCTCTCACCATGCACCTGTATTTTTATCCCAAAGCCAAATGCACCATGTATTACTGAAGGATCCAGAGTTAAGCAGAACATCGTTTGAACATAGTTTAAGTTTAAACAAAATTCAAATATGGCAGTCCCTTAAGATGTTTTGCTTTTCTATGTAATGTGTACAGAAATAACATAATTTGAAATGCACAAGATATGGAGCAGTACCAAGTAGGATTTACTCTATATAGCCAAATTCTTTAAAATTACACATATTATACAAATTCATCATTTTTCTAAAAAAAGCTTTTACCACATGTTTTATTATTTTATTTCTATGGATTTTTTGAATGGCTTAGACTTATTAAAAATGGATGATTGGCCCAGGTTCTCAGCTTCCTGGCAGCTAAGTAAACAAGGTAAATATAATCAGTTGCTTACTTCTCATTTTTATGGACTATAGGGGAAAAAGTGGGCTAAAATAGCAGAAGGACAACAAGGATTCTAAATTGGCTGAAGGACTTCCCTGAAGGATGCTGATAATCAGCTCCATCACGTCACCTGGACAGGGGTTTCTGTGGCTCCTTCCCTTCAGAGCTGAGAGAGGAAGGTGTAGCGGGCATGCGACTCTGGCCTGTGGGTAATCAGCTGCTGGGAGGGGCAAGCAGATGACTGCATGGCAGAATAATGATGAAAAATAATCTTGACAGGCTAGAGCAATGAGCTGAATCTAACAAGATGAAATTAAACAAGGACAAATGTTAAGTGCTTTACTTAGGTCAGAAAAAAACCAATGGCATAAACCCAAGATGGAGGAGATATGGCTCACCAGCAGGCATGAAAAAAAATAAAAATAAAAAACTTTAGAGGTTTAAGCTGAAAACATATCACTAAAACACAATACAAAAAAAAAAACTTTAATGCGATTTTATCTCCTGAACAAGGAATATAATTTTCCCATCATACTCTGAGATTACTAGTCCGCATATGGAATTGGCTTCTGGGTACCCTGCTTTATTTCCATGGAAGATGGGTATATACTAGCATTCAAAACAATTTTTGAAACAGCAAAGTAATCATCAATAAGCTCTTCCAACCAAACACATCTATTTTCATTGTTTGCATGTCATTTTTCATGTCGTGTCCTTACTTTAAAATGAGTATACAGGAGGAAATAAATAAAACAGAATAAACACATACAAACGGGAAAGCGACCAGAGTGGTTTGTGGACTCCAAATCGCGCATTTCTGAAGAGCAGATAAACAGACGGGGAGTTTCTTGAGGGGAGAAGTTCATGACAGCAGTCTTCAAATAGCCCAAGAGCCGATAAGAAAAGATTAGGCTTGTCCAGAGGTTACAAAGGAATAGCACTGATAACATCTTCAGAGTTTTTAAAGTGCCTTCTTTTAAAAAAAAACAGACTTTACTATCACATGAGGTTTGGAAAGTATTATTGCTTTGTTTTTAGTAATATTTCCATTTTCACAGATTAGGATGTTTTTGGATTAAAGATTCAAAATAATTTGAGCAAGATCACATGGCCAGTATGTGGCAGGGCTGAGACACAACCAACGTGCTCAAGCTACAGTGAGACAAATTCAAATTCCATATTACAAGACAAATCTTCCTATGAGTCATATCTATACAAAGTATAAATCTCCAGGTTTCCCCACAGTGTCTATTAATGAAGTAATGAAAGATATTTAAGAGGTGGCCACAGCAGTGGCTAATTTTTTGACCAAAATCTATAGTAGAAAACATAACATCACCACCAAATGCATACATAACCAAGGATAAAATGGAAACAAAAGCCTAACACAATAACACTAATAATTACTATAAACGGTGCATTTTGATTTTTTGCATTTTACTTTCTAAAAATTTTGACTTTTAATCAGTAAGTTGATTTCACCTCCCATGCCCTATGATGCAGATTGAAATACACTGGACTAGAACACTATTTACTGGGACTGCTTGGGTGAGCCTGAAGACCAAAAGTTCCTTCCAACAATGAAATTCAGTAATTCTGGGTCTCCCCAAACTGTGTTATGTAGCTTGAAAAAAAACCCCAAATCCCCAAATTGAAGTGCTTTTTGCTTCTAGTTTATTGCTTTCATTCTCTTTTTCTAGCTTATTGAGCTTTTTCACTCTTGATCCTATTTCTAATATTATCTGTCCCTATCAAAAATACATCATCTGAAAAATCTTTGATTCCTTTACCTAAGTAATTAATGAAAATATTAAACTGTACAGAACCAACAGAAGACGGCAACACATTTTAAGTATTGTTGTCCACACAGCTGTGTTTATGTACGCTTAAATCCTTTTCTTTTCCAAGTATCACTTACGAATCCCCCAATAATACCAGCAACTACTCTATTTTATTTTTGTTCAAAGTTAAGAAATTTTGTTCAGTGAGTTAGGATTAAGAGAGATGATGACTATGACATGATGACTGGGTCTGAAGATTAAATGAGATACATGCTGAGTGCCTCAGACAGTGCCTGGCACGTGGAAACTGCTCCATAATCGTTAGGATGACAGTGATGGTGGCAATGAGGATGTTACGGTTATATTCCCATCATTTAGTAGTCTAGACACTAAACTGATTCCATATTACGTGGTCCTGACATGCCTTCTTCAATTGAACCCTTTGTGCCTCCGAAAAAATCACCCCCTTTTTTTTTCTCTAATTCTTTTGGGAATTTCAAGGTTTTAACATCGAGTTTACTGGTCTGTTGTTTCCCTAACCTTTTTCTTTTTTTTTTTTAACCAGGGCACTTGCTCATCTCTCGTTTTCTTGAATCTCACATGCTCTTAACAGTGTTTCCTCAGTGTCCCCTGCAAGCTGTTTCATTGCAGCGGGATGTAACTCAACACTACTGGAGTTAACTTGGAGGAGCTAGTCTTCGGTATGTTGCCAGATTCTGTTTCTCTCCTAGAAGTGTTCTCAGCTTGGAGGTTATTCCTTTAGAATGAAACTTGAGTAGCCTGGTCTTCTCGCCACCTGCTAACACCATGCTATCCTCTTTAACTATTGGCCTATCCGTTTGTTGTTCACTTTATGCTGAAAAGCCTCAGTTCATTTGGGGGTTTGGGCTTTTTGACACATTCAGGCTGTGGGGTTTAAAGTCTCTGGACCAGACTGCTGGGTTTAGATGCCACCCCTGCCACTTCTTAGCTGGGTGATGTTGAGCAAGTTCCTCTTTGTGCTTCAATTTCCTCATTTGCCAAAAAAAAATACAATATCCATCTCATGGAATTGTTGAGAAGATCAAATGAGTTGTAAAGAGCTTGGAACCATGGCCAGCACAAAGGAAGCCTTGCCTACATGTTCCCTATTGCCATCACGATTTGGAACTCTCCGGAAGCCAATCCTTTACTTTCTCTTTGGAGTTTGTGTACAGGAGGAAACCTTATAGAGGCTTCTAAACTTATGGAATCTCTTCCCACAAGATGATGTTTTCTCTGAACTTTTGGATATCTGCCTTCACAAAGGCTGGGACACATGTCTGAATACATATAATGTTTATTTTACTCCCTGGTAGCCATGCCAAAATGACAAAGTCACCTTCCCAAATTCCCATCACTTCCTTGTCAGTGAGCATTTCCTCCTTAGGAGTCCACTATCAGCCCTCCTTGGTGTTTCCTCTGCTTTCTAAGCAACGAAACTGTCAGCCAGGCAGGCCAAAAATGTGTCAGATGAGCTTGTGGCAGGACGAACTTGCAGCAGATGTTGGAAAATTAAGGTCCCCAGTGCACTGTAACTTGCCTCTGCCAGTATTTTCAAACTTTCAAATAATAATAATGGGCCTGATGCTGAGGATGAGAGCAGGTCTACCTGGAAGCAAAAATGCTTACCAAAAACCTAGGTAAATTATATAAGGGCATCAGGATGGGGTTTCTGTGTAGTCACTTGCCAGCAAGAAGACAGCAAATGAACACCGATGTGGCAGACACCTTCAGGCACTGGAAATAAAACACCAAACACAGACCTACCTTCAAGGAGCTTCCAGTCTACAATGGCTCTAAAATTGATCTAGTCTCCTCACTGTTTTCAGTTTAAACTGGAGTAATGTCTCTCTCACATACACATGCCAGATAGGCACTTCTTTCTCCGTGTTTCGTTAAATTGCTACAGCACCCAGGTCAGCAACGCTCACAGCCCTCCAAGGAGCCACTGACTCTAGCGTGAGTCCTGCCTCCAGTGGAATCCAAGTGACTTTCGCACAGCCCTCCACCTCCACAGAGAAAGCTGGAGGAAGGGTCCACTTGCTAAAGTAACAAAGAAACTGACATGAAATTCAGAATAAGGCAACTCTGAGAGAAATAATGCCTGTACAATTTGACAGGGATAGTGTCGGGAATAGGGACTATAGAGTCTAAAAGCTGGTCTCTCCCATAGAACAGAAGAGGAAGGATGGAGGGAAGAAGAGAATGTGTTAGTTTTGGGTAAGTTTCACTTCATTAAAGGGAAATGAATGACAATAATAAAAGTATTCATATTAAAAGTCTGCACTGGTTTTTAATAAAAAGAAGAGTTTTAAATCCTCTGCCTGATGGCTTGATTATTTAACCTCGTTTTCCCTTCAGTTAAAACAATACTTTCATCTTTCTGAACAGGCAAAAACAGATTCATTTAGGAAAACACATTTCTAACGGGGGCAAAAGTATCTACTCTCTGTCAACCTCTCACCCATTCTTCACTTTAAGTACTTCTTAAAATAGATGTTTCCCTTTTTCTTCAAAAATGTAAACAATACATTTTGATCAAGACCTACTACATCTCTTGACATCCTGGACTTTTCCTCACAGTTCTCAAAGTGATTAGTTTTAATGAAAAGTTTTTTAAAAAGTTATTTAAAAAAAAGTTTTATAATAAGCTGAAAAACGATAAGGAGAAAAGCAAAAGAGAAGTCATAAGTAAACTATCAAATAAAATGTATTTAACATGAAACACAACATGACTGGGTTGGGTTTTAAGTAAGCCCCACATATGCTCAGACGTGGGGTACACAGCTGGCCAGGGAGGAAAAGGCGACACAGAGAGTCACACACAGCCTGCCTCCATTTCTCTCTCATGTACTTACTGGGTCTGACGATGCAGCTTCTAACACGAAGACGCAGCGAAGAGCTGCTGGGAAACGGCCTGTCATGTGGTGATTAGGGTTAGGGGGACTCCAGGGGAAAACAAATTCTGAGAGACAGTCATCGCAAAAAAATGCAAGATTCTGCAAAACCGTGCCTGAAGACACAAGCCAAGGGGTAGTTTTTACCTTGGCCACGCATAAGGGCTGATGGCTGCCTATTGATCTTTCCTGTCACATCCAAGAAGAGCGATAACAAATCACTGTCAGCAACATCATCTTTGAATGTGGAGGACAGCGGTCTGTGTGTGCACCTTGGGACCTTCTTATTGCGACTACTGAGAAGACGAATAGGAGAGAAAATTGATTTATTGACTAAAGGCACGCTAGGAAGGAATCAACGGTGCTCAGCATTCACGAGCCTGATCAAACAGCAGTGGGAACTGCATTCGAGTTGTAGCGACTCCAAGTGACCCAGGGTAACTCACTTAACTTCTTCGCTTCAGGTTTCCACATCTGGAAAAGGGGACACCTTGTTCATGGACCAAAGGGAGCCTTTGAGGATTTGCCCAGTTGGCTAATGAAATCAAGGCAGAGGTCTGACCCCAGGTGGATCCTCTACTGCACTCCCCACATGGGGAAATCATCTCAGAAATCTCTGCATCTGCGTCGTGCCAGAGGAACTCGGAAGAGAGAGGGAAGCAGGCTCTGCCAAACTCAAAGATCAGGTCCTACTAACAGGACATCTTTAAACAAGCCGGGCAGCACATTCACTCTCTCCAGATAAAGATACTTGTAAAGAGTTTCAAAGATACTGGAAAGTGAGAGCCATGCAAACCTAATATATGAAAGTGATAAGGTGCAGTTTTAGAAATAATATACCATGCCTGTGAAACATTGCACACAGCATGGTTCTGATGTACGCTGAAGACTCCCTACCTCGTCTCCACAGTATGTGGACAGAATATATATTTGGCTTGAGATAATGCTTCCCTGCTCTATGGAAAGGTTTTTAGTACCTTCTGTGTTTTCTTTCAAATTTAGAAATATTATATATTGGGAATTTGTAAGTTACCTGCAACAACCAAAGCAAACCAAAGCCATCTATGCAGACCCAGCTTCTGAAACCACGGAAGGAACAAATCAATATTTTTTTGGGAATCTAATGAAAAAGTGATTAAGGTATCAGGAACACAGATCCTTCAACCTGGCTTTGCAGAGAAAGGATTCTTTTTGCAACGCAGTAAAAATCTGAGACTTTGCAGTTTTGGATTTGGGTATACTTCCTACATTCTGAAAGAAAAATTTATAATGCAAAGGATGTGGTTAACATACCACGGTTAATTTTATGTGTCAACTTGGCTAGGCAATGGTACCCAGTTATTTGGTCAAACATTGCAGATGTTTCTCTGAAGGTATTTTTTAGATGAGATTAACATTTAAATCGGCAGACTTTGAGTAAAGCAGATTACCCTCCATCATATGGGTGGGCTTCATCCAATCACTTAAAGATCTTAATAGGAAAGGACTGACCTCCCCAGGAGAAATTCTGCCAGCAGACTGCCTTTGGACTCGAACTGCAACTCATCCCCAGGTCTCCAGCCTACGTGCCAACCCTATACATTTTAGACTTGCCAGCCTCCATAATCACATGAGCCAATTCCTTAAAATACATCTATATAGAGAGAGGTATATGTATACACACACACACACTATTGGTTTTGTTTCTCTGGAGAACCCCAATACACACACACTGGTAAATATTACCATTGTTCACTAATATGTCTGGTTTTCTTTTATTTCTCGATCCATGAAAGGATTACACTTTCCTGGAAACTTAAAGTAAACCATGTAACTTGCTTTCATTAACGAAATGGAGTGAAAATGACTGGTGTCACTCCTAAGCAAAAGCATTTAAGAGCCAGGACACGATTCTTTATGCCTTTCCCCTGCAGCACCAAGCCTTGAGTCACACAGAGATGGCAGAAACATAAAGTGCTGCCTCCCTCAGCCTGGGTCCCCAGGTGACCACAAGGAACAGAGTCCCACCTAGTTGCCCTTGTGGATGGAGAGCATGAGAATCATTTGCTGTTCCAAACCACCGAGATGTGGACATTGTTTATGACTGAAACACCACTTGGGAAAAAAAAAGTTGTCCTGTATCCTAGCAACATCCACTCAACATCCACTCAACATGCTCATTACAGATTTTTAATTTTTTCTTCATTATTGCAAATTCAGTAGGACTTCTATTTGATATAAACACTGAACAGTGATTTGGAAGACTGCATGCACATGATAGCAGCAAAACAGTTTCTCTGAAACTATTTTATGTCAACTTTTCACAAACTAGCTTTTCCTTTAACCCAAATTATCAGTACCATATTTTGCCAAACCCACCAGCATCCATGCCATTATAAAACTTGGAATAAATGAAGTCCATACGGATTTGAACATTTTGTAAACAAGACCTTGAAAACTAGTCTATCCCAACTGCTCCAGCGTTCTATGATTTTATGAAGATCCTAGAACCTGTCCACTTTCTATTCTAACTCCCAAATTACTAGTAAGAAAAGAAAATCTTCCAATAAGACAGATGAAACAAAACAGAAAATCTGGCTTCTGCTCCATCTTTTTTTACTCCAAAAAAGAGTAAAAAGATTGGAGGTTGAACCACATGGGCCTTCGGGGAAACGGGCTAAATAAATAGATGGAGATAATCAGATTTCAAAATTATCTAGTCCTGAGGTTATGTGGAATTTCAAGATACAAACATATAGTTGAGATTATCAAATCCATCTAAAGTGTTCAGATTTTAAAAAGGAATTCTCAAAATTTTGGCCCAATTAAAGAAAAAGAGCATGAATAGCATCACTTTCTCCCATAAATACCCAAACCTACAAACTCAGTATGGAGAGCAAGAACAGAGTCATATTTACTTTTCTGTCCCCACAAGGCCTAGCATAGTGCCTGCCTACAGTTCTTCAATAAATGCTAAACTGACTTCCACTACCACTTTCTCAAACCCCACTATCTGGCCATCTCCCCCATCTCCTAAATGAGGGAAGCAGGTTAAGAGAGGAGCAGAGCAGACATCAATTAGCGTCACCTCCAGTGTCCTGTCACTTGGCACGTACTGCTCTTGCCTGCCCACTTGTACAGTCTCGCCCCCACTTTGTCTAACTGGACTCCAACTGGCGAGTCAAAGCTGGTCAGTCAACAACGGAGGCACTCATAGTTGCACTGCCATGTACTGGTACAAACGGGCAGCAGCTATCAGAATAAAAGTAGTTGCTAGATATTCAGACCCCAAAGAGGTCAGGACTAACCCTGCAACTCGTAGGTGGAGTCTAGCTCAACAACGATCCGGGGCAATCTTAGCAAAGGCAGTCAGAGACATGCTGTTGAGTGCAGGGCCCCCAGAAACAAGATCACGAAAGACAAAACTATAGTTCGTCTTCCTTTCATCAGCAATTTCTTTTTGTGGAGGAAAAAAGAATGGTTAATGCAGTTTGGCTGTGGCGAATAGCCCTGGCCACAGAATGGGTTGGGATTTGCCTCTGAATGGAAGAGCTAGGCACTACTCTTAAGATCGTCTGCTCCCAAGACAAAAGGTCAGAGTCGTCCACAGTAAGGGAACAGACTGGCCCTTCAGCCTGGAATGCTGTACTGAGGTCACTCATGAGTCATTGTGATTTTGACAATTTTTCGCCCCAGAGGTTGTTTTTATTCTTATAAAGTATATTATTATAGCCTCCGGGGTCATAAACCATCCACACCAAGTCAACGCGGCTGAGCTTTCAGACCTTAAGGAAATCCCTTAAACATTTGTTACTATTTGTCACATAATTAAGCACTCCCAGCATGCACCCTACACTGCCCTGAATAAAAAAGCTTAAGATGTAAACCGTCTCTCAATAACATTCCCTTATTGAATGCTAAGATGAGAACATGAGAATCATACCACATGTCTGCCATCTGTATTTGTAGTTGTCAACAGCTCTGTTTTGGGATAAACAGTTTTAAAGTAAGAATCAATTCAACTTGTTGGAAGATCAGCCAAGGAATAGCTCAGAAGACCAAAACAGAACATGAAGTCAGATAGTCTAAAAAAAAAATCAAGCACAATTTTCTCTTTCTCACTAAACATTCTGTTTTGTCACAGCCCAAGAGAAAGAGCATGGCAACCAGGGTTTGCGGGCAGAAAGACGGGAAAAATGTACTCAACTGAAAAATTCTTCAACCTAGAACAAATGTCTTTGCTACAATGCAATTGGAAATCGTTCACTGACCTCTAGGAGACTACAGTTAAGAAAAAAGTAATTTTACCATTTACACTTTGTTTCATGGTTCTAGCATGTAAGACATACACAGGGGACAACTTGAGGTGGTACAAGGGCATAATACAGTCCTTTATTACCATAAAAATGGTAGCATTTCCCAAAGTCGATCTTGATTAAAAATAGTTTCAGGGTTGAAAACACTACTCCAGCATAGAGCTATTAAAATAGGGAGACGGCAAGGGGAAAATAAAGACATACACTGAAAAGACATCAGGGAAGAAGTTAGCAAAAATAGGCTGCCACAGATTGGTGGGAGATAACAGTGGAATTGCTTTCAGAAGCAGCTGATGTAAGTGAATGAAGAGACACAGTAACCTGGCAGCCCCACATACTCTACAAAACAAATGAGAACATGTACGCTCCACTTGGAGGGGCATCCATTTTCTCCTTAAAAGAAGTCATTTATAAAAGAGCAAATTGGTGATTTGTACCTACAGACTGGACCCTCTTCAAACCCCTGTCAAGAAGTGATAAATTACTGAAGCACAACATAAAGTGTTTTATTTTTGGTGTGCACATGGTAAAACCCTGTGAAACGTTTCTGTTCACCTTTCTGAGTTATTAATTAAAAAATAATTGTTTCCAAGTACTCTGTGATCTTTAAAATAAAACAAGACAAAATGCCACATCTACCTCTTCAGATCAGCACCACCCCTTTCCTCCCTCCTTCCCTATCCTGCATCCACATCCTTCAAGCAGGCAATTGTTTAAAATCACACCCCCAGCTCCTGGGAAACAGGAACGCTGCTCAGACCGGGGAGGGAGGGAGAGGAAGGCCAATACGACGTTCACACAATCGTCTGGTGTTCATTCAACCACAGGGCCAGGTACTATCTGTTGTTCCTAGAGACGGCGTAAACTGTTCAGAGAATAAAGCAGGGTTGTGGAAATCTCATTAATAAACTGTGAAAACCCTCTCAGCAGAAGTCACATAAGGCAGAGGGGCAGCCTTGTGCCAAGCAACATGAATGCTTGGTGCTCTGCTCCCGGACAATGTTACGTTCAAACACAGCCCGGGTTTGAGAGAGGCTTCCCAGAAGTCCCCCCCCTAAGGAAGAGTGAGAACTTCCTCCCTGATCACAGTTTAGCAACTGGAACCTGCATAAGTTTACAAACTCTAGGCTTTGCTTTAATCTAAATAAATGACGGCCAGACAGATGTACAGGAATGGCTCCTCCCCTACTATGTTCATAAAATGAGAGCATGACACTGATGCCAATGCTCCTGAAAGGGAGAAAGAAACTAACTAACAGCCTAAGTGCACAGGAGGAGACACAAGATGACTGCAGACAGACGGGGCATAAATGGAACATTTTCACCTTGGTCACATACTGGTAACTTTTAGAATTTCTCCAACTCAACTCGGATTCCCACTCCTTTTGTGGAAATGCCACTGTTAGATCCCCAATTTTATTTTCTATCTAAGTGACTGAACTTCTGACCTCATGGACCTTTATTAGCCTCAGAATGAAACCAGATGCCTTTGTAGAACATTTCCACTCAAGTATTTTGTATGGCAAATAGAAGAGGATGGGATAAATAAGGATGTCTCTAAAATGTTTTAATTATCACCACACACATCATTTTAGTCAGCCGAATAGGGAAAGCAATCAAATCAAATGACACTGCTTGAAACTTAAGTTAAAAATCGTATAAAGAGAAATAGATTTTTTCCTTTTTTTATTCTTTTTGCGTTCTGCACACTGACATACAGGGAAAAGAAAATGACTAAAACTTAAATATGAAAGAACTCTTTATAATTAAATCCACAATTTTATACATATACCTTATCCACATGTCAATGAAAAAATCACCAACTATTATGAAATAGGACAAATTATATCATGAAAGAACCAAAAATTTCATTAAAAATATATCCAAGTATGAATGAAAAGTATTCTACTTGGCGTCTTCACATCCTCCTCTTCTGCGTACTTATGTACAACACTGAAAAGAAGAAATAAATAAATTGAAAAAAACTGTTCCTAGGTATCAGAATACTAAGTTTTAAAAGCAAACAGATTTTGGTCTGACACTTCTGCAAATTTAAAACGAGTTTTCATACCACACAACAAATTCTACAACTACTATAAGACTAACTTTATGAATCTAGACCTGGGTTTGATGTCTTACAGGACTGTGTTCTAGTCTTAGCTACACATCTGACTGACTGCAAATTGTGACCAGGAAGATAAAATAAAATGATGTGAGAGTCCCTGGACTCTAAGAATGTTTTGTAATTATAGGTATAATAATTACGCTTGTAATAAAGTAAATCAGTAAATCTACCAGACTAGACTTCAGATTAATAAAGAAAATATTTTTATCCATCTCCCCAACATAAACTCTAAACTTGCTGTTTACTTTTTTAAATGGAAAAACAAGACCTGGAAGTTTATTTTTTTTTTTAAAGATACCAAAGTCTTTATTTGGAGTCCTCTGTTAAAAGTATCAACCTTTGGTGTTATCCAAAGTTTTGATTAGTTAGTCCTCTCGTGACCACCTCAACTGAACTCTTTAGGATATGGGGGAGATAAGAATAAGACAAAATATGATGCCTCACTCACTCCGGTCAAGCTTTCCCTCGAGGTGCACCTCCCCTCCAACGCCCCACACCTACTCAGATTCTGACAGCTTTGTTCAAAGTGAACATTAAAGATTTCTTGATTAAAGGACGCAGCACAGATTAATCAAATAAGTCAGCATCCTGTTTAAGAGCCAAGGATATGAAATTGGGAATCTACAGATATTTACCACTGATTACCTCACAGAAAAAGTTATATGAAGGGAAGCATAAGAATGACAGTAAAAATGCCTCTGGGAAGCTGGGCAAGTCCCAGATGTAGTATGCATGTAACAGAATCTACCTTACCACCTCTCACAGAACCTGCAGGTGACTGCCGCTACCAATTGTCCTGAGATGGGGAAAAACCATAGCATTTCTCAGTAAACGGAGGGAGTCAAATAAAAACAATATGAAAAATAGAAGAAATTCTTCATGTTGGAAGGACTAAAAAGCAAGCAAAAGATGTATATAAAGATATGATGTGAAGAAACACGGTACTGGAAGAACAGCAGACAGAACACCTATAACAAAGTCAGGACATTTAGTTCACAGCAAAGAGAGCCAACTGTTAAGGGGGTTGAAGAAGTTATCCAGAACTAAAGAATGCACATTAATTAAAAATCCAAATACAAGAGCCCCAAGGCTCCATTTAGGGGATGGGACCAAGAAGTGAGGATGGGTCAAAGAATAATTCAACAGTTTTGATGTCTTACCATCCCCACAAAAAAATTCAAATATGACTTTATTGCTACTGTGTTTTTAAACAAAGTACTTGAAAGTAACCATAACAACTACAGCAATATATTAGCTGTTAAAAAGCTGAGTCGCTTTAGATCCATATTTCCTATTTTGTCATTTTTGCCAAACTAAAGGATATAAATCTCCACAGAAAGCATTTGAATGCTTAATAGAGAAATAGGACAAGCTAACTGCCAAATGATGCAAACCAAAGATAGCAGGGAAATAGTGGCCATTCTTACAGCTCCAGCTTGCCATGTAAGAGGCAGTGTTGGGGGAACATAATAAACCGTATTCAAGGGAACGGAGTTCTGGGTCATACAGCAATGGCTATCAGTTCCTCATCAGTAAAGGGAGGGAAGGAGAGAATTTCTAGTTCCAAAATTCCACGAAGCATTTAAAAAAGAACTGGTCACGCTGAAGAGCTGAGAAACAAGAATTTAAAAATAAAGCAAAACTAAAACTGAACTTCTAAACTACCTAGAAAACCTGCTGGTGACCCTGATTATAAACAAAAGGGCTTATTTTGGATGTTGTACAACCGTAGAGTGAGGGACTATTACCATTGTTTCCTCGGATAAACGCATCCCCATATTTATTCTTCAGTTGTCCATTTACATATTCTTCTGTCTGCTCCAAGGCTATATTCATGTAGCCATCCAGGCAAGCCAGGACCCCTGGAGACAGATTTTTCAAAGAGAAGAGATACAAAGCAAAGATCTGAAAATTACAGGGTATACCTTAGAGCTGACAATCTCTTTATTCATTAGCTCTTACGTGCTTAATATAAAAATTCACACTTTAGATGAAACAATAGACTGAGGCACAAAAAAAGTCTTTACTCTATGCCCATCTGAATGAAGGCTAAGAAGCGTACAGTACGAAAGCAGTCGTGCACCCACTGCCAGAAGGAGAAACAACTGTCACTTCCCTCATGGTATGTGTGATAACAACAGCAACTTTTAAAGCCTTCACAAAAGTGACATAGTAAGAATATTCCACATAAAATGCCATTCTTTGAAAGTTAAAAACAGGAGGGGGCAATTACGTAGAAACAAATGACCATTAGCCAAGACGCCTCACTTCCAGTGGCATTTCTTACTTTAGCCACTAACTGAAATACGGATCTGGCAGATTTACTTCATTCTTTCACAACATCTACTGCAGCAGATGAATGGACTCCAGGGTTAACAGGAAGGCTCCACAATCTGTTAAGATAATAGAAGAGGAGACAGCAGGTGCTCCTGAAAGCACATCTTAAAGCTGTGACTCACAGTGAAGAGCAGCTTGAGAATACAGGGCAACATACTGGATTATAACACATCCCTTTCTGTTTTGTTACAGTTATAATATTTTCAACTCCAGACTAATATAGAAAAAGGGCCAAAAACATTCTAGGGAGCTTTCAAGGAAACTGTTCAAGTGAATCTTTTTAATTGTGTTAAGATGGTATAAATTTTGTAAAACTTGACCTGATGATTTTTCCCCAAAAGATGAAAATATATAAGCCTCTAACTCTGAGTGTCTAAGTTAAAGTGGTATTTTCTGGAAAAAAAAAATGCAAGAGAAAACAAATACTACTAATTTGATTCAATTAACCAAGTCGATAGTTTGATTTAGTCTCAACTTCATTAACATGCTCCTCACTCTCTGCTTCTGCCCCCATTATCCTCTAAACAAAAAAGTTTCTTTTCAAAATTGTGTGTGTGTGATGAGAGCACAAGGCATTCATCTAAGAGAATTCTGCTAGAAGCAGTAAACTTTCAAAGAATCAGAAGGATTGGGAACAATTAATAACAATTATTTCCTATCAAAAGAAAGCTTGAGATACAACTTTATAGTTTATTTCCTGCTGTATTATTTTTCATCTAAACCACAAGCATAAACGAACAGAAACTTCTGAGACACGATATGCAAATCTGTTTGAAAATTAATCAAAAGCATTTAAAAATGAGACATTCACTTCTAATAAGAATATCTATTCCCAGAGCAAAGATTTTTAAGAAAAAGGTTCCAGGAGGCTGGAATTGTAACCTCCTCCCTTCTCTATGGGATAAACGTCTATGAATAACAGAAAACAACAAGTTTTCTTCAAACTTAAATAGAAATTGCTACAGAGAGCAAGGTTCTTTATTATTTAACCATAAATAAGAGCATTCTTTACAGTAATGCTCTCAGAAGTGTACATTTCCCTTCACTAGTATAGAGGCCGTGAATAGACATTCATAAAAGGAGAAAAACTATGGCTAGTACCCATGTGAAAAGTTGTTCAACCTCAGTAGTAAGCCAAGAAATATAAATAACATGAGATATTACTTGTTGCCAATGAGAATGGAAAAGCCGAAAACAAAGGCTAATACAAGGGTTGTGAGAACCTAGAGATGAACCCATCTGCCCCGAGGGAGGGCCATTTGGCATGCTGCTTGACTCAGAAATCCTAGCCCAGGGAATCTACACTAAAGAGAGACTTGGACAAGTGCTCAAGATACATGTCAACAGAGCAGAAGTGTTTAAAATAGCAAAATAATTGGTAAAACCTAAATGTCCATTAATGGAAACTGGTTAAAAACAAAAACAAAACTGTGGTACATCCATACAACGTACTCCTATGCAGCCACTAAGCACTATGTTGTCAGAAAACTGAATGTATTTTTAATGTAAAAAAAAAATCAGGGTGCATGTACAGCTGATCCCATTTACATGAAATTATGTTTATATGGAGACAGGTCCAAAGTGGTAAGGCTGATTATCTGTGGATGGTAGAATTTTGTGAGAGTTTTGATTTCTTCTAAATACTTTTCTCCATTATTTGCTTTGAAATTTCTAAAAAAAAAAGAAAAACACACATATTACCTTTATAAATAGAAAAATTTTCTCTAAAGAGTATAGAGAAAAAAGGTCAGGCTGGTTGATCTCCCCAATGACGCGGGTACTAAGAAGACCCTGAACACGATGTCCACACTCTAATCGATTGCTAAATATACTCAAATCTCTGGAAGTCTGTTACCTCCTTTGGGCTCATCAAAAGTGCAGGGGTGAGAAGCAGTACTTACAGACTTTACAATATCTCAGTATTCAGTATAAATAAATTAGTTCCACTACAAAAATGGAATTAAACTGGAGATGTTATTAATGTCAAGAAACTAAAACAGTACATAAACAGCCAAGTGATTTCATAACAAGGCTTCTGAGTCAAGTTAGAGTCCTAGCTCCTCCCTTATGAGGTGAGGATAATCAACAGAGATCTCAAAGGACTGATTTGAGGATAAAACAAAAATTAAAGTGATTAACACACACTGGACACACAGGAAGCTCCCAATAAAATTAAGCTGCGTGTGGGGCTGGCCCCGTGGCCGAGTGGTTAAGTTCGCGCGCTCCGCTGCAGGCGGCCCAGTGTTTCGTCGGTTCGAATCCTGGGCGCGGACATGGCACTGCTCGTCAGACCATGCTGAGGCAGCGTCCCACATGCCACAACTAGAGGAACCCACAACGAAGAATGCACAACTATGTACCGGGGGGCTTTGGGGAGAAAAAGGAAAAAATTAAAAATCTTAAAAAAAAAAAAAATTAAGCTGCGTGTATGGAAAGAGGGAAAAGCTCAAGAGATTACTATCATTCAGAAAAGAGACCAAGAAAAGGCTTTAAAACTCTGCTAATGAATTACTTATCTGCACCTATGTAACACTCCCAGTAATTTAACATATCTTAATTTTAAAAGATTAATAATTTAGTAACTTTAAAAAATGGAATTTGATGCCATTCCTCCCACAAAGTTAATTTCAGCAGTGTCACAGCCTCTTAAAAAGAGCATTCTCTACAAGACCAGAAAGGTGGCTTCAGCTACGTCACATAGTATATAAGTGGAAGCTCATGTTGTAAGATGATACTATCTCAACAGCTGCTTGCCAATCGTAAATACTTCTGCAAAAACAAATGCTGCTGTGCCAAGGTGTTCTTCAGTATCCAGCTATTCACACCTGAGGTGACTGGGAATCCCTTGCTGTGACCAGGGAACTTAGGTGCACATCATCTCAAAGCAGAGACAGGAGTCACAAATCACACCGGAAGTCAGAAGCACACACTGGGCTCTCAGGGCTATCGCTCTAAAAGGAACCATCTCAGAGGCAGAAAAAGAAAAGGGCATAAAAACTGCTGACAACCAATGCTTTTTTGGTCTACTGGGTACATTTCAGTGGTTAATAAAAATCAGTGTCACATTTACTTATTTAGTTAACACCAGTGAAGATAAAGCATGAAAATATTACCTCGATAATCTACTCCAGAATTTAATTTTACCACGACTGGTCGTCCGATGATTTGCTTTAAGAAGTCACTGGGGGTTTGCTTCCGCAGACTCATTTTAACAATCCTGATCAGAAATCTGAAAGGGAGCAATAAAGGAAAAGACAAAAGTTAATTATTCAACAAAACAGCCTGGAAGCCCCGAACATATTCATAGGAAATCAAGTATCAAAGGCCCACGTACGAAGCCTCAGCATTACTCTACCTCCACTCCTACTACAACATGACAGCTAACGTTTCCAGTACTTACTGTGAGCCAGATACCAAGCTAAGTGTTTTACATGCATTATCTCATCCGGTCCTCAGGACAACCCTATGACACAGCCTCAACAGAGAAGAGCCCTGTGTCTACAGAGGCCCTGTTCTCAATCACCTGTCACTACAGTCTCGCACAGTCAGTGTTAGGGTACCCACGACAACCACTACCACCTCCACCATTTACTGAATGTTTATTTTATGCTGACACTCTGCTAACATGCTTATAAACACTATCACATTTAATCTTTTTTGAAAAAGAAGATTAGCCCTGAGCTAACATGTGCTGCCAGCGCTCCTCTTTTTGCCGAGAAGACTGGCCCTAAGCTAACAGCCGTGCCCATCTTCCTCTACTTTATATGTGGAACGCCTACCACAGCATGGCATGCCAAGTGGTGCCATGCCCACACCCGGGATCCGAACCGGCGAACCCCAGGCTGCCAAAGCGGGACGTGCGCACTTAACTGCTGCACCACCAGGCAGCCCCATATATTCTTTAATTCTTTTATACGAGTCTTTTCTCCCTCAAAAGACTGTAAGCCACATGAAAGAGACTAGTACCAAGCTTCTCATTTATTCTCTAGAATATCTACATTGTGCTAAATCTCTTGAAAAGACCATTTTTTAGTTATTTGGAAGGAGGAGTCTACCCATCACTTTAGGAGACCGTATCTTGTACATTCATCTTCATTAGGCTTCCTTGGTACTCCCTGTTACTTAACGACTTGCCCATAAATCCATTTTGTATGAGTAGATTGGTCTCGACACCACAATTTGTCCCATCACTTTGCTCACGTAATTTTAAGTTTTCATCTTTTAAATTGGATAAGGCAGAAAGAACAGTTCTGACCATTTCTGAAGCAAAAGAAAAGCCTCTTGAACCTAAGAGGAAAAAGGCCTCCTTTCTGCAGATCACCTTGATAAAACTGCTCTTCAAAATCAAAGCCAGAATCACCCTCTACGCCTCCCCTCCCTCCCCCGACTCCTACTCGGGCTTGGTTTAAATGACCTATTTTCATACATGGCTGTTGAGTCAAAGGCAGTATATGTTCTGTCTGAAGCTATGACAGGCCTAGTATGAGAATGCCTGCAAACTGCAGAGGTTTTTTTTAACGAACGGGGGGAAAAAAGGAACCAAATTTTACTCACCCAACCATGTGCCAGGCCACATGAGATTCATGAGCAATGCACATAGTGACCCTGTGAGGGGGTGAGCAGAACTAAAGCTGGCCCCAAGCCGTTTCAAAGGTACAGCTGCCCTTTTGACTATGTCAAGTTTATCCTGTTAAACCTGGGTAACAGCCATCGAGACAGTGAGATCTAGCTGGACAGAAGTAGCACTGGGGGGAAAATACCCACAGTGACAAAGTACTATAAACTGGCCTGTGAAGAAGTATAATGGTCAAATGGAAAGAACTATATCTAACGTGATTTTGAGTTATGTCACTGAGCAGAAGACATGCAAATCCTTGTTTCTTGGCAATGTTTACCTGTAAACTTCCACCTACTCTTAGAGTATTTACAGAATAGGATGAAAAAAAATTGAAAAGAAAAAGTTGCAATGAAACATAACATTACAACCCAAGCAGATGCAGCTCCAGGCTGATCTATCAGTGTCTGAGAGGGCATCAGACACTGAGAAGAGCAGCTCTCTACCTCCCTCCCTTCCAAGACGATGGAACACCTGGCCCTCCAACCCACACAGTAGAGGGCTACTTTCCTCCATGCCTCCCAAGGGCCACGTGAGTCAGTACTCCATGCACTCAGAGCACCTCTTTCCACTCTCTGTCAGGGCCCTTACCAGGCTGTTTTGTAGCTGTCCTGTTTGCTGACCAGTCTCCCATAGTGGATTCTCAGCTTCTCAGGGACAGGGAAAATGTCTTACTCATTTGGTGTCCCTGGTACTTAAGCACATTGCCTACGCCTGTGGAAGAGGTATTTAAGGGCAGTGCCAAGGAAAATCCCTGTCTCTTCCCCTCCCCGCCAGACTACGGGTACAGTGACTAGCACAGTATCATCCACGCACCTAAACAGCTATAGCATAGTAATATCTCTATTACTGAGCATCAAATAAAAGAAAGATGGAGAAAACAAAAACGTTTCCGTGTTATCCAAGAACCAGTTGCATCCGAATCAACAGAGATGCTTGTTAAAATGCAGATTCCTGAAGTCTACTCCTAGGTCAGACTCTCTGGGCAAGGGGCACTGTAATCTCTATTTTATAAAGTTCCCCAAGTAATTCCTATAAGCAAGTGGTTCTCCACCAGGGGTGATTTTAAATCCCAGTCTCAGGAACATTTGGAAATGTCTGGAGACATTTTGTACTGTCTTGACTGAGCAGGGTGGTGTTACGATATCTAGTAGGTAGAGGTCAGGGATATTGATTGACATTCTGCAAAGCATAGGACAGCCCTCCACAACAAAGGACTGACTATCTGCCCCAAAATGAGGTTGAGAAACTCTGCTGAGCCCTAAATCAAAAAGCACTGTTCTCTGGTCTTAAGGCAACAAGGAGTTTTAAAAAACCCTTAAGGTACAACAAATGAGAACCAACGACTAAGCTCTAACCAGATGACAGAGCATAAATTAAACCTTATTAGATATTTTATTCCCACAAATAGAGAATCTAAAAACTATCAAAAAATCTTGAAGTGGTTACCATGCTAAATAACAGATTTCTAGTCCTGGCCATGAAAATGCTCACTTTCTCATTTTGCAGTGTTCTAGATCCCTCAGATGCTTAAAATCTGTTACTTGGTACAATTCTAAAAGGACAGAATAATCCAAGTGATATAAACATCTTTTCAAATTCTAATAAGGAGTGTTTCACAGTTTAGTGAGAGACCACCCAGAACAGAGTACTCACTTGAGAGGCAGGAAACCTGACCTCTAAGCCCAGCTTTGCTACTTAATTAGCTGTGTGCCTTGGATAACACATCATTTCATCTCTCAAGGCCCCAGGTTCCTCATCTGCACAATAAGGGGGTTACGCAGGATGGTCACTCAATGATCATCCTGCTCTAACATTCAGTCGGCCTACACAGTAACTCCAATAATACACACACACACACACACACTAACATAATCCTCTGGAAATTCCTGCACAAAACTCAAACAAGTGAAACTGCCAGACAGTACCATAAAAAAAAAAATCCAAAAAGAGGCTCAACCTTGCTAGTTGAAGCATTAGAAATGTATTACGAGCTACTATGCTTCTGGTGAAACAGGCAAAGTCATACATGAATGATGTAAACTATCAAAACTTTTTAAGAAAACAATTTTGGCAATGTGTATGAAAACCTAAAGAGACCTTATTAGATCACAGCATCTAGTCTAATTTCACTCCTCAGAATCTAGTCCAAGTAAATAAACCGAATTACAGCTTCAAAAAAAAGTTTATGGAAGTATCATCTGGGATACCAAAATGAAGCGAAAGTTCTCAGACACCCTAAATCCCCCAGCCGGGAAATGGCTGAATAATTTACGGGACCTACACAATGATGGAACGGGTAGCCAATCAAAAGAAGACACAAAATTAGAAACGATATTTAGGAATAACTTTTAAATGAAAGTGGAAAAGTAAATATACTGTTAAGTGATAAAA
Source organism: Equus przewalskii (assembly GCF_037783145.1). Classification (NCBI taxonomy): domain Eukaryota; kingdom Metazoa; phylum Chordata; class Mammalia; order Perissodactyla; family Equidae; genus Equus; species Equus przewalskii. Next base: position 86,560,786 of record NC_091832.1, read on the forward strand.
TAGGTGCAGTCTTGGCTTAATCAGAAACTACCACATACAAGAGCAAAACACATGGTTGTAGATGAAAGGGTTCCATGAGTATTATTTTCTTCACTAAACTTTTTGTTTTCACTAAGTTTTCAGTTTTTCTCTAACCGTCTTGTGTTAATAAGGGGCGGGGGAGGACACACTAAATCACTATCAAGATTACCTGCATCACCCTAATTCTAGAGACCCTGATACCTGCTAGGAAGGCGCGCGTACACCTACACACAAAAGCCCCGGTGGAAGGACAGAACACCATTCAGTTGTGGGCATCCCCAACCGGACAACTCAGGAAGGCGAGCCAGGCCAGCTCGTAACTCCTGGGGATCAGGCGCAGCCACCCCGATGTAGTGGAGACCGGGCAAGTCCCTGCAGCCCTGGAAAGCGGGAGAAGCCTGGCCCTGTGTCTGAGGTCCGCTGTCCCGCCGGATTCCCGGGCTAAGGTCGGGGTTCCCGGCGGAACTTCGAGGAGCACGCGCGGTCTCGGCAGCCAACTGGGTGGAGCCAAGCCGGCGCTCACCGCGCGTTCGAGGCGCCCTGCGGGGAGAGCTGCTCAGGGCCGGGACCCGTCATCCCGGCGCCGACGACCAGAGCCCTCCGCGCCGCGCCGAGGAACTAGGGGGAGCGCGGCACTTCCCGGGGCCCAGCCGCCGCAGGCTCCGGATTCCGCGCTCCCTCCTGGCGCCCGCAGGGGCGGCCTGTCCGGGCGCGAGGCTGCGGCTCCCCGAGCCCTGCCCGAGGCAGCGGAACACTGCGGCCTCCAACGGCGCGCGCGGCCGTCTGGCTCACCTCGTGGCCGGGATCCGGAACCCCACTGCAGGCGCCCCACAGGCCCGGCCGCAGCCGACTAACGGGGCGGAACCGAAACTGAAACTGAAGCCGCCCACACGGCGGTGCTTTCCCGCCTCAGCCAATCAGTGCTTTCCCAGGTTACGGCAGCCCGCGGGGACCGAAAATGCCCGCCCCGCCTGAGCGCGCAAATCCGAGAATCCTGGTTTGCCTAAAGTCAAAGTTGGTGCTGTGGAGTTAAGTAAAAAAGTGATCGTGCTCTCTCTTTTAACAGAAAGCAAACATCCCTCTTCCACAGAAACAAAAAGCAAAGCAAAACACAAAAACTGGAAGTGATCTTTTAGCCAGGATTTCTTTTAGGCAGAAATGTAAGGAATAGCTTGAAGTCACAGGAAACTGGAATTTACTGCTAAAGTACGTGCCCAGAAATGTCCTTCAATAATTTAATACAAATAAATAAATAAAACAAGCAGCTTCAAATCTTTAAATCCACCTTTGGATTTTGATTAAATATGTGAAGACGAAGTCATTATTAACAAGAGATTGTTTCCATGGCAACGTTAATGGACGCAAAAAGAATTAAAATACGAAAGTAACTGTATTATAATGGCATCAATTGCGTTACATTTCAAACCAGTTCTAATTGGAAATGGTGTGCAGACATTTAAGTGCTGCTATGGGAACTTGGTTTGGAATTTTGTATGCATTCTCAATATTCTTGCTGTTAATGGAAAGGGAGAGGAAAAAAGAGAACTGTTATACCAAACACTTGACTCCTTTTTTCCCCCTACACACATATCCTCATCAGTTTAAAACGGATACAGGAATTCTATTTATGATTTGTAAGGCTATAAACGAAGCAATATCATCTTTAAACAGATCCTTAACCCTGGTAAGTGTTATAGAGTCTAAGACGCAGAATTTTTTTCTAAGACAAAAATGAGTTCCCTCTCTTGTAAGCCTCTCTTAGCTAGAGAAATGAACCTTTGATTGATATGGTGGACAGAGAACTGGGTGTGATTTGTTAGAAAAGAGAGACTTCCTTACATCCTTCTATAAAAGCTAATTTTGGGTAAAGACCAAGTCGTTACAGATTTATTGAAAGAGCTGTATTTGAACATCTTGCAATTTGAAATATAATGTAAATAAAAAATTTTAAGCAAAGTATCATTTAAATAAAATAGCTGCAAAGAACAAACATCATAGACTATAAAGCACTATCCCTAAAAACCTTCTTCACGAAGGATATCAAATTGTACCACATTCCTCACTGATTGTTTCAGCTATTCAAAAGAAGAATTTTTTGATTCATAGTCTCTTTCCCTTTACCACAGAGCCCTGATGGAGCCTTTAAGACCAGTATGATGGGCAGCGGGCCAGGAGGAATTTTAAGGGCATAGTTCACCTACAGAGCAGCTGCAACCTTTTCTTTTGTTTTTTTTTGGTTTTTTTGAAAGATTGGCACCTGAGCTAACGTCTGTTTCCTATCTTCTTTTTTTCTTCTTCTTCTTCTCCCCCAAGACCCCCAGTACATAGTTGTATATTCTCATTGTAGGTCCTTCTGGCTCTGCTATGTGGGACGCCACCTCAGCAGGGCTTAATGAGCCGTGCTAGGTCCGTGCCCAGGATCTGAACCGGCAAAACCCTGGGCTGCTGCAGAGCCCAGGAACTTAACCACTCAGCCATGAGGCGGCCCTGGCTGTGATGTTTTCTAAGGTGCATGGATCTGTAAGGGCCCAAGTAGACAAAGGGATTGGCACCATGAATTACTTCATAAGCCCACAAGTTTATGAAAATGTGGTGGTTCCCAGAACCCCCTCGGCAGCTTATCATTGGCTTTTACCAATTCACAAAGCAACTTTCCATGTTTCATGGGGGTTTTTTTAGCATCTTTTATTACACAAAGAAAACATGTGCAAGACTTTTTCTGAATACTAGTCCACTAAGATCTAGTCTTCAAAACTCTAAACACAAGCATTAATTTATTAAGGATCCTTAAAGTCATAAAGGTAATTTGACAAGATTTAGTTTAGCTTACATAGTTTGGTTTAGTTGTTATAGTTGATGAACCTACACTGATACATCATTATCACCCGAAATCCATAGTTTATATTAGGGTTCAGTCTTGATGTTGTACATTCTATGGGTTTTGGCAAACGTGTAATGACGTGTACCCACCATTATATTATCACACAGAGTATTTTCACCACCTTAAAAATCCTCTGTGCTCTGCCTATTCATCCCTCTCTCCCCACGAACCCCTGGCAACCACTAATTTTTTTTACTGTCTCCTTGATTTTGCCTTTTCCAGAATATCACAAAGCTGGAATCATACAGTATGTAGCCTTTTCAGATTGGCTTTTTTTACTTAGTAATGTGCATTTAAGTTTCCTCCATGTCTTTTCAAGGCTTGATAACTCATTTCTTTTTAGTGCTGAATAAAATTCCATTGTCTGGATGTGCCACAGTTTATTTATCCATTCACCTACTGAAGGACAGCTTGATTGCTTCCAAGTTTTGACACTTATGAATAAAGGTGTATAAACGTCTGTGTGCAGGTTTTTATGTGAATATAAGTTTTCATCTCACTTGGGTAAATACCAAGGAGTGCAATTGCTGAATTGCATGATGAGAATGTGTTTAGTTTTACAAGAAACTGTTAAATTCTCTTCGAAAATGGCTGTTCCATTTTGCATTCCCATCAGCAACGTCTCAGAGTTCCTGTTCCTCTGCATCCTCACCAGCATTTGGTGTTTCCAGTGTTTTGCATTTTGGCCATTTTAAGTATGTAGTGGAATCTTATTGCAGTTTTAATTCACAAATCCCAAATGACTTAAGATGTGGAACAGCTTTTCATACGCTTATTCGCCATCTGTATATCTTCTTTGGTGAGGTGTCTTTTCAGATCTTTTGCCCACTTTTAAATAAAATTGTTTTGTTTTGGTGTTTTTGCTGGGAAAGGTTCGCCCTGAGCTAACATCTGTTACCAATCTTCTGCTCCTTTTTTTTCTTTTTTCTTTTTTTCTCCCCAAAGCCCCCAGTATATGGTCGTATATTCCAGTTTGTAAGTCCTTCTAGTTCTTCCATGTGAGTCACTGCCACAGCATGGCTACTAACAGACAAGTGGTGTGGTTTCACACCCAGGACCCGAACTCAGGCCACCAAAGTGGAGCATGCCGAACTTTAACCACTAGGCTATCAGGACTGGCTCAGATTTTTCATTTTTTTATTGTTGAGTTTTAAGAGTTCTTTGTATATTTTGGATAATAGTTCTTTATCAGACATATCTTTTGCAAATATTTTCTCCCAGTCCATGACTTGTTTTCTCATTCTCTCGAAAGCATTGTTCTTAAAATAGGCAAATGCTGGTATAATAATACTAAGGTAACTCTTGCCATTTCATTATTTGTTCCAAACTGCTATAGTTCTTTGTGTCTATGCCTTTAAAAAACCATGTCCTTCACTGTTTCATGTTTGTAAGAGAAGATGTCATGTCTGGCTTAATTTATAAAACACCCAATTTTATAAAATTTTTAATAAATTTTATAAATATTTCATACAAACATAATATAAATTATATTAATTAACATTTAAAATTAATTAATATTAAAAAATATAAATTACTATAAATATTTTACAAAACACCACATGTGGACATGTGGGTGATTGTACTATGTTGATGCTGATGATGATAGCTACAAACATGATCAGTTGGACTGATCAACAGTCTCCAAAGCAGATTTTAACCCCTAGATGAGTATTAGGTTTCTAAGAACACTGGCAGGTCTTGGTGCAGAATGCACTAACTGGTATGAAGTGCTGGCATGCCCTTGGACCTTTCCAGAACTTTCAGACTGGACAATAAAAACGCCTAACCTGTCACATACTAGTTTTGGGTATTTGGAGCACTATCATCTACCTTTTCTCATGGGATGTGAAAATTATTTGTTAAAGAAAATGAGAATAAAGACACTATAGCTGTTGAATATCTTCTGGGAAGTAATATAAGCTTATTGACTGATGGGCAGATTTCTCAGAAAAGGCAGTATGCCTTTTATTTTTACCCAAACATGGGATATATTTTACATCATGGGCACTTAGTTTCAGATGCAACGTCGAGATGGTTAAATAAATGTTCAGACTTCATCAGCCATCATTTTGGTATAACTTGAATTTCAGCAGAGATGGGTCAGGGTCTGAACTCCTGTGAGGAGAGTTGTCCACATGCTGTGATGCTTAATGCTCCACTGCGAACTCTAGGAAACCTCTCTCAGCTGGAAAACTCAGTGAAATCGGTGTGATGCTGCCCTTGTATTTTAATCAAGATGAACTTGAAAGGTGAACGTTATAAGTGGGAGAAATTATTTATAATTTGGTAATAAAAGTTTATGTCTAACACTCCAAATTTCATACATCTGCTCTGTGCTGGCCCTGAGATATAAAACAACTGAAGTTGCCTTTACATTTGGCCTTATATGAAAGGTCATAAATTAGAATGATAGCATTCGTCCTCTTTTCTAGCTCACGAAATTTCCACATTAACATCTTCACCTCAAACATAAATGGTTACCCAGCTACAAAGACAAGAGTTGTGTTGGCCTTTATGAATTATAGTTTATGTTGGAAATCTGTGGTACATGAGGCTGCTGTTCATCTTGCAGTGGAGTGTACCACTTCAGTGAAGCCAATTCTAGCACAGTGAAACGAATTAAAACTGTATGGCCAGTTCAAATAAACATAGTACAGTATATAAAAATTTAGGAATATTTTAGATATCAGCAAATGATTTCCAATGTACGTGGTTCTTTTAACTCTTAAAAATGCATTTCTACATCTTAGAGGTATTTTCTCTGCTAGAATACCTGCTACGAAGTTTACTTAAAATAAATTCACTTTTCAAAATGTTTCTTTCTAAAGTGATTTTAACTGATAATGTGAAAATTTTGATTTTTTTCAACTACAAAAAACCCACAATCCATTTCTATTATGAACTATAAAAACTAAATTCATTCCAAAATATTAGTGAATTGGACGAGTGCTTTATGTTTAAACGTTCAAAAAAATGTTTACAGCCAAAAAACAGATGTCCTTGATTTTTCCAGGGCAGGTTATCAAATCCATATGCTTTTTTGGTGTAAAGATTTATTTCACCAGCTCTGTGGTGTAGCTAAGATGCAGCATATTATAAACTAGCTGGGTCAAGTTCAAAAACAACTCCAGAATCTCAGGATTTCATCCAGGGAGAATGTAAAAATTTAAGACCAAATGCTACTTCTCTGTAACTTTTTGGATTAGAAGCTGTTTTTCCCAATTCTGGATTAGGGAACATAATGTAGCTGAAAATTACTAATATGTTAGCATAAGCTTTTTTGTCTCAATTTTGTTTTTCTTAAGTAGCGGGCTTTTTCTCTCTCTAATATCAGGAGAGATGGATGTCTCTTCAGTCATTGACACCATTGCACTAAGAAACATATCTATTGTTATCTAAAACTCTCAGGAGTGAGGACTAATAGTTGTTTCTGTTGTGACAAAGCCTGAGCCATGTCTGGACACATTTCTAGAAGGTTATCCACATATAGAGGTGATCAGCAGTCTCAAAAACACAACATTATCCTCTTTTCATACCTGTCCCAAAAAGAATTTGGGGAACTGACAACCATCTTCATAATTTGTAACTAGAGGAAAGAATAATATCTTCTCACCTTGGGGAGCTTCTCTGCAGATTCAATTGAGAAGACTCCCAGCTGCCTTTTGTTAGAAGGAGAAGCAAGGCCTTCTGATTTATGCTGAAGAACGGAGACAAACTGGTTGCAAATGACACAAGACGTGGGGGCTGGCGGGGGTGGGAGCGGGAAACACAGCTTCAAATTTAGTCAAGAACCAGGATGAATGTTACAATTGCTACATTTACTCTATTGGCCCTGGGTGTGTGAGGCACTGAATAATTGACATAGGCATTTGCTAGATTAGGATCAATCCTAGCATTACGTCCAAATGACAGCTTGTTCCCTTTTTAAGTTTTATGCATTTGTTCAATGCCTGGCAAAGAAAGCTGCTCCCATATATAAATGGATGAATATATGACTAAAAGGATGAATCCTCAGTTGGGCCCAGGATAAGACCCTCTGAGTACCACAGCTTAAATAAATATTAAAGAAAATATGAAAGAAAATGAAGTTTCTTGATGTGGACTCTACAGGAATCAGAATCTCAGGGCTCCTTGAACCTTATTCCCCAACCCCAATCACACAATTAATTAATAAACATTTCTTCATCAATGATTAAGTACCTGAAACTGGGGATTTCTGTCCAGATCTGACTTTTTGCATCCATTTCTATTCGGGGGCAGCAAAGATCTCAGAACCTACATTGAAGCTTACTCTTCACTGTTCTAACTAGATAAAGAACAAATCAGTTCCACCTTCAGCGCGTAAGTTACTCCCTAATTGCACATGAAGGAAAACTAGAGTCTTATGGATCTCAACTCCTTCCCCCCAAATAATTTAAAGAGGTTTTTCTAGAATAATTTATTACGAGCAAAATTTAATAGTACACATAAAAATCCAACATCAAGAGAAAAAGAGATTCTGGAGGAACTCTATTGTAGAGAAAATTGACTGTTCTTTCAAAATAGAAAGGAAGAAGACTTTTGTATGCTTGGGGTGTGTGCATGCGTTTTAAAGAATATTTTATTAGTCTCCACTAGCTGGAGCAGAGCAAGCTTTGGCTAAGCTCTGTGCATGCCCTCTTTCCACCTTTGAAATTCCTTCATTCCTAAACCACTGGCAACTTTCTGTCAGCCCAAGAGTGCCTGCCTAACTTAGAGGCATTATTTGACAAAGTGTGAGGCCATGGATTTCACACAAACCTGCACAAAGTGCCATATTAGAAAGAGCGAAACTTTTTGCCTGGGAAGAGCTGCAGAACAAAACGGGGGCAGGAATTCTTTTCCTCCTTTGATCATTTGCAAGACCAATGCCCATATTAAAGCTAAATATATGTATCAGATAGGGATTTGCAAGGATCGTTAAAACTGTAGCAACCTTTAGGTAGGCCACTGTAGCTTGCTCATCCCTTGGTCTGAGAGGGACATGGCAAGTCAGATATGGTGGCACAGAACATGAAGAACATCTATTGGAAGACACACTAGAAGCAAAGTTTCTATAAAGAAGGGACATGAAGAAGTGATAACCCTCCCTCCTGGTAGGAGAAAGTTTGCCTCTAGGATGGTGCCTTCAGCCTCCCATGTGGCTAGTGAGTGCTGGCCAATAGAAATGAGTGATTGAAGAAAATACCCATCTTTGCAGCATTATACACAATAGCCAAGACTTGGAAGCAATCTAGGTGCCCATCAAGGGACGAATGGATAAAGAAAATGTGGCATTTATACACGATGGACTACTGCTCAGCCATAAGAAATGATGAAATCCGGCCATTTGTGACAACATGGATGGAACTTGAGGGTATTTTGCTGAGTGAAATGAGTCAGAGGGAGAAAGTCAAATACCATATGATCTCACTCATCAGTAGAAGATAAAAACAACAACAAACAAACACATAGCATTGGAGATTGGATTGGTGGTTACCATAGGGGAAGGGGGGAGCAGGGAAGGCAAAAGGGGTGATTAGGCTCACATGTGAGGGGGTGGACTGTAATTAGTTTTCAGGTGGTGAACATGATGTAATTTACACAGAATTCGAAATGCATTATGATGTACATCCGAAAATAAATAAATTAATTAATTAATTAATTTTAAAAAAAAAGAAAATACTCATCTCTGATGTCTTCCCAAAGTTTCCTTGCCAAGGTGCCCCTCCTTCCCTGTTCTCATAGGCCACCCCCTGACAACACTGGAATTCCCACCAGGGCATCCCTCTCAAGTGTCCCCATCTAACCGAGCCTTGGCTCTGGGCTCTGTACTTCCACCTTCCAAATGTTCCCAAGATAGTTCATGTGCTCTCAGTCTCTTCCCTAGTTTTTTAGCTAAATGTCATCATGGCGGAGACCTCATAAACTCATTTCTATAAGGTGATAATAGCAGATTCAACATGCAATTTTGCCCATGTGCATTTTAATAAGGCGGAGTTCCTTAATGGCTTAAAGTAATAAATCTCTTATTAGGAAATGCTGCCATCAGTGCCAGGTGTGGAGAGATCGTGCAGGTATCTATAGGTCTGATGGCCTTCCCAGACAAGCAGGAGATGCACCCACTTGCCCAAAGGTGCCAACCAGCCTTCCTGACTAGCCTGCCTGTTGTATAGCACAAAGAGTAGACTACATTAAATTCTGTCCATCTCATTCATATCAAGGAATAAAATAGCAACTATTACCAAAAAACAAAGGGAGGGGAAAGGAAGGACATGAGGGTGGCAGAGATATATTTTATTTAACTTGAATGCTCTAAATATTTATAAGCCAAAAGATTTAAGCCTCTTCCTGGCGTCCCTGAAAAATGAAAGGCCTCCACCACCCAGACAATCAAAATAGTGGCAGCTGTCATGAAGGTGAGGGCACCAAAGACGTGCGAGATGAACAGGCTTGATTATTCCCAAGAAAATGGATCCAATTAAACCACAGAGATGATGTGCTATTTTCTATCGATACTGTTAGCATTTTATATCGCATTTGAGAAGGTAGCTATGCTCCAGCCACAGATTTGGATTTGGAAGGGAAGGAGGTCTTCCAGAAAAGGTGTGTGTCCCTCTTAGCTCACGTCCTGTCCTGGCTAAAGGACGTGCACTTCACCCACTATTCCAACACACCTAAATCTGAGCCAGAAGCTTATTCCAAGTCTGGAAAAACTGACGGTTTATTAAACATGTGGTTTTATTGAAGATGGACCAAGAAGTGAGGGCAAATCTGAACATTTAATGAGACAGGTTTATTACTCTTAAGGAAAGAGGCGAGCCCTGGGTGAGATGTAGTCATTCTTTTTTAAAAATGTATTTATTTTTATCACATAAATATGACATGTTTTCTCTAGATAGATTATAGATTTAAAAAAAGGCCCTTAAAATTTGCCTATTTCATCACTCAAAGCAAAAGAGCATGTGAGTACAGAGCTTTCCAGGTCACTCTTCATCTCTGTCGCTCACTCTCTCTTGCTCAGTATGACACTCACTTTTGTATAATCTTTTTTTCTCATTTAATTATACTTAGTGAAGACCCTTACATGTCATTGAATATAAAATCATTTTAATAGCAGCATAATACTCAGCTATAATTTAGCTAATCCCATCGCTATTAAACAAGTATGTATTTTGAATTCTTTGCAATAATAACATATGTTTAAATACGTGTATGTGTGTATTTTGAAGGGGAGAGAATGCTTACCTGAGTATTTCCTTGGATAAATTCCCCAATGTAGAATCACTATTTCCAATAATTTGCACATTTTAAGGATATTTTGCTATAGGTGGTACCATATTTCTTTCCAGGAAGGCCAATTTATACTTTTTTCAGAATAAATGAGAGTGCCCAAAGACAGCTGTTGTCAAAAATAATCTGACTAGTTTGTAAATGTCACTTTATCTTTCTGTCTTCACTTGTGAAATATAAGCTTCTGGAAGACAGGGAGAATGCTTAGTTACCATTATGTCCCAGCACCTAGCACATGCCTAAATTTGAGTATTCCTAGTATTTGTAATTTTATATATTTGTGCTTAAGAGGCACCAAATTGTATCCACTTCATCCCCTGAAATTCTCCTGATCAGACTTCTTATTTGCTAGGTACTGTTTTACGCACTTTATGAATATGAATTAATTTAATCCTCACACAAACCCTAGGAAGTTACTACAGGTGCCATCCCCAATCGGTAAATCAGTTGATTGAGGCTCAGAAAAGTGATTTGCCCAAGGTCACATGGTTGTGGATCTGGGATTTGAATCTACGCAGTTGAGCTCCAGAGTCCACAATCTTTTACTACTTCGATTTCTTCCAAGTTGCACAGATACTAGTCCATGCATTGCAGTGGTCATGGGCCAGATAGCTGATCTCTTTCCTGCTATCTATTGTTTCATAACAAATCACCCCAAAGCCAGTTATTTAAATAACAGTCGTTTTATTATCTCTCACAGTGTCTGTGGGCGAGACTTTGGGATAGACCTGGGTGTTTCTGGCTCAGGGTCTTACTATGGTTGCAGTCAGGTGGTGGCTAGAGCTAGAACTGCAGTGGGCTTATGCAGCTTGGGTTAGCTAGGCATGTCTCTCTATCCGTGTGGTCACGGAGCCACTCCGTGTAGTCTCTCTGAATAGGCTAGTTGTGCTTCTTCACAGCATAGCAGCCTCGGTAATCAGGCAATTTATAGGGTGGTTAAAGACTTTTTGAGTGAAAGTTCCAGCAAACAAGGCAGAAGACGTCTATGATCCAGCCTTAGAAGTCACATAGAGTCACATCTGCCATAATCTATCAAACAGTCACAAAGCACCTCCACTTTCAAGGGGGTCATCGACCTCACTTCTCAATGGGAGGAGTGTCAAAGTCACATTGTAAGAACATATGGGATGGGAGATCTTGTTGCTGCCCTCTTTGAACAATACTATCCGCCACATAACTAAAAATTTCTTCACCCCATAAAGCATGTTTTAAAATTCATACTTCGTATAGAGCTGATAACATGTATGCTGATTCTTTCTTGTTTGTCAGCAACTCACTCTTCTGATTGATAAAACATGCTTATACAATGGCACATTGGCAGAGTATATTTATAGGATGGAGGTATAGTTTATGGCTCTGGATAAAAATGAACTGACTAGACTTTATATAAATTCAGCCTGGGACCCTGGCCTCAGTGTCGAGGATTTGAAAGCCATCTGCAGATTTCAACTAAATTAGAAAGATATACTTTTTCTGCTTCTAAAAACGTATCCTTTATTACAAAACTGGTTTTTAAAAATTATATACATGAATTAGATTTGATGTTGCTGTACTAGTGCTGTGGCTTCTATATGGGTTCACTGATATCCAGTCAACTGTTTGCCTCTGGCAGCAGGCCAGCAACAAAGGGCTGGGAGCCAAAGGGCAAAGGCAACTTGACCTTCTCCCCATGCAGCGATGCCCACTGCAGTGACCTGTCTGCTTTCAGCTGCGATTTCATTTACTAAACAAGGACGATTTAGGAAGACATTTGGAGAGCCAAGTAGTGACTGCTAGACGTTTCAATCCTATTTACTCTTGGCTGTAGGTAAAGAAGGTAAATGTCCCCAGAAGAGAAACCAGTTCACAGTGATTAAGTCACTCCCTCGTGGCCTTGGGGATGTTGGATTTCTTACTGTTGGCTTGTGTTATAAAGTTTGTCATTGATTTCATACTAGTGGAGTCCAAGGACACTGCGTTTCTGGGTAGGTTGGCGGGTCCAGTTGATAAGTCATCACTGCCTCTCTGTGCTAAATGGTCCCGTGTGGCCTGGAGGAGTTCAAAACAACTCTAGTGCCCAACTATGTTCAATGCCATAGAGGGCTCCCGCACTAGCCCATTTTATGTGAGAGTATGATTGTAACTTCAAAAGGAACCAGCAACCAACACCATGTCCCACATTCAGTACAGAACACCATAGCACAGCTAGAAAAAAAAGCCTCCTAGCCCCAAGCAAATGCTGAGAAATCCCAAAAAGACTAAGAGTCTTTCCCTGCTCCTTCAGCAGAAGGATTGTTAAATCAGGGATTCCCTTAAATACTCATTGGATCTGATGCTTAGAATGAAGATTTGGTTTCATTTTCAATTGCGATTCCCCGTGGCCCAGACTCCCCATAGGTAATTTTCTGGGTGATGGAGTCTGAACTGCCATATTGTTCTCGAGGGCACCAGATGTCAGCTTTGACACAGTGCCATTAGTTTTAAGTTGTTAACTTTTGTAATATGGTCTAAATTTTGGGGGGGTGGGGAGAGGGGAGAAAGGGCGGTACTACCCCTTGAGAATTTTCTGTTGATAACGAATATATCGCTTAGCCTCACTAGATAGTTGAGCACCCCAAATTCCTATCTTACAACATTGCCAAAACGAATTCTTTGCCACAAGGGACTACAGAGCCTGTTCCCTGGCTTAGCGTTATTTCTAGATATTTGCAAAAGTTGTGGACTGATCTTACCTACGCTTTCTCCTCTACTGAGAAAGCCCTGGGGCAGGCCCTGGCCAGCAAGGCCTGGAGTTGTGACATATTGCACAGAACACATCAAACAGAGTACAGCGGGACGTCTGGGCTCCAGCCACCTCCCTGAAGGTTTTGGTTTTTACTCGGTGGTAATTGGATAGTTTGTAGCATATCTAAGCCTTCCTTGGGCTTGTTGAGTGTAGCTATTCTCATTTGGATTAATCCATAGAATGTCACAAGTCATAGGGCCTAGACTTACTGAATTACAGATAAACACCATCCGTAAAATTATTTCACAGCTTACCTTGGAAAGTGATAACATTCAGTCTATGGCATTGTATTAAAAGCAAGAGAGGAAGCATTGTGTCATTTCTATTCATTTGTCAGTGGGATGAAGACAGAGATATTTATGTTTTAGCCTTTTATGAATGAAAAAGGAGTTAATGCTATCCTATGAAAAGTTCCTGATTTGTCAGCTTGGGGAAGCTGAGTTCTCTGAGTCTTTATGAATCCACAGAGTGAGCTGACTGCCAAATGCAGCCGCGTTACTTTTTTCACTTAATGGGATGCCCCAAATCACCCCACATTGATTTTGGTGGTCACCTCTGCAGAGAGAAATAATAGTATCTGAAGTCTTAGCTCCTCATCACAATCTACCAAGTAAGAATAAATTTCTGAGGGGAACCTAAAAACTGAGTTGAAAATCACTAGTTTGCTTCACAGATCACGGATCACTCACACTCCCTGAACCCAGTGGTGTTTGAGGATTTAATTTAGGTCTCTGATTAGAAGACCCTTCTGAAGATCTAAATGTCTCTGTGCCTGGAAAGGGTTAATTTGAAAGACTGAGCCAAAGGCAATTGGATATGGAAGAGTTGTGGGCCCTCAATAATTTTCCTGTGTTTTTATGTGGTAAGGTAGATATGAACCCCCACCTTACATGAAGACGACTCCTCAAACTCAACTTATACACGCGTATGAGTCAGGCAAGTCAAACGAGTTTTACTAGCAAGTGACAATTTGGTGATAGTCTAAAAATGTGAAGAAAAAGCTTAAATCCAACACAAATGCTACTTCATTTGTGAATTAAAGGTGAATTGTGGGTTAAGTATTCTTTTGCCACTTCTTGGACTGGACAACTAAAAATGAAGGGCTAAAATCATTGAAAATGGCTAATGATTTACTATAAGAGCAAGTGGGAAATGCATGCCTTAATAAATCTTACTCCAGCTGTATTTCCTATCTGAGCTGCGCCAGCCTGCTTTTCAAGCTTGAATTTTAAAAACTTTTAAAAAAGGGGGGGGGGGGAAGCTATCTTTTCAAAATTTGCTTATATAACACTCAGTTAAGAAAATGTATATTTATTTTTTAAAGTAATGTCATTACCAGAAGCCTACCTCTTTCCCTTTGACAGTAAAACAGAGTGCTTATCTTCCTATTTTCATAATGAAAACTCCCCAAGCTCAGGCTCCTCTGGCAGATTTACAACCTTTGAGCAGGAGAGCTGACAGGCATTTTAATATGAAAGGAGATATGATGTCTATAATGTACAGTGATGTCACTTCTAACAAGGGAGAAGCAGCTTTCTGCAGGGCAATCACCATAACAAGGCCGACCTGGCTGCTGCAGAAGAGACCTTCTAACCTAGAGAAAGGTCACAAATAAGATAGAAAAGGAGGGACTCTCCCAACTCAGGTGGAAGGGCACAGTATGAGGTCATGGTCACAAGCCTATTGTGGGTGTGCATTAGCCACAGGAAGTTGAAGCCAGGAACTGTCTAGACAGAGCTGACCTTGAGAAGGGAAAAGGTAAGGCATGATACTGAAGGGTAATGAAAATCCTCCGGAGAGTGTTAAAATGAGAGCTGGATTGCCTGTTGACCGTCTTCTTTCTCCCCTTTATCCTCCCCTGAATAGGTCTCATAACTTGAGAGTGATGTTGACAGCCACATCGTCATTAGCAGGGTGTGTGGTTGTTGTGCCTGGTGAAATGACAGTAAGCAAATGCCAGAAACTAGGAGCCTTTTATTTGCAAATGAGACCTTAAAGATTTAGCATTGGGTGTAGAAAATATTGGTTCTGGTTTTGAAAAGAGCTTTAAATTCTGAGGCTGATATTCAAAGGTCTTTGTCCTAAGCCCCCTAATTAAAACCGCTACCCACTTCTGACTGAATAGGAAGAATTTTTATCAAATAATCAGAGAACTGCTGCCTTGCTCAATCCCACATACCTGGGAAAGGCGGGAAAGCCTTCCGAAAGCCATTTCCCGCGAAATCCCCAGAGTACCTCCCGCCACATCAGAGAAGGAGGCTGGCCCGTGGTTCTCAAGGAAAACCCCAATACTCAAAACCTGGGTAGGCTCTTGCTATTCAAATAAATTTTCTTTTGTTAAACAAAATTTCTGGAAGTACAAGGGTTAACTTGACAACTTAGAAGGTTTTGCCAGCTCAGAGGATAGCCAAGCATTTAAAATTTGCCAGTGCAATTAAATGTACTTCTCTTTAATTAAACGTGGGCACATTCAGCCATCTACACACTCAGAATTAAGGATCAAGATTTATCGTGTAAGGGAGCCAAACAGCAAAGGCAAGGGTCAGAACTGACCAATATCACAAAGGACTATAACTTTTTTTAATACGTTGTTATCTAATTAATTTTACTGCAGTGAAACAGTGGTTATGAGCTTGGCAAGCAGTCCTGGGCTGTGTTCTGTCTCTGCCACTTTCAAGTTATACATTTTGGAAAAGTTACTGAATTTCTTTGGGCCTCAGTTTCATTATATGTGAAATGGGAACAATCATTTTACCTACTTCACGTGATTTCTGTAAGACTTAACTGAGCTAATCAATGAAAACCACTTACCGCCGTGTCTAGAGCATGATTAAGTACTCATGAAATATCATCTCCTATCACTACTATTATTATTAAAAACAGATGAATAGCTATATTAGTCATGGTTCTTTCACTAAAATCTCATTTGTAATATTTCAGAATATATAAAATTACCTGATGCATACAGTTTGTAATGGAGATTATTTTTTATTCATGGTTGCTCAAAGGATTGTTCTTCAAGCTCTAGATGACTACATGTGGTCCAATTTGACATAAAAATGGGTGCAAAGGTGTATGCAAATCTTAATGGCGACTACTATCTTTCATGTGTGCCCTCCTACCTCCATGCTACTCTAACCCAGTGGTTTTCAAATTTTAATGTGCACAAGAAAATCAGAGGAGTGTATTATTAATACAGAAATTCTGGTTTGGTAAATTTGGACAGGGGGCCAGGCATGTGCAATTTTAACAGATAGCCCTATTGATTCTGATGCAGGTGGAACGTAGAGACCCTAATGGCACACAGGAGAATGATGACTTGTCTCCCACTTGTCAGGGATGAGAGGATGGACCTTGGAAAGATAGGTTGTTTCCCTTCTCTTTATTGGTGAGATTTGGATTGCTTTCTGCTTAGGAGTTACCTTCAGATCTGGAGGATTGAAGTGGGCCAGGTAAGGGCCAAGAGAAAAGATATGGGGCAGACTTCTTAGACCATCTCTTTCCTCAGTTCTAAGAGAAAGAGATGAAGAGTTTCTTGATGTTTCACTGGAGTGGGAGAAGAAATAAAGACATGGCTGGAATCTCGGCACAGTATCCAAGACTGTGCATGTGGTTAGAGCATTCTTTGTTGTTATTTCTTGGGTTCAAGGTGTGATGATATGTAGTAGGTGAGATTTCAGATTCAGTGGGGGTGTGGATACCAAACAATAGCCTTGGAACATAGATGGCAAGGTCACAATATACTACAGTGGCTCTTAAATTTGGACCACAGCTCACTCAGGCAGAGCACAAGACCTCATGGCCCACATATCATACCATTCTTACCTTTCATGCTTTATTAGCTCCATTTTCCATAATCTGCAGGTTTATACACACACAGTAAGAATTTTACAATATTCCAAGTCATGGTGGGCAGCCTCATCAATAAAATATTGAGTGAAAACTTTTATTAAACTCTATTAACATACTAATTTTGTTTATAAATGACAAGAAAAAGTCTCAACTTCCAGTTTCCAGTCCAGCACATAGGGAGTCTAGAAGTCATCATATCTATCCACAAGACAAGAAAAAAGCTGAACAAATTGAAAATTAACAACTGTTCCTAGATTCATCAGTGAATTGAGGTCTCAGGGCAAACCTCTGCCCCAATAGTTAGAGAAACAGAGAGGTGGATACAGAGAATCACAGCTCATCAGAGCAGAAACCTCTCTGGGAACCAGTACTAAGAGGAGAAAACCTAAACCATAATTAATTAATTGCCGGAAGCTCAGCATGGACAAACTTGAGAGTTACAAACGCCAGGAGAGAGGAGCCCAGTCCTAGGAGGCCCCTACACTTTTGTGAGTTTTATCTCCAGGAGACCTACCAGGTTCTTAGAGTGGAGACTGGAGAAACATCTCCTTGTGCTTCCAGCAGGGGGAGGGGAAATGTAGCCATTTTGAAATAGGGGAGTGCTCACTGTCCTGCCCTGAAGGTAACTATTTCACAAAGGCCTAACCAAGGTGGGTTTTACCAGAGCCCGATTGACCTGGGGGGAGGGAAACACCTGACTCTAGCTCCCTGGAGCCTTCCTGTCTCATCTAAGAGGGAGGAAAAAAAACCTGAGAAGCACTGGTGAAGGTCATGGCCCGGGGCACAGGCTCACTAAAATACTGAGATCTAATCATAGGATTATAAAATGCTTGTCCTTCCCCCACGTCTTACCAACACATCAATAGGGCTTCTGTATAATAACTGGGGATTATAATTGAAACAACTACATATCTCAGACTATATTTAAGAAGAAGTCTCTAGGGAAACCCAGTGACAACAGGGGAGACAAGAACAAGGCTGCCAGAGGAAATTTTACCCTCTGAGACCTACAGCAAACAGTAAACACAGCCTAACCCCTAGCCAGATAAACACAAAACTTTATACTAAAGGCCTATTTACTCCAGTACATCACATCTTCCTTTCAACAAAAAATTACAAGGCATACTAAAAGGCAAAGAAAACACACCTTGAAGAGACAGAGCAAGCATCAGGTCCAGGCTCAAACATGGCAGAGACTTTAATAGGCTGTACCTTTAATAGGCTTAGCAATAGATTGGATATAACAAAGGAAAGAATCAGTGAACTTGAAGATATGTCAATATAAACATCCAAAACTGAAATACAAAAATAAAATAATGAAGAAGACAGAATAGAATATGTAAGAACTGTGGGACAATTACAAAAGGCATAAATGCCAAGCATTAGTCACCACAGTAGAATGAGAATCAATTCCCCTGACCTCACGTATCCTTGAGGCAACATGTAATAGAATAGCTCCTCGGCTGTCATTGCTCCTTGCTTATGCTTCCCAAGGGGAGAAGAAATAAATAATTTGATTGACAAGTGTGGGAGAGGGAATTAAGTATCTTTGACAATGCTACTTCTCTCTCTGTCCTACACTTCTCTACCATGCAAAAAGTGCCCTGCCTCAATTGGCAACACCATATCTTTCCACTCTGCCTTTTACTGGGTGGGTAAATTTTATTCTCACGGAAATATTGAGAAATGCGTTGTTGTCACACATCATTTTGCATAAGTTCTCTAGAAAACAGACACTGAGATGAAGCCTACATGCTAAATTTTATTGGGAAGGGTTGTACTTCCAGGGCAACTGGAGTGATGGAAAATACATGAGGCAGGAAAGGAAGAAGAATGAATATAAAGTGGTATATTACCAAGCTGGTCACAGCTTTACAAAAAAATAAAATACAACCGGTTACCTTGTCACATGTCACAAGCTGTGTGAAAACACCATCTCAGAAGAGTTCTTTGGTGGAAGGAAGGGAGAAGAATTAGTTTCTAGGTCACCTCCCCTCCCACTCTGTATACTGTCTCTCATTGGTCAAAGTTTGCCCCAGATGGCATTTACTCTCTTACTTCTAGGCTGCATCTCCCACCCTCCCAGGCAACTGATGGGGAGGTCAGATCCCATACCCACTCGGTAGGAAGAACCAGATTCTCAGTGCGTCCCATCAGTTTGGTTTTAGGCACCAAAGCTGCTATGGCTTTCATTATGACACTCATGATGGAGGTAACGCCAGAGCCTAGCTCTCACCCTGGGAAGACTGGACACCTGGGGATGCTAAGTGAAGAGTGGCTGTGATTGCCTCCAACACAGGCAACTGTGGGCCCATTCCAGACACATTTGAAAGATGCTTCCAGGGTGTAGTAGGAACCCTAGCTTCTCATAATAATCAAGGTGGATTATACCAGCAAGTATACTTACTCCTCTTTTGTTTTTCCTGCTACTCTACTAGAATGAGAAGCCCAAAGTGGCTAGGAGGTAGCTGCAGCTCATAGTTTAGTGGAACTCTCACCATTTTCTCTGAACAAGGACTCTACTTTCCTGGAACCAGGACCTCTAGTCCAGTAAAACCTAAATTTGCAGAGTATGAGGGATCGATCCTGTTTTAATTGCCTCCTCTTGCCCTGTTGGAGAGGAAGGGATTCCCACTCTGGGGTTTTGGGGGTGGCTGAACACATGACCCCAAGTGCTAGACAGATGAGATTGACAGCAATTTATTAGTCACATATACTCACAGTCTGAGGAGGAGGACACCACACTCCATGCAGGGCCACACAGAGGTTGCCTTCAGAAACAGAGTGAAGGGCCAGGGGCTCTGGGAAGCCAAACTCTGTAAACCAGGCCCAAATCCCTTCTTCTTCCATCAGACAGTTGTAGCTCCCTCCCTAGGAGGTCATAAATACAAGTTAAGGGAGAACCATTGGTGGCACAGAGGTAGGGGACATAAGATCTAGGCCTCCTATTATAATTTTTTGGTGCCTTCTACATCAACTTGAGCCTAGTCCTGAATATACTATTTCCATCAAATCATGTCTCTACCCAATGTTATGACTCATGAATCTAATAATACCGAGCTCATCACAGAGGAATAGTCTCAAAAGAAATAGCTACCTCTAAAATTCAAAGAGGGCCAAAGTGCACAGAGCCTCTTTCTCAGTGGTGGGAGGTACAAAGGGCTCCAATTTTTCCTTTACTTTAGAGAGGTTGTTCTGGTGTGCTTCAGGCAGCCTGACCCCTAAAAACTTCACCATATGGAGACCCTGAATTTCTGTGGAATTAATCTCCCACCCTCTCGCATGCATGTGACTTATTAGGTACCTAGGATTTTTGCAGACTCCTACTGATTATGTCTGATTAGCATGATCTTACTGATGTCATGGACCATCATGATGTTCTACGCAATGTAAAGATAGTCATCATCCTTGTGAAGTATATCATGACAGAGAGGAAGAGAGCTGACATAGCTCTGAGGCAACACTGTGAAGCTGGCCTTGTCACTGTTGGGAGAGGTAACCCACTCTAGGTCCCGTGTCCCTGCACATTGTTTCTGGTTGTGCCAAGAATGCAAAGCCCTGACCAATCTATACCCAGGCCATTTCTCAGTTGTGATTACAGTGAGCGACCTTTAGAGATAAGGCAACATCTCCTTCTAGGAAAAGAGGAGGCTGACAATAGAAGTGGTAGATCCCCAAGCTCAGTGTTCCTCTCCTGTAAGGCAACCCACTGAGTGAATAGGTGTCCATCTCAGCCCACCTGTGTCATCACCCTGCCTCCCCACTGTGGGACTTCCGGGGAAGAGGGAACCAATGCAGAACAGATATGAAATTCTGGCTACTGCTTTTTCCCTGTGTGTTAAAGTCCTTTGTCTCTGACCCAGTAGTCTCATGTCTTCTGCCAACATCCGTGAAACTGTGGCAGGCCAACTTGTTCATTTGCAAATAGGGTAAAACCTCAGATCCTACATAGTTCTTTACAGGCACATAAAGGCAAGCTGCTTCCATTCTCCCCTGATAAAATCTATGGAGAAGAAAATCTTCGCCAAATCAATAGCCATATCTTAGGTGCTAGAGGTTTGCTGGCTGTAGTAAAGACACAACATCTGGCATAGTAGCTGTGCTTAAGTCTATTGCCTGGTTAAGTTTACAGTAGTTCACTGTCATGCTCTATGACCCCTCTGATTTTTACAGAAACCAGAGAGTTGAATCAAAAGGGAATATTACATGAACCCCTCTATCGTTGATATTGATGTTCATCTCCGTAATTCTTCAAGGATCGTGGTAATACTCCTGCCACTAGCAAGGGATAAGAGAGTTTCAGGGACTTCTACATGGCCAGTGGTTCTCCATCAGGGGTGATTTTTGTCCTCCTAGGAGTCATTTGACAACATCTGAAATCATTTTTGGTTGTCATAACAAGGTGTTACTGACATCTAGTAGGGGGAGGCCAGAGATGCTATTAAACATTCCACAATGCCCAGGAATGCCCCCTCAGCAAAGAATTGTCTGGCTCAAAATGCCAATAGTGCTGAGGTTGAGAAACTCTGTACTTAGTCCTTCCTACCACAATGACCCTTATTCCACAGGACTGGTTATCAGTTTCAGGGCGCTGCCAGAAGCTAAGTGTATGTCTCGATCATACATTTGGGAACCAGGGAGATAATCACTGGATTACTGGATACTCAAGGTAAGTATGCAAAACCACTGAACCCACCATTAGATGAGCTTGGTCTCCATAAGCCTCTGTTCTAACCAGAGGACTATGTTGGTGTTTCAGGCCTCCTGATATCAGTATCATCTCATACGCTGTATCTAATAGTCCTTGCAAAGCCTAGGTTTGACTCTTTCCCTAGTGTACAGTTACCCTGGCAAATTGCTTTCACTTCCCTCTGGGGAACAAACAGAGGAATAATTACTGTATATACTTTCAGTGGCATTTTAGGGTCCTTCTGTAAGGGAATCCAGCATCTCCTTCAATCAGTGGATTCCGGTTTAACTGACTTAGATCTAGAAACTCAACTAAAGAGTACAATTCTCCATCATGGAAGAGCCTTCTGCTCAACAGCTCTTGCTTTTTTAATTATTCAAATCAACAATCACCCTTGTCAGTTTCCCATTGCCACACATCCCTGAAAGTAGGCATTCTTATCATAGTGGGGCCTTGTTAATCTTAATTAGGTCTCTCTTTCCTTTGATGGTTAAGGGCTGCCACCTGGTCTTTAATAGTCCAGATTCCTTTTATCACCATAGAGAAGCAGCAGCCCAATTACATGATAGCATTTCCCATTTTCACCCCTGACCTGGTGAGGACAGCCACCACTGAGGTTCTCAAAGATGCTGGTACCACTCCCCTGCCCCACCACAACCACCACCACCATTTCCCCACAGCATTCCTTAGAACCTCATGAAAAGAATCATTCTGGGAAACATAGTCAGGTGGCAGGTTTTACAAAACAAATCCATTTTCACATGCCCACCTCCTTAAGACTTCTAACCCCTTTCTCAAAATGATGTTAAGGAAGTTACATTATCTCTTCATTCAATTTAGGCCATCATGGTGACTAGGCTTGAAGGAGCCATTGTGGGAGCGTATGCCACATGGATCAGAGATGAATCACTTAGCTGAGTCCTTCCTGGAGCCCTGACTCACAAAATCAAGTGCCAAATAAGGACCAGCTCCAAGTGGCCTTGCCAGAGCACTGAATCCTGAGTCACAGATAAGTGCCCACATCAATTCATTCTCACCTATCCAGCCTCTGTCTGCCTCCTCCAGTATAATAACCTCCAGATCCACACCCACAGCATTCCCACAGTTCCTGCCAACACATTTTGTCAGGTTCAACAGTTCCTTTAGCAAGTAGGCTATTTCTTCCCCCAACAGGTCTTGTACTTCTTCTCTTTTTATTTGCCTGGGGGCAGTGAGGGGAAGTCAGAGTGGGTCTTGAGGAAAATTTGAGAACAAGCATCATTTTGGGAAGCACCTGCTTCTGATGAAATCATTGTATGCTCTCCAGGCAAGGGGTGGTTCTTTGCCCCTGACAAAGAGAAACAAGCTATTTCTGCCAGTCGGGAAGATTCAGGCTTGTTAACACAAATATCTCCAACCCAGGTCTCAGTTTCCCACTCTTTGCCTATCAAGGCCTTGACTTTGATCAAGGAGACCTGTTGAAGCTGCACCTTTAGTTTCCTTTACAGCTCTGCCACCCTGAACCGGTATAAGTACAGATGCCTTTCAGCTGAATGAGATGAGAGTCTCATTTAAAGCTGCTGTTGAGGTCCTCTGACTCTTAGAGCGCGACTTAAACTGATAATAGGTGCCCTGAACCTATCATTTTCTTTTAGCAAGACCTCAAATGTCTTAAAAGCAACCATCCCTACACCACAATTGTCCCTTTGATCAAATGCGATAGCTTCATGATTTTCCAAAGTCTTGCCCTCCACCTGTACTTTATCCCAAGTAACCACAAGTAAAAGAGTAACTATAAAGCCACTTCTAAGGGTTATCCCACTTATTGCTCTCAGATAGTCAAGTCCAAAATCAAATCCAAAATCCCACTCTGAGGGTCTCCTTTCTGGGACACTTCTACTAACTTTCTTAGCAAACAACGCCTGAGGCAAAGCTTGTGTGCTAATGCTTTATTTATTGGTTGTGTAAGCCCGGAATACCCAGAGTCAAGAAAAAAGGGAAACGAGGCAGGGAAGGAGGGACAGCAAATACAAAGTGGTCTATTAGTGAGCTTTCCATAGCTTCATAGAAACATAACCAATTGCTTGATCATGTGAGAAGTACCTGTACAGACTGTTAGAAACACCTTCTAAGAACAGACCATTGAGGGGAGTTTTCCAGTTTTCTATTGCTATGTAACAGACTACCTGAGAACCTAGTGGCTTAAGATAATTTTATTTTGCCCTCAGTTTTGCGAGTCAGGACCCCAGGAAGGACTTAGCTAAGTGATTCATCTCTGATCCACGTGGCATCAGCTATGGTGGCTGGGATAGAGGATCCATTATCAAGATGGCTTCTTTACTCACACGTGGCACCTGGCCTGGGATTGCTAGCAATTGATGCTGGCTCTTGGCTGAGAGCTCAACTGGGGCTATTGACGCATGGACTCTCTGTGTGGCTTAGGCTTCTCTCAGCACTGTGGCTCACCATCCAGAGAGAGCATCCTAAGAAAAAGCATTCTAAGAGAAGCAGACAGAAGTTGCAAGCCTTCTTACGACCTTGCCTTCAAAGTCCTAGAATGTCACTTCCACTACATTCTATTACTCAAGCAAGTCCCCAAGGCCAGTGTAGATTCAAGGGGAGGGGAAACTAGACTTTATTTCTCAATGGAAAGAATAGCAAAGAATTTGGAGCCATCTTTAATCTATCACAATCCACAGGCAGGGAAAGAGAGACAGCAAATATAAGATGGTACATTACTGAGCTGAACAGAATTTCACAAGAAAATGCAGCCAGTTGTTTGAACATTTCAGTCTCCAAATAGGACGTTTGGAAAATCCACCTCAGAATAGTCTACTGAGGAGAACAAGAAAGAAGAATTTGCTAGTTCCTCACGCCCACATTGTCTCTTGTCTTTCATTGGTCAAAGTTTGCCACATGAGTTGGCAACTCTTACACTTCTGGTTTGTGTCACTTAGCCCCCCTTCCTCCTAGGTAGCTGGTGGGGAAGCCATAGTCCGTGATCCACCGTATGGCCCTTCCTCTGAGTCCAGATGTAGGTGGGAGGATTCAGAGCCTTCAGGTAAACCTGCTGTAGCTCTTGCAGTGGGTGATATGTTGAGTCATTGTAGAGCCCAGTCCTTAACCTGAAGACGGTCAAGATAGCTAAGGTGTTAGAAATTGGTGCTGGTTAACTTAGGCATCAGTGGCAGTATGCAGGGATCTCAACTGAGAGCAGGTGGGGCTGAGTGAATCTAAACAGATGCATAAATTGGGTCCAATGCACACATCTAAACTTTGTCATTAAATCCAGCTTTCATGAGTAATAAAGCAGGTGTTTTTTTATTCATCTAAGGTCTTTCGTGGTTGATTTAGAACCATCTGTGCCTCTCTCAATTGGTTCCAAACTTGGAGGGGTGGTTGGATATTTTCTGTTGCCTCTTCAGATCTCCTACCCATGTTTATCCACCTGGCTGAGTTCTGAAAGGCTGCCTTTATAGATTGTATCTGTAGGTTCCCCTGTTTTCTAGCTTCCAGCTGATTTAGCCCATGGGATGCACCAAGAGGAGACCAGAATATGAGATAAGAGTGAGGTTGCCAGGGTTGGCTGTGTCTCTTTAACAAACAGCACAGCTCCTATCAAGCGATCTTCTCCTACAGCAACTCTCAAATGGTTCCAGAAACTGCCTCTTCCCCTTGCCCTGTTAGTTCTAAGAGTAGAGAGACAGCTCACCTTTGTTGCTAACCCAGGGATATTGCATCACTCCTTGTAGCTTTCCCCTAACGCAGCCCACACCTTGTAAAGAGTCATTTTTAAATTCTCCTTAATTACAAGATTGAGTGTGCCTTCTCTTTCCTGTTGGGACCCTAACTTATACAAGTGGGGACAGGAATACAATTAGTTTTCACCCCTAGACCCACAAAAGTAAGTCCTAATCATTGTTAGCAGATTAGTAGTAAATGCTCCTGAGTCATATATAAAAATAAAAACTTTATTATGGGCTCGTTGTTCTCCCATAGGGAGAAAATAAAGGATTTCATTTTTAATCAGTCTGAGGCTCATCAGGAGAGCCCCCAGGGCTCCACAAGACAACCGTGGGATGGGTGAAATGCCAGTCTTCTCAGGGGAAAGATATGGAGCTCACATTTCCTGCCGTCTGCCAGGGAAGACTTTGGAAGTAAAGAGGTAATGAAAACAGCTAATTTACTCTTTTTGGGAAATTAGGCAAATCCCATCACTGATTTTATTAAGGGAAAAGAACATTACTAAGTGACAGATATCCATGAATACTTCTATCTGAATATAATTCAACCAACCTTAATTCTAGAGCTGTCCCATCCAATACGGTAGCTGCTAGCCACATGTGGCTCTTTAAATTTGAATTCATTAAAATGAAATAAAAGTTAAAATTCAGCTCCTCAGTCAGACTAGCCACATTTTAAATGCTCAATAGTCACATGTGGCTAGTGGCTACAGCATTGGACAGCACAGATACAGAACTTGTCCATCATTGCAGAACATTCTCTTGGACAGCATTGCTCCTAAGAACAAAGCCCACATTTCTCTATGTTGCATTTTCTTAAACTACCATGTTTACTGAAACTTTGGGGCACTAAATTCTCGGATGCCAAAGAACTATATTAAGTGTGAGTGTGCTATGTTATGTGGAGAAGTGAAGGAATAAATTCTGTATTGTGATCCTTCGGAAGAGAAAAGACTTTATGACTTATTTCAGAAATTTTTAAAGTCTGCATTTTAAAATTTGCTGTACTTATTAAACAAAATAATGAAATAAGATAATTACCCTAATTGAATTAAATATGTATTTTTTTCTTCAGGTATCAGAATCAGCATTATAGCAACTTAATTCATTGTAAAATTAATTCTTGGGATGAAGAGAAAATCTTAAAAGTCATGCATAATATATTCAGAATCACTTTCGTTTAGGCATATTGAAAGGGAAAGTACTTTTTAAATAAAAAAGTGAAAATAAATAATTAGAGGCATACAACCCACCTACTCCAAATAAGGTGAAGAAAAACTAACATTTTAGGTAGACTTGAAATCTCCTTGAAAACAATGGGGAAGTTAATCATTAGGCATTCCAGCCATAATAAGACCACTTATT
Organism: Equus przewalskii; assembly: GCF_037783145.1. Taxonomy (NCBI): domain Eukaryota; kingdom Metazoa; phylum Chordata; class Mammalia; order Perissodactyla; family Equidae; genus Equus; species Equus przewalskii. The sequence goes on from NC_091832.1 coordinate 86,587,371, forward strand.
TGAAAAAAGTGGGGGTGGGGTGGGGATCCATGTAGAATTGATAAATTGTCTAGGCTATTAGAATGGGTTGCTATATGAATAAATCCAAATAAATAGTAAGCTTAGCTTAATTAAGAGGTCTTTAAATTACCTTTTACACATCTCAGCATGCATCCTTTACGTATTTTGAGATTAAACCAGTTTGCAGTTTTTGCTTTTAAACTCTCAAACAGAGGAGTTAGGGTTTTCTAGAAGGGCTGTCATCATGGTTGGTTTGTACTACTTTCTCCTGGAAAATATGTTAAATGCCAGACCACATGGGTGGGCACTGAAAGTACACTACTGGCTATTTTGAATTGACATGTTGTTTTTCTGGAAGGAAAACAAAATTGAGAGACATGGAAATGAGGTAAATCAAGGTCATCTTGGACATAGGTAGACTACTATTGGTCAGTCTAGTAGGCTGCCAAGATTTTTTTAAAACCACACTTTTTTTCTTATTACAAAAATAATTCGTATTCATTGCAGACATATTAGAAAACAATTAAGCAGATAGAATAATATTAAAATGACCAATCTACCCTCCCTGGAAATAAACTCTGTTTATAGTTTGGGATGTAGTCTTCCAGAATTTTTGCTTCCTTGTGTAGAAAAATATATTAGTTTCACCACTTGAGGGTGTAAAGGTGAAACTTTTAAGTTGAAACCTGCTTTTTTTTCATATTGCAACATCTTGTATCATTAAAAGTTTTTAAAATGTTATTTTTTAGAGAAGACAGCATTTTTCTGATGTGTGGGGGAGTTCGATGTAGTTATGGTGTTAGATGTTCCATTTTCCCAAGTCAATCAAGAGCCTGATTCAGACGATTTGATCTAATAATTCTCTAAATGGTCAGCTGTCAATTCTCTGTGGTCATCAATAAAGAACCAAAAAAATTAAACATCAACAATACCCTCTTTTCCCCAAACCTCACTTTAATATGGACAATGCCTTTTCAAACCCAAAGAGACACATTGGCACCTCTAGGCAGATAGACGGCTTTGTCTTTAAATCATTCAGGAGGAAGTAAGAAAACTTTAGCCTTTCATTTTAACCATGCGACACCATCCAAGATGAAAGTTGTGACATTACCTGGAGTCAACAAGGAGCCACTTACAGCTGTTGAGCATGAGAGTAATGTCATCATTTTGTGTTTTAAGACCATCCTTGTGGAGACAACAAAAGCAGTGAAGAGGTTATTGTTACAGATAATGGAGAAATGGTGCTGCAGAGCTGAGGCAGGAGCAGCGTGGGTGGAGAGGAGGCGCACAGGAGATAGATTCTGAGAAAGGAGATTCAACGGGTCTAGGTAGTAAACTGGTAAATAAGGAGTGATGAGGGGAGAGAAAGAGTCTACATGGTCTCCAAGGTCTTTTTCTTGGACAGCTGAAGTACAAACTATGAAAAGAGGTAAGAATTATCAAGATAAGGGACATAGAGAAGCTTTGGGTCAAATAAAATGATGTCAGTTTTGATCACCTCCACACTTTGATCATTGTCACTCCTTGTTCTTAGGATTGTAAACTGAAGCATTGTACTCTCAGGTATGAGTTCCTGACAGAATTTATTCTTATTTGCAATCCTAACAGTTCCTAGCACTGAACCCAGTGGGGTCAAGGAATGTTAAACTGAATTATCTCTGACTCCATCTTCTCTTTCATCACCTTGAACTAACGAGATATGAAGCATTATCATCTCCTTCTTCTTGCTCAGATCTGTCCTATTTTGTTTTTTCTTTTCTGTTCCCACTGGCATCACTGTTGCCCAACCTTCACTTCACCCCTAGTCTCAGGAACTTTGAGACTAAGCAGGGCATGCAGGTTGGTGGCAGCGCACACAAACACGAGGGATGAGGAGCCTCCCGAAGAAGAATGCTTCTAAGAGAGGAGACAGCACGTGGTGTGGTTCCGGGACAATTCCTCAGGTTCAGAGGGAGGGGGTTCTTGGCGTAGTTTGGTGCCCTCCCCCACATCCCACTCTAACGTCACACTTGTGCCTGAGTCCTCGGGAGACAGAAGACTGAAAGGGCCTTTCTCACAACCTTTCTGAGACTCTGGAAATCCAAAGCAGACCTCAGCTCCGGGAAAACGCAGCATAGTAATGTATAAGGGGGCGTGAAGGAGGCTGGCCACTCCATTACTGAGTGTGGAAGCTTGGCTTTTGTGGATTTCAGGCAGTCGTGTGCTGGTAAATGTTAACAACCAGCTCTCTGCAAAAATAAATAAATAAAAGCCCAAATTTGTAGAACTTGCTCATTTTTGTGGTGTAAACATTCTCACCATGGCCAATTTCAAGCTACTAACATGATGTCATTAAATATAGGGCTTGGAAAAGATGGACAGTAACACATCCTTACATATTTTCGCTCTACAGATACAATAGATGCAAGCAAACCTTAAGAACCTAGATTGCAGTAAAATAATTAGGACCAGATGAGTTTTGAGTATTTATTGCTTTTGTTTGGAAGATAATTTAATTGCAAGTTTATGTAATTTAGTTTTTAACAATGTCTGTGTCTAACAACCACACGCAAAATTCCTGAAGATGTCACAACCAGCTTTTGTCAGCCTGTCTGCACGGCTCCAGCACACCAGTGACTCAGGGCCCCAGAGCACAATGCAGTTGGGGCATCAGAAGCCCAGAGCATCAGTGGCACTCACCGTTGTGGCTCTGACAGCTGCCAATGCAGAAGGTTTGCACTGGCTAATATTGATTGAGTTTAACTGAAAACACTCCTGAGCAAGGTCAGCTGCCACAAATCCACGATTTTCACTCATCGCTGTGCATGAGGGCTTCCTTATCTCTGCTCTATGACAGAACGGAACAGTAGAGCAAGCTGTAGGAAGTCTTCTTGCATTTCATTAGCGATTCCGCCTCCTTGCCAATCTTTCTTTTATTTTAATGCCTTTACTTGCCAAAATGCCTAGTGAACTTTGCTCAGGTCTCCCAGATTCCTTTGGCTATAGTTTGTTTTGTTTTGATAACTTGCCATCTTATTTTTCCAAAATGAAGTTTTTATTTTTGTATTTTTTTCCTTATTAAAAAAACCAACCATCCCTGTTTGAGGAAAGCATCCTAGAAAACTGTTTGGAAAACAAGGATTTTTGAGGAACGCACTAACCTTTTGGGCTCTCCCTTGAATTTCCAGCCTGCTGTTCTTATCTACAGATCCTGGACTTGAGCTGCAACCCCGACCTGGATTTCCAGCCTCCAGCCAGCCCTGCTCACTTCAGACTGGCCAGCCCCCACAACCCGAACTGGTATGAACCAATTCCTTAATCTACCCTGTTGCTACTGTTTCTGCTGACTAATACGGGTTTTGTACAATGCAATGGTTTTTGTATACTGACAAAAAGACTCTTTAGTTTGTCTCAGGTCTGAAGTCAAGGGGAGAGTCTGTCGGTAACCAGGGACCTCAATTCAGCCCTGAACAGACTTTTCTTCCAATTGCAACCCAAATTTTTACATGTCTTCCCGTTTCTATAGCATTTACTTGTGCCACTAAACATGTACTTGTGTGTATAGACAGAATTTTACCATCCCCTAGAGTCTCCAATTGTTTAATCTATTCTACAGTGTCTAAATCCTTAAAGCCGTCCGTCCACTTATCTTTACATTTCAAATATCTGAACATAAGGCCAGTATATACTTATGCTTCATATTTAATGGTAAAATTTAAATGTAAGTACAATAAAACATAAAAACTGGAGGGAAAAAAGCAATTGTGAATTTATTTCAGGAAAAAATGGGAAAATATAATTAAATAAAAAATATATAAAGCAAGCCAAACCTACTAAAAGAGAAAATACTATTAATGTTATTACCCTTGTTTTCCTCCACCCAGATGGCCCCGGGACACTTGCTGAACTTGCTTCACTATTGAAAACTTCACTGCACCTTGAGGACAGTTCTGAAATGACTAGGCTCTTTTGAGTGTTTTTTTTGAGGGGGGCAGTCTGAGCGAAGCTTCACAGCCCCTTTTCATCATACATTATTTAAACTAATGAGAGGTTACCTTCCTCCTCCCACTCCTGTAATCTACCTATTCCTTCTCCTCCTTTCTCCTCTTAGTTCATTCGAGGTCTTTATTCATGAGCTAGAGGGGGAACTTCTTGGGAAAGGTCAACTCTACGGGATTTTTGCAATAGTGTTTCTCTCTTCTCTGCAACTATCAGAGCCACCCTTTCTAGGTCCCAAGACCAGCACACAAGGAGGGCTTTGCTGTCTGTCTGTGATCATGCTTTTCTTTCTTTTTTTTAATTGAAGTATTATTGGCATATAACATTATGTCAGTTTCAGGTGTACAACATGGTGATTTGATATTTCTAAACATTATGAAATGATCATCATGATAAGTCTACTTACCATCTGTCCCCCTATAAAGTTATTACGATATTGTTGACTATATTCCCCACACTCTATATTACATCCCTGAGGCTTGGTTATTTTATAACTGGAAGTTTGTACCTCTTAATCTACTTCATCTATTTTGCCCAACTCCCCACCCCTTCTTCTCTGGTAACCACCATTTTGTTTCCTGTATCTATGAGTCTATTTCTGTTTTGTTTTGTTTGTTCATTTGTTTTGTTTTTTACATTCCACGTATAAAGGAAATCATACAGTAGTTGTCTTTCTCTGACTTAGTTCACTTAGCATTATACCCTCTAGGTCCATCCATGTTGTCACAAATGGCAATATTTTATTCTTTTTTATTGCTGAGTCATATTCCATTGTGTGTATGTGTATATATATATATATATATACATTTTCTTTATCCATTAATCTCTCCATGGACACTGAGGTTGCTTCCACATATTGGCTACTGTAAATGATGCTGCAATAATTATAAGGGTGCATATATCTTTCCAAATTAATATTTTTGTTCTCTTTGGGTAAATACCCAGAAGTGGAATTGCTGGATCTTATGGCAATTTGACTTTTAATTTTTTGAGGAACCTCCATACTGTTTTCCACAGTGGCTGCAACAATTTACTTTCCCACCAACAGTGCACGAGGGTTCCCTTTTCTCCACATCCTTGCCAACACTTGTTATTTTTTGTCTTTTTGATAATAACCATTCTGACAGACTTGAGGTGATAGCTCATTGTGGTTTTGATTTGCATTTCCCTGATGATTAGTAATGCTGAGCATCTTTTCCTGTGCCTGTTGGCCATCTGTATGTATTCTTTGGAAAGATGTCTATTGAGGTCCTCTGCCTATTTTTTAATTGGATTGTTTGGGTTTTTTTGATATTAAGTTGTGTGAGTTCTTTATATATTTTGGACATTAACCCCTTATCAGATATGTAATTTGTAAATATCTTCTCCCATTCAGTAGGTTGCCTTTCCATTTTGTTTGATCATGCTTTTGTGACTGTCAGGGCAGTTCTCAGCTTCGGGGAAGAAGGATGGCCCTACACTTCTCATTGTGCCTTTCCACGCTTTGTAACACCCACACTTGTATCTCCTGCTTATATAAGAGAATCTTTCATTTCAAAAGAAGAATCCTGAATCCACAGAGTCCTATAATACTAATTCCTTTTCTAACAAGAACAGCATAAAGTGAAAATGGTGCACGGTGATTAAAGATCTCCACGGCGACAGTTCCCTGGAGTGAAATACGAGGTCCTACTTTGGCAACACTGTCCACCAGGAAGGATCTTCATGGACACGCTGTGTCACTTGCTTCAGTGCCCGTCTGAGCCAGGATTGGACTGGCACATTGCCTTGTTGAAATTGGCTCCACATCTTGTTTAAGTGGGCATCCCGCCATACTAATTGATGGGTATGAGTGTAGACATGCTAGAGAACCAGTATGCACATCAGATCTGGGTAGGAGAAGGACTTCAGCCCAGAAATATCAAAACAGTCAGTTGTGTTGAGTTCCCATGCCAAGGAGAGGGAAAAGATGGTATCAATGTCACCGCTGCAGCTCAGAGTTGGATTTATTTTTAAATGCCCCAAATAGCTGAAAAAACAAGGAAGAAATGGGCCTGAGGAGGAGCAGGGAGGGGCAAGGTTATTGACTTTCAAAAGATATAGCTAATATCTGCCAACTGGAGGGCAAGGTTTTTTATCCAAGCAGTTCCTTGATTGGAGTAACTTTCTAGCTGAGTACTTTGGGCAGATATAGAAATTAGAGCCACTATGTGGGGAGCTCCCCAGGTTAATCACAGTGGAGACTGCTGAAGGTGGGTGCAGACAACCGCTACCTACCTGGGGAATGACTCTTCCTGCTTGTCCTTGATGCCCCAGCCACCCTATGGAATCAACTAACTTTGCAACAAGTATTTCCAGCAGGCTGGCCATCAAGAGCATAGCCATCAACCTGCATTCTCTTGTCAATTGCATATTTAGTACAGAAGAATTCCCCCATTGGAAAGATAGCTCGCTAACAACCCAGTTTTAGTGCAGAAGAGAGAAACTTGACAATATTAGAATAAGAAAGACTTTGGAGAGGTTTCCAAATGTATGTTAGCCCAGACTACCCATGTTTCCCTCTGTGGCTGGCAGTGACCTTCAAACAATCTGTGATAAACAGCCCAGGGGAAAATTAAGGTGAAGGACTCAAAGACTTAATAACAGAGATACTGAGTCATCAAGGTGCAGGACCTGGTAAATGACAGCTACGCAGATAACTGGTGAGATTAAATTTGTATCTCAATGTAGCCACATGTCCCAGCATCACATACAAAGACAAATATAAAGAAGCTTTGGTTGAACTTCAAGTACCTATTCGAAGACTTTAAAAACTCGCTGTTTGAATTGTTGCATCACTATTTGAATTGATTGACAATGTACCAGAATATGGGCCCATCAGTTCAGCCTCCCTTAGCTTTTGAACTGACTCCATTTTATTAACAATTGAATTTCTGTGCAGAGTAGGAATAAAAGATGCCATTGCTCTGAACCCAATTTTATGTCATCTCTCCCTTCCTGATTGTAAAGATGCTTCATGTTTTTCTAGTATTTAAGTCATAAAGTCATTATGAAGAATTACGTAGTGATCAAAGTAAAGGTGATCACGTTTAACTCACTTTCAGTTTCTCCCTACTACGTTTTGTATAGCATTTTTAACAAGTCAACCTAAAAGGGATAAAATCAGGATAAGGGAGTGGGAACCAAACCGAAAGCTTCTTGGTCTCAGCTAAATTATTGGAATAAATAAGTTTATTTTACCAAAAGGTCCTTATTACTAACTGGAAATCAATGAAAAGCACTGAATTCAGAAACAAAGGCAGAAGAAAACCCTTTGTATTATTCTTGAAGATGGTACTGAAAGAACAGAAGTAAGTTGATTGGACTGCATTTACTGAAAGGTAAGCAAAATCATTTGGGTTTAATGGTTCTCCTTCTTATGCCTCCTGATGTCGGATGTATTCTGAGCTTCTTGCCTAGAAACGTATGTCCATAATTCCCAGTAGTGCTCATTAGAATGCCTTACACATGTGGATATTTCCTTGTCTTGGCTTCAAATCACATAAATTTTGATCATTCCAACCAACTTTCTAAACTGACTGTCGTTGAGTACGTCTCCACATACATAACACTATTCACAAGGAGCTCTGAAAAGTTCCAGTTTGGTGGGAGTGACGCGTGAATTTTTCAAGCATTTTCTCTTAGTGGCTGATTAAAGGTCAGAGGAGGGAATGAGGTCATTTTCCTCCTCAGTCTTCCTTACATAATTTGTTAATTTATCCTGCCTAATAACCTCGAAAATTCTAATTCCACAATTACTTCTGACATTTCAAATACTGCTGAGAAACAGTGTCCTGCCCGGCTTTTCCTTTCATGATTTTTACTTCTGAAACAAGGGAGGTGCCTGATTGATTACTCATTCAGTTTTGAGTATTTTCCTTCACAATTCTGACTTCTCAGACACTCAACAACCAATTCTGCACAGAGTAAGAAATGATTTCTTTTTCCCCAAAGGCACCGTTCTCCGTAATGCTGACCTCAGTTCTTGGTGATCAGGCACAGAGTTTTCCAGGCGCACTCCATCGGATCAACCAGTGTTTATCACCCGCGGTTTCAGCCATGCATTTCCTCAACCTGTCTTGACTCAGTAGCAGCCCAGGCCACCAGCTGGTGGGGTCTGTGATTAGCTTTGTCACCATACACCATGTGGAATACTTGGAGTGACTGTTTGCTACCTGAGACCCACTGAATGGCCCCCTCCCGGTATTTGTTTTCTAGGACTGCCATAACAAAGTACCACAAACTGGGTGGCTTAAAACGACAGACACTTATTATCTCACGTTCTGTAGGATGGAAGTCCAAAATCCAGGTCTCGACGGGGCCATGTTCCCTGTGAAACCTGAAGGGGAACCAGGTTCCTTGCCTCCTTTAGCTCTGGTAGCCCCAGACACTCCTTGGCTTGTGGCAGCATAGCTCCAGTCTTCACATGGAATTCTCCTTATGTCTCCTCATATAATCCTCTGTGCATGTCTATGTTTGTGTTCAAATTTTTTCTTTTTATAAGGACACTAGTTATTTCAGATTAGGCTCACCCTAACGACCTCATTTTAACTTTACTACGCCTGCAAATAAGGTCACATTCTGAGGAACAGGGTGTTAGGATTTCAACATATCTTTTTTTTTTTTTTTTTAAAGATTGGCACCTGAGCTAACAATTGTTGACAATCTTTTTTTTTTCTGCTCTATCTCCCCAAATCCCCCCTGGCACATAGTTTTATATCTTAGTTGCAGGTCCTCCTAGTTGTGGCATGTGGGACATCGCTTCAACGTGGCCTGACGAGCAGTGACAAGTCCGCGCCCAGGATCCAAGCCAGCGAAACCCTGGGCCACCACAGTGGAGCACGCGAATTCAACCACTGGGCCACGGGCTGGCCCCTCAACATATCTTTTTGAGGGAACACAATTCAACCCATAACACTCCCTCTTGACCCCCCACCATGCTGCCCCAGTTCATCCGTTTTCATTCCACAAATATGTTTAATTGAGTACCTACCATGTGCCACACACTGGCGAGGCACCACAGATAGAGCAATGAAGATGACCAAGGAGGTTGCTGCACGGATGAGAGAGGTGAGAGAAGAGGAAGTTCTGTGTGGCTGGGTACCACCTATTCTCCTCACCCGACCCTCCATCCCTCTGCTGGGACCAGCCTGTGCAGAGCCCCCGCCTGCCTATCTGCCCTTCTGACACCCGCTGCTCACTTGCCTGGTCACACCCTGGGTTCCCTAGTTACCAGCCAGAAATCCGGAAATTCTACTGTAAGGATCCTGATTGGCTGTGTCTTAGCTGCTGCCACCTGCTAGTGTGAAGTGTGGGCTTCTGCCTGGACCCTGGGCCTGTGCCCTGCCTTTGAGGTCAGAGCTAGCTTTTGTATTTAGGCTTAATTCGCCTCAGCCCACACTACATTTAGCCTCAGCTTCTTCTGCTGTCCGGTCTACCCTTTTGGCTGAAGGCTTCAACCAACCACATTGATAATCCCAAAACTCTGATAAATTGTTTCATCAGAGCATCCCAGGTTACAATTCTATCCATTGCAAAAGATCATGGGATGATGAGGCTGTCTTCCACGTGATTCATGTGACATTCAGCAGTATCAGACACCACTCCTTTTTAGGAAGACGTTTAGGACTTGTACCTTCGACCTAGGCAGGGCTGAGAAAGAGCTTCACAAACACACTGTCTGGAGGTACAGTGTAGGTCTCCACTCCATGGGCTCGCTGACTCTCAGAATCAGACCTGCCCAATGTGAATGGGAAGGTGGACTAAGAAGGACGGAGGCATTTTAGAACGGGACATCTCTAGCATAACTCAGATCTTACAAACTGGGCCAGGCAAGTGAGGGTGGGGTTTCATCCTTCAGGACTGTCAGAACTAACTTGAGAAAGTCCAGATTTTAAAGTTCAGAGAAGCCAAAAGGTTTGTTTCTTAGAAGATCTTCTCCTAGTGAAGTGATAGCCATCCAGCATTAAAGCAAATGTTGTAAAGTGTTTCCCACTTCCCGACTAGGTTAGGGGGAAACAGTCCTCTTAACTGAGGTAGACTCCTTATTTAAATGAAACAATGATTGGAAGAGCAGAGATCTCTAGTGGTGAAGTCTGGCATCTACTGAGCACCTACTCCATGGAGGCACTTTAGAGATATGTCTGTGGTCCTCACTTCATCCTGCCAGTGGGCTTCTTCTCCCAGCCTCTCCTCACCTTTCTCTTAGGAAATGCTTCTCCCACAACTTTAATGATGTTCAAATGAGCCTCAAAGAGGTCAGGAGCCCTCTGAGATTTTAGAATTTGGGGCAGAGAGAAAGCATGAGGCAGGTTCTTCCTGGGGACAGCAACATGGGGGTAAGAGAAAAGTCGTGGAGGAAGCTGGACTGTAAGAAAAGTGAGTGAAGCCCAGGGGCGGCCCTGCCTTTCCTCATGGTTTGGTTTTTACTGCTCCCTATGAGATATCACAGAAGTTTTCCTTTGTGTGTAAACTCATTTGAATTGCCTTTTTATTACAAGCCAAAGTACTAATATGAGCCTATTGTCCCATTTTACAGATGAGGAAACTGAGTCTTGGAGAAGTTAAATAATGCATGAGGTCACATGGCCAGTAAAGGGTGGAGCCAAGATTTAGATCTGGGTCTGGAAGACTCCAAAAAATTTCATTACACACCTTCTAGACTTCTTATAGCTGTTAGATCCAGCTATGTGCTATTTCTATGAAGCATACTTAAAGCAAGCAAACTATCGCTCATTGGCAATAAAAAGTAGGCAAAGATATATCAGCTAAAGGTAAACTAGATGGCAAGTAAGAAAATATTTGTCAGGGGCTGGCCTGGCAACATAGCGGTTAAGTTCTCATGCTCTCCTTTGGGGACCTGTGGTTGGCAGGTTCAGATCCTGGGCGCGGACCTACATACCACTCCTCAAGCCTTACGGCATCCCACATGCAAAGTGGAGGGAGACTGGCACAGACGTTATCTCAGGGACAACCTTCCTCAAGCAAAAAGAGGAAGATTGACAACAGATGTTAGGTCAGGACCAATCTTCCTCACCAAAAAAAAAACCACACAAAATCATCAAAAATATAGATTTTAATGCAAAAATAATTAGTGAAATGTGAAACATTTTATATTGATTTTAAAAATACAATACATAAAGAAGATAAAATATCCAGTAACTATTTTATACTGAACAATAGTGATCAAAAATACATATAAAAACCTAAAATTTAGAAATGTAAGGAGAATTGTCAAAACCAGAATCATAAAGGAATATTCATACCTCTCAAAACTTGGCAGGTCAAGTAGTCAAAATCTATAACATTATAGGGAATTTGAATCACAATTAATAAGCTAGCCAAGATACAAAAACTACACATTCTTTCCAAATCCCCATAGAACATTTAAAAATTCTATTATGTATCAGGCCATAAAAAAAACTCAATAAATTCCAAATATTATATACAGCCACATTCTCTGATCATTATGCAAGAAAACTAGATGTTAAGAACAAAATACATCCAAAATAAATCTAACTACATGAGGCAAAAGACTATCTTAGTCATTCTTTAAAAAAAAAAGAATGAACTATTCAGAATGAGGTACCTCTCCACGTGTGGCTATAAATACATCTCCAAATATATTAAATTAAAAGAACAAAAGTTATGAAACAGTTTATGCAACAATTTAATTTTTATATTTTTAAAAGGATATTCACATATATGATATTAAATACATAAATAACTTTTCTGGAAGAATGCACAAGAAACTGTTGACATTGGCTTTCTTAAAAGAAAGGGATAGGAATAAGAAGGAGAGGGGAACAATAGAGAGAATTTAAATCACGCACAATTAACAAGCTATCCAATATACAAAATGACACATTCTTTCCAAATCCCTATTGAATATTTTTTTAAGTTTATTACGAGCAGGCCATAAAGAAAACTTTAATAAATTCCAAGTACTATATACAGACCACATTCTTTACATGAAGCAAGCATAACCTGGCAAAGGCTAACAAAGACTGCATATAAAAAAAAAGCTTTCGACCAAATTCACTTATCAATGTCAATAAAAATATCATAATAAATATTAATAAACAGAATCCAGCAGTGCACAAATAATAATACACCGTGATTAAATGGGGTTTAAGAATGTAAGAAAATTTCAATATTTAGAAATTTTTAATGTAATTTCTCATATTACCACATATAAGGAGAAAAACCATATGGTTATCTCCACAGATGCTCAAAAGCATTTGATAAAATTCAAATATATTCCAGACAAAATTCTTAATAAAACAAGGTTGGATGGATAATTTTTCAACATGATTATTTTTCTGCATATCTAAATATCTAAATATAGGTATAGATGTCTTTTCTCCAAAAGCAAGGACTAGACTCAATTATTTGAACTGAACTGAACTGGGAACTCGAAGGTTTACCAACTGGCTAAGAGGCCACATTAGAGGCACTATCGACCCATGCCCCCGAACTCATGTAGTTCCCGCCTGGGAGTCCCTGAAAAATGTACACAAAACTTTCTTTCAGCGCACCATGTGTACCCCCAGGACTGTACTTTTTGTGTGGAAGCCAGACATTAACTTGCCCCTCTCCCAAAAATATGGTGACTTGCTCTTTGGGGAGAGGTAGCACGAGAGACCTTCAAGTAGTTAAGGAAGCACCATGAGTAGGTCAGGTAGCCTTCAAATGACTGTGGAGACCTCTCCTAAATGAGGCTACCCTTTGTTACTCTGGGTTGCTTCTCAGATAGATGCCTCATTATTTATGCACACTTTGCAGGCAATTATCTCTATGATAGGAGATAGGAGTCATCCAATTAGAAAAGGTAGTATAAAATTTGTCCTTTACTTTAGCTGAAGTGATCGTTGATACCATCCAGGTCCTGTAAGGCTTTTGGGTCCACCTCAACCCACTGCCCAGGCTTGTTATGGATACTAGAATTGCCCTAGACTTCCTCCTCATGGGCCAAGGAGGAATCTATGCAATCACTAATATATCCTGCTGCACCTGGAGTAATGTCATGGCCAAGTGGAAAGGTCAAAGCAGAAAATTAAGGAGAGAGCCACCTGGTTTTCTAAGGCAGACCTTGATGGTATATGTGGTTTGTTAAGCTGGTTGGCCTGGAACTCTGGGGGGCATGATTGAGGTCAGTACCACAGGTTGCCCTCATCCTGTTGCTTGCAATCCTGTTAATAGTAGCCTTAATTGTGGTAGCCTCATAGTAGCCTCATAAATGCTACATGAGACAGATTCTGTGGATTTGGTGCCAGACTCCATCAGTCAGATTACTCAGAGTAGCCAATGGACTAAGTTCTCCAGAAGCCAAGACAGTATTAAACAAGGGGTGGATATTGTTGTGAGGCAATTCTCTACTGATCTTTTGCATTCCTGCCTGTCTTGAAAATAGGTACAAACTGCCCTTAATTTCAGACTGTTTTTTCAAGGATGTTTGTATAGGAAGTGGTCTCAGAAGATAAAGATACGTCTCCTTTGAGAGCAAAGGGTAGGTTTGCTTACAGCCTTGGACAATAAAGATAACATCTCCCTCTGGAGCAAGGATCAAGCATCCTTACTGTTTAATAGAAAAGACTCAAGTTCCCTAAGCTCTGGGTTCCTATCCTGCAATGCAACTACTACATGTGCAGGCATCTATCTGGGCCGATCTGCACCCCTCCCATGGGACTCGGGAGCAAGCATAATTGACACAAATATGCCGACGTTCATGCTTATTGCTGAGCTGAGAGTAATAAAGTTCTTTGTCTCTGACCTAAAAGTCTCATGTCTTCTGCCAGTATCCATGAAACTGGCAGGCCAACTTGTTAGCTTGACAGTAGGGTAAGACCACAAGCCCTTCATACTTCTTGACAATAACTGAAGATAAAGACTGACTTGTCTAGCCCAGCTTACAGAGAAAACCATTTCTTAAATAAAGATACCGTGACTTCTTGTCTAATAAGAACTTAGGTACCCCTTAGACATGGAGGAATTAAAACCTTCCCAAATTTCCCTCCAAATATGACCTTCAGGCCCACACACTCCAATCTAGACTCTTCCATTCCACAATTTCTAAGACTTTCTTAGACTCTACCTTTGACCTCACTTGAAGAAAATCTTTATCTGATAAACAAAATTTCTCTCCAGGGACATCAAACCATCTTTTTTTTTTTTTCTTTTTTTTAAGAGCCTTTGATGCTCCCTCATTAGGGGGAAGGGAGTCTTTTTTTTTTTGAAGATTGGCACCTTGGCTAACAACTGTTGCCAATCTTTTTTTTTTCTCTGCTTTATTTCCCCAAACCCCCCGTGCACACAGTTGTATATCTTAGTTGCACGTCCTTCTAGTTGTGGGATGTGGGATGCCGCCTCAACGTGGCCTGACAAGCGGTGCTATGTCCACGCCCAGGATCCAAACCCTGGGCCGCCGCAGCAGAGTGCACGAACTTAACCACTGGGCCACGGAGCCGGCCCCTCAAGCCGTCTTACAACGTGATACCGGTTTCTTCATTTTCTTCTGGGGATTTCAATAGCCCTGGGTCCCTGGAAATAAAATCCTCACATCATTCATTCATTCACTCACCCAAATATCTGAATAAATATTATTCATTCACCAAATATCTCAGACGCCTTGTCAACCCAACACATAGTAAGTGCTCAATAACTACTTATTGAATAGGGAAAATCCTAGTCTAGTTAGGAGATAGCCATCAATCAAACGAATAGTTAAATAATAAATCATTACAAACTGTGACCAGTGCTGTGAAGGAAAATTACTAGGGAAAAGGACAACATTGTCAGTGATCAGGAAGTGATACTTAATCTAGGAACGAAGGAGCAGGAAGAGTTAGTTGGCCAAAAGGATGGTGATAAGCCATATATTCCAGGCAGAGGGAAGAGCATTGACTCACTTTTCTTGGTCCTGTTCCTTTTTCCAAATCATAGTCAACAGCCAGCTAGAAAAGTTGGCTTTTCTTTTCAAGAGGCCTCACTTCTTTTTGCCCTGTTCTAAGGTGGAATCTGTGCCCAATCACACCATAGGCATCGTCCAAATGGCCTCAGTGGCAGATATCATTTTTTCTGGAGCTGTCTCTGCGTCATCAGTCCCTCCACTGACCCCAAGCAAGTTCCTCATTTCAGCAGGTTTCACGCAAGCCCTTGCTCACTGAGAGGGGACATCCCACTCTCTGCTTATTTGCATAACTTGAGCTCAATTACTCAAGCATCCTTTATTGGTTACTGCCTCTGTATATATCCCCAAATTCTCACTGGTACCTCATTCCTCAAGTGAAAGAAATGAGAATAATTTTAAAGAAATGAGAGTAACATTAAGCTTTATCATACAATATATCTTAAAAAGACAACAGAAATAATAGAAAAATAGAATGCCAACTCCTTACGGGGTCATTTGTGAGCCCAACAAATTCCTGTACTAATTAGATCTGAGTCTCTGAGGTGATCTTCACTTCACCCAGTCCTTCTCTCTGAATTTTAAGTTCAATGCTAAATACAGTAACTCATGATAGTTTGAGAACCTCTTGTCTCGGGAGTTTATATTTTAAATTCCATAGATCTTTAGTTTCAAAATTGTAAACAAAATAAGTGCTAGTGTGAGTGGTGATGGAAAAAAGATTCTATTCAATAATCTCTTAACATTGATATGAAATGACAGCCACAAGACATGACAGGTAAGGAATGTTTGTGGCTATAACGGGAAACATTGGTGAAACCCATTTGTTATGGAAAAGACAATCAATAAAGCCCCTCCCCCCAAAAAAAACTAGATCCTGGAAGAAGAGTTTTCTTTTTTTCACATTGAATGACTAAGGAGAGAATTTCGCAGAATTCAAGAGGGATGAATCCAGGGATTGATAGCAGCCACTGTGACAAGCAGCCAGAGAGAGAAAATCCAAATGACGAGCTTTCATCACTCACATCCTGCAGAACTCTGTAGTCTGTGCCAGAAAGAGGCTGGGAAGGCCTGTAGATTGAATGCAGGGACTCAAAAATGAAACCAACTGTGCCAAGGGTTTTGATGAGCAGATTTCTATGAGCAAACATATAGTTGCCAAGTTCAGCTGAATTTTATTAAAAAAAAAAAAAAAGAAGACCAGCAAAAAGTTGATCATTGTACACAGGACCCAACCCAGGTAGGGGCTGACAAAGTCTCCCACTGAGCTCTAATTCTATAGCACTCTCACAATATGGCGCCCACCAGACTTTTGTGTGGGGTTAGGAGTAGCTGTGTTCTTTTCCTCCACAGCCCTACTCATCTTCCCACCACAAACTAAGAGTACCCACTGTGAGAAAAACCCTCCATAGATAAGTAGAGAAAGGGGAACAGAAGGGATGCTGGTGTCTGGCAGTCTTCCAAAGTACCTTCCTCTCAGTTGAAACTTTCAAACTCATCTGCCAACTTGAAATAACTAAGATTTTTCTTTTGTTGTTGTTGTTAATAGTTTAAGGTGTTAAAGGTTGAGGTCCCCCTAAGTCAAAATGGCAAAGTAAATTGTCTGGACAGGCCAGCAAATGTGCCTACTGGCTACAGTGTCCCCGTTCTGAGACTCTTTAGTGAACCTGCCAAAACCATGGCGTCCTCTGAAAGATCCCTTGCATTGTTTGTGTGTGTGTATCATGTGATGTCATAGTCACAGCCAAAGCTGATTGGACCAGGGATGGGTGTTTGTGAGCCATCTATAACTTGGCTAGAAGCCTGCGAGGGAGACCAGCACAAGAGCTCTGCCATACAAGGACATTGGATAGGCGTTGAGGCCAACCAGAAACTCTTTTTGAGAGATTAAATGCAAAGCATTCAGAGAGAGGCAGCAGGCTGGACAGGCCAAGAGATAAATGCACAAAAAGAAGGCAGTAAGCAAAAACTGGCTGGTAGTAGAAGCTCTGAGTAAACAGAAATCTTGAGACAAATAGAAGAGATTAAAAATAGTTATTCATTTGTAGTAGTAACAGGAGCAGAAACAGAAGCCAATAGAGAGTAAAGAATTAGTTCTAGAAAAAAAAAAGTGGAGATAAGCAGAGCGGAAGACCTGAATCACAAGCATGCTTCATGCTCTGTTCAAGCTTTGTCTAGTCCATGGTATGGGGAAATGGGGACCGTAGGATAGAGAAAACAGAATAAGCAAGAGCAGTTCCTGCACCCAAAGGCTCTAATAATTTCCTCCAGTAAGGAGACTATGTCTGGAGTAGAAGCTGCAATTAGAGTCATCATCTGACTAAGTTTACAATAATCTACTCTACTCTCTAAGATCCACCCATGTTCTGCTCCAGTCAAATCAGAAAGCTACACAGGGATACTAAACCATTATACGCTTCCAATATCTAATTTTGTCATTAATCTTAGCAATTCCCTCAAGAATGTTAGATTGGTTTGATTAAGTCTTTGGGTAGGACCTAAAGGAAGCCCTGGAATGCCACCCCCCACCAAAATAAAGCCACTGTCTCTGTAGTTTAAATGTGTGTTCTCCCTCTTCTTGACCCACCACCTGAAAATCCATTCCCCAATCATATCCCAAAAATATTTTTGGTAATATAGAATAGGAAAACAACTGATTCTTTTTCTACAAAGATTTCTCCTTTGATATTTGACTTTGAAATTTCTCCCCCCTCCCCGACAAGGCATGCTGGCATTTTAATTATAGGTCTGTAGACAATGAAGGATGTTAGGAGTGTGGAAATAAAGAGGAGTCATACCACAGAAAAGGAAAATTAGAAACTTGCTATAATTGCTCCTATAACCCATTGGTCATAGCCCAGCCAAAGGAATCCCTTAGAATTAAACTCTCAGAACCTCCTGCCTGCCGCTACGGTGCTAAAGTCTCCTTCTTCTCATAGATCCTCCTTCTTTATCTCCACTCTCCCCTTAGGAAGACATAAAAAAAATCTATTAGAGAAAAAAATATCTCTGGAGAGCAGCTTAGCTTTTCTCTGTCTTAATCTATCTCTTCCAGAATAGAAGCATGGCCCCATCTTTGTTTTACTAAAAAGCCTATTACAGTGTTTTCCCAAACAAATGGATGGTCTCCCTGAAGATAAATCCTGTCTCCACCCCCAGAGTAAGAGGCATAAAATCTAGGTAGGTTTAAAAACAGTAGTGTCTCCAAACCTGCCTTACACCGTTCTACCCCAAATATATACACACATATAAATAGGTTGGTAGGCAGGTGATAGATAGATAGATAGATAGATAGACAGACAGACAGATAGATATAGACACAAATTGTGAGCTTCACTTCCTGAGGAGAACAATTTCCATATTGGCTTGCCACAGCTCCAGAGCATTCCTAGGTCTGCCTCCAAGTTGGCACTCCCTCTCCGTCTCTGCTCGTAGGTCAGGTGACCCACGAGGTGGTAGCACTCCTTTCAGGGATATGGTGCTTGCTGGCTGACCAGGCTGCCCTGATCAGCTACAGGGATGTGGTGTTTCAGGCATCCTCACCGTTCCTCAAGCTGACCTTCTTTGGCTCCGGTCATCTCACCAGACAGCAGTAGTTGGGTGTTTGGCCATATAATGACTTGAGCGCCACCAAGATCCATGATAGGGCAAAAACCCATTAAGGGAACAAGGATGTAGCCTTTAGGGACAAACCACTCCAGGGGTGGGGGTGATAACTGCACAAGGAGCTTATCTCTCCTCTGAGTCTTCCCTTTTCTGTACAGTGCTTTACATTCTGTCCTCTTCACCCCTGGGGCACATGGTCCCCATTTCCCCCTACCATGGACATAGACAAAGCGCCAGCCGAAAAAGGAGAGGAAAAGACTGAGTGGAATTCTTCTGAGGTGAGTGGAGTCAAGAACCTGACCCAGGGGGCCAGCCCCATGGCGGAGTGGTTAATTTCACGCACTCAGCTTCAGTGGCCCAGGGTTTCGCCGGTTCAGATCCCAGGTGCAGACATGGCACCACTATCAGGCCATGCTGAGGCAGCGTCCCAGAAGCACTCACAACTAGAATATACAACTATGTACTGGGGGGCTTTGGGGAGAAGAAGGAAAAAAAAAAAAACCTGACCCAGGACAGAGCTGTTCTTTTCTCTCACAAAGAAACACTAACTAAATAAATAGAAATTTAAATCCCTTCTCCTTCTTCCTTGGCCCACACAAGACTGGAATCTTCAAATGGACTTTGGTAAAAACAAATGAAAACAGGGGCTGGCTCAGTGACGTAGGGGTTAAGTTCACATGCTCTGCTTTGACAGCCCGGGTTTCACAGGTTCGGATCCTGGGTGTGGACCCGGGGATCCACTCACCAAGCCATGCTGTGGCAGCATCCCACATATAAAATAGAGGAAGACTGGCAAGAGATGTTATCTCAGGGCCAATATTCCTCACAAAAAATAAAGGAAACAGTAAACAATGCAATTTAAAAAATCTCTAAAGGTCAAATTTACAGTGCAGAGATTTCTGATTACCAAATTCTGTAACAAGTTGGTTGACGCAGGCTAGGATTCTTTTGCTTCCAGTTCTGGTTTTTATTGCTGTTTTTGTTTCTATGTTTGCATATGGATTTAGGAGTTCTCCTCGGTCCACTCACTCAATTCCACCAGTAGGCCAACACCAATACAAAAATTTTGCCTGTTAATAATAATAACAGCTGCCACTTATTGATAATCTACCACATCCAGGCACTTTATATAAGAATGCTATCATATAGCTAATGAAAATAAAAATAATATAATAGATAACTTTGGGGAACATTTTCTACATACTAAGCTTCAGTCTCATTTAATCCTCACAACTATCCTAGGAAGGAGCTATTGTTATCAGCATCTTAGTGGTAAGAAAAGAGAAGTAAATACTATTCATTTCACTTAGCAGATGAGTAGATGAGGCTTAGAGAGGAAAATCGCACAGTTGTTAAGTGGCAGAGACAGGATTTGAACCGAGGTCTCTGATATTTGTGTGTGGGTGTGTGAGGAAGAGTGGCCCTGAGCTAACAAGTG
This sequence comes from Equus przewalskii, assembly GCF_037783145.1. Lineage (NCBI taxonomy): Eukaryota > Metazoa > Chordata > Mammalia > Perissodactyla > Equidae > Equus > Equus przewalskii. The sequence continues at coordinate 86,607,317 of NC_091832.1, forward strand.
TGGCAATCTTCCTCTATTTTTTTTTTCTGCTTTATCTCCCCAAACCCCCCTGTACATAGTTGTATATCCTAGTTGCAGGTCCTTCTAGTTGTGGGATGTGGGATGCCACCTCAACGTGGCCTGATGAGCGGTGCCATGTCCGTGCCCAGGATCCGAACCCTGGGCCACCGCAGCAGAGCACGTGAACTTAACCACTCGGCCACAGAGCCGGCCCCAAACTTCCTCTATTTTGTATGTGGGACGCCATCACAGCATGGATTGATGAGCGGTCCACACCTGGAATCCAAACCTGCGAACCCCAGGCGGCCGAAGCAGAACATGCAAACTTAACCACTACACCACCTGGCCGGCCCCCAAGGTCTCTGATTTTTAAAATTCACTTTCAAAAAAAGTATTCCACTCCACCTAAGACATAAATACCCCTCCTCGCAACCAGAGAACTCCTCTTTTCAAAGAGACTGCATCTGCCTCTCAGGTTATTTGTGAAGGTTGTGACAACCTCATCCGGGATCAAGTTCTTAACTTCACTCGCCTCCTGGAGAATTCTAATTAGTCTTTCCTCTCTTGGTTTGGGTCCTTTCTCTTCTCTTTTCTGCGAAAATTTCTGCCCTTCAAGGACAGTTCACAATATTATTACAACATGGTGGTAGCAAAATCACGGAGGCAGAAGGCGGAAGAATGGCCTTCCCTAGACTCCTGGGGACATGGAAGCTCTTGACCACACATGGTGCCTCCTTTCCCTGATCATAGGGTGAGAGGTGTACCAGCCCCGTGATGAAGACAGCAGCTCTGCAATCAGACAGCTCTGCCTTCTGGTGGCTTCTCACGTAGGAGCAGCGCGACCTTGTTAAGTCACCAATTGTGCCTTAGCTTCTTCATTTGGAAACACGAGCAGAACCTTCTTGTAAGTTGCAGTGTGCATTAGAAACAGCATATGGAGAGGACCTGAGTCATAGCAGGCCTGTGATAAACGGTAGCCATTATTATAAACTGATTTCCAAGCCCCTGTTTGGCTTCATCTTCATGTTAAGGTGAAATTACAGATGATGCTAATGAAACAGAGTAACACTTTACATTAAACTTTTGTGGACACTTTAAATGCCATAATCATTGAGACAGTGGATCCCGAAGATTGCTCTAAATTTTCGATTTGGGCTGAAGCTTTGAGGTACAACAGGAGGGCAATAGACAAGGTGAGCTGCCAAAAGCCTTCCCTTCGCCTCCCGTAGGTATATCACTGATGGAACGTGGTGGACTTCAGCCAGCTCTTCTCTAGCCAGGCTCTGCATTAGTGGCTCTGGCAAGAAAGGACACATGAGCCTCAACACTGAGCTTATTGTGCTACTTTTGGCTTTCCTTGACATTATTTTTTACTCTAAATTCAACAATCATTACTTCCTCTTTTATTATGTTTTAATATGAGTGATTTAATGCCATCTACATTCAAAATAAGCCTGCACTCACTCTTGTGTCAGGCCCAGGGATGTGAGCTTTTTGTACATAGTGTCCCTAAATCCTAGATCAACCCAAAGAGCCAGAGACTCCGCCTCAGAGATGACTAAGCTGAAGTTCAGAGAGTTTAAGTAGCTTGTCCAATGTCACATAACTAATCAGTAGCAACACCAGGATTCAAGCCCAGGTCTGTCAAATTTCAAAGTTCACAGAGGGAATTAAAACATATCTTAAGTCTAATTTTCTTGGGGCTTTTGTTTTGTTTGGCTTACGCTCTTCATCAACCTAATAGCTTCTTCAAGTCTAACTAGGGTTTCACCTCCTCTTGGGAAGTCCTCTGTGTCCCGGTAAGATGGGTCAAGTGGCTTCCTCTGAGCTCCCATAGTGTCCTACACAGAAGCTGACCCTAGCTCTCACCACACTGAATGAAAACTGTGAGTGTGTTTGCCTTCTGGCTTCCCCTTGTAGACTGAGCACCTCAGGGCAGCACCGTTTTTGCTTCCACAGCACCTCACACTTGTGCTTACTGTCTCCGCAGGGGCTCAGGGCAAGTGTGCGGACTTGAACTGCCAAACTGAAGCCAGAAGTCAATATTCGAACTGAACACTTGTGCTAAAGTGGAAAGCTCAAGATACTGAGAGACCAGTAATTCTCAAATCTGTTTGTTAATGAGTGTGTGGGGGTGTGTGTGTGTGTGTGGTGAGAGTATGCCTTATGAGTTTTCTCTCTCCTCATATTATACTGTCATTCCCAACATCACTAGGCTCCTGGAATTTTCATTTCTCTCCCTGAACATCAGACATTTCTCTGTTCCCTTTAAATAAAATCCCTCATTTTGCCTCTCCCCTTCTCTTCCTTGTTTTCTTTACTTCAAACAAGCTATGAGCTCTCACCTCCCTTAATCAAACTCAGAATGGACTGTGGTTTGCTTCACGTTAGAGGCAATAAGGAGGGCCAGATAAGCTCGTTTATTTGAAATGAACAATCTAGCCCTGTTGTTCTGCAAAAATAATAGCATAGCTAAAATTATAGAATGTTGACTGTGTGCCAGGGACCATTCTAAGCACTTTACGTACATCCACTCACTGTAACTCTATGAGGCGGGTACTATTATTAGCCTCATTTTACTGATGAGGAAACTGAGGTACAGACAGGGGAAGTCACTTGCCCAGGTCACACAGCTAGTCAGTGGTGTAGTCAAACAGCAAAACCAGGCAGGCTGGCTCCGGAGCCCAGGATGGCCCACTACTGCTTAGTGCCCTAGGGCCTTTTATTTCATTACCGAATGAAGGCCATGAGACTGTTGACCTCATTTCAGTTGTCTAAGTTGGAAATCATAGAATCTCCAAATCAGAAGGGATCTTGTAGTCCAACCTAACTCAATTTCCTACTCACTGCAAAATCCCTTCTGGAACTTTCCAGATGGATGAGTATTCATTCAACTCTGCTTGAGTACTCCCAGTGACAGGGAAGAAATACCGTAATATGGATGTGAAATATAAACTGTCCATGGATAAATTATTGCATAATAAAAACATGCCTAATGGCTATACTCTCCTAATACATTCACTGGTAGTTATTTTTTTTATATGCAAACTTGTCTTGATAAAATTACTTCTTGAAAAAAACTTTTAGCATAATTTGTCTTGAGACACCTAAATTCTCTTTTCATACCTCCTTACTAATGGGCTTATTTTTCAGAGAGGAAAGTACAGCAAAGATAAAAGAGAAATAATAGTCCCATTTGCTCATGTTGTTGTTATTGTTTGGGGGTTAAAAACAAATGCTAACAGTGGGTGAGTGATCTTTTTAATATGTGAAGTTAATTTCCCACATAGCCTTTAAAAAGCTGCTAAGGTACTATTTTCTCCCACTATTTAAAAAATCCATTTGACATGAACTACTGGAAAAGTTAGGACATCATAAATCATGCTAAATAGAACAATTTCTTTGATATTTAATCCCCAATTAACACGAAAATATATCAATTTTGCAGCTGTTCATTAGGTATGTTCTCAGTTTGTGTTTATACCACAGCAAAGGAAGAAAACCCAGAATCCCATAATGTTGAAGAGATTTCTAAATACTAGTGTTACACAAAACTCGCAAGGATAGTATTGTGGGAGACAACGGTGCCGTCACATCTAAGAGGGTGGGTTCTGGCATTAGACTGTCTGGGTTTGAATCCCTGCTGTCTCCATCTTTTTAGGATGTTGAGAACATTCGATGTTCTCAGCATAATGCCTAGCACTTTAGGTGCTCAATAAATGCTAATGGTGTTATTTTCTTACTCCAATGAGATCCTTTTAGAAATGCAGGCATAGCTCAGGACTAAGAATGAGGGGTCAGGCTCAAAGTCTTGGAGTCAAAAGTTTTCTAACCGTTTCCTCCAATTTATCCAAAAATTAAAATTGAGAGAGTAAGGTAACCTATGATTCACATATCAAAGCGGCAACAAGACAGAGCAGAGCATAGGGCAGTACATGAACGTTGGAGGCCATGATGCGGCCGTGACCGATGTCAGGTAAGACATCCCGAGGGTCTGCTCCTGGAGTCTTCAGGCGGACAGGCACAGAAATATTTCCCATGCCTAAGGTGGCTCAAAATGGAGCAAACCTTTTATACATCCTTCCTTGTTGTGGAGGAATGGCCCCAGACCCGGCTTCCAGTGACCTGGATTTTAGTCCTGGGTCTGACCTCTGTCAAATTTCAGGCAGGTCACTTAAATTTTCTGAGCTTCAGTTTTCTCATAATCACATATTTTTTCTGTCTACCTTAGGGTTATTGAGATACTGTGTAGGAAAGTGCATTGAGACAAAGTTTCAGAGTACTATCTATACAAATGTCACATTTTAACACTATTACCGCTGTCTTTCAATACAATTACCGACTTCCCAAGACTTAGCAAGCAGGGGCTGGGAGGCAAGCTGATGCAAAAGCAACTTGCCACATGCAATAGAGACAGGCACAAACTTTCTCTTTTTTCCTCACAAGCCGAGCTTAAGGTGGGATATAGCAAATGCTAACACAGCCTCATGCATTGATTTAAAAGCTTTCTCTTGGCCTTGCATTCTTCAGGAAGTGCTTAGAGAGCACTCTTTCAGTGAGTGATGGTGTTGACATCAAATGCTTACTTTAGGACATCATTTCAGGGGCCAGCCAGTGGCAGCGTAGTGGTTGAGTTCACACACTCCACTTTGGTGGCCCAGGGTTCGTGGCTTCAGATCCCCAGTGCCGACCTACACGTTGCTTATCAAGTCATGCTGTGGTGGCGGCCCACATATAAAACAGAGGGAGATTGGCACACATGTTAGCTCAGGGCCAATCTTCCTCACAAAAAAAATAAATAAATAAAAATAAAAAGTAAAATATCATTCCAAATAAGGGGAAGTGTGTTCTAGAAACAAGAAAATGGCAGAGTAAAAATAGGGCAGTTTCTACATGTGCTTTGCAAGGAACCAACAGTACAGTTTGCTATATGCCCAATGGTATAATTGACATTAATAGTTAACCAAATATTATGCAATAATAGACCGGTTAGTTGCCTTTCCTTGTTAGGCAATTCTCAATCATCTCTCTGTATCAAATTTGTAAATATAAAAGTTTCCCTAAAGTGAATGAGGCATGATGTCATCTTTTGTAATTAAATGTGGCATTTTCTCCGTCTTAATGAAACAATTATTTTTGTTCAATTGAGTGATTTTATTCATTAAAAGGAGTGACAGGGATGTGGCAGCATGGTCACAGAGCCCTCAGAAGGTCACAGAATCTTAGAGCCAGTCTGGTACTCTCAGTGTGCCTATAAATCTCCATCTGATTTTCAAAAAGCTGGTTTCTGGTGCCATCTGAGCCATTAAATAGCTGTGTGGCCCTGGGCAAGGTATTCAAATTTACTTCAACTCAGTGTATTGGTCGGTATAAACTCCCAATTCCATGATACTTTAAATTAAGTTTCCTATGCTGGCATCTGTTTATATGTTTTTTAAGCAAATAATATGTTCCAGCAGAGTATGGTTTTCTTTCTATTTTTAACAACAAATGGGGGAAGTGGCTGTATTTTAATTCTCTCTGTTATTGGGAAAAACATAGCATTTCCTAATAGACTGTAAATACCCCAAAGATGGGGTCTGGGGTTGATTATTTTGTGTCTCCCATGGTGCCTCTTACCTACGAGGTGCTAGAAAGGAGTGAAGGGCTGTAGAATTTCATTGTCCTGAGTTTCAATGTATTTTAGATAAAAACATCCCGCCCCAAAACACCATTGGGAAAAAAATCCTAACGTGATGTGTGCTTCCAATGAAGTGAGTTTTAATTGTGTTGTGCGATACCAATTTATTAAAGCTTACTAGCACACAAACACGCACACCCACACACGGTTCATATATAGTTTTTGAAAAAAGTATTTGAGATTTTCCACCACACTATGCTATTGGGTTGGTGCATTCCATCATTAATTTGTATTCAGAGCAATAGTTCCCAAAGCTACTTCTCCAGCAGCATGAATGTTGACATGTCAGTTAAAATGGATGATGTAAATACAGAATGATGCCATTCAGAATATTCTGGGCATCTTATTTTATGATTTGGAACCTACAAAATGATCAAGACGTGACAGACATTACAATTTCTCAAGAGAGTCTTAACTAAACAAGTTTACAAATGGTGACTTAGACCATCTAAATCTCAGCTCCAAGACCAATTGTGTCATTATTTTGAGTTCTGCGCTCCCTGAGGGCTATTTTAAAGATCCAGCTGAGGTTCCCATTCCCATTTTCTGCTTTCTGTCATGCAGGTTCACCCACCCCTCCAGGAACATGTAGCTCGCTGTGCTGGGACAACATAAGGAGACCATGATGCTCAAGCTTCACAACACGTGTGATTCATTTTCTCCCAGAATGACTCAAGAAGAGATTTTTTAGAATTCAATCTGAGTCTCGGTAATTCAATTTGCAGAAAGGAGCAGGCGAAGCTTTAATTCTGTCATAATTAATTTCATGTGTGAATGTATTAACTAATCATTTCGGTGGGAAATATATTAGGTAAAGAGAGCGGGGGACATGGTGGATAAGGACAACAAAAGAATCCCCCTAAAGGTTGGTGGCTGTTCCCTCGTGTAGACCAAGGAGTGGCTTCATTACAGCAGGCATGTTAGGGCAAACTCAATCACTGGTCTCCGTGCTTGAACTTGACAGTAAGTCCACACCCAGGATTTCTGTCTCTTCTTGAGCAAGCAAGGACTGGTTTTACATACTCATACACATCTTTAAGAAAATGTCACCTTTCCACTCACTTTCTGGACTCCACACAGAAAAAGCCAGCTTTCTCCTGTTGGTAGTTAAACCAACCGTTGGAATACTTAGATTGAACTGCAGTCGTTTTGCAAGTGAGTTGCATGGCCGTCTCTTCTTTGTTTCAAAAACTTGGCTGGCGCTCTCAGCAGCCACTGCAAAGTTGGTAAAAATATCGACGTTGTCTCTTCAGTTTCTGACCATTGAACAGAGTGGTGGAAGGCTTTCTGTGGTCACAGTGAGGTTGTCTGGATTGTGTAGACTCCTCTTTGCCAACACAATGTGTTACCAATTCAAGAGACAGCTAGAGCTTCTCTAGTTTATGAGGAGCATTGACTATTATTTCCTAAAGAAATCTTAGTACTTTCCTGAAATGTTTAGTGCTATGCTAACTGAGGAATTGGTTAAAAAAGGAGTGTGCATGTGTGGTGGCAGGTGAGAAGAGGGGTCCCTGTGGTTATAAAAATGGTGAACCTGCTTTTGACTGTCTCTCATATTGACTTTATTCTTCCCTTTGGGCATTTCCCCAGTCCCATTGGCCTTTGTTTGTCTTAAAGGAGGGGAGGAAGGATCAATAAGAGCTGGAGAGGAATATAGTTGTCCAAAAATGGAATGAATGTGTCCTCTTTCTCCCTCCGTTACACAATAGTGCTGCTTGATAGTGTTGGTTTTAGATGGGAAGGATGAGAGTCCCTGAATTACCAAAAAAAATTATAGAACTGGTACATTTTAAAGACAACGAACATTGGTGGGAAAATGTCTAAACAAATAGGCAGCCTTGAGCAGGTCTGACCTGACCCCTTATAATCAGTTTTGGGGAGAAACTAATAATTAAGGCAGGGAAAGGGACAGCCACCCCCACTCCAGATCCTGAGGGCAGCAAGTAGCCCAGACCACCCTAAGGAATGCCTGGATAAAACACATCACAGGAAACGCCCTTCCTCTTTAAGCAACACGTATACTATGGATGCCTTATGAGCCCAGGCCAAGGGAGTCTGCTAGTCGATAGAGAATGCTTACAGTGAAGGAGTAGATGGGCCAGCACCCAGGAGGAGGCAGCCCCCTGATTTTATGCGTGAGTAAAGTTAGCCCTACCCCATTGATGGCCCTCTCTTGTCCTTGTAGGTACTATAAATATGAGTCAGGTCCTGAATTTTTCACATAGGTTATTTTTAATAATCCTTAGACATAAAGTACCATTATTATTCTCTTGAGAAAACTGAGGCTCAGAACAAAGACACTTACTCAGATTACATGATGAGATGGCAGAGTAAAATTCAATCCCACGTTTTTCTGACCAGAGGACCCTGCTCAGATTCACAGCATCTCACGTTTGGTTACACCACTTGCAGGGGATGTCTGAGCCTCTTATCTACCTCTGACTTCCTTATTCCTCCATCCTTTTATTTCTCTGTTGCCTATTTTCTTAAGTTTTTCACCTTGAGGGATGGGGAGTGGAAAAAGGAAAGGAGCTAGTTCCTTCCTCCCCTTTTGCATACCTATTTCAGTTTCCCACATACCAGTTCATGTAAGTCTTAATCACCCCAAGCAAGAATATTGTAGTGTCACGATCTGCCATGGAATAAGGACTTTGTCCACAGCACTAAATTCAGAAGTAATTACCCAAATTAACTGAGTTGCCCGAAGCCTTGATTGTTAGAAAACTGCAGTGGAAAATATTACCCTTTGTTCTCCATCCCGACATCTGTCAGAACACTAATGGGTCCTCATAAGTGTCTTACTTAGTTATTCCTTTGACATCCAAAGGGATACTTCAGTCCAGATGGAGCAGACAAGGAAGAGGGCATTTTCAAGACAATTCTTTAAAATACATACAGAAGAGAATGAGGAACAGGCATACTCCTATATTGTTGTCGAGTGTGTAGAGTAGAAGAATCTCTAACCAGCAATTTGATGACAGGTTTCAGAATCTGAACGACATTTACCTTCTTCGATCTAGAAATTTATCCTGTCAATAATCATAAACATGTGTAAATATTTGTATGCACAGAAATGGATTATAATAGTGAAAAACTGGAATTAATCTAAGTGTCAATGATTAGGGCTTGGTCAAGGGAATGATGACACATCCATACTTTATAATGTTATACAGTCATAACAAGGGGTTCTATAAAGAACATTTAAGGATTTGAAGAAATGATTATGAAATATTAAGCAAATAAAACTACTTCAAGAAAGTTCTGTTCAATATGGCATCTACTAGTCACAAACGGCCATTTAAATTTTAATGTTATAATTAAATAAAACTAAAAATCTGCTTCCTCTATTGCACAAGGCACATTACAAGTATTCAATAGCCGTCATATTGGACAGAGCAGATATAGAATATTCCCATCATTTGCAGAAAGTTCTATTGGAGGGCACTAATACAGAGTATGATTTTATTTTTCTCCAACATATGTGTGCACATAGGAAAAATTAGAAGGAAATATACCAAATAGTAATTATGTGATCTTTGGTTGGTGAGACTAGACAAGGGGTAGGCAAATTTTTTCTGTAAAGGGCCAGATAGTAAATATTTAGACTTTGTGGGCTGTATAGTCAGTGATGCAACTACTCAACTCTGCCCTTATAGCATGAGAGCAGTCATTAGCAGTGCGGAAGTGAGTGGGCATGACTCTCTCCCAATAAAACTTTATAGACAAAAACAGGGAGCGGACTGAATTTGGCCCACAGGCCACAACTGACTGACCACGGGTTAGATGAAGGGTGATTTGGTTTTTTCTATGCACATATTCACATTTGAATTAAAAAAATAACTTGTATACATATATCTCCAGACCTGAAACATCTGAGTGCAGATATATGGAATTCTTTGCAAAGTAATGATGATTATTAAATTATTCAAACTCTCATACACCAAGGAGTCCATGTAGGTCCTTCCCACCCCTGCCACCAAGTCTGTCATGCCACTCACACTTCCCCTCTCCCACTATGCAAAGAACACCTGCACTAATGCTCCCTGAGATGTTACTCCTCCTAATCTATTAATCATATATTATTATATTAATATATATATATGTCTCTGGCTTCTCTTAAAATATCAGAAAACCTGGCAACATTCACCTCATAGTCCATCATGATGACAGTTAGCTGGTGCTGAGAAGCAGCTGCTCCCTTTAGACGGGACATGTCCTCTCTGTCACCCTGTCTGCACCGCTCCCTCTTGTATGACTCCTGACCCTCTCCATTCATTCACATTACCTGCCTTGACCTGTAACCATCTGAGTTCAAGACCCTGAGGCTAGATGATTATTAAGGCTCTTGTCTGTTCCCATAATCTATTGAATTTCCATTACGTTTATGGCAATTAGTACTAAAGTTAAAGCTAAAATCCTTTTCTTAAAGTCACCCTGGTTTATGAACATCCTAGCCACAAATGTTCTGCTCATGTTAAGTGCTGGGGTCAGGAACTATTTTTCTCACGAGCAAAAAAGGTGTATGAAGCCCCCAGCCAAGCAAACAGGTTTTCTTTCCAACAAGGAAACACTTCCTTTCATTCCTTTGTTCCTTTCATTCCTTCAAGCTGGATGGGAACCACTGGGGTTGTCCTCCAGATATTTTTGTTCCTTCCTCACTTCTGGGAACAGGGTGAGATTGTACTGTCTGACCCCCTTGAAGTGGTCCTAGCCAGGGAGCTGTAAGCAAAAGTGGCACGTGTGACTTCTGCACCTTAGCATCTTATGTGATCTGAAACCCTGGGCTCTCGTTTCCCTCTAGAATGGAAATTGGCAAAGTTCAAGATGGTGGCTGTACCATCAGCAGCCTCACTCCCCAGGCGACTGGTGAACAGAGATCTTCACCAACTCATGGTAGACATCTACTGTGAGCAAGAAAAAAGCTGTGTTGTTTTAGGCCTTGAGGCTTGAGGTTGTCTGTTACTGCAGCATAACATAGCCTATCCTGACCACTTAGGTGTCCTGACTGAAAATACCATTTTCAAGCCTGCAGGATCTACACTCCCAACTCCATTTCACACCAGTCAACCTTACCTCGTCTTTCTTTGAAGTCCATTCCCTTGAATCTAAGCATAAAGTTAGAATATTATTAAGCAGTACCTGCCGTCATTTCCTCATTTCTTGGTGTTGCTCTACACTTGATCTTTAGTAGCCTTTTCTCTCGTTATATAATAGATTGGAGGTCACATGTGCTTCTACTTTGAATAATTCATCTCCACAGAATCTTAGTACTTCAGTTGGAACGTTTATTTCTTTCATTTTAATATTTTATCATTTTTGTCCTAAATGTATGACCTTAACTGGTGCCATGAGCTTCATTTCTTCTTGCCTTAAATATTTTAAAAGTTTCAAAGCACAAATATTACTCATAGAAGGTGTAACAAAAAAATGCTCAGTTTTAGTTTTGTATTATTTAATTATAATTGGGTGTCATTAAAATGACTATTTTTTCCTTTATAATATCTTTTTTCTTCAGCTCCAGTCTTCATCTGTCTTGGAATATTTTAACGCTTGGCATTTGGTCACAGTGTCTACAGCTGGAAGGTGGACTGTATGGCATGAAGACCTCTGGGTGTTTTCACATGTTATAATTTTCTCCAGAGTTCGTACTTTTTTTTTTGGAGGAAGATTAGCCCTGAGCTAACCTCTGTGCCCATTTTCCTTTATTTTATTTGTGGGACGCCTGCCACAGCATGGCTTGATAAGGGTGCATACGTCCATGCCCAGGATACAAACCGGTGAACCCTGGGCCACTGAAGTGGAACACATAAACTTAACTACTATGCCACTGGACTGGCCCCAGACTTGGTACTTTTGCTGGGGCTCAGAAATCATGGCAGTGAAGCACAGGCTGAGGAAAGTTTAACATTGAAGATAATGTTTCCTTCATCTGCTACTACTGCAAAGAACGTTAGGCTAGGGTTTATATATATAACAGCTTTATTGAACCTAATTTATAATAGCTTAATTCACATACAAGAACTGCGAATATATAACATGTACAATTAGATGAGCTTGGACACATGCAAACACCCATACCATCACCACAATCAAGGCAATAGACATATCTGATACCTTCCCGAGTTTCAGTGTGTCCCTTTGGTTTTTTGTTTTGTTTTTTGTGGTAAGAACACTTAACATGAGATCTACCCTCTTAACAAGTATTGAAGTGCACAATACCATGTTGTTACTATAGACACTGTGTTGTACAGCAGATCTCCAGAACTCACTCATCTAGCGTAACTGAAATTTTATACTGTTTGAATAACAACTCCCCAATTAGTTTGTTTGTTTGAGGAGGATTAGCCCTGAGCTAACGTCTGTGCCCGTCTTCCTCTATTTTATATATGGGACATCTGCCACAGCATGGCTTGATCAGCAGTGCATAGGTTCACACCTGGGATCTGAACTGGCGAACCCAAGGCCGCCAAAGCAGAGCACGCGAACTTAACCACTACGCCACCAGGCCGGCCCTCCAGTTAGTTTTTTAATGATAATAAGAGTTAACATATATTATATAGTCAACCATATGGTAGGCAAAAGTCTAAGGGCTTTATAATAACTATCACCACATCTTATGAGGAAGGCCCTAATAAGTCCCCGATTCACAGATAAAGAAACTAAGGGGGTAACTTACCATTTACTCAGTTTACCTAAGCCTATAAGGGGCAGAGAGGTCCTGGCTAACACAAGGCTTGCACATAATTAAAGAGGAGTGAGTTGTGATAATGTGAATGCCTCACAAATCTCCACGTTCATTAATTTTTTTAATTTGTTTTATTTTATTGTGGTAAGAGCACTTAACATGAGATCTACCCTCTTAAAAAATTTTAAGTGTACAATACAGTATTATTGACTGTAGATACAGTATTGCTCAGCAGATCTCTGGAACATATTCATCTTACTTAATTGAACTTTATGCTCATTGATTAGTAACTACTCATTGATTTGTAACTCCCCATTCTCCCCTCTCCTCAGCCCCTGGCAACCACCATTCCACTCTGATTCTATGAATTTGACTCTTTCAGATAGCTCATGTAAGTGGAATCATGCACTATTTGCCTTTCTGTAACTGGCTTATTTCACTTAGCATAACGTCCTCAGGGTTCATCCACGTTAGTGCATATTGCTCTTGAAGAGCTATCTGACTCCCACATTCACTGCAGCACTAGTCATAATAGCCAAGATTTGGAAACAACCCGAATGTCCATCCACGGATGAATGGATACAGAAAATGTGATATATATGTACAACAGAATCTATTCAGCCTTTGAAAATAAAGAACTTCCATGTTCATTAATTTTATTATACAAGAGTTTATTTTTACACTCTCTTGGGTAAGTGTGGTGTGATGGGTTTGCCACTCTCTAGTTGGGTGACCTGTTGTCAGCTTTAAATGACTGCCGTAAAAAAAATGTTATAATTCTCTAACATCGTGCTCTCTTATGGTCTGTGCTTCTGTCTCTGCCTCTAAGTTCAAACATGCCAGCTGAACACAAGGTCCAGTATCTTTTGGGTTTTCCCTGAAAACCCTGGAATTACTCACCAAGCATACCACATATTTAGGAATGTGATAGAACATTTCATGGGCCACAGGAGAGGTTACAATGAGCGTTGCTTCACTTTCCGCCATCTCACCAGCATCTCCTCCTCTGCCCCAGCGCCTTCCCCAGAGGCCCACCCCAACCTCACCTTCCACCATCAAGAGCCCCTGGGATGAGTGGTCTAGTTCCTGCTCAGCAAAATCTCCTCAAAGATGGGATTCTTGTACCAGCTGCTATAGATATAACATTTTCTCTCGATCAATATGCTCAGTAACTGACTTCTTTTTTTACCTGAACTATCACCTGAACCTTGACTGAAGAGGCATTTACCTAAGAATTACACACATTTGCCCTTGGTTAATTTGAAGAAGATATCTAAAGTAGGAATTCTGTACCTCAAACCTAAAGTCTAATAATCTGAAGATAATGAAGTATCAATACTCAGTCGTGGTGAACTTTGTAGAGACTGAAAAGATTACAACACTAAAACCAGTTGGGGTTCTAAAGTCCCGATTCCTGAAATGTTGTACCTTTGGGCATCAACAAACATCCTGAGTTACAACACAATCCAACAGATGTTCTTCTCAACACACCACAGACATCTCTGACTATTAAGGCTCCAACTTACCAAGGAAAAAAATCAGCAGTTAATTTCCTGAAGCCAAGGATAATTTCCTTTTAAGTTCCTTTATATTTCCTCTTCATTTCTTGACCTTGTAAATCTCTTATCTCCATTTCTTCTGTATTCCAAGGCTGTTAAATTGTTTCCTTTTCCCACCATTTCTAATGTTTGAGCCATCCCAGCTAACTTCCCTTATCTCCGTCTAAGTCCCCATTGAAAGCCATCAATCTATGGGTTAAGTGCAATCTGCTCCTTTTTGATGTTACGACATGGTAGGCATCTAGCTATAGCTCTATTCAGTACAATAAATGGATTGCAGCATGGCCATCCAGTCATTCTTGCTCTCTGCTGGCTGGTTTAAAAATCGGCAAGTCTATATTGATTGAGAAGACTGAAGGCAATGAGCTGAATCAACTAGTTTTACTGCACTGTAGTGTGAGTCAAATGTCTAAACACGGCCTGCACCTTCTCTTCTTCATTTATAGCCTTCCTTAACATCTGTAATAAAACCAGCTCTTGTCTTGCTTGACTTCATGCCTCACTACTTCACTCACTACCTCCTTAAAAATACTCGATTATATCCTAAACACAATGTTTTGTGTTTGCTTGTGTCCCTTAAACCATGCCCTTTACATAGTGAAAACACTAATCCAAAGTAAGACTAGAAAAAAGTATAATTTTAATTAAGCATTATTTATGTGAGCTGGATGTAAGACATCAGGTAATATTGTTGGAACCTCACATATAAATAACGATATCAAAGCATACTCTTTTAATGCTCTATTTTTGAAGTGTTTATTCAGCTCACATTTTCATTTTGGCGATGTCAGCCTTAGCTTTGACAATTTTACCTTGAACCATAGTTGCTTTACCATCATCCCAACTGGTGACTGAATCTGACCTTGGTTTGTGTTTAATTGTCTTCTTAAATATCTACTATTCCTCCAAGTCCACCTGGTCTTAAGGTCTCTCACACTTGCCACACCAGCTATTTGAGAGTAAAAAAAAAGCTATGAAACCACCCCCACACTATTTCCACTTCACATAACTACCCGTGCCTGTGCAAAATGTTTGTATAGGAATAATCTAATTTTAAAATAATTTTTAAAACCACGCTGAACAAGCACAAAGCTTAATTGCTCTACAGCGCCATCTAGTGACACTGAATATTGCACCAAGCATTGCAATTCATCACAAACCCATTGAAGAGAGTTTCACTCAAGCTTTTAAGGCCCTAAAAGGACAGATCTAAATTTTCTCAAGTTCCCACCATGCTTAATAAATAGAGCGTAGCTGACTATAGTCAATGGAAGTAGACCTAGTCTATTATCCATGGGTACAATACCTGTTTTTATTTCAAAAATTTATTAGAGTTCTTCATTCTTACTGATCTTTTTCTTTCAAAATAGGCATAAGTTCTCTCAGTCATTTCCCAGTTTTCACACTAGATCATATATTTCACTTATAAGTGTTTGCTATGTATCAGGCACTTGCCTAAGTGCTTCAGCCTGTCTTAATTCAGTTGATTTTCACAATAACCCAACGAAATGGTTCCTATTAGTATCCACATTTTGTTCGGTGAAAAAACAAGACACAAAGAGTACCTAAAGCGACACAGTTAGTAAATATTTCTTATCTTTCTGGGTAAGTGTGTCTTTTATTTTATTAGTTTCCCTTTGCAAAGCTTATTTCCAGGGAATAAGAAAGCTTGTTAGGAAGACTACTAAGTTTTTTACTGCTTCATGAAATCAAACACTACTGGCCTAAAAAGATAAATGATTTCCCCTCTCTCAGGTCAGGGCAGAGAGAATGAGAGCTCCTTCCATAGGCAAGAAGGAGGGTATAGTGAGGAACCAAGGTCATCTCTGAACTGGAACTCTGGCCTGGAAGATTAGCCATCTGCAGCTCTCACCCAAAGGCTGTAATGTGTAGCTGAAGACATGAGGAAACGCCCAAGATTAGTCAAAGTAATAAGATTATAATATGAAGGAGATAGGCCATGAAAGTGATGAAAGCCTAAAAAAATATAAACCAGGTTGATTGTATTATACCCTGCCAAAACAGCAAGAAGATAGTCATAGATCTTAGACAACAGGACGAGAACTGGATGATGCTCATCCAGAGTACCCAAGGATCATGAGTCTGGAAGCCAACAGACATTTTCCTTGAACAGAGAGGTATGCTCTGTTTATTGGATTTTCCCTGGCTTGAGTGACTTATTTTTCAATACTGTCTACCTTTCTTTGAACTAATTTCATGCTGACCAACTTGGAAAGTTTATTAATTTATTGCCTCTCAGTCTTAAATCTGCCCTTTATTACCTACTCTATGAGAATGGAGAAGGGCCCTGTAAATATTTTGTCCTTTCCATCTGGCATGATGTTATACATATCAGTAGAGGGTGTAGTAGGGACACCAGAAGAGGAAGTGCCTTCTCTTCCTGGTTCTGATCTGCTCTCCTCTCCAGCTTCCTTCGCTGTATGTGGCCTCTCCACTGCTGGGCTCCTGCAGCATGCAGCAGCCAACAGCACCCAGTGGCCAGCAACTTCCTCCTGCACCTCCTCAATTACCTCACAGTAAATTCCAAGGTGTAGTGCCTCTCTGTGATGGATTCCCCACCACACTAGAAGGTGGGCTTCCAGCAAGTTCTACTGGCAAGGCATCTCAGTGACTTGTCAGCCATCCAGTGAACCATCAATGGGCCCTCTCCAATAAGATCTGTTTCTTCCTTGGGTGCCCTATCTCAGCCCGAGGACTAGTGCCTGCTCCTTATATCTGCTATTCCTGTATGCCTTAGAGTTATTTACAGTTCTTACTAGCTACCTCCTTATATCTCCAATTCTGTTACAGTCAATAATTCTTTATATTAAGCGCTCCCTGTTTGAATTACTCTGTTTTTTCTGTCTCTGGACTGGACCCAGGCTGATACAGCAAGTATCTGTGGAATCCAGAAACTGAGATTCTTTAAAAAAGTGGTCTTTGAACATAACACCTAAATAATCTGTTCATGATATAATAATATTTACCACTATAATTAAGAAATTGGAATATTGACTTTTACATCAATCCCTTGTGAGCTGGTTATTTTCGGTTACCCCTGAGCCAAATCAAATCTGGATGTGCAAACAAAACCGATTTTAGACCTAAAAATCTTAGTACAGACTTGGAACATTGGAGCCCTCACCAAAACACCACCACTGTGTTGGCAGGCTTCTGGCTTCTTTCTGTAACACCTCTGCTTCAGCTCTCAAAATTACAATGCTTAATGCTACATTGCTGCATCAGGAAAGATATAAATTTACCAAAATGGAAAAATTTAATGATCCAGAAAAGAACCTTATCCTTTGGTTCATTTGCTCTGTGGTCAGCAGGAGAGGTTAGGATAATATGGTGGTTTCTGACAGTGAACTTGACCCACTAATGGGTCACAAGCCAGTAGCCATCAATGTGCCATGAAACAAGCAGTAGACCTCTCTGAATGCTTACCATTCCATGATATAGGCTAGAAGTATTCTTCTGCACAAGGCAGTAAAATAACTTAATATTCAACCTTTAAAGACTTACCAAACTTGAATCTTAATGAGCAAGAAATTCAATGTTAGTCAAAAAGACATTTCTACTTTCAATTTGCAGTGTAAACTTGTCTGTAATCTATTGTTGCTACTCTCAAATGAGAGAGTTTAAATAGACCTTGACCATATTAGGTCAAGAACTTGATCTCCAAATCACATTTTTAAACAACTGCCCTGGATTGCTTACATCAAAGGCACTCTACTCAGATGTAGAGCAAAGCATTTGGAATAGTATATTGTTTTGCCAAAATTAAAGTTTTTAATCACACACAAATACAGTGATAAAGGAGGACAATATCAATCCACGGAAGGGAATGATTTCTTTCTTCTCCTCTTCCTTATGTATCAACCCGACATTACTAATAGAATCACAGAAACTTAAAGCTGAAAAGAACCCATGAATTTGCCTTTGGTTTCATACATGAACAGAAGAATTTGGGGGGGCGGGTTCCCCACTTTACGCTTCCAACCAAAGCAATGAAACTCAGGATACTCTTGAAAACTGTCCAGTACTATTTCTTTTCTCCATACATTGAGTAGCTCCTTCTCAGAGCTGCAAAAACTATATAATCTGGACTCCTCTGATGTATCTATTAACAGAAAGACAGAGTTCTTTATTAAATACATGTTTTCATTCCAATACTGGTCACTATTGCCTTCTCTTTATCTTATCTTTATAAATATGTGTATCTTTATAAATCTTATGTACATAGGAAACTACCCAACACACGTCAGGGTCCGATTGATTTATTTTTTAAATTATATTTGGCTGGTTAGCACATCTATTTTCTACACAGTTTCAATCTTTGGGGTAACTTCTGCAGATAGGTAACCTTGTTCATTATGTATTGGTTCTTATTAGTTTCATTCTCTTTATTCCCATGTTCTTGGGACATGACCCAGGGAATAGCCCCATATATTATCTACGTTATGGCCTTTGACTCTCCACAATCTGTCGCTTATTTGTGTACTGAGGTAAAAATGGTCTCCACTCACAGAGTTGGATTATAGGACATTTACAGAGACTAGGGACTTTTTTATGCCATTAAGGTCCTTTTCTGTTCCTTATTTTCACATCACCTTTTAGGGCACCACATGCATACGCATGAAAGGCACTTTCTGGGGTTGCACAGTGCACAACATACCTGGCAGTCTCTGGTGATATAGCTTCCTTCCCACCTATTCTCTCCACCCTTCGTCCTCTGTGAACTAAGCTCTGAGCTTCAGTCTGCAAATACATAACGTAGAATTGCAGGCAACCATTTTGGTCAGCTGGATTTTCAGTAGGCATTTTACAAGATCCCCGAAGTAACAGAGACCTTTTAATTGTTCAGTTCCTTTTTTTACTTTTATTGCTGCTGATAATTTGACTTTCACATTTTTCCTTAATAAATTCTCTAACATGAAAAAAGGAGTAGGTACTTGAATCTATTATCTTTTCTGCTAGTTCAAATGGCAATGTGAAAAAAATGGAAACTATTGATTCAGATGAAGCTTCTGGATTTGCCTGAGCTCTCTGATATCTCCATCACCAGGATAATTGAAAGCTGACCATAGAAAACTGTGCTCATTATATCGCTATGAAAGCCTACATAAAAATGCATGCATACACCATGAGAATTCAACCAGCAAGCACTTCTCTTAACATAAAAAGTTTAACTGATTTTCAGTCTCACTGCAATATAATTCTTTGGAGCCCATAAGTCAAGAGATACTTCAGGCTTATATGGAATTAAACAGATAGCTTTTCCACCCTTCAAAAGTTAGCCTCTACTCTAAAGCATTTGTGAATTATTGCTTATGTGCACATGGATGCACATACACATTTAAACACCAGAGACAAGGTAGGGGTTTAAGAGGAAAGGAAGGCAGGATAAAGCAAACAGGAAGAGTGTGCTATCCCATTGCATCCCTCTTCCATCCAGAGCCTTTTTCTAATTTACACAATAGTGTGGAGTTTGAACCAATGTTACCAAACAGTACTTTGCAAGAAAGGGACCTAGCATTTGTTTTGTAGGCTGTGTTGAGGTGCTTTATATGAGCTCCATTAAACTCCACAATTCCCGCAAGGGTAGGTATAGACCGGGCGGGGGTAGGGGAGCAGCTTAGTGTCATTAAGTAACTTGCCCATGGACCTACAGTTAGTAAATAATGGGACTAAATTGGGACATAGATCTCTCTAACTCTCAGGCCCATTCTCCTTTTAAATATTTATTTGTTATTTCATTATGAAAATTATAAACATAAAAATAGAAATAATATATCAAATTTCCACATACCCGCTACCCATTTAATAAATGTGATTGTTTTGCCGTATTTACCTCTGATTCTTTCAATGAGTAAAATGTCATAGACAAAATTAAACTCACCTATCTGATTCCCACTTCTTCTCTTTCTAAAATCAGCCACTAGCCTGAAATTGGGATGCATCCTTCCCATCCGTGTTTTCATATTTTATATATATATTTAATTCTTATGAATGTATATGTAAGAAAATATGGTATGCTGCTTATTCTACCTTCTTACATTAATGGTATCATGATGTATGCGTACTTTTAGTAGTTTGTGTTTTTTTTTTTCTCCCCAAAGCCCTAGTACATGGTTGTATACCTTAGTTAGAAGTGTAGCTTGGTTTTTATACTCAATTATATTTATAAGGTTTATTCATGGTGATAGATCCACAACATGTAGCTCTCTTTTTAACTATTTATTATTTTCTTGTTTGGCTATTCCACATTTTGTTTCTCCATTTCCTAATGGTGCCTATTTAGATTTTTTTTAATGTTGTTATTATAAATAATGCTGCAAAGATTATTCTTTCTACATATCCCCTTGTGCACATGTGCAATGGTTTCTCTAGGAAATGTTTCTAGAAGTGGACTTTCTGGGTCCTAGAGTATGTGCATCCTCGGATTTTTAATATTGCCAAGTTGTTTTGCATATTGGACTGACCCCCACCCCACCAGGAACGAAGATAGTTCTCATAACCTCCAAATCCACCAGCACTTGGCCTGCCCGTGACCTTGACCTCGTGTCAGGCCAAAGATACCGATTCCCTGAATTGCATCCCCAAGTCAAGATATGCAGGAATTTTTCTGCGTCATGACTTGTTGTAATTTTAGCTAAACTATAAGTGTGAGAGGTATTTTGAAGGATTTGCGTGTCCAGCCTTTTATATACACGAATTCTTCACAAACTCCTTTAAAATAAAAATACAACCCACATAACTTCATAGGTATTTGGCTACCACATGGACCTCTTTAGAATTTTTATCACACATTTTTAACTGGGGATGTTTTTAACTGTGATTAACTCTGTTTGTTATCTAATTAACTTTTCCTTTTAAACGAGATTTTTTTTCACCCTAGTCTTTATCAGATATGGTCTACAAAAGCAACTTTAACGTATTTTCTCCAGAGAAATAAGTAGGTTCTCCAATACTCATTAATTGAAATACTCAAAACGGCCAGTGAGAGAGCTCCCTAAAGCTGAGGGGAGATTTGTCACTGGCTCTCTATTCTAGGATGTTATCACTAGAAAGAGAATTTTTACTACAGGTTCTCCCTGTTATTATCAATTTCACATGATCTAGTACCAGGATCCTTTCTGTGGTGCTGTTTCAAGGTAACTCATGTAAAATTCTCATCTCTACCTTTCCCGTTGCCTTTTATTTCACTGCACATTAAAAGCTTTTAATCAAGGAGCCAACACTCATGAAGGCTGGATTTTGCAAGTTTCACAGATCCCGCCTCCTGGAATCTCTGATACCTAAACTAACATAATCACAGATCATTACAAGAGCTCAAGTCAATTAACCTTTCCTGACATTCCAGCCTCACCCTTTGAAATGAGTTTAGTGATACTTTATAGCACAACCTACCACAGGGGGAGAGGTCAAAGTGGCAAAATAACCAGTTTGGTCACAAGTTGCTAAGTATCCAGATATTCCAGCTTTTAAAATCCTATGTGGCCTAATCCTAGAGTAAGATAGAAAAGGATCTTGCAGGAAAGCAGGACACGTTATTCTTTAATTAGATAAAATTATAACCAAAGAGTAAACTAAGATGACGGGTCTTATTTTTCACCTGCTTCTGCAATGATGGAGATTTACAAAGCCTCTCATTTGGTTGGCTTAGGCACCCATTAACTTATTAGCCCCCTGGTTCTCCTGTTGTGGTCCATGGACTTCTGGGGGCCCCAAGAACCTTTAGGGAGAGTATGAGGTCAAAACTATTTTTATGATAATCCTAAAGCATTATTTGCCTTTTTCACTGTATTGACATACACATTGACGGTGCAAAAGCAATAGTAGGTCAAATTGCTAGTGCTCAGCATGAATCAAGGCAGTGACTCCAGACCGCACTGGTTGTCATTGCATTCTTCACGGCCACACACTGGCGGTGGGGAATGCCGGTTTCACTTAAGAATGTCCTTGATGAAGCAGCAAAAATTATTAGTTTTATTAGATCTAGACCCTTGGATACAAGTTTTTAAAATATTCTATGAGAAGTACACATAAAGCATTTCTGCTGCATTCCAAAGTACAATGAATGTTTCAAGGGAAAGTGCTAGAGTGATTGTTTGAACACAGCTGAACTAGCCTCTTTTTTTCATAGAATATCATTTTTACTTGAAAAAATTACTCTCAGACTAACCAGTTTTTCCTACTGATATATTTGGTAGACATTTCTTTCTTTGAATGAATGAAAGAATTCTGTCACTTGAAGGAAAATAACTGAGAGTTTTTGTTGCCAATGATAAAATTTGAGCTTTCAAGTGAAAATTAAAATTTTTGAAAGTCTATATTTACCACTGTCAGCCTGACAACTGGCCAATATTTAAAGATTTTTTAAATGAGTTTGGTGGTGACATTAATGACTGTGGTTCTGATATCATATAGTGAGGTATGTCAACATTTGGAAGATCTTCATAATGCAGTAAAACAATATTTTCCAAATAATGCATGCATGTTACAAAATCATTGTAAATCAATTTTAATGCAACACAACAGAAAATGTTTATTGGTGTGTTTCAGATTTGACATTGCAACTAACCATTAAGAAACTACCACTGGTCAAGTTTTGGTATGATCTCAGAAAAGAACATCCACAAGAGGCCGCCCGGTAGCACAGCAGTTAAGTTCGCACATTCTGCTTTGGCGGCCCGGGGTTCACCGGTTCAGATCTCGGGTGCGGAAATGGCACCGCTTGGCAAGCCATGCTGTGGTAGGCGTCCCATGTATAAAGTAGAGGAAGATGGGCATGGATGTTAGCTCAGGGCCAGTCTTCCTCAGCAAAAAGAGGAGGCAGATGTTATCTCAGGGCTAATCTTCCTCAAAAAAAAGAATATCCACAATTATCAAAAAGGCTATCAAAACACTCTTCTCTTTTCCATCTACATATCTGGGTGAAGCTAGATTTTCTTTATTTTAACTTAAAGAACATACAACAGATTGAATGCAGAAGCATATGTGAGAATCCCGTTGTCTTCTATTATGACATTCTTCTCAATAATTTTTTTTTGTTTTGGAAAAAAAGCTGTTTTTCATTAAAAGTGTTACATATGTTAATAAGTAATGAGATTTATTTTATTTTTAACTAAATTAATACATAGTATGTATTAATTTAAATTAATCAAAACTTTCCATTTTAATTTCCAATAGGATAAATATCAATAGACTAAATGCACGTAAACTAAAGCTCTTTGGTATCCTCAATTATTTTTGAAAGTGTAAAGGGGTCCTGAGACCAAAAAATATGAGAGCTACTCCATTAAGCTGTTAGAGATCCATGTAGTTAATTGCTGATCTGAAGTGTTTCCTAAAATCTCACCTGCATAGATAGGGTTCCACCCCGTGTCAAGCTGATTGAGAAAGGCCAGAGAAATTGCCAAGGAACACAGAAGACTGGAGCCCGGTGTCCAAGGGACAGCAAATGTAGACTAGTGGCTGTCCTAACAGACAATGTCAGAATGTTCTAACTCAGTCTACAACCATAGACTAAAACACCAGTCTTGACATTTGCAGAAGAGTCACATTTATTTGTTTGTTTTATTATCATCTTTTTATCTATAATGTGAAGATTTATTCTCTTTGCTTAAAATTCTTAAATGAATTTAGACTGACTTGGTATGCCTTAGGTATGGCTTTATTGGCTTAGGGCATTGAGTGAAACTAGTTGGAATCATGAAGATACAATTCCAGTGGAAGAACTGGAGAATTTTCAAAATAGATTTATCCATGTGTTTTTTTCCAGCTACATTCTCATGAGACTGCCAAATGGGGCAACTTCTGGGGATAGAATTAAGTACAGGGAGCTGGTTAGTGAATTCTAAGCTAATATAGGTCTAATGCATGTCCATTGCCTTCTTTTTTTTTTTTTTTTTTTTTTTGAGGAAGATTAGCCCTGAGCTAACTGCTGCCAATCCTCTTTTTGCTGACGAAGGCTGGCCCTGAGCTAACATCCATGCCCATCTTCCTCTACTTCATGTGTGGGACACCTACCACAGCATGGCTTTCCAAGAAGTGCCATGTCCACACCCGGGATCAGAACTGGCGAACCCTGGGCCGCCAAAGCAGAATGTGCACACTTAACCATTGCGCCACTGGGCCAGCCCCTCCATTGCCTTCTTTTTTTTTTTTTTTTTTAAAGATTTTATTTTTTCCATTTTCTCCCCAAAGCCCCCCGGTACATAGTTGTGTATTCTTCGTTGTGGGTTCTTCTAGTTGTGGCATGTGGGACGCTGCCTCAGCGTGGTCTGACGAGCAGTGCCATGTCCGCGCCCAGGATTTGAACCAACGAAACACTGGGCCGCCTGCTGCGGAGCGCGCGAACTTAACCACTTGGCCACGGGGCCAGCCCCTCCATTGCCTTCTTAATGCAAGCTGGCGTGGAGAGGATTTCCAATTTTAAAATACCATGGTCCTATTTCACAATAAGGTACAATTCATAAAGCACTCCAGAAATTTCCAATATATGCTAGCTTATTTTCCTTATAATATTTGTATTTTGTTACCAACACATCATAGTCTTATCTTACTAGTCTTTGGAAAAGTAGAAATATTTTCACAGTAAGGTTAAGCAGAGTGACAAAAAAATTAGATCAAGACCAGAGATCTAGGCTCTAGTTTGAGGTCTAGAAATTTTACTTAGATTCTCTGTGATTTATATTTCTTATTCTGTTAAATGAGAAGGTCAATTATATGTTCTTTGAGGTCCCTCCCTCCCACCCCTAATATTTGATGAGTTTGAGAGGAGTTCAGGAGACCGTCTTTGGAAGTCTGCATTGTACGGTCTATCCAGTAATTGAAAATCTTAGACAAACGGACTTTTGAAGTTTTGAAGTCTCTTTTACTTCAACGGTAGTTTAGGCCTTTTTTACTCAGGAAAATCAAACATATACCATAAAATGCCATTTTGTGTGTGTATGTGTGAGGAAGATTGTCCCTGAGCTAACATCTGTGCCAGTCTTCCTCTGTTTTATGTGGGATGCCGCCACAGCGTGGCTTGACTAGTGGTGCTAGGTCCACGCCCGGGATCCAAACCTGTGAACTCTGGGCCACCAAAGCGGAGTGCACAAACTTAACTACTATGCCACAGGGCCAGCCCCTAAAATGCCATTTTTTCCACATTAACAGGTGTGGCAGGGAATGTCTTAATGCCCTATAATCATTAAGGGTATTACCACATGGTTTGGCTATACAGACAAAACTTGTCGATTTGAAATAACCACATTTTTCGTTTCAGGCCAATTAGGCTGTGGTTGCATAGACGCCATCTGGATTTTCCAGAAGGATCCAGGGTAAACATAGCCAGGTGCCAGACCCCAGATCCTGCTGAGATGAAATGCCTTAGGGTTTGGGTCCAGAAATGCGATTACCCGAAGTATTTGACAAGCCCAATTGGAGGGAGATTCTAAATCATGAATCTCGAGCCATTGGGAATTAAAAGGTCAAAACTGGGCAAGTGGGAATGATGAGGGCTTCTGCCTGAAAACTGACCATCATGTCAAAAGCCCAATTTGGAAGCAAGCCCCGAGTTTATGAAGGAGAGAACAGTGCAGAAAGAACTGTGCAACAGTGTTGGAGACAGGAATGGGACGGATCTCCTGGCTTAAATCCAGGGGTACAGAAATACTCCTCACTCCTCTGTTTATTAATGTGGAAATAGAGAATAACCTTGCTTAACATTGTTTCTCAAGAGTTACGAAGTTTAATGATTCCAGAAAGAGGTAAAATTTGTGACTAGAAGGTGCAAACAAGTTCAAATTGTCACTACTAAGGTTTATCATCTTTATGGAGATATATAATATTTTGACTGAAGTTGCCAGAAAGCTCTGGATATCTATATCTTAATCCACTAATTTATCTTAACCCATTTCTTTTATATAGAGTAAGTATCCATGATAAGTACTCTTTGGGGAAACTTAAAAATCCTATATTGACTAGAACTTAGATTCCACAGAATGAATTTAGTATGTAGTGTCAGCATTACCTATAAATGCCTAGAATTTGTAGTTTTATGTCAAAGGCTTTATATAATTTTAACATTGCCTTGAATTTTGTTTTTTATCTTAACTCATGGAGGTGAAGAAAGTTGAAAATTTATCTATTTGATAGACCAAGAAGCTCTGTAGGTAAAGGGAGTACAGTGTAACAGTGAGGGTTTCGTGGTATTATTTCACTGGGTTAGAAAAGCATTTGCCTTTACATGACACTCAGGAGAACCAGAGATGTGAATCAAGCCACTCGGCTGTAAAAGGAATGCCAAATTGGCAAAAACATTTAAACATAAAAGTTCATATTAACGGCTTACTGTCAAGGTGAGACTTTTTTTTCCAATAATGAGCTGCAGCAGCACAATATTTTTAAATAGTCTCATTAACATCATATAATAATAATAACTAGCAGCTTGGAAGATAGACTGGAGAGCATATTAATAAAAATGTGAAGATGATATGATGCTGGAGGGATCACAGATGCAGAAGGAATTGAATTAAAATTCATAAAATCATGACAAATTGGAGCAAAGGATGAGATCAATAAAATGAGTTTAGTAATGATAAATATAGAATAGCTATCAGAAGACAGTAATGATTCAATGGACGAATTAAGTAGAGGGAAAGGATTAGGGAGTAATATAGCAAGGAAAAATATGATCTTATGTGAGGTGATTATTTAAAAAGACTTTATCAGAATAAATTGCGTGGGCTCTTTGTTTACTTGAGGCCCATTACTCCACAGGCACGTCCCCTCAGTTGACATTTCCCCAGTGAGAGAAGGCTTTGGGGTAAAGTGGTGTGTATCGGAGGAGGAGAAATGGGGGCGCGGGGAGATGGGGAGTAAGAGAATGACTAGTAGGAAGGAAAAGCAAAAACTAGGGCACTTGTGAGCTTCCACGTAGGGAGCACACCTAATGATGGCAGTTCAGAAGAGATGGATCTCTACAGCCTCTCTCCTACATATTCACGAAAGTTGCCACATTGGCTTTACATGGCAAGGGTCAGCAGTTTGTAAAGGAAATCTAATATGCTAAGTTATCCGTTTGACATTCTGAAAGAAGACTCTCCAATAAAATTGGTTTGTCCAGCTTGGGTCCCTTAATAATCAGCCAATCGGTGAGAAGTTCCAGGCTGACTTTCATCCTAATAGTCTGTTTATTTAACTCAGTGATTCCCAAACCTGCTTACATCTGATTCAGAAGAGAGATGTTTTTCAAATACTGATTCCTGAGCCACCTGAATCCGGAACGTTTGGGATTGGGTCCATGTTTTGTTTTGTTTTCTTTCACCTACTTAGATGACTCAGATGCAGCCAGGTGTGGGAACTGCTGATAGAGCTGATATTCATAGCTTTCATTTAGAGCTCTTAGAAATATAATTTGTGAGGCTCCTAATTTGTTGAACTGAATTTATATTTATCTTTTTTATAAATTTAGTGGCATTTTTTAAAAAATCTCCCTTTTTATTAAAAGTCTATGCGAGTGGTTAAATAAATGATTTGAATGGATAGCAATATCAATACAGGCACTATCTTCTAATTTGCTGATTGATGAGCAGAAGTAGTGATGATAAACAGTTGAAATATGGAGCAGAATTTATCACTTTCATCACCTTTAATGACTGTTGACTTCAATCATTTCACTCAGCATGAAATGGACCTCAGAATTTACTGCTCGTTTCTTGAGTACTGAGACGCCGAATACTCAGGGGTCCTAGGAAAGTGTGATAAATATAAAGTATTTTTGCTAGACTGATTTCTTACAGCTAGTTTCACTTAAAGGCTCTCATGAAACTGCAACCAAATATTGGCTTTAAGGTACCAAGAACTGATGGAAAGAAAACCTGTGACAGTGAAAGTTAGGGCATAAAAGTTAGGGCAAATCGCTTTGACTTACATGTAGCTCCATTTCCCTTTCCACAAAATGAGGGTAATAGCAGTGGGTAACTCTTGACTTCATAAGTTGAATTAATGGAGTAATAGCTATAAACTCTCCTGAGTTTATAGGGCTCACACTAGTTTGGCTGGAGCCAAATGCATTGGGCATCACCTAATCTTGATCTCCCTGGAAACACAAAGCACTGATCTTAGATTAAAAACCCTTCAGCACCTTATGTCTTTGAATGAATTGCGTTATCTTGCTGAGAAAGGGGGTCAAATTAAAGTCTTATTAGTATTAAGAAAAGTGTGTTCAGAAGGAGGTGGGTGTCAGGAACATTGGGCAAGTCCACTCACAGCAATAAAATAGGAGCAGAAACTTCCCTTGTCTTCCCTTGAACATTCTGAGCTAGAGAGAGGGAGAAGAGACAGATCATAATTAATAAAAATAGTACGTAAGTCAAATTGAATTAAAATGAAAAGCACTATGGGAAAAAAAAGCAAAGTAACGTACATTAGGTATGTGGGTATAGAGAGGGGCGAATCACAAATTTAAATAAACTAATCAGTTTGGGCTTCACTGAGAAGGTGACATTTGAGCAAAGACTTGAAGGAGGTAAGGGAGCCATCCAGGTGAATGTCTGGTAAATGAAGAACCCTCCAAGCAGAGAGAACAGGCAGTAAAAGGCCCTCAGGTAGGAAAATGCCTAGTGTGAACAAGGAATTGCAAGGAGGCTAGTACAGCTAGAAGAGTGTAAATAAAAGGGAAGGGAATAGGAAATGATATCAGAGAAGTAACAAGGCCTGTATTATGTAGGGCTCTGCAGCCCACTGAAAAGAGTTTGGCTTCTATTCTGCATGAGAGCGAGCTATTAGAGAGGGCTGAGTAGAAGAGGAACATCTGACTCGTATTTTAAAAGAATCTCTTTTGTTTCTGTAATGAGAACAGACTGTAGCAGGAACAGGGGGAAAGAATGGAGACCAGTTGGGGAGCTGTTGGAGGAAGAAGTTACAGTGGCTTGCACCAGGATGGTAGCAGAGTGAAGATGGTGAGAAATGGTTGGAATCTGGATCCCTTACAAAGGTAGAACCAAGAGGGCTTCTTGACGATTGGATGTGGGATACGAGGAGAAAAAAAAAATGATGACCCCAAGTGTTTGTCCTGATTGACGGGAAGAAGCATTGCCATCAGCCAGGATGGGGAGGACCATGGGGAGAGCAGATCTGGAGATGAGGTGTATTCGTGCAAGATCGGGGGTGGGGAGCAGGTCTTCCATGGTTCCTCTGGGCTTTGCTTCCTGAGGAGAAACTCAGAGAGGAAATCTTAGATAACTATGTTAAAATGTTCAAATCTAATAAGCATAAGAGGAGGGCACTTGTTGCTTTGAATATTATTTTCTATACTTTTCTATACGTTTGCAATATTTAATAATACAATTTGAAATTTAAAATGTCTTCTTAAAAATGATAAAAACAATAATGGTTAAGAATTTTTTAAATAATAAAGTACATTGCCTAGAAGGAAAAAACTATAAAATATTTTTTAAGACAGAAAACAAGTTCTAGACAAGAAGAGAGACATACCATGGCTCCAGCCAAGATAGTGTTCATGTTAATTCTTATAAAAATTAATATATAACTATGGCACAACTCCTATTGGAATCATATTATGTTATGAAACTGGATTAAATGAATTTAAAGCTTATATGAAAAAATGAACAAATATCCAAGAATAGACAAGAAAATTGTGAAAATAACCATTAGATATAGGGAGAAATTCCTTACCAAATCCTAGCATATATTGTAAAGTCATTGTAATCAAAACAATATTAAAAGAAGAATAGAAAAATTTATCAGTGAATCAGAAATTGATCCCAAAATAAATGCAAGTATATATGAGAATTTAAAATATAGAAGGATAGTATTTCAGTTCAGTGGTAAAGGCTGATTTATTTTTTTAAATGATACCACTCCCTGGTCATCAATCTGGAAGAAAACAGCATAAACCCCTACCTCACAAAGTACACAAAAATAAGTTTCTAATGGCTTAGAGATTTAAAAGTAAGAAATAAAGAAGAATATAAACATACAATTCATAGAAGAGAAATAACCATATGTTTTATAATATTACGAAAATATGGTCCATTTCATTAGAACTCAGAAATAAGCAAACTGAATAAATTGTGGTTTTACCAATAATTTGGAATATGATGTAGTTTTTCAAAATTGAGCCGGTTTCACTTACTGATAGAGGGATGAGAAAATCAAATTGCTTGTGCGATTTTTTTTTATGTCAAACAAAAACATACTGCGCACAGCTATTCCTGGTTTTACATCTCGGATGAGCATGAGAAAAGACGTGGATCAGTGTGCACTAAACTGTTACCATTGCTCACCCATGGGGTGTGAATAGGAGGGATTAGAGGAGGTTATAGATGTTTTCTTTATATATATTTGAATATATTCCACTTTCTTTAATTAGCATAGTTTCTTGTATAGTTAAAAAAAATCATTTTAAATATTTAGGCATATTGAGAGAAGAAAAACAAGAGAAGAAATGAGTTGGCCTTAAGATGTATAAGGGCCATTATCCTTGAGTGGTGGTGAAAGAGAGGAGAGCACGGGGAGGGACTTAAAAAAAGTAAATAAGTTGTTTATTGAGAACTTGTTAAGCGCATGCAGAGTTCCTGGGGTCTAGGAGGGATGCATGAAATATAAGGCATAGACCTTACTCCCCATTTGCATAAAATCAGGTTGGAGATGAAATTAAAACACTCTGTCAGGCTATTTTTTATATACCTTTTCAATCAATGGAAATTTGAAATTTTTTTATGTTATGGAGCAGAAAAATTGACTTGTATGTTTTAGGATAAGGAGTTGTGGAAATTAACAAAACCTAATGAGACCTAAAAGAATACATGAAAACCTGCTTGGGGACCTCGGAAATTTCTTGAGCAGGTGCGTTGCATGTACACTAGCTTTGTGGGATGGTGCTTTGCTAAAATATAAATGGTTACATATATTTATATTTATATTTATATTTATATTTATATTTATAAATGAAATCTTTCCCTCAATTTTAATACGTTAGGTGTGCTGGATCTTAAAATGTGGAGAAATATAAATTTTTTGTACTTCATTTTAGTAGCACAATCAGAACTGTCACTGCAGGAGAGGTCTCTTTTGTTGGGCAAATGCGTGCATAGAAACTGGACTTCTAGTGGGATCAGACACTAGAAAGGGTGGCTGTCAGTATAGTCCTCCCGCTGAGAAGCAGATGCCAAGATAGAGTTGGAAATAGAAGAGATTTACTGGGGAGAAGTACCACCCTTTCTTATGCCCGATCTCACCAGAAGTCCAGTTTCTATGCAGGCATTTGCCCAACAAAAGAGATTCTCCCTCAGTGAGGGTTCTGATGATGCTACTAAAACTACA
This sequence comes from Equus przewalskii, assembly GCF_037783145.1. NCBI lineage: Eukaryota > Metazoa > Chordata > Mammalia > Perissodactyla > Equidae > Equus > Equus przewalskii. Next base: position 86,638,584 of record NC_091832.1, read on the forward strand.
GAGGCAGCAGGTGTAGGCAGGGAAAGCCTTCAGACTTTAGACCACTCAAGGTGGGAATCTTCCTTGACGGTAAATGATCCAATCCCCAAACCCCTCTTACTACCTGCCTTCTTGGACTAATCCTTGTTCCAACTGTGTCAGTTCAATCCACTGGGAAGTAGGCACCAAGATGGAAGTGCAAAAAGTTTATTGGGAGAAACACCTGGGAAAGATATAAAGGTGAGGAAGCAGGAGTAGGCAGGGAAAACCTTCAGACCATGATACGTGTCTGACTCTGTGAAAGGAAGTGGGGAAGGAAGGAGGGTTGGGTAGGAAGATGTTCCAACCGAAGCGGAGCACTGAAAAAATCTCAGCCAGCACAAGGAGGAGCCCCAGAGTAAATATTGGCCACCAGAAGAGTCCCATGTTGGGCTTCAGTGACCAGCTCTAGTCCTGGTGCCCTGTTCAGTCATTGACTGGGAATAGCTTGTGAGAGCATGACCTCAGCACGCGCCCTGTGGTGGATCCCAAAAGGTACTGCAGCTAGAGGCTGTTGGCTAACTCAACTCACAGAAGATTCTCTTCAGAAGGAAGATCTGGGTGTTGCAACTCCACGGCTACCACAACCCTATTTGGAGGATTATATAGTAGTGAGGGAAGGTGACAGAGTTGAGAGAGAAGGAGACTCGGTGGCTAGAGATGAAAGAGGGACGTTGGGAGAGTACAGACGTATCCAGCAGGAATTTCGTTAGACCGTACTCTAAGTCTTGTACAATGTAAATCTACCCCTCCATCTGCCCCCTAAATCACCTGTCATTTCAATATTGCTCTGTCAGGAGGTGACAAAGACATCAGTCCTGCTTCAGGCTCATAGGAGGAATACCTTGTGGAGTCACATGAAAATAGCCTGGACCACAGTTTGCAATAAAAAACACAAAAGTACCAATCCCTTAAAATTGTATCTTTAAATAAAACAATATTCTAGTCTTTTCCATGTCTGACTCATCCTTCAACCAGCTACCAAATATATCTTCCTAAAATATTGCTCTGCACACATTTTTCTTGAATAACCTGTTAACAGGGCTTGAGGCCCCCATCTAACTCTCTACACTCTCCTGCTATTCTTCTATTCAAACCATCTGCTCCAGGTCTCTTTTTTACAAACATAAGCACGTCTCCTCCTGCTTTGTCTTTGCTTACAGCATCAGTCTCTCTTTGGAGGTCCACAACCCAGAGTCAGCCAACAGTTTGGCTCACACACTTTTTTAATTTTTTCAAATTATTGTCAACATTTAAAAGTAATAAATTTCACAACAAAATTTAGATTTCTTGCTTTTCCTGAAAAACTGGAAGATCTGGTCACACTGGGACATCCCCTGGCAGCATTCAACTGTTGGGCATAGGAGCCCTTTGCAGATGGAGCATGAGCTTCCCCCAATCCCCTGCAGCCTTATTCATTTGAGGCCTGGGCCTAGTAAGCATTTGAGTTTGCAACCCTGGCCACCTCTTTTTCTGAGGTGGTTCCCTACCCCTGGAATACTATGCCTCCCTCCGCGTGCCCTTGCTACCTATACAGATCCTCTTGCGGTTGAGGCTCTGCAGAATTCTATCTGCCTTTTTGTCTTGATTGCTTAAGTTCCTTGAGGGTGGACCCAGTGTCAAGCATGGTGCCCCACGCTTAGTATGGGAACCATCAATGTTTGTTGGTTACTCTGCCTAAGTAACATGTATATTACTTGTGCTTTTGGGAGTTGCGATAAATCCAACCTACAATAGCTTGAGCAGTAAAGGAGGGCTTTTTGCCTTGTGAACTAGGAATGCGGGGAAGTAGCTGGGGACAATCGGGACCAGGAACTTGAATGCCATCAGCCTTTTATTTCTCTCCCACTCTATGGTTCTTTCTTGACCTCTTCCTCAGATTTCTCTGCGTGTCTGAGTCATTGTTGCC